>NC_141694.1:1136339785-1137546508 GCF_964263255.1 Lissotriton vulgaris | reverse complement strand
TGGCAAAATTAACATGACATGTACTGATTCAGTTTGAGATATTCGATCTTCATCCGGAGGGACCATCCCGCTCTTGACGCGGGTGACTTCATCTCTGTCTCGGTCTCGTACTTCTTACATTGTCCGACCGCTTCATCTCGCACATAACCCTGGAATGCGTTTGTGATTTACGCCCCTCCCCCTCCCCAAATTTCGGTGCCCCAACATCCCTCCAAACCAGCTTCCTACCCGCCCTCCCCCGTGGTCGCGCTGCGCTTGAGTAACCATGTATTGGTGCCCGGTGTGTTGTAGGAGGAAGTAATCAATCGCTAAGGTGTGTTCTCCTGTATAGTGTTAGGGTCTGCTCCAGCTAGTTCGCTCTCGCCATCCTGCCCCTCGTCGTCCACATCCCTGAGCGCCTGCACCATCACCTCCCATGCAGTCGCCCTTTCCAGTGCTTTCTCGTCATTCGATCTCCAGGCCATCTGGTATCGTAGGGTACTATCACACGCGGCCCATCTCAGACACTCCCCATACCATCTTTTATACGTGGGCCCCACTCTGGACTTCCAATTTCGTGTGATCTCCCGCTTGGCCAAG
Organism: Lissotriton vulgaris; assembly: GCF_964263255.1. NCBI lineage: Eukaryota > Metazoa > Chordata > Amphibia > Caudata > Salamandridae > Lissotriton > Lissotriton vulgaris. The sequence continues at coordinate 1,137,545,929 of NC_141694.1, read as the reverse complement.
ATAAGCCCTAAATCTATAAATTTACTTGACATCGTATTTCTAGGTGTGTGCGGGAACCAGTGAAGGATGCCAACTGCTTTAGTATACTGGATATCCCTGTCCGTCGCGCCGTTAAGGGCCCGCCCAACTTCCTGCCAATAGTCGCCTAAAGAGGGGCAATCCCACAGCATATGACACAGATCCGCCCCCGCTGTATTACATCTGGGGCAAGCAGCGTCGGTCGCCCCAAAATACTGTTGGATTTTCCCGGGCGTGAGGTATGCCCTGTGTATAACATAAAAGTGGATCAATTGGAACCTGGCATTCCTCGAGCTCTTCCGTGCCCGCCTCAGCAGTTGGCCCCAGGTCGTGTCTGGTATCTCCACCTGGAGGTCCAGCTCCCACTTGGCCTTCAGGGCTGCCAAAGGTTGCAAGGCCTCCCGCTGCATCCTCGAGTACAGGCACGTGACGGCCTTAAAGGTTCCCGCCGCCATCATGGCGTACTGGCAAGCCATCGAGGTGCCTGGTTCCTGCAGCCCTTCCCCCCAGTGGGCTCGCATGGCGCCCGTGACTGCCGCGTGCAGCAGGTAGTCACCCCTCGGTAGGTCAAATCTCTCCTGCAGGTCCCGAAACGGCAGCAACACCCCATCTTCGTAGAGGTCACCCAGCATGTGTAATCCCGCCTCCTCCCACCCTAGCAAGCGCGACCAGTCACCTCCATGTGGGAGGGCAGTGACCATCCCCAGCGGTATTTCGGGGGCATACATACGGCGGACACCCGCCCGCTTACGGGCCCGGTCCCAGCATAGCCGGAAGGTCTGCTCCTCGACCGTCAGGTCTCCCACTCGGAGTCTCTGGTGCAGCGTAATATAGGCCAGAACGTGTCGCGGAGTGCCTTCAACTCTCGCGTCCTCGCGACCTCTATATACTCTCGCCACCTCCTGAGTAAAAGTCTGCAGCTGCGCGGCTAGGTAATATCCTTCGAAGTCCGGCACTGCCATACCTCCCTCATCTTTGGGGCGTAACAGCGTATCGAGCGCTATGCGCCTCCTACCCGTGCCCCACAGGAACGCTATGATCAGTGACCTCAGGCGTTTGAAAACAGAGCTCGGGATCCATACCGGCAGTGTCCTAAAATAATACAAAAGCCTGGGCAGGGCTATCATTTTAAGCAGGGAAATTCTACCAGCCAGGGAGAGCGGTAGAGTCGCCCAGAAGTCCATAGATCCACGCAGGGCGTTAATGCAGCGAGTTATGTTGCCATCCAGCAGGTCGGACGGGGCGTGGTAAACATAGACCCCTAGATAATGTAGGCAGCGCGGCTCCCACCGGAGTTCCTGGGCAGTGAGTGGGCACGGTTCTCCCGGCCTCAGGGGAAACAGACAGGATTTAGGCCAGTTGACCCTCAGGCCCGATAACCTACCGAACTGCTCCAGTAGCCTCCGCGCCCCCTGAAGTTCGGCGCCCGCATCGGCCAAAAACATCAACAAGTCATCTGCATATAGGGAGATGAGGTGTGTCCTCCCCCTAAAAGGCAAACCTGCGTAGTGGCGGCCCAGTCTGGCTACCGCAGCAAAGGGTTCCATTGCCAATGCAAACAGTAGCGGGGATAGGGAACAACCCTGTCTAGTGCCACGCCTAATCGGGTATTGTCTTGAGATCAGTGCACCTACCCGGACCCTCGCTACCGCCTCAGTGTAGAGGACCTTGGTCCACTGTATATATCCGTCTCCCAACCCGAAGCGACGCATCACCTCATACAGGTATCCCCATTCGAGGCTGTCAAATGCCTTCTCGATGTCAATGGACAGGACAAATGGGGAGACGGTGTCTGGCCAGTCCGCACCCATCAGTCTCGTGTGTCTACGGATGTTATGAGTAGTATTGCGTGTCGGTATGAAACCGCACTGGTCACCATGAACCAGGCCCGTCATGTGCACTAGCAATCTGTTGGCCAGAATTTTACTGAGGATCTTGTAGTCCGTCGTCAACATAGACAACGGACGATACGAGGACAGCGCCGTACCCTCTCTGCCCGGCTTCAAGAGTGGGATCATAAGGGCCTCGCACATAGAGCCCGGGAGTCGGCCCTTCTCCTGAGCCTCATTGTATACCTCGCGCAGCCGCGGAGCAAGATGCTCTAGGTATTTGCCATAAAATTCGATCGGTAGACCGTCAAGGCCCGGGGTCTTGTTTCTAGCCATCTGTTTTACAGCACAACCTATTTCTCCGAGGGAGATGGGCCGCCCTAACTCTTCTGCCTCCGAGTCCTCCACTCGCGGCAACTCTAGCCCGTCCAAGAACTCCTCAAGCTCCTCCGTCCCTCCCGTATCACCACTCAGATAGAGCCCCTCATAATAAGCACGGAACTTGTTCAGGATCCCGGGTTGGGAGTAGCAAGGCTCCTCCCCTGGCTCCTGGATCCTCATGATCGGCCCTCCCCCCCGGATAGGGTTAGCAAGCCAAGCCAACATCGCCCCCGCCTTATCACCTTCCACATGCGCCCTCGTCACGTACGCCTTATGGTCGAAGCTACGCAGCCGCTCTAGCTCAACCGCCAGCCCCTCCCGTGCCCCGCTAAGCCCCTCCTGCAGTTCTGGGTGATTCGGGCGCCTCTTCTCGAGATCCCTCAGCCGTGTCTCAGCCTTATCTAAGTCATCCAACAAAGTCTTTCGCGCCCCTGCCGCGTGTCCAATACAGTGTCCCCGCACCACCACCTTGAAGGCATCCCATTCAACCGCCCTCGTGGAAGCCGAGCCACTGTTCTCCTCAAAATACCTCTCAATACGTTCACTCAGGGCCTCCCTGAACAACAAGTCGTCCAGGGTGTCAGGTTGCAGGCGCCATGTTGGCACGCAGTTAACAGTCACCATCCATTCCAGAGACATCAACAAGGGGTTGTGGTCCGATATCATCCTGGCCAAGTATTCCGCCCCTCCCACCGCGGGGAGCACACATTCCGAACAGAGAAACGCATCCAGCCTCACATGTAAATCATGCAGGTGCGAGTGAAAGGAGTAGTCCCTAGTGGTGGGGTGCAACGCCCTCCATGCATCCGTGAGGGCCCAGCTCTCCTGCCATTCTAATCTACGCTTGGCGATCCTATGTACTGGGGACGCGCGCAGCGGGGGATGGGACCTATCTAGTAGCACATCCTCAACTGAGTTGAAGTCCCCCCCCAAGAGGACCGGCCCTGCCAAATAACCCGCCAATTTGCCCGAGATGTTAGACAAGAAAGCGGGCAGGTCTACATTAGGAGCATACACATTACAGAGAGAAATCATCCTGCCTCTCAGCCTTCCTTCCACCGCCACATACCTGCCCTCAGGGTCTATCAATGACTTCGAGACTTGGAAGGGGACCCCCGCCCGTATCCAAATCAATGCCCCCCTCGCGAATGCTGAAAATGTCGTGTAGAATAACTGCCCCCTCCAGCGCCTTTGCAGAGCCACCCCTTCCTGCTTATTTAGGTGCGTCTCCTGCAGAAACGCTATATGAACCCCCCTACGCTTGAGGTACGCCTGAACCTTATGTCTGCGCGACATGGACCGCATACCCCGCACATTCCAGGTCACACATTTCAACGCTCCAGTACTAGCCATTCCCCCCTACACAACCGGACCATACAGCAAAGAACAGTGTTCGCATAAGTCCCGCGACCACGGGCCCCCCCACCCACCCTCTCCAAACAGGAAGCCAAACCCCTCCAACAACTACAACCCCCTGAGCAACCCCAACTGCTCGCAACTCCCACCCCCCCAGGACAGGCCCCCCCGCAACTGGAAGTACCCCCATCCAAACCAACACTCCCGACCACCCCTCAAGGAAAGGTGGTAATATTCGCAGTCCCCACTGCGATGACCTTAGGGGCCAGTAAGGCGCGGCTCAATGCTATAAGACCTCAAACAAATCAGCCCCGCGCGCTCCACCCCACAATCCCCACATTACAGCTTCCCAAAACCTCAATCAATATCGTTCCACTGCTGCGGGCCCATTGCCCCGGTGTCCAACCAGCGAGTCCATTCCGCCAAACCAGTTCAACACGCCTCCAGTATCTCTCCCGAGGTCTGCGGCGTCACAATAGGGCCCCGGGCTCCACCAAATTCCGATTGCTCTGTCTCTGAGCCCGTGCCCGGGGCCTCCGAATCCGTACCCTTCCCAGACTGAGTCCTGGCAGTTCTAGATAAGTCCACCACCGCCTGTAGTGCCGCCTGCCTCTCCGCCTCCGTCTGCGACATCGAAGGTTTCCCGGTTCTCTTGCGGTTCCTCCTGATCCGTTGGGACTGCCCGATCGGCTTCGCCACCTTAGCCTCTTCCTCCCTGGCCTTAGCACCGTCCGTTCCCGCCTTATAAGTGTCCCACCAGTCCCACGCGTCCGCGGAGGTCGTGAAGAATAAAGACTTCTCATCCACCACCACTCTTAGCCTGGCAGGAAACAACAGGGAGTACTTGATGCCTTCCTGGCGGAGCTCCCGCTTGAGGGACAGGAAGTTTGCCCGGAGTCGCTGCGTCTCAAACGTGTAGTCCGGGAACATGGTGACTCTGTTGTTTTCCACTTGAAAGGGCCCTGCCTCTCTCGCCCTCTGCAAAAGCCAGTCTCTGTCCCGGTAATGGAGCAACTTGAACACCACCGGGCGAGGAGGAAGGCCCAAGGCTGGCGGACGCGCCGGAACTCTATGTGCCCGCTCCAGGGAGAAGAAGGGGGACAGACCTTCTGGTGCCACCTCCGTCCGCAGCCAGTTATCCAAGTAGCCCACCATGTCGTCGCCTTCAATTTTCTCCGGCAGGCCCACTAGGCGTACGTTGTTGCGCCTGTTCCTGTTTTCTGCATCCTCGGCCCTCCTTTCCAGCACCTTCAGACGGTCCATCACATCAGCCATCTGGGCTTTCACCGTTGCCTGGCCCGGGGCTAAGTCCTTAATCGTGGTCTCCACGGATTTCACCCTGTCCTTAAGTTTGTCATGGTCGGCCTTCAGGAGGCCCAAGCCCGTCGCCACCTGAGCTATATCTTGCTGCAGGGCGTCCTTTGTGGTGGCGATGGCTTCCAGGATACGATCCTGCATCCGCTGCAACGCCGCTTGGTCTCTCTCCGCTCCTTCCGCCGCCTCAGTGTCGGTCGCGCCATCTCCCTTCCCCTTCGGCTTCCCCATCTGGGCCGGGATGGGCGGTGGTCCTCAAGTGTGTTCTTGGTCGCCCTCCGAGCGTCGCCGGGCACCGTCCTCCGGCCGGATCCTCAGGCCCAGATATGTCACCAAGAAGCAGGAAGCACCGAGCGGTCGCGGCCCGGCCAGCGCCAGATGCGTCAGAGGTCCGGGGTTCCCGTCTCCGGGTCACCGTCGCACCGTTGTCACCCCAATCAGGAGACGGTCCTCAACCACCGCCCAAGGGCGCGCCCAAAGTTCATCCGGCACCTGGGGAGAGGCGCGATGCGGCCGCCAACACCTCTAGTGTGTCCGGGAGCAGTCTTCAGTGGGTCTCCGGGCAGATGTCTCCGTCACAAGCGATCTCATGCCCTCGCTGCCATTTTGGAGTCCGCGACTTCTCGGCTGAGTTCAGCCTTCAAAGTTGAGATACTGCTGTGGGAAGGCTCGGTGTCGTCCTCCGTGGGTCCCGGACCCTCCGCAGTACCGTCCAGTACCGGATAGTATCATTTATCTCGGGGTTCGAATGAATTTTCAGGATATTTTCCGGGATCGGGCACGGAGCTCCGAGCTCACGCTGCCTACCTCCTCGGCATCCAAGCCACGCCCCCTTGTTGCCATTTTGATGTTAAAGGTTGGGTGGGTAGAATACCCAACCGGAGCAGGATAATTAATCTCCCTGCGCCGTGAGTGAGATTAAAATCTATATAGTTCTGGGTTTTCTTGTATACCACTGATTCAGCAAAGTTTTTATATAAAATTAATTTGGCGCAATGCGATGAGTCAAGGTCAAAGCTTAGTCTTGGGGTGTAGCATTTTAAAAAGAGTTTCATTTGAGGCGGTGTCCAAGTCAGCAACAGATCAGTACTAATATTCGCCAGTTTGAAGGCGAAAGGCATGTTTTTATAAAGTACGTGCTTCGTAGAATCACTATCCAAGGTCTCTGTTTTAGGCAGGGAGCGAAGTGTACCATCCTTTGCATGGAGCAGGTTGTATGCCCACCTAATGATGTTTGCGATACCTCGAGAGTAAGAGCTTGTGAGCGATAGTTCAAGGCGGAGTGCTTGTAATGGGATAGACTGCGCTACTTTTAGCATTTTCCTCAATATTTTTCCTTCTTTTAGGTCAAGGAATGTCCACTGCTTTATAGGAATGTATTCAAAGGCATATGATAAAACTGCAGGGATCTTCACACTGTAGACTTTAAGCAAGGAGGAGAAATGTCTATTTCCCGAGGCTGCGTATAACTTTAGCAGTGCTCCTGCATGCACCTCTGATTTTGTCGACAAGTTTAGAAACTGGCGGTTGTTTTTTAGTGACTTACTGAAGATCCTACCCAGATAGGTATACTCCTCAACTTCTTCGATTTTTTCGTCACCAAGTCTCCAACAATATTTACTGCTTTTTTTCTTCCCTGAGAAAGAGACTATTTTTGTTTTGGTTAAATTAGGTATTAGAAAATTTTCTTTAGTATACTTATACAGGGCATCCAGATTGTTTTGCAGTCCAAAGGGTGTTTGGTCCAACACTATAATATCGTCCGCGTAAAGTAGGGCATGAACTTTGTGGGCAGCTACCTTTGGTGGGAAATTTAGTTCTCGCTGTAGATGCTGAGGCAAATCACTGAGGTATAAGGAGAACAACAATGGGGCAAGGAGGCACTCTTGCTTTAGTCCGTTAGTGGTTGGGATCGGGTTAGTCAGGCCCTTTTCTCTCCCCATTTGTACTTGGCACCAAGTGTCTGTATGCAGTGCAATTATATTTCGTAACAGCTGCTCAGTAATTCCTAATTTTCTCATTTTTTTCCATAGGGTCACTCGGTCGAACGCTGTGGTAAAGTCAATGAATGCTGCATACACAGGCTGGTATTTAACTACCACATATTTGTCAAGGATAGTTTGTAACATCGCAATATTGTCTAATACTGAGTGCTTTGGCCTAAAGCCTGCTTGGTAGAGCGGGATCAGTTCCTGTGTGAAAGCCCATTTTTTTAGTTGATCCAGAACCTCTGTAGCAAATATCTTTCCCGTAGCATCCAGTAGTGCTATCTGCTGATAATTGCCAGGCTGTTGTCTCCGTCCCTTTTTATATTTCGGTATGATGTTGCTACCCTTCCAAGATTTCGGCAATTTCCCTGTATTGAGGATGAAATTGAAGAGGTGGAGATAGTATCGTACTCCACCCCATAGGGTCAGTCTGAAGGACCTTAATAGGTATTTGGTCAGGTCCGGTGGCTCCTGTTTTTCTTGACTTCCTTATTTGCATTTCTGCAGAAAAGGGTGACACAGTTCCAATGGGTGGGGTGATTCCTTCGCAGTTGTTTGTGGGAGTTATAGGCCTTTCATAGGTAGTATTTAATTTATACAAGTTGGTCAAATATATCTCCCATTCTTTAGGGGTGACTGGGATAGCTTGCAAGGCCTTTTTTGTGCCTGTTTCTTTAGCGATTAATGACCAGTAAGTACATTGGTTGTACTGTTTTGCTGCTATCCGCAGGTCGACCCAATTTTTATCTTGTGTTATATTTTTTTGCCGTTGTTTCTCCCTCTTGCGTTGGTTCTTTAATTTATTATTTCTGCTTGTCTAGATATAGAGGGCTCCAGGAACTGCATTCTTATTAATTTATTTAACCTTTTAGCGCTTGTAGATGGCTTACTGGTTTTATTTTTGAATCTTTCTGGTACTGCTTGTTGCAATTTGTGTTGGAGCATTTGTTTTAATTTCTCGATTATCATCTCAAAGTTTGGTATTAGGTTGGAGGAATAGATTATTTGAAGGAGCTGCTTAGTATTTATTAGAGTGGCGACTTTATTGAGTGTAGCGGAATTCCAATATATCTGCCTTTGGTTTGTCTTTACCGTAACTGTACTGGATTTAAACATGATGTGGCTTGTTGGGCATGTGGTCGTTGTCCATTGGGTGTGTAAAGCCAAGATGGCATGGTCGCTTCCTTGGACAAAGTAAATCTGAAGCTGTGAAACAGACCCGAACATATCCAAGCTGCAGATCATATAATCCAAAATTGATATGGAATTCGTTCCCTGTCTCGTATAAGACGCGGGGATGTCACCTTCCACATTTCCATTTAGGATAGTTCCATTTAGTAAAGGTAGTGATTGTAATAATACTTTCCCCCTTTTGTCAGCCTTGCTTCTGGTCGGGAACAATGGCACTGAAATGTCAAGAGCTTTCTCCTTATACCAGCTTGCCCATTTCGATATTTCTGTGTTAGATAGTTTTCCGTTGAGGTCACCCATGATTATAAAAGGGAGATAGGCTTGAGTTTCTATTATTAGCTGGATACCCTCTAAGATTTCAACAAATAGCAAGTCGTTTTTTTGTCCAGGGGGGATATATACGTTGAAAAGCAAAACGTTTTTTTGCAGGTCTGAAGTGTCTAACCCCAGCCTGATCTTAATACATTGAAAGTGGTTAGATTTTGTAGAGATAATTTCTTGGGCCCAGTTGTACTCTTCGCTTAAAAGGTTTGCTACACATCCCTTCGCATGCCCTCGGCCAACTTCCTGCGCTGGGATATCATAGGTGAAATACCCCTCCTGCTAAAAACTTTTTGTTGACCAAGTTTCTTGAATTGCCATTATAGCTGGTTGGTTTTTCGTCAGTTCCATCATCTTTTCTGGTGTTTTCCCTGCTATGTTCCAGGATGATATCGGCTCTCACCAGTTGGCAACTCAGGAGGCTCTGCGACCTGGTACAAGGTTTGCTTCAGGTTAGTTCCTTCCAGAGTTTCTCATTGAATTACTTTCTTGAGGGTATACATGAATCGTTTAATGACATAATTGGCATGGGGGCAGAGATGGGTGTTTATTTGGTGTTTGATGTGGAGTTTGACAAGACATTCTTTGAACTCTTTGCTATTAAAGTGGTGTCCATTGTCAGACTTGAGAATTTCACATTGCAAAGATATCATCTAGGCTTTCTGTGACTTTGTCGTGGATTGTTGAGACAGGAATTTCATCAAAGGAAAATATTAGTATTCGTTGATGGATATCAAGAGTTGGTGCCAATTTCCTAAAGGTCCAAAGCAGTTAGCAGCAACCCTTGCCCAAGCATGGGTAGGAAGGTCAGAAATGGTCACTGAGTGTTGTGTCACCTTAGAAGACAAACACATGCAAATGTGGCTCACTTTCAGATCCTTATCTTCTTGCTCATCTGAGCTATATACTATAATAATATAGCTGGGTATTAACCATCAGAGCCCAAGTGACTGAGACAAGATTTGGTCCACAGTGTATTTCATCTAAGGAACATTTGGTGATACTGCAGAGTCATATATAGAGAAAAAATATTTGTTGTTTTCCAGAAGAAGGTGGTTCCATTTTATCAACCCACTGCATCAATGATTTGTTTTCTGTTAGGTTTGAGGAACAATGATCTACACAGAAATAAAACCTCAGATAATATGATTTCTTATTGATTTGATTCAAATTAATATCATTCAAATGACATATGTGTGTGTCTTATGTGTTGCCTCTCTTGGTGTAATGTTTTATGATATATTATGCAATTTATTTACTACTGGATATTTTTGAATCACTGACAGAATATCGACTATGAAAAAATCAAGGTACAAAAATATCATTGCTCAGAATATCGAAGTGCTATCTACATAATGGTAAGTACGAAAATATTGACACAAAAATAACGTTGTTAAAAATATCATTTGTTTAAAATGTTAAAAAAAATGTAAATAAAAAATAAAGGAAATAATAAATATAATTAAAAAAATAGAAGTATTATAATTTTTTTAAATGATTAGTAATACATATATTGTAAAAGTAAATTAAACATACATATATATAAAAAAGAATATATACATTTACTTAATAATATTAATAACAATTATTTTAATAAATAAATTGTTAGAAACATATTAAAATGTATAAATACATATATATATACACATACACCAATAACGTAAAAATAAAAATTACATATATATATAATAAATTAAAATATTAAAATAATATTTATCTTTTTAAAATACAGTTTACACTACATTAACTGTAACAGAAAAGAAAATGTTGAATAGCGGAGGGGATAACATTACTATTCATAGGGGTACAAACTACTATTCCCACTCCAGAGAGTGCAACAGTAGGGAAAGTGTTGGATAGCAGAGGGGTAAAAGTTACTATTCCCACTCCAGGGAGTACAACAGTAGGAAAAGAGTTAGATAGCGTAGAGGTAAAAATTACTATTCCCACTCCAGTGAGTGCAACACTAGGGAAAGTGTTGGATAACGGAGGGGAATAATTTACTATTCCAACTCCAGGGAGTGCAACAGTAGGGAAAGTGTTGGATAGAGGAGGGGACTAATTTACTATTCCAACTCCAGGGAGAGCAACAGTAGGGAAAGTGTTGGATAGCAGAGGGGTACAAATTACTATTCCCACTCCAGTGAGTGCAACAGTAGGGATAGCATAGGGCTAATAATGTAATATTCCAACTCCAGGGATTGCAACAGTAGGGAAAGTGTTTGATAGCGGAGGGGAATAATTTACTATTCCAACTCCAGGGAGAGCAACAGTAGGGGTAGTGTTGGATAGCAGAGGGGTAAAAATTACTATTCCCACTCCAGCAAGTGTAACAGTAGAGAAAGTGCTGGAAAGTGGAGGGGAATCATTTACTATTCCAACTCCAGGGAGTGCAACAGTAGGGAAAGTGTTGGATAGCGGAGGGGTAAACATTACTATTCCCCCTCCAGCATGGGCAACAGTAGGGAAAGTGTTGGATAGCGGAAGGAAATAATTTACTACTCTCACTCCAGCAATTGCAACAGTGAGGAAGGTGTTTGATAGCAGATGGGTAAACATTATCATTCCCACTCCAGCAAGTGCAACAGGAGGAAAAGTGTTGGATTGCAGAGGAAAAGTAATTCACTATTCCCACTCCAGCAAATATTTAGCATTCATTTACAAACTATTAATTAATTAGAAATAATTTACCTCACACCATATTCCACTATAAAAAACACCCCCAATGTCATAAAACATGATGCAATCAACAAAATTAATTGACAATTAATTACACAATTATTAACAAACAACAAGCAATTTCTAAACAATTATTACTGAATTAATTAATACAATTAACACTATAAAACAATATTAAATAAATATCTTATAATAAAAATAAATCAAGTATTAAAATTAAATTACTTCCCACCCTACTCCCCTATCACCCACAACTTGCTGCTAAGAAAATGATACAATTAACAATAAATAATAAAAATTAATAACCAATTAATAATTAATTAATAATAATTTATTTACCACAGTTAAGAATATAAAATAATAAATACATAAATATTATTTATAATCAAATCACCCTATTCCCCCATAAACCCACAACCCACTATAAACAACATACCACACTTAACATAATGATCAATTAATTAAGTAATAATAATTAATAATCAATTCATAATTCATTAATAACAATATGTATGAATACTAATAAATAACAATTATTAGTTACCTTATTATAATTTCACTACTTCCCACCGTACTCCCCTATAAACCCACAACCCACTCCAAGAAATTAAAAACAGTTAACATAACTATCAATTTATTCATACAGAGTCTTTAATAACCAATTAATGTAATAATTATGTATAAATACTAATAAATGACAATTTTTAATTACCTTATTATAATTCAATTACTTCCCACTCTATTCCCCATTGATCCCACAACCCGCTACAGAACTAAAACGCAAAATGTATTTCAAATAAAATTATTATTCAATTTATTATAATTAAAATACTTCCCACCCTATGCCCCTATAGACCCACAACCCACTATGGAATTAAGCACAAATTGTAATTAAAATGAAAATGTTCACAGATACATTAAAAAAAGCCATACTTATACAAAAAAATCACATACTTTATAATACATACTATAATACATCACACTAATATGAAAATCGTTATTATTATTTTTATGTTTTTACTAAAGATATTACTGACTTCGATATTAACAAAAACAATATTTCTTAATTTACTGTCGATATTCTGGACCATAATATTCTTGCAGTTGATATTCTTGCACTACGATATTTACAACTCGATATTATTGTAGGTTAACATTAACAACTCGATATTCTGTCGGTGCACCGATTTTTTAATTGTTTTTAAAAAAATGATATATGAATATTTTATAAATTGTATAACGTTTTTCTCTTGGAGTGATATATTTAAATGTATTGGAGAAAGGTTGTCTTTTGGTCCCTTTTAAGACGCGTGTAGATTTATACATGAATTCGAATTAAATGAAAAGTGGAATGCTTGAATAGAATGAGGTGATTTCTCCAAGGGATCATTTATTGTTGACAATCTTATCACTATTGGTGACATAAATGACTAGTTCCACTTAGAGAGCCACTGGTGTGCTGGATTTCACGATAACGTCGAGATATACTTTAGCTGTCTAGGATATAGAGCTGTGACAATGTAGCTGCACTCATGAAAAGTATCTGCAGAGTTTTGGTCTTTCCATAGCCTGTGTATAATCTTATAGTCATACTCTTGAAGTCTTAACCCTCACCTCTCATTGCGAGGGGGAATCTTGGCCTTCAAATTTCCATACATTAGGAGTAGTGCCTGGTGGTGAAGTCAGTAAACCATTTTCCAAAGAGGAACATTAAAATGTTTGCAGGTCCACACCACAACCAGACTCTCTTTTCTCATAGATGTGAATAGGCACCTTCTGTCTCAGACAGGCATTTAGAGTGAGGCCTGCATCTGTGAGTAACTGGCACACTTGGTTGAGTGCTTTGTCATGTTTATTTTATGTTTTCCCAAAAAAGCAGTAAGCACTTGCAACAGGTTGAATTACTCAACAAGTGACATCCTGAAATTACTCAACAGTCGATCATATTAAAAAACTCAGGGGCCAATTATGATGGTGCGCCACCGCAACGGAGCCTGGGACCAACCTCTGAAGTTGCGGCCATCCTGCTAGGCAAATTAGGATGCGCGCGCCACACTGTCGGGCTCATCTTCGACTTTAGCATTGCAGCAGGCAGTGCTTTAAGCAGCACCTGCCGCAATGGTAAAGCGCATGTTGTGCATTGCCATGCATAACGTGACAGGCACCATGCAGTGCCTGCTACCTTGTACATGGCATCGATGGGGGTACCCCCAGTGCAGCCACCCCACCCAGGGGCCCATAATGGGCCCCAGCAGTGAATTCCCGCAGGCCTTTCCATGGCGGAGTCACCGCCATGAAAGGCATGCATCCAAATATGGATGGCGGTGCCTGCAAGGCACCGCCACCATATTGAGTCTCTTTTCCACCCAGCCGGCAATGCGACTGGTGGAAAAGCGGCAGACGGTCTTTCAATCTACTGTGGTGCCCCTCGCCATGCTAATATGGTGGGGTGTACCAGGGACATTTTGCAGGCGGATTGCCACCACTGGGACTGGAGTGATTGTATGAGGAGAGTTTAGCTATGGAGGGTTCACTGGGGGAAATTGGTAGTATCCAAGGTCTGCTAAGAAATACTTGAAATAAAACTGTGTGGGAAAAATGTATATGGCTGATAAGGTTAGATATAATAGTAGATAATGTCAGGGCCAACTAAGGTTATAATATAAAGGATTTATCTATTAAGGGCAAATATCTAGTTACAGTTAATTGTTTAAAAACATGACGCCTACGTGTGATCTTTTGGCAGGAGACACATCTTAAATGGAATGATACTAGGTTGTATGATTGATTTTTTGATCTTTTCACATGCCATTTTGTAACCAGAAGGTGTAGCATGTTGGGGAGTAGCTATGCTTTTCTTAAAAGGTATGAATTGAGAAGTCGTGACTGTTAAAAGAATTCATCTTCAGAGATGACTATGGGTGACAGCTTAGCTATATCTTCAGCAGTGAACTTTGATAAAATACTATGGTACTATGGGGCTGTAGAGAATTAAACTGCATCTCCAGAACAGATTTACATGATTATAATGGAGTCTAGCGGACTGATCATTGTGGGTGGCAATTTTTACGTTTTTATAAAACCTTTGAGTTCAGAAACTTTTTTTATTGGGGAAAAGAATTCAATAGCATACAGAATATAGAAACAGTAAAAAATAATAATAAATATACAATCTGTATTGGTTGGGGCAAAAGTATACAATGAGTAAAAGCAAAAAACAAATTGGGTCTATTAAAACAATCAAAATATCAATGGCATATAATATTGTACAATAGAGAGAGAAAAAAAGTAATAATACATGAAATATGATAACAGCTAAGGATATAAATCAAACTGTACAGTAACGTAGAGGAAGTCATGGAGGTTTAGCTACTTCTTGTTGCAGAGGGGTATAAGAGGGGAGGCACCTAGCACGAGTATCAATGAATGATATAACCGGTTCCCATAAATCTAAATGTTTGGATGCTAAGTGTTGGGGATAGACAAATGTAGTATCTAATCTGTGGTTATAGCAAACAGCATACCACCATGCTTGGTATGAAATTTTAGTAAAATCATTCCAATTTTTGGTTATCTGTTGGAAAGCTAACGCAAGTAATAGATCAATTATTTTTATGTTTGCAAAAGCGGATTTCCAAATGGGAGATAAGCTGCCTAAAATACATGTAAAATAGAGAAGGGTGATTACAATGAAAAATTTAATTTAGTTGTGACCACACTCTTGTCCAAATAATCTGAACAAATTTGCAATCAAAGAGCATGTGAAGTAGGTCAGCATGTGGTGACGAGCAAGACCAACTAATGTGTAAAGTGGTGGAGCAATATGTATGAAGGACAGAGGGGGTGAATAAGAGTCTGTTATATATAAAAAAGAGTGTCTGTGTCGTGTTTGCAGCTCTAGATGACTTACGAAGCTTAAGCCATATTTTGTCCCAAACAGCCACACTCCAGGCAATATCTAAATCTGTCTCCCAGGACAACTCTGTCTTAGATTTAGCTCTTGGATTAGAAGGAGAATGCAAAAATGTATAATTCAGAGAAGCTTCAGAATTACGGAGCAACAGAGAACGCAAATTATCTGCATGAGTAGGAGTAGTAGAGATATCCAAGGAAGAATAAATATGTTGCTAGGAGGCAGACTTGATGGCACTTGTCAAGAGGGAATATTTAGCACGGAAGGAGGAAGGAAGATTGAAGACAGCACTCGCTTGTGCAAAGGACATAATTGCATCCTGACAATATAATTGATGAACCCATATTAATCCCTGATGTCTCCAGGATTTCCAAAAGAAAGGTTTGTTATGAATCTGAATGCTTGTATTATGCCATATAGGAAAATCAAGAAAGGATATATCAGAGGGGGTGGGGAGAAGTTTAGAAATGTGTTTAAGAATAGGGGTGGAAACAGATTGTGGCTTGGGTGTGAAGGATAAATATTCATGGAAAGAAAAGGGTGAGAGAAAAGACCGTTCCAGCATTGTCCAAAGAGGACACTTTATAGAAGGATCAAAGAACCAACGTGAAGATTGAGCAAGCGTGAAAGATTTATGATAGAGAGGGAAATCAGGAAAATTAGTTCCCCCTTCTAATTTTGGGCGAATTAATTTAGAAATAGACATGCGTGGCTTCTTTCTCCCCCACAGAAAAGAAGAAAAGATGGAGTAAATTTTCTTAAAATATTTACAAGGGATTGATGCGGGAATATTAGAGATGGTTTATAAAACAATGGGGGAAAGCATCATTTTGATGTTGTCTAAACGACCCCACCAAGATAAATATAAGGGATGCCATTTTGCTGTCAAGGAAGATAGTCTGTCTATGCATTTTTCCATACAACGTGATATTGTCCCTGCAATAGATGGAGTAAAATTTAAACCCAGATATTTAATGGAGTGAAGACTCCACGAAAAACCTGAAACACTAAAATCAGCACTAAAAGTATATTTTGTCAAGGGCAAAATTTCACACTTGTCTTTGTTTAATTTATAGCCAGACACTGATGCAAAAGCTTCCACCTCTTCCATGAAAGCATGCAAAGAAGTCTTGGGTTGTGACAAGAATAAAAGTATGTCATCAGCGTACGCTACCATTTTAATGCTAGTCTCTTGGAAGGTGACGCCATGTATATCTGCATTTTGTCTGATTCTAATTAAAAAGGGTTCTAAGGCAATATTAAAAAGAAATGGAGATAGAAGACAACCCTGTATAACTTCCCATGCAAGATTAAAGTAGGAAGAAATCTGCCCATTTGCAGCAACAGCAGCTTTTGGGTTGGAATATAAGATGGAAATAGGGCCGAAACCAAACCATTTGACTGTATGAAAAAGATAAGGCCATTCAACACTATCAAAAGCCTTTTCCGCATCCAATGCTATGGCGGCTAAAGGGTGGGATATGTGAGATGCTTTGGAAAGAATATAAAAAAATAAACGAGTATTATCCGTAATAAGCCTTCCTTTGACGAAACCAGATTGCTAATTGCCTAACAACTCGGGTAACTGAGACTCTAATCGTAGCGCCAAGGCTTTCGAGAAGAATGTATAATCAACATTAACCAAAGAAATCGGTCTATAATTTTTGCAATACTGAGAGTCCTTGGCATCCTTAGCAATAAGGCAGATGAGAGCTTCAGAAAAAGAACCAATAGAATGTCCAGATTGCAAAAGAGTAAGTATAAGGGAATGTAATTTGGGAATCAGTAGGGACGCGAAATGAATAAAAACTTCTACTGTAAAACCATCCTGCCCTGGAGCCTTATCCTTTTAAAGAGTTGTTAGAGCAGTGTGAAGTTCTTTTTGAGTGATATCAGATTCTAAAGAGGAGAAGTCGGCGTGAGTCAGGTGAAAGTTTAAGTTTAGAAAGGAAGTGAGATATAGAAAGATCAGACGACAACGTTTCAGAAGTATATAATGTTTTGTAGAATTGTAGAAATTCATGTAAAATCTCTTCATCTTTAAATTTCAATAAATTATCGGAACCAAATACAGATTCTATATTGAGTTTGTTTTATTTGTTTTTTAGATAATTAGGTAATAACTTCCCGGCATTGTTTTGACCACCATAAAATTTCGCACTAAACTTTAGTAAGTAATTAGAGGCATTATTAGTGGTATCTCGATTCATTTGAAATTTGATTTTCAAAAGTTCGGATAAGCAATCTTTTGACTTGGAAGAATAAAAAGAATGTTCCAAAGACTTAATTTTGGTAAGGAGAGCATTCGTTTTTTGCTGTGCTATTTTACCTTTGTTAGAGACAAAACGAATGATGAAGTCTCTAGCTGATGCCTCAAATGTATCCCAAACTGTGGAGAAGGATACATTGTCCGTCTGATTTATTTTGAAGTACTCTTTAAAAAAGGAAGTAAAGGAAGAGGTAAAAACAGTATCTAAGAGGAGAGCATTATTAAAACGCCATTTACGAGGCAAATTAGCCTTTAGCAAAACATCCAGACATATGGCAACAGAACGGAAATCAGAATATAGCCAATTTCAGCCTTCATCAATGATTGAGTAATATTGTGGGAAACAAAAATATAATCTAAACATGACTGTGTATTATGTGCTGGAGAGTAAAAGGAATATTCCCTTAGCTCATGGTTGCAAAAACTCCAAGCTTTAATGAGTTTATGGTGTTTTATAGTGTGTACAAATTACTTGGGGGTCAGGGAGTTGCGATCTAGAAAGGGATCAAAAATGTCATTACAATCACCTGTGGGAATAAAATTATCATCATAGCAGTGTGTAATTTGTTGGGTTAATGAGGTCCAAAAGGAGGGAACGCCCGTTGCAGGGGCATAAATATTCAGCAGAGAAACTGGATTGTTATCCAACAGAAAATTGACAAACACCCATCTACCTATTTGATCAATAGAGTATGATAAAATTATAATAGAGAGGGATTCGCGAAGAAGGATAACAACCCCATTATGCTTACCATCCCCCGGGGGAAAAGAAGATTTCTCCTACCCAACCTCTTTTGAGTTTCATAGACTCATCATTTGTTAAATGAGACTCTTGAATGCATGAAATGTCTATGTCTAATCTAGCTAAGTGTGACAAAACCCTCTGTCTTTTAATGGGAGAGTGTAAACCTCTGACATCCATGAAACATTCTTTAGAGGCATAGAACATATTTACCAGAAATTGAAAAAAACGAATAAAAAGAACATCTTAGATCATTTAGGAAACAATGTATAACCAACCAACTGCAAAAGAGTGAAGAATGGAAGTAAGAAAGTGAGAGAAAAAGGAGAAAAGAAAGAAATAGAAAAAAAGATCTGGAAGAGAAAGAAGGAGAAATGATGAACTGAGTGTAAGAGAGGATAAAGTAGTTATGGAAGGAAAGAGAGAAAGAAGAGGAAAAATGGCAGAAAAAGGAAAGAAAACAATTGTAAGAAGAAACCTACATGAAATCCAGAACATACGAAAGGTGGAGGGGTGTAAGGCCACACGGAACAATGACAAGTCCAGGGACCACAAGGGAAGGCGGGAAGGAAAACAGAACGAATGAGCCGCATAATGAAGGGAAGGGATAAGACGCAAATACAACCTATTAAGACAAAAAGACAATACTAGGTAAGTATTACGTACATATTAGTTCAAAAATAAGCAAAGACAGCAACCATTACAAGAATCACAAAAACATTTCTAAAAAAAGAAAAGAAAACAGTTCTCATGACATGTGTCGCAGGCATCAAAGACAAAGTCGATGACGGGGCGGTTTCCATGGTATCAACATGATGAGAGTATAGAAAACTTTTCAGCTTAAGAGGATCTTGTTCTGGTATTAATGGTGACTTTAAACAAGCAGGGGTGAAAAAGACCATATCTTGCACCTATTGATCGTAGTTGCGGTCTCAAGGACAAGAACTCCTTACAGCGATCAGCAGTCGGTTTAGCATAGTCTTGAGAGAAGTACAAAGAGTTGCCTGACCATGTAATGCGAGACATTTCCCTGGCAGCCGACAGGACCTTTAGGAAGTCGGTGTATTCAAGGAAATACAAAAGGACTCCTCTTGGTTTATGTACCGGTAAAGAGGTGGTTGAACGTGGTGGTGGCCCCAGACATTGTGCTCTTTGAATGTTCAAAGTAGTGCCCTCAGGTAATTTAAGCAGATTTGGGAGAAATGTTTTGAAGAATAGAGGCGTATCTGACCCTTCCGTACCTTCAGGAAGGCCATAAATACTAAGGTTATTTCTTCTATTTCTATTTTCAAAATTCTCAATCTGCTTATGAAATGTAGAAACTTGTGAAGAAATAGATTCCACTTTGGAGGTTGAAGAAGAGAGTCATAATTCTGTTCTAGCACTGATACTCATTGGTCTATGGTTGACCACTTTTCAGAAAGCATTTTAAGCGTAGGCTTAGTTTCCGCTATAAACGGCTGCAAGGCTCTAATCTCTTCAAGTAATAAGTCCATGTCACTGAAGTAGATTGCTTAGGTGGAGAAGGAGGGTCCTTTTTCAATCTCTTCGTGGATGCCTTGGCGGACACAGAGCTGTAAGTACTATGAGATGTTGAGGCATCTTTAGGTGGAGAAATGTCTGAGTTCTTCATGTATGAACAGTTATAACAGGAACTAGCACGTATCTGAAATCTTTGGTGCATAGGCTGAGGTGATGAGGAGGTTTTAGAAAGTCTACCCATAAACCTGAAATAAGTATCTCATCTCAAAAAATGTGTATCTTAATCATCGAGAAATAATGGGTTTAGGTAAGTGAACAAAGCATTCACCAGAAGGAAGAAGCATTAAATGAGACAGCGATGTAAGGATAACACAGGAGCCAAGTCATGAGCAACATATGCAATTATGAAAGAAAAACTGAAATTTGATGAAATTCTCTACATTAAAGAGAAGGCATACCATAACAACATACAAGCCTTGGATTCTAATATCATGTGTGAAAAGTCCATAGAAATCCAGGTGCACAAGTTAAATGTGGAGAGTACCAGCGTCAAGTAGGAGCTGAATCAGTGTAGTAACCAAGAGCTTCAGAAAAAAAGAGGAAAGTCACCAGGAAATGTTGTCTAACAATTGAAGTAGAGAAAGTTTATGAAACAAAATAAAAATAAAAAATTGAAGTTGCGATCAAGATACTGAAATTGTGGTAACAGAGTCTCAAAATGGTGGACATATCATGAAGAAAAAAACTGCAAAATGCAGGCATATCGGTAAGAAGAGCGGCCAATAAAGGAATATCATGAAGATACCTGCAGTAAGTAGGAGTCCGCTGGGGGCCTTTTTGATAAAGAACTGGATGTGGCAAGAAAGCGTCGCTAGGAGAATAACTTCGTCCGCGACTCGGAACGAAAACGAAATGTCGGCCGCAACTCGTCGGAGCCGCGAATATAAATGTCACAAACTCCTTATTAAAATGATGAAAAGTCACTAAGGGGATATCTGTTGGGGTTCAAGGGGGCCTGGGTCCTTTTGTCTAGTTCCCCGTTAGTGATTTATCCTTAAAAGTGCAAAGTGCATATGTGAATTTATGGACGCTCCCTATGGCTCGCTTTAAAAGGGGGCTGCCAACAGGAAACAGGTGCTTGGTTTCTTTATTGGTCCCTTGCCGTGTGATTCCTGTTGTTCTACCTTGTTTCCCTTCCTTCGAGCTCCATTCCAGCTGTCTTTTCTAGTGCTGGGTTTTGACCCCCTTTTTTCCCTGCCCCCCCCTGTTTTCCTATTCCCTTGGGCATTACTGAACCCTTTTATTGGCGGCCTGTTTTTGATCTTTGGTGACGTTCCAGGATTCGCGCCTGCGTTTCCTTGAGTTGTATCGTCCCGTAATCATCCCTTTTTTGTATCCAAACCATCTTGTTATGCGCATTGTTTGGGTGGTTTTACGAAGGAGCTGAATAACGGCCGTTTTTGCACTACCTTCGTGTTCTTTTTTAGATTGCAGGGGTTTTTTGGATGTCTTTCATATTCCCTTGATACCATTTTTCCCCTGTCCCTTTTTTGTCCAAGGAATTGTGAATTCCACCCCCTTAGTCATTCTCGGTGTTTCCCGAGGGGGCGTGGTTAGTCTGGGGTTATGCAAAGAAACAACCAATACGACTGCAGTGGAAGAATTCCTGTTTCGTATCAAGCTACACCCATTTGTTATCCGGGGTAAGCAGGGAGGTGGGTGGTTTGCGTGTGTACTTGGCACTGGTCATAGTAATAGGAGTGTGTTTTAATCTTGTCCCCTTCTTTTATTTTAGCGGTCTCGTCTGTGTCAAGCTGTCAGCTGCCAAGAAGCCAGAGGAGACGAGTTGTGTTCCCCAAGACCTTGGGTTCCCTTGTTTTGTTACCCACCTTCTCCCGGCGTCGTGTTCTCCACCATCCGTTTTGATTGCGGGTGTTGGGGGTCACGGTGAGGGCAGAGGATTGGGACGTTCTTCACTCCTGCGGTGTTGACCCGGTCGGCATCGGAACAATATCTACTGAGGCTTCATGGCTTTCTGGTGCATGTCCCTCCGCTTAGGGTCCGTGTGCGGGCAAATAAGCGGCTCTCACTGTGTTTCGCCCCCCGCTTACTTTGAAGAGTCACCAAGGAGCAGCCATCGCAGTCGGGCGCAAACCACCCCCCGTCATTTTATAAAACCTTGAATTCGATGCATTGCATAAACAAATAAAACAATTACATCCCAAGATAGCCACAATCATTGAGAAAATTAAAATGGCCTAGTAGACCCCTGATACATCAAGAACTATAATAATAAACAATACACCTGTTTCTATAAGCAATTTAAAGTCCCTTAGAGGTCGAACGAATACAGCAGTTCTCTGAAATGGGTTTTTAGACTATTCGTTAGTTATCATTTAGCTGTGAAATAATTTGAGTAGGGTTGAAGTAAGAGATGGAATTTTGATAGATTGCTGCTGTCAAGTGATGATTGGAAAAATGAAACCCTGATGTTCATAGAGGAATATTTTAAGTTTAACATCAATTCCGCCTCTACAGTAACTGTTTGGGAAATATTTAGGATATGTTTAAGGGGCCAGGTGATTGCTTATGAAGAAAATTAAAATTAAGTGCGTAATTAGGAAATGTAGAAGTTACATGAGAATATAGATAAGTAAATGCAATTATGATCAGAGTTTCAGACAGTCTTCAGAAGTAAGATATTAATTCAAGCTAGGCAAAATGTATGTAACTTTCTCTTAAAATAAAAGTTATTACATGAAAGATCCTCTTTGTAGAACATTCATGAAGAAAGTGAACATGTGGAAAGGGTTTTAGCTTGGGCATCGCAAGTGATATCGAACAGCTGACTATGGTAGAGGTTTTGGATCCTGTTATGAAAACCTCTACTTTAAACTGCAATTGTATGATCTTTCTAAATATTTAATCTGCTCTGCATCAGACCCCAGATTCTGTTTCTGAAGATACAATAATGAATTTCTTAATTCAGTACACCTTCCGAAATTATTGCAATAGCAACAAGAGTGTCACAAACTTGATTATATTGGCAGAATATGAGGAGGTTGCTAATGATGGCATTCCTATTGAGGTCTACAAGGAGATTTCTCTTTTTCTGTAAGATTTTAGGATAAAGCTGTTTAATGAAATTATCTTGAGTGTTCAGATTCAGGGTACGTTTTCGGAATCATTTGCCCTAAATATCCTTATGAAAGATAAACTGGCAAATAACCCTGATTAGTATAGGTCAATCAGTTTGCTGAATGAGGATAATAAACTATTTATGAAAATGTAACTAATGGTATTGCTCCGGGTGCCCAAAATGTGAATAATAGAGATAAAAATTGATTTCTTCTTCAGGGATTAACGATGATCAATAATAAATATTTGATACAGGCCATCAATTGTTATGCAGCAAATAAGATCAAAGCTACTAGATATTGGTAGACATCCAAAAGGTGTTCCATCTAGGGAATTGGTCAGCCCCATCTTCAATTATAAGGACTGTACTGGAGCAAATTTTAAGAAATGTGCACTCGGGGCTATAGCAAGAATTATCATTAACTCAGATCAGATGGTTATATCTGGAGATAATCATTAATGATGCCCACTGTTGCCCATTCAATTCACTTTTTTATTGAACCATTGGCTTATTTACTTTGTAGTAAAAATTTAATTTTACCTCCTTTACACTTGTGCATCCAAGTTTAAACTGCTCTCAGATGATATCACTCTACACTTAGCAGTGGAACAAGCGAATAGGAGGCTAAAAGAGTAATCACAGTAAATCTTAAATTCTTTCATTTAACACTTCACAGTAGGATCTTGCAATTCAAATAAGGGGCCAGTTCTCTCTAACACAGTCTATTAGGTATGTTGAAGTTTTTGTTACCTCTAGTGTTTCTGATTTTTTTGAGTTGAACTGTAGAGTTTTGCTAAGTAAGATGTTTATCTAACCCCCTATTCTTATTTATATTTTCAAATGTTCAGCTCAAGGTACATAAGCAATATTTTAAAGAGATAGATGCATTAATCTGGAGGAATTCATGAAGAAATCAGTGTCCTAGTGTTCATTTGACCAATATTCAACTAAGTAAGGATCATGGGTGGCTGGCATTACCCAACTTCCACGAATATTATCTAGCTGCCTTATTAGGTACCATATCTGCCTGATGGCCCGTTGTTTTTGGCAATTTTCTTTTTATTAAGATTAATGCTAAAGGAGACCAAAGGAAGAACAGTCTGAAGAGAATGACTATGCCCTATGAACTTTTAGGGCCCTCTTTGGGGTTACCTGTTTGTATTAAAAAAAAAAGGTTTAGCCTGATAAAATGTTTATTTTGCCTGGTCAAAATCACAGTTTAAAACTGAACTACAGGCTGCAGTGTCAGGTCTGAGTCATGTTTTAAAAGTCTACTTCTGTGTGTGGCACAATGGGTGCTACAGGCCCACTAGTAGCAGTTAATTTACAGTTGTGGGTACATGTAGTGTCATTTACTTGGGACTTAAAAGTAAATCAAATGTGCCAATGAGGTGTAGTTCAATTTTACAATTTGTGAAGGAGAGAGCACAAGCACTTTAGCACTGGTTGGCAGGTAAATAGTGCACAGAGTCCTAATGCTAACAAAAATGGTTTCAGTAACAGAAAACAGAAATCTGCGGGGAGACCCTACAAAAAAGTCCAGATCCACACATATATTAAGAGAAAATACATTAAAACAATGGAGTTGCAGATAATCAGCTAAATTTGGAACTCGTCTGGCTGGTGTGAAGGGTGTGTATGATGAATTGTTTGATGTGGTGTGTTTGATCTGTATTGTATCTGAAATTCTTCTTTTTTATTCAGTCTGAATTCACACTTATTGCATTTAGTGCAAATAATAAAAACGTTGGGGGGATCTGGTAGCAAGTTTTCACATTGTGGGCTTACTGGTGGTGAGCAATCCCTGGTCACTTTTTCTTTCACAGTTTTGCATCTCCTATATGTTACCAGTAGGTTCTCTGTAATGACTCCAGTCAAACCTCGTACAAGTGACCAATGTTTTTACAATATTTTGTAAATAGTGTCATGTAGCTTTTTGAATTCTGTTTAAGTGGTTTTCCTGTCTACTGTCCGAATTCTTCTCTCAGCCTGATCCAGAAAAGCATTGTCATATTCTTGTGCTGCCAACATTTTTCACAAATTTCCACTTTCCTCTTTCAAATTTTCATCCTCACTAACATTTCTACATAGCCTTACCATCTCTCCATATGGTATACCTCTAATAACTGAACCAGATTGAAAACTGTCTGCTCCTAAGATACTATTCATAGCAGTAGGTTTTTTAAACAAAGTACTTTGGATATACTCTCTTTTTACATAGAGTTCCACGTCTAAGAAACTGTTTGCGTTCTCATCATAGCACATTGTAAACTGCACTTTGATGTTATTGCCATCCAGATATTGCAAATATGTTTCCGATTGTTAAGCAGGACCTGTACAAATCAAGAGAACATAATCAATAAAATATCCTGGGGTTAAAAAAATCAATCCATCCATTCCACTGCTACTCAGGCACACGCATACACCTTGTCATAACAGCCAGTAGAAAGGTTGCCAAAGGAGGACGTAAGCCTGGACTCCTGTCCCCTGAATCTGTTGGTACAACTCATTGCTAAAGAGGAAATGGGTTTTGGTAAGAAACAAATCAACCATTTGAATGAACATTTTTTAATGTTCTTATCGACTTGCACTCCTACAAGAGAAGAAGTGTTCTAAGGTTTTGACTCTGAATACATTTTTGATGCATGTATAGAATCCAACTACATCTAGTAAATCAAAAGTCATCCCAGGATCCCGACCTATATCACTTAATTTGTGAGACTGTCCATTGTATCCCTTATATAAGATGGTAGGTTATTCACAATAGACGCATCAAGAGTACATCAACAAATTCTGACAGATGCTCTGTTAGACCAGCTTGCTCCAAAATAATAAGTTATCCTGGAGGTGACACACTCAACTTGTATATTTTGGGTAAAGGATACAAAAAAGGAAAATGAAAATTGTCAATCTTAATATATCTATATTCAGTATCTCTAAGTAATTCTGTTTCGTTCCATATGTGTGACCTTTCAAAAATACAATGTTTGCTTGCCGGTAATGGATTATCTGACAATTTTGCAAAACAATTGTGATCATTCAGTTGTCTTTACATTTTTTTGTCATAACAGGATCATCTCATAATTACACTGTTCCCCCCTTTATCAGCCTTATGAATGAGGCATCTGGACCGAAACTTCTGAGAGCACATCGTCCCATTACATGACAAATTGTCCTTTTTAGAGGATGATCTATTGCTTTTATTCTTTAAGGACCTGTTCTCTATTTTACAGACTTCCTCTATTTTCTTTACAATCCTGTCAATAACCATGAATTGGCTCCCTTGAGGTGTAAACATGGATAATGGATTCAAACAACTATCACAATTCAAATCCATCTCATTCAATGAGTCACATAGTTCATCGATATCAGTTTTATTTTCATCATTTAAAAATTGCAACATATGCATGTGCCAGCCGGAAAAACTCTGCAGAATCAATGCGGATCTCAAATAGGTCCACCTCTTGATATCCCCAACTGCTGAAAGCTTTTAGAGCACTGACAATTGAGAAGATCAGTGAGGGAAGAGGAGGACAGAAAGAGTGCAGCTGGAAGGGAGTCCCGCAGGATGGTAAAATAAGAATTAAGTACTTGCTAATTTGAGCACTCGGCTGCGCAATTCAACACTACTATACCTGAAAAAGAAACTGAATGGGATCTTATTCCTTAATCTTAAGAATATATGCTGTAGTTCTAAATCTAAAACATCAATCGCAGATATGCACTGCTAATTATTATTTTATGAGTAAGATAACCGGACAATCATTAATACAAGCCAGGAAACATCAATAATATCATAGTTGTCATTGGTACCTCAAAGAAGAATTCTTCATGATCCAAACCCCATTAAGCCATATCACATATTCTCATCAGTCAAGTCATCCTAACTGACCACAAATATATTTATCTTTATAAAAAATGAGGAACAAAGTCTTGCTGGAACTCGTATTCACTATTTCTCTTAATTTGAATCTTTACTCTGCATAATAGCAACTGAAGCAGTTCTTTTTTTGTGCATCGCATGTGGAGCCCACCCGTAGTGAGCACACTATGTGCTTCCAAAAATATGAAAAGTCACAGCGGAGCCCACCAGCTTGTAATCCCGTTTAAACTATGACGTGGAGCTCACCCTCGTTAATCTGACAGCTGAAAAGTACTACTCACCTCTTTTGACACAAGTCTTTGTCCTATAATCAGGATCTCAGAAATTTCCCCCAAAAGTGCTACAATGGAGGTGCGTTAACAGAGCTCTGCTGGTGGTTTAAGTGCATCCTTACCCCCACCACTGCCTCAGGACTCAGGACCAAGCTCCTGGATGTTCCACTGCATACACTCTGGGCTGGCTTCTAGAATTGCTGCTGAGTTCTGGGATTGGCTGCTGCAGTGTGCTGATGTCGTGCAGTAAAAAGTGTGGAGCAGCAGGGCGGGCTGGCTTTATAGCAGTGCCCCACCCATCATGGTTGCCTACAACTGTGAATAGAGCGATTGTTTTCCTTGACTTTCTAAAAAAATTCAACTTTTTTTGATTTTTAAACATGTTAGAGAGACAAGCAACATTTTTGAACTATGTTCACTATTGAGGTTTTTCCCTAGTCGAGTAAGGAATATACAAACTGGGCATATGAGTTGGAAAATTAATGGTTGATGAAACGTTGCAGACTGACAAGAAGGTCTAGGTTTGTAGGGTGTTTGAAAGAATTGAATGGAATATTGGAGCCAGGATTTATGGGAAAATAGGTTTGTTTTGGATATAAGACTTGGACACCTGGTTTGGCCCAAGGTACCAGGTTTTGCCAATGATGTGTATATTAGCTCTTGCTAAGGTATATTCCACAATGATTTTGGATTTTGCTTGGTATGTTGGAGGGCTGTGACAAAAGGAAGATGGTGGATAGACACCACTGCAGTAAGCACCTAGCTGAAGCTACTCCTGCACTGCCACACTACTCGCCTCTTATCTGATTGCCTGGATGCTCCTGATGAAGTGATTTGATTCAATGCCCCCCCCCTATATCTGATGAGTTAGTGGCATAGAAGGATTTCTCAACGCGACCTTAAGTTGATCAGTATAGCGAGGTTGCAGATCAGCCTACATCCTTCCACCTTCAACTGGCTGAGTCTTTCTGTCACTCTTGTCATGGCCCTGCAGCATACAAATGCTCAGTGAGGGGGTAACACAGCAACCACTACAGCAGCAGCAGCTTATGCAGCGGCAGTGGCCGAAAGTGAAACACCTGGCACCTACCAGCCTCTAACAAGTAGCCAGGCTCTCAGGTTGGAAAATCCATTCTGAAGATTCTCACATTCAGAAAGGTGATAGACCTCCTCCAGCCCAGCGGCTCTGGGAATTTCACTCCTGAATATGCAATTGTGGAAACCCTGATCAGTGCTGTTCAGGCTGGGAGAGAAAAGATGGGAGTTTGTTCTGCTTTTACTCCAGCGCCAGGGATTACTGATTGCTTGGCCCACATGGATGTCGAAGCTAGGAGCAAAGCGACAGACTCTGTGGCAGCAATACAAGTCCTGAAACAAGGTAGCGGTTCTGGCCAGAGCGCTCACATTGATAACTGTAACAAAGTCGCAAGGTCCCATTACAGCCACTTTTACTACTCTCTCAGCAACTAAGTGATTCCTCTTGTGCGGCGCAGGAAGGGGGTCAGCGAGCAGAAGAACGCGATGATTTGGTGGCTGACAATTCCGGTAGACCTGGCCTGGCAATATCTGTCCAACTGGCAAATGCAAACAGGGTACTTTTGGAATTATTAGCAAGCCCGGATGTTGTGTCCACTAAAGCAAGCACGTCCCCATTCAAGAAACAATATAAAGTTAGAGCTGTGAAGGGCTGAGGATGTCTCACAAAACCTCTTGGAGATTATGAAGGTCAACGTTCCAGCAACTGTTTTTCTGCCCACTCCAAAGGGGGATCCAAGGATAGCCCATTATGTAAATGGTTACTTCCAAGGGTGAAGTCAAAGCCATGATCTCCCAGCTGTCCAATGCTTGCCCTGCCTGTAAACCCTTCCTGCAAGCATCGGGGGAGGACTTGCATCTATCTGTGGGAAACAACATCAATATAAATGCTATCTTCAGCCCAGAACTTTGGACAGCATATCAGGAGTCTCCCACAGCGGCACTAGAAGTAGACACAAAATAGCCCTCACTGTCCATAATTCTTCCATTTTTTTAATGCCCAGTGAGCAGAGGCACGAGATCACTCTGCACACGTAGGGCGAATAGCCTGATAATACAGCAATCATTATCAGAAGTGATTAGTAAAGTTGCATTGCTTTTTTCTGAAATGACAGAACTTCAACATCGTGTAGTAGGGGCACAAGAGGTTAGCTCGGCTGTGGTCAAATCAATCAAAATCCAGGTGAGCCAATTGATGTCTTTACAGGACAAAGTTGAGGAATTGGAAAACCGGCAACGACAGAGTACCTTAAGGGTGTTTGGAATAACTGAGGGGAAAGAAGGAATGGATTCAAGAGCATTCATAGTTAAATTATTGCAGCAAGCATTTCCAGATATGCCCAACTGGGATATGGATTCTCAGATCCAGTGGGCTCACAGACTTCCAATCTTTGTAAACCAAGCAGCCTGAGCAAAGTCGCCGCACCCTCGCCCAATGCCTTTTTTTTTTTTTTTTTCTTTTATCCTCATTTGCCTGATCCTCCTCTTATTCGGCCTCCAATTGCCAAGCATTTGTTACTCAGAGTGCAGGCCTCCTGCTACCCCTGATAATGCGATTGGTTGCCCTCAGCAGAGATGGCCTGAAGAGAGGACGGGGTGTGACTCCAACCTTGGTGTTACACCAGTTGAACTAGCCTTGGAGCCAACCGAAGGGGGCCTAGTTCTTGGAGTTACTAAGGCATAATCATTGGACCGGGGAAAAAAAAAACAAAAAAAAAAAAAAAAAAAAACCCCGGCTATTGCTTCCACTGAACCAAATAGTTCCAAAACGCCCGGTTACGTGAGCCACCTGATCTCAACATGTCAGTCTTAGAGGTTGTATACAAAGATGTTAACCAGTTTGCATGTGTTGGTGGTGTTTTTTCAATCCAAACCTTGCATATCTCTCTTCTTGCAAGTAGTATTGCATAAAACAGAAATGTCCTTGCATGGCCCTTTATACTGTTGTCCCATCCGAAAATAACCAGGGGGAGTGTTAGAGAAATCGAGATGTTAAGAATCGAATCCAGGGTCGCTTTAACCTCATTCCAGAACTGCAATAGGTTGGGGCAGTCTATAAACATGTGAATGTCTGAAGCTGCGATGTAATTGCATTTATTGCATTTTTTCCCTGGAACGAATTTAGACAATTTTAAGGGGGTAAAATAGGCTCGATGTATCGTAAAAAAATGGTTGCGCCTAAGCCATGCCGGTTTAACACATTTATATAGCAGGGTGCAGGATTTCTGCCAGATTTCAATACTCTGGGCCCCACATTCTATGCCCCATAGCTGTTCCGGGAGGATAAATTCTCCATCTATCTCTTCTAACAGACTCCCCTCGCCCAATGCTTGTCTTTATCTGTAACTTCCTTCTACGACAGGCAGTCTCTCAAAAAGCTTGACCTGCATCTCCTACAATAGTGGATTCAATTCCCATCATTATATGATCAGATCTGTGTAAGGTTATATATGAAAGGCGAAGGAAGTTACACCAGTCAATAGAACCCCCAAAGGCAGTCCGGCACAGGTTTTTCTACTGGAGCCTGCAGACCTTAAGGCCATCAAAGATGGTCGCTCACAGTTTTGCTACTGGGAACTTAAGGTCATGCAGGCTCTTGAGTTGTTGGCAACCTGATGTTGAGGAGGCAAGAACTCTGGGACAGATTAGTTTACTTAATTATGCTTTAATTGGATTTCAGTCAGGGTTAAAGCTGTGCTTCTTTTTCTTACATGTCGGCTCTTGTTACATGTTCTAGGAACAGAACTATATGGTGAGGACGGTTCAAAAGGAGGTTATTTATCCCCTTTTTTCTTGTTCATTTTTCTCTCTTACTTGTGGTGGGTGGGGGGTGGTGCTGGGTCGACTTTGGTTTTGTGCTCCCGGAAGGCTCTCATCACATCGACAGCAAGGGGGGGGTGGATAATTCTTTTTTCTAGACACAGGGTGGGGGATGGGGCACGGGGTTAGAGAGCTAAAAAAGAGATGACTCTTTTAGTCTACTTGTATTACTTGCTGGGGGAGGAGGGGCTTTTTTATTAAAGCAGAGCTAGGGAGAAGATAATAAATCTAAGACGATGTGATGTCCGGTCTGACATAATTGCATTGGAATGTTGCTGGGATGAATAAACCCAGGAAGCAGAAACTAATACGCAAGGAACTTAAAGTGTTTAAACCAAATATACTTGGTTTAACTTAAACTCATCTGGCATATAAGAATCGGCTGATGCTTAAGCAGCTGTGGTATGATATCGTAAATTGCACCTCTCAGACAGTGTCAACTCACGGATTAGCTATAATAAAATCTAAAAATGTAATATTCTTAGGACCTCAGCAGATTCTAGGGGAAGGTGGGTTATAGCCCAGCTTACAACTTCTGGACACACAATAACTATATGTGTAGTCTACTGCCCAAATCTGGACAATCCCGACATATATCATTATTTAAGCCCAGAATTGCTGGACTGGGAGTGTTAAAGAATCATTATTGGTAATTTTAACTGAATATTCAATTCTAGGATTGACAGTACAAACCCACAGTCACATGTTAGGATGGTCATGACCTGTGCTTCTACATTGGAACTTATGCAATTGCATGGATTAGATGATGCATGGAGGAAATCATTCCCCTTCATGCCAGGGTATACTTATTATTCATTACCCAAAGGCAATACTCATGTATGGACATGATTTTTATTCAGGGGTCTGCATTGGAGAACACACATATTGATGTATATCCCAAGATTACATCAGATCACAATCCCATTATGTTGACTGTGCAGTGCAATATCAGCATTTGACGTTGCAGGGAAAACCAAAGATCAGATTGGTATGATAATGCTGGATGCCGAGAAGGCTTTTGATAGAGTAAACTATGATTCTCTCTCGTCGATTAAGGGTGCATTTGGGCTTTGAATTTAGTTTATCACATTGGTCCAGGCATTATATAAGAAACATGTAGCTACGGTTATGCTGATGGTAATTCCTCACCTTTCTTTTCAGTTTATAGGAGTACGCTTCGGAGGTGTTCACTCTCCCCGCTATTATTTGCTCTTTTTATTGAGCCATAAATAAAACATCTATTACAGAACAAGGGTATCCAGCCTATCAACTTAAACAGTATTAGCCTTAAAATAACTGCCTAGGGACGCTTCACTCTGGCTCATGAGCCCTGACATTACTTGTCTTTTTTCTGCCCCAGGGGGCCTCACAGGAGCAGCAGCCAGCTGTCCCGGAGAACCAGCATCACAGCTGGGGTGGGACTCGATCCCCCAGCTGGCCCCGGTGAACACTCGGCGCGGGAGGTGACATCACACTCCCTGCACCCTTCAAAGCATCCCAGGCACTCCCGCAGCGCGGGACACTTCAGTCGGGCTTGTAAGCCCCGACATTACATGCCTTCTTTCTTCCCCAGGGGGAGCCTCGCAGGAGCAGCAGTCCTGGAGTGCCAGCCTCACAGCTGGGGTGGGACTCGATCCCGCAGCTGGCCCCAGTGAACACTCGGCGCAGGAGGTGACGCCACCCTCCCTGCGCCCTTCAAAGCATCCCAGGCACTCCCACAGCATGGTACGCGCACAGGCATACCCGGGCCGCGCCTGGGTGGGCCCATCTGCGCCTATTTGTGCCAGAACGTGGCAGGGCAGGGCCACCTTATTTGGCTTTTGGAAATTGGATCTGGGCGGCTTTGACCTTAAAGAACTCAAATACGATGAGATAACTAATGAAGCAACACATCTTTTCCAAATCGGCAGTTTGAACATTCTTCTTAGAGATCGTGTTACTGAAAGATTTTAAACTTGGACAATTAGTAAACAAGATAGATTAAAGATTTAGCTAGGGTCTGTGTAGCATACCAGTCATGATCGTGTATGTATTAAATTGTTTGTTAATGGTATATATATTCAGATAACTAGCACAAGCCGATTGGTCCTTTAATCTGATATTTTATAGGCTTTTCTTGTCTATGTTGGTACCCAGCCCTTTTTATTATTCTTGAACCTGAGGTTTCAGTGTTTGTATTTTGCATTTTTCACTTTTAGGCACATTATGCACTTTAACCCAAGTTTATACGTTTTTAATGTTTACATTGGTACCCAGCCCTTTTTTATATCCTTAGACCTGAGGTTTCAGTGCTTGTGTTTTGCATTTTTGCACTTTTAGGCACTTTATGCACTTTACATCATTGGGTTTTAGCACTTTGTGACTGGACTAATTGCAATCGTATTACCGTTGGCCCTGTGGTATGAGTGCTTGCATTTTGCATTTTGCACTGTTTTGGCACTTTATGCACTTACATCGTTGGCATTTAGCACTTTGCTGTTGTGCATATCGCAATTTTGCATGTTGCAGAAAACTAACTAGGTCCCATTTTGCCCACTTTACTTTAGGGCTTGGTGATACAGTATTATTTTTCAGGATGTCGAAATGCAAATTACAAAAAATCCATAAAGCTGAAGCTTACCCCTCATGCTCCACCATTGATTCCTATTTAGTTAGGGCGGTGAACGCCATCAACATTGAAATAGATAGGGAGGAACGCCGCCTCTCATTAGGTGTAGGCACAGTGATGGAATAAATAACTGGGTTGGGAGTTGAGTCTACCCCAAGTATTGAACAAGAAATTACCCCCTTGTGAATACTGGGATCCTTGATCTTGATCCACATATACCTTTACCACTGAAGCACTACGATTGCAAACACCTAGTGTTTCACCTACTTCGAAAAGGAAAAGGAGCTGCAGGAAAAGTCAAGTGAAAACAGGGACCATTAGTAAAAGAAAAAAAGGCCCACCATCGAATGTTATTGTCAAGGCATTGGAGAAATCCCCTGACATAGGGCCCTTGTCTGATGTGCAAGTAAATCACATTGTAGTCCTTCTAACCCACAAATTATAAGTATCAAATAAACTACTACATGACAAACTAGACAACCTTAATGGAGAAGTTACCTAACTTAGTAAAGCATCAAAACATATTAGTCAATACCCGAGGGAGAATGCGAATGAGTCACAGGGGGGACCACATGAGCGCCCAAAGCTAGGAATTACTACTGCTAACACACTAACCAGTACCCTAAGCACCACTGATAGGAATAATAGCGACTAATAGCTCCTAAAACCCATGCTAACATGACCTCAATAGGCACTAGACAGAAAGCGACAAAGAGTAACCATCCCTGTCATAATAGAGGGGACAGGATTGTATGCGCAGAGTCAACCCAGGCCCCAAACAAATCAAGGGAATGGGGGGAACCAGAGGGAAGAACCCATTTGTCAATTAACCTACCCCCAGAATGCCGTCCATATGTGGCAGTTTTGAAATTGTATCTCTTTTGCCTCTAGGCTTCTTCTATAGACATCTAAGGTCTTCACCCAATATGGGAGGAGACCGGGAGCAATGTAGAATTAAACCGGCAGTGCTACCTCAGTCGTATCACACATTACTCACATTTAATTGATTTCAACCACTTAGCACACTTGATGAAAATGATTGACAGAGCACTGCCCGCCTACCCATTGGGATGGAGGGACCTGAAGGAACCGGGCTGACGAGCATAGGGCTATATGTAGATATTGTGCTTAACATGGACGTGCCTATTCTAACTATGCCCAAGTACCCACCGAAGGATATAAATCCGCTTGCCTCACATTCATTAAATAGGAAGATAGTTGATGGAAACAAAGGGCAATCAATGGGCAATCAACGGAAAAGGTTACAACCCCACCTGTATTGCTCCCCCGTACTAGTTAGAAAGAGGCCAGCAGGAGAATAAATGACCAACCCGTTGAAAGTACAGGAAACTCCTTAGCCACCCCGTCGTCAGGTGCGGCTACCTGGTTGATCCTGCCAGTAGCATATGCTTGTCTCAAAGATTAAGCCATGCACGTGACCATCGTCACCTGGAATATAGCTGGACTGGCAAGTAAAAAGGACATGTTAGGCTGGGTGGATTTTATCAATAAACATGACATCATTTGTTTACAAGAAACTTGGAGTACTGATCATGTTTATTTTGAAGGGTTTACGTCATATGATTTACCAGCAACACCCTTTACGTCTGGCAGAGTGAAGGGTGGGCTGTTAATTCTTCTGACAAATTATTTGCCTTTGAGAGTTAGAAGGGTTATCAATGTAGTGTACCACTCGCAGATACTAAGGTTACACCATAAAGACGGCTGGGATGTATTATTGATTAATTTCTATAGTAATATATTTGATTCAACTCATCATAATGCAGTTACCGAAGTAGAGTCAAAAGTAGATAATCTGGTCACAGCAGAAAATACAAATTTTGCTATTG
Source organism: Lissotriton vulgaris (assembly GCF_964263255.1). Classification (NCBI taxonomy): domain Eukaryota; kingdom Metazoa; phylum Chordata; class Amphibia; order Caudata; family Salamandridae; genus Lissotriton; species Lissotriton vulgaris. The sequence continues at coordinate 1,137,510,839 of NC_141694.1, read as the reverse complement.
TATGGGTCGGAGATTTTAACATCCCAATTTGTACTCTGTCTATGACTAAAGTCTGTGGGTTTAGGAGTGATGAAGGGGATGACTGTATACATGTCCCACATAACATCTATGGAGATACCTTAAACACCGTCTCGGAAAAATATTTACCTTGGTATTATGCAATGTGTACAGGATGGGTATGGGAGGGAGATACCAACCTTTACTGGAAGACATGCAAATAGCACAATTGATCATGTAATAGTATCTGCTGATATAGTACACCTATGTTCTATCACAATGGATTGCCAAATTGTTCCTGAGTGACCACAATTATATTATCATGCCAATGCTTGTGTGGGGGAATAAATCTGTAGAACAACAAACTATTATTGGTAATATTGCCTCGTGTAGACAAAACAGCACTAGAATCAGGTGGAAAGGTACTAACTCAGTTAAAATTTTAAAACAATATTGTTCTAGAAAGTGGTAATGAGATATATGATAGTCTAAAAATTGAGTTTAAAACAGCTATGAAACTGAAACATTTTTAAAAAAATCAATTATACCATTGATGAGTTATTAACTGCACCACCGTGCAGGAAACATGTGCAGATTAGGGGTCGGTTCAATCACTCCTGAACTGCCTCACTGAACCAGTTGAAATAAGCGCTCTCCAGCAGACCCAGGGATAAAACGTTAGTACAAAAACTGAGATTAGAATATAAATTAAACTTGAAACGGAGGAAGAGAGAACTCCAAGAGAAGGCATGGGATAATCTTGCATTGGCTGTAGACTCATCTAATAATAGGCTGTTCTGGGAAACTGTCAATTGGACATTTCTTAAAAAATGAATGTTTCCCGTGTTAGCAGTGAGGAATAGGTGACATATTTCTCTAGCATTGTTAACCCATGTGATAACGTTACAGTGGATCTTACTAACCCAAGTGAATGGCCCACCTTTCCCCTAAATATCCCCCTCGATGAGGTTGAGCTAGGTATTAGAAGAAGCAAAGGGGGAAAAGCACCAGGCCCGGACGGTATACCCATCAATGTTTATAAAACTGTTCTGGAATTGTGGCACCCGATACTCACTAGAGTTTTTAACAATGCAGTAACAGGGGGAGCTCCCACTACTTGGGACAAATTCGTTATTATCCCATTCATAAAAAAGGGAATAAATCAGAAGCCAAGAATTACCAGCTGATTTCCCTATTAGACTTATCAGTAAAGGTGATGAGCAGAGTTTTATTAGTAAGACTGGAAGAGTGGGTTGCGGATATTGGGATACTGTCACAGGCTCAATACGGTTTTAGAAAGGGGCTACGATTGAACAGTGCATTAACTTAGAGCTTTTAATCTGAAAATATTCATGTGCTAAACAAGGACAACTTTTTCTATGCTTTGCTGATCTTAGCCGTACAAAAGGGGGTGGTAATGGACGGAGCATCTGAACCAATCAAACACCCACACCCAGTCAAAAGATCTGGGTTTAATCCATCACCGTTCTTTAGCCCACTCTGCCACCCCAGTTCACACATGGCTATATGCAAATCAGTCTGACCCTGTGCCTCATGGGAACAGTCTTAGCAGCGCCTTCGATTTAGTGGACCATGCTATACTTTGGCCAGTTTTACTCAATCTCTGTGCCGCAGAGCCCATTATTTACTTTTTAGCTAGGCTATACGAGAAATTATCGACCAGAGAACGGTATGGCCAAAAGGGCGAATGAACCCCTAATTTTAATGTAAAACGTGGTATCCACCAAGGCGGCGTCTTAGCACCATTGCTTTATACTTTATTTATTAACAAAGTTGACACAGTTATTAAATCGATACAGGCAGACGCCCCGCAAGCTGAGTGCCAGGATGTCCTGGTTCTGCTTTACGGGGATGACGCTGTGCTTTTATCTAGAACACTGGTAGGCCTACACCAGTTAATAGACAGGTTTGCAGATTTATTCAATGGGAGGACGCTGCTGATTAACAAGACTAAAACATACACAATGGGTAACAAAATCTCTACCAAGCCCTGTGGTGTCATCATGCTGTTTCTGCAATACACCAACCTTCTTCAGGTTTTATCGGCTGCCAAATCTAAAAAAATAATTATCTATGAAGGTCACGGTCTGTATCTTTCTCAGGATGTGGCTAAAGTGACAGCGGATCGTCGGAAACAATTCTTGGATATGTGTCCTCAATTACGAGCTCTTAATGCCAGGTTTGGCCTGCTTCACCCCTGCCTCTTCAAGGTGACTTACAAGGACAATACCACGACGTTTGAAGATCCTCTTGTCCTGCAAGAATTCCTTCGTCGCAAGAGCTGTTTAATCGTCTAATTTGAGCTGTTATTACTGTTTCTAGTCTTTAGTCGTTGCCATTATGTCACTGTTATGTTCCCTTGATATTCCCTGTTTTTCTCTTGTTTTCTTATGTCTCGTCTTGCTTTAACTTCTTTGTATTTTCTCCTTTTTTCCACAGATATGCCTTTTCCTGTGCATCTTGATGTTTTCCTCACGTTGTCCTACTTACTGGATTTTTCGGTTGTTCGATGGTGTTGGTCTCGTTGATGTCGTCGTCTTGTCGTTTTGTTTCTGTCGGTATGTTTTTCACATGTCTTCTCCTATTCTCTTCTGTCCACTTTCTATTCCTCTTCTATTTCTCTCTCTCCCCCTTTTTCATCTATCTCTTTTTCTCTTTTCTTTGGACTTCACCTTATTTCTTAATCCTTCTCTTCGTGCTTCTTGGTATGCTTTGGCCTATCTTCTTCCTATTCTCCTTCAATCTGCTCCTTTTTCTACCTGCTTAACTTTTTGATATCATTCCTTTCTCTGTTTAAATCTGGGTAGTTACTTGGAACCTTAAAGTTTTAAATAACCCTATTAAACGACAGCGAGTTTTGACACATCTTGCTAGACTTAAATCTGATGTGGCCATTCTTCAAGAATCCCATCTTTCGGAACCTGAGGCTCTGAATCTCAAACGTTGCTGGGTGGGTCATGTTTTTCATTCCCCGGCTTTGGGTAAGAAAAATGGTGTTGTGGTATTATGTCATAAAAAGTTAAATGTTTCTATGGTTTCTCAAGAATGTGATGTGGAGGGGCGTTGGGTACTTGTTAAACTGACTATTGATAGAATACCTATTGGTATTTTCAATGTTTATGCCCCAACTGGTGTTGACAAATCATTTTGGCCTGCCATTTCAGTTAAGTTAGCCTCTATTGAGGAGAAATATATTATTTTTTGTGGTGATTGCAACCAGGTTTTTGACCCCATCATAGACAGGAACTCCAAGGTCAAGTTTATTCCCTCCAAAATGCACTCCCAATTTACTGACTCTATCCAAAATAATGTACTGGTCGATATTTGGAGACTTTGCAATCCGGATCTCAGAGAATACACTTTCTACTCCCCATCTCATCACTCCTAATCCCGTATTGATTACCTTTTTCTTAGTAAACCCTTAGCTCAACTTGCCCTTCATTCAGATATTGGCTCCATTTTAATTTCCGACCATGCACCTGTTTTTGTTGACATCGATCTCATTCCCTTTTCCTCTCATTCTGGCCGTTGGAGATTTAATAATTCCTTGCTCCTTGACCCTACCTTTTGCTCTAAATTTAATGATTTTGCTGTTGAATTTTTTATATTTAATCAGGTTTCGGATTCCCCATTTGTGATGGTTTGGGATTCCTTTAAGGCTGCAGCTAAAGGTTTGATTATTGATTTTTTTTCCCAGAAGAAAAAACAATCAATTTCCAAGTCAGCTCAACTTTTAACCAATATTAAGAAACTGGAATACACTTACTATAACTCTGGTACTGAGTCCTCTCTCAAAGAACTTATCAACGCTAAATTTGCTTTCAATAAATTCACTACTACTGCTGCCTCCAACACTCTCCTGAAATGTAACTCTTGTTATTATGGTGGTCAAAATAAAATGGGGAAGTTGTTGGCTAACTATCTTAAGAAACGTAAATATAGGACAAAGATTGATTCTATCCAGGGTCCCGCTGGTACATCTTTGTTCAAAGATAAAGACATACTGAATGAATTTGTCTCATTTTATAAAAAACTTGTACACCCCTGAATCTTGTCCTGATCCGGCTGATCTCCTCTCTTATTTTCAGGACATTCCTTCCATTCCACCCCCTTTTCTGAATCATTTTTGTCCACCATAAGCGTGGAAGGGTATACTCAGATGTGAGTCCCTAGCTCATTGCACCATCAGGATTCAAGCAAGCCGTGCCGAAGACGGCTGAAATGCCAGAAACCGGTCCCCGGTAGCTTGTTTCCTTCCCAGTATAAGAATTGGCTTGGTAGTTTGGTCTGCCCTGTTCCCATGATGCACTGGGCCAGGGTCAGACTAATTTGCATATAGCCAAGTTCTGAGCTGGGATGGTGCAGTGAGCTAAAAAACGGTGATGGATCAAGCCCTGATCTTTGGACTGGGTAAGAGTGGTCTGCTTAATTCAGACACTCTGTTCATCACCTCCCCCTTTTCTGAATCTGTTGCACTATATGGCGCAGGGTTATGGGGTCACAATTAAGCATGGGTGAATTTTGCGAATCTGGCGTTCGCTAATTTGCGTACTTGCGAACTCGCAATCCGCAAAATCCGAGAATTCTCACCAATTTGCAGATTTTTTTTGTGTTCGCAAGGGTTTCTGCCAGTTTGCGAGGGTTTTGTACCAGTTCGCAATCGCGAACTTACTTGTTGGCTCGCAACGGTCGCAACTTTGTTGTTCCTACATCTGGTTCATCATCACAGGTTCACAGCACCCTCTGTTTCACCACTGCCACCCTCTGATTCACCCATGCCACCCTCTGGTACATCACTGCCACCCTCTGATTCATCACTGTAGATTATGGGGGGGAAAAGCAAGCACACCTGCCCTGCTTCAACTGACATGAATTAATTTGGGGTTGATTAATGTGTCACTGAATTTAAACTTCCTGTCTGACACCTGCTTCCTTATCTGTAATTTGCTTTCTGTTGCAGTGCAATTTTTTTCCCCAGGACCTTTGTGACCTACTTGTAGCTATTCTATGAGCCTGCTGTGAGGGTCAGAGCAGGGTCATAGAATAATTGCAAGTAGGCAACTGAACTCTGGAGTGCCCCCTCAGGAAGCACTACAGGGAATGGTTACTAATGATGAGTTTGAACTTTTGCACCTGCTGAGTGCTTTCAGTTTTGCAAAACTCGTTTTTCTGCTGAACAGCAACTGTAATGCCCCAAACAAACGTAGGCAACTGAACTATGGAGGGGCCCCTCAGGAAGCACTACAGGGAATGGTTACTAATGATGAGTGAACTTTTGCACCTGCTGAGTGCTTTCAGTTTTGCAAAACTCGTTTTTCTGCAGAACAGCAACTGTAATGCCCCAAAGAAACTTACTTGTGAAAGTTGATTTCTAATCCAAAAGTGATCCAAAGAAAGTCAAAAAGGCCTCAAATCCAAAAAAGTGCAGGCAAATGTCAACCTGAGGAGTTATTCTGATAAAAATCATCATTTTTAGAAGGTTTATGCAGCTTGCTGGTGGATTTCTTGTGCAGAATTGCATGTTTTGTAATTTCGCGAGTGCGAGATTGTTGCTGCCCGCCGCATCTACATGTTCGCAATTGCGAATTCTCGCGATGCATCGCCAAACTCCCGCGGGATCCCGCAGCAAGTTCCAAAATGGGTCAGCACTCGCAAAATATCGAGAAAAACAACTCGTCAAACGCTGAATGACTGTAAGTGAACGCCACACGCCGCAATATTGTATCACCAAGCAAAAAAATCCGCTGCGTGCGAATTTGCGGATTTTTGGTAAATTTGCGAGAGTTCGCGGATTGCGAATTTACCGAAAATCCGCAAAATCCGCGAGCGGAACGGATTTTCCGCCCATGCTTAGTCACAATTCCAGCCAAGATCTGCAAATAGAGGAAAATTTATTTTTCAAAAAGCTCCCATGTCTTCCTGCTTCAGCATCCTCTGAACTAATTTATTGTGAAGTGGGGCTCAATTACCTGTCAGATTTAAGTGCACTGAGACCCCTACTGCTCTGGAGATCAATATGGTCAAAGGAGGAGTCAATATTTACTAAATCAATTATCACGGACTGCCTGCTATTGGACAATTGTTTTAGGATCCCCTGGAAAAAATAGATAGCTAATGCTTATAGAGATCTATTCAATCTGATAACCCTGGAAAATCCAAATGATGTAACAGGGCTGTCCAAACAGGAGATAAAGAATACTTTTTTTGCACCATAAGAAGGAGTGCAGGTTGAGATCAGTAGGGAAGCAAATCACATATCAGCTTTACCACTTGCATATAGATATCGATGGCTTTCAAAGCTATCTATCACTAATCATGAGACCATTGCACCGCTTTGTTTTAACAAGAATGAGACTAGGTCTTGTTCACCATTTAGTAGCGTTCCCCATAATGAAGCAGCGACCAGTCTACCCATGTCAATGTGATGGGCATACTAAGCAGAGCACCTTGTACTTTCTAGTTTTATGCGACTTGTCTTGAATTTTAGAATCGTCTATTTAAAACCATTGTTTAATAAATATAACGCCAAAACCACCAGTGCTGCTATGAGTCCAGTTTACACTAATCGAGCCTGAGATTTGTTTTTATGCTGCAACATTTATTTTAAGGTCAACTAATGCTAGAATAAGAATGATGTTTTAATGTAATTATGAACTGTGATTGAATTTTATGCTGCCTTTTCATGAAATTGAATTTTAGTTATCTGTGTATGTACATGTGCTTTTATGATTGCTACACTTTAACCGAATAAAGCTTATTGAATTGAATTGAATTGAACTGCCTATGCTTATGACATTGCGTTTTTTTCTGCCAATCTGCTATATGCTCTTGTACTAAACTCAAAAGAGGTTGAGCGTTTTAGAGCCATTTCTGGCTACAAACTAAATCTGTCTAAGGATAATTCTTAATTTCGAACTGCACTCCACACTTTCAGGTGTAACTGATAGAGCTACATTTCTGGGCACAAAGCTGAGCAGCCGTGTGGAAGATATCATAGGCTTTATTCTACGGTTTTAATGTTTGCTCCAGGTGCACCTATTAAAAGGTGAGCCAGGTGCAAACAATGAAAATGAGTTCAATTACGGTGAATACACTGCCCCTAAGGCAGCCACAAACTCATGAGTCCTGACCTTGTGTACTGCTGCCCAGACACTGGCATTTTGGGTATGACCACGTGCTCGATGTGTTAATTTTTTCAAGTGCCTCTTTAATAGTAGTACTGATCTGTTGACCACGATGTTAAATTTGAAAGAGGTTCTTATTTTGTTGCTTGAATTGGTCCTTGGACGATGCTTCAAGTAGTTGTTCCAGGTGTCTGGGCTCAGGGCGTTCTCTGTCTGAAACTCTTCTAATACATTTTTGGCGTTGTTAGCTATCTGTGGGAGGGATTCACTTGTCCACTTGAGCCGCTTCAGGTTGATGGTCGTGACGTTGCCTGGTAACATGGGCGCTGGTGCGAGTTTAGGTATATCCATCGTGATCTCAAAGTGTTGTTTAGAGTGGTCGCTGTCCAAGGAGCAAATGATGTGAAAGTCCTGTATTTGACTAAGCAAGGGAAGTGTGACAAATGTGTAGTCCAGTACAGAACTGGAGTTGTGGCCTGTGTAGGTCATGGAGGGAGGGTTGTCCTGTTTAGTTCTTCCATTTAATGCTCTTAGACCGAGGTTTTCAAGGTCCCACATAAGTTGTTTACCATCCTTATCGTTCTTCCTTGCCTGAGGGACCACCTGCGGCAAGACATTCCAGATTTCATTTGCAGCGTTGGTGTTAACTTCGTCCTCCGGTACTTGTAGAAGGTTTGAATTGAAGTCGCCTGTGAAAATTATCTCCCAGTCAGAGTGTTCCAAGCGCATGCTTGAGACCACAGAGGTGATGTTATGGTATGTTATGTTATATATTGATTTGTAACGTGCTCTGTTAGTCGGGACTGTCCTGGCCCGGTGAGGAAACGGTGTCAGAGTGATCGAGGAGACAGCTATTCAGAATGTGTAAAAAGGTGGGTTTTTAACAATTTTTAAAAATTGATCAGATTGGGGGAATATCTTAGAGCATCAGGAAGGGCCTTCCACATCTGAGCTCCCCGTACCGTCAGAGATTGCCCCCCCAGGCTAACTCTCTTAAATCTGGGGACAACCACCTGCCTTCGGGAGGCAGATCGCAGCTGACTGTCGGTTGGTAAAAGGCAAATCTTTTTGTGAGGTAGGGTGGACAAGGTCCAGGCAGGGCTTTATAAACGAGTACCAGAGCCTTAAAACGCACTCTTTGGGCTACTGGAAGCCAATGAAGCTCCCTCAGTTGCTTACGAACGCTGAGCCTCCTAGGAATTTTATAAAGGAGTCTCACCGTCGCATTCTGGACTACCTGTAGCTTTCTAATCAGAAAGTCAGGCGCCCCGATGTAAAGGGCATTCGCATAGTCCAGGCGGGAGAGCACGAGTGCTCTGGCTACCGTTTCTTTGGCCGCTTGGGGGAGAAGGGGAAAGAATCTTTGAAGGGTGGTCAGGCAGCCAAAGCAAGTCCCAGCCAGTCTAGAAATCTTGTCACGGAAACATAGATCGGCGCTAAACCAGACTCCTAGATTCTTAGCTATCCCACCATCTCCCTTGGGGCAAGGTAATCCGCTGGGCCAAATGGACTCCCTAAAGTCAGTTGGAAATTGGCCAAAGAGTAAAATTTCAGATTTGTCCTCATTGCACTTGAGGCAGGCTCTTGCTAGCCAAGCAAATACAGAGGACAGGCAATGGCGTACTCCTGATGTGCAGATATTATCCTTGTTCCAGGTAAAGAGAAGTTGGGTGTCGTCGGCGTATGCCATTATCTTCGCACCCAAGTTCTCTGCCAACAGAATCAAAGGGGTTAAATAAACATTGAATAAGAGGGGACTCAAGGTCGACCCTTGTGGTACTCCAGTCCCTACCCTGCGGTTAGAAGATACGTTGGAATAGTATTTTCTTGAGAGATTTTTTGGGGTTTGCGTATATGTTTATTAAGATTAAGGTTCTGGTTGTGGCCATTGTTGTACTTTCTAATTTTAAGATTTGCATGTCCGCAGTCGAGTCAGGCAATTGTGTTGTTCTGATCTTTAAAGATGTTGATATGTAGACGGAAAGGCCCCCACGGGCTCGCCCAAAATGCTGTAGGCGAGTCGCACTTATGTGATAACACGAACGGTCGGGTATGTCAATTGGGTCGGTTAGAGAATCATCAAAAAAGGTTTGGGTCCTATCACTGACCAGCTTGGACCTCAACAATCTCACAAAACAGAACAAAGTAGCTAGTCAGGTTTACTTTGTAGTGATTTAGGGAACACCCAGCCTGTCTGTACTGCGTGAACCACAAGTTTGTTTAGAAAAGATTTTTTTTTGTTTTATTCAAATTTAATTATTTTATCAGTATGTCTTCAAAGGCACGTTTGTCAAAACAATCAAGTAAACATTCAGACAATGATGTGCGCAATATACACAAGTGTAGAAACTGTTCACAATAAATACTCAAATTCAGGACACCAAAAACAATACTATATACAAATCAATTGAAACATAAAAAACATTAAACAAAAAGCACCAGTCCTTCAAATTATATACCAATAGACAGGCGGACACGAGGATTCAATGATACTGCCTGCCTGTCTCAATAGGCCTGTGATTGGGTGTTTTAAGGATTAGACAACTAGGGAGAGTGACAATAATCTTAGTCAGTTCAGTTCATAAACTTTATTCGACAGTTTAAAAAACGTCATAAAAGTACACAGATAAAATCATACATGTGACATTACACAGGGAAAGTACATATCATCATGGGTTGTTTTCAGAAGTCAGCAATAAAAAAAAAAACCAGAAAAAAATAGCTAAAAAACCATACTTTTTCTTGCAGCAACAGATTTCAGGATAAAAGTTGCTATAAAAAAGCACAAATCCGGGCTAGCAAGTGAAAATAACAATTTCATGGCATTTGAAGTAGAAGACACAGAATATTTTTTAAATAACGGTTTCAAGTAAACAATATGTAGGGCTTTATAAAGGGGGCAGATTAACATGAAATGAAGGGTACTTTGCTTGGTTAGTCCATCACATGGACAAGCAGATGTTGTATAATTTTTCATTTTTGGAAAGGCCACAAGGTTGTGGGCAATACCAAATCTAAATCTGGATAGTACGAATTGGTGAGATTGCCTGTAGATTATTTTAAGATAGATAGGCAAACCAGGACCCTCGTTAGCATTGGAGGAATAGAAAGCATGGGTTGAGTAGTTACTTGTGTCTGCTTTCCGTTTAATGAATTTTACCCTCATAAATTCTTCTTTCACCTCCTTTTTGGATAAAGTAGTTACAATCTCGGGATCTTTGCGTACATCCAAATCAAAGAGTTCTTTAAAAGTAGTGGTCACATACTTTATCCATGGTATATTCTTGAAATTATCCAAAGACAGACAATCTTTGATAATGCTCTTTGTGAAACTTGTTTCGTCCTTCAGCCAAATAGACCTCCATACCAGGAGGGGTCTCAATTCGATTAAATCGGCTATATGGTCCAACCTTAGTTCCTCGTGGACCAGGTAGTTAGATGCCGATGAGGGTAAACAAAGTAGCCGTTTCAGAAACAAATTTTCCAGAATTTGCAAGTCTTTGTTAAACCCGTACCCCCATACCCCTGAACCATAAAGTGCTATTGATGAACATCTGTGTCTATAAATATTTAGCATTGCCGGAATCCGTCGGCTGCCCAGTTTATTGGCAAATCGGAAGACACCTAGGGTAGCCTTCCCCATCCTGGCTTTTATATTAGTTTGTTCAGGTGTCCATGAGCCCCGACTGTTAAAAGTAATGCCCAGATAACAGAAGTTATCTACAACCTCAATTCTGTTATCTTTAAAATAGAAAGACTTGGGGTGATTCACCTTTTTGCCACAGACCATAATGAATGTTTTAGAGTTGTTAATTTTGAGTTTCTTGCCCTGGATAAAATCATAAAAACAGTTCATTTGCCGCTGTAGGCCGATTGGGGTTCTAGATAATAAAACGGTGTCGTCCGCATATAACAACGCTGGAATTGGTAGGCCACCTGCTTGTGGTGCATCTGCTTGGACCTGTTTTAATTCTTGTTCCATAGAATTAATAAAAAGGGAGAAAAGCAAGGGGGCCAATACGCACCCCTGCCTAATGCCTGATTTTACCATAATCTTTCTCGTACACTCTCCTGCTGGTCCATATCGAATCTGAGTGGTAAGGTTGGAATATAACCTAGCTAAGAAATGGATAATAGCTGAGGGAGCTCCCATATCGAGGAGGGTTGTCCATAACAGGGAATGGTTCACCAGGTCGAAGGCACTAGAGAGGTCCGCAAAACAAAGAAATAAGGAGCCCGATTTGACCTTGGTATATTTGCCTATTAAAAGGTTGAGGTTAATGCACTGGTCAATGGTCCCCAAACCCTTTCTAAAGCCATATTGGGATTGTGCCAGGATATTGTTATTGGTCGCCCACTCCTCCAGGCGTAGTAGTAGTACCCGGCTCATGATTTGAAGGGAGGAGTCTAAAAGGGAGATGGGACGGTAGTTTTTGGCCTCCCCTCTATCTCCCTTCTTATAGATCGGGATAATAACGGATTCACTCCAGGTTGCCGGGGTGGAGAAATCGGTGGCAGCATTAAAGACCTGGGTCAATAGGGGGCTCCAAAGGGCCAGATCATGTTTGTAAAGGTCTATCGGGACCCCGTCAGGTCCCGGGGCTTTACCTCCTTTACTAGAGTTAATTGCCGTAGCTACTTCTCGGATGGTGATTCCCAAGGTCTGCGGGGTCAGCTGGGGATTCATACAGATTTTATCATAAGACTCCTCAGGGGGGTCAAATATTCCTGAAAAATATCGGACCCAGCTATCTTCGCTTACTAATGCGGTAAGTACTGGGAAATCTTCTTTCTGGAGGAATGGGGCATTAATCGTACTCCAAAACAATTTACAGTCCCGGAGAGCTGCGGCACAATCCAAATTGTCCCAGGCTTGTTCCCGGAGTTCGTTTTTCCTGCGTTTAAGTTCAATGTTATAATTGGACCGCAGGGTTTTAATCACTTCCCTGTCTCTTGGAAGATTGGATAGTGCTTGCTTAAGGGTTTTTAGCGCTGTTGTACAAGCTTGGTCGAACCAGCCAGCCTTATCCCGTTTAGAATTGGTCTTATTGTTAGTAAAGATTCTATTGGTAATAGTGCCTAGATCCTCGAAATCCGCTATAATACCCTTAGGGAGGGCATTGACTTCCAGACAGCGAAATATCTGCCTGGTACCACCTACCACAACTGCACTATGTAGTTTTTCTGATTTTTCTGTGCACCACTTTATCCGGGTGCCATTAGGCCTACTTGGGACAATATTGTTAACAACCCTGCCTGTAGGCGTGATTCTGGGGCCCCAGATAAGAATAGACATAGTTAGGGCATTATGGTCGCTCAGACAATAGTCCTTAATTATTGGCACTGTGCAGAATGGCACCAAAAGGGTTGAAATCAACAAGTGGTCAATAACCGACTCAGTATCCCCCCCTTTGAATGTTGGAACAATATTGCCCTGTTTATCAAGAGCTGGTTGGTGAATAACTAAATCAAATTTTAACAGAAGACCATTAAGGGAAGTCCCATATGGGGTGTGTTGAAAATGTGCTAAATACTCCCCCGAATCCCCATCGAACCCGCAAACTGGGGTTTGAGAGTGCGGGCACGTTCTGATATTGAAGTCCCCTCCCCATACGATGTCATAAGATGTGAGGGGTTTATTACAGATTTTATTTAGGAAGGCTTCCAGTTCGTCCACAACCAGGGTGCTGGTCGGATCAAATGTGTTATTATAATGATTGATCAGTAAAGTGTTCCTACCCTTTTTGGATTGTAATTCCAGGATTTGAGAATGTGTGCCAACAGTAGAATATGAACCTACAGTTATCGGGAGATCGACTGATATAAGAACAAGCAGACCCCCTTTAGCCCTCCCCATAGCAGATTCCTGGGCAACACAATTATAAGAAACAAAACCATCAAAATGAATGTCTAAAGTGGACCATGTTTCCTGTAAACATAGAATATCAAATCCAAGGATAAGTTCCCTCCACCCTAGAGCCGAAGCTCTCTGACGCCAGCCAGCTATATTCCAGCTCACCATGGAATACCCTTGATCACTTGGGGTAGATATCTCTTCTAAGGGAGAAATCATTGTACATCCCCTATCAGCAATAGCCTCATCGAGTGGTGAAAGGTGGACTTCAGTTGGTTTATTGAGAGTTAAGGGGATCAGATCGGGTAGGTCAGAAGTTATTTTGCCAACCGTTACTGGTATGGTATAATACTCCACAGTAGCCCCGCTATCAACAGGATTAGTCTCGATGGGCAGAGGGGGAACAGTGGTGGAAACGCTGGGTAGTCAGTTGACTCCCTCTAGCCCGTCGAGACAACTATATCGATTATAATCCCAGAAGGTGTTCTGCGGGGGCTGAAATGGGGGCAGTCTGGGGTATCTTGGGCGAAAAGGCCTTCCCCTACGTTCAACCCTAGTCCATTCATTGCCTCCATCATAGTACATGGGGTTAATGGGTGGGGGGAAGAAAAAGGAAACAGGGAGGGTCTGGATAGTGGAATCTAATGACCTATTAACACCCGCACATATGTAAGACACAGTACGTGGGTCTCTAAAACTGACAGTGATACAGTCTCCCTTAATGGATTTAGGGGTTTTACCAATCCATGGTACCCTCCTCACCATGATGACTTCATTGTGCAGGTGTGCCGGTAAGGGACGGTTCCAATTAAGCCATTTTATGACTTGGTTTTTAAGGGAGTTAAAGGTTTCGGTTTCACCCCTATCTAATGGAGGTGCTCCTGCCAGAATTACCATGAACCGGTTGGCCTCCGGTGGTAGGTCAGGCCGTCTAATTCTTGGAGTTTTGGTGTCTTCGGGTGGGGGCCCTTGGGTATCGATAGACAAAAGTGCGGGTGGGATATGCGTACCTGGGGCGGGGGGCTTGGATATTCTGGGAGGCAACTAAGCTAACAGAGCTAGGGACTTGGGAATCTTGTTGGACGCTTGTGGACGTTGAAACAGGAATTTGGGGCACAGTAGTAGGAAAGATAATTTGGGGGGCAGGCAAACTAGGAGGGAGACCAGAACTATTAGGCTTGGAGGAGTTAGCTAGAAGTATAGCGGTTGATTTCTCTATATTAGACATTCTAAAATCAAGCCTATCTAGTTTGGCCTCTAAAGGAAAAATAATCGATTTTAGTAGGTTTGTTATTTTATCCATAGAGATATCGTTACTAGGTAAGCTCCCTCCACCATTGGAATTCAACAATACAGATGCTCCATCTATTCTAGCTGTTTTAGATGCCCTCCCGTTATTTTTACCTTTATTGTTATACTGTCTCTTCCGTTTCCTAATAGCCCCTTCTTTTCCCCCCTGAGTTGTAAGGAGGGTAGAATTTCCATCATTTACAGAGGTAAGAGAAACATTTGCACAATCAGAGACATGGCTAGAATCAGCAATGACGATGGAGGGATTGGATATTACAGCAGAGTCTACACTTAGCAGGGGGGCAGAATCGGGAAGTAAAAGTTGGGCATCCACCACAGGCAAGCAGTCAGTAGGTCTTTCAGGAGTTTTGGCATTAGCAAAAGGGCCCATACTGGAACGTTTGAGAGACATTAGTTCCTTGGACAATCGTTTCTCCAGTGTGACAATTTCTTTGTCAATAATGTTGTTAGCCCTAGTAAGAAACTTCTCCATACCTCCTGCGGCAGATTGAGATCCTCCAGCCAACAGGGATTTGCTCCTGGTTTCGCGTCCGACCATGATCCACAGGAAATCAGGCAGCAGAAGGATTCAAGGGGGTAGCCCGGTCCGGTCAATACCGGTCACGAACGGGCACAAACGGGCCCGCTCTTGGCCCGGTCTTCGCCCGCTTCTTCGTCCGCGCGCGTCCCACGTACGCGTTCCAGGCGTGGTTGAAATAGAGGAGGAGAGAAGGGGGCGGGAAGAGGAACCAGGTGCGCGCGGTGGACGGCGCTAGCACTTCTGGACCTCGCAGTCCCGCTCCCACGGTAGATAGTAGTCCAGGCTCTCCCCCTGCCGAGGTGACCGAGCCGATGTGCTCCCAGGTCGCTGGATATGCAAATTAAGGCTCCGCTGCAGTACTTGCCCCCAAAGCGTCCACGAAAGAGCAGAGCAGCACTTTACACACAGTGCGAGCGGCTCCCGCGCCAGCGGGGGCCGTGAGGAGTTATGAAGGCTGTCAGGCAGGTCGGAGGGAGAAGGGGGCGGGAAGAGGAACCAGGTGCGCGCGGTGGACGGCACTAGCACTTCTGGACCTCGCAGTCCCGCTCCCAGGGTAGATAGTAGTCCAGGCTCTCCCCCTGCCGAGGTGACCGAGCCGATGTGCTCCCAGGTCGCTGGATGTGCAAATTAAGGCTCCGCTGCAGTACTTGCCCCCAAAGCGTCCACGAAAGAGCAGAGCAGCACTTTACACACAGTGCGAATCTTAGTCATTCCCTGGCTGCACCCTTCTTCCTTGTCACAGATTGGGGGTCAACGCGTTTCGAACCACTGGTGAGTTGAGGGTTCTCCTCAGGACGTGGACTGGGTGAATCCTTTTCTGTAAGACAGGGGGATTTGGTGTAAATATTGTGTTGCGGTAACATAGTATTGACCTCTCTGACTGTACAAATGATAGTGCAGAAAATACCTGCAGGAAGCACACAGGGGCTGCAAGGGTGGTGAGCAGCTTCACGCGGTATGGAATTTCTGAAAAAATAATAATGATTTGGCCACAATGGATGTGTCCTCTTTGTACACACAAATCCCTCAGCAAGATGGTCTCGATGTCATCGAAATATATCTGGAAACTAGACCCCGTCCGCACAGGGTGCCAACCGATCTCATCATTTCATTTGCATCACTGGCCCTCAGAAGAAACTTTTTCACTTTCGAGGATGAAATGTTCCTGCAAGTCAAGGGTGCAGCGATGGGCTGCCCTTTCGCACCCGAAATGGCAATTCTATACATGGGCCAATACGAAGAAATGTATGTGTACAACAACAACCCATACTGAGATCACATTGAGCAATGGCTCAGATATATAGACGATGTGTGGTGCGTCTGGAATGGGACACCACAATTGCTAGAGGAATTTCACGTGTGACTAAATAACAGAAGTCCCGACATCAAGTTCAGCCTGTGTTACGATCCCAAATCCTTGCCATTTCCGGACGTGGAAATCATGGCAACATCTGACGGACTGTCCTGCTCCCTATATCAAAAAAGACTGACAAAAATAATGCGTTGCACTATAGGAGCTATCACCCTAGGAGCTAATTTGAAGGACTGGTGCTTTTTGTTAAATGTTTTTTATGTTTCAATTGATTTGTATATAGTATTGTTTTTGGTGTCCTGAACTTTGAGTATTTATTGTGAACAATTTCTACACTTGTATATATTGCGCGCATTATTATCTGAATGTTTACTTGATTGTTTTGACAAACGTGCCTTTGAAGACATACTGATAAGTTAATGAAATTTGAATAAAACAAAATAAAAATCTTTTCTAAACAAACTTGTAATTGGGTTGGTTAGCCACGTTTCCTGTAAGGCTATTATTGCATAAGGGTCCCAAGTAGCGGCTTTGCCGTTTTTGTTCACAATGTCTTTAGCACCCGCAATGTTCCTGGAGCTGTATCCTACTTGGGCTCTGCATGCAGACAACCGGAGATTGCTGTTTCTCCCAAAATTTGGCTTCAATACCAAAACTCCCTTCATGCTCACCAAGTTCAGTATTTTCAATATTTTGATCTCCAGTCTTCAGCATTACGTTGCCATGTTGTTTCAAAGAGTTATTCTTACAATATACAGCCGCATTGACAGTATTACTTTGTGTTACAGTGTTACATTGTTGCGCCGCCTCTATTGCGTGAATAACCGAAGAGGCTAATTAATTTCTGTTGATCTCCACCGAACCTGCCACGGGAGAGAAGAGCCCAGCTGAGGCACCTGATTTCAAAAGGCTAAATACCGGTCTCCCTAGCTTCCCGCTAATTAGTTCGCCCTTCTGTGCCTCCGCACCTTGCGCCCCTCAACACCGCTGCCAGCGCTCACCGGTAGCCGGCTTGCCGCTCGAGTACTCCTCTTTGTACCCTTTGGCGGAGCCATGCCTTGCAAGCTTTGCAATCCGCGACGTGCCCCGGCAACCCACCAGCGCGGCTTGGCCAGGAGATACAATCCCAGCCGCAACGATGAACGCCAAGCCGCCAAGCACACGGCTACCCTGGTGGACGGCAGGAGTCCGAATCCAATCACCTACATACAGCTGAAGCTCCTCAAAGCCCCCTCCGGTAAACGGCCCAAAACAAAATCCAAGTAAGTAAGGTTTTTTTTCTTTTTCGAGCAATGTTTTCCGTCTTTCCGTCTTTTTAGGATTAAAATATGAGTTTCCTTCCCTTTGCTGTCTATTCCTTTTGCAGTAGTCCCCTTGTGCAGTTACCTCAGTTACTTCATATTCGTTCATTTATTCGTTCGATCACTTAGCCTCGGGAGCTCCGCTGTGCACCGCTGCTCACTGACGGCATCAGTCCGCCATCTTGTCTCCTCCCCACCGGGCTTTGAAGTTCAAATAGCAACAATGGCTGCATATCAGACATTGTCATGTATTTCACACTTGATTTTTATTTGTATGCATGAAAATGTATATGACATAGATCTATCTGGGGTGCCCTTCAATATACACAGGCAATCAGGGGCTATTTTTATTATAAATATAAAGGCAATAGACCACACCTTTTTAAGGCACACGCTACATAACACCATCTTTTCCCACAACTCATTGCCAGCATTACAGTCTGGACTCCTATGGGAGAGAAGTGAAACAAATCAATCATAGTGACAGCGTTTTTGGTAGAAGGCAAATGGTTGTGGCTAAGGAATTTGCACATCTACAAATAAACCAGAGCCTTACCCGACTCTCCAATTACTAGTAGCCATGGAGCCGGGTGGACTCACTGCTAGCCTGTTTTGCTCCATTGAGTACCACAAGCCAAGGCTTTTTGTTAAGGAGGGTACCTGGCCCAGACAAAAAGACACTTGCCTTAAATACTATTAACAAAGACACCTGAGAGGTGGGAAAACTTAAAATATTGCAGGCCATGATGGTTGCACTGTATCCCCCAAAATACTCGGGGTGTCTCACCTCAAACCTCTTTTCAAGCGCTAAAGTGGAGTGCCAACCAGCATGCACAGGAACCAATAGGCCCCCTTGAGGGCAATACATGTCAGTGCAACTTGCACATTAGTGGGAGTTTCAGCTGTGTCACTTGTGATAATGTGTGCAGTACTTAAGGGGTGGCTGAAATACCCCATGTGTGCAGTTGATGTATGCTAGCACACTAGGGACATGGGCAATGACACAAATGCTGTGCTCCCCATTGCCTTCGCTGCAATGGTAGTGGCATGGGTGATCCACTGTTGCACTTGAGTGGTGATGCATGTCAGTACCTGTTGCAAGCACTGGGAGAGGCTTTCTGTGAATTGTCAACAATGTGCTCGCTGGTCCTCTAGATGAAATCGATGTCCAGGACGTTGAGTGCAACCATTACCTTATCATGGACAGAAATGGCTTTGAAGCCGGCTGTGTGAGAGGCGAGCTCCTATTATCATTCTGTGACCATGTGCAAGACGATCACATCTGTAGTGACTACATTTTCTCACAACTCGTTGTCACACATGCGAAAAGAAAGATTGTCCGTCTATATTTTTGCACTCTCCTCTTGTAGTAGTTACCAAGACTCAGGAGAAGTAGATTATACTCTAATGCTAACATGTTGGTACTGTTTTTGTGACCGGTGGTGGGCTTACTTATGGTGCTGGTCGGAATGTGATTAGTTGATAATATGCATATGGGGAGGAGTGTGGTGTGGTGCAAGTGTTGTTAACGTGCCCCTCACCCAATCTTCTTGAATTGGTCTGTGCGTGTTAGTATTTCTTTACCTGCATTTATCTCGGGATTTCTTTCTCCAGTGTATATGCATGTTGCCTTGTTATGTGTGACGTTATGATTATTCGGTTTTCTAGAGTCATGTGGCCACTTGTGCGTGTTTATTTGTAAATTATGCGACACATGCTACATGTCCATTTACTGTGGTATTTATTATATTCATCTTTTTATATACTTTTTTCACAATCTTCGTGTGATGTTGTTACGTCATGCATTGGACAGTCTGGCTTTGGCATGAGCTTTTAGAATATTTGTTTTACTAATGCCAGAACTTCAAAGAATTGAAGGACGCTCCATCGGTATGTATTGCATAAGTAATTGCGCAAGAACAAACAATGGGGTAAACTGGATCAGCTCTGTTTTTACTGCTTCAATAATAAGGAACGGAAAATACATTTTTTCCATTTAGAATGCGCAATTTGAAAAAGAGTCTGTGAAAACTCACTTTGCTCCATTTGTTTTCATAAGTTTGTCAGAAACTGATGCAAAAATCAGATTGCCTCACTTATTCAATACTTCAAAATTAGTCTTTCTCTTTGCTAAAAACTGTACAACTCACACTGAAAATTATGTTCAACCAGAAAAATATGTTTCATTTTATTCCAATGGTTGAACCATCGTTTTTCTCGATTCTCGAGTAGGTTAGGTGTACAAAAGGTTTATGTAATATAGAGTGGAAAAACATCTGTTTTTTCTCTTCACACAGGCAGTAAACATAATGCAAAATTCATTTAATCAATATTTGCACCAGAATCAAATCAAATCCATTTAAACAGTCTCTAGTTCTCTTTATGTGCAATGTGTTTCTACATTATTGTATTGCACTTATCGTGTGCTTAAAACGGTTAGCTTTTGTGAATGGTTTGTTGTTTTTCCCCCGGGAAGAGAATACAGAAGTTAAATTACAGTTGCCTGAGTGTTTAAAGGATACCCAGTTTTACAATTAATTACTATTTAATCAAATCAGTAAGCCACTTAAAGGCCGTTTCTTGAGGTTAATGACTTTACTAAATACACATTACCTCGCCACAGAATCTTGAACACAATAAATTAGGTAGTGGTCATTGGAAGAAATCAGACAGTAGAATATTTTAAAGTGCAATGTATAACATATATGTGTTGCGCACCCTAGGTGTTCAAACATATGATTACAACTAATGCACTCTAATGTAAATATGTGTTGCAGAACGTCAGCTGTTTGAATAGGTTCATCCTTTTCACAGCAGAACAAAAACCCTATCAATGTCCTGTTAATCTAAATGTTAATAAATGTAGGGGCTTATTACGATGTTGGGTGGAATAACTCCGCCCAACAGTGTCTCAGCCTTGGGACCGACCGACAACCGGTCGGCGGTCCTGACCGCCCCATTAGGATACGATCAAACACTGTTCAGTCGCATTCCTATATTTTACCATGGGTGCATGCATTCCAGCCGTAAACCGTCCCGAATGCATGCTCCCAGAGGAAATTGGACGATGCAATTCTTCCCTGCACCCCGTGGCAGGCACCTTAAGGTGCCTGACACAGGGTGCAGGGATCAACAGGGGGGCACCATAGGTGACCCCTCAGCCTCCAGCCTACACCCTACAGGGCCCTGCAGGGGCCCCTCAAAGTCAAGTTCCGGCAGCCTTTCTGTGTCAAAACCCCAGGTAAACGCTGTTGAAACCCAACACTGTAATCTCAAGGGCAAAAAGAGCCGCCCTTGAGATTATAGGCTGCATTCCGAATGGACGACGGGTGCTCAGGGCATGTCGGAGGCCAGCCGTTATTACCGGTCGTATTCCTTTGTGAGGAGTGTGGCTCAATGGTTAGAGCGGCAGAACCTGATGCAGAGTTCTGGCCAGGGACCAAGGTTCGATTCCCGCCTCGGCGGGGTCTCGGGCTCAATTTCCTCAGACCTGTTAATTCTCGCCTCGGTGCCTATTCTAATCACGGGCCCCACGCTGCAACTCTGGGCAATAGCTTGCTTAGCCTCCACACAGGCCCCAACAGCGCTAAGGATGCCTGGCTTCACCCTGGGGGTGCCCAGGAGTGGACACTTCACAGGGAAAGCAAGGAGGGGTTCCACAGCGGTATGAGTATCCACGCCAGGAAGCCGTATAGGCGACACTGCAAGGTGACGTCTGGTGACAGTGTGCTCTATAAGTACCATGACGTTTACATTTATGACTGTCTCCATCAAAATGAGGCGGTCGTAAATGAATCCGACCGGCCGATCACGATGCAGTCGAAAAAGGCTCAGAGCGAGTGTTGAAGTCTTTTAAGGCTGCATCGTAATCGGCCCCTAAATGGTCATCTAGCACCCTGCTCACAGCAGAGGTGTTCATGCACATAATGCAGGTAAATAGATTATAGTAAACTCAACATGTCCATAGAACCAACTCGTAGCAAGAATTGCTTCTCTGTAGTAAAATAATTCACTATTACTCAGATCGAGTGTCCAGCATAGGTCTAAGAGAACCTAATCCATGGTTCATTTTCTGGATACCCACTGACTATGTAAACATTTCCCATTTACATTAACTGAATATACTAACCAGCATGATAAACCCATCCGAACCAACATTAGACAGCTTTGACTGACAATGACTGATCTGCTTATTTCTCTCACGAACCACCATACAGAACCCGACAGATATTATGAGTGTCCTTCTCTTCATAACAGCACTCAACAGTTGGACCCACGAAACTCGCACTGCGCATTACAAAGATTACAAAATATACGGAGCGATTTCGGGAGGTTTGTATCTTAGGGTCGTGCAATAGTGATGGCCGCTTTCACTGCAGTTCTGCACCATTCGGGTGTGGGTTTCCTGTGAGGAGCAAGCTACAATAGGTCAGTATCCTGGAATGAGAGAGCCTCGATTTAATAAAAAATAGAAAAAAAGATAGAGTTGCTGTTGCTTTTATTTTGAAACAAGACATTCTTCGCTTTCAGGAAACCTAATTAAGGATGTGTCGCACAATGTTGGCAGAGCAAGTGATGGATAGGCTCAGACACATGTTTTGATTGGTACTCTGCGGCAAGAAGCAATCTGTTTGCTTGGGGGTGCTTGGCACGCTTTTTTCGGCATATCAGGTCTGTGCCAAAAAACACATGTCCGAGAATATTCAGCACGAGCTGTGCCAACAACGAGCGGTGGTTGGAAAAAAGTTGATACATTGTAAGTATCAACGCTATTATCTACCGTAATGTATCGAGGTGATCAGTGCACGTAGGCAGTGGGTTCCCCTCCTCGACTCTTTACAACTGTTGTGAAAAACCTGGTCGGCCCATTACTACAGGCCTGCTAAACGCTTTAAACGACCACTAACGTGGCACCGGGACTACACAAAATGCTGGACAAACCCTTAATGCTAGATTTGCTCGAAGGATCTCATCACAGCTAAAACATTAAGGGGCAGATTTATGTTGGTAATGCGCCACGTTTGCGTCACGCAACTGTGGCGTAAACGTGGCACATCCCTACGACCCATTTACAGCGTGACGCATCTAGACAGAATGATGCGTCACGTTGTAAAGCCCTCCGCCACTTGTGGGCGTTCCCGCGCAGGGTGGGCGTTCCGGGGCAGGTGCGCCTCGCAAAAGTGGTTGAGTGAAATCTATAAGATTTCACTCAGTCACTTTCAGGCCAATGCTGCATCAAAACCCTGCGCCTGCTTGAAGCAGGCGTAAGGCTTGACACAGCATTGGACAGATAGGGAACCCCCAAGCCTTGCTGGAGCTGCGTCGCGCTTGCTACGCAACTACAGCAATGCACCACCTTTAGGGCACAGATGCGTCACGCATCTGTGCCGTTTTTGCCCCATGGTGCGCCGCATTGTAAATGCGGCGCACCATGGGTTGTGGAGCAGTGGCGCAAAATAACTGGCGCATCCCTGGGGATGCGCCAGTTATCATAAATCTGCCCCTTTGATTGTTATTTGAAGTGACACCAATATTATCCACTTCAACTTAAACCTGCTGTGAGTGCCCCCAACAACACCGCCCCAAAAAAACTCCATTAACAGACCTTCAAACGAAACCTTCAATGTAGACATTTTCCAATAACACATTTTAGCAACACAACCTCTGTACCCACTGATGTCAGTCAACACATTTTACTAATGGCTTTCGAAGGTCTTTTGTATGGTAGCGCTCATCAACGCTTCATTATGCCAGAACACCTCAGCGGAAAATGGGCAGAGTCCCTCCACATATGAACACCCATAAAAGGAAAATAAAAGTGATAGCAGAACGGCGGAGAAAAACGCACAACCGGAAACTCAATACACAGACAATATGGAATCTACCTGCCATTGATTAAAAACCCATTGAAACGCCAGAAATTGGCCAGGGGATCAGATGTTCCCACCTCGACCAAAGAGCTTTGCAAATCTATCTCAAGTTTCAAATAATTTAACCAGGGCACAAGTCCTAAAAAGAGAAACGGGGGGGGGGGGGGGGGGAGGGGGAGGGAAGAGGAAGGGTATTGGGGGGGTTAAAAAGTTAGGCAGTATGCAAGCAACATCATTGTGTGTGACATTAGAGTGTGACATCACGGTGCATGGCATCGCACATGGCTTCTCAGGATGCTACATGAAGAGGCATCACAATCCATGACCTCACAGAAAGTGACATCACAAAAAGTGACATCAGATCTTAAGACCTCACACATATGTTTAGCAGGTCTATCATGAGTACATTGTAGTGCATTACAAGATCTAACAAATGAGATTTTGCTTCGAGGTTGTGCCTAAATAGTAATGCAACCCCAATGCAAAATGTGGATCTCACCTTCTACATTTATTTTTTAAAACCCTGCCACAAAGATATTGGCAACAAGGAATAATGTGGCATTAAACGATTCTGGTCAATTGTTTGCAAAGTCTTTATTTTCCAATAGCTTATGGTGTTAAGGCACTTGCTGTAGAGATATTTGAATGCCCAGAAAGTCTCGAAGAATAATGATAATGGAAAGATAGCTCAGGAGGTTAATGCATTTGCTGGAGAGATCTCTGTTTTATCTAGTCCCAGTTTTGAATCAAAGTAGCATATAATATTAATATGTCTCCTGTAAAGCACATCATATGATATGGAGATGACAATTTTATTTTATGTAGCTAGGATAGCGGGTTCCTGCTTTTAACAC
The DNA here is from genome assembly GCF_964263255.1 of Lissotriton vulgaris. Taxonomy (NCBI): domain Eukaryota; kingdom Metazoa; phylum Chordata; class Amphibia; order Caudata; family Salamandridae; genus Lissotriton; species Lissotriton vulgaris. Next base: position 1,137,486,675 of record NC_141694.1, on the reverse strand, counting down.
TGAGATCCTTTTGTTACTTGCAGTTCATAAATTGTCATCCTTCTAATATAGCTCAGTGAGCTCTGTAGGACATGTGACTCCTGCATCTTGTAACCCTCAATGTTGACACATCCTGTACATTGATTTACACACTTGCAGGGTTTATTGTCAATGTATATTGTGTACTTGTAATGTAAAGCACTCTGAAATCTTACATCCAGATAAGTAGCCGTATAAAAGAAATAAAACAAAATAGTGGTATTTAAATTGTTATTTTGTGTAAATAGTGTTACAAACTAGAACATCTAACATTCTTATACTGTATGCATATCTCTTATATACAGGGACCAAACAAAGCCAAAAGCAAGCCTCTCTTAAGTACTTTTTGCAGTAGTAACACGATTTTTAGGTCTCGCGACCTATCAATGCGCGCAAGCGCATTGAGCGGAGCGAGAATTCATGTCGGCAAAACCCTCGTCAAACCAAGGGCTTTCAGCCGCGGTTTTCTTGAAGTTCACGTAAATCACGTGAACAAACAAGCACGCGCATCGCATGCAAGCCCAGCCTCTGCACCCTCTGCACTCCTCCCCTCGCTCGCATTCCCAGGCTCTCCCGCCCCCATCCGGCATCACCTCACGGACATCTGTTCATTTCTCCTCCCCCTCCCCAGCCAGCATCCCCAGGCCCCTGCTGCTTCACATCCTCATCGCCGCTCGGCCCGACGTTCTGCACTCCTCCCCTCGCTCGCATTCCCAGGCTCTCCCGCCCCCATCCGGCTTCCCTCCCACACTTCTCCCAAGATGACACTTTAGTTGCTTTTTCTTGAAGCAACCACGTCTTTCTTTACCACTGCTTCGAACCTCCCTCTTTTCATTCGTCTCCTCCCTCATTTCACCCTTCCTTCCATGCTCCATGCCTTCCGGTTTTTCGTCACTCATCCTCTGTTCTCGACCCTTTTCATCCTTTCTAGTTATTTCATGTTTTCCTCCCCTCAAAATAATCCGGGAACAATTAAATGCCACCTGATGGTACAATGAGCAGGCGTGTAATCTGCAGAGTGAGAAATGTCAAGGCTTTCAGCTCTTACAGGAGCATCCTTTAAACTGCGGCCCCCCCGCGTGCTCTTTCATCCCAGGGCGACCAGTCACGAGTCTCTTTCAAGGTCGGCCCTTCTTTCTTGGTGACATTTTATTCCATTCAAAATAATCTTCAAAATGCCCTTTGTGCGCACGTGTTCCATCCGTAACTCGGTTAATGCACTGATTGAGTGGGTTAGATGTGGCCTGTAACCTCCAATTTCATTTCTTTGATGGGACTACAATCAGCAAATGCCTGCGCCCCCCACCTCCCTCCCACCCCACTGCACGCAACTTCCGTCTCGTTCTTCTGCCTAATTCTCCTCCCATAGACACACCCCCACACACACTTCACTGAGTGCTATGCTATGTGCAGGGCCACTGCAATTATGCGATTCTGCGGCTGCTGCGGTTTCCGCGAAGTTATGGAATAGCCGTTAATTCATCCTCTGATTTATAATCTGCAGATTTTAACCAACACATTGTTTCTAGCTCAAACGGATCCAAAATTACAAAAAAATGGCACCTGTGGCACCTGTGGTCCTGCGCAGTGGAAAGTCCTGTGGAAACATCGATTTGTCTTCTATAATTGCTAATTGTTGGATTTTCGTTGCTAAACCGATACTGAGGTGAAGCTGAGCCCTGACAGTGTTACTTAGAAGGTATAACATGACAAATTAAGGAGTAGTGCGTTCTATTGCATAATGTTTTGTTTGTTACTGCATCATTTACTCACCTCAGCCACATAATTTGGTCCTTTCCTACCACATATTTCTACTCTTCCTGACTATGTGATAATGTACCACCGCACAGCACTTTATGATGTAGAGTGCTGTGTTATGCTGTGTTATGCGTTGTGGGGTCTGTTCTGTTCACACTCTCTGAGGATTCCAAAAGCTTCTCACAAACAAGCATTTTATAATTCAAAACTAAGCCTCAAAAAAACATTGAAAACGCCTGCTGCCCTTCCACGCTACATCTAGAAGTAATTGCTTCTTTAGAACACTGAGATGTAAACACGGATTGGCCCCGAGAGGGAACTGTTCTCCCCACCCGGTTTGACAAATATTTAAAAGAATGCCAAGTTCCCTTCTGCCAACTTTAGGAAGTTATTTTTTAATCTTTGCCATCTTTTTTGTCTTAACAAATCAAGTGAAGTATTTTTTCTAAGATGATGAAATATTGCATTAAAGAGTTTGTTGGAGGAAATGTCATCAAAAGCTCTTGTACTGCGAGTGAATTCTGCCTCCAGACTTGCGTGATAGGAACACTGCCCAATCCTCTTTTATTAAATGGAAATGCCTCCATCTCTGCACCTGACAGCCTTGCAGCTTCTCCTACCTCTTGCCTGTGAATTTTGAACACTTTTGAGTAAGTAGGTTTCTTTCGCTGCTGATGGCAAAGACAATTCCCTCATTGCTTAATTGCACGAGGGAAACATGTTTAGATAATTTTTATTCCTTTCTTGATTACAAAAAAGTTGGTGTTTGCCAGGATAACAAGCACTGGCATTGCCAGTAGTTTCACATTTGGAAAGTTGGAGCTATTGGTTTTGTAAATGACATTTTATATTTATATATTGTTATTGACAATGCCAATAACGATATATAAATATAAAATGTCATTTACAAAACCAATAGCTCCAACTTTCCAAATGCGAAACCTTTTGGCAACGCCAGTGCTTGTTCTTGAAGCAACCACGTCTTTCTTTACCACTGCTTGTTGTTATATAGTGTTTTTTACAAAACACCTGTGCTCACTCTGGCTGCTGAACGATTCCAGATAATAATATATATGTTATAAACACAGTCGTTCAAACGGGATTCCACTACAGTAGCTCCATGTACCTAGCTGCTCCAGAAATGCTTCAACGCCAACTGCAATGAGGGCAAAATATTATTGCCGGTTTTATTACAAATCGACCTTAGTTCTCACACATTTCTTCCGTGCTACAAAGCTATCCTGGTTACCAATTAAAAGTCAAGTCAAGTTAGCACTGGCGTTGCCAATAGGTCTCGCAGTAGGAAAGTTGGAGCTATTGGTTTTGTAAATGACAAAGCCCTTTATGTTTTTAAAATGAAAACAAAAATAAAAGGCATTGTTATTTGAATTGTAATGGCTCCAACTTTCCTACTGCGAGACCTATTGGCAACGCCAGTGCTTGTTGCCTTTGCATCCCCTTCTTTGCATTTGCTTTAAGGTATGAGGCTCCAGATAGCTCCCAGACAGGTTACTAGAACAAAAGTAGGCATGATGGCCCCTTAACTTCGCCCTTTGTTATGGGCCAAGCTGAAATCTGATAAGCCCCCTCGCATCTGCACGTTGTGGCTTGGAATGAAAGTAGATAATGTGAATGTTTCCTGGTGTCTTATAATGACACAGGGACTAGTTCAGCATAAAGAAGAAACATGTATGAGTCGGGGGAACAAGCCGGGAAAGCATTGGCATTACGAATTAGACAAGCGACCTCGAAAAATATTATTACACGTATAGAAGAGCAGGGCAGGACCTATGAGGAGCCAAAGGACATTATAAACGTCTTCAAAAGATACTATCAAACACTGTATCAGGAAGATCCGGTCATTGAGGAACCAAGGAGTGAGTGGACAGGACTGGGGATCAAAGTGGCACAGGGGGACAGAGAAATTTTAGAACAATCCATTACTATGGATGAACTCTCGGAGGCCATACAAGAATTAGCAGCAGGGAAGGCTGCAGGCCCCGACGGTCTACCATTGGAGCTTTATAAATACCTATTTGAAGAAACATCTATACTTTTGTTAGACCTTTTCAACGGGATTATAAATACAGGCGTAATCCCTGAGTCATGGATGAACACCAATATAGTGGTGTTTCACAAAAAGGGCAAGCCCATGGAAAATCCGGGATCATATAGACCCATATCCCTAATAAATACGGATAATAAATTATACGCGAAGATCCTGGCAACCCGTTTGGGACGGATCATTGGGACCCTGGTCTCTCCCTGGCAGCATGGTTTTATCCCTGGTAGGGGAACTACCGATCATATTAGACGAGCTATCACGTTGTTTGATGTACATGCTGCCGGGGAGGGAGGGGTCGCAATGATCCTCCTAGACGCGGAGAAAGCCTTTGATCGCGTCAGATGGGAATTTCTTTGGAGCACACTCTCTGAAAGGGGGTTTGGACCAAGGTTCATGAAGGCTATTCAGGCTATGTATGTTACCCCAGTCGCAAAAATTCAAATGATGGGCGAGAGTTCGGAAAAGATCTTCATTACGAGGGGGACAAGGCAGGGATGCCCTTGCTCACCCATTTTATTTGCCTTGTATATTGATCCTCTAATACGCCAAATAATCAATAACAGAGCAATCACACCGGTAGTCACGAAGGGGTTTCAAACAAAAATCTTGGCGTATGCCGATGATTTGGCCGTTATTACTACTGATCCCGACGTGGCTATGCGTGAAGTGGTGAGAATTACGAACAAATTTGGTGGTCAATCGGGTTATCGCTTAAATGTGGGTAAGACTCAGGTCCTTTGTTCTAAGAATGTAAATAAATCAGATTCCAGATTCGTTGATTCCGTGGTTTATCTGGGGATAACGATCAATGCACAGCCAGAATCGATAATTAGAGACAACTTCATTCCTCTTATGAACTCCATGAGGCAAAATCTAAAAAGAATGGACACACTACAACTCTCAATAATAGGTCGTGCCAATGTCATCAAAATGACTATGTTCCCCAAGGTCCTATATAAATTCCGGTCAATCCCATTTAAAATAGAGGGGAAAATTATAAAAGAAATAGAATCCATCTTCATGAATTTCCTATGGCAGTATGGAAAGGTTAGAAGATCTATGAAATATATGTCTTTGCCTCAGGAAAGGGGCGGCTTGGGAATGCCAAATCTTAGATACTACCATTGGTCTTGTCTTCTTACGCAGATGGCTATATTATTCGATCCAGGGGGAAACAATACAAACCCCCCGATCAGACAAGTTGTGATCCCATCTATTTTTGAATTACTGCTCGGTAGCGAGGCTATTGGGGTATTATTAAGGAAACCAGAAAGAAGATATTATAACAAGTCTAGATTCAAGACACTTGAAGGGATATGGGGGGTCTGGGTAGCAGCTCAGAAAGTATTGGCAATCTCTAAATACAATCACCACACCCCTCTCTGGAACTCGGGCCTCTTTCCTAACCTAAGCAAAGATGGGTCCTGGAGACACTGGGAGTGACAGGGTATCTTGACACTTGGGCAAGTCATGGTCAGGGATGAGTGTAGAACTCTGGAAGAATTAAGACAAAGGCACTCCCTCCAGGGTAGTCAAGATCATAAATATGCTCAGGTAGTCAGCACAATTAGATCAATAAGGCCCCGTATCATCTTGAGGGAGAGGTGTAAGTTACTGGATTATCTGAAGGGGGGTGAACCTAGAATCAACGGACTGTATAGGCTCTTCTTGGAGGAATCCCAGGACGACATGGACAAAACTGAGGTAGCCTGGGCTTTAAAATTAGAGGACCCGGACATTGACCTAGACAGAGCCCTTGTAATGGACAAACGATTCCTACGCTCCTCCAATCTAAGAGCTCAGCACTTCAAAACACTATTTAATCTTTATTACACCCCCTCCAAGCTTTATGATTGGGGTAAGAGGGAGAACAGCAACTGCCCTAGATGCTGCAAAGGACCAGCCGATATTACCCATATGTTCTATGAGTGTGAGAAACTTGAAACAATTAAAATAGAGATTGAATTATTCTGGGCGAGGCTGTTGGATGCTCAGATAACCCTGTCTCCTACACTCATGATCATAGGTTGCCAAAGCAAATTGAAATTAAATATTGAGACTGAAGCTTTAATCTTTATCTCTACAGCCATACTTAGAATTTTAATTTCAGCAGCTTGGAAAGATGTTGAGGCCCCAACCTTTCAAATGTGGCTGTCTAGACTATTAGGAATACACAATATAGAGGCGGCTATGTATGAATTTAAGGGTAAAAAATTAAGAGAAGTGGGGCTGAAGACCTGGGCACCAGTTGCTGCCTGGCGTGATAGCAGATTGTAGCAAATTTATTGAATTTGTTTTTCCTTTTTCTGGATTATGGCTACGCTAATGTTCTTATTTGCTATATTCTCTTCTAATCTCCTCTCTGTGTACATTTGCCCTCACAATGTATACTACATTCATATTAATAACACCAATTATTCTTTGATTTACAAGTATAAACTCAATTAGACACTAAGCTATCTAATTCGACAACCGACCTCTATATTACCTTTGTAATGTTAATTTAGGTGGTTTGCTTATGTTGTATATTGTTTTTGTATTTTTTAATTATGTACATTGATCTCTTATCATGCCTCATGGATTCTCAAAAAAAAAAAAAAGAAAGAAAAAAAGGGACTAGTTCAGCATATTGCTGTGGTGCCAAATTCTTGGCAGGGCAGACAGTGTCCAGCCTGTGAAAATAGTAGGTAGACTCAGTCTACCCGCTTGTACCCCTGACTCATGTGATGAAATTAAGTGCATTATGAACCATGTCATTTACTCTTAAAACTCCAAAATTCAAATGAATACATTATGACAAAAAAGCAATAGATATTGAGGTCTCCGTTCAAATGGAAAAATATGTGAGTCATGTCACAAAACTTAGCAGGAAAAACTAAGAGCACAACTATTTGCAAAAAAATCACACTTCAAACAGCTATAAAAGAATCAAGAAAGCAAATTATATCTAGCAGTGGGACATGATCCCTAACATACATATGCAGCATATACTTGGAAGCCACGATACATTACAAACAGAAGGAGATGATGGACGGAGCACTGAAACTTTTTAGACACTCACGTCCAATCACAGATCTGGGTTGAATCTATCATTATTCTTTAGCTCACTTTACCACCTCAGTCACAGACCCAGCTATATGCAAATCAGTCTTGACCCTGTGCCTTATGGGAACAGTCCAGCCCAAACTGCCAAGCCAGGTCTTCCCTGAACCGGAAACAAGCATCCTGGGAACGGTTTCTGAGTAACACCCTATCAGCCAGGCTAACTTGAATCCCAAGGCAAAGCGAGCAAGGGACCCATGTCTGGGAAAACCCTGCAAAATTAGGGTGAACAAAGCAAACACAAAAGGATGATGAACAGAAAGCTGAAACTTTTCAGACACTCACACCCAGTCACAGATCTGGGTTGAATCTATCAGCATTCTTTAGCTCACTTTGCCACCTCAGTTCAGACACAGATATATGCAAATTTTTCTTGACCCTGTGCCTCATGACAACAGTTCAGCCTGAACTGCCAAGCCAGGTCTTTCCCTGAACCGTAAACATGCATCCTGGGACTGGTTTCGGGGTAAGACCCTTATCATCCAGGCTAGCTTGAATCTAGTGGCAAAGTGAGCAAGGGACCCACGTCTGGGCAAACCCTGCCAACTTAGGGCAAAGAAAGCAAATACAAGGAGATGATGGACGGAGTGCTGAAACTTTTCAGACACTCATCCCCAGTCACAGATCTGGGTTGAATGCATCTTTAGCTCACTTCGCCTCCTCCGTTCAGTCCCAGCTATATATATTTTTTAAATTATTTTAACAGAGTTTTCTATAGCGTGAACTTGACTCGAATTGTGTATCAAAGCTCCTTACATAGCACCAGTTGCATTACATGAGGACACGTTACATTTTTTTTGTTAGGCAAGGAGAGATTAAGTGATTTGCCCAGAATCACAGGATGTTCAGCGTCATTGCCGAGACTCGTGATGCAGCGGTAATTTCACGGTAATTTCTCAATACAAAACCTTATCTACTTCGAAATAACTGCTGAAAAGGTGTTGGGCCCTTGACAGCATGTATTATCTTCAGTAGACTTTACATAAACATGCTTAGTCAAAATTGCAATTATTATTTAAGACAATAAAGAGAGTTGTTGAGTATTTTAAAGTGTTTTATTTTCTAGTAAAAAGTTTAAGTTTTCTCTAACCCTTTATTCATTAGTAAAATATCAATCAGGTTACAGAATTTGAAAAACAGTAAAAATAGCATTAATACAGAACATATTACAGTCTGCATATAAGAATCACATGTAGAAAGGAAAATGTGGTGCAAAATGTCAGTCAAAACTCTTAAAGAGCATCTATGAAAAATTAGTCTTGCAAGCCTAATCAATAATTAAATAATTTGCAAAAATCTCTCATTAAGGGAATTAAATGCATAAGACAAATAAATCTTTGGAAAACTAATAAATTAGTCAAAAGTATAAACTTAGAATGTTAGCATCTAACCCTATTCTAATCAGTTGCTCTCTCTGCTCTGGTGATGCCCAATGTGTCTCTCTCCCTTTCCAGGATCGGACAGGAGCTGCTCCTTAAAAGCGCCCCCTCCTTCACAAGACCTTAAAGGAATGTGGCCTGGCGTGCCAAAAATATGACGTGCAAGGACTTCTCTAAACAAATATGAGCAAGAAACCTTCCCCTCTCCTCGGGCGCAAATCTCCTTCCAGGCTGCAGCAATCTCCCGCTACTTTTCTCGTACCTAACCCATAGAATGTCTGGTCTAATCTGTTCCTTCTCCTCTCTCCTCCCTCTCTGACAGAGGCCCCCTGAATTAAATTGAAGACCCCCCACGCCCCCTAAGAGGTCATTATTTATACTCTAATTTTTGGCAGACCACACAAAATGTTGCATTTTTAGAAAAGCTTGATTGTTCAGCCACAATGGCATGAGGTCTCATCATCCTGATCTCATTACAAAATCCTAACCATACCAGTTTTAACAAACGAAGCGTTAATGATGTAATACATTTTTATATTTTAGCAACATTTACTAGGAAAAATGTTTCATTCTATTTTTCCTTCCTGTCATATCGCAGGCAGGAAGGACACTTCAACCAACACTGGTACATTGGCACATAACAAGAATGTACAGTTCACAGTGGCCTTGACTCCTTCTGTTCTTGAGGCAAGCTGGTACAATCTGTGCATGCTCTCTTCTTTTAAAGCAAATCACAGCCTTGCTGTATTCTCAAGGTGCCATTCTTTCTCAGGCCCAAAAACAAAACAAACACAAAGGAGTATTCATTATATGTAAAGAAACCCATTATGTTTTTCCACCCATACTAATACCTTGTATCATTTTTCCTTAGCAAAAGCTGTTACTTTCAAGCAGCTTTTCTATTATTTGTGCACAACATGCAAAAAAATGTGAAATGTACAACATAGCATTATTATGCATTAATGTAAATTTTAAAAGCGCAAACAGTTAATACATACTCATAGCAACAATCTAGCTATCTAGCAAACTAGCTTTTCATGCAAAAAGCTTTTAGCCCCATGTGTAGTGTTTGGTGCATTATTAATTAACACACATTATAAAAAGAGGTGTTTTAAACTGAAATGTTTATCTAAATATGCAACAAGCTAAAGTCTCTTAAGGCAGGGACATGGGTGTAGATTATAAGGAAAAGAGATGGGAAAAGAGAACACATTCTATGGTTATTCTTTACACTGCAAAAAACACATGTTAATTCAGCAAAAGCATTTCAGACTGACTACGCCTCATTTCATGTCTTCATGTGCCATGTGATTTCACTTGCACCAACATGTGTGTGTCAATTTTAAATGCATCTGTCTGAAGCAAAAAAATAAACAATACTTGACTTTAGATGAAATCTGCTCCATCAATGTACCCTTCCGATGATTCAAATCATAATACCTCAAATTATTATTAAATCATCTCTCATTTAATTTCACAGGTGACATTTTTATTGCAAAAGCTGAGCATATAACAATTTTACTTCTATTTCTAAGGCAAACACAAATCATGTCTGTTATCAGATCATATATAGCCAAGCTCAAATGTTTAGTGCAGAGTTCTGTAAGTAGCTTCTTGGAGATGGTAGTCTTCTCTAAAATAAGTAACTAAAATAATAAAAGGAAAATTCAACAGGATAGTTTCAGTATTTCTTTGCTCTTTGTCATCAACTTGCCATCAGTATGGATCATACAGTGTGACATTTTTTATTTTTTCAATGCAAATTTGACCATGTAGGTGCTGAGAAACTCTGACAGAGCACCACCAACCCTTTGCACTTTTTTCAACCAAGACCTTTCACTCTAATTTTCACTTTGATCAGATTCAGATGTTTCAGCACAGCATCTCTCAGATCAAAGTCGTTACACCATCCATTATGCAGATCTTGTGTAGAAGTTGCAATCTGGTGAGAAACTGCACGCTTTACATCAACCAGACCTACACCGCAATGGCTAGTGTTCTCATCCGTGTTTTCCACAAGTGCATTTGCATATGCATTTCCAAGCCAGTTTGGTGATGCTGAAACATAGCCTCTTGCAAAAGGTGACTCTGTGCTGCCTTTGTGTTGCTTTGCTATGCTTGACACTTCAGGCAGATAGCTACAATCCACTCCTTGTCCAATCTGTTGTTCTGCTCTCTTCAACTTTGAGACCAGATTATGATTTGATTTCAGTGAAACTGGCATACTGCTCCTGGGCATCAGTTTTTGCAATAACATCTTTGCCACTATGCAGTTGTCATTTTCCTCAAAAACAGTTCTGATACAACCCTGTTGTTCTGCTTCTGAAACATTTCCTTGAGCCTCTTTTAATTCACCTGTGAAGGTTTCATAGATTGTATATACTAACAGAACACAATTTTGTGCAACTGAATTAGCATTTCTCTCTCCCATGACATCATTGACTCCTAATTGAGCAGATATACTGCATGTTATGGTAAGAACAATTCAATTTCGAATTTTGGGCAGAGGTAACTACTAAAAGCCATGAACCTTTGACAACATAATGTATAAGGAGCACAACACGTGCTGCTTTTAATGTGTCATTGTTACCTTTCAAATATGGGCCATCTACAAAATGGACATTGTTGGGCTGACTCAGGTGTTCATCCTTAAGGTTGATTTTTACTTTATGCATATTTTCATGACGTTTAGACACTCATATTCAGTTTTTATCACAAACCAATTAATTTGCTGACATTTTTGTGAAGTTAGGACTAAAGGTCATTGGGAAATACATCACAGAACTTTGAAAACATTTATGTTTTTGAATAGGCAATGAGAGAGCGCAGCCCTCCCTCTCACTGCAAATTGGTTTATTTTCTTTCAAATAAACTTTCATTCCTAGTGCTGGGGCACAACATTTTTCCTCTTTGAACTCTAGAAATGCTTTTGTGCCATTGTTGTCCAATGGAAGCGGGTCAGACACATCCTTGTGTGTCAGCCTCAGTAATGGCGTAGCCACTAGGGAAAGGTTTAGTAACCACTCTCTACAGCATCTAACCATTCCCAAACATTTTCTGACTTCTTTCTGAATTTGAGGTGGATTTATCTAGGGAATTATTTCCACCCTCTCTAGTGACACCTTTCTACCTCCCTTTCTAATTTTATGCCCCATGTATTCATCTTCTTTTTGACAGTACTCCTGACTATTCTCATGCAATGGCACTGTGACATGAACATGGCAAAAATCAAAAAAAGTAAGCCATTCTTCAGCACATGTAATGTAAAAAAATGTATTGGCTGGATTTGGTACCACAGTAAAAACATGGACAAAAATATGCTTTTATTCTTCTGCACTATTCTGTTCTTTTCATTTAGTTTCTGTGAATTTGTTATCAGAAAGTTACATAAACTTCCAAGAATTTCCATAAAAAACCCTTTTATTGACATCATTTCTGCAACTGATGATGTTCTTAAATACATGTCATCTGGTTCTAATTTTAATAAGACCTGTTCTGCACATTTAATTAATCTGGCATCCTTCTCTGTGAACTCTCTTATTTCTGTGTTTATTATTTCTTTCAAATCAGAAGGTAATTTTTCAACTGTCTATTCTGAAAACAATGCTACAGCTGTCTCGTGTTGGGCCATTTTAAAATGTACATCCTCATCAGGAATCTGCAAATTAACATTATCTCGTGTACAGTAATTTGTGCTGTTAAATTTACAAAACAATTGTTTTCCTGCTAGGCATGAGTCACATACAACTATTTGGCAATGTTCTTCAAATTGGCCTATTTTTGGTGCAAAATCTTCTAAAACTGGGTTTTTACTTTCTTTGTTTAAAACTCCTGCAACTAAGCCTACTGCTTTCACAACGAACTTGGTAAATTCAGAATTGTGAGGGTTAAAACTTTCATTTTTAAGCACAGCTACCTGTTGAACTGGTTACTGTTTTTGTTTCTGGAAATATTTCACATTTGCTCTGGACAACTTATTTAAATACATTTTAGCATTTTCCATATTTTGAGGGACCATCTGTGCTTATAAAATTCCTGCCATTGGTACCTGTTTCTGAACTGACATTTGCTTAGCTGGCATATTTTGCATTTGCATTTCTCTATGTTTTTTGTGCCCATCTATCAGCTTCCTTTGCTAACAAATCCAGGGGCATATTACCAACATTTAGCGATATTTATCGCTAACTAGGCTTAGCAACACATTTTTTATCGCTAAGCATCACCGGAAATTATTGCTGAGATAACGTGCTATTAGCAACGTTTATCTCCAAAGCGATACATTTTCCGGCGATAGCGTGAATATCGCTGAGAATACAGCGATTTTCACGCATTAGCGACAAAATGCTCTTAGCCATGTTATCCACCTCCCATTGGATAACATGGCTAAGAACTGGTCAGAGCAGGCATTCGTTTTTGGCGATAGCAGGAATATTTCCATCGCTATGCCTGCATTGTTAATAGGCGATAGCGATGTTAGCGACAGGTATATTGATCTTATCAGAGAATATTAAACGAATAACCAACTGAGTCACAAAGAATCTTATGCTAGTGGCATCAGGACATTCTCTACCACTGTGTTGCTGAAACATTAAACACACACTTTCACAAAACTCATGATTCAATCCTTTTAGCTCCTGTTTTGTTCTTTTAATCTGTACCCAATTAACATCTTTTGCAGGCACTCAGTCCTTCAGGAAAGTAATCACTGCTACGTTTTTCTCCAGAACAACAGAAAATGATGGTGCATTCATGCAAACCCTTTTTATTGTCTCCTCACCTGTCCTTTGCACAAAAACTTTAGAATCAAACCACAAATCAGTTTGTATGGCAATGTGAAAGAACATTTCCAAATTAATGCACAACTATTGTAACATTTCACCAAATCCAGCAACTTGTGGGTACCCCGGCATAAGTTTGTCTCACAATTGTGGAAATGTGTTCAGAATTGCTGCAAGTTCACTTTTATTCTTTGGCCCGTGCACATGCACTTCTCCCACCTTTTCTCTCAATGAGCAAGCAAAAGCTCTCCCTCATCCTGTTTGTTTTTATTTTCCCTAGCAAAGTCAAGTCTGGTGGTTTCTTTTTCTTCTCATGTTTTCTTGACCATTTTCTCCTAATTTGTCAAACCTATTGCATTTGAAAATATTTTGCATTATTTCTGCAATGTGCAAATGCATTCCTGAAGAACACATTTTCTCATTTGCTTCATCATCCATATGTACCCTGAAACTTTTCTGAAATGAAAAACTTTCTGAAACACCAATTTCGTAATTTTGAGCCAAATCTGTCCGTCCATTATGTGTAGTTAATGCACATGCAGTTGTTACCTTACTCAGGGAAATTAATTATTTTTCCTGACCCTGGTTCACATTCAGCTGCGGCCCGTGCAGGGAGTTCTGTGGGGCAGAAAGGTAGGGCGGGGGCTGCTAAACACCAAAATATATTGATAATGTGAGGTAAGTAAACAATTTAACAAATAAAATGATTTTCGTAGAGCGCCCTGCATAGCATTTTGAGATACAGGGCCGCAACGAATTTCTTTTTATTTAGTAAATTGTTTACTTAACTCGCATTATCCATATTCCTGTGTTCAGCAACCCCCACCCTGCCTTTCTGCCCCATGGAACTCCCTCCACTGGCCGTGGCTGTTCACATATTCATAATTTAAACAGCAGGGACTGTTAATTTCTTCATGTTCAAATGTTGAATTTCAAACACTAAGCTGTCTCTCTTTTTCAGGGTCTGGGTTAATTTGATTTCCTATGTTCTCTATATTTTTAATTACTTCTGCTTCCTCAAAGCAGGTTTGAAAAATGCCATTTTCGAATATATTATTTTTATCCTGGGCTGTGGGTGCTGTAAACACCATTTTTCTCCACCATTCAGTGATTGGACTGTTTGTGGTAAGTTCAGTTCAATAATCCGATAATTCTGAATTTCTGAAATAAACCCTGCCATAATCACTCCTTCTGCAACTTTTGAGTAGGGACCATATTAATTGGGATAGTCATAATTTTTCTAGGCATTATCTGTGCGTCCGCAGTTTGCAATTCTTGGATTAAATCAGATACTTTTGAAGAAGCAACACCTGGAGGTATCACTGTTAGTGCTGAATCAACAGGTAGTGGGTCAATCTAAAATGTCTGCATATTTCTCTCAATCCGAGTTTCTCTCTGTTCAACAGAAGCAATAGCCACTGTAGTACTTACTGGTACACTATTTTCAGTATTTTTAATGGGAACCACATAAAGTGGCGGACACTCAGTTAACAATGCATCTATTATTTCATCCCCATAATCATTATTTATTTTAAGCTCTTTATCATCACTAATTCCCTTCTCCTGCATCTGGTGCTTTACCTTTTTTTCTTCACTTGCTTTGTCTCTTGCTGTCTTTTCCCACATGCTTAAAGCCTCAAATTATGCAGCTTTAGACTATAGCATATGTTCCAGCTCTGCCCCGTCCGTTGTGCAGCGAGGGCACGCCGACTCAGGCACCCCAAAATATTTCTTCATTCTGCCTGGGGTCATGTAGGCCCTGTGCAGCACGTAGTAATGGATGAGCTGAAATCTCGCATTCCTCGTACTATTACGGGCTCGACGCACAAGCCGGGCCCAGGTCGTGTCAGGAATATCTTTTCCCAAATCAGTTTCCCATTTGGTCTTCAGCGTCCCCGCTGCCATCATAGCATATTGGCCAACCATAGACGTCTCGGGCTCCATTAGGCCACCGCCCCAATGCGCCTGCATCGCCCTGACCACCGCCGAGTGCAGGAGGAATCCTCCTCGTGGTAGGTCAAAACGTTCTAGAAGGTCCTGATACGGGAGGAGCATCCTATTCTCATAGAGGTCTCCCACAACCTGTATACCCGCTTCTTCCCATCGCTGCAGTTGCGACCAATCACCCCCATGGGGTAGCGCCGTCAGCATGCCCAGGGGAATTTCCTGGGCATATGGATGCCTTATTGCCGCACGTCATTGGGAGCGATTCCAGGAAAATCGGAATGTCCGCTGCTCAAGTGTCAGGTCGCGGGTAGCGATCTTCTGCTGTAAGGCTATATAAGCCAAGACGTGTCTCGGCGTGCCTCTAGTCTCCTCACCTTCCGGGCCTCGGTACACTCTCGCCACCTCTTGCGTGAATGTCTGCAGTTGGGCGGCCAGATAATAAAGCTCACAGTCCGGTACCGCTAACCCACCCTCATCCTTGGGGCGGGTGAGCGTCGCCAGCGCTACTCTGCAGCTGCCTGCCCCCCATAGGAACGAAGTCAGCTGGGATTTGAGTTGGCGGAAAAAGGAGCTGGGAATCCAGACCGGGAGTGTCCGAAAGTAATATAACAATCTCGGTAGAGCAACCATTTTTAAAAGGGATATGCGGCCAGCCACAGAGAGCGGGAGCGTAACCCAAAAGGCCATGCTGCCCCTTAGAGCTCGCATGCACCGACCGACGTTACCCTCGAACATGTCCGCGGCCGTGTGATATATATACACTCTTAAATATTTAAGGCAAGTCAGTTCCCAGTTTAGTGTGGGTCGATGGTCAGGACGACCGGTGTCCCTCTGTAGCAGAAATACACATGTCTTCGCCCAGTTGACCTTTAGGCCCGATACTACGCCAAATCGCCCCAGCAATCCTTCTGCTCCTTCAAGCGCTGTCGTGTCATTTTCCAGAAATAACAGCAAGTCGTCGGCATACACTGATATAAACTGCTGCCGGTCTCTGCTACCTATGCCCTCAAAATGTCTTCCTGTTCGGGCCTCGACACGCTAATGGTTCAATCGCTAGTGCGAACAATAAGGGGGACAAGGAGCAGCCCTGATGGGTGCCCCTCTCCACCGGGTATTGCTGCGAGACCAGAGGCCCTATCCGCACCCTTGCCACTGCCGCCGAGTATAGGACCTGCGTCCACTTAATATACCCTTCTCCGAGTCCAAAGCGGTCCATAACCTTGTACAAATAGTCCCACTCTAGGCTATCAAAGGCCTTTTTGATGTCTACGGATAAGACTAGGGGCGCTTGAGACTCAGCCTGTGAACTCTCTAGCAGACGTGTTAGCCTCCTGATGTTAATCGTCGTGTTCCGGGCAGGGATGAATCCATTCTGGTCTGCGTGTACTAAGCCGGGCATATGCTGAAGAAGTCTAGCTGCTAATATGGAGCTCAGTATCTTATAGTCAGCGGTTAGCATGGAGAGTGGCCTGTATGATGCAGGGTTACCACTTTCCCTACCCGGCTTCAGGAGCGGTATCACTAGCGCCTCCCGCATTGACTGGGGCAGGTGGCCCATTGCCATGGCCTCCCTATATATTGTCTGGAGTCACGGCGCTAAGATGTCTAGATATTTACTGTAAAATTCAATGGGAAGCCCGTATAACCCTGGCGTTTTGTTGTGGGCCATTTTTTTGATAGCTCCCCTGATCTCTCCCAGAGTGATGTCTCTCCCCAGATCTTTCGCCTGTTCCTCGTCTAGCTGGGGCAATTGAAGGCCATCCAGTAAAACCTTGGTCTCATTCTCTCGGTCCCCCTGTTAGCTTTTGTACAGGGCCTCATAATATCTTTGGAAGCCATCCAGTATCTCCGTTTGGGAGTAACAGGTGCGGCCCACTTCATCTTCTATAGCTAGTATAGGGGAACTTCGCTTCGTAGAGTTCTCCAACCACGCTAAGAGTGTGCCGGCCTTGTCTCCCTCTACATGGGTTTTAAGCATGTACGCTCAGTGGTCAAAGGCACAAAGTCGTTCCACCTCCACCGCCACCACCTCCCTAGCCATGCAAACCTCCTCTTGGAGGTCGGGACGGCCAGGCCGCTTCTTCTCTGCCTCTCGCAACTTGGAGTCTGCCTTAGTGATATCTTCTAGCAACACCTTCCTCGCACCCACGTATTTTGTTATACATTGGTCCCTCATCACCACTTTAAACGCGTCCCATTCTATCGCCCTGGTGACTGTCGTCCCCTCATTATCAGTGAAGTATTGGGTTATACCCTCCTCCAGTGCCGCATGGATCTCTGGTCTTAGTTTCCAGGTCGGCACTCGGGGCACCGCAGTCACCCAGGCCAAGTTAATGATCAGTGGGTTGTGGTCCAAGATCGTCCTCGAAAGGTACTCCAACCAGGTTACAGACGGTAACACACCCTGCGAGCACAATATCGCATCAAGCCGGACGTGTAGGTCATGCAGGCTGGAGAAGTGGGAATAATCGCGAGTCGTTGGGTGGTGCGCCCTCCATACATCAGTCAGCCCCCAACCCCCCTGCCATTCCAATCTGCCCTTTGTGAGTCTGTGAACAGGGGAGTCCCTCAATGGTGGGTGGGACCTGTCTAGCATCGTGTCCGCTATGGAATTGAAGTGTCCACCTATCAAGATCGGGCCCGCCAGGAAGTGTGCCAATGTCCCCGACAACCCTGTTAGAAAGGCCAACTGCTCTGTATTCGGGGCGTATACGCTACACAGGACCATGTCCCTCCCTCTCAACCTGCCTTCCACCACTACGTATCTCCCCTCTGGATCCACTAGATGTCGTGTTGGTTGAAAAGGCGTCCCCACCCTAATCCATATCAGTGCTCCCCTAGCATATGCTGAGTAGGAAGTGTGAAAGACCTGACCCCTCCACCTACTCTGAAGTGCCACCCCCTCCTGCTTCGTAAGATGAGTTTCTTGCAGCAGCGCAATGTGGACCCCCCTTCGAATTAAGTAGGCGTGTACCTTATGCCTTTGTTGCATCGTGTGGAGCCCCCGCACATTCCAGGTCATGCACTTCAATACACCTACATTAGCCATTGTCCCGGAAGTCAATGTCCTGTCGCACATCAAATTTCAGTCCCTCACGGATGGTGTCTCCCGCCCCAACTCCACTGAGTATTTCAACCTTTCCATCGCCCAGATTTCGCTGGAACCTCAATCGCCTAATGTGGAAGAAAACCCCAACAGTGTGCCCCTTCCTCCCCCCCAGAACAGGCCCCAATATTGGACTATCTGATCCCATCCAAACTAATGCAACTTCCCCAAACAGTGTTGCTACAACACGGTCGAAACCGTGGGTGCCTTAAGAGCTAGTGGAGCGTGGCCAAGGCCAGAAGGGAGCCACGCAAGCTCTCTCCCCGCACCCCCCATTTGTTCCCCATGATCAGCAGCAGGCTTGAAACCCAGTTCGCAATCCCCGATCGTCTCACTCTTTAGGTCGTGAAGTTCTCATTGGCAATCCTGCCCACCGCCTGCCAGCTCCAAGTCAATTGTTCAGGATCGTCTCCAATGACTGTGGCGTCACCAACGGGCCCTTGGTCCTGAGCAGTCCCGATAAATCCAAGTCCGAGCCCGAGGCTGAGGCGTGCGTCTCAGTGTCCGTGTCCTGTTTGGATTGGGAGCCTCCGGATCTCGCCAATGTCTCCACGGCTTGAAGCGCGGCCTTCCGCTCCGCTTCCGTTTGCGATGCCGATGGTTTCCTTGTGCCATGCCGCCTATTGCGCAATCTTTGCGATTTCCGTAGGCCCTTTTGCGCCCATTCTCGTTCCCGTTCTCTTTCTTCTCGGGCCTTGGCTCCATCAGTGCCCGCCTTATATGTGTCCCACCACTCCTATGCGTCCGCTGCCATGCCAAAGAAGTGTGTCTTCTCGTCGAGCAGCACCCTGAGTTTCGCCGGGAAGAGCAAGGAGAATGGGATGCCCTCTGTCCGGAGCTCCTTTTTGAGCGATAGGAAGGAGGCCCGCAAACGCTGCATCTCGAAGGTGAAGTCAGGGTAGAAGGTTACTCTGCTGTTCGTCATTTGAAACGGACCAGTGTCCCGGGCCCTCTGTAGTAGGAGGTCCCTGTCCTTATAGTGCAGTAATTTAGCGATGATCGGTCTCGGGGGTAGGCCTGGTTTTGGCGGTCCGGAGGGAACCCGGTGCACACGTTCTAGAGTGAAGAAGGGCGACAGGCCCTCTGGTGCCACCACAGTCTTGAGCCAAGTATCAAGGAACTCTACCATGTCCTCCCCTTCCTCCTTTTCCGGCACTCCTACGATACGGACGTTGCTTCGCTGATTCCTATTTTCAGCGTCCTCCGCTCGCCTTTCAAGGACCTGGATCTGATCGGGGGCATCCATTAGTTTGCTTTCTAAAGTCTTATGTGCAGGAGCCAGGTCCTGTAGAGTGTCTTCAACCTCTTTGACCCTATCCTTGAGCTTGTCGTGGTCCGCTCGTAGGAGGCCTAGTCCCGAGACCACTTGCGCAATATCTTGTTGCAAAGTATCTTGTGTGGCAGCTATGGCTTCCAGGATGCGGTTCTGCAGCTGCTGTAGCTCAGAGGGTCCTGCAGGGTCACCTTCTGCCATATCTGAGGCCGCCGCTCCCTCCGTTTTCCCCTTCGGCTTCACCATGTTTCTTAGCCACCTTTTTCAGGTGCGTCTACGGCCCCCGATCACGAATCAGATCTTCTGTTGATCTCTGGACCTTGTCATGGGCGTTGGATCCTAGGTGTGGGACCTCCGTTTTCTCTGCCCCTCCCGTCTCCGGATCATCTCTGGATTATTACTCAGCTCGCTGGACCGCTTCGGGTCTGTGGTTCGCTATAGAGCTCCGTGGGTCACTCGGGCCAAGATCAGTGGAGCAGTTGCTCTTCTGGGAGTCTCGTCCTCAGCAATCCGCACCACTCCTCTACTCTTCGCTGGTTGTAGGTGCGCACGTCGTTGGCCTTCGTCCTTCTATGTGACGCAGTAACTCAAGTCACACCGCCATCTTGTCTAGCCTTTGTTCTCGGACTAGCCGGCTCGGTGGGCAGGCTACCCTTTCGACATTCGCCCGGGTTCGTCCCTGGGCCACCAATTCTTGTTCGGCGACGTTATCCGGATTCGGGGCTCCGGCTCTTTCAAGGGGAAAGGTGGATCCGTAGCCGGTCAACTTTTATCACACCTCGGCCGCCATTTTAGGGGCGTCTTTGTTTCGTTTCGTTTTGCGACGGATCGGTGCTCCAGCTTCAAATCTCTATCAATCGGCTCCGTTGGTGGATCTCCATGTGCCCCTTGAGTTCATCTGCCAGAGCCCCCGTTTTTCCGTGGTCGTCGTGGGTTTTTCAGCACCGATTTTCTGGATATTTGTGGGGATCGGGCGCGGAGCTCCGAGCTCACGCCGCCAACTATGCCAAAATCCATGGGTGGATGCATGATAACACCCACCCTCAAACAATGAAACACTTCCCTGGGGCAGAGTAACACAAAGCAGTGACTTGTGCTGCCTTACGTTACTCCCCATTTTACCAAGATGCATAGCGCTAAACAAGGTGGTTTGATAAATGTCATGTTAGGTTTTGTGTCACCCTTGCACTCCCTTGCATGGACCAAGGGCAACGCAAAACCATGAAAAATATGCCACTCAGGGATTCATTTGGAATGAAAAATTTGAAATGCTTGTCTATTTTAATTTTGATTTGTGTAGAAAGAATACATAAAGATAATGAATGGAGAATTCATTGTTAGAACTACCTTCTGTAAGTGGTCCCCGAGGGTTTGCCAGATACTTGCTCTACCCTTAAACTTTTACCTAAAAGCCACTAATGGACCTACTGTATCTGATATCGAAGGCAATCACACTTTTCATAGACCAGGGAACACCAGCTGCCTTGATTATTTTTTAATTAGCTTGAAGAGCTGGCAGTACGTTGAGGATTGGTTGTTCTTGAAAATGTGGATAGTGACCACAATGACCTTAGTCTGATTCTATCAGGCTCCCTTGCTACTTACACGATAGTTCAGGACTGGGCCGAAAAAAAGAAACATTGAACTCTCCAACAATCATAAGGCCATCAAAATTGGGATGGGTGAAAAGGAGCCCAGAACTCGTGGAGGCAGTGAATCTCATGGCTACAGAGCATGTAGAGCAACAACGTTGACCCAGAAGAGAGAGGGCTGTTTCTTGCAAAAGACAACAAGCCTTTTTTAGAAACATTATGAGAGCTGTTGGTGCAAGACATCAAACTCATATATACAAGGCAGAAAGAAATCCCCTGATATACAAAGACATGCACGGCGGCCAAAACCCAATTACTACTAGCAGCGAAGACCAGGGATAGGCCACTGCTTTTGACATGTAGGGCAATCTATAACGAAAGAAGTGGAAAAGGCTAAGAAGGATTGGAGGGACTCTCTATGGGATAAGCTAATCCATCTGCATTGCTTAAAGATAATGTAAACATTTGGGCCAACCAGGTTCTTAGATCCAATGTTGGTAAGAGTTCTGTGGAGTACTTTGTACAACCCAAGGAATGGGTCTCCAATTTTAGAACTTATACTCCTGTGTGGGCTGGTGTGGACTCCCTGCTGGTGAAGAAACTTAAAAATCTAAATAACCTAGAGGTAACTCTGTTGGAGACAGAGGAGGCCAATAGCACTAGGCTTCTGGGAAAGCACAAGGCTCAACCAGATTCCAAATGAACTTTTCAAACTAGGCCTTAGTGTGTTGGGCCCTTATATAAATAACCTTTAAAATGCCATCCTGAAGGGAGTGCAGATCCTTGCCTCTTGACGGTCAGGAGAAATTATCCCTATGTACAAGAAGGGTCAGCATAGTGTCCCTAGTAACTACAGACCAGTTTAATCAAAGCCTGCCAGAAGATCTTATGTAAACAGATCCTGAATTACATCCAAGAGGGGATAGGGAAGAACAATGTAATCTCTGAGTTCCAGAAGTGTGATCAGTTTAGTAGATCAGATTTTCCACTTCTACTGTCTTTATTGCTAGACTGTAACTTTAGACAGGGGACAACTTTGTCGCCTTTGTTGATCTACATACAGCTTTCAAGTTAGTACCTAGGGCCACCCTTTGGACAACTTTGCATAGGATGGGCATCCCATCAAACTTACTGGCAATTGTTGTAGAGCTGCAGAAGAGAACTATGCAAGGGTTAGAGGGGTAAAAGGGGCAGCTTCCCTCACCAATCGGAATCCGGAAGGGAGTTAGACGGGGATGTGTATTGGCAACCACCCTGTTTTCTCTTCTCATAAATTATGTTGTGGGAAGGTTGGACAGCGATGTTTCAGGTGCTCCCAAGAGGGGGGTGAAGAGAGTGCTCACTCTGCTTTTTGCAGACAACACTCTCCTGGTTTCTAATTCTTTACAGGGTTTATAGTAGTTGCAGGGTGATTTTAATACCATTTGCCACAAGCAGGGACTGGAACTCAATTGTGCAACAATAAAATTTATGGTTTTTAACCCGATTAGAGCGAAAAACTACAAATGCAAGCTCTTTCTAAGCACAGATGCAATAGAGCAGGTATTACATTTTGTCTACCTAGGGTTAAGCTAATACCCAGCCTAGATTGGGCCATGCAGATCCATAAGGCCGACTGCACACTAATACATCATTCATCACCACTATTAAAGATATATAACAAAACATTCTATAAGAAAGTTGCTCAATTGATTGAGATTTATAATATAAAGGCTGTGGGAGAAGCTCTATATGGCATGGAGATTTGGGGACTCGCAAATTGCAGTATTGTATATCATACTGAAAATAGGTTTACTCTGCAGTTATTTGTGATTCCTAAGAGCATGCCATTCCATTTCACTTTAACTTGGCACTTAGGAAAATCTCTGGCAATGTCGAGCTTAGAATTTTACTGAACTTGCACAGGATATGGACCTCACCTGCCCTGGAGGCATATAGAGGCTTCCTCAAATACACACTCGCCCAACCTGGCTTCCAGTGCATATCATGGTTCACACACATGAGGTACCTGTTTAGGAAGATGGGTTTGGAAAGCTTATTGACCTACTGGCAGAAGTTATTGGCAGTCGTAGAGGCACCTTCACCTTGGAATTTTTGAATTTCAAGCTGTCTCCTTGCTACGAGAATGCAATCGATGAGATCACTCCACCTCTAGCAATGAAATTGTTTTTAAAAATTAGATATCAGTCCCTACCTATCATGACTTTCTGTGCCAAGTGGGAAAATGCAAAATATCAGAGTGCCTGGGGTGCAAGGGACCTTCTGAAGATTTACCTCAGGTTTTGTTTTTTTGCCCAGTGTATATTTTCCAGAGAAGAAATGAATACTACCCTTGTGTATGACCATGTGTGTTAGGAGTTATTTAGCCGCCACCAGAATTTTAAGATCTGATACTTCTAGGCTGGTGGTGTTTGCAGTTGCAAGATACCTCCAGGCAGCATGGAGTTGGGGGTCAAAAGGCACTCATACAAATGATGTTAGAGGAACCCAGTTGAAGCACTAAGAGGGGCCAGGTGTCTTTCCATGAAATCCCGCAACAGATATCTTCAAGTAGAGTAATTTTTGTTTGTGAGAATCATTATTGATCCAAGCTTATTGTTGTTTTAGGCCTTTTCACTTTGTACCTGTTTTTGTATTACGTTTTAACTCATTTTTATAGTTTTAAAAGTTTCTATATGTTATAGAGTCTCTCTGTGCAAAACTGTGCCAATTGATAGAAGTAGGTTTATATATTTTGTACGTATTGTGGGAATCTCACGTGTTTATACAGTGATGTGTTTTTTAAGGTATATTTATGGTTCTGTGCTTTTATAATCTTTTGTCGATCAAAATAAAGTTTTATTATGACGATGAAATAGAGTATTCTTAACTATTACAAAGGTTTAACTTTGTTTTTCATTGAATCTCAATATGTTTTTTTATCATAGAGTTTACTGGTGACTACTGGAGTGTTATTAAGTGGAGTGTGGTACAGTACAGTGGAAGAGAGCATTGTAAAGTTTACTGTCAAAGAGTTGTCATAGAGAAGAGTAGAATGGATTGTGGTACAGTGCAATGTGGTACAGTGCAGTGTGGTACAGTGGAGGGACGCGGAGTGGAGTAGACTGAAATAGCATAGAGTGGAGTATTGTGGAGAAGAGAGGGGTGGAATAGAGTGGAGTAATGTACAGGGGAATAGCCTAGTGTGTAGTGGTGTAGAGTGGAGTGGCATAGAGTGGAATGTTGCACAGTGCAGTGTGGTTACAGTACAGTGGGATAGGGTGCGGTAAAGTGTACTGTCAAAGAGGTGTTGTCATAGATGAAAGTAGAGTGGAGTACAGTGGATTGTGGTACAGTGCAGTGTGGTACAGTGGAGTTGCATATAGTGGAGCAGGGTAGAGTGGAATAGTATAGAGTGGAGTGGCTTACAGTTGAATATTGTACAATAGAGGGGTAAAGAGTGGAGTGGTATAGAGTGTAGTATGCTAGAGAGCAATAGCATACAGTGGATTAGCATGGCGTGCAGCTTCAAAAGGTAAGCGACGTACAGTGGAGTGCAGTACAGAGTAGTGGCATGTAGTACAACAGATCAGAGTGGATTAGTTTAGAGTTGAGTGGCACAGAGTGGAATTGCGTAGAGTGTAGTGGACGAGAGAGGAGTTGGGTACAGTGGAATAGCATAGAGTGGAGTAGTGTGGCACAGACTAGCATACAGTGCAGTGGCATATAGTATTGTGTAATAGAGTGGAGTAGCATAGAGAGAAGTGGCATTGAGTGGAGTAGGGTAGAGTAGAGTGGTGTAGATTGCCGTGGTGGACAGTGGGCTGGTGAACAGTAGAATACCATGTTTAAAAGTGGTGCACAGTGGAGTGGCAGAGAGTGAAATTCCATAGAGTGGACTGCCATAAAGTGGAGTTGCGTACACTGGAAAAGAATGGAGTGGATTGGTATACAGTTTAGTTGTGTACAGTGCAGTGGTTACAGTAGAATGGCGTACAGTGAAATGGCATCGTTTGGAGTGGAATAGAGCAGAGTGGCATAGAGTGGAGTGGTGTACAGTGGATAATTTGAGAGTTGACTGGTGTAGAGTGGAGTAAGGTGCAGTGTAGTGGCTTAAAGTGGAATAGAACAGAATGGAGAGTTTATAGCAGAGTGGGGTACATTGAAGTGGAATACAGTGAAATAGTGTACACTTTAGTGGGTAGAGTGAAGTGACATAGACTGGAGTGACATACAGTAAAGTAGCGCATACAGTTGAGTGGCATAGAGCGGAGTGAGGTACAGTATGGTGGTGTACAGTGTAATAGCGTAGACTGAAATGGCATACAGTGAAGTGGTATACATTGTAGTGATGTAGAGTGGAGTGTTGTAGAGTAGAATGCTTGACAGTGGAGTATTGTAGAGTAGAGCAGGGTAGAATGCAATGGGGAAGAGTGTAGTGGCGTACAGTGCAGTAGTGTCTGGTGGAGTGATGCAGAGTGGAGTGTTCTAGAATGGAGTGGCATCACAGTGGTGTGGAGTAGAGTAAACATCAACTGGAGTGGCATACAGTGGAGTGGCAAACAGTGGAGTAGAGTGGAATACTCTTGAGTGTTACTGGCATACTGTATAGTGACGTAGAGTGGAAGTGGCATATAGTGGAGGAGCATACAGTAGAGTGGCATAGAATTGAGTTTCTTACAGTGGAATAGGGTAGAGTGGATTAGCCTACAGTTGAGTAGTAGAGTGGCATGGCATCAAATGGAGTGATGTACAGTGTAATAGCACACAATTAATTGTTGTCGATGGAGTGGCATATAATGGAGTGGTGTACAGTGCAGTGGTGTAAATTGGAGTGGCATAGAGTTGGGTGGCATAGAGTGGAGTTGTCTATAATGGGGTAGCGTAGAGTTGCATAGCGTGGAGTGCCAAAGGGTGGACTGGCATAGAGTGGAGTAGCATATATCAGAGGGGATTACCGTGGAGTGGTATAGAGGGTAATAGCATAGAGTGGAGAGTCGTACAGGGAAGGTGAGTACAGTTGAATAGTGTAGATTGCATTGGCAAATAGTATAGTAACATACAGTAGCTTAGCATATACTTGAGAATTGTATAGTTGAGCAGCATGGACTGTAATAGCGTATAGTGAAGCGGTGTACGGTGCAGTGCTGTACACCTGAACGTGTTTTGAGTGGAGTGGTGTACAGTGGAACTGCGTAGAGTAGAGTGGCGTACAGTGGAGTGACATAGAGTGGAATAGTTTAGAGTTGAGTGGCATACAGTGAAGTAAGTCAAGTCAAGGAAAGCTTTATTTGGCTGCTATATAAAACAGTCATAAAAGCACAAAACTTTAAAAAGCATCATATTATTTACAGGTAAAAACACAATACAAATATTTTATACAATACTATACCATAATATCAATACTTTTCCTAATGTAAAATGCAGCTTTTAAGGACTGGGCTACCCTCCATGCTATATGCTCGTTCTCTAACAATTAAAGCTGGAGCATTGCTGCATGGAACTGTCTAAGCCCAAGTTTTCTTAAAAAAGGTATGATCCAAACTTTCCTATAATCGTGATAACATTTACAGAATAGGACTAAGTGCAAAGTAGATTGGGCAGAGATGTTATCACAATGGCACCGGGAAAGGGTACAAGACCAATCGTTCATTTTTGGGAATGTCATCAACCTGTGGATAACACCAATCTTAACCTAGTAAGAAAGAATCTATCAAAAGTTCCAGGTACAAAATATAAATAGGGCTCCATTCCTAAGGTGGTACGTAATAGCTGATGACCTCTCAGGGTTGGTTTAGATACAGATTCACTGTGTAGTCTTTTAGCTTCTAAGAACTGAATACCCTTGTTCCTTAACATCTTTCTTGAGATAACCATCATTAAGGATGGGGTGGTAAAATATTCTGGGTGACCCAGTTCACTCATAAGTCAAGTACAAATTTAATCCAAGGGTTTCGATGGGCACCATCCAAATTTAAAATATCTTTTAAAATCGCTCTGTTCAACTCCGTCTGATCCTAACACTAGACTCTATGCCACAGGAGGATTGGCTCTAAGTTTACCAGATCTTCTATATGGCAGAGGGCCAGCTCCTTGTGTCAAATAAAGGCATAAGTGTTTGGAGGTACAGAGAGAATGTACCTTATCAATGGATTTTCCATCTTTTGCAGAGATTTAATGTTGGCGAAGCCCCACACCCCGGCTCCATAGGTGGCCAAAGAGATGCACTTGGCTTTATATTTATGTAACAGTTCTGTGGGCGGTTTTCTACCTAACTTCTTTGCGAAGTTTGAAAGTGAACCATTTGATTTAGCAAAGGCTGTTTTTTTTCCAATATAGCAGGGGCCCAAGGATCTTGATAGTTAAAAAATACACCTAGATAAGAAAAAATGTTGGTAGACGCTAACTTTTTCCCATCAATGAACATTTTGCGAGTCTTCTGCATCCATTGCTTGCACCTCATGATATACATTTTGCTTATATTGGTTTGAAGACCAAGATCGGCCAAAAATATACTAAAAATATTCAGGGCTCTCTGGAGGCAGTTTTGAGTATGAGCCATCAAAACGGCATTGTCTGCATAGAGGAGTGCAGGAATTGATTGGCCACCCACTTGAGGAAAGTCTATGCCCTGGTAAACCAGGGCATCTTCAAGTACATTTATGTAAAGATTAAAAAAGAAGGGGGCCAGCACACAACCTTGTCTGACCCCTCTCCTAATTAGGAAGGCTTCTGTACATCATCCCTTCTGTCCTAAATGAACGCTGATGCGCCACTTTACAATCGGCGCAGGAGCGTGATCATTTGTAAGTCGACATCCACGCTTGCAAGGACCTCCCACTACCTATTATGTTTTACTGAGTCAAAGGCCATGGTTAGGTCGACGAAGGCAAGATAGAGGCTGCCTTTTTTCACTCTAGTGTACTTGCCTATCAGCAATGTAAGGTTTAGGGACTGCTCAATAGTGCCTAGACACTCGCGGAACCCATACTGTAGATCTGATAAAATCCTTTTTTCCTCAGCCCAATCTGCTAAGCGTTCCAATATGACCCTCCCTAGTACCTTAACCATATATCTAGGAGGGAGATTGGTCTATAGCATCCTAGGTCTTCGCGATTACCCTTTTTAAAGATTGGTATAAATAATGATTTTGCCCATGTAGGTGGAAGGGTAGACCTTATGCTAGCATTAAAGACCTGAGTTATTATGGGCCCCCACAGGGTAATATTATGTTTATACAGGTCAACTGGTGCCCCATTGGGTCCTGGTGCTTTGCCACCTCTGCTTTGTGCCAAGGCCCTGGTCACTTCCTCCAAGGTAATTTCTAGATCAATGTGTTCCCAATTATTTAAGGTCCGATCTTCCGTGTAACTACCCAAGTTACCCATATCATACAGTGAAATAGCATAGAGTGACATCGAGGGGAGTGAGGTACCATGTAGTGGTGTACAGTGAATAGGAAATATTGGAGTGGCAAAGAGAAGAATGGCATACAGCGTAGTGGTGTAGAGTAGAGTGGAGTGTTGTAAAGGGGAATACAGTAGAGTGGAGTGTTGTTCAGTGGAGTGGGTACAGTGTAGTTGGGTAGACAGTAGTGGCATACTGTGAAGTAGCATATAGTGGAGTGGTATAGATTGGAATAACTTCAACCGCTACTGGTGTTTAGTGTAGTGCCGTAGAGTGTGGTGACATACAGTGGAATTGCGTACAGTAAAGTGGCATAGAATGAGTGTCATACAGTGGAATAGGGTAGAGAGTAGTAGGGTAGAGTGAATTGGCATTGAGTGGAGTGGCGTACAACAGAATGGCACAGAATTGAATGATGTACTGTGCAATAGTTTGCAGTACATTGTTGTTGCATGATGTGGTGAATAGAGGAGTGGCATTTAGTGCAGTTGCATAGACTGGCGGAGAGTGGAGCGGCAGCGAGAGTGGCATAGAGTGGAGTGGGATAGAGTTAAGTGGAGTAAAGTAGAGTGGTGAAGAGTGGAGTGGAGTGATGTACAGGGGAAGAGTGTTTATATATTAGAGTGGCATAGAAAGGAGTGGCATAGAGGAGAATAGGGTAGAATGCAGTATAGTGGAATTGTGCACACTGGAATAGTATAGAGTGCAGTTGAATATAGTGTATTAGTATACAGTTGAGTGGCATTCACTGGAGTTTTGTAGAGGTAAGCAGCTTACAGTGGGAAAGCATACCATGGAGTGGTGTACAATACAGTTGCGTCCATTGAAGTGTGCTGGAGTGGAGTGGTGTACAGTTGAATAGGGATAGTGTAGAGTGGCATGCAGTGGAGTGTCAAAGCGTGGAGTGGAATTTGGTGAAGTGCTGTAGAGGGGCTGGCATAGAGAGGAGAAAGGAACTGTGTAGAAGCATACAATGAAATAGTGTAGAGTGTAGTGACCATATACTGGAGTGACATACTATAGAATAGCATAGACAGGAGTGGGGTGGAGTGGAGTGCTATATAGTGGAGAGATGTAGAGCGTAATAGCATAGAGTGAAGTGAAATACAATGGAATAGGATGTAGTAGAGTGGTGTAGAGTGGAGGAAGGTACAAAGTAGTGATGTACAATGGAATAGCATACACTGGAGCAACTTAGAGTGAAGTGGTGTACAGTGTAGTGGTGAAGAGTGGAACGTTGAAGAGTGGAGGGGTAAAGGGTAGTGGGGTAGAGTGTAAGGCAGAGTGTAGTGGCATACAGTCTAATATTACGCTGTGGAGTGACATGGAGTGGAGTATTATAGTATGGAGTGACAGGGAGTGGATTAGCTTTAAGTAGAGACGCATAAATTGGAATAACGTACATTGGAGTGATATGGAGTGGAACAACATTGAGCATTACTCGTGTACATTGTATTGGCAGTGAGTGGAGTGGAGTTCAATGGAATATCACAGAATAGAGTAGTGTAGATTGGAGTGTCATACAATGGAATAGTGTAGAATGGTAGTAATATTGGTATAGAGTACAGTGGCATACAGTGTTCTGCAATAGAATAGATTAATATACAGTGGATTGTTGAACGGTGGAGTGACATAAACTGCAGTGGCGTACAGATGAATAGTGAAATGTGCAGTGGTGTACACTGAAGTGGCTGAAAGTGGAGTGGCATAGAGCATAGTGTTGTAGAGTAGAGTTCAGTTGAGTACAGTGGACTAGCGTACAGTGGAGTAGCATAGAGTGGAAGGGCGTAGAATGTATTGGCATACATTGGAGTGTCATAAAATGAAGTGGCATTTAGTGTAAAAAGAGTACAGTGCTGTAGTTTAGAGTGGAGTGGTGTAGAGTAAAGTTGGGTAAAGTGAGACTGATGGTGTATTCGCCTAGAGTGGAGTTGCATATAGTGGATTGACATAGAGCGGAGTGACGTAGAGTGTGATAAAGTAGAGCGGAGTGGCATAGTATAGTATTGTACAGGGGAGTGTGGTAATTAAAAGAGACTTAGTGGAAAAATAATGTAGATGTAAAGTGTCAGGAATATATATTATTTGGTGTGAATGGTAATTTTTGGTAGTAAATGTGAATAGTGTAAGTAGTTTAAAAGTTATTATTTTTTAAATACTCAGTTCTATATTGTGCTGTGTTATACCGCAGTACATGTGCATGATAAGATAGTATGTGATTTGCAAATGGCTGTATTACCAAAAGATAAAAGGCAGCCATGTAGTTTGCAGTACATTTGGTCTACTTTTTGCCTTTTGCTGCATTCTAGATTAGGGTCTTAGATCTGCATAAGTAGTAGGTTTTATTGTTGTTCCCTACGTATTACCACTTTATTGAAGTGTTAATGGGTAGGTAAATGTTTTTATAATTGTCTATATATATTTACAGTAGTTTAGAGAAAACTGCTCTTTTTAAACAACATTTTGGAGTAATCTGGTAATTTGTAGGTAATACCATGCTACTATTTAGAAATTTTACTCAAGATTTAAATATGGAAATAATGGAAAAAACTGTAGTACCCTATATTTATAAAATCTAGGGTACCTGCACACTGCATTTATATTTTTTTAGGATATTTATTTTTGGTACAGCAGTACTCCTAAGGCAGTACCACAGTACAAGATACTTTTTTTTAAATGTATAGAAATATATAAATATGTTTTCCTACATATTCTAAGAAAAGATTCAAACCTAATACTAACCCACATCTAAGGGGCCGTTTATGATGTTGTTCAGAAAGGCTCTGAATGAGATTCGGAATCTCTGAATAAGATTCGGAACCTATGTTCCGACCAGATCGGATACATTTTGAGCAACCGATTATGACGCAGGGAAACTGTTCGGGCTGCCCGATTCAGTTCGAATGGCATTCGAACAGCCGAGTCATTTGGAGCTGAATAGCACAGCTCTAGGGAAACGGTTTCTGACCAAGTGATTATGATTCCAGCAGCATTTTGTGTCAGGAAAACCATTTCCGAATGGCTGCGGAATTGGTTTGCCTGACACAAAATGGCTGTTGGAATCTGAATTTGGGGAACTGTAGCAAGCCCCCCTTCACCCTGAGGCCTCCTGTTGAGGCCCATGGGGGTGCGCATGCGACCCCTCTGTACAACCATGCACAGTGAGGCAGGCACCATGGGGTGCCTGCCACAGGGTGCAAGGTTTTTCCCAACCACCATTTTTTCAATATGAACCTGTGTTCTCTTTCAGTACACAGACTCCAACCAAACATGTTGGAAAGCATCGTATTCAGTCAGTCTGACTTGCACAACTCGATTTGGTTGGAATCAATTCCCAAACCGATTCAGTCAGAGTTTCTGAACAACATCGTATCCAGCAGCTACGTGTGAAATGCGTAACTCAGGCAAAGTGTACCTGAAAACAGCATGGCTGTCTTTGATTTTGTAGACTCTAAGCAACAGAATATAAGCATAAATTGTTCTAATTGTAATAGCAGGGGCAATTGTTACATTTCAAAGTTCTTTTGATTGCACTGAACCAGAGCTTTGATTTGTTTTTTACTATGATGTCATGTGTAGAGTCTGTGTGTTTTGTTCTGTGTTATATAGATTGTAAGTGTTGTGTCCCTGTGGTATGAAATATTGTTTATTGAAAGAATTGGTAAATATGTAAAATATGTTTTGAAGAAACGTTTTGTAAAATGTGAGAAAGAAAAAAACTAAAAACCTTTTGAAATAAATCATGCAATGATCATAACAAAGGAGGTGTGTGGTAGCAAGTTTGAATGATAGACTGAATGAGTATCAGTATTGTCATTTGATTGTTGTTTAGAGATTACATATGGCCTAGCCTTACTGGTTGTGGGCCAAACCCTCTATTGTTTAGGAGCTTAATTTTGCAGAGACAGTCATTAGCCAAGCACATAATAACTTGTCATAGCAATGTTCTGCTGTACTTCAGTGAAATACCACAAAATTATGCTAAAATACTGTCATCACAGATATCCCTAGGTTAAATGCCTCATAACTTACAAAATACTTACACTACTTACCTGTAGTACCCAAGAGGATCATCTGCAAAGCATAATGTCTAATCCTGTCAATTTTCATGTACATCTGTTCAGCTGCTTTCACTCTACGGGAGACACGCAAGTCTAAGGAAAATTAAATGGTGGAAACATGCATTTTGGGGCCCCCTTTTATCTTTGCACCCTCTTGAAAAATCACAGCAAAATGTTGCATCACCAACCAGAAGAAAGAATAGGTCTGCAATCAGTCAATTAATCAGTCACTTGTAAAGCGCACTACTTACCTGTGAGGGTCTCAAGGAGCTGAGGGGAGTGGGGGGCTGCTACTGTTTGAAGAGCCAGGTCTTGAGGAGTCTTCCTACAGATTTGTAAATAGTTGCAAAGTTATTAATAATGATTAAAGACCAGGATCATGTTTTCATAGGAAATGCCTTTTTGTATTTTGCTAATAACTTTGAGGCCGTTTGACGAATTTCCTGAAAACTTTTTTTTAAGTACTACTATTTTACTAGTTTGTGCATAGAAAGTTATGAGGTGATTCATGAAGTGGGGACTGAGAAAAAGGGGGTCCCAAAACAAGATTTCCCAATTCATTTTTCCATAGGAACTTTAGACACATCTACAGCCCAACACACTGAATGGATTTACACAAAATTTCACTGAAAGCTTTATCTTCGTACAAAGAGTGCTTTTTGTGATTTGGTGTAAATCTGTTCAGTAGTTTTTGGGCAATTAATGCAAAAATATATGTGTATCTGTATATCTAGGGATAGAACCACTGATGATCCGACAAATCTCAAAATGAGCCCTGACTGGCTGCTACAACATCAAAAAAAATGTGGTTGCAGCAATCTTAGGTCTTAGGACTCAGTCCAAAGTTCTATGAAATGTGTTTTTCAAAAGACATTTGGGGCAGAGAGGTACCCCACCTGAAGACATTTTTTTTTTCAATATTGCAGCAGATTTGCATATCTGTTGCAAAATTAAGAGAAAAAAATGGACTCCTGGACATTGTTTGAAACAATTCTACCCCCAGATGGGCCAAGTGCCAGGGGTGTCATAAACTTTATTACTTTGGAGAGTGGGGTGCATGGCCATATCCCTAACCTTCTGAGAGGGCCTAGGGACCACATTCCCCAGGGCTGCCATAAAATAAAGGAGGGTGGATGCTGCACAGCCGCCCTCCCAAAAATGTATCAGGCACCAGGGAACCCACCCCCTGGGGCCAAAGTTAATATTGTAAAGGGATAGGGCATATAGCCCTGTCCTGAGCATAATTAGGCCCTAGGGCCCCACCCCCAAGGCTGCATGAGACAACAAAAGGGAGTAGGAGCACTAGTTATCATCCTGGAGCCTAATGGTGCCCCGGGGACTCTATCCCCCAGAGCCGAAGTACTAATATAAGGGGGGAGGATATGTGGCCCCCCCTCCCCTTGACTTCAAAAGCCCTAGGTACCATATTACCCCTGGACGGGCGCAAAGACTGTGTCCCAGAAAACCCACTTATGAGTCACAGTAGTTTCCCTGTCTTTAAAAATGCTCCCGCCGACTGGGAGAAAACTTGTATTCGTTTCATTGCCAGCACTCTTATGGGTAGGGAAACAGAACCAATATTGCTCCCCCAGAGGGAGAAAACAGAAAACAGCTCCTGCAGTATGAGGTTGTCAGCTGGGGCTGCATGGGCCCTTGGGCTTCCTCCACAACCCCAAATGTGGTATATGGTGAGTGCCCCAGGTAGGCACCAGGGCACTCACCTATAAACTAAAAATGCCCCTGGAGTGGGGTCACAGGGGGTTAAATACGATCAGGAGGGGGGCTGCGTGGACACCCTACCCTTTATAAGACATGCCGACCAAGTGGGTATGATCCCTGGGGCCTAATGAGGCCTGGTTAGGGGGGCCTGTACCCCCTACCCTTCTTAATTAAATTTGGCAAGGGGGAATGAGATCCCTGTGGCCCCAGGCCTAATGAAGCTTTGGGAAGGAAGCTGCATTGCCCCTACCCATTATCCTATTGACTTTGGCTCCAGGCAATAGCTTTCAGGGCCTGATAAGGCTCAAGGAGTGTCTGCATTTCCCACATCCTTTAATATATACTGAGGCTCGGGGATGGTGTTCCCTGGCCTGTAGGACAACCCCACGTCATCAAAGGCTGTGCGTGGTGTGGGTTTGCAGGGGGTTGGATGCCTTCGGGTGAATTGGCTGCGGAGTCTTTGGCCATACACAGTGGGGGGTACCTTTGTGTATGGTAATACAATATTGAATAACATTTACATAAAACTAGAAATTCACTGAAGCGTACTAGGGTTAAAGTTACCTGATACCTGATCAACATGTACATTTGTGCTGATCTGAGATTCTGTTTTGGGAGGTATGGGTGGATTTTTGTAGACAGAGATTTGGGGCCTCTATTTTTGATTGCCCTGAAGAACATACAACCCATCTTAAAATTGGACCGCTCTACTATGGGAAGCCAGTGCAGCTCCTTCATCAGTGGTTTTATATGACAGTGTCTGTGTTGTCGAAAAATGATTCTGGCAGCTTGATTTTGGACATACTGGAGCTTTTAAGTTTGATTAAGGGGAAGTAAATAGCATTGGCGTAGTCAATTCTAGACAGGATCATTGCCATCATGATTAACATGCTGGCCTTCCTGGTGAAACATTTTCTGTTTTTTTGAAATTTCTCAGTTGATAACAGCAGGATGACGTGACCATGCTTATTTGGGATTGCATAGAAAGGTTAGCGTCTATTTGCATACCAAGACTCTATACAGCAGTCTTGGGGGTTGGTGAAACTTTTAATGTTTTTGACCAGTGTGTAGGGGTCCAATGGTTTAGTCTATTGTTGGAAAAGGCTATCTCTCTTTTATCAGGGTTCCGTTTAAGGTGATTGTGATTCATCCAGTCTTCGATGAATAACATAGTGTCTTGAAAGAATACCTTGAAGTACTGTGTCTCGTCAATTGAAAAAATCAATTGCATGTCATCCGCGTAATTGCAGATATTAACCTTTTGTTGGAGGAAGTAGATCAGGGGGCGTATATAGAGGTTAAAAAGGTGGGGGGACATGGAGGAGCACTGAGGTACCCCACAGTTTGTGGTGACTATGGCAGAGCTGTAGGGGATCTTTCAGATAGGATTTTATTTTTAAGCTGTGCCTCTAAGACCTGCTGCAGCCATTCCATCCGATAGTATTGTGTGATCTTCGGTATCAATTGCTGCTCTATATGGCGCTGGAACCTTAGCTTTTTTAGTGAATTTCTAAGGTTTTTTAACTAGCAGTCACATTTGCAGAGTGGTGGAGAAAGGGGCCTGGTCCTCTCACCAGCTATCAGGAATTCCATTGCGAAGGAATTACAGGGAATTACAGGAGGTACTAGGAGGGCTTCCTGGCCCCAAGGTCCTTCAGGAGTAAAGTGGACTTCATCCCCCAACCACTAGTGTGCCAGGAGGTGCGTTTGTAGTGTGGTGGAGAAAAGGGGGAGTGGCTTCCAAAGACCTCTTAGCATCCTAATGTGTGGGACTTAGTGGAGGTAACAGGATGGGTAATTGGTCCCCAAGGATATCCTTGGGGCCAACTAACTCTCCTATTACCTCCAGTAATTCTGACATATTAGGATTGTTGATTTCAGATAGCAGGCTACGCCCCTCTCTCTACCAATCCGCAAACACGCCTCCTGGTGTGCTTTTGGTCGGGAGATGAAGTCCACTTTAGTTCTGAGACCCTCGGGATGGAAGGGGACCTCATCGCCCCACCTGCAGTGTACCAGGAGGCACATTTTCAGAGTTATGGAAAAAGGGGCGTGGCCTCTGACCACCTCTCTGCAATCCCACTATGTGGGGCTTACTGGAGGTAACAGGTGGGCTAGATGGCCCCTAAGGACCCTCAAGAGCTAAGGGAATTTCATCCCCCAACCATGAGCGCACCAGGAGGCATGTTTGCAGAGTAGTGGAGAAGGAGTCGTGGCCTCCATTGAATTGCCAGTTTCATTTCTTTTATTTTATTTTAGGAAGGGGGGTTGTGTGGTGCCTTTCCCTTGTGTAGGAACTACAGGAGGTACTAGGAGGGCTTCTTGGCTGCTGAGGCATGCTTGCAGAGTAGTGGACCCCATCATTTCTTTTTTTTATTTTAGGAAGAGGGGCTGTGTGGCCCCTTTCCCTTGACCCTTTTGGGCCCTTTTGGGTGTTCCCCCTCCTCCCAAGGCCTATTTTGACCCCGGGGATCCCATCCCCAGGGGTTAGGCCTGTTTACATTTTCATTCAAAAGGGGAGGGTGGGCCATGTGGCCTCCTCCCCAGGCTAATTTACCCGACCCGATCCCTAGGACCCGGACAATTGTTTTTTTATTTTAAGGTAGGAGCCAATCTGCTCTGCTTCTCAGGCCACTTTCGACCACGGGGACCCAATCCCCTGGGCTTGCCCATTTCTTTTTAAAATAAAAAAAGGAGGAGGGATGAGAGCCCATATTCGGCCTGACGGACCCCATCACCTGGGGCTTAGCCAAGTCACTTGTGACCACGGGGGAGCTTCAAGGCCCTCGCTATCCCTACCAGCTTCACACCTCCTGTGGGAGCCGGCATTGCTTTTGGGCAGAGGGAGCTGCAAACATGCTGTGTCCTCTGCCAAAAGCAATTCCGATTCACTTCATGGAAGCAAGAGCATTGAAAAATTGCTTCCATGAAGTGAAGCAGTTTTTGCTATGGCATGGTGTGAGCAGTTCTCCCGCCATGCCATAGCAAACTGCAATGTCCCGGAGCCATTTATAGCTCCCACTCTCCCATCTTTAAAAAAGCCTTGGGGAGGTGGTGGTTCCCAGGGCTGTGTGGGGGACTGGAGCTCCTCCAAACATTATTTTTAAACAGAGCTCCAGGAAGTAGGGATCCCTTGGACTGCGGGGGGTGCATGCCCCCACAGTTCACATTTTTATCACCTCAAAGGTGGAAGTTCCCGGGGTTGAGTTAGGAGGCTGAGGCCCCCCATGCATTTTTGTATATTTAGCCCAGGGGAGGTAGCTGTCCCCAGGGTTGCAGGGAGGGCCACATTCCCCTGCTTTTCCAAAAATTTGCCCCGGGGAGGTGGCGGTCCCCAGGGCTGTAGGAACATGCAGAGGTCACTGCATTTCCATTTTTCATTGCCCCTGGAACTTGCCCACCTGGGGCCCTGAAGGAAACAAAATGTGGAAGTCACGCTTTGCTTCCGAAAAATATTTCAGCTGGATTTGCAGATCCACAGCGAATCCCACTGAAATATTTTTTTAATGCTTTTTAGGGCCCTGGTGTTCCATGTGGGACTCCCTGAAAAGGCCTAGGGGGCCATGGTGTTTTTAACCTGCCCCCTTTTCCTGTTTTTAACCTCTTTTCTTGTGACTCAGTTTAACTGAGTCACAAGATGGCTGCCAGCACTACCTGGTTTGAAGTTTTAGCTGCCAATCAGCACTCAAGCATGATAACGGGAGGGTTCGTGGATCAACCACAACCACAGTTGTATATCTGAGGAATCTTAAAATTTTTCAGGAACAACTTTATGGATTTACACTATTTAACAAAAAGAGTGCTTACTGGACCATGAGCTACTATTTTGCCAAATGTTTTGTAATTCTGTTCCGCAGTTTGGGCTGTAGCCGTGTTTAAAGTTTCCTGTGGAAGTTAGCATGACTCCCGTTCTGTCAAAGCAAACCCTGCTTTAAAGCAAGAGCAGGATTGCTTTTGGGCAAGAGGAGCTGCATGTCAGCAGCCTTCCTTGCGCAAAAGCAATGCCAGTCCCCGCAGGAGGCGGGGAGGCGGTGAAACCGTGAGGGCTCCCCCCAGGGTCCCCAACGAAGGGGCCAGGCCCCGGCGGATGTGGTCTCTGGGGCCAGAAGTGTAAAAGGGAAGAGGGACCACGCGGCCCCCTTCCTAATGATTAATAAAAACATTCAAGAATTGGGCATACCCTGCGGGTTGGAGTAGTGATCCTAACATGGCACTTAGCACGGCCCCCTAGTGTGAACGCGCTGGGTGTACAGCTCTCAGCGTGACCCCCTAGTGTGAATTCGCAAGGTGCACGGCTCTCAGCACGGCCCTCTAGTGTGATTTCAATGGGAGCGTGGCTCTCAGCGCGGCACCCAAGTACTTCACAGGTCTTTAAAATACCTTTTACCTGTAAATGTGGATTTGTTGTGTTTTCACCCCTTCTTGGAGCCCCTGCCTCTCCACTCAGCTTATGACTGGAAGTATTAGCCCCCCGCCCCCGAAATTTTTATCAGCCTCCCCCAAAATTTGGCTCTAATTGTTGCCCCTGACTTGTGTATGCCAGCTCTGCCCACTCCGCTTACGCTTACATAATTCCATAGATTCTATCCATGGTATGTCAATGATCCTGCAGTGGGGCTGGGAATATCTTGCAGACAGGATTCTGGGCCTTTTATTACTGGTGCTCCATGGACCCAGCAGCTCGCATTAGGGGATCCAGTGGAAGGGACTCCGGGGATCCAACAGTCAGAATTCCTTGATCCAGAGATTAACGACCTGGGAGGGTATCCAACGAAAGAGAATGTAGTATACCACAATGAGAATTCCAAGCTCCTGGACTCGGATTGCCAAGCATATGTGTGGTATTCCCGGTAGCCAGTGCCCAGATTTTAATGGGTGGGAACCCACAGTACTAGAGCAAAGGCTGTGGGGATCCCATAGCAAAAAAGGCGGGTGCCTCAGAAACTGTTACGGTGCCTACTCACGCTCTGTGCGTAGCATCGGCTTTCCCTAGTCTTTGTTTGCAATCCTGATGCTTCGCAGGGGTTGCCACTGGTTGGCAGCCAATACATACAGACACTCATACTGATACTCAAAAAGCCAACTAATAACCCATATAGACACTCATGTAGCTACTCACCAACCCATGCAGCCACTTATACACAAAGTGAGACACTGATACAGATATTTACATATTTAAACATTACTCACTAATGCATGTATTCACTAAGATACACTTAATAATTCAGTTTTACAATCAATTTTACAAAAAAAATCCATTTAAACACTAATTTACCCATTTATTCTTCCATCGACCTTTAGATATACATATATAAAAATCATTTTTTTCCAGAAAGACACACATTCACCAGATGATGTTATCAGTGATGTCATTTGAGATGTCATCAGTGATGTCATGAGTGATGTCACTGACCATGTCATGAGTGATATAATATGTGGCGTTATCTGCAGTGCATTGCGGGCGCGCGAGTTAAAGTTAGCTGAACTAACTATAACGGGGGAATTTCAATGGTTTTCCATGAGTGAAATGTCCAGCTAACTATAACATGTGTGAAACCTATGTTTTTTTCAGTGAATTTCTAAGGTTTTTAACCCGTTCCATGCTGATGATAGAACCGCTCCGTCATCAGCTGCGGTTGGGCTGTGCTGATGACGGAGCGGTTCCGTCATGGCCCGGCCGGCGTGGTGCGGTGCTGATTTTGCGACTGCGCGGCGCGTTCTATTGAGCGGGGCGGGCCATGACGGAACCGCTCCGTCACGAGCACAGCTCAACCACGGCTGGTGACGGAGCGGTTCTGTCACCAGCATGCGGCCGCCGCGCGGCCGCCCTGCCCTGTTAGCGCTGCGGCGGAATAGCCGCCGCAGCGAAAGGGTTAAATGCTAATTCCTAACTATAACGTGGCTGAAACCTATGTTTTTTTCAGTGAATTTCTTAGGTTTTTTAAATGCTAATTCCTAACTATAACATGGCTCAAACCTATGTTTTTTTCAGTGAATTTCAAAGGTTTTGTAAATGATAATTTTTAAATATATTAACTGGTATATTTTTTTATACTGATTTACTACGTTGTTTTAAACTATTTTTTTATTGCATTACATATTTTTAATATAAATTGAAAAAAAAAATGTTTTTATACATATTGAAATTGTAATTTTTGTTTTTTAATTTTATATGTTTTTAAATTTATGTATATTTTTTAGCAGGCAATGATATCCTATTGAAGGAAATTCAAGTTACTGGTAAGTACGGTTAAAATTACTTTTCAGGAAAAGTACTGGGCTGAAAGATGCAGCACTGAGGTCTCTCCTGATAACAGGTGAGTAAATCGGAATTCGTAGTTCGCCTGATTTTAGAGGAATATTTTAAAGTTCCAAAATTCCACACTTAAAAGAATTTCCAAGTGAAACCAGTCAATATTAGACTATGGAAGGAAATTCAAGTTACTGTAAGTATGGTTAGAATTACTTTTCAGGATCAGTAGTGGGCTGAAAGATGCAGCACTGAGGTCTCTCCTGGTAACAGGTGAGTAAATCAGAATTCATAGTTTGGCTGATTTTATAGGAATATTTAAAAGTTCCAAAACGCCACACTTAGAAGAATTTCCCAAGTGAAACCAGTCAATGTTAGCCTATGGAAGAAAATCAAGTTACTGTAAGTATGGTTAGAATTACTTTTCAGGATCAGTAGTGGGTTGAAAGATGCCGCAATGAGGTCTCTCCTGATCACAGGTGAATAAATCGAAATTCGTAGTTCGGCTGATTTTAGAGGAATTTTTTAAAGTTACAAAACTCCACACTTAGAATTTTCAAGTGAAACCAGTCAATGTTAGCCTATGGAAGGAAAATCAAGGTACTGTAAGTATGGTTAGAATTACTTTTAAGGATCAGTAGTGGGCTGAAAGATGCAGCACTGATGTATCTCCTGATAACAGCTCAGTAAATCGTAATTTGTTGTTCGGCTGATTTTAGGTGAATATTTTAAAGTTCCAAAACTCCACAGAATTTCCAAGTGAAACCAGTCAATGTTACCCTATGGAAGGAAATTCACTTAGCAGGACAGTAGTGTTATCGTTACTCTTTCTTACTCAGTGGTGGATCCTGGATCCACCACTGGTGCATCTCCTGTAAACAGTTGAAAGAATGAGTTTAAGTCATACAGGTGATTTTTTAGGAATATTTGTAGTTTGTGAAAATAGACACTGAAACTTTTCTAGTGAAAAATAATTAAATACATTGCCCCTGGGATTTGGCTCCAGGGGGCTAATTTCAAATGACACAGGCTTCGGGTATTTCTTTTCACGAGATACGCGTATCCTACACGCATCACGCGATTTAAAAAAATATATATATATTTGTTGGCCTTGGGGATCGTTGTGGGACCCCATGAGGAGGCCTAGGGGTCAGGGTGTTTCTACCCTGCCCCCTTTGCATCTTTTGCACACTTGTTTTTCAGTTTTCTTGTGCCTCAGTTCTACCAAGACACAAGATGGCTGCCAACACTTTGGAGTACAGTTGACAGCCAATTAGCATGCAGCTTGTGCTTGTAAGGGTACGCTTACCCTACGCGCCCATAGATATATCTATGATTTTACTTTTGATTTTCTCAGGAACTACTGCGCGGATTTACACCATTTAACAAATAGTGTGAACTATGAACCAAACACTACCTTTTTGCCAAATGTGGTGTAATTCCGTTCAGCAGTTGGGGCTGTAGCCCCGGCTAAATGTCCCTATGGAAAATTGCATGGAGAAAACAAGTTTTGGGACCCCCCTTTTTTCTCTGCCCCCGCTTGATGAATCACCCCGAAACTTTAAGGATAGGAGCGGAGCGGGCCATCATCTTGGAGAATTTCGCGAAGATTCGTCAACCGGCACCAAAGTCATTCAAAATAGAATGTTGCGGATTTTCTATGGAAACTAGGTCCTAACTATAAATACCTACTGGCAACAAAACAAAATAAATTAGAGTATAGATAAATAAAGTGAGAATTAGGACAATACAAAGGATTTTTCTCCAATATTAACAAAGACTGACGTTTTTTGTACTTATACATATATAATGAATTCCCTTGTTATACACATATACATATTTTTTTACTACCATAGTCGTTTTAACTTTGCCCGCTTTGCACTTTTTCCTTCACATGGACATTTGCACATCTTTGCTATTTTTTTGCACAGACTATATCCAACCATAGCAAAAGTTTGGATTTATCCAAGTATTGTGGTTTCAGTATAGGTGGTTTCTGAATGTAGGTTGATAATAGTTAGTGGTTTAGAGTCCACAAATGTATTCCACATGAAATTATTTAAACATGAATTTTAACTACATATTTATAATGATGATTTTAAATGTGTTGATGTTTACAATATTTATAATATATATTTATGAATGTATTTGTAGAAATGTATTTGTATTTATACTTATATATTTTTTATATAGATTTAAATATTTGTAATCTATTTATATTTATATATTTATGTATGTATATTTTTGAATTCATGTGGTGCATTCATAGGTGGATAACACAAACACATACCAATGAATTGTAAGAAACAAATACCCACCATGCTTGAAAATTAAGAAAATCAAGTTCTACTTTTTGCTAATTAACTAACAGTATTTAATCAGATATAATGGAAGTCTATGCGTATTTTAAACAATGGATTTTAAGAGTAATGCACAGCACTAATTTGCACAGTAATCACTTGTAGTATGTTCGTCCAATCAAAATGATTGTTAAAATCAAAAAAAGAGAAAAAAAGTGTAACCTATTTAAAGTACCGCCATTGGTAGAATTGCGTCATGTGATCAAGTAAGTAAGTAAAAGCTTTTATTCGACATTTTTGTCATTAAGCCAACATACATGTAATACACATACTGTTTCATAAAATAAAAATTTGTTACAGTGAATACAAACTTTAAAAACATTCATATTGTGCAATAGCGCTGATTAGACAAAGTGCAATTCTGGGCTTATTCATTAATCATGGGTTTTGAGGGGGATAAACATACCAGGGTTTTATACTCTACTAGTTCAATCAACTTTTTTTGTGTCTCTTTAAAACAGTTATATACAATAGTAAAAAATATTAAAAGACTAATATTAAAATCAATTAATCTTAAAATGGTAATCCAAGCTTCTTTCTAATTATACAAACACCATGGAGAAACCTACACAGACCAAACACTAATAGCCTACTGTTAGAGGATCTGAGTATGCGTTCTGCCTCTTTGAATGAACGTGTCCCCATATTTTTACATAGAGGCATGATCCATTTTTTTCGAGATTTAACATATAATGGACAAAAGAAGAGGATATGAGCCTCATCTTCTTTCTGGTTTAATACACATGAAGTACAATGAGGATCTTTACTTACTCCTCCCCACCGGCAGGAATTTGATTTAATCTGTAACACTCCATATCTAAATTTGAGGAAGACAGATTTAGCCAGGGGTGGCTCAATTTCATCCATAAAAAGTTCAAATGACGGAAGATCCTTGAATTGCAAGAATGTGGACGTCAGTTGTCCAGTGGCACGTTCATATATATGATTATTCACATAGTTCCAGTAGGCAGATTTTACCTGGATCTTACAACTATTAGGCAAGGTGATAGATACAGCTGGTGTTTCCCAGTAGTGTGATAGGCCTATTACTTTAAACCAGTGGGATGCATGTCTCAGCCACTTAATTGTATTGAATGAATCTAATTCCATAATTTCCAATAAGCCTGCTCTATAGTTACTTAGTTCTGGGGTAGACCATAATCGCACCCAATAAAGCAATGGTCGCAAAAAACACAAGAAATCAGTGCGCTTTACATCAATGTCTAAGTAGAGTGGCACCAAAGGTGTTCTTTGGGGCAGTCTGAGTAGGCGTCTGAAAAACTTGTTTTCTACAACGTCAAATGTTTTTATAGAATAAGGCCCCCAAATTTCGGCCCCATACAGGGCGGCGGATTGGGCTTTTGCTTGGAACACGTCAATCGCAGGTGTAATAGCTTTAGATGTACTCCCACCATGAATCTTTAAGATGGGCAATGAATTCTGTGTAA
Organism: Lissotriton vulgaris; assembly: GCF_964263255.1. Taxonomy (NCBI): domain Eukaryota; kingdom Metazoa; phylum Chordata; class Amphibia; order Caudata; family Salamandridae; genus Lissotriton; species Lissotriton vulgaris. Next base: position 1,137,442,433 of record NC_141694.1, on the reverse strand, counting down.
GTGTTAGCCTGCTTTTGTCGAGTTGGTTCGCCCAAGACATTCTGCTATCCAGCCTAATGCCCAGATAGTCAAATGACTCCACATATTCAAGTTTGTTATTATTTAGGACCAAGTTCTTCTTAAAGGATTTGGAGGGATTAATTGCCATATATTTCGTTTTGGATGAATTTATTTCTAACCCCTTCATTACACAATAACTATTAAATTTATTTATTAGATTTTGCAAGCCTTTTGGAGTTTGAGATATGAGGATGGTATCATCCGCGAATAGTAATGCAGTGACAGCCTCGCTGCACAGTTTGGGCGAATCATGATTGCATTGAGCTAAGTAATGGGGGATATCATTTACGAACAATGAAAAGAGGGTTGGTGCTAGAACGCACCCTTGTCTCACACCTCTTTTCACTGGGATGGATCGGGTGAGTTCTCCATTTCTACCCCACCTTACTTTAGCGAAGTTGTCTGTATGCAATTTTATAAGATTACCCAACAAATCATCCGGGACGCCCATCTTTTTTAGGCACTCCCATAACAAGTGGCGGGGGACCAGATCGAACGCAGAGCGTAGGTCCATAAATGCAACATATATGCTACTCTTCTTAATATTAACATACTTCCAGCATATACACATAAATCTATACACTTGGTCCACAGTGCTAGTCTTGGATCTGAACCCTGCTTGATAATTAGATAAAATTTCAGAGTCATCAATCCATATTAAAAGCCGATTTAAAATGTGTCTAGCAAAAATTTTCTGTAAAATATCGATTAAACTAATCGGTCTATAGTTCCCTGGATTGTAACGATCCCCTTTTTTATAGATAGTTATAATTTCCGCCCCTTTCCATGTTTCAGGGATTGGGGTGCCCAATAAAATTGAATTGCACAAAAAGTTTATGTACGGGCTCCATACCTCCAAATTATGGGTGAACAAGTCGCCAGGTAACTTGTCCGGACCTGGAGCTTTCCCTGTCATGTGATCAAGTACCCCAGGGGGGATAAAACGCGTAATGGCTGCCGTTTGTTTGTGAGAGATGCCTAAAATAAAACAAAGCAGTATTTAACAAGAATCGTGTGGTCCGTGCTCGTTCTGTTCCCGGTGTTGACCAGGGAAGGAGAGTATTCTTGGATATAATAAGACAGTTTTTTAACTCCTTCTGTCTTCTACACAGACCCCTCTGCTGAACGGGCTCATCTGCTATAAAGGAGCAACCGCTCGGTGACGAGCGTTTAATTTGAACCCGGAAGGATTGCCAGCAAACGAGACCCCCCAACGGAATCCCAAAGACAAAGAAGCACAAATCAGACACCCGGAAGAAACACGGAAGTATGCGGGTGACGCGTCGGAGGATGCGTCATACGCGGGACCGGTGTTTTCGAGGGGCTAGGATTGTGTTGTCAGTAATTTATTCCGAGTTGGGTGCGGAGTGATTCAAGCTGTGCAGGGTGTTGGCTGATCGACAGTCTGGTTACGGGCAACTGTTCTGTATAGCCGCCCAAGCGCTAGCAACCAAACTAGATATGTTCTCAAAGAGCAATGAAACACAAACAGTATGATGGCAGCAGACGCACTCAGGGAAAGGGAAGAAGCAGTGCCAGCAATGGCGGAGGGAGAGACGAAAAACAAACAGAAGAAGGAACCAACAAAAAACAATGGAAGAAATACCTGAAAAAACACTGGAACAAGTGAATGTTGGAAATCCGCAAGATTTGAGTGAATCAACAGTAATAAATCTAACAGACATGACACTAAATCTGGCGGAAAAACAACTATTAGCATTGGGGCTTTCCTTCTGACCAGAAAGTACATTCAACTATTCAAAATCTAGGGTCGATATCTACAAGAGTGTAAGAAATCTAAAACTAATTACATTTCATGCGCAGTCTAATAAAGCAGAAAATGAACAGTCCTCCAAATATGTGGAGACTGAAATGCAAGAGAGCAATATGAATTTAACTACCAATCAGGACTCACAGGGACTGGTGGATACCATATATGATTTAATTCAAGAGGGTAATCAGTCCAGTGGAACCTCTAATGATGGTATAACAGTGGATACAAGCACACCGTGTAATACTCCCTTTAAACCTCCATCAACTTTTTATCCACTGATGTTGAAGGATATCCTTGACATATTCCAAGAAAAGGTCATCATAGATTTGAAAAACCTTAATAAATCGGTACATAGAGGAACAACTAAGGTCAAGAAAAACATCAAGGAATTACAATATCACCAGCTAATGACCAAAATTAAAAATAATAAAGAAATCATAGTAAGAAATGCTGACAAAGGTGGGAATGTGGGTTTGTGGAAAAGAGATAACTATTTAAAGGAAGCAATAAACCATTTAAACGACAAAACCTGCTATGGCAATAGCAATAAAGCGACTTGGAATGCATTTCAATCATCTTTCCGAGTTAGTTTGATGGCTTGGCGAGAAATGGGCTTGTTGACATCAGATGAATACAAGTAAATATGGACAACTAATCCTTCAATTCCTATTCTGTACTTTTTACCAAAAGTGCATAAAGACAAACTAAATCCACCGGGAAGGCCCATAATATCAGCCAGAAACAGCATATTTGAGAACACTTCCAAATATGTTGATTTCTTTTTGCAGGATCATGTGCAAAAATTGGCCTCCTACACAGGGGACTTTTTAGTCAAGATGAAAGATTTTCATTGGCAGGATGATTACCATGTAATCACTGTAGATGTAACATCACTCTATACATCTATCAGACATATTGATGGTCTTCGAGCGCTTAAATACTATTTGGCAAGGAGAGGGCAATCGTGTACTGAACATAACAAAATGATTATCAAGATGGTTGGATTATGTTTGAATAATAACATCTTTATGTTTCAGAATGCGCTGTATCAACAACTGCGTGGGGTTGTCATGGGAGCCAGCTTCTTCCCCAGCTATGCGTGTCTTCACATGGGCTGGTGGGAGGAGCTGGTTCTAATGGCTAACTTTGGTGAAACTCTAACTAACCATGTAAAATGTGGTGGAGATTCATTGACGATTTGTTCCTAGTTTGGCAGGGTACAGAAGTTGAGACGAGAGAGGTCATGGATTCACTCAATAATATAAGTAAAACTAGCATAGTGTTTTTGGACGTAGAGGTATTCATCAGGAATGACAACGTTGAGACTAAATTGCACCGAAAGCCAACAGCAGGAAATGAAATACTGCATGCGCACAGTTCACACCCAAACCACCTAATACAAAGTATTCCCTATGGTGAATTACTTCGTATAAAGAGAATCTGTAGCAACAGTGAAGAACTGAAACAAGAACAACAAGATTGTATAAATAGATTCAAAGCCAGGGGCTATAGTAATAAACGTTTAGAGAAGGCACTAACCAAATGCAATCTAGCCAATAGGGAGAAGTTAATGGACAAACAAGCTTAACAGTCCATTACCCTGACTAGCACATCCAGTGATTTCAGGTTCATTCTGGGCTTCAACAAACAGGAGATAGCAGTAAGAGAAATCATCAATAAGAACTGGTATCTCATAAAACAGGACCCTGTAATAGGGAGAAAAGTCACCAAGAAACCTTCTATAAAATACAGGAGGGGTGTATCCGTGAAAGACATCTTGGTGGCTAATGATCCATGTGGCACACAACCCAAGGGAACTTGGTTGTCACAAAGACAAGGCTTTTACAAATGTAAGGTTTGTAAAGCCTACCAACATGGAACAACCACCACAAGTTACTCTACACCCTTTGGAGGGCCAAACAAGGAAATTACTAAGGCCCAGATGTAGGTAATCCTAATTTACCAATTCTAAAATACCGAATTTTACCAATTTGGTATTTTAGAATCGGTAAATGGTATGTAGATAAAAAATCGGTAAATAAATGTAAATGTAAATGTAAATGTAAATGTGTGTGTCTTGTAAAGCGCACTGCTACCCGGAGGCGTCCTGGCGCTATAGACCGCTGGGGAACCCGTCCTGGCTTTCCCTGTGAGATGTTCCCTCCTGGGTATCTCCAAGGTGAAACCAGGCATCCCCGGCGTTTGTGGGGGGCCGTTGTGGAGATGAGGCAAGCTAATGCCCAGAGTTGCCGAGTGTGATCCTTGGTTAGAGTAGGCACCGAGGCGAGAATTATCGAGTCCGCTGACCCTGGTTCACAACCCTGCCGCGTCGGGGATTGAACCCTGGTCCCGGGCCGTCCTCTGCTTCCGGGTCTGCCGCCTCTAACCATTCGGAATCGGACATTCGGTATTTACCGAATCGGTATTCCCTATTCATTCCTATGGGCCTTTTGGCCCATAGGAATGAATGGGAAATACTGATTTGTTAAATACCAATTCGGTAAATACCGAATCTGAAAGCAAACAAAAGTGAAACTTAAGTAGGCAGCCAATCAGGTCCTACCACCCTCCCCCTCCCTACCAGGAAGTGGCTACACAGGCAGCTGCAACTAATTAGAAGCTTCTGGAGAGGCAGTTGGAGCAGAGAGTCCCTGAGCAGCAGAAAGAGTTTTGTGCACTTTTAAATCTGAAAAATGGCAAGCAGCAAAGACAAAGAGCAGCCAGAGAGGAAGCGAAAACTGAAATTCAGCAGCATGGAGCTGCAGGTCCTTGTTGAGGAGGTGTTGAAGATGTACCAAAAACTGTTTGGCAGGCAGTCCCTCACTGTGGCAGAATCTGCCAAAAGGAAACTCTGGCTGAAAATACTTGACAAAGTGAATGCAGTTGGAGTGACTACCGGAGACACAGAGGACCTGCAAAAAAAGAGGTTCTACGACCTCAGGAGCCAAACAAGAAAAAAAAATTGGCTGAACACCACAAGCAGGCAACCAAAAATGTTGGAGCGAAGAAGAACCCAGCACCCCCCCTTACTGACCTGGAGGAAATGGTGGCCTCAACCATAGAACCTGACAGCGTCTGCGGACTGGGAGAAGTAGACATCTCAGCCAGAGCTGCAAACATAAAAGGTAATACACATGCACAGTATTCCCCCATACCATCCGCCTTACCTTTACCCTTTGTGGCCAAGTGAACCCCAGTCCAGTACTGCTAGCACTATATAGGAGCAATGCATCAAGGGACATGTAGTCAGGAAATGAAAGACCATGTTAAACAGCACAGCAACCAGCAAGTTAGGGAAATTATTGCAGACAGAATAAAGCTAAAGTGAAAAAGATTTAATTGTTGTGACTGTGAGACAGCAGCGCTTAGCTAATGTACGCTCATATGTCCATAGGTGATACATCTCGCAGGCGTTCCCAGGAGACTGAAGGCACGGCACCAGAGAGGGATGAGAGTCAGGAGCCAGGTCCAAGTGCACAGAACGTATCACAGGACACAGGTGCACCAAGAAGTCATCCTCCTTCACAAGACACAGAAATTGCTCCAGATTTGCAGGCATCCCCAGAACGATCACAATCCCTGCTGTTGCTGTCATCCCCAGAAATGCCAGCAGCACTGCATGAGACAACACCTGCATCACAACCAAGCAAGAAGCATGTTGTGGCCCCACTATTAGAAATGGAGTCATCAGCAGGTGACATGGAGGGGGAAGACACACACACCTTGCCTGTAGATGGTAGCTCTGCCACACTGCAGTCCAGTGCAGAGGTGGGCCATACTGGCGCAAGACGCCGCAGAGTCCAAGAAAGCAGTGCAGCTGCACCTGTGGAGGGTGCAAGTGTGTTCCGTGGCCTGGAGGGGAGCATGGTAAAGATCCAGAGGATGCAGGGAAAAGCCATCATGTCTTGCCAACGTCAAAAGAGGAACCTGAACAACAACATGGGAGACATAGAAAAGGGCATCAGGGAACTAGTAGATGTCAACAAAGAGATGGCTGCAGGGATGCGTGAAATGTCACAATCGGTGTAGCTTCTGTGCACCGAACTAGACAATGAATTTGCATCAAGGCACAAGGAAAGGCAGCATGCGCATCAACAAAATGAAGCCATCAACCGCCTGGCCACAGCCACATCCCTACTATGCAGGAGAAGCATAAACATGCAGGAGGGACTAACCCAAAACAGAGGTCTAGCCCGGGACCAGGGTTCAATTCCCCACCTCGGTGGGTCTCAGGCTCAAAATTCCACGGACCTGATAATTCTCGCCTCGGTGCCTATTCCAATCAGTCCCACTCTGCAACTCTGGGCAATACCTTGCTTAATCTCCACAATGGCCCCCACAACGCTAAGGATGCCTGGCCTCCACCTTGGGGGTGCCCAGGAGTGGACGCCTCACAGGGAAAGCCAGGATGGGTTCCACAGCTGTATTCGTACAAGCGCCTTGAGACTCTTGCGGGTGACTTTACTAAGGGCATGCCCAGGATGACCAGTGCTCTTAAGGCGCTGTTAAATGCACAATCAGCACAAACTGCTGCTCTGGATGTGCCAGAGAGTGAAGAGAGCACAAGTAGGAGCAGCATGGCAAGCTCCCTTGTCGTAGAGACAAGGAGAAGCAGCAGGTGCCACGCTGAGGCTACAGCCCAAACGCAAAGTGAGCACAGTGAGCACCAAACAACTGGCACTGGTAAGCGTGGACGCAAATGAGTATTTTAGTTCATGGGGAAGTGACCCAGGACTCACATCATCGAATGTAAATAATGTGTGTTGCACATTTCTGCTGTAGTAACCTACGTAGTGACACAATTAAACTACGTTGGGTGCATACTCCACCTGTCTGTGTCTCTTTACTTACTTAAAAAATGTTGCCTGTGATCTCTTCCCGTCTGTGTCTACCATCAGTTGGTGTCGCAACTCCAGCTGTGTGTGGTTCAGGCACTGATTGCTCGTCATCATGGCCCTCATAATCAGAGATATCCACTTCGGTGCCCTTCTTAACCGCACGGTTGTGCAACATTGCACAGGCTGCAATCATCTTGCAGCAGGTGACTTGTGTGTACTGGCGGGCCCCTCTACTTTTATGTAGGCAGCAAAACCTGCTCTTCCATAGACCAAAGGTGCACTCCATAATGTTTCGGGTAGATTTGTGTGCCCTGTTGAAGGGTTGAGGTAGGGTGTGAGGATGAAGGACCGGAGGACATATGCACTGTCCCCTATTTGTAACAAGAAAAAAACATTACTCACATGCACACAAACACTTCCATCTGCAATATGTATCAAGGGAGTTTCACACAGTGTGTTACCTAGCAAGTATCCTTCGCCAAATTCCCCCGCTGTCAGGCGTGCGTAGATCCCACTGTTTTGGAAGATGTAAGAGTTGTGGGTACTCCCGGGAAGTTTGGCTACTATGTCCATGATGATGTACTTAGAATCACAGATCACCTGTATATTTATGGTGTGGGTGGACTTACTGTTCCTATAAATGTACTCTTTGGCAGCAGGTGGACATATTGGTATGTGGGTGCCATCAACACAATCAATGATGTTGGGGAAATGCGCCATCTGATAAAAGTCAGTCTTGGTCCTGAGCAGTTCTGCATGCGTTGCAGGGAAGCTGATGTAGTAATGCATTCTCTGCAACATGGCATCTAGGAATTTCTTAAAGAAACGGGACAGGCAGCTCTGGGACACCCCACCTACCGCAGCAACCACACTCTGGTAACTCCCAGATGCAAGCAGGTGTAGGCTGCACAGCACCTGCACATGGGGTGGGATGGCGTGCGCCCTTGGGGTTAGGTGGTCCAACAGTGGGAGGAGGTCCCTGATAAGGTCCAGAATGGTTTGGGGGTCTAGCCTGTACCTTTGTAGGATCTCTGGCTCAGTTAGCTGGAATAGAGTGATCCTCTGCCTGTGCACCTGCTCCTCCCTTCTCCAGACCCTCTCTCCTTCTGGCTGTAGCCGTAGCCGCCTCGCAATCACGTCGAATGCCTCCATTCTGGTGAAACTGTTGCATTTTGGGCCCTTTTTTATAGCCTGCACCTGGTTACCACCTGATTTCAATCCATGGTAAATACAGACTCTTAAATACCGAATTTCATGCAAATTCGGTGTTTAAGAGGTTACCTACATCTCAATAGTCATTTTTACCATTTCTTAATTTCCGAATCAGTAAATGTACAGATTCGGTAAATTTTCCGATTTGGATGTTTTTGTGTCCCATACATCTCAAAAGTCAAATACGGGTCAGTAAAGGCTGAAATTCGGTATTTTCGGACTTTACCGATCGGTATTTGGTTACCTACATCTGGCCCTAAATCCTTAAACTGTAAAACCGATCATGTGGCGTGTGTGTTGGAGTGCCCATGCAAAATTAGATATATTGGTAGTACCATCTTACAAGGGCATAAACGATACTCCAACACATATGTGCAATTAAGAACCATGATCAGGCTTACCCAGTGGCGCGCCACTTTCAAGAGAAACATGAGGGCGATCCCAAAGATCTTAGATACTTCCTCATAGACTCGGTCCCGAGAAACAAAAGAGATGGGGACAGGGAAAAAATACTCAGGCTATTAGAGATGCACTACATTCTTAATTTGGATAGCAAGCATCCTAATGGACTTAATAGCTCGGAGGAGCTTCATGCAAGTCTATGAATTAAGTTCTAGTAGCCCAGTAAATTTGGTCACCAGGATTCCTATGATTCTCCAATCAGTGATATTAATAACTAATATGTTGTGAAAAAAAATCCTATACAAGTGAAAAAAATATATAAAATAGAGAAAAAACAATAAGAATAAAAACAAAACAAAATAAATTAGATTATAGATAAATAAAGTGAGAATTATTAGGACAATACATAGGATATTTTGCCAATATTACCAACAAAGACTGCAGTTTTTTGTACTTATACATATATAATGAATTCCATTGTTATACACATATACATATTTTTTTACTACCACAGTTGTTTTAACTTTGCACACTTTGCACTTTTTTTTCACATGGATATTTGCACAACTTTGCTATTTTTTGCACAGACTATGTCCAACCATAGCAAAAGTTTGGCTTTATGCAAGTATTGTGGTTTCAGTATAGGTGGTTTCTGAGTGTAGGTTGAAAATAGGTAGTGGTTTGGAGTCCACAAATGTATTCCACATGAACTTATTTAAACATGAATTTTAACTACATATTTATAATGACGATTTTAAATGTGTTGATGTTTACAATATTAATAATATATATTTATGAATGTATTTGTAGAAATGTATTGGTATTTTTTACTTATATATATTTTTATATAGATTTATATATTTGTAATCTATTTAAATTTATATATTTATGTAGGTATATTTATGAATTCATGTGGTGCATTCATAGGTGGATAACACACACACATACCAATGAATTGTAAGAAACAAATACCCACCATGCTTGAAAATTAAGAAAATTAAGTTCTACTTTTTGCTAATTAACTAACAGTATTTATACAGTTATAATGGAAGTCTATGTGTATTTTAAACAATGGATTTTAAGGGTACTGCACAGCACTAATTTGCACAGTAATCACTGGTAATATGTTTGTCCAATCAAAATGATTGTTAAAATCAAAAAAAGAGAAAAAAGTGTAACCTATTTAAAGTACCGCCATTGGTAGAATTGCGTCATGTGATCAAGTCCCCCAGGAGGGATGAAACGCGTAATGGCTGCCGTTTGTTTGTGAGAGATGCCTAAAAAAAAACAAAGCGGTATTTAACATGAATTGTGTGGTCCGTGCTCCTTCCGTTCCAGGTGTTGACCAGGGAAGGAGAGTATTCTTTGATATATATACATATTCACTGAAAAAACCATAGGTTATAGACCATATATAGTTAGGGATTAGCATTTACAAAACCTTATTTTACTCACACAAAACCATTGAAATTCGCATATATAGTTAGTTGCACTAACTATATATTGCGCACCCGCAATCCACTGCTGATGATGTCACATATTACATCATTCATGACATTGTCAGTGACATCACTGATGACATCACTGATGACATCATCCAGTGACTGTATTTTTCTGTAAAGTTAAAATATGTCTTACATATTGAAGAATGAGTGGATGTATAAGTGTCTGGATGAAGGATTTAGTAGGTGCATGACTGACTGTATGAGAGAGTGATTAAATGTGTCTCACTGAGAGCATGGGTTAGTGACTAAACTGTCTTAATTTCTGCATCATTATATCTGTTGTTCTGTAAACTGCTGCATGTGTTGATCAGTAGCTATATGATTAACTATATGGGTTATTGATTGGTTGCCCAAGTATTTGTATGGGAGAGTGAGTGTGTGTGTGGGTGGCTGGGAGGTGTGTGAGTCTGTGCATAGATGTGTGAACAGTTGATTCACTAGATGTATGGGTCAAAACTGCATGTGGAAACAGCTGTATGGGTGGTTGACTGTGTGCATGAGTGTATTGGTGAGTAAATGGATATCTCAGTGCTACATGTCAAAGTAAGTACATATGTAAAACACAGTTCATGTGAGAGTTGACATATATAAATTACTGTGTATAAGAGCCACTGAATGTGTGAGTGGCTGCATGGATCATTGAAAACTTGTATCAGTGATTGTATAAGAGAGTAAATATGTGTTAGAATATGTTTGAATAAGTAAGGTGAGTATAACTGTATAGTTGAGGAAATGGAGGTGTGATTGATTCTTTGCATGACTGACTAGGTGTATGAGTAACTCCATGGATGAGTGACAATCTGTGAGTGTCTGTTTACACTGAGTGTATCTAAGGTTATATTAGAGTCTGAAGAGGTTCATCGTATTAACACATGAATTATATCATCAGTGATGTTGTCAGTGATGTCATTTGAGTTGTCATCAGTGATGTCATCAGTGATGTCACTGACCATGTCATGAATGATGTAATATGTGACATCATCAGCAGTGGATTGCGGGTGCGTGATATATAGTTAGTGCAACTAACTATATATGCAAATTTCAATGGTTTTGTGTGAGTAAAATAAGGTTTTGTAAATGCTAATGCCTAACTATATATGGTCTATAACCTATGGTTTTTTCAGTTTTTTCAGTGAATTTTCAAGGTTTTGTAAATGCTAATTCCTAACTATATATGGTCTATAACCTATGGTTTTTTCATTGAATTTCAATGGTTTTTTATTTGCAAATATCAAAAGCTGTTAAATGTATTCTTCTTTTAATCGAAAAATATATTTTATATGTTTTTAATATAATATTTTTATGTATATATTTTTTTTAATTATTTTTTTTTGTTTCGCTACCGGTCTGCGTACCGGGTAGCTTCCCGTTAGCTCAATTTGTTGCCGCGACCCGGTCCACGAACCGGTAAACGGTCCGTTAGCGCAACTGCCGCGTTGTAAAACACCATCGTGACGGGTCGCGTAAGCGCGACGTATCGCGTTGCCGCGTAATGCGTCTTATGACGCGCCGCGTTAGCACACCCGGAAGCGTTCTGGAACGCGAACCGAGGCACGAAGCACAGCACCCCGGAAGCGCTCCGGGTGCGTAGCGGGACGCTTAACGTAAGCGTAACAGGTCATGTGACTTGAAAATAACACTTTTTATTGGTTCATTTCACTTTTGGTTTCCTAATGATGTAAGGCTAGGTAATGTGACCTAAAAATAAAACTTTTCATTGGTTTAGAACATTTTTTGTTCCCAAATGATGAAAGCCCCCTCCTTTTTTTCTCACTCTGACTTTCAACTTTGTGAGAGGAAGACCTATTTTGATTATTGAAAGATGGCTTCAATAGTAGCTGCAGCTGGTGGACCCCCACCACACCCACCACCTCCTAGGAAGGAAGGACCACCTCCCCAGTTCATTCCCAACCCTGAGGAAGAGGAGGAAGAAGAGGAACAGGATGTACATGAGAGAGTATTTTTGCCTGAACAGCCCCGGAAATCCCACCGCAAGGACAATTTTATTTGGCAGTTTTTTACATTTCCTCAAGGCCAAAAAAAGGTCAATGCCCGTCATGTTACATACCTGATCTGTAAAGAAGTTCTGTCCCGAGGCACAGATAAAAAGTATAGCTTTGGGAACTATACTATGCATCGCCACATGCAAAGGTGGCATCCAATAAATTACAGCGTGGCTGAGGTGCGTAACCTATGTGAAAACCCACCAACTCCTGTGGCCACCACCTCAACACAGGAAAGTCTTTCGGGACCAGAGGCGAGGGAGACGGTCCCCACTATCCAAACCAATTTTGCACGCATCAAGCTGGTGTGTATTTATTGTGGGGGATTGCTTTGTTACAGCGAGATGAGTGTAAACTTAATGTACAAAGCATTTGAAAATCACAAGTGCTCAAAACGCCCCAAAAAGTGAATTTTTTTTTGTTGCTCCTGTTGAGCCGTTTCTAATGCCTGTTTTTCGTTCTTCCCCTCAAAAAACCCCCCAAAAATTTAAAATTGTTCCAAAAATACAAAAAAATTTAAAATGTTTGGAAAAATAATTAAAAAGATATAAAACAACAAAAACAATAAAAAAAAAGTTATTTTCAGAACGACCTCCCATTTATAAAAAATTGCTAAAATGTTTAGCACTCTTGCATTCTCTTTTTTTTTTTATTCGCTTCCTGGTTCGCGCCTCGGTACGCGAACCGGAAGCGAACCAAAAAAAAAATGAAAAAATTGTGTATATAAGGGAAGGAGACAGAGAGAATAATGTTAAAAGAAAGACAGCTAGAGGGAGTAACACAGAGATACTGTATAATAGATAATTATACAAAGAAAAGTTGTAAGAGGGAAAAATTGAGAAAAAGAAAGTAGAAAAGGAAGTGAAAGAAAAAAAGAGTGTAGAAGAATAATAAACAAGAGTTACTTGGAGAATGTGAATGAATCTTCAAATTAAAAAGAAAGAGAGTGGAAAGGGGCGACCACTCAGTCCCCCGCGCGTATGGCAGAGTACCACGATCCTCCCGGGAAGCCATCTTGGGCGGGTGGCGTGTCCCGGCTGGTATGCCCGAAGCGGCGTAGCCGGGGCGCGCTTTTTCCCGCCCTAGAGTGGGCTGGCCTAGACACTGACGCGGCTGGCCACGCCCTCGGGGCAGGCAGGGGCGGGTTTACGCCCGCCCTGAAGACGGATAAAAGGGGACGCAAGACCCGAAGGCATCCTCTTGTTCCTGTGCTCTGAAGCTGCACCTCCTCGCTGCACGTGAGCTCGAGACGGAACGAAGAGCCAATTTTGAGCGTTGTAATCTTTCTTTTGTCTTACAGATAATCTGTCGGAGAAATGCCCAAAAAAGGCGGGAAGAGAATGACGACCGAACAGATGGTCCGGGTCCTCATGAAGGAGATGACCGAGCTAAAGAAGCGGGTGGCGGAGAGAGACGGGGAAGGGGGGCCGGAACGTCCGTCGGCTGGAGCAGCTCCAGGAGGGAGAGCCAAGAGGCCAAGGAGGGGACCAGCTGGGGGGGACGTCCCGGTTCCCTGTACCCCGCTCGAAGCGCCAACCCCAGTACCGGCGGAGGGGAATCCGATTCCCGTGGTGGTCACCCCGGTGTCCAATGAAGATATGCCGCCCGAGCTGGCAGCACAACTTGCAGCGTGGTTGGGCGAAAGTAGTGAGGGCGCCACGGCTGCCGAGGCGCAGGCGCTTATGAAGCAATTGCGCGAGAAACGGGAAGCAGCCAAGGTGTCCGCGCCGGTTGCAGTAGTTGACAAGCCACAAGGGACGATTGCGACCGCAGAGGCAGCGTCCGGTGCAGGTAAGCGGCCATTGCCGATTGCGAGGGATGAGTCAGCACCCTCTCGTAGAGAAAGGTTGGGTCAACATGTGCCTCTGGCAATTAAGGAAAAGATTTGGGCAGGGGAATATGTGAACATCTTCTCGTTGCTTGTTGATCATTATGAAGTGGAGCATGTTAAGGGTCAGAAAGACCTCATGCATCCGAGTGTTTGGCGCGCAAAAATGGCCGCCTTTAAAGTGAATGAGACTATTGGCAATTGGGGCAATGCATGGGGAATCTTTACGTCGATATTGGGGGAACGTAGGCCTGAGTTGCTTTCCGAGTTGCCGACCTACCAGTCGCGAATCATGGGGTACTCGACATCATACCAGGGTAACCATTGGTTTTGCTATGATAATCTTTTTCGAAAGGCTAAAGAGCATAATAAAAGCTTGACCTGGGATTGTTATGATTCTTTGACATGGGATAAAATGAAGGAGACAGGTATGTTGAAAATGCCATTGGTAGGAAGTAATGTTGGCGAATCCTCCCGCCAATATGGGGGGACGCCCTTTCGTTCAGGTACGGGTACCGACGATCAGTCGAGACCTGCCGGCAATACAGGAAAAAGGGGGTTGTGCTTTAATTTCAACAGAGGTAAATGTACTAGACCCCTGGGATCGTGTAAATTTAAACATGAATGTAGTGGGTGCGGGTCGCCCCATCCTGAGTCCACGTGCAGAGCCAAAACGGGTGATAACGGGGGAAGAGGAGGCGCCAAACAGGTCTAACATAGTCCGAGGGGTGCCTTTACCTACCCCGATTGATACCTTGGCGATGATTCCCTGGCTCAGTGAATACCCGGATCGTACTTCTGCTGGGGTGCTGCGGAACGGATTTTCGTATGGTTTCCGCATCCCGGTAGGGGACTTTCAGGGTGTGGAGAAGTGTAAAAATCAACTTTCGGTCCTGCAGCATACGACCGTGGTACAGGATAAGATCCGGAAGGAGGTTACTCGAGGTCGGGTCGCCGGCCCGTTTAGTGTACCCCCGGTGCATGATTTTGTTTGTTCTCCTTTAGGGGTGGTCCCCAAGAAGGACCCGGGGGAGTTCCGATTGATTCATAATTTATCAGCTCCACGTGGTCTTTCTGTTAACGATGCAATAGATCCGGAAGTATGTTCGGTGCGGTACGCATCCTTCGATGAGGCCGTAGCCCTTTTGAATCGCCTGGGGCCCGGGGCGCTGATGGCGAAGTCGGATATCGAGTCAGCGTTCCGATTGCTCCCGGTACACCCAGACGACCAGCGTCTCCTGGGTTTCATGTTTCAGGGTTGTTATTACATGGATAAGTGTATGCCGATGGGGTGCTCTATATCTTGTGCCTATTTCGAGAAATTCAGTAGTTTTCTACAATGGGTCTTCACAAAGAAGATGGGTTTCCACCATGTAATGCATTACCTTGATGATTTTCTGTTCCTTGGGGCAGCCGGGGCTCTCGAATGTGGCTGGGCCTTGGCCGAATTTTGTATGTTAATGAAGCAGTTTGGGGTGCCATTGGCACCAGGTAAGACGGTGGGTCCTACGACTTGCCTTGAGTTTCTGGGGATCGAGTTAGACTCCAGTGAGGGTTGTTTTCGTTTGCCAGCTGACAAAGTGTTAAAGTTCATGGCAGCCCTCCGAGTGTGTATAAATGGTTCTAAAGTTACGCTGCATCAATTACAGCAGTTGGTGGGACAGTTGAATTTTGCCCTGAGGGTAATACCAATGGCCCGCCCCTTCTCCCGTTCAATTGCCCAAGCTATGGTCGGCCTAAAGGAGGGCCATCATCGCACGAGACTATCGGCTGAGGTCCGCCAGGACATGCGCATTTGGTTAGCATTCCTGGCGGACTTTAATGGTCGAGTCGTCTGGAACAAACCAGCCGTGTCCTCGGAAGAGCTGGGGCTATGGACCGATTCAGCAGGTAGCATAGGTTTTGGTGCCATCTTCGGCACAAAATGGTCGGCACAAAGGTGGCCGACATGGTGGCATGACAATGGTCTGACAAGTAATATTGCTTTCCTTGAACTTTTCCCCATTTTGGTGGCCCTGAGAACCTGGCCCGAAGGGTTCAAAAATCACTCTGTGATCTTTTGGTCGGACAATATGACCGTGGTCGAGTGCATCAATAGCCAGGCTGCACGATGTAAAATGATTTTAAGACTGCTCAAAGAAATTGTTTTACTGTGTATGCAACTGAATGTGCTATTCAGAGCAAAACATGTCCCGGGGGTAATGAATCAGGCGGCTGATGCACTGTCTCGTTTTCATATGCAGGCTTACTCGGGTTTCCTTCCCACAGCGGACCCAGGGCCGGCACCCTTTCCCGAAGCTCTCTGGTCTCTCGGTGCCCCGAACTTCGTCACCTCGTGGGAGAGAGTCTAGCACCAAGGACGAGGAAGGCATATGAAGGGGCGTTTCGGTCCTATTTAGCCTTTTTGGGGCCCGATAGAGAGGGGCTGTGGGGCCACGAGGAATGGGTAGTGAATTTTCTGATGTCCTTACGTAGGGCTGGGAAATCGGTGGCTACGGCCCAGAGGCATCGTGCTGCCATTTCCTTTGTTGCCAGGGCTCATGGTATCCAGGACCCGACAGCGTCTTTCGTTGTACAGAAAGCGCTGCGTGGGTGGCAACGCCTTGAAGGTCGCAGAGTAGATGAGAGGCGCCCGATAGGTTTGGATAGGTTGGCCCGGTTGTTGGCCACACTCCCTTCCACATGTTCATCTCAGTTTGAGACAGTGTTGTTCCGAGCCGCTTTTACGCTGGCATTTCATGGGGCGATGCGGGTAAGCGAACTGGTGGCAAAGAACAAACAGGATGTGACAGGGGTTTTGTGCCAGGAACATGTTCAGATCAGAGGTGAGACAATGACGGTCTCCTTTGTCAGGTCCAAGACCGATCAAGGTGGGATGGGTGACTGCATAATCATACGCAGGATTCCCGGGTCCTCCATGTGTCCGGTGAAGTGTTTAGAAGAATACCTAGCATGAAGGGTGGCATCATGGGGGGGGACCTTGTTGAGACACGCGGACGCCACCCCACTGACGAAATTTCAGTTTCAGCGGGTGCTTGCGATGTCAATTGCCGCTGCGGGCTTGAACCCGGGCGAGTTTGGGACCCATTCCTTTCGGATAGGGGCTGCTACGGAAGCTACAGCTAGGGGTCTTAATGTTGAACAAGTGAAACGAGTGGGGCGTTGGCCCTCCAATTGTTATAAGAGGTATGTGCGGTTACACATGTTGTGAAGCTGTAATGATGTACTCACGCCTCTTGTTTTTGTTTGGTTTTCAGTTGCGCAAGCCTGCGAGGCGGGGCGGACTATGCAGTCGACCCAACACCGGGCCAGCGGTCAGACATCACCGGCTGTGAAAAAGGAGGTGTGGGTCGTGGGCCACTCACACGTGAGGCGTGCCGCGGACGTATTCAAAGCAGGTGACATGATTCACGTAGCTGGGGAATACGGGTACAGGGTGTCCTTCTACGGAAGAGGCGGTCTCTGTATTGACCAGTTTCAAACATTTTTCGAGGGTTTGTTAGGGCGGACGAGGTCACCGCCGTCTATAGTCATAGTACATCTAGGGGGCAATGATTTGGTCACCACCGGTAGACGACTTCTCCTGGAGGCAATGCTTTCCACTGTAAGTTGGTTGGCGAGGAGAGTTCCGGGGTGCATAATTGCGTGGTCCCATATGATCCCACGAAAGGTGTGGCGAGGGGCTATTTCTATTCATGCTTTGAATCATTCTGTTAGAAAGCTTAATAACAAAGTGAGTAGGTTGTTCCGTTCCAGGACATTGCATTCTATTTCGCATGGCTGTATTAGGGATGACAGTATGTATGTGGGGGATGGTGTGCATTTGTCTCGGGTGGGGAATGAGTTACTCATAGGAGACTTCTTAGCATGGTTAAAAACGTTAAAACATGACCTTTAGGTAGGAGCTTTGTGGGGGGTCCGGATAGCCGGTCAACTATCCGGCCTGTGGCGGTAAGGTCATGATCGGTGAGCACTAATTGGAAGATCCCTATGAGTGGGCGTCACCCAACACGGATGGGAGCGCTCGGGAGAGGTGGCCATTGGCCCCTCAACGGGGAGGCGGTCCCTTCTAAGGATGGGTCGCCGAAAGAAAAGGAAAGGCGGTCAAGGCCCCTTCCTGGGTAGGAGGGGTTACAGCCCCCTCCTGGGGAATTTCCCGGGGCCAGTGACGTCTGCGACGGCAGATGTGGTAAGTTGTGTGGGGTTTGGGGGGAGGTCTACGCTACCTTCTAGATAACCTCACACGAGTCCTCGAACGACCTTTAAATGGCGTCGAGTTTATTGGTGCCCCCGTCAAGTCAAGGGAAATTGGTAGTTGCACTGGAGGTACGCCTCAGTCCTGTCGCCCCTCCCAAGTGGGGGGGGTATTTCTGGTTAGGGATCTTGACACCGGTTACGACCTTGCCGTTGGCCCTTAAACGTTAGGATGTACAATTTCAAAATTTCAAGTCAATGTTTTGTAGGATGTTAGTTCGGCTAGGAGAACTCTGTATTAGAGAATCTGTTAAGGTTAGCCAAACATCGCAATGTGGTCATGAAATTGTACATTAATATAATGTTTTAATTTTTGTTTTAATAAATACGGCCGGGAGGGTCACTCCCTCCCTCTTCCAAAAACTTCAAGAACTGTTTCCGGTTTCCCTCCTTTGGGGATTGTGTTGAGAGGGGGTGGCGGGTATCTCAGCCATATAAAGGATGTGGAATAAGAATTAGGGATAGAACCGGACTAAAACAACAACCCTGAGGGAAGGTGTTAAAAAAAAAGAGAGTGAAAGTAAATAGGATTAAAACAATGTGTATCATAGTGAATAAGATTAAAACATGTGGAATGACAGAGAGAAAAAACAGAAAGAAGAAAAGAAGAAGTGATAGAAAAAGAATAATTGAAACAGCAAAAAAATGAAAATAAGATAGTGTGCATGAACTACAGAGAGAAAGCATAAAGAACAACTTGTAAAAGAGTGAAGAGACAGTGACAGTTTGTGTTAGAGAAACGAACTGAGTGAAAAGGAGTGAGGAACTGTGAGAACAGACGGACTGACAAAAGGAGTGGAAGGAGTAGAGTAAGTAAGTAATTGAAAAGGAATGAGGGAAAAAGCAAAGCAAGGAAACTGAGGATTAAGGGAATAAAGCAGTGGAAGTAATAGAAGTTGAATGTGATAGAGATGTAAGGGAAAAAGTACTAAATACTTACTTTATAGTTGTTGTTAACTCCATCACTTATCATTTTTTTACTTTCAATCTGTGAAAGAAAGAACAAAAATTTGAAAACATTAAATATTAAATAAGGTAGTAAAAGACAAGTGAGCATGAGACAAGATGAGTACAAATTTAAAATCACAATACAAAATATAGAATGAATTATACATGTTAAATGGTTTATCTTTGCTGTTCTCAGAATATATCAAATTTTACTAAAAACAGTGAGTTGAAGGTATTTATCATATAACAGCGGGGAAAAAAAAGACACAATCAAAATGATTGTGTTTAAAAAACCCATATAATATAACAAATCAGAAATCAGAACTCATCAAAATTACACTTACTTTCCATGACGTCGAATGATATGCGATGAACAGCTTATACTCTGTTGTGTTCTAAAAAATCCATGCCCGCCACTTTCGGAAAGAAAAGCTCTTTCTTTCTGAGTAATATGTTAGAAACAATAAATGACTTTTTGCTCACTATCACACTTCTCCTGACGGCCAAATCGTGTAAGAGCCAATTTAATCTCTTCGAATTCCTCAAAGCAAATACCGTCATTTTCTTTTTCCCCCGACTTTCAGAAAGAAAACGTCCAAAATCACTTTCACAATCTTGTACTAATAATATCTCCCCTTCTAGTTTACTCATGTTTCACATTTCCTATAACATTGATACCACTTACTATGAGGCACACTTACACTGCCTCTATGACTTTTCCAATTTTTTCATTCTCTTGATCTCAGTTACTAACAAAGCAATTTTAAACAACAGAGTAAATCATATCAACTCTTTGAATCTTTATAGACTAGTTATGTATCTCTATGACTACTTTACATTTTTATTTATTATGATCACTCTTCTTCACAAAGCAATTTAAAACAGCAGACAAAAATTTATCAACTGCTTCAATCTTCGTAGGCCACTTTCTTTCCCTAAAATTTTGGTTTTAAAAACACTAGGTAAGAATTTTTAATGTGAAAAGGCAATCTTTTTTTGAAAGTTAAAACAGAATCATTGCAGAATGACCAGCCGTTTCCAGACTTCAAATAAGTTGTGTAATGTCCTGATGTTGTTGAAGGACCGTCATGATATATAATTGCTGCAGTTAGAAAAGTCCTTCCTGATATTGACAACTGAGAAGCCACACTTTTTTTTATTAAAGTTGTCAATTTTGTTCCATCAGGCCTACATCGTTGGAACATTAAAATGACATACTGGCCATATCTTCATATAAATAATGTGGACAGCATTGCAGACTTACATTGGCTACACTCCATGTTTTGATCGGCTGCTTTTACTAGCTTATTAAAGGATACTGATTTACTGTCTGGCAAAGTTAAATATATAAATCTTTCTGCATCTACACTAGTAGTACTTGATACCCTACAGTTCAAGCAGTCATGCTGCCATTGATAAGAAAGGCCAAACAGATGATCTACATCTACACCTTCATCTTGCAATACATCAAGCATACACATTAAAAACTCCTGACAATCTTGCTGAATATTTTGAGAGAATTGTGTTTGACCTGAACATTTGTCTAACAGACTTCGAATTTCAGACACACTTTCTACTCTTGTTCTATCAGCGCTACATTTCTCTAACACAAAATTCAACAAACAGCAAAAACTTTGATCCAAATTGATCACAATCTTTTAAAGTTTCTAGAGAAAAGACAACATTAACCACTACATTAGCATAGCAGTTGACACCAGAACTATTTTCAAATTGAAAACCAACAACATCTTCAACAGAATTCATTTTCTTTCTGCTTACAATTTTGGGTTCATCGACTTTTGGTCTTTTTACTACAACCTCCCTACTATTGGTGACATTTCTTCGTTTCCGGCCTACCACACATTTCTCAACCAAAGGTTATTGAGGCAAATGTGGCGCATACTCTCTTCTTAACCTATTGTATTCCTTAACACAATCTAGATCCGCACAAATGTTTGTGGCATCAAACTCAATGAAGTACAATCCCGATAAAGTTCTGACTCGTGACAATGCTACATAAGCCATACCCTCTTTGAACACAGAACTGCCAATATTCACCAAAGCACTGTCTACACTTAATCCTTGTGATTTATGGATTGTCACCGCATATGCCAAGCAAACGGGAAATTGCTTACGGCGAACATATAAGTCTTTTACAAGCAAAAACCTAGCTGTGCAACGACCAATTAGCTGTACTTTCTCAATGCCATCAAATTTAATTTTTAAAAATTCAATTCCATCTCTATTTCTGTATTTCTCAAAATCAACATTACCCATTGATCCATTTACCAGAACTCTTTCAACATGTAAATTCCTTCTCAAAATGATATGGCAAATTAAGCACACATTCAGAGTCTTTTCAAAAGCAGCAGTTTTAGATATAGTCTTCTCTAATGAATCAAATTTAGATTTCAAATTCTCAGACAAAATAATTGTTGCTCCCATATGCTCTATTCTGTCAATAGCTTCCAGTTTCACAATCTCTTGGTTTTCTAAATTCAACATTTTGTTGTTGAAGATGGAACATTCTGCAAGAGTTGGCATCAAACATATTCCATATTTCTTCTCAGTAATTTTCTGAAAAATATTCTCTGGCAGGACGTCTTCTTCTGGATACAAATTTGACAGTAATAGTGCATGTAAAGCTTCTTTCCAACGCTCAGTCACTTTCCCGATTCTAACATCTTGTAGAATATTCTTGTAATCTTCATCCTTCGCCTGACACATATTTTCACGCAGCTCAGCATAATTGAAGTTTAACCATATGTTAACGTTGCCAATGCTCCCTAGGCACTTCCTGGTATCTTCATGCGTAAGCAGTTTAAACACTGGTTGTCCTTTCACTGGTGTCAGCTGCACAAGATCCCCGAAAACAATGATGTGTTTGCCACCAAATAACACATCAAGAACTTCCTGCATTCTCAAATGCACAAAGGCAAGCATGACATTGGAAACCATGCTTACTTCCTCAATGATAAGAAGTTTCATCTTCTTCAGGACTCTAGATACTTCACAACAAGCATCTCCAGATAACTTGTGGTATTGTAATTTGTTATCATGCTCCACTGGCAGCATCAGTAGCCGATGCAAAGTAATACCTTTAATGTTATGTGCTGCCAGTCCAGTTGGAGCGGTGACAACACAAGACAGCGATGACCCAGTACTTTTCTGCAGATAACATGAAATTGCTTTAATGAGGAAACTTTTTCCAGTTCCTGCTTCTCCACTCACGTACAGTCGGACAGGCTTCAACGACGTACATGAGCACTCTTTCTTCTCATGACTTAATCCATGATCAATTTGGTTGGTAACTTCGTCATATATTTTCCTCTGCTCAACGTTGAGTTGTCTTTCCAAATCTTCTAAATTAACCGCATCCTCCTGAGCATGTGTCATGGCTCTTTCCACTTTAATCATGGCAGTGGAAGCTTCATTTTCGATAACTGGTCCTCCTAGTGGATCCTGACTCAATGAAACAGAACTCTGACTGTCCTGATAACTGTCTCTAGCAATCTCGGCTGCAATTGTTGCTTCCTGCTCGATTTCTGCATTCAACATTTCTAGATATTTTGGAAAAACAGGACATTCTATGGACTCCTTGGCTGCATTGAAAGAGTCTTCATAACAGAGGAAATCTCCAAGCAGTTCCTCTTCTGCATGCCAAGGCTTGAAAAGTTGCAAAAGAGCTAAATAGAAAAACTCTTTTCTTTCTGGAGATTCGCAATTCAATTTTCGATGATTTACCAATTGACATTTTCTTTGCTTGACCAGACATCCCTCACTTCCAATTACAGCATACACTCCTTTATCAATATCTTCTTTCATGTTCCTCTTAAAAATGTAATTTTGTAGAACCTCATACAGACAAACATTCTCCAGGTGACTGCTTCTATTTGGATAATATGTATCCAACAATTTGGTCTTCAAAATATCTGTACTGCTTGGCTCCTTCTCCGCCAAATACTCCATTTCCTGTACAGGTTTCAGAACTCGATTACGCGTTGCAGCAAGACCAAGACTCGCCCAAATGATACTCCTAGATTTGGCATAGAGACTTGCTGAAGATAACCGGTCAGAACATTCGTAAGCTCCGATTTCTCGATGCAACAACATCTTCAGACTGAAACTGTACAACTTCTTACTGAGGCTCTTTTCATGGGAAATGTCCTCCCACATATCCTTCAGTTCTGTCTTTTCTTTTTTTGTGATGTAAGACGGCACATACCGAGCCACAGCCATACAGTTGTCAGCCACAAACTGTATATCATTTTAGCATTCCACATGGACAAAATCACTGGGTTGTAGTCGTTGATGTACTTGGACTCTTCATTTCTTTTCAAATTGTATGTATTTTTGGGTGATTTCCTCGTCACATTATGTCGCAGCGAAGACATCAAATTGTTCACTCTTCCTTTAGATATCACCGATCGTGGAAATCCAAAAAGACATTTTGTGTAGTACTTGTTCTTGTTTCTGAATTTACGACGACAGTACTTTCCACAACGATGGCTTTGAAACCGTAAAACTTGTTCTCTTAGACTTTTGTCTTCCTTTGTCTTTGGAACAGCACATGTAGAATACTGTTCTATGAAACTCATCACTAAGTCATCCGGATCTGTTCCAAATCTGGGTGCATCTTTGATCCATAGCACCATATGTATATGAGGAGCACCTCTTGGTTGATACTCCTTTCTCCAGAAGAAATCCAACACCTCTCCAAGAGGTGGATTTTTCTTGTTCGTGATGAAAGACATCATAGCTTCAAATCTATGATTGAAGTACCTGCATGCATTCACTGGATCCAAAGAGCACAGTTCTCCGGGTGTCTTGAATTCAATATTTTCAATGTTTCCATTTGCCTCTCGTAGAAATTCAAATAAGTCTTCCCAGCCATACTCAGCACAGCTGAGAGTGAGGAACCATGTGGGAGTTCCTAAGTTCCTCAGCATACATTTTAAGTCAACATGACGACGGTACCAATACTCATTAGTACCACGCTGACATGCCATGAGATTAATCAGGTGAGAATCCAAAATACTGTCTTGCACATTGACTTTATCCATAAAGTCCCTTGCCGAGATATTTCGCAGTTGTACACCACTTTTCAGGATGTGGTTCAGTGCATAAGACAGTCCAGACAGATCACTTTCAAACAGTAGATGAAACAAATAGGGAATGCATTGACAAAACCTAGGATCTTCTGCATACAATCGTAAAGTCCGGTATTCAGAAGCAGGAATTTGATCAGGTCGCTCATCATATCGTCCTCCTCGACCTGTGGGAAATAACTGTGAAAAACACCGAGCTTCCAAACTTTCCTCCGAAACACTAATGGGACTCCCTTTGGCTTGTTTCATTTGAAACAACTCAATAGCATTCCCCATGACTTCCTTGGAATGCAAAGGATGAACACTATAATGTTCATATATTTCTTCATTTTTAGAGGCTTCTACTTTCTCAATTTGTCCAGCACACAAATCGCTGTCCTCTTCTTCACTTACTTCCTCTTCTGCAACACATACATTCTTGTAGTACTCATTGTTTTTTATCAAATACAATGTTGCCTTTTTGACTTTCCTAACATCCACTAAATGTTGCCAGATTTTCTTACTCTTTGTCGGAACCCCATTAACTAGGATAACCAGAGGTTCCTCTTCCACTTTCTCTACTCCAATTGTATTAATGTTTTTCTTCAAATCTAAAGGCAAATAAACAACTCTTCCCTTTAATCCTCTCTGTAAATCTGATGGAGGCAATTTCTCTGTCTTTGGCTCCATTTGTACAATAGCCTGAAAGGGATGCAGACTTTGAATCAAAATAGATTCATAAGTATTTAAATCCTTCAATTCAGAAGGAATGTCAACCGATTCCAGATCATTATGAACCGCTCTAGCAGGCATCTGGTTTTGGTTTAATTTGTTAAAACAATAAGTACACATACGTTGGTCCGATCCCAAATCGAAACAATTTTCTACCATCAAGTATGTGGCAAAATCCTTCCATTCACTATTGTTTTCCATTTCACTTTTTGCATATAAATCCACTAACTTAGTCTGATTCTTATAATAAGTCCATCGACAACACACACAAGGGAAATTAGGCCTCTCACTTGATTTCACCTGAAAGATGGAAATTTCCTTGTGAAACTTATCTATATTAGAAATCTGTACACTCTCTTCCACATTACCTTCATCTACTGGGTCAATTTCAACATTGTTCTCTTTACTAGCTAAGTAACAGAAATCAATTTCTTCACAAATATTCTTCACATGTAGTTCAGAACCATGCAAAAGAGCACTGCTTAATTGTTTAAGCATAATTGCTGGACTCTTAGCATAATACAACATTCTCACTAATTTCCTCACTTTATTATGATGCACTGCTAGCATCCTGAAATGATGAAAAACACTCTGGCATACTCTTCTGGAAAGACAAGCCAGTGAATGACCATGCAAACCTGTTACTTCTCTCACTCTGCAAGGATCTAATTCTTGCAACAACTTCATTTTCTGTTTTAAACTTTTCTTATTAAATGTACGAACAAAATCACAAAGCAAATTGATGGAATCCTGTCGCACACTACAAACACTACTACACTTCCAGGTGTACACTGGACCCTTAGGACGTCTTCCTAAAACCTCATCACCTAACACCTCTTCTGCATCTGCAGACACAAGTTTTTCTTTTTCAACCGGACAACCGTCTTTCACCTCATATGCTCAACCACTGGTGTCAACTGCATGCACCAAATCATTGTCCTGGAAGTAACTCTCCTCATTGAAAAATGCCTCACAACTTGAACTATGCATCCATTCTCCTGAGAAAACTTCACAAAAATTACTATGATTAACTACTCTCTTCCATCTACTATTTGATTTGAAATCATAAATTACCTTGTTTAGTTTCCTAATTCTATTGATTACCAAAATAAATAACTTTCGCTTAATTTCGAAAGCCTGATCAATAATTTTCTCTACATTTTTCTTTTTCTTATAAAATGCCACTTTCTGTTGACCTTTATTAATATTTTTTAACAAATTGACAATTATCCTGTTGCGGAACATTTGTCTACGAATGTCCCTGAACTAATTTTCCCTTCTACTGCCATGCATAGAGTTATCTCCTGCTCTAGCAGAAACTTTTTTGACGGGCCTTTCCTTTTCCTTTAAATTGTCTCTCTTCTTCTGCACTAAAACATGTTCTGTAGTGGTATTTTTTTTCTGCAAACTCTTTTTAAAAATGATTTCATTTTCTCACCCGGAGCTTTTTTGCCGAATTGAAACGATTTTATAGTAGAAGACTGTTGCAAATGTTTACCAACAATTGTTATTAACCACTATTACCAAACAGTAAACCAATAACAGTAGGCAAACAATTAACACACTAGTTGTCAAATCTACCTACAGTAATTTAACAACATAGACAAATTTTAAACTCTCAAATAGTAGCAATGGAATGGAATGCTTCTACATATGACCTGTGCTCTGTTATATGTTAATCTCAACTAATTTCGAGACTCTATTTCACAGTTATATTAAAGACACTTCCCACAGGGTGTTTTTGAAAACTTTTATAAAATTTTAATTCAACATCTAGAGATTGTTCGTCATCTAGAGATTGTTCCACATCTAGAGATTGTTCCACATCAGACATTGTTGATGTTATTGTTATTGACTTAAAATTGCCAAGCACACATGAAGGCATATTTACAAGGCCCTTGCACCAGGGGGAAGTGACTTAGAATTGCCAAGCACACATGGGGGCGTATTTACAAGGCCCTTGCACCAGGGTGAAGTGACTTAAAATTGCCAAGCACACATGGGGGCGTATTTACAAGGCCCTTGCACCAGGGGAAAGTGACTTAAAATTGCCAAGCAGACATGAGGGTGTATTTACAACGCCCTTGCACCAGGGGGCAGTGACTTAAAATTGCCAAGCACACATGAGGGCGTATTTACAAGGCCCTTGCACCAGGAGGAAGTGACTTGAAATTGCCAAGCACACATGAGAGCGTATTTACAAGGCCCTTACACCAGGGGGAAGTGAGTTGAAATGGCCAAGCACACATGGGGGCGTATTTACAAGGCCCTTGCACCAGGGGGAAGTGACTTGAAATGGCCAAGCACACATGACGGCGTATTTACAAGGACCTTGCACCAGGGGGAAGTGACTTAAAATTGCCAAGCACACATGACGGCGTATTTACAAGGCCCTTGCACCACTTATGCGTCTCTTTTAACATTTACAATGTGGAGCTCCATGGGGCAAAAACGGCACAGATGCGTCATGCATCTGTACCGCAAAAGCGACGCTTTGCAGGAGTCACATCGCAAGTGCGATATAACTCCTGCAATGCAAAGGGGCGAGCCATACATTGCATGGTGCGTCACTCCTTACGCCTGCTTCAAGCAGGCTCTAGGATTTGATTCAGCAATGCCATAAAGCTGACTCAGTGAAATTTTGTAGATTTTAGTTTTACAGGACTTTCATGCAAGGGAACGCCCACCCTGCGACAGAACGGCCACATGAAACCTGACGCAGGTTTCATGTGGCGCAGGGCTTTACAGCGTGACACATCTGCCTAAATGCGTCACGTTGTAAATATGTCGCAATATGGCGCATCTTTTGCGCTGCCGCTGCGTCACAAAAGTGACGCAACGGCAGCGCAAAAGAGGCGCACGGCCATCATAAATCTGCCCCTAACATTTTTAAAAGATTGGTTCAGGATGCCGATAAGGTGTGGCCTGTCCAGAGGTTTGTTTGAGGTGAGGCCTACTCAGGGTTACAGATGAAATATAGGCTTGTTGAAGAGTACAGAGGAGATAATACATATGCAGGCCTACAGATGAAGTGAGTCATGTCCACTGCACTCTTGAACAAAGGCCAGACCTCCTCTGTCTCCCTGGACAGGCCTAAACCTCATCTGTACAATGTGATTAGTAATGTTAGGAAACACAGGTGATGTAATTGAAAAATGTGCAAATATTTTTGGTCATTTCACAATCACATCACCAGTGTTTCCTCAGCTTAGGTATCTCATTGAGCAGATATAGTCTAGCATATCCAAGAGTACGCAGACGGTGAGGATGCAGCAGTGCAATGTACATAACTCACCTCCTTTGACAATTACAGAAGCCTCAGCATATCCATGCCCCCTAAACAGTCCTAAATGTATATCATTATCATTATAGTGACTATGAAACTCTAGCAGTACATATTGTGAAACCTAAATGTGTTAAAGTAATGATTTTTTTAACCGACAAACAAGCAAATTATTCTCCCAGATTGATGGTGAAAAGTAAAATATTTATTAAAAGAAACACACACCATTTTGTCCTTCTCATAAATGTAAAACGCATTACTTTTCTTTATGAACCATTTTCATGTCATAATTTAAAAACACAGCACAGCTCCTATGTACAAGTACACCCTGTCAGTACTTAAATTTGCCAAGCACACAAGGGGGCGTATTTACAAGGACCTTGCACCACGATAAAATGACTTGAATTTGCCAAGCACTCATGAGGGTGAATTTACAAGGACCTTGCACCACCTTTAAAGTCACTTTTAAAGTGGGGAAAATGACGTGAATGTGGCTCATAAGCCTTGTAAATATGCCCCCATGTTGACTATGTAACTCTTGCAGAACATATTGTGAAACCTAAATGACTTCAAGAAACGAGTTTTTAAACTGACAAACAAGCAAATTATTCTCCCATATTCATGGTGGGAAGTGAAATATTTATTTAAAGAAGCAGACACCATGTTGTCCTTCTCATAAATGTAAAAAACATTTCTTTTTTTTAGAAAACGATTTTCTGGTCATAATTTGAAAACACAGCACAGCTCCTATGTACAAGCACACCTTGTCAGTACTAATACTTCACATTATCTCCAATTACAATTTGTAAAAGAAGCAAAATCTTTTTGTAAAACATAATGCAAACACTTGACTCAAAACAACATTTTAAATGCACAGCTGGCTTCCTTATTTTCTCCAAAAAGCATACTAGTCTCTTTCTAAATTAAAGGAATCTTTTCTCACCTTAGCACGATTTTTAAACACATCATGTAAGCAAATTAGTCTCCCAGATTCATGGGAGAAGTGACTTAAAATTGTCTAGCACACATAGGGGCGTATTTTCAAGGCACATGCACCAGGGGAAAATGACTTAAATTTGCAAAGCACTGATGAGGGTGTATTTACAAGGACCTTGCACCACCTTTAAAGTCACTTTTAAAGTGGGGAAAATGACGTGAATGTTGCTCATAAGCCTTGTAAATATGCCCCCATGTTGACTATGTAACTCTTGCAGAACATATTGTGAAACCTAAATGACTTCAAGAAACGAGTTTTTAAACCGACAAACAAGACAATTATTCTCCCATATTTATGGTGGGAAGTGAAATATTTATTTAAAGAAGCAGACCCCATTTTGTCCTTCTCATAAATGTAAAAAGCATTTCTTTTTTTAAAAAAACGATTTTCTGGTCATAATTTTAAAACACAGCACAGCTCCTATGTACAAGCACACCTTGTCAGCACTAATACTTCACATTATCTCCAATTACAATTTGTAAAAGAAGCAAAATCTTTTTGTAAAACATAATGCAAACACTTGACACAAAACAACATTTAAAATGCACAGCTGGCTTCCTTATTTTCTCCAAAAAGCATACTAGTCTCTTTCTAAATTAAAGGAATCTTTGCTCACCTTAGCACGATTTTTAAACACATCATGTAAGCAAATTAGTCTCCCAGATTCATGGGAGAAGTGACTTAAAATTGTCTAGCACACATAGGGGCGTATTTTCAAGGCACATGCACCAGGGGAAAATGACTTAAATTTGCAAAGCACTGATGAGGGTGTATTTACAAGGACCTTGCACCACCTTTAAAGTCACTTTTAAAGTGGGGAAAATGACGTGAATGTTGCTCATAAGCCTTGTAAATATGCCCCCATGTTGACTATGTAACTCTTGCAGAACATATTGTGAAACCTAAATGACTTCAAGAAACGAGTTTTTAAACCGACAAACAAGACAATTATTCTCCCATATTCATGGTGGGAAGTGAAATATTTATTTAAAGAAGCAGACCCCATTTTGTCCTTCTCATAAATGTAAAAAGCATTTCTTTTTTTTAAAAAACGATTTTCTGGTCATAATTTTAAAACACAGCACAGCTCCTATGTACAAGCAGACCTTGTCAGTACTAATACTTCACATTATCTCCAATTACAATTTGTAAAAGAAGCAAAATCTTTTTGTAAAACATAATGCAAACACTTGACCCAAAACAACATTTTAAATGCACAGCTGGCTTCCTTATTTTCTTCAAAAAGCATACTAGTCTCTTTCTAAATTAAAGGAATCTTTTCTCACCTTAGCACGATTTTTAAACACATCATGTAAGCAAATTAGTCTCCCAGATGCATGGGAGAAGTCACTTAAAATTGTCTAGCACACATAGGGGCG
This sequence comes from Lissotriton vulgaris, assembly GCF_964263255.1. Taxonomy (NCBI): domain Eukaryota; kingdom Metazoa; phylum Chordata; class Amphibia; order Caudata; family Salamandridae; genus Lissotriton; species Lissotriton vulgaris. Next base: position 1,137,412,131 of record NC_141694.1, on the reverse strand, counting down.
TATTTACAAGGCACATGCACCAGGGGAAAATGACTTAAATTTGCAAAGCACTGATGAGGGTGTATTTACAAGGACCTTGCACCACCTTTAAAGTCACTTTTAAAGTGGGGAAAATTACGTGAATGTTGCTCATAAGCCTTGTAAATATGCCCCCATGTTGACTATGTAACTCTTGCAGAACATATTGTGAAACCTAAATGACTTCAAGAAACGAGTTTTTAAACCGACAAACAAGACACTTATTTTCCCATATTCATGGTGGGAAGTGAAATATTTATTTAAAGAAACAGACACCATTTTGTCCTTCTCATAAATGTAAAAAGCATTTCTTTTTTTTTAAAAAACGATTTTCTGGTCATAATTTTAAAACACAGCACAGCTCCTATGTACAAGCACACCTTGTCAGTACTAATACTTCACATTATCTCCAATTACAATTTGTAAAAGAAGCAAAATCTTTTTGTAAAACATTATGCAAACACTTGACACAAAACAACATTTTAAATGCACAGCTGGCTTCCTTATTTTCTCCAAAAAGCATACTAGTCCCTTTCTAAATTAAAGGAATCTTTTCTCACCTTAGCACGATTTTTAAACACATCATGTAAGCAAATTAGTCTCCCAGATTCATGGGAGAAGTGACTTAAAATTGTCTAGCACACATAGGGGCGTATTTACAAGGCACATGCACCAGGGGAAAATGACTTAAATTTGCAAAGCACTGATGAGGGTGTATTTACAAGGACCTTGCACCACCTTTAAAGTCACTTTTAAAGTGGGGAAAATGACGTGAATGTTGCTCATAAGCCTTGTAAATATGCCCCCATGTTGACTATGTAACTCTTGCAGAACATATTGTGAAACCTAAATGACTTCAAGAAACGAGTTTTTAAACCAACAAACAAGCAAATTATTCTCCCATATTCATGGTGGGAAGTGAAATATTTATTTAAAGAAGCAGACACCATTTTGTCTTTCTCATAAATGTAAAAAGCATTTCTTTTTTTTAAAATACGATTTTCTGGTCATAATTTGAAAACACAGCACAGCTCCCATGTACAAGCACACCCTGTCAGTACTAATACTTCACATTATCTCTAATTATAATTTGTCAAAGAAGCAAAATCTTTTTGGAAAAGATAATGAAAACACTTGACACAAAACAACATTTTAAATGCACAGCTGGCTTCCTTATTTTCTCCAAAAACTATACTAGTCTCTATCTAAATTAAATGAATTTTTTCTCACCTTAGCAAATGCTTTTTGAATTTCAAAACAGTCTCAGAAACACGCCAATTTTTCTTTAGCAGAGCAAAGGGTATGCACTCCAGAGGCTGCAACCAACAAAGGCACAGAAATGCTGTATTTCATCACACATATCTCTCATTTCACCCAATCAAAACTCTTCCCTCAATTTTTTCAAATCAACATCCTTCCCCCTCTGCCCTTTCTGCCCTTTTTCCATAGCAACTACCTCCTGATAGACCTCTCATGTTTACAAGTTCACACAACAATGTTTCAAATGAACTCTGAACTCTCAGTACACCTGCTAATCCACTGCAATGTTTCTTAAAATCATTTTTTCTTAACCATTCAAATTACATCTTTCAAAGAACACATCCATGCACCCTAACTTTCTGTTTTCAGCAATGGAAATCCACCAATCACTGCTAGTGAATCATTAGCACTGAAACTCCACAGTTTTGTTTCTTTACAAACTCCTACTGTTTCAACTGCCATTTCATTCCCACACTTCATCTGACTGCAGCAGAACCTCCTCTCACCATGTTTTCTGTCTGGATTCTTGGACATAGTTACATCCACTGGGATCACAGGTATGCTGATAACAGAAATTTACACAACCTCAATTTACAAAATGTGGAAATCAAATGGATTGGGCAGAGAGGATTGAGATCTCATCAATTGATACCATTGGTGAAAACCTTTTAGCATTTGCCAAACCCTGACCTCATAATAGTGCACTGTGGAGGAAATGATTTGGGCACTTTGACTGGGTTAGGTCTGGAAATGCTTTTAAAGGACACCTTTGAGCAAGCGATGGCACTTTTTCCTCAAACTGCCTTGGTGTATTCAAATATATGCCAAAGACAGAAATGGAGGTGGTCCAATTAATTTTGTCCACAAATTGAGAAAGCGAGGAAGCATGTAAATAAGTCTGTTTCAGCTTACATGAGAGACCAAGGAATGGGCTCCATCTACAACAATAACTTGCGTTACTACATGCAAGATATCTACAGAGAAGATGGTGTGCACTTCTCAGATGAGGGAAACAGAGTTTTCATACAAAATTTAAGACTGTGTATTGGTACCTACTTATAAGTACCTAGACCTTACACAGAACCCAAAAGCTCTTTTCAGAGCTACCTTAACTATAATTACTCTTTAAAAATTTCGAATGTACCTTTTTTCACTAATTTTCACTTATGTTTGCTTCCCGGTTCGCTACCCGGTTCGCGTACCGGCAGCTAACTGCGCGAAAAATTCAATTTTGTTTTTTTCGACATATATGAGCCTCCTCAGCCACCCTCACAAAACCTAGGGGGTCAGGATACCGGAAAGCCAATCAGCTTCACTTCGCGAAGTTCCGTTACGCGTCAGGTACGCGAACCGGGGCGCTAACCAGGACGCTGTCACAGATATATCTATTTTTTAAAACGTTAATTTCTCAAAATCCACTGGAGCACATATATTGAGACATAGCAAAGGCATGTCGGGCAAACCATATCTACAATTTTGCCAAGTTTCGTGTAAATCCATTCAGCCGTTCGAGCTAAAAGTGAGTCCAACCGCCCTATGGAAAAATGAATGGGAAAAATGTGTTTTAGGACCCCCCTTTTTTCTCGGCCCCCCCTTGACGAAACCCCCCCAAATTTTTGGAGGCTGCTCAGAAACAAAATGTGCCATTTTCCTAAAGATTTCAGCCAATTCCGTCCACAAACGCCAAAGGTATTCGACATAGAATTTTCAGAAATCCCATAGGAAAAAAATCCTAACTATATATACCTACTGGCGACCGCCAGTAGGTAATATATATATATAAAACACACCCGATTTGGCGTGCTTAAGCCACTTGTAACGGCGGGCTCCCGGCGGAATCGCCACTTCCTCAAAATATACCTCTCCTGGTATCACGCCGTGTTTTTTCACAAAAACCAGTACCGGGGCCCAAATGGTGCTCAATGCTGTATTTTATTAGGCACACGAACAACAAACCCTACGCGTTTCGAAGTAGAACTTCTTGCTCACAGGTAATTTTGCTTTTGGCGGCCATTCTATTTAAAGTGCTCAACTTTCAAAACAACGTGCACGTGATCAAAGGACATAGATGAGTTACTATGTTGCAATGAAAGTCCAAATTTAGAAACAATAAAGTTACATTAAAAACGTGAACATAGGTTATATAAAACAATAAAGTAGCACATTACATTTGCCTTTCAATTATCTAGACCACGTTATATTAATCAAGTTTGCCAAACGCCCAAGTGGGCTAGTCAGTGATGCCAAACAAAATTACTGCTGATATGTTCAGCCGTTTGTAAGTACAAAAAGTTCTCAATACATTTGATCATCATTGAATCACGTGTGCTGGATGAAATCATTCATGGCAAGAATCGTGCTGACGGTGTATTGCCCATGTGGGCTATAAAGATCCAACAACAGGAAACGTCTTCAAACATTTATCTGTAAATTAAAGGAACAACATGCAAAAAATCTGCTGTTATAAGTCCATAGATCATGGTGAAGTTAAAAACTTTTTAAAAGAATTAACAGAATGGTAATATATCAGAAACAGACAGCTTATTACTCATATTAAGTTTGTAAATGGACAGCTAACTCTTCCCCCAAATTATGCCCTGTGGGGTTGTAACGACCGGATTTTCGGACCAGATAGAATCATCTCACAAAACACCACCAATCCAGCCGAAACGTAACCATCTCCCTCCTCAGGACCTATTTATCCAGGCACCTATGGACCTGGCACCTATGAACCTGAGGATGGGGAATTAGCAATATACAAGCTCATATCATCAAAAACACCACTTAATCTATAGGATTACTAGGAATACTCACTGATTACTAAGGACTTCCATGCTCTACACCACACTCATACCTTATAGTCTCGCGGTAACTCAGACCCAGTCAATGCTACCCTCCTACTCATGGTGAAGGGGGCAGTTCCGATTACTTACCATTACACACTCATCACAATCAGTGCCCGCGCAAGCCCGCCTATCTTTAGAGTCCCATAAGACTGTTTTCTATCTTTAGAGTCCTGTAAGACTGTTCTCTATCGTTATAGTCCCGTAAGACTGTTTTCTATCATTAGAGTCCCGCAAGACTGTTCTCTATCTTTAGAGTCCCGTAAGACTGTTCTCTATCTTTAGAGTCCGTAAGACTGTTCTCTATCTTTAGAGTCCCGTAAGACTGTTCTCTATCTTTAGAGTCCCGTAAGACTGTTTCTTTTACACAAGCCAAAATGCTGTGGGTATACACACTGACCACAATCAGTGCTCTCACTAATGCCACTCTCTCTCTAGTGGCAATCTCTGTCCTATGAATATCTTCAGCTCTCTCTCTCTCTGTTGGGAAGTTTCTATATATATATCTAATATCTACTGGAGATGCCTTATATACAATTGTTATATTTTATGTGGTACACAAGAATGGCCAAATCACAATATGCAAAGGTTATTATCAAATACAAGTGCTCCTCTACTCCCTTGCTCAGTTACCATTTACCTGGACAGGAGATGCATCCGTTCACATAACAGCATCTGACTAGAAGAAAGGTTAACTTTATTATGAATAACAACACGTGCACAATTGTTCACTAAGAACTGGGATTCCCTTTTTATTACAACATCACAATAAGTAGAAATCTAGACATAGCCTGAAAAGTAAAAGGGGAATAGACACATACACAGATCTGCGGGGTCTCTTTATTTTAATGGAAAGCTTTATTACTAACACATAACTGTTGATAGCTAAAAAGGGAACTGGATTATAACAGACTGCACACCGCTGAAAGAAAAGGGATTAATCAGTGTAACAATACAATAGGAAATCTAGCCTAGGAAATAAAAGACAAGATTAAGGTTTAAGTGTAAAGCAAACTAGTTTAGAATACCTCACCCTATAAGAAAGGAATGTTTCTCTCTCTCTGGTGGAATCAGGGCTCGATCTCTCTCCCTCCGTCACCACAGCTTCACTCCACTGGCTCAACTGCTCCAGCTGGCAGCTCCAACTTTTCCATCTGACTGGCAACTGCTTTAATACATTCTGATAAACTGGCAGCTCCAGCTGACAGTTCCAACTTCATTCCAAGATTCATCTGACTGCTCTCTCCAGCTCCAGCAACCATCTGAACTCTACCATTCCAAGAACCGACTGAACTGGACTGTTCCAAAGACCAACTGACCACTCCGCCTCTTCTGCACTTCGCTAATATGGAATGCTCTCCCCTAGTGGAAAGTTCCAACCAGTAGCCTCCTCCCACCAAATCCATGTACCAGGCTGCCTGCTCCAGACGCTCTCACAGTGATCAGCAGCTTGTTTCGTATAGAGACTTGAGTCCGGGGACACTTCTTGATAAGATTCAGCTATGGCCAGTTCTCTCTAGTTTGCAAAGAGCGAACAACACCTCATAACTAAAACATCACCTTTACCCTGCAAGCATCTCAGTCTGCAGAGGCAGAAAGGAAAATGGAGTCTCTCTGGTTCTGGGCCTTGTAGGCCCGACAAGGATGAAATAGACACTTAACTCTATCAGAGTACATACACAAACCATACCAATATGTAATATAAAGTCAGAACTACAGGATCCACCCTCTACTATAGGTAGGATGATGAAAGGACACATAATTATGTCAAAGCCAATAGGCAATAGATGGATTAGAGTCAGGAATAAGGGGTCTATCATCATATAAAGCGGCTATCCTCTAATTTATGCTTCTAGGTCTGAAAAGAGGCCTAAAAGGACCAAAACAAGCTAAGAATAGGGATCCAGGATGGTAGCAAGCTTAAAGTCACCATCACTCAAAAATAGAGCCAAAAACCCGGTCAGCTTATGATGTAACGGGATTCCAGTTTGCGTAATTCCAACAGCCTGTTACCCCCTCTCTCCTTGTTGTCCACACAATCAATCACTACAAATTACAATAGATCAGGATTCTGGTTGTGTGTGGACGCAAAATGCCTGGCTACAGGGTATTGTGGGTGCCGTTTTCGATTGCGCTTAAATGTTCCAACACTCTTAACTTGGCTTTTTCGTGTTCATGCCAATTTAAAATTTGTCACATGGACATTGTAGTGCGTACACTGCATACTCAGTGTTGCACCCCATAGTTTGGTAATCTTATGCTCAGTTTGATCTTTAGAGATTTTCAGACTTTTACATTTATGGCTGTTTTTGCAAGCCTTGCAATTTCTGCATGGGAAAAATCCAACAGTTTGAAGACTTTTAGATTTTTCCTGTATCAGGGCATTGCTTAATGTATTCTTCAGAGATTTAGCCTTTCTAAAGGTCACTGAAGGATTGTCGCTAATTACATCATTCAGGTCATCATCAAGTTTAAGAATGTCCCAGTATTTACTGAGGCTCTTCCTCAATTCCCATGACTGGCTATCAAAATTAGTAATGAATCTGATTTGCTCAGAACTCACACGAAGTTTGGGAACAAGTAGATCCTTTCTTTCCATTTGTTCCACTTTGGTTTCAGCTTGTTTGATTACCAAATCACTGTATCCCCTCTCACTGAACCTTTTGCACATGATAATTTTCTCCGCATCATAGCCAGCCTGTGAGCTGCAATTCTGTTTCGCCCTGATTAGTTCCCCAAAGGGGATACTGCGTTTTAAATTAGGCGGATGGCAGCTCCCTGCATGCAATAAGCTATTGCCCGCCGTGGGCTTGCCAAAAAGAGAACTAGTCAACACCCCATCATCTACTGTCAGATTGACATCCAAGAATTCTATTTGTTTCTTATTCATTTGACTAGTGAACTGCAAGTTTAAGGAGTTGTCATTTAGGATGACCTCAAACTCTTGTGCTTCTTCGAAAGTACCCTTCCACAATGAAGTGGACCCAGAGAACAACGTGGTCAGTAAAGTGGGAAATGTTGTTCGCCACTTGCTCCTCCCACCAGCCCAGGTAAAGACCGGCGATACTGGGGGCGAAGCAACTGCCCCTCGAAGTTCCCCGGGTCTGCTTGTACATTTGTTTATTAAAAATGAAGAAATTATTCCTCAAACAAATCCCAATCATGTCCAATAGCATGTGTGTGTGGAGTAAATGGGAGATGGATCTGTGTTTCAAAAAATGCTTGCATGCATCAACGCCCAAATCCTGCGATATACTTGTGTATAGGCTGGTTACATCAAAGCTAATAAGCCGATACTCCGCTTTCCATGTTAGTTCATTGATATTCCTCAAAAAGTTGGATGTATCCCTGATGAAAGATGGGAGTGCCCAAACTAGAGGTTGCAAAAAATAATCAATATAAATCAAGGTATTTTCTAACAGACTCCCATTAGAAGAAACAATTGGTCTGCCAGGAGGTACCTCTGGATTTTTATGCACTATAGGAAGTAAATAAAGTGCTGGAATCTGTGGATGTCTGCAAAGGAGATAATTATACTCATCATCCTCAATGATCCCTTTATCTCTCCAATCAATAAGTTTTTCAAAGTACATATGTGTAGACTCATTGTATTCCTGTATATTGGATATTTTGTAATTGTCACAGTGACTGAGTTGTGATAAACGCTCAATATATATATTTATATGACGCTCAAAGCCTTTCTTCATTCGAAAGAAAAGAAAAGAAAAGAAGCAGCACTCACAGACTCAGCGATATAACAGTGATGATTTAATGTGGAGAAAAGGGAAAGCATATATATATATATATTACCTACTGGCGGTCGCCAGTAGGTAGTGCTATAAAAGGGCCCCGCCGGAAAATAAATATATATTTTTTTTCGATTTGCGCCGGGGGAGCGCCCGGTACGCGCACCGGGGAGCGGACCGGGGAGCGTAGCATGGGGAAAACCCAGTTTATTCACTGCATCATCTCTACGACCCTTTCTTGTGTCAATATGCCCCTTTTCCATATATTACACTTGACGTAGGTATAATGTGACTCAGGGGTTTACAAAGTGACGCATCTACCTAGATCCGTCACTTTGTAAATATAACTCAATAAGGTGCATGTTTTACGCTGCTGATGCGTCACAAAAAGTGATGTACCGGTGGCGTAAAAGTGACGCATGGCCTTATAAATGAGGCCTTCAGGCTTCTACTCATGCGTCATATTAAATATATGATGTATTATGTCCCAAGTACTTACAGATACGTCAGTATTTCAGACGTATCTGTAAGCGCAAAAGTGATGCATTGATTGAGTATGTCACAAAAATGATGCAACTCCAGCAATGCATCCTTTCACATGGGGCCAGGCCCATGTGAATGGGCCTGCATCCGTCTTACGCCTGCTGTGAAACAGGCGCAAGATTTTGACGCAACAGCGTCATAAAAGTGACGCAGTGATATCTCATAGATTTCACTGCTTCATCTCTTGCATCAATATGTCCCTTTTGCATACATTACACCTGACGTAGGTATAATGTGGCACAGGGGTTTACAAAGTGACGCATCTACCTAGATGCGTCACTTTGTAAATATGACTCAATAAGGTGCATTTTTTACAGCACTGGTGCGTCACAAAAGTGACGTACCAGTGGCGTAAAAGTGACGCATGGCCTCATAAATGAGGCCTTCAGTCTTCTACTCATGCGTCATATTAAATATATGACGCATTATGTCGCAAGTACTTACAGATACGTCAGTATTTCAGATGTAAAATGTAAATGTAGTTGAGCTTATATAGCGCACAGCTACCCGCAGTGGGTGTCCCGGCGCTTGCTTAGGGAACCCGTCCTGATATTCCCCTGTGTGATAGCCCCAGCGGGTATCCACAAGGTGAAAGTCAGGCATCTCGCCACGAGGGGCCGTTGTGGAGATTAAGCTAGCTATTGCCCAGAGTCGCAGAGTGTGAACCCGTGAGTCGAGAAGGCACCGGAGCGAGAATTATCGAGTCCGTGGAATTTTTAGCCCAAGACCCGCCGAGGCGGGGAATTGAACCCTGGTCCAGGACCGATCTCAGCTTCCGGGTCTGCCGCCTCTAACCCCTGAGCCACACTTCTCCCCCCCTCCATACAGATGTATCTGTAAGTGCAAAAGTGATGCATTGCTGGAGTGCGTCACAAAAATGATGCAACTCCAGCAATGCATCTTTTCTTACCCTTCCACACCCCTGTTCCTTTTCTACATTTTCTTTGAATATCCACATTCCCCATGTTCACTCTCCTCTCCTTACTTTCCTTCCCAACACTCACTTTCTTTCAGTCCCCCTACTTCACTTCTTTTCCCCTCTCATACCTTTCTGTTCTTTTTTACTCATTTTCCTTTCCTTTATCAATGCACTCCACTTCACTTACTCTTTTTCATTTTTTTAAGAACATAGCTCTTTGATGAGAATTGGAGGTAGTTCTGAAAAGAACTTTTTTCTTTTTATAGAACAAAAACAAAAACAGGGAATGGAAACTGCTCAACAGGAGCAAAACAAAAAAAAATAATTTGGGCTGGGAACGGCAGTGATGGTTCTCCAATGATCGAACCATGAGCAGAACACTTTGCTCCCCATAGCAAAGTTGCTGATCCCAGTATCTGCATTTAAGGACGCCTTTATTAAATGCAGGGTGAATGTTCGGAACCAGCTCTTGTGATCTCCCCCTCACCGATGTTGTTGGTCCTACGGTGGATGTAGAGGCCCCTTCACTGGGAACCTCTTGTGCCAGAGCCCTGACACTTTCCCGGGCAAAATTCTGGGGGTGCCTCCTCTCCACATGGCGAATCATTGTGGAGTTCCCAAAAGAATATTTTTTAGTGAGGTCAACCCGTGACCGGACTGTGCGACAGATCCTGCACTCCACTTTTGGAGCATTTACCTTCTTTTGGTCTTCTGGTATGGAAAAAACTTCCATATGAAGTATTCTTTTACCCGGGGTGGAGGAACCTCTTCATCAATAAATGTCTCTCTGTCTTCATCACTGCTGGATTCTCTGGCAGCCATGGTAATGCAAGAAAGATCCAAGAGCAAAAAACAGGCCTTTCAGTCACAAAAGTGAAAGAAGAAGTGAAGGAAATGGGTGGGGATTTCATTCTTTGTAAAAAAAAAACTGTTAGCAACCAATGAAAAGTGTTATTTTAAAATCACCTGACTCGACGTGCTTATGCTGCGCGCACCGAAGCGCTTCCGGGGGCACTCACGCGGCGCGAACGTGGGCGCTTCCGGGGGCGAATACGCGGCGCGAACGATGGCGCTTCCGGGGGTGCTTACGCGGCGCACCTAAGTGACGTTTTGATAGTTTCACGGAAATGCAAAATCATTTTCATTTCCTTATTCAAAAAAACTGCTTTTATATGTATGGTACTAAATGTCTTGCGTTATTATGTACTTTTCATTCATATTTTTTTTTACGAACGCAAGTAGCGCTCTGGGTGCGCTTTGCGGAGAGCTTACAGGTGCGCGCACCCAGAGCGCCCCAGGAAAAAGTGATTAAAAAAAATATATATTATCAAAAATAAAAAATAATAATTAATACTTACACAAACAGCAAATTTATAAAAAATCGTAGGTTAGAAACTCGATATAGAAAGGAATTAGCTTTTAAAAAACCTTTGAAATTCACTGAAAAAAACATAGGTTTCACACCAGTTATATTTAGGAATTAGCATTTAAAAAACCTATGAAATTCACTGAAAAAACCATAGGTTTCACACCAGTTATAGTTAGGAATTAGCATTTAAAAAATCTATTAAATTCACTGAAAAACCCATAAGTTTCACACCAGTAATAGTTAACTGGAAATTTTACTGACATAAAACCATTGAAATTCCCATGTTATAGTTAGTTTGACTCACTATAACTTGCGCACCTGCAATGCACTGCTGATGATGTCACATATTACATCACTCATGACATGGTCAGTGACATCACTCATGACATCACTGATGACACCATCCAGTGAATGTGTGTCTTTCTGAAAAATAAATGTGTTTTATATATGTATATGTAAAGGTCAATGGAAGAATAAATGTTTAAATAAGTGTCTGAATGGATGTTTTAAAAAAAAAAAATTGATTGGTTAACTGGCTTATTAAGTGTATCTTAGTGAATACATTTATTAGCGAGTAATGTTTAAATATTTAAATATATGTATCAGTGTTTCACTTTGTGTATAAGTGGCTGCATGGGTTGGTGAGTAGCTACATGTGTGTGTATATGGGTTATTAGATTTTTTTTAGTATCAGTATGAGTGTCTGTATGGTTTGGTGGGGGTATTACTTAGCACATAGATGCATCAATGACTGTCTCACTGTTTGTACGTGTTTTGAAGACAGCATATGTGCAAGACTGTATGGGAGGATGAATGTGTATATGTGTGTGTTAGTGAACGTCAGAGTGGGAAAAGGCATCATAAGGATTTGTTGTTTTTTTCCTCCACGATACAGCTTTGGTTTTGAGCACCACAGAACACTATTTAATCTATACTCCTTGGTGACGTGAATCCAGGAGGTCTGAAGTACCGCTGTTGTTTGATGCTATTAACCTTCCCCAATTATTTTATTTTCACGCAGTAGGGGTTGATTGAGCTACCGCCTGGCAGGCTCCGTTCTACAATCCCCCCTGTTGGAGAAATCCTATCTAAATCTTTTGGTATGTCTGAATCATTTACATGAATTCTGTGTTCGTGAAACACTAGGGGTTGATTCTAATATACTGTTACTCTCATAGGTTACTCTTGACTGCAATCTTTCGGATACAGGTTGCCAGGCAATGTTACGTTCTTTTCTTTTACAGGTATTGCTAATTCCTACTCTGTAAGATAACTTATATATATATACATATATGTATATCAACGAATGTCTATGCTAGATGTAGGATATGTTTTTGTCTCATAGTGCCTTGTTCTTGTTACAGGTATCCCTCCCTGCTGTCCCCTTCCTTTCCTTCCCTCGCCTGACCTCTTCTTCGTGTCTATTGTTTTACTCAGACCTAGGGGCTGTCGGGAGGTGGAAACCATTTAAGCATCGTACGATTCTGAGGACTCTAGGACCTGACATAATCAACAGCCCACAAATTGTAGTCCTCCCGATCGTACGTTGTAATGGCCACCTTAGAGGATGTGATGGCCGCTTTAGCATTGGTTCAAGCTGAGTTACAAGCTTCTAGAGAGGAAACGGCGTCCCTGCAAGCTCAGGTAGATAGAATGGCTCAAAATCCTTTTGATGCGGGTTCATCGCATACCGCCCCCGTAGTAGTTGAGGTTACCAATCCTATACCGTTAGCTCCCCCTGAAAGATACTATGGGGACAGGAACAAAGTTCAGGTGTTTCTTACTCAAGTCCTGTTACATTTCTCCTGTAAGCCAAAAGTTTTTAATACCAACCATGCTAGAGTAGCGTTTCTCATTTCCTACTTGGCGGGGGATGCAGCTCAGTGGGCAGTACCATTGGTAAAAAGAGATGACCCCTTATTGCGCGACTGGGAGGCAGTTCTCCAGGACTTTGAAAAGACATTCAACCATAGAGTGGCCACCTTGTCAGCTGACAGGGAATTGTTGGACCTAAAACAGGGAAGCAGAGATTTAATTGCATATCTCAACGATTTACGGAGGCTAGTTGCTGAAACCAATTGGCCTGAGGAGAAACGAATGGCTATCTTCTACAAAGTTTTGAAAGAAGAGTTGAAGGAAATATTGGCCCAGATTGACCCTCAGCATGCCTCTTGTGAAGACCTTATTAGTTTAGTGCTCAGATTAGATCATCGCCTTTGTGATAGGAAAGGAGAACATAAGAGAAAGGAAAGAATACCTCCACGTTACGAGCATTCTCGAGTCCCAGACAGTAGTCCTAATCTGAATACTGAACCCATGGAAATAGGGGCGGTAAGATCGCCTCTCACTTCTGAGGAAAGGGATTATAGACGAAAGAAGGGATTGTGTATTTATTGCCACAAGAAGGGGCATTTTATCAAAGAATGCTCATTGAGACCTAAACCTAGGTTTGAATACAAAAAGGTGTCTATCGTAGCTTCAGAAGGAGTGTCGGGAAACAAGAGAACTTGAAGACGGATGAAGGAACCCCTTCAAGTTGTGTATTCATCCGTTCTTTGGATGGCAAAGTCATAAAGGAAGGACTTCATTTTTACGTGGTTATCCAACTCTTGGTACAGGAAGAATGGCTGTCGATCCGTGCTATGTTGGAGTCTGGAGCCACAGGCTGCTTCATGGATAAATCTAAGGCAATCACCTTGGGACTTGTCTTACAAGAAAAGGAAGTGCCAGAGGCTGTGTTTGCAGTAGATGGTAGGAGGCTAGATTCTGGACCTATAGCTTCAGCATTAACCTGTGTACATTATATAGCAACAGCCGCTGAACATGATGTCCTACTACCACGAGAATACCAGGATTTTGCTGAAATATTCAGCAAAACAAGGGCAGAAGTCTTGCCGCCCCATCGTCCCTATGACTGACAAATAGACCTGATCCCTGGGGCTAAGATACCAACTGGAAGGGTATACGTACTTACTGAACCTGAAAGCTTGCATCTACGGGCCTATCTTGATAAACTTTTGGAGTTAGGATTTATACAGGAATCCAAGTCCCCAGCCGCATCGCCTTTGTTTTTTATGCCCAAGGCCAATGGAGAACTCTGCGCTTGTGCTGACTATGTAGCACTTAAATGCCATTACTGTCAAAAATCCGTATCCACTCCCTCTTATCAACGTGTTACTGGAGCAGGTGAAGAAGGCTGTAATTTACACCCGTTTTGATCTGAAGGGGGCCTATCACTTAGTCAGATTGCGACCAGGGGATGAATGGAAGACAGAATTCAAAACCCGTTTTGGTTTATGCGAATATGTAGTGATGTCCTTTGGGTTATGCAATGCGCCTGCCGCTTTCCAGTTCTTTTTGGACGACATGTTGCCAGAATATCTGGAGCAATTCGTCATAGTTTATATAGACGACATCATGATATATTCATCCAACACTGAACAACATACAGAACATGTACGGATCATTCTACGAACATTGCTAGAACATTAGCTGTATTGCAAACTCAGTAAATGTGAGTTCAATGCCACTTCCATTGAATTTCTGGGGGTTATGCTCACCCCAAAAGGACAGGAAATGTCTGAACGCAAGATATTGGCGGTAAAGAATTGGCCCACACCTATGAATATTTGGGACATCCAGTGTTTTATCGGATTTGCCAATTTTTACCGTAGATTTATCGAAAAATTCCCAGCATTGACAACTCCATTAACAAGGTTGTTGAGAAAGAAGGTGGCCTTTTGTTGGAGAGAGGAGGCCAAAAAGGCTTTAAAGACTTGAAAAGAGCATTTGTTTCTGCACCGGTGTTGGTGCATGCTGATCCAGAAAAGCCATACATTGCTGAGGCAGATGCTTCGGATTCAGCCGTGGGAGCAGTCCTTTCTCAATGCCATACGAATACAGGCCAATTACACCCAGTGGCCTATTTATCGAAAAAAACGTAATCAGGCAGAACAAAATTACAACATCCCAGAAAAAGAATTGTTGGCTATCAAAATAGCTTTTTTGGAATGGAAACATCACCTCATGGGAGCTCGACACATAGTAACTGTTTATACGGACAATCGCAATCTGCAATTCATGACCGTAGCTAGGCATTTAACACCTCTCCAGATGAGATGGACGCCTAAAAGACCTGAAGGAGTACAGGAGACTTCCATCATCAATCCAAAAAACATAATCAGAGTAACATGTACTGAGAAATTTCTTCGTAGTGTAGCAAGAAACATACTCCACGACAAATGGAAGGAATGGTTGAAAAGCTATACAGAATGGAAGATTGTTCTAGGGCTTCCTATGCAAAAGAAACAACTATTACTGCCAAGCAATGCCCTAAGGAAACAAGTGTTTCAGTAGTGCCACAATGCTCCCTGTGCTGGACACAATGGAACCAAAAAGACTTTGGAAAGGATACTAAGGCATTTCTGGTGGCCTAACATAACGAACAATGTCGCTACATGGGTAGCTGAGCGTTCTGTTTGCAGTCAGATGAAGAGTCTACATACCAGACAAGTGGGACTACTAAAACCCCTTCCTACTCCTGATTTACCGTGGGAAAACATTTCTATGGACTTTGTGGTGGGCATGCCTGTTGACAAAGGGTACACTGTTATCTTGGTCGTAGTACATTTTTTGACAAAATTGGATCACTTCATTGCATGAAAACAGGTGCCTTCTGCCAGTCTGTTAGCTCAGCTAATCCTAAAACACATAGTCAGGTTGCATGGATTACCCAAAGTAATCGTCTCAGACAGGGGCAGTCAGTTCATGGCCAAGTTCTGGAGAGTCTGGTGTACGGCATTGGGAATAAAAACTAACACCTCCACTAGTTTCCACCCACAGACTGATGGCCAAACAGAGCGTGTCAACCAAACACTTAAACAATATCTAAGATGTTACGTAGAGGTAACGACAGAGGAATGGGTGGACAGGTTGTGGTTGGCAGAAATAGCCTATAATAGTGCCATACATAGTTCCACGAAACACGCCCCTTTTTACAATACATACGGTTTCCATCCCAACTTCACCCCCTTTAATCACCCTGCTTCAGCCTTATCTGTTCCTGAAGTTCAAGAAAGAGTAAGCCAAGAGACCTTGAGGGAGGTGAAAGGCAATCTGAGGGATGCAAAAATGAGATACATGACCTACGCTGATAAACACAGGCAACCCTGACCAGTGTAAAAAAAGGGGGATTATGTATGGCTCTAGATA
The DNA here is from genome assembly GCF_964263255.1 of Lissotriton vulgaris. Lineage (NCBI taxonomy): Eukaryota > Metazoa > Chordata > Amphibia > Caudata > Salamandridae > Lissotriton > Lissotriton vulgaris. The sequence continues at coordinate 1,137,396,222 of NC_141694.1, read as the reverse complement.
AAGAACATCAGGTTTAAGCTTTACAGCATATTTAATCCTAAATACATAGGTCCGTACAAAATCATCAAACTGGTCAATCCGGTGGTAGTCAGATTGGCTTTGCCTTCCAATTTATGGATACACCCTGCTTTCCATATATCACTAGTCAAACACTCCCGATCTAGCATTAAGGGTGGTTCTACACCGGTACTGGTCAACAACATGAAGGGAGAGGTATCATTGACTCCAAGATCTATCGTACCAGACTGTGGTACCTGGTGGCATGGAAGGGGTATGGCAATGAGGAGAACTCATGGGAACCTGCCTCTGGTGTTCATGCTCCTAGGTATACCAAACTGTTTCATAAACGTTTTCCTCTCAAGCCATGTCTCTGTCAGTGTTCTTCGGGGGAGGGATGTACTGTTGCATTCCATGGTGGAGGCCAGCCTAGAACACTGCCCTGAGCCATGGATTGCGGGTTGTGGAACGCAATAGAAAGACTACATTTCCCATGAGCAATGGCCTGAGGCGCTTGTGACGTCATCACGCCGCTGTACAAGTTGTTGCCGGAACTCAGCGCGGTGCCGTTGATTCTGTGTTGCTGCTGAAGAAGACTAGTAGGGGTGTTCGCACCAAAATTTCTTTGTCCTAGGAGGGTAGATGAAGCCCCCCAACCCCCCCATTGTGCTCAAGTACCGTTACTCTCTTCCAAGCCGTTGAGGGGGCAGTCCCGTTGGCCGAATCTCTCGTAGGTTCATGTGGGGCTGCTGCGGACAATCCTTGCACCGACTGTTGTTGTGTAGTCCCGTTTTGCAGAATCTCCATGGTTCTAGTGGGACTACATTATATGTGACCGTATTCTGGTTGGCAGCTCTAGGCGCATACTGCTGATTGCCTTCTGAGGTTAAGAAGGTAATTTGAATATTTGGAACTTACCCCGAGTGTGACTTTGCTTAGAGATTACCGGGGTGCTAGTTATTGAAAGCTGTTAGGAACTCGCATGCCTTTTTTCCCTGACTTCTGATGTACCTCCGAGTGGGAAAAGGCATCATAAGGATTTGTTGTTTTTTTGCTCTACGATACAGCTTTGGCTCAGAGCACCACGGAACACTATTTAATCTATACTCCTTGGTGACGTGAAACCAGGAGGTCTGAAGTACCGCTGTTGTTTGATGCTATTATAACCTTCCCCAATAATTTTATTTTCACGCAGCAGGGGTTGATTGAGCTACCGCCTGGCAGGCTCCGTTCTACAATCCCCCCTGTTGGAGAGATCCTATCTTAACCTTTTGGTATGTCTGAATCATTTACATGAATTCTGTGCTCGTGAAACACTAGGGGTTGATTCTAATATACTGTTACTCTCATAGGTTACTATTGACTGCAATCTTCCGGATACCAGGTCGCCAGGCAATGTAATGTTCTTTTCTTTTACAGGTATTGCTAATTCCTACTCTGTAAGATAACTTATATATATATATACATATATGTATATCAACGAATGTCTATTCTAGATGTAGTATATGTTTTTGTCTCATAGTGCCTTGTTCTCGTTACAGGTCTCCCTGGCTGCTGTCCCCTTCCTTTCCTTTCCTCGCCTGACCTCTCCTTCGTGTCTGTTGTTTTACTGAGACCTTGGGGCTCTCGGGAGGTGGAACCTATTTAAGCATCGTACGATTCTGAGGACTCCAGGGCCTGACACCTCTACAGGGGGAGAGTGAAGATGGGGGTCAGATTGAAAAGGCAAAACAGTCAGTAAGGGAATTCTTTTTATTAGAAGAGACAAATAGCTATATGACCTATCAACTGCAGGTATACAAGGAAAGTAAAATGGTTGGGAAACTGTTAGCCGGGGCCACTAAAAACCAACAGGAAGCTGCCCTTATTTCTAAGATTAGAGATCCCAAGACCAGCGATCTGAAAACTGATAAGGATTACACAGCGCAAATTTTTATGGCGCACTGTCAACAGCTCTATACCACTCAGTATGAAGTTGAATTGGACTTAATCCAGGAATACTTTGAGAAGATAAGTATCCCTAGCTTCTATGAGATCCTTAGGCAACAAATTCAACTTGATATAGCAGAAGAGGAAACTTTAATCGTTCTAAAATCAATTCCCAGCGGTAACGATAGGCTCCCCATTGAATTTCATAAGACCTTCTATAGGGAACTGATCCCCTTCTTGACGAGGCTGTTTAATCACATTCAGAAGGGGGGCGGTGTCCCCGTTAGTTTTCAAGTATCCGTGATTGTAAGCTTTGTTAAGAAGGGTAAAAACCATAAAGATGAAAATTCATATAGGCCGATAAGTCTCGTAAATGTTGATTATAAAATTCTTATGAAGGTTTGGCCCCAAGGTTTTATTCTACTCGCACAGGAACTGATACATAAAGATCAGTCAGGAATTTCTATTGCTGGAAGGTCAATGTCCTCGAATACCGGATTTTTGAATTAAGTACTTGACTTTTTTTAAGTATAATTCAATCTCCTCACTTATTATGATGGTAGATGCTGAAAAGGCGTTTGACCTGGTCAATTGGGATGCTCTTTTTTTTGGTCTGGGCAAATTTGAGGGTTCCCAGACAGGCAATAGATATGTTTAAAAACATCTATCAGGAAGCCCCGGCGGTCATTAATGCAAATGAAACAAGTTAAAAAGTAATGTTTTACAGTATCGTGACCGCCTGAAAGTTGGTGACTTTTTTGAAAACGGTATTTGCATATGTGACGTGCTAATACTTATTATTGAGCATATGCGACTTTCTAAAGTTATTTTTGTGCTTTGTATTTGCAATGTAGGTAGTAGGTAGAGTAGCACTACAAGTAGTGTTAGAAGAGGTGAAATACCAACGAAGCTTTTTTAACATACACATTTTGTTTTAAAGAGTAGCGAAGTGCTAGGATGAAGCTGTTTGTGTGGCTTACAGCTGTTTGAGCTTAGGCTGCCACACACGAGTTTGCAATGCAGCTAGTGTTTTAAAGCGTTTCGAAATCCTCCGGTGAGGAACGTCCTTGGCTGAGGCTGTATGTGTGCCTAGGAGCTGTGTGAGCGTAGTGTGCGACACACGAGGGGGGTGAACCTGAAGCCATTTTGGTCGAGTAGCGCTGCAAAAGAATTCGGAAGAAGTACAAACTTCAAGCAATAGATAGAGTAGCGCTGCAGGGGCTGTTACAAAGGGGGAAATAGTAACCAAGCTTCTTTAACATGCACATTGTTTTCTAAAACAGCAGTAAAGTGCTAGGATGAAGCTGTGTGTGTGCCCTACAATTGTTTGAGCCTTGGCTGCCCCACATGACAAGAAAAACCTAACGTTTTTTTAATATTTAAATGTGTTTTGTGCGCATATCCTTAATACTTTGCAATTATTCCAAGTGTGCTCTATAGTTTTTGGCGCTTACAGTCCGTGTTAATGGAGGCAGTGTTTTAAAGATTTATAAATTTGTTCTGCGACTTTGTGTTTGTGCTTTACAGTTGTGTGAGCTCACGCTGTGTGTTTTGTGTGCATGGCCCGGATACTTTGGAATGCAGGCAGTGTTGTAAAGGCTTGTGAAGTGTTCAGGTGAGGAAACTCCTTGGGTGAGGCTGTATGTGAGCTTATGAGCTGTATGAGTGTTTTACAAGATTGTAAATGTTTTGGTGACTTTGTGTCTGTGCTGTACAGTTGTGTGAGGTCGGGCTAGTACACACGAAAGAGGGGTGGACTGTAGTCTTTTAATTTAATGGCTGTTGCACGCGTAGCCTGTGCGGTGTGTGTTTTGCGTGCATGCCCCTGATACTTTGCAATGCAGCCAGTGTTTTAAATGCTTGTGAACAAAGTCCTTGGTTGAGTTCGTATGTGCGCCTAGGAACTATTTGAGCTTAAGCTGCCACACACGACTGGGGAAAGTGAAGCTGAAGCTGTTTTATTGCAATGGGTGTTGCACGCTTATTTCTGGTACTTTGCAATGGAGGCAGTGCTAATGGAGGCAGTGTTTTAAAGATTTGAAAGTTTGTTGAGTGACTTTGTGTTTCAGCTTTACAGTTGTGTGAGCTTGCGCTGTGTGTTTTGCGTGCATGGGCCTAATACTTTGCACTGCAGCCAGTGGTTTAAAGGCTTGTGAAGTGTCTGAATGAGGAAACTGGGTGAGATTGTATGTGAGCTTATAAGCTGTATGAGTGTTTTAAAGAATTTCAGATTTTTTGGTGACTTTGTGTCTGTGCTGTACAGTTGTGTGAATTCGTGAACACCTTATGCTATGCTACTGAACAACATATAACGCTAGCTAAGGCAACTTTTGTTTGTAAGAACTGAGAGTTTCTATATTGTAAAGCAGAAGATAAAAGGTGATCTACGAAAGGAAGAAGCTTATTAACACGGCGCCAGCTATATAAAAGCTGTAATGCCTCCCTGCCCTGGTTTCTCAGGTGTCAGCTCATGAAAGAAAAGCCTCACCAAATATATCAGGTTTAAAAACCAATTGCTGACTCTCAGGCATTGGGCGTTTGTGTGAAATGGGTTTAATTTGGGACTTCATTGTTGTCATTGTTTTCGTGCGATATGAAGTGATAAAAGGAATTTGTCAGGTAGTGTTGAGAAAGCGCGTCACATGGCACGGATTAGCAGCGATGCTGCGGTGAAGGTTTTTTTTTTAAAGCTGTGGAGAAGAGAACACGTGGCGCAGCCCCGGGCCAGAGCGCTGTGCATAATCTGTGTTCGGAGATTGTCGGCAGACAATCTTTATATCACGAGTCTGCGCACGGATAGAGGGGTGGCTTTTGATGTTGAAAAAAACCCTGTTTACTCTTTTTCAAAGTGCACTTTTGTAGTTCACTGATACTGAAGGTATATATACGTATGTTCATTTACCATGTAATGTTGTCAAAGTGGTCTGGCTGTGGTCTGATTGGTGGCATGTCTGGAATGCGAGTCACGGAAGGCAGGCGCTGGAGAGGGAGGAGGTGGGCTGCTTGCAACTCGAGTGACCAAGTGTGAAGCAGTGGGCGGGGAATCTGATGCCTTTGAAGCTCTCACTACCTTTGATGATGGAATGCGAGTCACGGAAGGCAGGCGCTGGAGAGGGAGGGGGTGGGCTGCCTGCAACTCGAGTGACCATATGGAGAGGGAGGGGGGTGGGCTGCCTGCTGGGAGAAGCTTGTGTGCCTTTGATGATCGAATGCAAGCTTGTGCACGACCTTGCATTCGGTCACGTGATTTCACTTGAACTGTTGAAAATCCGGATCGTAAAAAGTTAGCTTTGTGGATGGACGGCATTAGGTCTCTCTACGAGACCTAAAAAAGGACAGTGAACAAATAATCGTGGGACCAGGCAAGGGTACCTGGTGTCCCCCTTGTTCACCTTTTTTATTGAGCCCTCAGCGGAAATTAGAGTCCCAATCCCAGATATGACAAAGCTAAAACTATTTGCTGACGATATTATTCTATATTTAAGTCCGTAGAGACCAAATCTGGACCAGGTGCTATTCGAATTTAATACATTTGAAAGGATTGGGGGCTACAAAATAAATCAAAATAAAACTGAGATTTTAGTGTTAAATTCGGACTTGTAGTTTCGCCCCTCAAATCTAAAACCCCAGGCGTTAAGTACGGAACAGATACGTTACCATTGAGTATTTGTCTCTAGTCAGTATGAACAACTATTTAGGCTAAACTACCTAGCAATGCAGAATAAAATCAAAATATTGCTTGATAAATGGTAAATTTTACCTTTAACGCTAACAGGCCGTGTAGCCCTTATAAAAATGTCCATACTCCGTTATTAGTATTTCTTATTATTAACGTACCCTTGAAAATTAATGCCAATTTTTTTAAAGAGCTGGAATCAATGTTTAGAGAATTTGTTTGGAGTAAAAATGCCTCTAGGGTTAAGCAGTCAATACTCCAGTTAACATTAAACAGGTTGGACTACCATTGCCTAGAATGCAAACCTACTACGAAGCAGCGATTTTAAATCTCGCAGCGCGCTTACTGGAGCCAAAGGGATTCATAGATATTTTTTTCTTTGATAAAATGGTGTTGTATGGCATTTTAGATTCCAAATGGATTTTCCAGATTCATGCCCTTATATAGATACACTTCACGTTGCCCTTATATAGACATAAAAATCAAGCCCTTATTTAGGCATAGCCCATGCTACCCAAATACAGGCATGGGTACTTCCATCTGTCCACCAAACGTCACAACGATTTCTTGGAAAACCAGCTTAAGCCATTAGGAACTTCCCCTTGCTTGAATATTGATTTCTCCAAGAACTCAGTTACTTTACAATGAACAACTATTCCCTAGGGGTTGATTCATGACATTCATTTGCCCGACTCAAAGTCCAACATGGCATTCCTAAACACCTTCAAGGTATAAATATACCTTCACTTCCTATAGCAAAGTAGGGTGGTTCGGTGCAGTTCCACTACCTAATTGCCCGACGCAGCTTGCTACAGCAAGTGCCGAAAGAAGACGACTCTCCAAGCTGACGCACTGATCAGGAAGCTGCCCTCCTCTGCCGAGAAATCCAGCTCCAGTGTTTCTGACTCCCCTTGCAGGGAGTTGGGAAATCAAGTCCCGAGACAGAGATAACAGACCTCCTTTATTCTAAGGTATGCAACTGATTCGAACCTAGAGAAACTTTTGTCAATTCTTGGCAGAACTAAATCTTATGCTAAACAACACTTACGTCTTCTTTCGTACTAGACCTAGGTTAGGTATACTGGGGTAGGTGTATTTTAGATGCACCAGTTGAGTATTTTAGCCTGGGTTATTTATGTATGTATTTTTATATGGCTCAGAAACCATACAATGCTATTACAGTAATATTTTATAATACTATTCTCGCTGTACGCATTATACTTTGCATTCTGCCTAACAATTGTAGCAGTTCACCTCTCTTGCATGAGAAAGACTGTTCAATTAACCTTTTATTAAAAAGCCTATTTCTCTATTTCTGTGCGCCCTCTTTAGAAACAAAGCATGCACGATTGACTGAGTTAAATACTTATCTATTGTTTCCACAACTCTGAAGATATTTTCCAGTCTTAGGGAAATAAAGTTGTCATGTTTATGCGGTTGTAAGAAACTAATCCGTTCTTGTGTATTTGAGAAAGTTTCTAGTGACCTCTGAGCTAGCTGGCACTCACAATTATGTTTAGTATATTCGATAGAGACCTACTGACCTAAGTTCTACGTCATATCTATAGGGTATATTATTCCAATGCGCAGAGCCTATTGGGAATATAGGAACTACACTACAATGGTACAGGAATCAAGCTCGCAGATGCCAACAATCCTAAAAATAGCTAAACTGACTAAAAGAACTAGATATAACATGCTTCAGGATTTTGATTTTATATTGAAATCTTTTTTTTTTTTAAAGCTGGCTCCTCCGGTTTCAATTATTCTCCTGAGGCGGAAGCCGGGAGCTGACCTCTTTTTAAAACTGTTATCACCTGTGTGACGCAATACTTGATTATTTGTTTTTAACTTGCACTTACCCTCCTGGCATCACCAGAGCTTGACCTAGATTCGCCTACACAGCAGATTTATCGCTGTAGCGAACACCACGAAATACAAACTAATCCAGCCGCCATTGACGGCGAGGGACGAGGCCACGCCTACCCTTAGGCCACGCCCACACGCCCACTTGTGTATAAAACGCTGACTAAAAGCGCGTTGTACCAGAAACCTCGCACACTCCTGAGGCGGAAGCCGGGAGCTGACCCCTTTTAAAACTGTTATCACCTGTGTCACGCAATACTTGATTATTTGTTTTTAACTTGCACTTACCCTCCTGGCATCACCAGAGCTTGACCTAGATTTGCCTACACAGCGGATTTATCGCTGTAGCGAACACCACGAAATACAAACTAATCCAGCCACCATTGACGGCGAGGGACGAGGCCACGCCTACCCTTAGGCCACGCCCACACGCCCACCTGTGTATAAAACGCTCACTAAAAGTGCGTTGTACCAGAAACCTCGCACACTCCTGAGGCGGAAGCCGGGAGCTGACCTCTTTTTAAAACTGTTATCACCTGTGTCACGCAATACTTGATTATTTGTTTTTAACTTGCACTTACCCTCCTGGCATCACCAGAGCTTGACCTAGATTCGCCTACACAGCGGATTTATCGATGTAGCGAACACCACGAAATACAAACTAATCCAGCCACCATTGACGGCGAGGGACGAGGCCACGCCTACCCTTAGGCCACGCCCAAACGCCCACCTGTGTATAAAACGCTGACTAAAAGTGCGTTGTACCAGAAACCTCGCACACTCCTGAGGCGGAAGCCGGGAGCTGACCTCTTTTTAAAACTGTTATCACCTGTGTCACGCAATACTTGATTATTTGTTTTTAACTTGCACTTACCCTCCTGGCATCACCAGAGCTTGACCTAGATTCGCCTACACAGCGGATTTATCGATGTAGCGAACACCACGAAATACAAACTAATCGAGCCGCCATTGACGGCGAGGGACGAGGCCACGCCTACCCTTAGGCCACGCCCACACGCCCACCTGTGTATAAAACGCTGACTAAAAGCCCGTTGTACCAGAAACCTCGCACACTCCTGAGGGGGAAGCCGGGAGCTGACCTCTTTTTAAAACTGTTATCACCTGTGTCACGCAATACTTGATTATTTGTTTTTAACTTGCACTTACCCTCCTGGCATCACCAGAGCTTGACCTAGATTCGCCTACACAGCGGATTTATCGCTGTAGCGAACACCACGAAATACAAACTAATCCAGCCGCCATTGACGGCGAGGGACGAAGCCACGCCTACCCTTAGGCCACGCCCACACGCCCACCTGTGTATAAAACGCTGACTAAAAGCGCGTTGTACCAGAAACCTCGCACACTCCTGAGGCGGAAGCCGGGAGCTGACCTATTTTTAAAACTGTTGTCACCTGTGTCACGCAATACTTGATTATTTGTTTTTAACTTGCACTTACCCTCCTGGCATCACCAGAGCTTGACCTAGATTCGCCTACACAGCCGATTTATCGCTGTAGCGAACACCACGAAATACAAACTAATCCAGCCGCCATTGACGGCGAGGGACGAGGCCACGCCTACCCTTAGGCCACGACCACACGCCCCTTTTCCACCCCTAAAAAGATGTGCAACCACCGGACGCGCAGCGGACGGGCGCAGCGGGTGCGCCGTCAGCGCGCCGAAGGCGCGCCAAAGGCAAGCCCGTCTGGGCCCGTCCGGGCCCAGGCGGCCTCAGGCCTAGACACTATGCCCAACTCTCAAAGGCGCATAACCTACACCCAAGATACGCTTCGAGCTTGGAACACGAATAAACATCCTCAGTGTAAGTACACCCTTAAGGAAGACACCCCTTTCACAGGCTGCACCCTCTGCAATCCGACAGAGGAAACGGAACGCGGCCAAGCACTTCGATTCGGCCTTCTGAACTGCAGGTCTCTTGTAAAACATGCTCATGAAATAAATATCCTCGCCCAGAATTCTATGCTGGACGTATTGTTTCTGACAGAGACATGGATGACACCTAACAGTGACTTCGACATGGTCAATGCAGTCCCACCAGGTTATCAAATTTGCTCTCTGAACAGACCGTTCGGCAGAGGTGGCGGGCTAGCCATACTTTACAAAGACCATCTCACTTGTAGGATCGAAAGTGGATCTGTCAAAGACTGTGAAAACTGCAACTTCACTTTCCAGATCTCACCAACTATCTCACTGTCGGGATTACTAGTGTACCGACCGCCAGGCTCGCTAGAGGAATTTTCCTGCACCTTGATGGATCACATCATACTAAAAACAATTACGGCCTCCAACTTCCTCCTCCTAGGGGATCTTAATTTGCATTTCCTAGACCCTGCGGATAATACCGCAGCTAACCTACTAGCAGATCTTGCATCAGCTGACCTTCATCTTCTGAACTCAAAAGCCACCCATGAGAAAGGCCAGCTTTTGGACCCGATTTTTACAAATATCAGGAACCTCAAAACCCAAGATCCCACCCCCCTCCCATGGACAGACCACTTACTGGTCCCCATGTATTGGTACCTCCAAACCACCCCGGCTCTAAAACAGAAAACCAGGACACTCGGGAGACGGTGGCATAAGCTGATACCAGAGGAGTGGGAAGCGAAGTTAATAGAATCCACCGTACCTCTCTCCGCGGATCCCAACACGGCGGATAGAGAATTTAACGGCTGGCTCACCCACTCCCTAGACAGCCTTGCCCCACTAACCAGCACCCTTAAACACATCAAAAGGATCAACCCTGCTCCATGGTACACACCTTCCCTTAACGCACTAAAGAAGGAGTGCAAAAGGACGGAACGCATTTGGAGGAAAGATAAGTCGGTGAAGGAGAAAGACGCCTTTCAATTATCCATGAAAGCGTACAAACTAGCACTTCGTAATGCCAAAAGTGCCTTCTACGAGGAAAAAATAAAGAATTCCTCCTGCTCAGCCAAGGAGACCTTCCTTATCCTTAAAGAGCTCCTCCATGTCCTGGACCCCCCACAAAAACCTATGGACCCCAAAGCAGCAGAAGAAAAATGCGTCAATCTAGCCACCTTTTTTGACGAAAAAATTTAAAAAATCCTTGCCTCCCTTCCTGCTGCTAAACTCGACACCACTGGGAAAGTTAAGGACCTACCTCCCTTACAGTGGAATTCCTCCGCGAAACCCGATACGCCCCATCTGGCGTTATTTGGCCCAATCACTATAGAGGAAGTTGCAGCAACATTTGCGTCAATCAAGAGTGGCGCCCCCAGTGACCCAGTACCCATAAGATTTCTCAAAGATATCACCCATACCATAGTGCCCCAGCTGACCGCCCTTATCAACACCTCTTTAGCCCAAGGGGAAGTCCCTTTGAGTTGGAAGGAGGCAGTCGTGAAAGGGCTTCTCAAGAAACCATCACTGGACCCTGAGGATCTATCTAATTATAGACCAATCTCTCTCCTCCCCTGGATAGGTAAGGTCGCCGAGAAACTTGTAAATAAAAAGCTGTCTCAATTCCTGGAAACCAACCACCTCCTTAAGAACTCACAGACAGGTTTTCGACCAGGTCAGGGCACTGACACCGCTCTCCTTGCAGCAGTGGAGAAGACCAGAGAAATTCTCGATACAGGAGGATCAGTGGCAGTGGTCCTCCTAGATTTGAGTGCGGCCTTCGACACTGTCAGCCACCAGGTCTTAACCCAACGTCTAGAAAACATCGGAGTGAAAGATACAGCGCTGAAATGGCTCACGTCCTTTCTTTACCAACGCTCTTTCCAAGTCTGGGAATGTGAATGTCGCTCCCCCTCCATCCCCCTCCGGTGTGGTGTGCCACAGGGCTCATCACTAAGCCCCACGTTATTTAACGTGTACATTGCCCCACTGGAGGAGTTGGTCTCTCCATTTGGAGTCACCATCGTCAGTTATGCTGACGACACTCAGCTGGTGGTAACTCTCTCTCACCCCAAGCTAGAGCCTTCCAATCTCCATGACTGCCTCTCCAATATCCATCAATGGATGAGCGACTCAGCCCTGAAATTAAATGGGTCAAAAACGAAGATTCTTCTCCTAGGGCATAAAACACTGAATCTACCCCCAAACATCTGGCCCGCCTGTATGGGTGAACCTCCTGCCCCCAAGACGGAAGTTAAGAGTTTGGGAGTATGGTTAGAGAAAGATCTCACCTTCAGAACGCAGGCAAGGAAAACGGCCGGCATCTGTTACGGCTTACTAAGATCATGCAGAAAGGTGCTCTCCCTACTCCCTTTCCAGTCCCGACTACTGCTGATCCAAGGCCTAATTGTGTCCAGGTTGGACTACAGCAACGCCATTTACTTAGAAGCCCCGGAAACCACTCTCCAAATACTACAGAAAACCCAGAATGCCGCTGCCCGGCTGCTCACGAATACCCCAGCCAGAACATCAGCCAAACCTGCACTGAAAAAACTACACTGGTTCCCGATCAGGGAAAGAGTGATATTCAAGGCCCTATGCCTGGCTCACAAAGTACTGCACAACGCAGGTCCACCAATCCTTAACAACTGGATCACACCCTACAGACCTACGAGAGCGCTTCGGTCAGACCATGAAAACCTTATTGTGGTTCCCAGGGTGAAGAAGGCCCGCGCAGGTGGCCGCCGCTTCTCAGTCCACACAGCGAAACAATGGAACGCGCTCCCCTTGAGACTCAGATCACAACCTAACCTCCTGTGATTCAGGAAATCTCTCAAAACCTTTCTTTTCCCTTAAACCACTGTCACCCCCGTACTTTCAGCCATCAGGAACTTGAGGTTTAGCGCTGGGATACTCTTGGGTGACTACGCGCTCTATAAAAACCTAAAATAAATAAATAAATAAAATAATAATTATTTAAAGTTGATAGAATGTAAAAGTCTGGGTCTCCAAATTCTTTCTAGTCGCCTGAAAAACTGGAAAGATTGTGGATTAGAGGAGTTGGGACATTTTTTAACTAATAATAACATAATTACCTGGCAAGAGGTGCAAAGTAGATATGGTGATCATAAGAAGCTGTTTTTTTTTAGTATCTACTGATTACAAAATGTATAAAAAAAATATAATCTTACATCAATGGCACCCCAACAAGCCAGGTATGGGCCCTTTTGTGAGCCAAATTAAAGGGGGTAGGCAACTGGTACTAGCAGCTGACAAAACTCAATGTGTCCCCCGAGGTCGGGAAATTTTTAGGAAGAGTAGCATGTAGTAGTCATGATTGGCAGTTAATATCTCAGCGAAGCAGTAAGTCATTAAGAGCTGCCAACTTTAAAAGGATGGCCTTCCTGTCCCATTGGTTGGCATTTTACACCCCCCAATCCCTTAGTAAAAGATAGCTGAAAGTAGAAAATAAATGTTTCCTTTGCCAATCTGAGGGGAGAGGGGACTGGCTTCACACTTTTTTCATGTGTACATAGTTAGAGCTTTTCTGGGTGAAGTTCTTCTCGGCTATAAGCCAGGCAATGTAAAAGAAGGTAGACCCTGAAGTTATGGTAGCCCTCCTTGGCTTTTCTAGATTTTGCGATTAGTTCTTTGGTTGCCCGCTCCTTAAGTCTCCAGAGTTGGAGGTCGGAGGATGTCTCCTCCCACTTGAAGTAGATACATAAAAATGAAACATACCATGGGATTTGAAGAAGCATATGCCATAAGGGTAGGAGTTACAAGAAAATGTGAGGCTGTCCAGATGAATTTGAAGAATTTAGAAACAATGGTGTGGCTAGAAATGTTATAGTTCTTGCACTATACAACTTTGATGGTTTAGCACGACGATGCACTTTTTATGCGCCAAAAAAGCACATTTAAAAAGCACTTTAGCACTTTGACACTTTTTTGCACTTTATATATTAGTGTTGGGGGATCCCCCCAGTGTATTGTAGCACAAAGCACTTTAGTATTTTAATAGCACAACTTATATAGTTGTAAGAAGTTTAAGAACCGGCTTGTTCATCGACATTACATATTGATTTTTAATATGCTTTGACATTTTGATCTTTAATGGTTTATAGCTAATTTAATATTGGCTCAGTAAATGTATAATGCTTAGTTCAATATTCTGATGATAATAATTGTTTGTAAAATTATCTCCTTTTTGTGTTGCTCAATCAAAAATATATATTTTTTTAAACTTGGGAAAAGGTAGGGAATACATTGATTTAAGGATTTCCTTATAGATGGTGCATCGAAATCTTGGAATCGAATGAAATTGACTAATCCGGGACTCACATTTTAGGTTTTTTTCCTTTTTTTAATTCCGGAATTTATTCAGTAACTTTCATATCACCCAGATGCTCTGGCAAATCTGATTAGCCTTACCTATTACGTGAAAGAGACCGAAGGGGTAGGAAACTGGTACCAGATTTTGCTGGATCTATTGCATGTAAAAGTCATGCTACAAGCACTAAAAAGATTCAAAGCTCTATATGCTGCAGGGTAGCTATGCAAACATGGAGAGCATATAATATCTGGGCACATAAAGCATTTAGCGGGCCAATTACAAACGTATGGCTTTTTTTGTAAGTGGCAAGTTTATTATACCCCATCTCGTCTCCATAAAATGTACCTTTCCTTTTTGGGAGCATGCTTTAGAAGTAATTGCCCCAATGGGCATCAGCTAATATTACTTGTTGAAGACTGTTATATATGTGTCATTGGACATTTGTAATGTATTTACTTATCCAGTACCCTAGGTGATCAATAGCACTAAAGGGTGTGCTCATTAGTGCTCTACAGTTTTAAGTAGAAATTATTTAGCCGAGATTCCGGTCTTCAAGTACTAATTCAGTGGGTGTCCACAGAAGTCAAAAACGAATGAACCGTTGTTCTATTACATATTTACATTCTTAAAATATGGCAGTTTTTCTTTTCCCTCATAAAGTGCTATTACCAAACTGAACTTTTTATCGTCACATTATACATCTGTCTGTGAAAATACTACAATTTACAACGATTCAATCAATAAAATTACATCCAGTTCATGCTGCCCAATTCACTTCATCTAGTGCAGCCCTCTAAAACATATCTTTTGTTCAGCTATTGACAATTGCCTGTTTATTTTGTTCTCAATTTCTTAAAAACAATTTATTTCATACCAAGAATTATATATGTGAAATACGACCAGCAATCTAAAAATCAGATGTATGAGGGAGGAAGGAAAGAAAGCATATACAAAAGATAGAGAACACAGGAGTAAGATAGTGAACAGAGAGGTTCTTACATTTTCTGGATTACAAAAATTATAGAAAATGTCTGAGCGATGAGAGCATTCTACAGTTTTCGACCATATGGTGACAAAGCCTGTAGGTGCGTGTGTTCTAATACATCGCTAATATTATGATTATATAATGACACATGATCATGTCACATTTGACTCATGGACATCACTAATATGACTGAAGGTTCACGGTCCTTTGTACATGAACCGCATCGGCCTTAAGAGCTGTTCAGGGAGAGAAATGGAAATATTGTTGCTGGCTGTATTTCTCCTGCAGCAGAAGCAGCACCTCTGACACAATGTCTGGAGCCAGCTTGCTAAACTCAGAGATGCGCATCACTGCAACGCACATTTTTCTCCCGAAATGGCTCCACATGCATTGCAGGAGGCACTTCATGTGAAAAAAAGCAGGGCAACAGTTAAATTATGCCATGGTTTCATGTTAGAATTGTGTCACATTTTTTAGACTCCCAGCATGTCAGGCTCATTTAAACATTGTTCTACCCAGGAAGCAAAATGACGGCTTGCGGCAGTGATCAGAAGACCGGGCAACCTACTGGGTCTTTATTCTAACATTGAGCTATAATGCATTATATGTAGGTACTGTTGAGCTCTAGACATGAGCTACAGTCCCTGGAACTAATTACATTGATTTATTTATTTTGAAAGTTTTATAGAGCGCGAAAAAGACCCTTGCGGATATCAGAGCGCTTTACAATCAGTGAAGGATAGTTATGCAACAAAATAGCAACAGGTACATTGTCTATACATAGCCTAATGTAGACAGTAAATCAAAACAATAACGGGTAAATCAAGTATACATAGCATATTATGCACACAAAGAGGTGAAGGATAGGGAGGCAACTGAGGGTCATAGGTTGTCTGTACACATGTGATATAAGAAATATCGGTAGAGGTACTAGTGAACTTGTAGTTTCCTTAGATAGTGTTCATGGGAATTTTTCCATGAGAATCGCTTTTACTTCCTTTTTGAAACATGCCATAGATTTGATAAGTCTGGTTTCTGGGGGTAGTGCGTTCCAAATCCTAGGAGCCATCCCTGAGAATGATTGTTTATACGTTTTCGTCTTGTTGAATCTGTGTGGCTTCAATAATAGGTTTTCCACACTTCTTGTGGATCTATTACCACCAGAGATAGTCAGTTTCTGGGTGAGGTAGCTGGGTGCATTATGGTGTATGGCTTTGTGAGTCAAGCAGGCAATTTTCAGCTGAATTCTGGCTTCCAATGGTTGCCAGTTCAAGGCTTTTAAGTCAGGGCAGATGTGGGACATTCTGTTCAAGCCTGTGATTAGTCTGGCTGCAGCATTGATGGAAGCTCTTAGTGGAGCTGTGGTCGCTTTGGGGAGGCCACAGAGAGAGACACTTCCATAGTCCACTCTGAGGATGACTAGAGCTTGAACTGCCGTCTTGAAATCGTTGAATGGTAAGAAGGGTTTCAGCTTTCTCAGAGCATTAATCTGGAAATGTGCCCCCTTTTTAGCGTTGCTAATATGTTTAAGCATGTTGAGTTTGCAGTCAAGGGTTATACCCAATGATTTTGATGAGTCGATGATGGTTGGTTGAACGTTGAATGCCGTAAGGTGTTTGAACCAGTCATGCAAGAGGGGTATTTTGGCGGGTGGAGCTATAAGGAGGAATTCCGTTTTTAGTGCATTTAGCTTGAGATGGTTCTCAGCTAACCATAACTGGGTGTTTAAAAGTGTTTTGTTGAGCTGTGTGTCATCTAATGTATGTATCTTAAGGTACAGTTGTGTATCATCTGCGTATATGTGAAATTGTACGTTGGATGCTTGCAACAGGACAGGGAGCGGTTCCATAAATAAATTAAACAGTGTTGGGGATAGAGCGGACCGTTGTGGGACTCCCAAAATTACTGGCACGGATTTGGCCAGGGAATTGTTTAGGCCTGGGCAAAGCACTACGCTACGCTTGCGGAGTTTGCGAAGTTTGCACAACTTCGCACTACGCGAGCTGCACGTAGCACAGTGCGAACACGCGTAGTGCAGCGCAGCGTAGTGCAGAGCTCATTTTTTGCTTGTTCGCAGTCCTGAACGTCATGTTCGCGACCGCGAGCAAGCAAAATGACATCCCGGCGAGATTCTCAACGCGGGGAGGTAAGGTTTCTCATTGTGAGTGGTTGTGCATGCTTGCGACCGCTCTCAATGAGAAACTACCAGTTCGCGTTGAGAAAGCTGCAGCTCGAGTAATAATCTACTCGAGCAGCAGAAAACTACAGCTCGCACTGTGCAAGATGCCATTTTCAATGATTGCACAGTGCCGGATGCTTGTCCGCACTGTGCAATCATTGAAAACACTTCTTGCACAGTGCGAACATGCTACTACGCAGCTCGCGTAGTGCTACGTGAAGTTCGCGTAGTGCGAAGTGCACTTCGCGTAGCTTCGCGTAGCACCACTTCACGAACTACACCCACCCTTAGAATTGTTGGCCTTGAATTTTTTAGTCCAGTTTTGAAGAAAGGAGGTAAACCACTTAAGCACTGACCCTGATAGTCCCATTCTGTGATTCAGCAGATCTATCAGGTTCTCGTGATTGACAGTATCAAAGGCTGAGGAGAGATCTAATAGGATGAGTAGGCATGAACCATTCTGATCAAGTATTTGTAAAGCATCATCAATTATGTGTGTCATAGCTGAGTCAGTGCTATGCCCTGCTCTGAAGCCAGATTGGTGTTTATCCAGACGATCAAAGTGGTCAATGTGTTTTGTCAATTGATGTAGTACGCATTTTTCCAGGAGATTGGCTAGAGTAGGGCTATTGGAAATAGGGCGATAGTTGTTAAGGTCCATGGAGTCAGCTGTGGGTTTTTTGAGGATGGGTGTAACCTGCCCTAATTTGAGGATGTCAGGGATGCAGCCTTGCTGGAGTGAGCTGTTGATGATTTTGATCCAGAGCGGCAGAATCAGTGGGGTGAAGTCTTTAACTGAGTTAGCTGGGAGAGGATCGGATGTGTGATTGGCAGGCTTGAGGGTGCTGAGAATCTTGCCTATTGCTTCTTCAGTGTAGGTATGACAGGAAGATCAAGCTGCGTTGTTTTTTAGTTCCAATTTTGAAGTGGCATGTTGTGGCAACGATGGAAGAGTAAGGGGTGTTTTGGTGTGCATGCTTGATTGTAGGATAAGGTTATTGAGTACACCTTTCTTATATTTTCAGTCTTTATATTAAAGAAGGTAGCAAATTCTTCGCACGCGGGTTGAGTACGAGCTGTGTCTTGTGATCGTTGAGGTTCATCCTTAGATTGGGTTTTAATTTGTTCAAAAAGTTTTTAGGGGCGGTTTCTAGCTTGGTCTAGGCGGTGGGTGAAAAAGTCTGCTTTAGTGCGCTTGATCTTTCTATGATACGCATTTCTCTTTTTCCTTAGAATTTTGAGCTGCTTGGCGGATGGCACTGATTTCCAAATGCGTTCGGAAATTCTAAGAGAGCGTCTATTATCGTTCAGCATGTCAATGTACCAAGGTTTAGAGTCTTTCGAGGACACTCTCCTTAGTTGAAGAGGAGCAGCCTCGTTGATAACCGATATCATCTAGTTGCAGTAGTGGTTGGTGAGGTCGTGAACATTGGAGAGTCCAGCCGGGGGCTTGAGTAGTTTATGGCTGTAGGTTAGTAAAGTTTTTAAGTCTCTTTTCCATATCTTCGGCTTAGTGGATTGGGCTGCATTGAGTTTCACAATTTCCCTGATAGAGAAGGTGATGATATGGTTGTCTGACCAATCACAGGGTAGGATTGAGTCAAGCTGAATGGAGTCATTTTTGGAGATTATTAAGTCCAAGGCTGCGCCTTTGTTGTGTGTGGGGCTGTTGCAAATTTGGGGTAGGTCTAGCGCACCAATTAAGTTTTTGAGACTGTTGACCATTGAGTCGTTGAGGTCATTCCAATGGAGATTGAAGTCGCCTAGGAATATTTGATTGTGTTGTCATCTGGTATTCGTTGTGACCAAGTCCATGAAGTGTTCCATGAATGTGAGGTTGTCGCTGGGTGGGTGATAGATGATGTGTAATGAGCAAATTAGATTGCCATTGCTGTTGACGTCAATGCACATATATTCGCAGGTGGAAAGTGTGGGGTATAAGGCTCTGTTTACTGAGATGCTGCTGCGATATAAGCACGCGATTCCTCCTCCAAGCTTACCACTCCTATCCAGTCTGATGATGTCATAATTTGGTGGTACAAGAATGTCCAGGAGGGGTGAGGAGGATTCAGTTAGCCAGGTTTCTGTTAACACAATCAGGTCAAGCTCCTGTGCGATGATGAGGTCGGCAATGTCTACTTTGTGTCTAGAGGCCGATCTGCAGTTCATAAGAGTGCATCTAAGACATGGTGAGATGAGGGAAGGGGTGGGATCGAGTGTGAGTGTGATTCTTCTAATATTATTATCGTTGATTCCTCTCTTGATGTATGTGGGGGACCTGTGTGGGTTGAGGGGAATAGTCGGTATGGCCGTGTGTGCAGGGGAGATGGGGGTGATGAGAGGGGGTATGTAGGAATGCAGAAGGGAGGGTATATCACTCTCTGAAAATGGGTTGATTGTTCGCATTGGGCGGGTAGGGAGATTGGGGGCTGGCATGGAATTCCAGATGGGGGTGAGTTGAAGGCGAGTTGGGGGCTTACTTGATCTAGACGTATTTGCAGATCTAATGTACATTGATTGTCTAGATATCATCTCTTTAAGAGTGTGTACTTCCTCTTTGATTTGGTGGATTGCGGACATAATCACATCCAGACTGGTATCTTTTGCTGTTATGAGAGGGGTAGGTGGATGTGATAGCTCATACGGCGTACGATCAGGAGCGGTTGTGAATGAGGAGGGTGGCTGAAATATGTGTGTTGGTGTAGGCAGTGGGGTGGAAGGGTGGGAAGTCAGATGTTGTGGAAGTTTATCCTGAGGTGCAAACTAGGGATGATAGATACCAGAGAGGGGGTGAAGACATGGGGTGGAAGAGAGCGAGGAATCATCAGGAGCTGCCTGGGCCTATGGTGAATAATGCTGTAGCAAAGGGGATGATAGGTACAGGAGAGGGGGTGAGGACATGGGGTGGAAGGTAAAGAGGAATTCTCATGAGCTGCCTGGGCCTATAGTAAATAAGGCTATAGCATTGTGGTGAAGAAGGTCTAGGATGGCCGAATCCTTAGCCAAGGATTTAATGCACAAATGTATAGTCCTCAGTTTGTTTCCAGTGCAGGGAAGGAGCCAATGGGGTCCTGTTTTCTAACCAACAGGCTGAGTGGGAATAGTGGGTGGGTCGAGGAAGTCCTATTACACTCTTTAGTTGATAAAGACTATAGTCCTCTTTCCCTTATAGTGGCGTAGTAAATAAACAGCAGTACTGTGAGATACCCTAGGAGTAGCCCAGGGTGGAGGGGTCCCGATGTCCATATTCTAAAAAAGTTGCCCATTTTGCCCTAGGTAAATAGGTAATGGAACCCCTAGTCCGTGTATAAGTAAACATGCAACCATTTTGCCAGGAACAAAAGCAACGTCTTCAGTCATAGTTCAATCAACAAAAAATACAAGTGAGAAATAGAGAAAAATTGAGTGCTGACACAGCAAATGTATAATATAGTCAGTTGTTAAAAGTGTGAGCCAGCCGAAGAAATAGGTAAAGCTAGCTTGCCTTTGATAACGTTGCTGCCTTCTGTGTGGAGGCTTTGTAGATGGTAGAAAAGTGAAGCCTGAATAAGCTGTGTGGGGAGTAGGGTGAACGCATTATCGGCATTGTTGTGGCACAGTAGTTGTTCCTGAGAGGGCCGGGCTGAGCCCCAACCTCAATCCGAGAGCCGCCATCATTCCAAACGGGGAGACAACATGAGGAAGGGAAGACAGCGTGAGGAAGGGGAGTCAGCTCTCCGATCACGGAGGCCCGTTGTCCTTGTTGCTGCTGTGGGGGGGGCTGTCTCATCCTGCTCCTCCGCAACAAACCACGATGCAGCTGTATGCCCGGCCGTTTCTATTGGATCTGAGCTTGCCAACCCTGCGGGCGCCGCCGGCTCGTGCGCAGATTGAGGAGGCGGCACTGGCAGTGGCGGCTCCTCTATGGGGTCGTTTAGGCATTGCCCCCCTGCTTTCTCGCCGTGTGAGAAGGCAGAAACAAATGGTAGTTATTGCCTTAATAACTACCATTTGTTTCTGCTATCTCGCACAGCGAGAAAGCAGAAGTTCCTGGTTGAGAGTTGGCGGTGTTACTCGAGAGCAGGGGGGAGTGTCTTGCCACCTGTTGTTAATACTGTCTGTTTGGGCAGCCTTAGGATGCCCAAACAGACAGTATTAAGTACAGTGGGCAAGCCACTCCCCCCTGCCCTCAAGTAACACCACCCACTCTCCCTGTTCTCTCTGTATGCTGCAGCATACAAAGAGAAAATGATGCAGGTGGGGCAGCGGCCGCACCAATCAACAAAGCGGTGGTCGAGAGGAGGGCGGCTGCCTGTAGCCTTCCTGATGACGTGACCTGCCTGGCTGCAGGAATTCGAAACCAGGACGGCGGGAGTTGGGAGTCTGGAGCGTCGGAACTGGAAGGTAAGTTTGACTTTTATAAGTTTATTATTCATCCCGCCTCCCCTCCAACCCCTCCGCAGCCCGACAAACCCATTTCCACCCCCCCCCCCCCACCGGCCCGTCATGCCAGCCGCGACTGTGACTTTCATCAGTGCACCGCATAATTAGTTTTCTTAAACCCTTGAGGGGGGTAGAACACTTAACTGGCACTGCGTGCGCCGATGATTTTGTTCTCTCCAGCTCTGGGTTCTTAAGACAGGGAACACAGCACACATGCAGAAAATGTAATTTAGGCCTAACCTGGTTTGTTCTGTGTGGAAGTACCACACAGGACTGGGGGAAAACTCAGGAGGACAAGATTTAATTTACATTTAGATCGGCTCATTGCATTCCTGTGCGATGATCAATCAGAGGACTTCAGACCTAGTCGTGCAGCCACCCCCGGTGTCTGTTCAAGCAAACAAGTCTTCTGCTCTCCACAATGCTCTCTCTCGGCCGTATGCTTCTCACTCTATCAAGACCCATTGCTTCACCCTTCAGTGTAAATGAGACCGAAGGTGAGTGGCCTCTCATTTTTGTTCTAAAAAATGTTTTCTTGGTGACTCAGCCAATCCAACCCTGCCTGTGGACCTCTGGGAGGGGGGGATTGGGTCAGCGTGGCAAGGGGGAAATAAATGCTTTCAGCCTATCCACTTAATTAGCCAGAAGCCAAAACTGATTTAACAATATACAAATTATTTTTGCCAGTAACATCTTCCAGTGGGAGAGGGGAGAAGCGGTTTTAATGGTGCTCCTTAGACTCACATCTCAGATTATAGAAATGTGTGTGCATGTGTGTACGTTTTTTACTTGACACTAATATGTCTCATGTAAGCTTGTTCATGGACAACAGTTCTCCATGTGAATTTGGACCTGTAAATGTACGTATCTCTCTGCATCTTACTTACAGTTAATTGTACGTATTTGATTTTAGCAGGCTTGGATGCACTGCGAGCCCCCACTTATTACTGAAATAGAAAGAAATATTTATATATTGTAATGTAATGTGATATACCTCATACTAACCTTAGAAAGCCTTTTAAGCGGGCTGTTGCTTCTGGCCAGAGGACTGTGTTATTATCCAGTTTTATCCAGTCTCCAGGGCACGTTACAAATTTATACTGAATAAGTTGCTAGCTATGTCATTATCATATGAAATCTCTTAATTTTTTTTTTTAGCAGAGTTTTATATAGCGCGAACTAGACCCGAATCGCGTATCAGAGCGCTTTACATAGCACCACTTACGTTACATGAGGACACACATTCTTTTTTAGGCAGAGGAAGATTAAGTGATTTGCTCAGAATCACAGGAGGTTTTGGCGTTGTTACCGAGACTCGAACCCTGTTCCCCAGGTCCGAGGTCGAGCGCCCTAGCCATTAGCAATTTCGCTATTGCATTATTCACCTTCTTGCTTTATCAAATTGGCTTGAAAACGCACCATTTGCCCACTCTTTTTTCAAACCTTTCCTAGGTGAGGACCCCTCCAAACCCCTCTTATGATGGTTGAGCTCACCCCCTACCCTTGCTTGCAAGAGGGCACTCATCAAGAACATTTACGCCTCACCACTTTCACAGATCACCAGCCGCCACTGTGCACTGGGATGCGAACCTCCCGGTGCTTCCCAACCAGGTCACCAGGCCTGTCCCATGAGTAGAATGGGTCCGCTGCTGTTCATCGAGGACCCTCTGCTGCAAAGTTCCGGCTGAGGACCTTGCGCACAGTTCAGGCGCTGCCCGGGCGAGCTCGTGGGACATCGCGGCTATCCTGCAACCTCCCCGGCGAGTCTCCCAACAGTCTTCAAATCTTGCCCTGGGGGTCTTCAGCACGGCACGGGTGGCGCTCCGACCCTTCTGTCTGGGTCAACCCTCCACACCGTCCTGCAGAATCAGCCCTGTAACAAAATCGGCCCCCAGGGGCCCAAAACCGGCCCCCACCCGTGCGGCACACCGGGGGATTGCCCGGTGCCCACTACGGCCAGTCCGGGCCTGCCATCAGCCATCCGGTCCGTCTCCACAGCGAAGCAGCCCGATACGGTGTGTGGGTGCAGCTGGGAGGCGAAAATCTCCAAAAACTCTCTGCGTGACAATCTGCTACATCGTGGGTGGTCCGCCAGTCTCCAGGTAAGAGAAGAAATTCCGCACCAGTCTTACGAATTCTTTGGAAGTTTTGTTTTCCTCGATGACTGTCGCTATCAGGGATAATCCATAAAAAGGGATCCCAAGTGCTTGGAGCTCCTTCTTGGGGCTCCTACCAGTCGGCCATCAAAACATTCCACAAGCCTATACGCCTCCTTACAGTATCTCCCAATATCAACTACCCTGTGGATATTGCCATCTGTCATTTATACCTGAACATTCCAGTAAAGGTGTGGGCCTCATTTTTGCCCACATATTTTATAATCATTATCTTGTCAATGTTAACTATTAATTCCAAGGAACACTGGGGCCAGATGTAGGAGCCCTAATACCGGTCGGAAACGGCCGATTTTGGCCGTTTCCGACCGGTATTAGGGTTTTCAGATATAGGGCATGCATTTACAGAATCGGTATTTTACCGATTCTGTATTTACCGATTCGGTAAAATTACTGAATCGGTAAATACAGACTCGGTAAAATACCGATTCTGTAAATGCAGATGTAGCTGGCACATGTCAGAGTGCCACAGGGCTTTAAGAATCGGTATTTTACCACCCAATCCTATTGGGTGGTAAAATGCCGAATCCAGGTGTGCATGCACATTTGTGCATGCACACCTGTGCCATGTGACACACAGACATGCCCATAGGGCATGTATGTGTGCCACATGGCACACAAGCCTGTAATTGGGGTGCTAGAGGGTGTCAAAGTGACACCCCCTGCCCCCTTGCAAGAATAGGTAATTACCGAATCGGTAAATACCGATTCGGTATTCTACATTGATTCCTATGGGCCTAAAGGCCCATAGGAATCAATGGGGGATACCGATTCGGTATTTATAGAATCGGTAAATACCGAATCGTACAGAATTCAGATTCAGAATTACCTACATTTCCCCCCCTCTAATTTACCACTTCTAAAATACCGAATCGGTATGATTCGGTATTTTAGAAGTGGTAAATTAGATTTACCTACATCAGGCCCTTGGTCTGAAGAATTTCTCTGGACTTCTGTCCAATGCCTTGAAATTTTGCTGAATTTAAAAAAAGTCATACTTGCCGAGGGTCAGGTAGTGGCAGTTTTCCCAATCTGCACTCCGTGTAACACACAACATTCCAAAAAACCCAGCAGGAATTTTACGCCAGACCACCTCCTGGCGAGATTTCTCAGTGCAGGCAGTGGCTGATGGTCGTTACTGTTTGCGTTAATAAACCTTCTGTTCGCTTTGAGGAAGCTGCCACTTGAGTAGAACATCTACTCGAGTGGCATCACTACTTGCATTGCACGTGGTGCCCGTCATGCTGATTTTACTGAGCGGGCTAAACACTTGGCAGTAAAAATCAGTGTAAACGACGTAATGAACTCCAATGCTTGCGAAACTCCACTTAGAGTGGTGGATTTTTTTTTCGCGAACCCCACCCAGGCCTAGGGTCAGGAGTTGGTACTACATTCCACAGATCTTGCACACCTAAGATTCGCCCAGGAAAGACTCCTTTTGGAAGGGAATGTGGTGAGGGTGAAAGTCTACCCCAATTCATATGGTCGTGCCCCAACATTCAGAGTTATTGGGGAGACATGCTAACAGGAATTTAGGGAAACACAGGCTTAAAACTTGAGTAATGCCTGGAGAACAATTTTACCCACTCAGTGTGAGCCCGGACACAACTATATCTCATCTTTTTAAGCATTTAAACAGGTAATTTTGAGAGACAAGGGAACATATATACTACCTACCAAAGGCATGTGGCTAGAGACGGTCTGGTGGATATTGCTTATGACAATCTGTCTCAGTCCTTAGGAAGGAGAGAAAGGGAATATCGGATACAGGGACACATTGTAATTACTACTTAACAAAATACTGTAGAGAGCTTCTTTGCCCACTGTGCTGTGGGGCTCTGAACATTCTGGAGGGAGCTTCAGGGACGGAATAAGGAAGAATATGCAGAGGACCCTTAAAGCAGCTCCCTTCCGAATGGGAGAACACAAGGAGAAAATAGGTGGGATCGTGACTTTGGGTGACTGTGGGTGTGAAGGGACGGGGTAATAATTGGGAGGGGCGTTAGGCAGAGGAAGCTGTGGGGAAGAGATCACGCTGGTTAGTTTTATGTCGTAAAGAAAAATATAATTAAAACATAAAAAAGTGATATTGAATGTGGTGGCTCACTTACGTGCTTATGTACCGTTAGTGAACTGGGAGCGAGAAAGTAGGTTAGATCTGCTGATAAAGACAATATATTCCTAGCAAGTAAGCATTTTTATTTGGGCACAGATATGCAAAGGAAATACTGATACATGATGTGATGTTCGAAGGGGTAAATGTGTGTTTTCCTTCCGATTTTTATACAATGACAAATGCATTTGACCTAATTCACTGATGTTTGCACATGGACATAAAGCCAGAAAACATCGTTTTTAATTAAAGATCAGCTTGTGAGGATGGCACTGAAGCGTTCTCCAGGCACATTGAAAATCTGCTCGCAATGGCAGAGCTGCCAGCAGGTCTGCTATCAGAAATTCTGATTTCCCCAGTTCTATGAATGGTGAGAGGACGAGGCATTTGCTATTCTTCAAAAAGTCATGCCGCCACCTATCTTTAAATTACACCATATCTTTGACACTGTAGGGTGCAAAGTAGGCGGATTTAATACCAGACATTGCATTATTTTTTAAAACGATGTAGACGACACATTCAACTAGTCAATTTCACTTTTGTGTTACTAGAAAGTGAAACTCAATGAAATACAAAAAACTCAGTATTTCGAAAAGCTAGACGGCTACCTTGGGCATTTAGTGGTAGTGGGGCAGCTAGTTGAGCGATAACTAGAGGTTCAAGTCTCTCTTCAACTGGTGCTTAGTTCAGATAGTGTTATTGGTAAAGCAAGTGCAGTGAAGAATGAGTCAATTTTACATAGTAACCTACTCAAAGTCTAACTGAGCTACTTAGGGGCCTATTTATTCATTTTGATTTATGAAGCCACGCACAACCACGCAAAGCCACCCTGCGTGGCTTTGATTGGCCACATAAATTATGAATAAGCCAATGCAGTACAAATAACTGTGTTGACTTACTCTGCACCCCGGAGGCATTCCATGGCTATTGTGGTGGGTTTTCCCATGCAACACCTATGGAATTTGACTCTGTTGCAGGTTTACAAAGTGATGTAAGCCTAGTAAAGCACCAAGTCAGTACCCCTCTTGAGTTGAGCGTAGTGAGGATAAATATGTTTATTTCTCCTCATTTTTTCCTCTTTTTATGTGTGTTGCATTCTTTTTGAGGTAGTATGTGCACCTTTGTGGAGGGAAGAGTTCTAGAGATATATGTGAATTTAGATTAATTACCCTACTTAAGTCGGATCCTGGTCAAAAGAAACATCTGAGGACTTTATTTTTCGTATACATAGCTGTTTGTAATAATAAGTGTGATTTTTTTTAATGCCTGCTAAAAAGTCAATAAAGCCACAGGATTAAACAAAGTGGAAATTTCAGATTTAGTGGTCAGCCTATGATCATACCTTGTTGTATCTCTTTCGCAAGGGCTTTTCACATTCCTCCCATGAAAAGATGCCTAGCACTTACTCTTTAGTGTCTATCTGTAGTTTCTGTCTGATCACATGTCCTTTCGACCGCTTATTCCACTGAAAAAAATTGTGGGCCTCATATATGAAAAGTGATGCATCGCTGCGTGAAAACAGCGATGCATCACTTTTCAATGCGCCCTCCTTGCGACACCAATGATGCGTCATATTTACAGTATGACGCATGATGTCGCAAGGAGTTACAGATACGTCAGTATTTCTGACATATCTGTAGGCGCAAAAGTGACGCATTGCTGGAGTGTGTCACAAAAGTGATGCAACTCCAGCAATGTTTCCTTTCACATGGGGCAAGCCCGATGTGAAAGGGCCTGCGTCAGTCTTACGCCTGCTGTGAGGCAGGCATAAGATTTTGACACATTTGAGTCCTATAAGTGGCGCAGTGAAATCTTATAGATTTCACTGCGTCATTTCTACGAAACTTTCTTGCGTCAAAACGCCCCCCTTGCATACATTATACCTG
Organism: Lissotriton vulgaris; assembly: GCF_964263255.1. Lineage (NCBI taxonomy): Eukaryota > Metazoa > Chordata > Amphibia > Caudata > Salamandridae > Lissotriton > Lissotriton vulgaris. Next base: position 1,137,368,778 of record NC_141694.1, on the reverse strand, counting down.
GCGCAGGTATAATGTGGCGCAGGGGTTTACAATGTGACACATCTACCTACCTGCGTCACTTTGTAAATAAGGCGCAACAAGGCTTATTTTTTACGTAACTGGTGCGTCACAAATAGTGACGCACCGGCGGCGTAAAAGTGACGCACGGCCTCATAAATGAGGCCCTGTGTACATCGAAAACAATTGTATAAATATAGCAATGAAATGCAGAGAATTGTGTCTTATATGTTCCAACTGATCAGACGTTTGAGCGCTTGTCAGTTAAAATAATAATGTGCACTCACAATATTTTAGATGCTTGCTGGCTATTTTCTTTTGCATTGCACTTGTATTAGACTCCTATTAGCTTTTCTGAGTGCATGACTTCTTTGACACATCTGAAAGTGCCTCTTCGTATATTCCTCCTACAATCCTAATGTACTCACATTTTTCTGTGGCAAACGTACATTGTATGTTACGTTCTGTGCATCATTTGATAGCATTGTCCGATGTTTTTTCCAACGACTACTGCTTAACCTTTTGATGAGGCGAGGTAACCTCATGAATCTGTTTTAAAGTGGCTCGCTCATTTGTTTGCTTAATTGGCGAGTCATTTCCAACCTAATCATTGATTAAACATTGAGCCAAGTTCTATTGAGAGGCATGATCGGGAGCACGAAAACAAGAACAAAGAAACACAATTTACGTAAAGGGATAAAAGGCCAAATCACGTGAACTTGCCTCTGGTGTATAAATGCCGCAAATCCAGTTTTGCATTATTTTTCTTATTCTGTGATAGAAACAAATTTCATTATTAGATAACCCATTTTGTTACACAGGATCGAAATCGAGAAAGAAGATGGCGAAGTTACCGCAAGAAATTACGGGGCATATTATCAAGGACCGGTGTTAAAATTATCGCTGTTTTATCGGCAGTTTCCTGACGATAAAACAGCGATAATTTTAACACCGGTCCTTGATAATATGCCCCAAGATGTTAAAAAAATATACGTTAAACACCATTTCTAGTAACAAGAAGGCCTGAGTTCTGACTATCATTAGTTGAAAAAAAGGAAAAAAGGGTTCGCACTGTTCATGTCGCATTTGTGAAATGAAATGGAGAGATACAGGGTGCTTTCAAAAGCTGGGGATTGGAAGAAGAGAGTAGACTGATGCAGGGCTGAGCATAGGCTCTGTTCTCGCCCACAAGGATACTCTAATAACCCCTAATATCATGATAAATGTCGGCTGGCACACAGATGGGGTCCTCTTTAAGCATCCAGAAACAGGTTATGTCGATGTTGCTGCTTCCTGTAATATCATTGGGACTTCTGCCTGATTTTACTCACCCTTGAGACCCGGTTATTGGCCTGCCCTCAGCTGTGCCTCAGCTTCCCGTCAGTTGGTTGTGTGTCTGACATGATTCTGTACTAGTGGCTAGGAGTGAAAGAAAAGGGCTGACAAAAGCAAGCGCAAGACTCCTGACAGCGTTTGGCGGTGCTGTCCACATGTGGGTACAGGGCGATCAGATAGCCCTCAGTCCCATGGTTCTGGTATGGCTGAGGCGGCACCTGCAGTGGGAGGTAGTTGTTGCAATATCTCACTAGAGTCACACAAGGATCCTCAGTGACATTGCCTTCCCAGGAATTGGAGCCGACACACCATGCAGTGAGTGATGCAAATAGCATTGTTTTCCTCTATGCTGCTGGCTCTCCGCAAGACTCCAATATGGAAGGCAGCTCAGCGAACGGATCTTTATAATGTACAAAATGATAACTGGGACAATTGAAGTTGCTGAACATGTAGTCTATGAATCCGCTTAGCTTCTTCAAGAAAAATATACATCTACGTCCTGATTGCATGGACTGGAAGTGGGGGCAAGACCTAAACACACCATCTCAAATAGTCAGAGCACTGCAAGTAAAAATGAATCCGCTAAATGCAAGGGGGGCTTGGGGGAGGGCAGCCGACCCCTGGGAGGTCTCCTCCCCCGGGCGGTTTGGGGAGATCTGGGTGGGGTCATTCTTCTAGCAGCTTCCATTTGGGCTTCTTTTGTGCTATTTTTGGTTGTATTCGAAGCCCAGCCTATAAATGGGCGGGGCTCCTTTTTCCGGGCACCATTTTGGGCTTAGGTGACCCTGGTGGCCGGTTGTTTCCTCAGCTAGTTTTTGTCAGAGTTCTTGGTAGTTCTTAGTCTCTACTTTTTTGTAGTGATTTTCTATTTGTTATTATGGCTGGTGAGGATTATCGTGTGCTTGAAGCTATCCGTCTTCTCAGCGAGGCGGGTCGTTTGGACCTGGTGATAGGCGACCGGGAGCAGGCCGAGCCCCCACATCCCCAGCGGGAGGCGTCGGCGAGGGTGTCGGCTGCGGTGGCAGCGTGTTTTTCCCCTAAACGTCGGCGGCAGGACGGGGTAAGTGAAAGGGGCTGCTCTAGAACTAGGAGAGCGGGTGCGAGGTCACGCCGTGGGAGTGACTCAGGGTCCTCTGACCTGTCGAGTGGTCTGGGTCTTTCTGTGGGTGGAGCGGGTTTGGTGGGTGAATTTCAGACGGTGTCGGGTGAGGTATCAACGGTCGCTATGCGTGACAGGGCGGCCTCTGCTCCTGTTTTGCAAGGCCGTCGTGCTTCTAGACAGCGTGGCTGCAATCGCCGCACTGCCTCGGCCTCCGCGGTGGCGGTTACTGACGTCACTAGCGGAGGAGGGGCGGAGGCCATTTTGGATCACGAGGCAGTGGCGCCGCGACCGTTACAGGGCGGTCAGGTTCATATTGTGTCTGAAGTGGTCGCACCTCAGAGTGATATCCGGCAGACTGAATTTTCAGCGCCGGTGGCGGTTGTAAATGACATTGTGTGTACTCTTCCTATCTCACAGCATTTGTCTTTGCCGACTGGTTCTGCCATTGCTGATTTGTCTGGTTTTGTTGTGAGTGGTGCGGCGGATGGGGGTCAAGGTAGCCCTTTCTTGTTTTCCCCTTCTGTTTCTAATAGGGGGGAAGTAGTTTCGGTTTGCAGTGGTTCTTTGGGTGAGGGTGAGTGGGCCCAGATGGGGGGTTTGGAGGGTGCCGGGCGTGGGGAAGGGTCGTTTCCTGCGGGGGATTCTTTTGGTGTGGGTCACTCTGTAGCGAGGTTTCGTTCTTTGGGAGCTTCGGAGGGTTTGCCTTCATGGGGGGAGGGGCGCGGGGACGCCGCTTTTCGGCAAGGATGTGGTAATGTTGGTTCTTTTCCTGCTGTGTCCGGGGAGCTACAGTTTCCAGGTTTGCACGTGGGTAGGAGGGATAGAGCGTTGGGTGCCTTGGGGGAGTCGGGGGTTCAGGGTCCCACGGTTCAGGGCCCTTCTTCGGAGTTTATTCAGGCCTTGTTAGATGTTAGTTCTGATGAAGAAGTATGTGGTCCTTCACCTTCTCCCCCTAGGCTAAGCACTGCTTTAAAAAGGAAAGGTGCGGTTGGTTCAGTGGTTTTTCGGGAGACTGGTCAGGGTTTTGGTAGAATGGTAGGTGATTTGTCCTCGGTTCCTAGTGTTGTATGTAGTAAGGGACCCGGCACATCAGTCCGCCCTTTTTCTTTGCAGGTTGGAGTTCGCCTGAGAGCAGCTGACTTGGCAGGGCGGCAGGCAGCCCAGTCACGCCAAGGGGAAGTGCGGGTGGAGCCTTGCGCGGCACGTCCCATACCAGCGAGGGATCCCGCCGTGGCCATCGCACGCAGGTTCAGCACGACCTCGATGGCCCCAACGAGGGAATTCAACATAGGCGGATTAAGCAGGTCAAGCGCGACCTTACCAGCCTCATCGAGGGATTCCAGCGCCTTTCATGAGAGCAGGTCATGCACGACTTCTCTTGTGCCTCATGTTCTTCGTGATTCTGCATTGTTTTTTCCAGGTGATCAAGAGGTTGTAAGTGGTAATAGCGGAGGAGGGTACCGGCGCGTACAGTCGGCCTCCCCGCCAAGGTCAAGTTTGAGGGCTGGTAAGGCCCGTGGTCATTCTCAAATGGTTGAAAAGGTTCAGAGTACGGTGGTTATACCTGCTCCTTCCCAGTTAGAGGAGTCATTAATTCTGGACTATGACGAGGAGAGCCCTGAGGAGGGCGAAGTGCGGGAAGTGGTGTCTGAGGGGGGGCATTCTAATGTTTCTCACAGTGTGTTACAGGCACCGGTGGTGCGGAGTCATGCAGAGTCGTCCAGGCCACGAGTGCTCGGCCCCTCGGTGAGGGCTCCTCGGAGGGCGGATGACGGTTCTAGTACGGCATGGAGGATGGAGCCAAGTCTGTGCAACCTAAAATGGTGTCTATTGGGATTGGTGTGGACTTGGTCTCTGGTGAAAATGACGGTAAATTGTACAAAGGTCGTATGGTAAAAGACCAAGGTGTGGGTACAAACGATGAGGATAAAGGAACAAGCTCTAAAGTGGATAGTGGTACTTCCACAGTTGGTTTGGGCACTTCTAAAAATGTTTTGCACAGTAAAGAGCTGAAAATTAAAAAGTTCCCATATATGGGGGTTACTAAGCCCTTGGGGGCTCATCTAATGCTCAGCACTAAGGAACGAATATGGAATGGTGAGTATGTGGAACTGCTGAAATTGTTGCACAGGGAGGTTCGGGCCAAAGAAGGCTCTAAGGAAGAGGAATATGAGTTGGCCAAGTGCCCTAAAGTTCCGTTAAATATTGAAAACTGGACGGCGGCCTTTTTAATATAAGCCAGCGTCTATTGTGAGAAGTTCCCTGAGCGCTGTGTTTCCTTATTTAAATATATGGATGTTATTCGGAAAGCGCAAATAACCAGAACTGATTTTGCATGGGCACAATATGACGAGGAGTTTAGGGCGTGCATGGCTTGGGACCCGGAGGCAAAATGGGGGGAGTTGGACACTGACCTTTGGCAGCATACCATGGGTTCGTCTGCTAGTGCTAGAACTATTTTTACGGCTAGTGGTTTTCCTTTAATTTATCGCCCCTTTCAGGCGCGGCCCACCCGGGGAGGGGTGGGAGCCAGTTCAACCACGCAGTCAAGTGCAGGCACGTGTTGGGATTTCAACAAAGGGTTGTGTAATAGAGAATACTGCAGGTTCCGGCATGAATGTTCCCAATGTGGCAGGAAAAATCACCCTTTGTCAAGATGTTGGGGTGCTAGGCCTTCCGGAGGTCCACAGGGTTCACAGCAGGGGTCAGGAGCTTATGTTGCGCCACAGCCATCCCCAGCTCCCAGGGGAGGGAAATCATCAGCCGGTTCTGGGCCCAAAGGCTCGTACACCGGTTAATGTCATTAATTTGGCTGCCGCTTTACGGGACTACGTGCCCGCGGAGCTGCAGTCGTTTTTGTTATCTGGTTTTCAATATGGTTTTCGTTTGGGTTACGAGGGTCCTCGTTTGAGACGTTGGTCTAAGAACTTGAAGTCGGCAAGTGAGCATCCTGCTATAGTGCAAGCGAAGTTGGACAAAGAAGTGTGTGAGCGCAGGATGGCAGGTCCTTTTGATGATTGGCCTTTGGTGAATCTGATTGTGTCCCCTATTGGAGTGGTCCCCAAGAAGGAGCCTGGGCAGTTTCGGCTCATCCAACATTTGTCCTGGCCAGAGGGTGAGTCGGTGAATGATTTTATTGACAATGACGCTGCCTCTGTGTCTTATTCTTCTGTTGATGTGGCTATGCAACTGGTGGTCACTGCAGGCCCGGCTGCTTTAATGGCAAAATGCGATATTAAATCTGCATTTCGACTGCTTCCAGTCCATCCTGAGGACTGGAGTCTTCTGGGTATCCATTTCCTTGGTAAATGGTACGTGGACAAAGCACTGCCAATGGGTTGCTCTATGTCATGTGCATTGTTTGAAACCTTCAGTACGTTTCTGCAATGGTTCTTTACTCAACGAAGTGGACATGAGTTGGTCACGCACTACTTGGATGACTTCTTTTTTGTGGGTGCAGCGGATTCGTTGGACTGCCAAAATGCTCTGACAACGTTTCAGTCACTGATAAATCATTTGGGTGTACCACTGGCTCCTGAAAAGACCATGGGTCCTTGCGCGACCATGTCTTTTTTAGGAATTGAACTTGACTCGCAGTTGATGCAGGCTCGTCTCCCTATTGAAAAGAAACAGAAAATGCTGGATTTGGTGGGTGCAATGTTGTGTAAAGAGAAGGTTTTGGTGAGGGGGATTCAAGTTTTGTTGGGTCACCTTAACTTTGCATGTAGGGTGGTCAGGGCGGGCAGGACTTTCTGTAGGAGGTTGGGTAGAGCTCTGTCTGGTCATTACTTGCCTCATCATCGGGTGCGCCTGTCAGCGGGGGTCAAGGAGGATCTGCGTATGTGGATCACTTTCTTACATTCTTTCAATGGTGTGTCTTTATGTCGAGAGGTGGACTGGTGGTGGGATGTGCAAATATTTTCTGACGCAGCGGGCAGTGAGGGTTTTGGCTTATATTGGCAGGGAAAATGGTGTGTTCAACAATGGCCGGAGCCCTGGAAGAATGGAGGCAGGAGCATTGCCTTCTTGGAATTGTTCCCTGTTGTGGTGGCTGTTACGTTGTGGGGTCGGGATTTGGCCCACAAAAAGGTGCTTTTTCGAATTGACAATATGGCTGTGGTGCAAGTGATCAATAAACAGTCTGCTAGGGACCCTCAAATCCTTAAACTCCGAGTGTTTGTGCTGGGATGTCTGAAATTTGATATTTGCTTTCGGGCCCTACATGTTCCTGGAGTGGACAATGACATTGCGGATGCTTTGTCTCGTTCACAGTGGGAGAGATTCCGTGGGCTTGCTTTGGAGGCAGACGAGGAGCCGACTCCCATGCCGGAGCATCTGTGGACGGTAGGCAACACAGGGTTGTTCAATTGGTTTTAGGTTCCCTGGCTCCTTCCACCAAAGTGGCGTATGAGTTGGCCTGGAATGAGTTTTTGGCATCGGGAGCTTGTAAGAGACAGATTTCTTGGCAGAGGTCTGAAGATGTGGTTCAGTTCATTTTGCGTCTCATGGACAAGGGTTTGACCAGAGTTACCATTGCTGACAAGTTGGCAGGTGTTTCTTTCATGGGAAAGTTGTTATGGGGCTATGCTCTGTCGGCTGGGGAGTTCGGTAGGAGAATGTTAGAAGGGTGGTCCCTGGAGCGGGGCTGTGTTCGGGCCCTTCGGTCCCCTTTATCATGGCAGAAACTGTTTAATGTTATTTCTGTGTTGCCGGTTGTATGTACAGATCGAGTGGAAGCTTGTCTTTTTGCCACATTGATGGTGTGGATGTTTTTTGGGCGTTTCGGGTGTCTGAGCTGTTGGGAAATAAAGTTTTGCGAGGTCTCTTGTGGGGGGAGGTTCAGTTGTCGGTTCGGGGAGTCCAGTTTGGCTCTCTCATTCGAAGACGGATCAGAGGAGTTCCGGCAAAGGGGTTTGGTTGGAGGCAGTTTCCCCTCCGGAGACGTGCCCATTACGATGGGCTCATTGCTGGAAGGAGCTGTCGGGTGGGGTTTTGGAACATCCGGTATTTCGTCATATGAATGGTTCCTTGGTTTCCAACTATCAATTGCGCATGGTACTGCGAAAAGCGCTGCGTCATCTTGGCCTAGATGATACTCTGTATGGTACGCATTCATTTAGGATTGGGGCGGCCACTGAGGCTTTTAACAGGGGTTGGTCGAGGGAAGATATCATGGGTTTGGGGCGCTGGACTTCAAACTGCTTTCAGCGCTATGTCAGAAGTGAATCTAGTGGAGCGCTTGCGTCTTCCTCTGTTTTGCCTGTCTGATACTGTTTTCTTTTTCAGGTTCCGTGGCTGGTCCTCGCGCTGAATTTCTAACCGTGTGGATTGTGGGCCATTCCTTCATTAAACAGGCGCAAGTTCAAGCTCGCCAGAGTTATTTTGGAGCAATGTTAGGATTTAATGACCGCTTATTTAACATTGTTTGGAAGGGTAAAGGGGGTATGTTATGGAAAGAATTTATCCCTGCCCTCAATTCCTGGATGGTAGGTGGGGTTTGTCCAGATGTGTTGGTTCTCCATTTGGGTGAGAACGATTTGGGTTTGGTGAAGGGCGTGGTTCTCCTTAGGGCGATGAAGAAAGATCTTTCTTTGCTTCACCAGCATTGGTCAGGGTGTCATGTTTTGTGGACTGAGTTGGTTCCCAGGAGAGTCTGGAGGAATGCTGTGAAGCCGAAGGCAATCGATAAATCCCGTAGGAAACTTAATATGGAGGTTTCTAGGTTTTGTAGGGACCTGGGTTTCGGGCGTATTGTGCACAGCGATATTAAGTACGATGCGGTGGAATTTTTTAAGGGGGATGGAGTTCATTTGTCCAGGATGTGCATGGATTTGTACCTCCTTGAGTTGCGCGAGGTTTTGTCTCGTTGTCTGACGGTTCAGCATTTTTTAGGTGAATAGTGCGTTGGCTAGTGTTTCTGCTGTTTTTTCCTTCCCCCCCCCCCGTGTTTTCTCCCATTTTGTGGTTTCTGGTTGGGGGGCAGAAAGGTGGGGATCTTTCCCCTCTCGGTCTTTCTCCCCACTGCTTTCTGGGTGGCAGTTTATTCTGGAATTGTCAGTTTTTGGGCCAGGATTGGACCCGTTAGTTGTGAAGTTGGAGTTTGTTGGGGGAATTTTGTACAGGTTGAGGTGGTGTTCGGAGATATGGGTTGGGGGATCTGGATAAGTTTGGTTAGTAATTGGGGTTGGTAATTATGATTTGGGTAATGTGATGTTATAATGTTGTTGGGGTTTTGGTATGGTTTATTATGTGTTTGGGTATGTACGGGTGGGGGCGGGTGTGATGGAGGGTGAGGGGTGGGGGCGGGGTTTGGGGATTTGAAAATATACAAACAAAGTTGGTATGGTTTTAGATTGTTAGGCTGTTGCCGAGGTTTTGTGTTTTTGTAAATGTGCACCTGTTCAATTAAAGCGGCCTTTTTCACACTCTATTGGTTTCATGGTCTGCTCACTCTCCCCCACCCCTCTCTCCCAATCAGGTGGTGGGGAAACTATTAAACAAGGGCAAGTCAAATTCTATTCGAAGCCTTAATATAATGACGGCCCCAGTAGTTACATAAGCAAAGATAGTTGAAGAGTCAAGATTCTCAGGGCGTCTTTGCCCCCCTATCATATCACTCCAATGAAGTGTCAAATACAGATAGAGATTGTGATTCGGTTTTAGAAAAAAAAATGAAATGGGCAGGAAGGGTAAGATGGATACGGTCAGCCCTTAGCAATAAAATGTATAATGGAAGGTCGGTGTGTGAATTCTATGAATGCGAAGAAGAAGAGAAATAAAAACATCTGCATAAGGCTAATTCTGTATTGGTGCAGAGCAGCTCAATATCATACAATCCTGGCAATAAATTATGATGTATTAATTGTATATGGGGAGAAATAAAAGGCAAACGGAACTAGATTAAAACCTTTTATCCATAGCTAAAATAGCAATCAATAAGATGGTAACCTAGTTAGAGCTCTAGGAGGCTGAACAATGAACTTGCAAACTGGATGAAATGTCTCACTTCACTCTATGAACATGTGGCAGATTGAGAGAAAAAAAAATATCTGACCTCGAAAGAAGAAGTGAAGAGACCTGTATATGCAGAAACCATCTAAGCGCGTTAGGCATTTCAGACTAAGCCGAAATTAATACTCCATAAGTTTAATTATCTACCTATTCCTGCAAACCTTTACAAATTTGATAGAATTGACGATTGACTGCCAATTTCAGTAAGCCCATCATTTATTAGGTCTTGCGCCTAGCGATACACTGCGCAGAAGTTTTCACACAGCAGGAGTCCTTTTGTCCGGGATTTCAAAATGGACCTAGGAAATGCACACGCTTGTGCATGTTCATTTTCTATGGTCTTTTTTGTTGGGCTAGTAGTGCGTGTTATTTTGTAACAGAACACACATTAGGCCATAGGCGGTCGCGTAGCTCCGCCCTTGGCCTATTGGTGTCTGTTACGAGTCCAAAGCCCATATGTTTTCAATTATCATGCCCAGACATGGATGCGATAATTGAAAACATATGCTTTGCAGTGGTGCGCGTGCGCGCACCAATCGCGGGCGGATTTGTTCACAATAGCGATCGCGATCCTTCTAAATCGCTTAGAAGCGCAGTGTTTGAACCCTAGCTCTGCCGTCACCTAGGAAAACCTAGTAAACTTATAAAGTTTCAAAAACTAGACACAGAGGGGAATCCATGCTGGGGTGACTTGACTGGCTCTCACCAGGTACTTTTACCCATAATCCCTTGCAAACCTAAAAAATTGTCAAAAGAAACACATTTTCCTCACATTTCTGTGATGACAAGTTCTGGAATCTGCATGTATCCACAAATTTCAACCGACCCTGCATTCCCCAAAGTCTTCAGAGAAAAATTATACCTCACTTGTGTGGGTAGGCCTACTGCCCGTGACAGGAAATGGTGCAAAACGGAACGTGGACAAACCACAATTTAACAGTGAAAAATGACCCTTTTTTGGTAAAGTTCCTAGCTGTAGTTGTTGAACCCTAGCTATACCGGCACCAAGGGAAACCTAGCAAACCTATAAATTTTTCAAAACTAGACACCCAGGGTAATCCAGGATGTGGTACCTTGACTGCCTCTTACAAGGTTATGTTACCCAGAATCCCTTGCAAACCTCAAAAAGTGTCCAAAAAACACATTTCTGTGGTGGAAAGCTCTGGAATCTGCGTGGATCCACACATTTCTACACACCCCGCATTGCCCAAAGTCTTCTGAGAAAAATAGTACCTCACTTGTGTGGGTAGACCTAGTGCCTACGGCAGGAATGGTGAAAAACCCAACGTGGACACACCACAATTTCACTGTGAAAAGTGACCCTTTTCTTTTGCAAAGTGCCTAGCTGTAGTGTTTTAACCCTAGCTCTGCCGGCACATAGGGAAACCTAGGACACCTATACAGTTTTGAAAACTAGACACGGAGGGTAATCCAGTATGAGGTGACTTTACTGTAAATTATTCCAAAAAACACATTTTCCTAACATTTCTGTGGTGGAAATTTCTGGAATCTGCGTGAAGCCACAAATTTCCACCCACCCCACGTTCCCCAAAGTCTTCCAAGAAAAATAGTACCTCACTTGTGTGGGAGGCCTAGTGCCCATGACAGGAAACGGCGCAAAACCCAACGTGGACACACTTACAATTTCAAAATGAAAAATGACCCTTTTATTGCAAAGTGCCTAGATATAGTTTTTGAACCCTAGCTCTGCAGTCAACTTGGGAAACCTAGTAAACTTATACAGTTTCGAAAAGTAGACACGGATGGGAATCCTGGATGGGATGACTTGACTGGCTTTCACCAGGTTCTGTTTCCCAGAATCCCTTGCAAGCCTAAAAAACTGTCAAAAAACACATTTTCTTCACATTTCTGTGGTGGAAAGTTCTGTAATCTGAATGGATCCACACATTTCTACTTACCCCGTGTTCCCCATAGTTCTCCGGGAAAAATGGTACCTTAATTGTGTGGAAAGGCCTAGTGCCATGACAGGAAACGGCGCAAAACAGAACGTGGACACTCCACAATTTCACAGTGAAAAATGACCCTTCTTTGGCAAAGGGCCTAGCTGTAATTTTTTAATCCTAGCTCTGCCGGCATATAGGACAACCTAGCACAAATATACATTTTTACAAACTAGACACCCATGGAAATCCAGGATGGGGTGACTTGACTGGCTCTCACCAGGATTGGTTACCCAGAATCCCTTGCAAACCGAAAGAATTTTCCTCACAGTTCTGTAGTGGAAACATATGGATTGTGTGTGGATCCGCAAATTTCCAATCACCTCGCGTTCCCCAAAGTTTTCCAAGAAAAATGGTGCCTCACTTGTGTGGGTAGACCTCGTCCAACAGGAAAGGGTGAAAAAGCGCAACGTGAACACACAATTTCACAGTGAAAAATGACCCCTTTTTTGTCAAAGTGCCTAACTGTAGTTTTTTAACCCTAGCTCTGCCGGAACCTAGGTAAACCCAGCAAACCTATACATTTTTTTAAACTAGACAGCATAGGAATCCAGGATGGGGTGACTTTACTGCCTCACACCAGGTTTTGTTACCCAGTATCCCAGTGGCGGCTGGTGACATTTGAAAGTGGTGGGGCGTAACATTGTCGTACTGCACTTTTATAATGCGGACAAATAACTGTCAGACAAACAGCCGCCTCCTGCCTCCTTCCATCTTGCTCCTGACTCCTGCCTCTCCTCTTGGTTAGTGTACCCCCTTCTCTGCCTCTTATTTTTCCTCACACTCCTGCCCTTGGAATGCTTGTGCCATCTGCCTTCCCTATGCCTGCTGCAACAGCGGCAGTGACAGCTCTCAGCCATCCCTTGACATCCACCTCTCGCTTGCTAGTCAAATGTTCAAGCTTGTACTGTTGTACAGGACATGCAAGGGTGTGAGTGATTGACTTTTAAGAGATAACTGTTGCCACCTGCAGCAGAGGACATCAGAGAGTGCACGCTTCTGTCTGTTGCCAGAACTACCCTTGTAAGAATGTGCAAACTCACCTCACCTCGGGTGGGACACGTACACCATGTTTTTAGATCACTAATCACGATACGTCAAGCATTGTGCTCCAAATCGTTTGTTGTCACTGACTTCTCACCCAAATTTCAGGCCGATGCAACACTTGGGTGCTTGTGCCAGCGGCTGCGGAGGTCCGTCTCCCACCCTCCTCCGATGAATCCTGGGGGTGGGGAGGAATGCTACAACTTTTGAACCCTCTGCCTTCTGGCCATAACTTGCAGCTGATCAAATTATTAGCGGCGAGCACCTAACTTAGAAGCAGACACACTATTGCGGAGATGACGAGGCGCTATACCCCAGAGCTGCCGACTTTGTAATTGAGGAAACAGGTTTCAGTCCTGACATCAGCTCAACATCCTGTGATTGTGAGTAAATCACTTTAATCTCTCCGTGTCTTTTTTACAAAATCTGCACTTGTGTAATGTAACTGGTGGTGTCGTGTTGACATAAACCCACCAATACCGGTCCATTGGCCGAGTTCGCGCTGTATAAAACGGAAAATATTTCTAAAAATAAATAAATATAAACGCTCGAACCTTATATTTCCATTCCCACTCTCATCCATCCCAAGACTCCCACCAGGGCCTATCACACCTATCACAAACTCAGCACTAGGCAAAACACTCGCTGAGCGCCACGGTACAGCCAGAATAGCACTGCCCCACACAGATACACATGAGTCTCTGCAAGCAAGCATGCCAATCTCCTGAGCATTCAACTGTTTCTTCAGCTTGCAATTAAAACACAGTTCATTCACTACGTTTTATGGCAGGAGTGGATGGCTTGGAACTGAGATACAACTAACTGGGCAGGCTACAGCTTTTGATTGAGTTGAATTTTGTGGATGATTCAGAAATATATTGAAAGTAAACTAAGAATTTCAACCTAGAGACAGAATGGAAGAGCCCTGCCAGTGCCAATGCCACAATAATAGATGAGAGTGAAAGGGCCAATCAGCGTGGAGGTGCCTTCTGTGAATTCTATACACACACCTTAGCAAGTGGACGTGAGGAGGGAAAAGGGAAGTATTTTGAGACCTCGGTGGATATCTGTCTCAATACTGGAATACCAACGTGTACAGTTGATGTGTGACCTTGTGTATGTTTACGTCCGTACATTCTTGTGAACGGAGCAGCTTGGGTACGGCACATATCTGTACTTTGTAGGTGAGGTTGACGAGCATTGAGAGAGCTCAGTGGATGTCTCGGTACGGAAAGACCGCAGTGTGCACACAGGTACAAACAGGTAGCTTTTGAGGGCTCTTTACTTTGGATGTTCAGTCCTCCTGGAATCCATGGCGTGTGGTCACTGGTCTGTTCGGTCAGTACACAGAGGTTCATTGTGTGAACCCGGGGATGTTTCAGTGGCTAGCTATGAGTTTGTATGGCGGATCAGTGCACAGGACAGGTGCTTTATGAAACCTCTGATTGTCTCAGTTATGGGATGTTTGTTGAAGCTCTGTGGTGTATATCACAGAGCTGGAGGACCGACCGAGGTGTAAAACAGCACAAGATAAATGTGTAATGTGAGACGTGTACGTGCCCCACTAGGGGAGTTTAGCACACGGAGGGTCGAGATATTATATATGTGTATAGTGTATTACAATAGATCTAATAGCAGAAGTGATGTAAACGGGTCAATTACACTGTAACATTACTTTGTGGGTACCCTTGCTTTGTTCTCTTGTATTGGATGTAACGACCCAATTGACCAGCTGAAAGGGCAGCGAAAGGGCAATATAATATTTATTTACCGTCAGACTCCGGACTGGCGAGCTGCGAGCACACGACGAAGGTCAGGGCGACTGGTGGTCACGCATCTTGTCTTCGTGACTCTCCACAGACTCTGCACTTTCACTTTCTTTACTTGAGTTGTTCTGGTGTTCTGGCCGGGTTTCACCACGCGCGGTGACGTTCCAGACAGCGTAGAAAATGGCCAATCACCTCGACATGGCTGGATAGCCATATGGTGATTGGCCATACAGTGCAGCCCCTCAGCAGAGCAGCAAACACCAACACACGGACACATCCTGCTGCAGCAGCCAATCCTGGCGCAGCGTTAAAGCAACACTGCGCCAGGATTGGGCTACGAGCAGGATACATTCTGCCCATTTATGAGACCGGGGCCCCGGGTCCCTGCCTGACTGTGCCCTGTGTCTCGAGAGGGGGGGGAGGGAAGGTCTACTTTGCGCATGCGCGGGCCAGTCGAAGTTTTTACTACTCCTGGATCCCATATGCGCATTACTGATATACTGTCTCAGCTATTCTCACTCTGCCTGTGCGTGCGTTGCCTGTCACTCTCTCCACTGCAGCCCCGCCCCCCGGCCACGGCCCACTTCCTACGATGCCCGATTGTGTCAGGCTTGTCCCGGGGCTGGTAGCGCACAGTGCGCTCGGATTTATTTTTTCATCAGCTGAGCTGAGCTGACAGCTGCAGACAGCACAGATCAAAACTCTTGGCTTTCAATGCAAGTGCGGTCGTCCATGGCTAGTGGGGCAACGCCCCAACGCCCCCAATGGACGGACCGCCACTGCAGTATCCTTTGCAAACCTAAAAATGTTTTTTAAAAAACGTATTTTCCTCACATTTCTATGGTGGAAAGTTCTGGAATCTGCATGGATCCACAAATTTCCACCCACTCTACATTCCCCAAAGTCTTCTGAGAAAAATGATATCTCACTTGTGTAGGTAGGCCTTGTGCCTGTGACAGGAAATGGTGCAAAACGGAATGTGGACACAACACGATTTCACAGTGAAAAATGACCCTTTTTTGGCAAAGTGCCTAGCTGTAGTTTTTTAACCATAGCTACGCCGGCACCAAGGGAAACCTAGCAAACCTATTCATTTTTTTTTAAACTAGACACCCAAGGGAATCCAGAATGGGGTGATATGACTGCCGCTCACCAGGTTATGTTACCCAGAATTCCTTGCAAACCGAAAGAATTGTAAAAAAAAAACGAATTTTCCTCTCAGTTCTGTGGTGGTAACATCTGAAATGTGTGTGGATCTGCAAATTTCCAATCACCTCGCGTTTCCAAAAGTTTCCCAAGAAAAATAGTACCTCACTTGTGTGGGTAGGCCTTGTGCTCACGACAGGACACGGCGCAAAAGGCAACGTGGACACACCACAATTTCACAATGGAAAATTACCCTTTTTTGGCAAAGTGCCTAGCTGTAGTTTTTGAACCCTAGCTCTGCCCGCACCTAGGGAAACCTAGCAAACCTATACATTTTTGAAAACTAGACATTGAGGGAAACCCCTTGCAAACCTATAACATTGTCCAAAAACACACATTTTACTCACATTTCTGTTTTGGAAAGTTCTGGAATCTGCGTGGATACACAAATTTCCACCCAACACGCATTGCCCAGAGCAAAAAATAGTACCTTACTTGTGCGGATTGTTCTACTACCCATGACAGGAAACGGCGCAGAACCCAACGTGGACACACCCCATTTCACAGTGAAAAATGACGCTTTTTTTGCTAAGAGCCTAGCTGTAGTTTTTTAACCCTAGCTCTGCTGGCACATAGGAATACCTAGCAAAACTATACATTTTTACAAAATACACTCCCAGGGAAATCCAGGATAGGGTGATTTGACTGGCTCTCACCAGGCTCTGTTACCAAGAATTCCTTGCAAACTTAAAAAAGTGTAAAAAAAACACATTTTTCTCACATTTCTTTGGTGGAAACATCTGGCATCTGTGTGGATCCACAAATTTCCAGCAACCTCGCGTTTTCCAAAGTTTTCCGAGAGAAATGGTACCTCACTTGTGTGGGTAGGCCTAGTGCCCACGACAAGAAATGGTGCAAAACGCAAAGTGGACACACCACAATTTCACAGTGAAAAATGACCCTTTTTTGGCAAATTGGCCAGCTGTAGTTTTTTAACCCTAGCTCTGTGGTACATAGGGAACCCTATCAAAACTATACATTTTTACAAACTAGACACCCAGGGAAATCCAGTATGAGGTGACTTGACAGACTCTCACCAGGTTCTGTTACCCAGAATCCCTTGCAAACAGAAAGAAATGTAAAAAAACACATTTTCCTCATATTTCTGTGGTGGAAACATCCGGCATCTGTGTGGATCCACAAATTTCCACCCACCTTGTGTTCCCCAAAGTGTTCCAAGAAAAATAGTGCTTCACTTGTGTGGGTAGGCCTCGTGCCCACAACAAGAAATGGTGCAAACAGCAACATGGACACACCACAATTTCACAATGAAAAATTACCCTTTTTTGGCAAAGTGCCTAGCTGTGGTTTTTGAACCCTAGCACTGCCGGTACCAAGGGAAATGTTAGAAATGGCGATTTCTGGTTGGCTGAGGCTTGCGCCAAAGCCAGGCAGAAATGACCATTCTAAGTCAGGGCAAGTAAGTCACTTGCCAAGATAAGCCCTGCTCACCCTCTTGCTAGCTTGGCACGAGCAGTCAGGCTTATCTCAGAGGCGATGTGTAAAGCATTAGCGCAAGCACCCACCAACAACAACATCCCAGGCCCCCCACAAAAGGAACTCCACACAAGGTATATGTAAAAATATCCTTTGTATTACAAAACACATTAGAATCATAATGACAGGGTGTACATTGTGCCAACTGGCACAGGCAATATTTACAAGGGATTATGTACATGGGACAGGGCCATCTGAACCACTGTCAGGAATAAGCACTTGGTAGAACTAGCACTTGTTAGGAATAGAATACTTGTAGGAAAAGCGCTTAGAACATATATTTACTGTTGCACCAAATAACAAATGTAGCACACAACCAGTAACCACTGGAAAAAGGTAAGTACCACCTACGCCACCCTAACCACCTTAGGAAAATATCACACAGGGAACCATGAACAAACTAGTATAACCCATACTAGATAAACACAACCACCTAAGCATAAAAATACATTTAGGGGTATAGGCCAGAAGCTTGACACATGATGCATAAAAACACATTCAGCGGTGTAGGGAAGACACATGATGCATAACAACACATTCAGAGGTGTCAGAACACAGGGTGCGCAAAACATACTACACACAGTACATTTCCTAACACCCAAAGCATTAGCGCATGAATCATAATAGCAAATGACTCACACCAAAGTCCAGGTTGCGCTACTGCGCCAAAACCTAAACACAGCAGCTGCCCACTACTTGCTGGGCAGCTGAGGACAGGGACAGAACAGGGCCTAAACGCTGCAGCTGGCACTAAGTGCTGCACAGCTGGGGAAGGCCAAAGTAGAGGCGAAGGAGTGCGACTCACTCCTGAGTCCAAAGACATAGTCCCTAGAAAGAAAGACCTAAACGGTGCAGCTGCCCACTACTTGCTGGGCAGCTGTAGGATCAAAACTTCGGCCAGGGCCCTCACTGGCCTTCTGAAAGAAAACTGCGTCACAGGATTTGGAGACCACTAGCTGAGGGGCGTTGGAGCCACACAGGCCTCTAAAAATGACTGGGGCCCTCAGAGCCACGGGGCTCTGTAATGTAGTCTTGCCCCCAGGAGCCCACTGACTCCTTAAAGAAATAAATGCCCCCAAGCCCCATCACAGGACTTTTAAACAAATACGGGCCATCGCTGGAGCCCTGCATGGGCTCGGTAAAAACAGTGGGGGCGGCCCACTGCCATCCGGGGCCGCCCTAACTCTGTGCTCCATGTGGGATAGAGCAGCCCTCTGCCATCAGGGGCCGCTCAAGGAATGAGACTGCCATCCCCCCCTGCCCAGCCCTCACTTACCCGGCTCCGGCGCAGGGGGACTCTTCCTTGTACCGGTACTCGGCCTCCAGCGGGGCTCCCTCCAGATCCCGGGAGCCCTGATCACCATACTGCCTTCCTCTTGTGGCGTGGGCGGGGGATCTCGGCCCGGGAGCCTAGATGGTGCAGCGGGCGGGGCTCTCTCACTCTGGAGAGCCCTGTGGGCGCTACTGCACTTCTCCTGTGGGGCTCTCCCCTCCACATGGGAGCCCTGCAGCACCGTTCATGCCGGCATCTACACCCAGTCCCCCATCTTGGGACCGGGGCTCATCACCGGCAAGTGAGGAGGCGGGGTAGGCTCCCGACCTCCTCCATCGCCCTACTTCCTGCCGCACTTCACTTCCTCCTTCCGTCCGCAGGCCCCGGCCCCAACCAGGTGAGCCGCGGTTCATGGCAGCAGCGAGCCACGCTATGTAGAGGGGGAGGCTCATCACCGGCAAGTGAGGAGGCGGGGTAGGCTCCCGACCTCCTCCATCGCCCCACTTCCTGCCGCACTTCACTTCCTCCTTCCGTCCGCAGGCCCCGGCCCCAACCAGGTGAGCCGCGGTTCATGGCAGCAGCGAGCCACGCTATGTAGAGGGGGAGGCTCCATCTAAATAGGCGGCATCAGAGCGGGGTGAGCACCCGTAAATTATGAACAGGAACACAGGCAAAGTCGCTGGGTGGGCACCCGCGCAATTAAACATTAAACCACGGGCATAATGCAGGGTAGGCACCTGCTTGTAAATAGCAAAATGAGCAGTCAAACTGGCAATAAAGTGCCCAGGCTCTAAAGGGACTGGCACCCAGCCCCCAAAGGACAAAAAAGAGCCAAAATGGTCCTAGGGCATCAGGAGGGGAATGCAGGGCCCAGGGGCCAGTACACAGGGCAGGAGACAGCCCCCATGGTGGTCCCTCCTGGGCCCCTCCAGCAGCAGCCTTCTCCCATTAGGACCCTAAGGAGGAATTCCAGGTATCCAGGCATCAAGGGGCTGGGCAGGGCCCAGGGAGGGAAGCCTTCCCCTGGGCCCCAGCAGCAGCACGCCCCTGGTAGATTCTAGTCAGGAAACAAGAACATTTTACAAGAGGTCACAGCCTCCTTTTATACACACAATTCCTTTATCTAAAGGTGCAGGCAAGGGGCGAACCAGATACAACTGGTTCCTGAGCACTTTGTTTTTGCTCAGCCCTTCTCTCTATTCACAGGATGGGTCAGGGACATCAGGCACACCACAGGGGGTGGAGCCAGGATTGTGAGGGGAAAACCCAGCCCTATTCAGGTCCCAGGTGCACTCCTCCCCAGCCATCAACATGCAGATCTCCCATTCACCCCCGGGGCAGACCCATCCTTAATCCAGGAGCCTGGCACACCAGCCAGCCCCAGCCAATCACAAGCCAGCACATTCACTGCACAGACAGGCCAACTTCTAGAAGTGGCACTTCCACACTAGACACAATATTGCCGCACACATCATCGCGCAGCATTTAATCTCATGAGTCTGCACATACCAAACTCGCATCTGCACTCCCTACACATCAGGAACTACCAGGGACACACACATTCCCCATGCATTTCTATGGGAGGGCAGGCCAATCTCACACACCCACTCAGAGAACGCATGCACTTTACACTGCGCCACAGTGCAAAAGTGCGCAAAGACCAGAAATCATTATAATTATGTAACACTAAAAGGCAAAAAGTTCAGGGGTGAACCTGCCAGAAGGGCCAAGTCCAACAGGAAACCTAGCAAACCTATACAAGTTTTAGAACTAGACAGCCAGGGGAATCCAGGATGGGGTGACTTGACTGCCTCTCACCAGGTTCTGTTACCCAGAGGGGCCATTGCAAACATTAGAAAATTGTCAAAAAAAACATTTTCCTCCCATTTCTGTGGTAAAAAAGTTCAGGAATCTGCTTTAATCCACAAATTTACACCCACCCTGCGTTTCCCAAAGTCTACAGAGAAAAGCTATTCCTCACTTGTGTGGGTAGACCTAGTGCCCGCGACAGGAAACGGCGCAAAACGGAACGTGGACACACCACAATTTCACAGTGAAAAATTACCCTTTTTTGGCAAAATGCCTAGCTTTAGTTTTTTAACCTTAGCTCTACCGGCACCTAGGGAAACTTAGCAAACCCATGCATTTTTTTAAACTAGACACCCAGGGGAATCCATGATGGGGGACTTGAATGGCTCTCATCAGGTTCTGTTACCTAGAGTCCCTTACACCCGCCCGCAGCGTCGGCTGGTGTGTTCCTGGTGACTTGCCAGGGGGTCGGGAGTAACTGATGTATAGATATATATAGCCTGTATGCTGTGTTAAGTTAGCATGAGCTTTTTCGGAGTTTAAATGCCATTTTACCTTTCTGCTGTTTTTGCACACAACACATATCTACTGCTTTAGCTTTGAGCCTAGTAGAATGTTTTCGATTCATACGAGAATAATATGTTGTTACACTGATATCAGCCTTGCTTGGCGAGCTGTATCTGTACAGTGAGTGCTGAAACCTTCAAGGATATCTCAACACAGTAGTTGTTATGAGCACTGATCTTCGCACGTTCCTAGACATAACATACATGCAGCTGCAGCCAAGTTCTGGCTTTAGGCGCGTTTTATATTGCTTTGCACAAGAGCATAGGAACACACTTGATGGTGCTTCCCATGCAGAGAACTGGTTGCTGATGATGTGATCCCTTGCCACTATGATCTTGAGGTATGGGGCCGCTCTGCTAAAACCCACAAGAGACCTTCTTAGATATAATACGATATACTAGCTAGGGAGGGTGAGAATTAGGTTTTGTTAAACCCTATTCATTTTAGCATAATATTATGCTTGCACCATTTGTGTTCTATGGACTAGTGACTATGCTGATTACTTTGTTTCTTATAATATGTTTACTTGTATTCGCTAAGATACTGCGCTTGAGAGCACTGCATTAGTGAATAAACATTTAAAAAATGCACGTGTCCTCTTTTACTCCTTGTTCTGGATTGAAATGATTCTATAACGAAAGAGTGTTCATGTGTTCCACGTTACCTGAGGTGTACTAAGTTCATGTTCTGGTTTGTCTAAACATTGGGAGTTTATGATGACCAATGAGACACTGATTGCTAGTCTGGTAGGGGATTTTTGGGTACTAAGGTGAGTTTTTGCACACCCTAATTCACTGAGATTCCAAGCCTCTATGCACAGTACTGTCTGAGCACGGAATCCCTGCGGCATGGCGCCCAATCGTTGGTGGTCCTATAGCGTGATACTTGAGTAGTACATCATTCAGTCCTTAGCACCTTCACTATTGTTTCCGGTTAACAGTGGTTTCCGACAAACCTACCTATATTAGTATAGGTATTTTCAAGCTTGAATCATTCTAAACGGTTTCCTTGAATAACTACCCAGTTGTGCTACAGGGTTGACTTTGTACCTTTTTCTTTCTGTGTCACTATGGCCGCAGTGGACATTCCACAGCATAGTCGCATTGCGGTGTGCAATCATTTGCAAAATTATAATATTCCCGTGGATGGCATGGCAGTAATATTGGTGGTGAGTGCAGAGGTGGCTTACCGATACGAAATATTTTATTCATGGGTGACCTTCCCAGCTGTTGACGGAACTTCAGGTGTGTTCCATACGTACACTCCCACTGCTGTGCCAAATGAGTATACTCCGTATAGGGCACAGGAAATTCCTATTGATACTTGGCAGCACCGCGTTTGGTTTAAATGCGCCCTACCCCATTCATTATCAGCTCCGAGGTTAGGTTCTTTGTCCATTCCAGGCGCAACTTGGCCTGTCTTGGCTGGATTTATGCCTCATCCTCAGCACGGAGCATGTGCTGTAGCTGTACGTCTTTCCTTGGGAGACGATCCAAGGTATAGAGAATATCTGGCGTGATTTGGAGACGCTTATGGTCTTTGGACGTGTTTTGGATTAATATCATCGTCCGGATCCGAAAACGCGATTAAGCCACGTAACGTGAACACCAGGTTTTTCGCAGATATGGAGAATTGCCAAATGATATGCTTGGTGTGATACACAATAGCGAAGACTAATTTGGAAAATAGGCTGGGATTGTATACCGGGTTTGAATGCGGTAAAGTACTGCTTGTTTTGTTTGCCCATTGTCCTGATGAGGCCTGAAACTGCCTGACAGGCCGAAACGCGTCGACAGTTTATTATTGATTTCGACACACTTTGTTTGATTTGGAAACAATACGGGATATATTCCCTAGGAGTTGGACTGACTTGAGAAGCCATAAAAACATTGAGTTGTGCTTCATCTACTCCCAGATACAATTGTGGTGTTTGAAGAAGGAATTAAGGTTATAAGAGACATTACCGTTTTTTCCTTATTTGCAAACTATTGGGCTTCAGACATAACCCATGGATTAAGAGTCAACGTTTGTATAACTTTATTTGTTATTCATTTTTTCTACCTGTATGTCTTGTTAAAAATTGCTCGTTTCAAGAGAATAGACATCATGTGATTTATTGATGTGTATGATTATAATACTACAAAAAACTTTTGAAAAGACTACTAAAAGAGTACTAGATATCACTGATGTGTTTTGTGTTTCTTTCAGATAATTAGCCGTAAGATGAACATAAAAATAGAACAGTTGATTTAGTCATTTACAAATGTGTATGGTGGAGATAGATAATTGATGGTATCTTTCTCCATAAATAAGTATGTCTAAATTGATACCATTGGCATCACTTGTATTTTGCTAGTTCATCCTCAGCACGGAGCATGTGCTGTGGCTGAAATCAGACGAGTACATGTAGTCGCAATTAGCATGATAAGGTCGTTAGTGCAATACATCACCCGCAATCTCCCGGGCGGGGCCCCGGGTGGTGCGGCACTTCCTGCCGGACAGGGCGGAATGAAGCTCAGTCCCGTTATGGTCTATGCTGTGATGGGCAAGCGTCCCCATGAACAGGATGACTTTCCTTTCTGGCTTGCCGAGAAGTTTGATCAGCTGGAAGCTGTATTTCCTAACACGTCTCATGGTGAAAAGCACAGGATTCTGACAATTAGCTTACCGAAGGACTTGACCCCCGAAATCGGTGACTGTGAGACCTGGGGAAAGACATTTGCGGCGGTCTACGCGAGGTGTTACGGCACTTCGTCTATGACTGTCCTGCCGAAGGTCCTTAAACGTGTTTAGGATGACAACGGACCGGAGGCTGCGGTTGAATTGGGTATGCGTCTCTGTGGCACCTTTGATGTGGTTTCCAATCTCATACTTGCGAATGTCAAGGGGGATGCGGTGAACTTTCAGGTTGCCAATGCTTTGCAGGCGGTTCCCGATGCCGATAAACCCCGACAGTTGGCGAAAATTATTGCGGCGGCTTATAAATCCGTGGGCTGCAATAGTAGGGGCCTCAAGCCTTTTTTTACTAAAGAGAAAAAACAACCCCAAGGGCAGAAGTCGGAAAGCTGAGGTTCTGCAACTTCAGATTTCGTCCTGTATCTAGCCGCCATTTTGTGTCCTGTCGCCATTTTGTGTTGCCCTCACCCAGGCGGCACGGTCAGCGCAATGTTTTTGCTTTTCCAGCTGCTACGTGTCCTTTCAGTTAAAAAGTAACTCTATTGTCCTTGTTCATGAAACCCGATGTCAGGGTCTGCCCGAGTTCGTTAATCTATGTCTGGTTCGATTGATCCCTGTCTCAGCCGACTATTTACCCTCTCCTATTCTTCTCTTATACTATCTTATCCAACTGAAGTGAAGTGAATTTTTTTTATTGTTTCAGTTAATTAAAACCACAACAATACATTTTAAAAGAGTCTACTAATATGTTTAAAAATGTCTTGATATTTAAGTGCGATCTCTGTTGGTATATTCTAGAGCATTCTCAGTCTAATACCAAGTTTGTTATTTAAAATAGAATAACGTGTAATTGAAATACAGTCTATCTAACTTAGTGCAGAAGTTCTTGGTTTTTTCTCTTTCAATGTTCCAGAGAGCTCTCTCTCCGAGCTACCACAATTATGTTATCCTTTTGTGGACAGGGTGCCCGGGTGTGCTTTAGCGCTTGGGTGTGGGCTGCAAGGAACTTTAGTAGTAGGCAGTTCAATCGTGTGTCTTCTGGGTTCAAGGTTGCCATAATTGCAGATCTGCACGTTCTTATGCCCCGCTCGTTCATTGACTTTTTTAAAAGAGAGCTTCGAGCTTGAGCTAGATTCGGGCAGATACAAACAAGATGAATGAAGTCCTCATTACTCCTCCCGCATAGTCTACAGATTTTGGGTCCGTCGTACACCCAGATTGGTTGGTCCATAGTCGATGGAAATTTCCCCAGACGGAGTCCCATCAATTTCTGTTTTCTATGAGCTGGAAATGTGATTGTTAGATAGGGGGCTGCCACAAGTGTTTTATAGTTTGATATGACCATCCATGCGTGTTTTCTGGCACTAAACGTGGCTTTATCGAGTAAGAGGGAGTGAAATTTTGTTGACTTATTTATAGCATGTTTGAACGCCGGGTAAGGCAAGTTGAGTTCCCAAAGTTTTCTTGTTCCGGTCTCAGTTATGGCCTTTTCAAGATACTGATTGTATGGGCAATTAACATCAGATCTTATTTCTTCCCATAGTGCTTGGTGCAATTCCAAGGCTGACGTGTTCTGTTTCAGTGTGTACCAGTACTTAATGCTTGCGTACTTTCTTCCTAGTGTCTCGTTTATTATTCCGAATTCTAACCTCGTCTGAGCTGGTGAGGCTCCCTGATGTATGTGGAAGGTGGATTTGAAGATGGCTGTCTGCATTTTGTTAAGCAGATCTGCGTCTTTCCCATGCAATCCTACACTGCCATATGACAGGGTTGGAAGAACTTTTGCTTTTATTTTTGCCAGTAGAGGTTTATATGACGGCCCGAGAGCTTTTTAGCCAAAGATCTAAAAGCAAATGGGAGTGAGTTTGATCTCTGAGTGATGTACAACATTTGCTGCTGGTGGCTTTGTCGGTTATCAAAGTAGAAGCCCAAGTACTTGAAATTGGACACGGCCTCTAGCTTTGTTCCCTCCAGGTAGATGTATGCATTGGCTGTCCGCCGCCTGGTGATGAGCATTGTTTTTGTTTTTGTTGTGTTTATCTCCAGGTTGTTGTTTATTATGAATTCTGCCAGCCCTGCTAATAGCCTTTGGATGCCAATCTTCGTTAGGTTCAACAGTACCACATCGTCCGCATAAGATAGATGAGTTAGCGGGAAGGAGCCAAGTTTAGTTGGATTGGATGGGATCTTATTCAGACTTGGTGTTAGGTCTGCCATAAAAAGATTAAAAAGATGGGGGGCTAGGACACAGCCCTGCTTTAGACCTTTACTGGTATTAATTTTCCTTGAGAGCAGTGTTCCATTCCCCAATTTAACAGCCATCCAAGTGTTGGAATAAAGGAGTAAGATCCCTCTCAGGATTTTATCCGGGATGTTCCAACTGCGCAATTTCCTCCATAAGATGTTCCAATCTACACTGTCGAAAGCTGCCTTTAGGTCAATAAAACACAGGTGAAGGGGCTGTTTTCTTTGAAGATATTTATCGGCTAGCACTGAGAGAGACATAATATTTGTCAGTGTCCCAGTTCCTTTCCTGAAGCCTGTTTGGTTCAACGGTATTCTCTTTGTGTCATCGGACCAGTTTATTAGATCTTCCAGGACGAGGGATGCAAAGTACTTCGCATCCACGTCTAGGAGGGCGATCAGTCTATAATTAGCTGGGGATGTTCTGTCTCCTCCTTTAAAGATTGGTGAGATTATGGAGCCCTGCCAACTTGACGGTATTTTGTTTACAGTTGTTATCTCTTCGAATAATTTTTTTAGTTCCCTGCACCAAAAGTCTGGATCAGTTTTGTAGACTATTGGAGGGATCCCATTCGGCCCTGGAGCTCCGTTGCCACGTGACTTCCTTATGATTCTTCTTATGTCCTCTTCACTGTACTTTGCTTGTTTGACCTTGTTTGTTACGTCCTTATTTTCCCGTGGGCTAACCACGTCACGGTAAAGCCTGATTACTAAAAGATCCCCGTCTGGTGATGGATTTTCTCTGCGTTCATCCTTATTGTTTGATGATTGCATGCAAGATGTTCTTATTCCACCGCTGGGAGTGATACTCCCTTTTCTTTTTTGGGCCACTTCATTAGTAGTTTGTTGGATTGCCCCCGAGTTAAGCTGGTCTAGTGTTGTCTCTGAGAACCTCTCTGTTAAAAACGCGACCCAGTCCGCTTCTTGGACATTAGATGATGTTGGATTTGAGGGGTGATTTAAGCTGTTAATAATCCTCCAAAATGCGTTTGAGTTGGTGTTCTTGGCGGTGCAGAGTAGTTTTGCCCAGAAGTCATCTGTCAGAGATCTTTTGTGTTCCCACATTTTCTTTTTATATTCTTTCTTGAGATTTTGTCTTATCCAACTGGCCTTCGCTATTCTCTCCTTGTATGCTCCTATTACACAACTATCCTTTGAGACACACCATCATGTCCTGCCACCTGCGAGAGGGGATTGTGAACACCATCACTGATTAATTTGTTGGGAGGGGTGACACATGGGGTCCGAGAAAAAGGCGTATACTGGGATACCTGATAACTTGTTTTCCAACTTTTCCTATTGGTTCATTTTGTGTGTGCGGGGAGTGGGATATCGTAAATGTGCTAAGTATAAGAGATTGTACGCCACGGATTGAAGTGGCAGTCTCCTCAGAATTTACACTTTGCATGTACTTCTAGGATAACTGTGCTTAGATGCAGCTAATAAACCTGGCTTCCATGCTTAACGGAGTGTCTTGTGTCTCTGTTAGTAACAAGGCAGGTGAGCCCGGTGATTAAGGCGTGCTCTGCGCCGCCCGGCCCATAAGGCCCGGTTCTCCAAAGGGACGAACAGCCCAAGTTCAAAAAACAAAATTGGCCTAAAAAACAGAAACAGGGAAAACAACAGTAACAGCAGAAACAGGAGTCACGTCCTGCGTCTCCATTGCCTGCGCCCACAGAACGTGTTTATGACTTGCGCGATCGCGCGATGATAAAATCACCTGATCATTTTCAGGTTTCTGATCAACGCTCTCCTCGTTCTTTTTAGGAGTCATCAGCTTTTTCTTCCGGTGGTAGAGGAGGCGGGAGGGTTCGGGGCGGCCAGCAAGGACGCGAACAGCCCCGCCCGAAAGACGGCAAAGGCAAGCAGGACGATGCTACACCGAAGAGACCCCAGTTTCAGAAAAAGAAAGTCGCTGCTTTAACAGCACACAGATATGCCACAGATAGTGAGAACCCAGCTTCGGAATCAGACTTGGGCTCTGACCTTGCTGGACAGAGCAGCGGAGATTACCATAGTGCGAGAGGCCCTGCGTCCACTGAAGGTGACAGCGACTGACTGTTATGTTGTTGTGGAGACAGCTGACACTAGAGTAGCTCCCCCTGACAGGATCTATGAAATAGTCTTATTCATTGAGGGTGACACTCAACGCACTATAGAAGGGGTATTTTGGGAGAATCTTACGACTACCTATGACATTTTGTTAGCGGAGGCTGACTGGCCCCCACCTTTTGTGCTCACAGCTCCGAGAAGGGAGGAGGTAATCCTCCCTAGTTTTGCGCACACAGTCTCGAAGGAGCATGCGCTGAATTTTGCAGAAGAGTGGGCTAAGGCCCTTGCGCCGGCTCTGTACCGTACTCACTGTGGATGGGATACATTTTCCCCTCACCACGGGATTCCTTTGCGGTCTATGCCTCAGCCTCAACCTCAATATCCCTTGAAGCGTGAAGCAAAGGCTTCCGTTGCGGAAATCCTTGAACTATTAGAATATCAGGGTGTTATTGAAACTTGCGTGTCACCAATGAATAACCCTCTTTTTACTGTAACCAAGCCTGACGGTTCATATCGTTTGGTATTGGATTACCGGCATTTAAAATCGCATTGCGGTACCTGTGCAGTACAGAATAATCACGGCTCTGCTTTAGTGGATAGTCTCGTGCGTAAGCGGTTTAAAGACACGCTTGACATTTCCAACGGTTTTTATGCCAACCATTTCAATGGTCTTAGTTCCCAATGGACCTCCTTTACTTGCGGCGGTGTTCAGAACATTTCAAACGTTTACCAATGGGCTACTAAAATAGTCCTGGAGTGTTTGCTGCCCGCATAGTCTCTCTCTTGCAGGGAGTTGACCCAGATGCTTGTTCTTATGTGGATGACATTTATCTCACGGATGAGAATTGTGGGAGTATCTGTGTCGAGTTCACCGCTTAATTTGTAGCTTTGCGGACTTCGGTTACAAATTCAACTTCGCAAAATCGCACATTCCAGAGTACACAGTGTTGTTCCTGAGCTACAAGCTCAACAATGAAGGTTGAGGATTGGCTCCTCCCTTCTTGGAGAAAGGCGCACAATTGCGCGCTCCGACAACTCTGAAAAAATACAGTCTTTGCTGGGATTTTTGAATTTCGGGAGGACGTACATTCCCGAATATGCCCAGCGTATCAAGCCTTTGTATGCTTTGATACAACCAAATTTTACAAAATCGAACTGGCTGCCTGAGCACTCAGCTATACTGCAATCTTTGCAAGCTGATCTGCTCGCTTGTAAATACTTATTGACTCATGATAATCACACCAACCTGGTGATAAGAATCATCCCTGGGACGGTGGGTTTCACGTACCTTAATTTTAACAAAGGAGATATAGTACCTATTGCTTACAAGTCACACTTGTACACTTCGGCTGAAATGCGATTTTTCACTGTGGAGAAAGTTTTGACGGCTGTGCAGATGGCGGTTCTGAAGGAACGCGCTCTGTCACAGGGAAACCGCATGTTGGTTGTTACCCCATGTCCTGCTTTGGAAGCAGTTACGAAAGCCAGTGTACCTAATTCTAAAGCTTTGCACCCTCGGTGGATACAATGGGCTTCAACATTGACGTCTCCGGATGTCACGTTCATTTTTTATGCCTCCTTACGGTCGCAGGAGTTTTTGCAATATGAGTGTGTACATCCTGCTCCTTTGGCTGTGCGGCCTTTGGAGGATTTCCATTGCATCATTTACACCGATGGTTCGGAGCAGGTTGCGCATGGTTCTAAATACGCCTACGTTTCCGCATGCGCCATTGTGGTAGGTGCCATGGTGAACGATGAGTTCAAGTCCAGAGTCGTGCACACGCGTACTCTAGGGGACTGCACCGCACAATTAGCAGAGCTTCGTGCTCTGATGCTTGCATTGGAGTACGCTGATCCTAGTGTGATAACACTTATAGTAAGTGATTCTTACTACTGTGTCCAGTCTTACAATGAGAACTTGTTCTTTTGGATTCAGAAGGATTTTCGTGATTCCAAGGGTAGCACAATAAAACATAAAATGATCTGGGTCCGAGTGGCTGAGCTTAAGGAGCAGTTGCCACTCGTGTTTGTAATTCATACTCTCGGTCATCAGCGCGTAGTAGTTCACGCTGTCGGCAACTCGCTTGCTGATAAAGCAGCGAAATCAGCAGTATCGACATATTTAGTTGCAGCAGTCACACGGTCCAAAAGTAAGATTGATGATGATATCTTGGCGGCTGTTGCTGTCACTGAGAAGAGAGATAAATATCCTATGGGGTTCCCTTCGAAGTACACATACCACTTAGGTCCCGATAAGGTTCCTTATGTGAAAATTCCTGAAGTTGGGGAGAGATTGATTCCCAACTCTGATCGCAGACATTCACTGATCACAGCGGCCCATGAAGGGGTTGCGTCTGCGCATGCGGGCGTTTCAACTACTGTGTCCCAGTTACAACAACGTTTTTGGTGGCGGGGACTGTACAAACAGACGCGTGACTATGTCCTTCAATGTGAAATTTGCCAGCAGATTAAGCCTTCAACTGCTACGCGTCCACCCCAAACACAGTTGTTCATTTCTAATAAACCGTTTGGTTGCGTTTATTTAGATCACTGCGGTCCTTTTTCTTCTGATACTGCGTATAAGTACATCTTAGTAGCAGTTGATTCATGCACACGCTTTGTTTGGGTCTGGCCTCATCGCAGCGCTGATTCACGGACTGTCATCAGGGATTTGCGTGTCTTTGTAGGGATTTTTGCCTGTGGTACCTTCCATTCGGATCAGGGTCCTGCTTTCGCCTCTAAGGCGTATAGGGATGCCATGAGTTCGATGGGGGTCCAAGTCAAGTTTTCGTCTCCATACCGACCTGAGGGTAATAGTGTTGTGGAGCAAATGAACCGTGACTTAAAGCAATCACTGACAACTCGAGTTATAGGCACTGGCAGAAACTGGCTGGCCCATCTCAATGGCGTGCAGCGAGCTCTTAATAATCTCCCTAGAAGGTCTCTGGGTGGACGGACCCCATACGAAATGCTCTTTGGTATCAAGATGAATGTCCTGGACCTTGACCGTCTAGACGCGGTCGGTTCGGCTACCTCCTTTGACGGAGATGAACATTGCAATATTTTACAGACTCTACAAGAGACCAGAGACAGTCTTGCAAAGGAACATTTGCCCTCCACCTTGGATGATGCATTGCAGATCCCGGTAGTTGGCTGGCTAACCCAAGTTGGAGAACTGGTTCGGGAGAAGATCGATAACAAAAAGGAATTTGGTCCCTCATACCGTCTTCCGGTTCCCGTGCTTGGAGTGAAGGGCACTAGAACAGTCATTTTACCACCACTTCCAGGTCATAAAGAGAACAGGTATATCTCCATTGACAATGTCAAAATACACAGAGTGGCCGATTCTTCTTAGCATGATACCGGCAGTCTCATGTCCTTCGATAGTGAGAAATTCTGTTTTGGCAACTGCTTCGGATTGTGTACCGTAGGTGGTCCTCGAGATGCCTGCCGTTTCCAGTCCTTTATTGAGTGCTTTGCCTGGTACTCGCCTTGATGATACAGATTACACCTACCCAACTGACTTATCGATGCCTGATTTGCAAACTCGTTTAGCCACAGAATCGAAATTTTCATTTGACACTGTTTCACGTACATCGGGGAAGCCCACAAGGCTGAGAGCCTACGCGACAAGAGCATAGGAACACACTTGATGGTGCTTCCCATGCAGAGAGCTGGTTGCTGATGATGTGATCCCTTACAACTAGGATCTTGAGGTATGGGGCCGCTCTGCTAAAACCCACAAGAGACCTTCTTAGATATAATACGATATACTAGTTAGGGAGGGTGAGAATTAGGTTTTGTTAAACCCTATTCGTTTTAGCATAATACTATGCTTGCACCGTTTGCGTTCTATGGCCTAGTGACTATGCTGATTACTTTTTTTCTTATAATATGTTTGCTTGTATTAGCTAAGATACTGTGCTTGAGAGCACTGCATTAGTGAATAAACATTTCAAATATGCATGTGTCCTCTTTTTCTCCTTGTTCTGGATTGAAATGATTGTATAACAAAAAGAGTGTTCATGTGTTCCACGTTACCTGAGGCGTACTAAGTTCATGTTCTGGTTTGTCTAAGCATTGGGAGTTGATGATGACCAATGAGACACTGATTGCTAGTCTGGTAGGGGATTTCTGGGTACTAAGGTGAGTTTTGGCACACCCTAATTCACTGAGGTTCCAAGCCTCTATGCACAGTTCTGTCTGAGCACGGAATCCCTGCGACATAACGTCGAGCTAGCCGCAGGAATGACTCTGAGTCTACTTACTTCTGCCTCTTGCTACTATGGGAGGCTAATAACAAGGCTAGTTTATTAACCCTAGCTCTGCCGGCACCTAGGGAAACCTAGCAAACCCATACATTTTTTTGAACTAGACAATAAGAGTAATCCAGGGTGGGGTGACTTGATTGCCTCTCACCAAGTTCTGTTAACCAAGATCCCTTGCAACCCTAAAAAATTGTCAATAAAAACTAATTATTCTAATATTTCTGCGGTGGAAAGTTCTGGAATCTGCGCGGATCCACAAATTTCCACTCAACCCGTGTTCCCTAAAGTCTTCCAAGAAAAATGATACCTCACTTCTGTGGGTGGGCCTAGTGCTCGCAAAAGGAATCGGCACAAAACGCGATGTGGACCCACCACAATTTCACAGTGAAAAATGACCCTTTTTTTACAAAGTGCCTAGCTGTAGTTTTTTAACCCTAGATCTGCCAGCACATAGGGAAACCTAGAAAAGCTATACAGTTTTCAAAAGTAGACACAGAGGGTAATCCAGGATGGGGTGACTTGACTGGCTCTCACCAGGTTCTGTTTCCCAGAATCCCTTGCAAACCTAAAAAACTGTCCAACAAACACATTTTCCTCACATTTCTGTGGTGGAAAGTTCTGGAATCTGTGTGGATCCACAAATTTCTACCCAACCTGTGTTTCCCAAAGTCTTCCAAGAAAAATGATACCTCACTTGTGTGGGTAGGCCTTGTGCCCACGACAAGAAACGGAGCAAAACAGAACGTGTTCACACCACAATTTTACATTGAAAAATGACCCTTTTTAGGCAAAGTGCCTAGCTGTAGTTTTTTAACCCTTGCTCTAGTGGCACATAGGGAAACCTAGCAAAACTACACATTTTTACAAACTAGACACCCAGGGAAATCCAGTATGAGGTGACTTGACTGACTCTCACCAGGTTCTGTTACCCAGAATCCCTTACAAACTGAAAGAAGTGTAAAGAAAACCCACATTTTCCTCATATTTCTGTGGTGGAAACATCCGGCATATGTGTGGATTCTCAAATTTCCACCTAACTTGTGTTTCCCAAAGTGTTCCAAGAAAAATGGTGCCTCAGTTGTGTGGGTAGGCCTCGTGCCCAGAACAGGAAATGGCGCAAACCGCAACATGCGCTCACCACAATTTCACAGTGAAAAATGACCCTTTTTTGGCAAAGTGCCTAGCTGTAGTTTTTGAACCCTAGCACTGCCGGTACCAAGGGAAACCTAGCAAACCTATACATTTTCAGAACTAGACAGCCAGGGGAATCCAGGATGGGGTGACTTGACTGCCTCTCACCAGGTTCTGTTACCTATAGGGGCCCTTACAAACATTAGAAAATTGTCGCAAAAAAACACTTTCCTCACATTTCTGTGGTGGAAAGTTCAGGAATCTGCTTGGATTCACAAATTTACACTCACCCTGCGTTCCCCAAAGTCTTCAGAGAAAAATTATTTCTCACTTGTGTGGGTAGACCTAGTGCCCGTGACAGTAAATGGTGCAAAACAGAACGTGGACACAGCACGATTTCACAGTGAAAAATGACCCTTTTTTGGCAAAGTGCCTAGCTGTAGATTTTGAAGCCTAGCTCTGCAGGCACCTAGGGAAACCTAGCAAACCTATACATTTTTGAAAACTAAACACCAAAGGAAATCTAGGATGGGGTGACTTGACTGCCGCTCACCAGGTTCTGATACCCAGAATTCCTTGCAAAACATACAAATTATAAAATAAAACACATTTTCCTGATATTTCTGTGGAGGAAAGTTCTGGAATCTGCGTGGATCCACAAAGTTATACCCACCCCGTGTTTCCTGAAGTCTTAACAGAAAAATGGTACCTCACTTGTGTAGGTAGACCTAGTTCCCACATCAAGAAATGGTGCAAAACACAACGTGGACACAACACAATTTCCCATTGAAAAATGACCCTTTTTTGGGACAGTGTCTAGCTTTAGTTTTTGAACCCTAGCTCTGCGGGCACCTAGGGAAACCTAGCAAATCTATACATTTTTAAAAACTAGACACTCAGGGAAATCCTGGATGTGGTGATTCGACTGCCTCTCACCTGGTCTGTTACCCAGAATCCCTTGCAAACCTAAACAATTATAAAAAAAAACCATGTTGTGCACATTTATGTGGTGGAAAGTTCTGGAATGTGCGTGGATCCACAAATGTCCACTTCCCCACATTCCACAAAGTCTTCCGAAAAAAATGGTGCCTCACTTGTGTGGGTAGGCCTAGTACCTGCGTCTGAAAATGGCACAAAACGCAACGCGGCCACACCATGATTTCACATTGAAAAATTACCCTTTTTTGGCAAAGTGCCTAGCTGTAGTTTTTTAACCTTAGCTCTGCCGGTACCTGGGGAAACCTAGCAAAACTATACATTTTATAAAACTAGACACTCAGGGAAAATCAGGATGGGGTGCCTTGACTGCCTCTCACCAGGTTCTGTTACCCAGAATCACTTGCAAACCTAAAAAATTGTCCTGAAAAACACGTTTTCCTGACATTTCTGTGGAGGAAAGCTGGGGAATCTGCGTTGATTCACAAATTTCCACCCACCCCATGTTCCCCAAAGTGTTCCAAGAAAAATAGTACCTCACTTGCGTGTTTAGGCCTAGTGCCCGCAACAGGAAATGGAGCAAAACACAACTTGGACACACCACAATTTCTCAGTGAAAAATGATCCTTTTGTGGCAAAGTGCCTAGCTGTAGTTTTTTAAATCTAGCTCCGCCGGTACCTAGGTAAACCTAGCAAACCTACACATTTTTTAAAACTAGACACCCAGGGAAATCCAGGATGGGGTGACTTGACTGCCTCTCACCAGGTTCTGTTACCCAGAATCCCTTGCAAACCTAAGAAATTGTCCAAAAAAACCTAATTTTCCTCACATTTATGTGGTGGAAAGTTCTGGAATCTGCGTGGTTCCACAAATTTTTAAACACCCTGCATTCCCCAACATCTCCCAAGAAACATATTACCTTACTTGTGTGGGAAGGCCTAGTGCCCGTGACAGGAACCGGAGCAAAATGGAACGTGGACACACCATAATTTCAGAGTGGAAAATCACCCTTTTTTGGCAAAATGCCTAGCTGTAGTTTTTTTTTATTTTTTTTAAAACCTTTATTTACGAATGCACAATACACAGCATCTGCCTACAACCCCGCAGGGCCGGCCGCTATGACATAAACAGGCTGAGTGAAAAGTAGATTATGAGACAGCACGTTGCTAAAGCAGTGTTTCAAGTCAACATTGTCGGTTAGAGCATAGTATCATACAAGTAGGATAAGAAAGGTTTAATTTTATGTTTTTGTCGAAAAGAACAACAACACGCAAACACATGGTATCATAGTGGCAAGGGTCGCTGGAGGCGGGGGGGGAAAAGTGACGTGGGAAAAAGGACTCTGGCAAGGGGGGGTGAGCACGAGCGGGAAAACCAAACATGTAGTGAAATTGGAGGAGGAACGTAAATCATGGAGAGGAGGGGAGAGGGACCTCATAATCCAGCGGAGGGGAACAGATATCTCCGCGATAAGTATTCCACGGAGCCCAAACTCTGGACCACTTCCCTGGACGCCCCCGAGACTCATACACAGTCTTCTCTCGGAACATGGACCAGTCCATGTTCTCTTTCCAGGCACTGAGCAATGGCAATCTAGGGGAGCCCCAGAGCTGCGCGATGTCTCTCTTTGCGACCATGTTGCCCAGGGTAACCCAAAGCGTCTGGGCAGCATTACAATCAGACGGTTCCCACACATTCAACAGACAACGTCGTGCTTCGGGAAGTAGTGGGATCCCAGTGACACGACTCATAACGTCATGCACCCTGGACCAATACGCTGCAATCATCGGGCATTCCCACAGAACATGAAGAAAGGTACCATCCATCCCACACCCACGCCTGCATCGTCCATCCGAAACCAAACCCATTCGCACCAGACGCACTCCAGTCAGATACACACGGTGGAGGATCTTCAACTGGACAAAGCGGAGCCGTGCCGGAATAGCCACCTCCTTAGGGGAGGACACAGCAGACTGCCAGTCCTCGTCGTCTAATTCGAGTCCATCAGCCGTCCAGGCAGCCCGGAGCTTCTCAAGCTGGTCAGCTCTGTTGTTGATAAGCTTTTTGTAGATTAAGGAGATGGTACTATCCGGGACGTGGCCGTCGAGGACTCGATCCTCCAAAGGGGAGGACTGCGGAATGTCGGTGCCAGGTGGAAAGACGGAAGATAAGGCGTGCCTCACCTGCATGTACCGGAAGTGCTCTCTATCATCGAGCCGGTATTCCAGTTTCAAGGACTCAAAGGACTTAACCGCGCCCCGTGCCCACAGGTCCTCCACCGTGCTAATCCCAATCATATCCCATTTCTCAAACCCTTTTGTCTTCCACAGGTTGCCCAACCGTTCCGAATCATACAGTGGCGTCCTACGTGTCAGCCTACCACCCCAGCCCGTGGCCACAGTAGCGTCCCTCCATGCCCGCACTGCACATTTCGTCGGGCCGGTAAGGAGTCGAAAGGGTGCCTTTGAATACAGAGCCCTATTGAAATTACCACCAGGCAACAATAGTTTATCCAGGGCAAAGGCGGGAGCGGGCTCCGGAGCATATGTCGCATGGTTGATAGCGCTCAGGTGTGAGGCCCAGTAGTACCGTCTAATATCCGGCAACGCAATACCCCCATCATACCAGGAGAGCGTGAGCTTGGACAAGGCAATGCGGGCACGGCCATCCCAAATCAGTTGTCGCTGCAAACTCTCGACTTCACGAAAGTAGCGAGCTGGAACAGGGTCGAAAAAATTTTGCAGGGCGTAAAGAAATCGGGGGAGCGACATCATTTTAAAGAGTGCCGCCCGGCCCAATGGAGATAGAGGCAAATCGCGCCAACGTCGAACGTCTTGCTTAAGTCTACGGAGCGGAGCATACAAATTTCGCTCATAGCGGACCGATGGAGCCATGGATACATAGATCCCCAAATACTTAAAGCCGTCGGCCGCTACCAGAATGGGGAACCTGCGGGGGAGAGGCGGCAGAGTACCAGCTATGACGTAGACACAGGACTTGGTCCAGTTAATGATAAGTCCCGAGTTCCTACCGAAGGACGTGAGAACGTCGAAGAGAACGTTAAGCGACTTCTGAGGGGAAGTGAGATAAAGGAGGATATCATCCGTGTACAAGGAGACACGATCCTCAAGGTCTGGGGACCAACGGATCCCTTTAATAGAGGGTTCCCACCGGAGCCATGCGGCAAGGGGTTCGAGCGCCAATGCGAATAGAAGCGGGGAGAGCGGACAGCCCTGACGTGTGCCACGGCCTAAGGGGAAGGGGTCCGAGCATCTACCATTGACCGCGACCTGAGCAAGTGGCCGTTCGTAAAGGAGCTTGACCCATGCGATGAAATTAGGGCCAAAGCCGAATTTAGCGAGGGCCGCCCATAGGTAGGGCCATTCGATAGTGTCGAAAGCCATTGTGGCGTCCAAAGAAGCGACCACTGCCGGCTCGGCAAGAATTGGAGCTCTCGCGAGAACGCTGTGGAGTCTACGCAGATTGAGGGCAGTGTTTCTGTGGGGGATGAAACCGGATTGATCCGGGTGGATCAGGTCGCAAATCACCGTAAGCAACCGATTGGCCAGAACCTTAGCAAGGATTTTGGGTTCCGCGTTAAGGAGGGAAATGGGCGGTACGAGGCGCAGCGGTCACGAGGTTTGCCGTCCTTATAAATGACGACTATGGTAGCAAGGCGCTGCTCAAGGGGGAGGCATCCAGCCTCAACCGCCTCGAGAAACATGTGACGCAGGTGGGCGGCCATCTTGTCGGGACAAAGTTTGTAAAGTTCAATGGGAAGTCCATTGGGGCCCATCGCCTTTTCCGAGCGCAAGGATCGGATAGCGAGGGCAACTTCATCAACAGTAAAAGGGGCCTCCAGGGCAAGACAGTCCTCATCCGACACCGTGGGTAGGGCAATGTCACGCAGCAGTAGCCTGGAATCAGCCTCATCTCGATCACTAACAGGCGCGTAAACCGTCCGGAAGTGGTCCACAAAGCAATCAACAATTTCACCCGGATCAGAGACACTCTCACCAGATTCACGAACAATGACCGGTACAACACGACTCGCACGTTCAGTCTTATCCAACCACGCAAGGAGTTTGCTAGCCTTGTCACCCACATCATACAATCGGCCTAGTTGATTCGCCCGCAACAATTTAGCAGCATCCGTGACGCAGGCTTTATAGTCTGCCTGCTTCAATTCCAGTGTGTGCAGCAGTGCAGGCGTGTCATTACCACCCAACTCACTTTCAAGCGCAGTAATTTCGGTTTCAAGAGCCACAACAGCCTCCCTCTTCACCCTACGCTCTGTGGCAATGAATGATAGGGCGGAACCCCTAATAACCGTCTTGAAGGCCTCCCAAAGAACAGTGGGGGAAGTGACCGAGCCCACATTCTCAGCGAAGTAGCAATCTATTGCTTTAATCAAAACTGAGCGGAGCCGGGGGTTTCGGAAATGCCAGGAAGGAATCGGGGGGACCCTGTTGCCAAGTAGACCGCCCACAGAAATCGTAATCAGCAAGGGGGAGTGGTCCGAGATACCCCGGGGAAGATGTCGAATCTCCCGTACAGTGGACAGAGTGGAGGCTAACATGAAAAAATAATCGATACGGGAGAGACTACCATGTGCACCAGAGTGAAAAGTGTATTGCTGGAGTGTGGGGTGTAGAGAGCGCCAGACATCTACCAAGCCAAAAGTATCAGCCATCTCACTGAGCCACATCTGGGACTGCAACAATACCCTAGGGGGAAGTCGGTCACATTCACCGGACATCACAGAATTGAAGTCCCCGCCCAGGATCAACAATCCGTCCGGAAGCCCAAGGAGAGTCCTGCCAAGATCGGCATACGTGGTAGCCTGCAGTCCCGGGGGGATATAGACAACAACAAACACAATCTCTTTACCCTCCCACCTCCCAGAAACAGCAGCGTACCGCCCACGGTCATCAAAGACAACCTCGTCAATGGCAAGAGCAAGGGAGGACTTTACCATGATACCCACACCTCGGGAACCTGAAGTGAAACCAGCATGTGCAACCAGGCGATAACCCCGATGGTCTAAGGCCTTGCAAGCATTTCCAATCAAGTGGGTCTCCTGAAGGAATACAACATCTGGGGCGTGGCGCCTCAAGAATTGCAATACAATGCCCCGCTTAATCCTATCACCCAATCCGTTCACGTTCCAAGAAAGAACCCGCACATCACCCCCCCCATTGCGACAAAGACATTCCACCCCCACCCCCCAGCAGAACCCACTGTTCAAAGTCATTGCAAAATGTGAAATACCATGAAAACAGAGACAGAACAAACTAAACAAAACACAACCAAGTCCCCAGAAACCAACCCCTAAACCAAAACCCGTTACAACACCCCCCTCCCTGCACCCCTGCTGACTAAAAAGCCACCCCCAACTGCAGTGTGCCTGTCGCCCCATATTATCTACACAAAGAACCCCCCGAGGAGGAAGGGAGAAATCACCCGTTCCCGCACCGTCACGGGCAGTACCATGAAGCACAAAGTTAATTTACACAGGACATTGCATAGTCTCAATCAGAACCTCTGGGGACCCATATTACTCCTGGGCCGTTGCACCACCTTCCGCACCACCAGGGCCTCCACTTCCAAAGTCATCCGCCGGCAACGAGTCCAACCAGTCGGCAGCACGTTCAGGCTGGTCAAAGAAGTAGGCACGTTCTCGAAATTCGATCCGTAGTCGGGCCGGAAACAGCATGGCGTATTTCAGTCCCCGATCTCTCAAGCGACGCTTCACTCCAAGAAAACCTGATCTTTGTCGCTGCACTTGGGGAGTGAAATCAGGATAGATGGAGACAGAGTTGTTGTCGTATTTCAAAGGGCCGTGCTTACGGGCGGCCTGGAGGATAGCGTCTCTGTCCCGGTAGTGAAAAAGCCTCGCAATGATAGGCCTCGGTGGGTTTCCTGGCTTCACTTGTCCTCCTGGAAAACGATAAGCGCGCTCCACGGCAAAGAACTTACTGAGTCCTACCGGAGCTAGTTGAGCGACAATAAGTTCCTCGACCAACAGGTCGGTCGATACAGCACCATCACATTCCGGCACTCCGACTAGGCGTATGTTGTTCCGCCTGGCCCTGTTGTCATAGTCCTCCATCCGCTTGAGCAGCAAATCGTGCGAGGCACGCAGATTACCAATCTCAGACTGCGCCTCAGCCATGTCCGTCACCAAACTCGACGCTTTAAGATCCAGAGCCTTCACCCGCTCATTTGTTTTGGCTAAGTCGGCACGAATAAGAGTTACATCCACCGCCACCGTGTCTATTTTGGACACTACGGCTTCGAATTGCTGGCTCATATCGGCCTTAAGTCCAGTGATGGCAGCCAAAAGATCTTGGAGCGAAACCTCCGAAGAAGACGGCATGTCCGTTTGAAGTCCTTCAGCACCCACATTTGTGACACCGGGGGAGCCTCTCGGCTGGGTGTAGCGTTCGATCATATTGGACTGGATCGATCCCCCCCGGGTCGCAGCCTTCCGGCGTTTTTCGGCCTCCGCTTTCGTTGCCATCTCGCGTCCAGTGTTGGCCGGGTGGCCAGGAGAAGCGGCGAGAAGGAGAGGAAGTCCCGAAACTCCGAAGTGCCAGGGAAATGGGAGTATCGCGGCCTCCTTGCCAGTCCTACGGAGGAGAGTGTAGGCTGTGAGGGCAGCAGGCGAAGGCAGAGTAGGCGGAGACAAGAACAAAGAAGCTGGAAACCGAAAGTGAAAGCAGTACACCTCCGGTGGGCCAGATGCCAGGCAGCCGTTGTTGTCCAATTACAGGTCGGCCACATTAGGCAGCCGAGTCCCCGGTCGCGCCCGTGGGCAGGCCAGAAAGTTGCAGATGTCAGAAAAATGGTCCCCAGGGTCCGTTTTCGACCAAAAAAGGATCGTTAGCATCAGTGAAGATAGCGTTGCAAAAGCCCGTCAAAATGACCAGGATAGGTGAAGGATAGATAAAGAAGGACGGCGCGGGTCTCGGGAGCTCTCTGCTCACGCGACCATCTTGGATGCCCGCGTAGCTCCTCCCCCAGCTGTAGTTTTTTTAAACCTAGCTCTGCCGGCACCTAGGGAAAGCTAGCAAACCTATACATTTTTGTTTAACTAGACACCCAGGGGAATCCAAGATGAGGTGACTTGACTGGCTCTCATCAGGTTCTGTTACCCAGAGTCCCTTACACCCACCCGCAGTATTGACTGGTGTATTCCTGGTGACTTGCCAGGGGGTCGGGAGTAACGTCAAGCTAGCAGCAGGACTGACTCTCAGTCTCCTTACTTCTGCTCTCGCTACTATGGGAGGCCAATAACAAGGCCACCAATACAAGTGTGTCCACACCACACGCTCCCATTGCCTACAGCTTTTAACCCTTTCGTTTTTGGTCCCCAGTACACCATTACCTTTTTGTGTCCTTCACCTGCTGTGTTTTGATGGGTCCAATTGATTCGTAGTTATTGGTGAGTTGTTGCTGCCCCACCAGGCTGCTACTTCTGTTATTTTATGACATTTTATTTCTCACCACATGCTTTTGAACCCGCTGGCCTCACTTTCCAACACAACATTGTCAAAAAAAGCTAATTTCCTTCTGTGGTGGAAAGTTCTGGACTCTGCATGGATCCACAAATTTCCACCCTCCAAGCGCTCCCCGAAGTCTTACAAGAAAAATGGTGCCTCACTTGTGTGCATAGACCTACTGCCCACGACAGGAAATGGTGCAAAACGTATCCTGGAAACATCACAATTTCACAGTGAAAAATTACCCTTTTTTGGCAAAGTGCCTAGCTGCAGTTTTTTAACCCTAGCTCTGGGGGCACCTAGGGAAACCTACCAAACCTATACATTATTTCTAAACTAGACAATCAGAGTAATCCTTGGTGGGGTGACTTGATTGCCTCTCACCAAGTTCTGTTAACCAGGATCCCTTCCAACCCTAAAAGATTGTCAAATGAAACTAATTTTTCTAACATTTCTGTGGTGGAAAGTTCTGGAATCAGCTTGGAACCACAAATTTCCACTCACCCCGCCTTCCCCAAAGTCTTCCAAGAAAAATGAGACCTCCATTGTGTGGTTAGGCCTAGTGCCCGCAACAGGAATTGGCGCCAAACGCGATGCGGACATACCACGATTTCACAGTGAAAAATGACCCTTTTTTGGCAAAGTGACTAGCTGTACGTTGTTAACCCCAGCTCTGCCGACACCTAGGGAAACCTAGCAAACCTTCACATTTCTGAAAACTAGACACCCAGGGAAATTTAGGAGGGGGTGACTTGACTGCCTCTCACCAGGTTCTGTTACCCAGAATCCCCTGCACACCTCAAATTTAGCTGAAAAATCACTTTATCTGCATATTTTTGTGTGGGAAAGTTGTGACATCACTGGGTTGACACAAATTTCCTACCAACTAGCATTCCCCCAGGCCTCCTGATAAAAATGGCAAGGGCCCACAACCTATTGAGGCAACATCAAAATTACCTATCACAAACCACCTCGTTTTGCAAGAGGGGTCCCATGCGTTTTTGGCCCGGATCTCGGCGGCCACCTAGGGAAACCTACCAAGCGACACATTTCTAAAAACTAGACTCCCGGGGGATTCCAGGGTGGTATGGCTTGCGTGGGTTCCCCAACATTCTCCTACCTAGAAACCCCTGCAAACCTCAAATTTTGCTGAAAAACACTTTTTTCTCAAATTTCAGTTTGGAAAAGTTCTGGAATCTGCGTGGATTCACAAATTTCCTACCACCCAGCATTCTCCCAGGTCGTCCGATAAAAATGGTTCCTCACCCCCGTGGGTCTTTCAAGGTCCCATGACAGGCAATGACCCAAAACCTATTGAGGCGACATAAAAATTACCTATCACAAACCAACCTGGTTTTGCATGGCGTGTCCCGTGAATTTTTGGCCCAGGGTTCGGTGGCCATCTAGAGAACCCTACCAAAGCCACACATTTCTGGAAACTAGACACCGGGAGAAGTCCAGCAAGGTATGGCTTGCATGGGTCCCCCAATATTCTCCTACCCAGAATCCCCTGCAAACCTCAAATTTTGCTGAAAAAATCACCTTTTTCTCAAATTTCTGTGTGGGAAAGTTCTGGAATCTGCGTGGATCCACACATTTCCTCCCACCTAGCGTTCTCCTTAGTGTCCCGAGTAAATTTATACCTCACTTTTGTGGCTGTCCAATGCAGAATTGGCTACAAATTGTTTTTTTTTAAATGTAGCACTTAGAATTCTCAGTGCCATAAACTTATTCCCTAAGTTTTGGGCTCTTCCCAGTCATAGGCCCTTCTCCCTACCACACATGTGAGGTATCATTTGACTTGAGAGACTCCAGGGAATTCTGTGAGGTAGGACATTTGTGCCAGCACAGTGATTCTACACAAAATCCCTACCGTTTAGTGGCCATTCTGCCCCGGGGGCAGATTGGGGGCTACTGGCCCATCTGCCCCCCAGGGGAGACCGAAAGACTTAATTATGCCCATTACTTTATGGGGGGAGCGAAGGCCCTTGCCCAAGGGGCTGCTCCCCCCTCCCTGGTGTCTAGTTGGTGGATCCCTGCTTGGGGATCACCCTCCGGGGGCGATCCCCAAGCCAGGATCCACTGGGTGGTACCATTGGAAAGGGGTGATTCTCCCCTTTCCTGTGATACTTCTCCCATCTTTCTACATGCTCAGGGGGCTGAACAACCTGAGCACATAGAAAGTGAAACTGAAATGAGCCTAAAGGCTCTTCCCCAGCTTCCGAGGCTGTGGGGAAGAAAAAGAAATCCCTTTGTTGTCTGCAGCAGAGGGATTTTGTGTCCCTATCCTCATGACGAAATGGTTCTGTCATGAGCACAGGAGCGCCGATGCTCATAACAGAACCATTCCATCATGAGCATCGTAGGAGTTAAATATGTATTTCTTCTATGATTTTAGCCACCCTACTGTTTATTTCTTTATTCCAGTACTTCTGTATGCTCTGTCAGATTATGTATCTTCCCTCCCAGAATTATGAAAGTATCAAGAATCTCTTTTT
The DNA here is from genome assembly GCF_964263255.1 of Lissotriton vulgaris. Classification (NCBI taxonomy): domain Eukaryota; kingdom Metazoa; phylum Chordata; class Amphibia; order Caudata; family Salamandridae; genus Lissotriton; species Lissotriton vulgaris. The sequence goes on along the minus strand of NC_141694.1, from coordinate 1,137,324,896 downwards.
GATTCTGTTCATAGATTGCAAATCTATTTTTATCTCAATTGTTAATTCCGTCTACAACCTCTGTACACTATCTTCAGTTCTCCTGTTGTCTGCCTGCCAATGTTGCTTTTAATGTTAGCCCCCCCCCCAGTGTTCAGTTCAGCCCCTGCTGTTTGGGTACTATCGCTGTGTGTCACCTCTCCTGCTTCAAGGCATGCAAATCTATTTTGTATCTCAACCATGATAAGGGTAATGCATTCTGCTAGTACTGATTTAGGGTTATCTCTGTTGCAAAAAGATGAATTGATCAAGACGAGGCTCAAGTTTGTTGGGTTCCCTTATGTCTCTGTCATAATTAACCCCTGAATTCTTTTTATTGGCTGTGTTTAAAAAGAAAAAGAGAAAGCAGCATTTTTTATTTGATGCCAGACTTTCCTATTTAGTCTTCCTATTTAGTCCCAACTGCTTTACCAACATGCTTTGATATTAGTCTAGGGCCTCATTACTATAGTTATTTTTACTTTTAGTTGTGAGGGCTATCACATCTTTGCAGAGAGTATGCTTTCCAATAGCAATTTGTTTCTTCTCCTAGGAGCAATTTATTAATTTGACACTTTATCTTGTTTGTGTTGAGTTTCTCTTTACTGCAAACATGGCCCTGTATGGTGTCCTCTGCTTGTTCAATGTGAAAACTTGTACGTATATTGCACTGTGGCGGGGTTGCAGAAAGGGGACGGATCTGGATAAGTAGGGCTTTATTTTTGTAAATGTCCTTTTACTACGAGAAGTAGGTCTTTCTCGGTAATGTGCTGCTGGATCCGTGGTATCTTTTGCCCTCTGGGGAGTTTCTTCGTTCTTGCACCTCTCCCTCCGGATTTACGTAATGCTTCTCCTCGGTTTCCTCACTGGAGGACATGCAGGCAATAAAGATAAAGAACGGCCTGTCAGGACTCTGTTCTCTTCTTGTAGCACCCAGGGGGGGTACCAGGGAGTGAGGGGATAACCGCTGAGTTTGTGTAATTACAAAGCAATGCTATATACACGAGGAGTGAGGTAATCAGTCGTGAGGAGAGGGTGATAGGGAGTAACGGGAAAGAGGGGGCTGGAAAGAATATTTACAATGGAACAAGTAGGCACAAGCAGTTCGACTGGGATTCTAACAAGACGAGTCTACCCGCCTCCCAACCCAGCCTGACACCCACTGCCGTACCTGCTTAAGCCACACTCCTCCTGGAGTGTGGCTCGGAGTATGGCTCGGCGACTCGTGGGGACTTTGCCCTCCTGGCTCCGCAACACCCTTAGGTGGTTCTCCTCTCGCTTCTTGGTTCCAAAATTCTCCTTCCTCTTCAACTGCTACTCGGACTCCTCTCCACGCTGTAAACTCCTCCTGGGTGACGTCACATGCCGTTCTGGGGTCTTCCTCCCTTTTGAACAATCCTACCACTCGTACGTGAGCTGGGGGCGTGTTCTCTTCTCCCTCATAAGCCCGGTTAAAGGAGCCTTCCCCCATTTCTTCCTCTTGTGTCAACCATAGTGGGTGCCTGTCCGTACTCCATTCGTTCTGGTGTGGTTGGAGAGAGGGAGGGGTAGCAGAGTCAACAACCCACCATTCATTAGTAGGGGAAACACCATCCTATTAGAGAGTCTTTCTCCTTGCTGTAGTTCTCACTGTTGATCTCATTGGTTGTGGTATGCAGACTTGTTCTATTTCAGTGTAAGAAATCAGTTTGTTGGTTGAGGGAGGTGGAAGATGCACTAAGACAACAATCACAATCCATGTCAGGGTGAGCTACAAAAGTCATTAAATTAACCTGCTTAACCTTCTGGTAGCTTGGCACAAAACAGTAGCGTTGGAGAGTTTCATATTCAAAGTATTCTGTAGATATAGCTCCTAAAAGCACACAGCACCACTCGTGGTCATCTGATTATGCTACACCAGGGGGAAGTCACAAGTTCAGACTATCCACAATGAAACACAGGCCAGATACAGGGACCAGGTGAATTCCACTGAAAAAGTGACCTTCTCAAAGTCTGGTGCAAACAGTTCCATTTGTGGTGGAGGAGGTCACAAGGAGCAAGAAGAACATTGCATATGGGCAAAGCTTTAGGGCACAAACAGCAAGCCTAACATTGTGGATGATCATTGTTGTAGCAAGAAGATTTGATCAGGCATTGCAGACAGTCATTACGGGAGCTTGTTATTGCGAGTCACCACTGGCTGTTGCTGCTGTAGCATAAATTGCAGATATAGTGTTGAAGGTCATTGCTGGCGGTCACTGTAGCACAAAGAGTTAGGATCATAGAAGCTACAAATTGTGGTCCCTGCTGGTGGCAGAGTCTTGGCATGAATGGACTTGTTCAACCTCACAAAGAGTCCAAATCTTCAGGATTTCACCTTTCATCACAGGAGCTCCAATGATGGCAGCATAGGGTCCTGGGCCTGGGTAGGCACCTCTTGGGGATCAAGATATTACTCAAGCAGAGGCCAAAAGGCTCAGGCAGGTCCAGTTGCAGTTACACTGCAGCAAGTCAGCTGGCAAATTGCATGGAGCCTCTGGAGCTTGTTGTGTCCCTTCAGCTCAGACGAGAGAGGCCAGTCATCCAATACTTGGAGTCACTCAAGTTAGCTTGGGATCAAGAGAGCAGGTCAAGACTTCCTTCTCAGAGGGTGGCTTGGGGCCCGGCAGGCATGACGGCACCTATGTGAGGCTCCCGACACCGGCGCAGCTGATTACCGCTTCAAGGGTACCTTGAGTAAAGCCAAACAAACGAACACACTCCTGAAGTGCTGTGCGCAGGGATGCGCTGGAGCCTGCAGTTTTTCTCCCAACACAGAACGAGCTTGGTGCAGGTAAATGCTCCAACGGGTATTTGCAAAAAACACAGTTTATGGACAGAATGTAGAACAATGTCATACATTCACCCCAGTACAAGGATCTGGGCCTAAATCCATCGTTTTTTTGCACTCCACACCACCCTGGGTTAGACACTGGCTATATACAAATCATCTCTGACCCTGTGCCTCATGGGAACAGTCCAGTCCGAACTACCAAGCCATGTCTTTCCCAGACCAGAATCAAGCATCCAAGGACCGGTTTCTGGCTATCAGCCTTCATCAGCCTGGATAGCTTGACTCCTAGTGGTGTGGAGAGCCTGGGACTCACGTCTGAGTATGCCCAGCATACTCGGGTGAAAATTGCAAAAAACACAGTTGATGGACAGAATGTAGAACAATGTCATACATTCACCCCAGTACAAGGATCTGGGCCTAAATCCATCGTTATTTTGCACTCCACACCACCCTGGGTTAGACACTGGCTAACGGGGATTTGCGGCATTGCAGCCGCCATTTTGGACATTGTTTCTATGCAATGAGCGTTTTTCTGACTAAATTGTGGGGAGAATAAAACACGTATGTATGCTCACCTTAGTTTTGGAGCTAGAGCTACTCATTGGGCTTCAGTAGAGGACCTTTGAGAGGGCTTGTTTACTCAGTATTTCCTCATTATCACGCGATAACTAAGGAGACAGAGAAATGACCGCCATCTTGAGGAACCTTTTATAAATGCTTCATGATACTCCCTCAAGCGCTAATGAAGTCTGTGAATGTTTCCATTTATGCTCTCTTATAATGTCCTCAAAATGAGGGGCTAATCTTTTTTTTATTTATTTATTTATTTATTGTTTTTTTTTTTTTTTGTCCTCATCCGCCTTCCTCTTTTGGCGGACATTGCCACCCACCGTGCACGGCATTGCTGACGTGATGTGTTCTATTGGTGGGAGAGATATACCGACACCAAAAATATGAGGGGCTAATCTTACATCTTTTGTCCCCATGTTCTACGTGTTTCAAATGTTTTGAATACTGCGTTACATTACTAATATTAGGAGAAGGAAACACATATTTGAAGGAGCATAATAGCTGTTTTGGCAGTTACGGTTGTAAGGATTCATGTGCCTTAACGACTGCAAATGTCTCATAGTTTATTGAATGCCACATTATCAAACCTAGCTGCTTAGCCTCCATTTAAAAACGTTACTTATCCCAGGTTGAAGTTATTTCCTCATATATCCTTTGTTGCGCCAACTCTCTCTGAAACTACTTTCAAGACTTTCTGCTTGGCTTATCTTTCATGTTCATGGGCAGAACAAAAGGATCTTTTCACAGTATAGTAAAACCACAACGATCTTTTATTAAAAATTCAAAGCTTTTTTTGCAACTTTCCAAACTGGAAGACTCAGGATTAATCGAAGTAGAGCACTTCAACGAAACAATGGATTCCTCACAAGGAGTATCAGGAAAGTCCAATGTGAAAAGCTTGAAAAAAGACCCTCCCTCACCACCTAAACCAGCTGCTTCAGTCTCAATGAAGGTACTACTACAAGAGATAAGTAGTTTCCCTACTGTTGCACTCTCTAGAGTGGGAATATTAATTTTTACCCCTAAGCTATCCAACGCTTTCCCTACTGTTGCACCCTCTGGAGTGGGAATAGTATTTTTTACCCCTACGCTATTCAAAGGTTTCCCTATTGTTGCACCCTTTGGAGTGGGAATAGTAATTTTTACCCCTACGCTATCCAACGCTTTCCCTACTGTTACACCCTCTGGAGTGGGAATAGTAATTTTTACCCTTACGCTATCCAACGCTTTTCCTACTGTTGCAATATGTAGAGTAAGTATATATATTAATTTATATGTAGAGTTTATAATTTATTTTAAATGTATATGTATCAGTTATTATTTTTTATATATGTTTTAATATTTATTTTTAGAATTTGTTAAATTATATGTATTTTGAAATTATTTTTACATTATTATTAATACATTTAAAAAAACGATATTTTTAACTTCAATATTTTTGTACGACGATAATTTATTTTCGATATTTTTGTACTTACCTTTATGTAGATAGAACGCCGATATTTTTCATGTCGATATTTATGTGTCGATATTTTTGTATGTCTATATTCTGTCTGTCGATATTACGCCATAGATTCGTATACAGTGCATTAATTTATTCTGTGTTCTCAAACTGTTTCTTTTCTATTCTTACATGTATATCAATTTGGGCCTGACGCCTATTGCTGAACTCCATCTTTGAGAAATTGCGACTGCGCACGAATCACAAAGTCCATGAAGCAGAATGACCTTTGAAATGCTGCCAAAGAGCCAACTTGCTGAAGATGCTTGTGGGAAACCTACCTCTTGACCCTACGGAGGAAGCTAGAAAATCTCAAATGGACTAAAATGTAACCAATATTGGAACATTCATTGCTGGGTGGAATAAAACATACATGGGAAAATAAATTGATGGGCGGGAATGCAAACATTAATATTAATTCGAAAAAATGCCACCTCTCCTCATTCTTTGTCCAATATAAATTGGGGATCCTTACACTTACAACATTAGGGAGTGGTACAGTGACCTGGAAAATAGTATAACTAGGGTAGGCTTAGCTAGTTAATTTGTCTGACTTGTCCGAATAGTTGACCTGTCACTGACCCAACGTACTCAATAGGTGAACAGAGGGCTGCAGAGCACTCTGTCAGAAGACTTGCTGACCCAATCGGGGTTTCCAGGAGCTGAAGTGCTGGCGAAGCACTTTGTCGAGAAAATCGATAACCCAATCGGGGTTCTGGCTGTAATCTGCGGAGAGGGAGTAGCGCAGGCGTTGCAACTTAACTGCGGGTGCCGGCCTTAACCTTTGGTGGTTCTGTCCTGATCCAATTTGGCTTTACCTGTCCTGAATTCTGGTCTGCACCTGCTTGCCTTGCTGGTGGCTGCATTTTCAGGGTTCTGTTATTATATGAGTGCAAAATGTTTTTTTCCTATTATTCTAACACCCTTGATCTCTTAGGACTTTAGGTATCGACTACAAGGATTGGTAAGTCAGTGGTATAGGTCCTAAATGAAATTCATAAATCACTGATTAGAGTAAGCGCACAGGTTACCTGATTAAACTCACGATTATAATTTGTGTTGTTTATAGGCCCAGGTGAGTATGGTAAACCAAGTCGGGTGACCTGCGCGCTCTATCAGTATTTCTTTTGGTAGCAGCAAAATGGTTAGGGTTTAGTTAAGATGGGTAGTTAGTTAGTCAGTTATGTATTGATTATTGATCGATAAAATCTGATTTTACATTGATTATATTGATGCTGTATTAAATTTATGTATTAATAAAAATTGTTCCTACCTGTTATATGTTTTATCTGGAATCCATTGGGAAGAATAGCGGGTGGTAAATGGAAGCCACACTGCAGTGAGGTCACTTAACTAGAGGAAATAAGTGCATGATTAGGTAAAACCGGACGCCCTATTTAGGGATTTTTCTGTATAAATGTGTGAATAAAAGATAGGAAAGCGTTCTCGGCAAAACTTTTTGTGTCCTAGAAAGGGTCACACGGTAGGAGTAGCAGGTACTTCTGAGCTTGATTGATAGCAAAAGGTCAGCTTTTGAAACTTTGGCCTTAGTATATTCCGGAGTGGATAAGTGTTGGACTTGGCCCTTAAGGCAGGTTCACCCCTAATCTTTTTGCTTTTGATCTGTGATATGCGTGGATGATTTTCTGGTCTGTGCGCACTTTTTCTCTGCGTCCCAGAGTAAAGTGCGTGCATGTAGTTAGGCTGGCCTGCTCTCCCATAGGGTTGCATGGGGAATGTCTGTGTCCCTAGTAGTTCCTGATGCGTGGGGAGTGCATGCTCGAATTTGGTATGTGCGAGTTCGTGGGAATGAATGCTTCGCAATGGTGTATGTGGCATGTGTGTGTCATGTGTAGAAATGCCATTTCTAGGACTTGGCATATTACTGTAAAATATGCCTGCAGTGTGATTGGCTGGAGCTGGCTGGTGAGCCTGGCTCCAGGAAGGCTGGATGGGTCTGCCCGGTGGTGAGTGTGAGATTAGCATGCTTGATGGCTTGGGAGGAGTGCACCTGGTCCCTGATGGGCCTGGACTTTCCCCAGACAATGCTGGCTCCACCCCCTGTAGTGCGACTGATGACCCTAGCCCTGCCAGTGAATAGAGAGGGTGCTTGAGGTAAACAGAGTACTTCAAAACCAGCTGCGACTGGTTTTCCCCCACCCTGCACCCTGAGACAAAGGGGTTTTACTGTATAAGAAGGGGCTGTGTCCCCATACAAGTTGTTCATTGGTTTTCTTCCAGGATCCTTGCCAGAGGGGGCTGTTGCTGCTGCTGGGGCCAAGAGGACCGCCACTTGGCTGTCTCCCTGCCTGGAGACCCAGTGTGCTGGCTCTGGCCCTGCCTTGCCCCTCTGCCTGCCTCCAGACCCTGCTGGAGCCTTTGCTGTGCCTGGAGGCCCTCTGATTTTTATCTATAGCGCTAGGCGTGCTTTTATTTCCTTGAAGCGCTGAGCGCGCTTCTCCTCTGTTTCCAGAGCGCTTGGGAGCGCTTTATTGACCTTGTCGGTGCCCACCCGGCATCAGAGCCGATTTGCCGATTTTTGGCGAGCGAGTGCCCACCTCGCTTTATATTTTATTTCAGAGGCCGGTGCCCACCCGGCATTGCCCCGTTGTGTTTGGATTATTTAAAGCCGGTGCCCACCCGGCATTGCCCAGGAAATCACTGCCGCAGCCCAGGAGCACCGAAAGCCGTTGCCGGGCCGCTGCCTAGAGCGACCCGGAAGTCCTGCTTCCTGACCCCCAGGGCCGCGCTGCCATTGGCGGCCCCGGCGGAAGTCAGGCGGCGTGCAGCAAGACGAGGCCAGGCGGGAGGCGAAGGAAGCAGCCGGCTCCGTCCTCGAGGCTCCCCGAGTGAAGGAGAGCCCCGCGCCGACCAGCCGAGGAGACGCCTCCAGCCACCAGACCCGGTGAGTGCCTGCAAGAGGAGAGGGGTGTCGGGACACATTGTCGGTGTCCGCCCCTCCCCCGTAGCGCGATCTTGCACGCACTGCTGTGTGAAGCCCGAGGGCTTCAGGGGGCATTGTGTGATTCCGGAGTCCCCCGTGAGGGACTCCAACGTGGGCAGTAATTCTTTATCTTGAGAGCCACGAGGCTCTGAGGGGCCATTCTGTTCTTTGAGCCCTAGAGGCTCCGCCCACATTGGTTCTTTTCGAGCCCCGAGAGGCTCCAGAGCCCACAGATGTTGCCGAGCCACGAGGTTCCCGCCCCCATTGATTGAGAGCCCTGAGAGAGGCTCTGGGGCAATTCATGAGTTTAAGAGCGCTGAAGCTCTAATTTGCACATTTGCTTTGTGAGCCCTGAGAGGCTCTAGGGGGACACAGGCAGCTAGTTGGTTGTAGCCCCGAGGCTCCCACACTGTGTCTCCCCACCTTGTTCTTGAGCCCTCCTGGCTCCAACGTTTGCCCAGTGCAGAATAACAACTGTCCAGCACTTTGTGGACAGTTGCTACGTTTAGGCTTTGTGTTTGTGCTGCCTGCGCAGACCCCCTGACACTGAGACTCAGGGCATTCCGCCCCTTTCGAGGCCAGTTGGCCTGAGGGACCTTTTTGAGTGTTGTGCTACGTGCACCCCGCGCATTGTGATTTCTGTGTATGTGATTCTTGCGCAAAATGTTCTAATCTGCACCTCTGTGTTTTAATATCTCATGTGCAATTGTTGACGTCCCACTTTATGTTTATCCCCTTTGTTAGGTGTGCCCTGCATAGTGGATTGTTGACGTCCCACTTTATGTTTATCCCCTTTGTTAGGTGTGCCCTGCATAGAGGATTGTTGATGTCCCATTTTTATGTTTAGGTTTCCTTCCCTTTGCTAAGAGTGAATTGCTTAGGTGTTGGTATTCCTTCCTTAGGTCCTGATGAGAAGGTCCTAGTTACCTGCGTGATTTCCTACAGTGTTTTAGGGTTGCGTAGGAGGTCTTTACTCTGTTCCAGTGATTCCTGGATGTGTGTTGCATTTACAATTTTGGTGCTAATCATTCAATGTTTATGTCCTAAGTGTGTACCTACCAGTATTATTTTCTAACAAGTGCCTACCCCTGACAGTGGTCCATGTGGCCCTGTCCTGTACATAATTCCCCTTGTAAATTCTGCCCGTGCCTCTGGCACATTGTACAGTTTGCGTGTGTTATCTAATGTGTTGTTTATTATAATACAAAGGCTATTTTTTATATATCCTTGTGTGGAGTCTTTCTTTGTGGTGGGCCTTGGGTGTTGTTGCTGGGGTGCGTGCGCAAATACTTAACTCATACCGCCTCCAGGTTTAGCCTTGTCTGCTCGCACCACGTTACCTAGAGGGTGAGCGGGGGTTACCTTGGTGTGTGACTCCCTTGCCCTGACCTTGGGAATGGTGATCCCTGACTGACATTGACGCGAGTCTTGGCCAGCCGGGGTCCCGTTTCTAACAATAAGTATGAAGGAGTAGCATGTTCTCTAATGCTTGCCTGAAAGGTAGATGAAAGGTATCTACTCGTAGTATATGAACAGTAAGCAGAAGGGATTTACTCGTAGTGAGTGAAATTTAACTTTCCTTTGAATTAGTCACTTAGGTACAGTGGCGAATGTTTTTACGTTGTTGAATAAAAAAATCTGCATTAAAAGTGAAAGAAATTAGGTTTGTATTACCTTGCAAAGGAGGGAGTCAGTCGCGGAGCTGCGCTGACGTCACTCAGAGCCACGCTGGTAATGGTCGAGACAGCGGGTGTGTATCTGAAGTAATTATTGTAAAGGAAGGGTGAGCACAGGAGCGTGAGAACTAGTCTCACGAGAGAAGCAGTGCAACTAATGGTTGAATTTATTTGAATTCAAAATTTTGATTAGTCACTGGAAAATAAAAGACGCACTGGTATTGGAAATAATTTTGTAAACAAATTGAGAATAGCCAGAAGATTCGCGTTTGAAATATATGTGGCACATAGGTCCGCTTGTAGGAAATAGACCTGATAGGAGATAATTAGGGTTTACCCAAGAGCAGCATGTAAGAGAAAGACCCTTCAACATGTACGGAGGAAAAAGAAAAATGTCATTCATTAAAAGAATTAAAAATTATTTCAAGAAAGATAAAGCACTTAAAACAAGAGAAGGGATTATTATTCCACCACCAAATACGCCTGCATCATACATGATGGTAGAAAGGGGCTATCACACTTGTGTGTGGTTAGAAAATTGGATGGAGTACACAAAAGATGATGGTGTTTTAGCATTTCCAGAAAATGGTACATTTTATGACAGAGTTTTGTACAATTTTAGAACTCGTATGAATGAATTAGATCCCAGATTAACGCAGTATGAGGCATTGGAGGAATGGGAAACTGAGGCTTTTGAGCGAGATAGACCCAGAAGTAATAGTAATTGGAGTAGGTTTTATCCCAAATTTCCAAAAGATACAAGAGATAAATTAATGAAACAATGGAGACAGTCTATGTTAGTGGAAGGATTGTATCCTGTATTAACATTTTTTTTTTTTTGGTGTTCAAACTGCTTTATTGTATAGTATGTACAGTACACTGCTTCAGGCGCCTACAACCCGGGGGCCAGCAGCGTTATGTGCAAATCAATACAAAAGGTATAATTGGTATAACACAGCCTTGGAACCGGCATCCCGGAGGCCCGGTGGCGTAGAATAGCGTTATTCAATGAGTGCCTGGTAGCCAGTGCAAAGAAAAAAGGAAAAGAAAAATAAAACGTAAAAAAAAAATATGTAATATAGGATTCACTGCAGTAGAACAGGGTTTTCATTTTTATCAGTCCCCAACATTAAACAAAACGGTAAGGTCTCGTAGACACATTCGAATGTGGAATTCCAGGTCAATAGATTAGCTTATGAATCAGTGGTCGTTCATTGCTATACATTGATACATCAGCAGTCACGGTGTTAGGTGTTCGTCTGAAGGATAAGGGTCATGGGCAGTATCCCAAAGGGTTGCCAAGCATAATGATAAGGGTGTATGGAATGAGCAGGGCGGTGGGGACTACATAGTGGGCAAGGGCCCAGCGGCAATGTTGGCATATACAGTGTTTTATAAGAGCATGCGGGGGAGTTCAGCGCAAGGTGGTCACCTGTAGAGTATCATGCGGGGGCACTGCGCTGGGGTAGAAGAAGTGAATTGTGTATGCGTCAGTGAGCAGAGCGCCCTAGCTCCAAGTGTTGTCAGTTTAGCTGATCACTAACGTGTCCTCCCTCCGGAACATCACGATCATCTGCATGGGCCAGCAGATAGCCAACCAGCGGGCTCCAGATATCCTTTGGTCGGTTAAGGATCGGTAACAATTCAGCAAATGTGATGTGTTGTTCCTGACAGTAAGTCATATCTGCCATCCAGTCCTTAAATTTCGGTGCTCTGCCTCGACCCCAACGACACGCTACACGACGCTTTGCCAAGAGCAGCGCAGTATCTATGAATTTCCTGCAGGATTTTGGGACGTGTGGCGTGTGTCCAAGTAGAGTAAGGAGCGGTTCCACAGCAATGGGCACCTTAGTCATCACTGTAAGAGCGTCGGTAACTTGCTGCCAGTATATATGAACAGGAGGGCACTCCCAGGCTAAGTGCAGAAAGCCCACGTGCTCGGCATGGCAGGGTTCGCACCTGTCATTGTCAGCTAGGCGAAATCTGTGTTTTTTCACTGGTGTATAATACAGCCTTTGCAAGAATTTGTAGTGTATTATCTTAAGTCTGCTACTGGCCGATATTCGAGCCGTGAGGGCACAACAGTATTGCCATTGGTCATCGGTGAGCGCGGTGGCCAGGTCAGTACTCCAATGTGCCCGAGCACCCGCTTCAGGCAGCATGACAGGCGATCTGAGTTGACGATACAGGCCAGAGACCAAATGTGTCCCTTCCTGCGAGCATAACAAGAAATGAAGTGGGAGAAGGAGCTCAGGCTCATCAGGGAACTCAGGTTGGATGTCCTTCATTCCCTGGCGTAGGTGTAGGTAGTAGAATACATCAAGCGGGGTGTGATCCTGGGAGGCTAAGAACAACTCTACGGATTTGAATTTCCTGCTTACGAATAGATCGCCCCAGGAGGTGATCTGCAGATGTTCGCAAAGCAATCGAAAGCCTCGTTCCTGCAATAGAGCAAGGTCAGGGTGGAATGTTAGTGGCAGTTTAGGAGAATATGGAAGACAGCAGGATAGCCTCTTGGCTATACGGCGCCACGCATCTAACGTGCAGGAAATAGAAGTATTTGGTGTTTGAATCAACGATTCTGGGCAATGGAGTAGGCATTTAAGCGGAACGGGGTGCAAGATCCAGTCCTCCACCGCAAGCTGTGGCATGAACGGCGTGGGGACCAGCCAGTGATATGCATAATGCACCTGCGCGCACAAGTAATAAGCCTCAAGGTCAGGTACATCAAAGCCTCCAGAGTCGTAAGGCTGGGTTAGCGTGGACCATTTCAACCGTGGAGCTTTTCCTCCCCAGAATTGCCGATAACGTTCTGATTTTAAGGTTTTGAAGAAGAAAGCACCCGGGTAGTATGGGATATTGAGGAAGAGGTAAAGAAAACGGGGCAGAACCACCATTTTAATAAGGGATGCTCTACCAGCCATGGAAAGCGGCAGGGTTATCCAGCGATCCACTGCAGCCGTGAGTTTAGTGATTGCCACACCATAATTGGGGCGGAGTGTCTCATCTCTATCTCGCGAGATCTATATGCCAAGGTATCGGAGATCCGCTCGACACCACTCAAGTGGGTAGTCAAGGGGGAAGTCAGTGACCGCATTGGTGAGGGGGAAGAACTGCGATTTAGACCAATTAATGTGTATCCCGAACATCCTGCCGAATACCACAAATTCTCTTAATAGAGGGTTAAGGTGCAGGTCAGGGTGCTTGACATAAAGCGTAATGTCATCAGCATACAGTGACACATCAATTTGGCGCTGGAGGCATTGTACCGCGCCCTCCCGATGCAGCTGACGAAGCCTACAGGCCAGAGGCTCAACTGCGATCGTGAACAGAAGGGGGGATAGAGGACACCCCTGACGCGTACCCCTGGTGATGGCAATGGAGTGTGATAAGCGACCGTTGATGAGGACCTTCGCCGTGGGTTGTGTGTAGAGGAGCTGAACCCAGGAGATGAAAAGTCTGGGGAATCGCTAGAACTGAAAACAAGTAGGGCCACTCAACCGAGTCGAATGCCTTAGTGGCATCTAGGAAAACGTCTGCAACTGGAAGGTCCGGGTGAATCGTGGAAAGCAGAGAGAACAAGGTACGCAGGTTATGGGAGGTGGATCGACCCGAGACAAACCCAGATTGGTCAGGCAATACAATTCTGGTCATGAGTAGGGAGAGTCTAGTGGCCAGGACCTTCGCTAGGATCTTAATGTCGCAATTTAAGAGGGTAAGTGGGCGATATGAGCTACATGTGCTACGATCCTTGCCAGGTTTTAAGAGCTAGGTAATGACTACCTCCCGCATGGAGCTAGGGAGGATGCCATCAGCGAGCGATTCCTCGTAGACTTCTCAGAGGACCGGGGCCATGATGCCTATGTAAGTTTTATAGAATTTGACGGGGATGCCATCCAGTCCAGGCGCCTTGCAATTCTTAAGTGACATGATGGCCTCACGGATTTCGTCCAGCTCGAAGGGGGCCGCTAGAAGTCTGCATAAGGTATATCAGCTGTTGTATCAGTGGTGTAAAGGGTGTGGTAATGAGAAGTGAAGGCATCAAGCAGTGACTCTGAGTCCCTAATCCTTTGCCCTTGGTTGTCAGTGAGCTCCAGGACGGTGTTGTGGTCACGTGGGGCGCGTGTAAACATCGCCAGACCCTCCCCGGTTCTATCTCCCTCGCAACATCTTCTTGCCTGCCAGTGTTTTCCCCTAAATTTTGCGTCCCTGTTAGCCTCCTCCTCATATTTTGACAATGTGTCCCTGAACTCTGCATGGATATCAGGACTGTCATCCTCCACCATTCGAAGCTCTAATGCCCTTATTTCCCTATGCAGTGTGCGAATAGTGGTCTGTATGTCCCGCAGTACGCCAAAACTTTTAGATATGCAATATCCCCTGATGGTGACTTTAAAGGCCTCCCAGATATGTTCGACCGAGTCCACTGACCCCGTGTTCCTGGGAAAGAAGTCGGCTATTTCCTCCCCCAGATCGGCCCGGAACAAGCTATCTAATAGTGCCACCGGTTGTAATCTCCATTGTGGCCTAGGGCTATCCCACCCGGGAATGCGTGTTTGCATCAGGACAGGGCTGTGGTCAGAATATGTTCTCGGTAAGTGTGTAACCCTCAGGACCTCCGAAGTGATTTCTTTGGAGATGAGGAAGTACTCCAATTGTGCCCAAGTGCCCGTCTGTGGTGTAAAATGTGTACCCTTCCTCCTGGTCGGGTGTAGGTATTTTCATATATCCACCAGTTTACCCTCAGCGACAACGCCCTCCAATGCTTACCGTGCCCTAGGTTTGTAGTGACTCGCCCTGTCCGCTCTATCTAGGTGAAGTACTGATGCCAAATTAAACCCCCCCCTAAATATTATGGCGGGATCCCACGTCCATGATTTTGCCCCAGAGTGTGGTAAAGAAAGCGGGCATGTCTATGTTAGGAGCATAACAATTAATGAATGTAACTGTGTCGCGACCCATTCGCCCCCATAGTAAGGCGTAGCGACCCTCGCTGTCTGTCAAGTCTCCGCACTTCTGGAATGGCACAGTGCGTCTAAGAAGGATGATAACCCCCCTCGCGTATGTGGAATAAGAGGAGAATATACGGATTCCGGCCCATTTGCTTGCAAAGGTGGCCCGCACGTGTGGTGATAAATGAGTTTCCTGTAGCATGGCAATATGAATATTTTGCCTGTTGAGATATGCAATAACATTACGAAATTTTTTGGCATTGTTAAGCCCTCTAACATTCCATGACATGCAATTTAGTTGTGCATCAGACCCTAAGACCGCCATAGATAATGGAGCAGTGATTTGTCCCCCCCTGGCAGTAGTAAAACTGCAATGAGCGGTCCGCTCAGACGAATCAGTGTAATATAGCATTGTGTGACCCGATCAACCATTCGATCTGTAATTCTTACCTCCCCGAAACGGCTCAACCCCGCTCCCACTACAGCATCCCAAACATGCCAGCAGCCATCCATTCCCACCCTTATCTCCTCCCCCCTTCCCCTCCTTCCTTCAACTTCAACAACTTAACAGTTTGCATGGGGAACACCGGAAAGCGAAACAACATCAAGGGTGCACAGCCACTTCGCCCGCTGATGGCCTCCGACACTGTACCACCCTCGGTGGAGGCCAGGGCTGGGAAAGTGGTCCTTGGAGTACATCACCACAGGAGTGATGAGCCAATGCAGTTCCGTAGTATATGGGCAATGCCCCTTGTGCTCCCGGAGCAAGGACAGAAAATAGTAGTGCAAAGCAACTAGGAGTCTAGTCTGTTTAAGTGCATATAATCAATGTTCATCCGCTGCCGAGGACGGTTCGTCGTCTTCCAGGTCTGCCTCAGCATTACGGTCGCCCAGTCGTGCCTTACGGATCATTCTCAGAAAGTCTTCAGCTTTTTGGGGATTTGTGAAAAAGCGTTGTTTCCCCTGATGTGTGATCTGCAGCTTCGCCGGGTAGAGTAGGGCATAGTCCAGTTGGGCTTCTCGTAACTTCTTCTTCACAGGGATGAACTTGCATCTCTCCTCCTGCACCAGAGGGGTGAAATCTGGATAGATGGAAAAAGTAATGCCATTGTATTGCAGGGTTCGTTGAGTCCGGGCTGCTCTCAGCGCGACGTCGAGGTCGCGATAATTCAACAATTTAGCAATGATTGGTCTAGGCGCAAGCCAGGCTTGGGGACAGGTGATCAGTGTGCCCTCTCGATGATAAATTGAGGCGAAAATGCGTCCTCCCCTATCGAGCCCTTGAGGAGCTTCTCAACATAGAGTTCCATTCTTCCCGTGTCTGTGGATTCCGGAATGCCCGTGACGCGTATGTTGTTGCGTCGGCTACGGGCTTCCAAGTCCTCGTTCTCGGCTGCTATGACTCTGAGCAGGTTATCCATGCGGGCCAGTTGCGTGGTGTGAGACGAGGTGATATCGTCATTATCAGAGATTCGCTGTTCTGTAGCCGTAATCCGTTCGTACGGTCCACCTTGTGAAACAGGGCGTCAAGCCTAGAAGTCATGCCGTCAACTTTTTCCACTACAATGGCGAACCCCTGCCTCATCTCTTGGAACAGACGGTGTAGATCGGGTTCCTTGGTAGGAGAAGCGATGGCCATCGAGTTGGCATCACTTGGTCCAGGGTCAGCAGGCACCGATTTCATACCTTTATTAGCGCCGTCGAAGCTTATTTTCGTTTGGCGGTTCTCGGGTCACACCATCATGGTCTATGGTCGTGGTCTCTCCGCCACCCCACCTCCCCTTCAACGCGGCCCTGCCGGGTTCCGACTGAGGAATGGTATAGTATTAGCAGCGGGCACACCCCCACGCAGGTATTCCCCGCTTGCACACTCAGCGTTATCCGATGTTGGATGCGAGTCCTTCAGTGACCAATAGCCGCACCACAGGGGGGCACAGGCCACCAGTCGTCGCTTGCGCTGCTAAGGTACTTGCAGGAGATGGGCAACGGCAAACGTAAGCAGTGGTGTTATGCCCATAGACGCGCTGTATGTGGGTAGTTCTGATGTCAGCACCGCCGCGCGAGGGCGAGGGTGCAACCCATGAGTCCGTGGCAAAGAAGCAGGTTAGCAGCAAGCCCTACAGCCGAAGTGGTACAAAAAAGCAGTGTGGTCCATGTGGGAGCCAATCCCAAGTCCAACAGGCCGCAGCTGTAGGCACGGGGTAAGCGGTGGAGCCACAGGAGTCCAGGGGCCACAGCATGTATCAGAAGGCATATACGCCCGGGGTCCGCTCCGACGGCACCCGCAGCTGGAATCTCGGGGAAACTCGTCTCCACTCGGCCTCTAGCCACCTGCCAATGTTCGTGAAGGTAGTGGTCATCACTAGGGTAAAGCTCCTCTCACCTTTTTCAGCACTGTGGCAGGGGCAGCATATATCCGACACCCCCCGATGCAGTCAGGAGCCGCGGCGGCAGTCTCAGCACCCTCTCAATGGCCATCTCGCCCTCCGGGCCGAGCAGGGATGGAACCGCCAAGCGTGGGTCTAGCTCGTGGGTCAAGCCCGCGTGAAAGGGCGAGTAGCCAGCGATGATGTCCGCAGCACGCGCCGGCCGCAGGAGCCTGGGCAGGCGTTGCACGGACGCCGAGATCGCAAGCGCGGGCCGGGCCTACCGCCTCGTGGCAAGCCCCGGTCTCACGTAGCCCTCTGCGGCCGATCCTCTCAACCCGCCGTCTCCGAGGGCATCGCCGGTCAATGTTCAAACGGTGCTAACACCGGCTCCGATGTCGTCAGCGGTCCAAGCTTCTGGTCGAGTGTAGAGGACGACCCACCGCATCAGATGGTAGGTGAAACTACAGGTTTATTCACCTGTGGCAAAGGATAATTGTAGGATAAAGGGCCAAGGAGCGGGAGCTACTCAGTTAGGCAGCCATTCCGCGTGCGTACCCTCTAGCGCCCCCTCCCATCCTGTATTAACTTTTAAATAGCACACTGGAAGTAAAAAGAATGAGAAAACAAAACATTTAATGACTAGTGGTGAGTCAGATGATGATTATTTAGAGGATTTATTGATGACAAATCCACTAGCTTATAATGAGGAACCAATTACAGGTAATCCAAATGCTCCACTTCTGAAACCACCTTTGATTACGCAAGTGGTACATGGGACTTCATTAGAAAAAGTACTACAGGACAGGGAAAGAGAAACATTAAATAAACAGAGAAGTGAATTGATTCAGAAAATTTCTCAATTAAATACAAGTCCTGAAGCTCTAACAATTCCAGTAACTATTGGCCCAGTTGTAACTTTGTATGGAGATAAGCAGGCTAGTCCTAAAACTCCAGTTCTGACTACACCTATAGTTCAGCCAAGAAAAGAACCATTAATAGTTGATGATCAGGCGAGTGAATGTGAGTCAGTGATTTCCCTGATGGATTTGCCAATAAGAGAACCAGTTAGTGACTCGGTCAGGAAAACTACTCCTATAAATTCGAGAGAAGTACAAAAAGAGACATCCTCAGGTACAAGAAATGCCACAGTAGTACCACCAGAAGAAATG
Organism: Lissotriton vulgaris; assembly: GCF_964263255.1. Taxonomy (NCBI): domain Eukaryota; kingdom Metazoa; phylum Chordata; class Amphibia; order Caudata; family Salamandridae; genus Lissotriton; species Lissotriton vulgaris. The sequence continues at coordinate 1,137,306,885 of NC_141694.1, read as the reverse complement.
GTCACGAGAAATAGAGAAGCCAAAGTCACAGCCAAAAGTATTGGATATATTTAAATTAAGAGTTGAGTTAGAAGAAATGATGGCTGGGAATGTGGGAATGGACAGATTAAATACATACAGTGAAGATGAGTTATTGTTCATATATAAACGCATTACTAGAAATACAAGAGTGTTTCATGAAAAATTAATGGCAGCTAACATGAGAATTGACATTGGCAAATCTAAAGTATTACAGAAACCATATTGAGCTGAATTTTCTGACAAAGACTTGGAAAATATGAATATGTCAGGTATAAAAGTACAAATCAAGGAGCTGATGTCATTATTGCAGAAATGGGGTGACCTAGAAAAATGGAAAACTAGATGGGCAGAGAAAAAGGAAGAGGCTCGATCAAAACAAACTGTTTCTGAATATGTATTAAAAGAAAAGGAAAAGGTGGAAAGGTTATGTCCCATGAGAGAGGTACCAGGTGGATGTTATGTACATGTCCCATACTCCCGACAGGATATTTTATCATCTACAAATGATTTCCCCAAACTTCGAGAAAAACCAGTAGAATTATACAGACAAGTCGAGTGATTTGTGAAGGTTTCAAAATGTCTTTTGAAAGATTTAGATGGATTATTTGACGTTGTTCCTGTAGATTTGTGGACAGAATGTAAAATTACTATTGATTGGCCTAGTGATGAGAATCCTAGAGACCCAAAGACAGGGGCACCTTCTAATAAAGTTATGAAGAATTACAACCAGGTAATACTCTACCTCAAAGGGAAGGTGCCTGCAAAAGAGACGGATTGGACTAGAATAGATAGAATAAAGATCAATCCGTGCATGCGTATTATGAACGCCTATTACAAGTATTCAAACTATATAGTGGTCTAGATAATATTGATATGAAGGACATGACTCATTTATTCTATCGGTTTGTGTCCGGTTTGTGTCCGGAATAAGGCCAGAAATTTCGCAATGGATTACGGACAATAAAGGCCAAGCCGATTTATGAAATTCTTAAATATGCAAAATATTGTGAAGATGAACTCGACAATAAACCAAAGGAGTTAAAAGAAAAAGTAATGTGGGCACAAGTAAAACTAGCAGAACAACAAGAGCTTCAATTGAGCCAAGTAAACATTAACCAGAATCAGGGTGATGGTAATGGGGGTAAACCTAGAGGAAAATTCAATAGAGAGGAGCAAAAACGAAGTTCCCTTGTCACGGGTGCGGCAAGTTGGGGCACTGGAAGAACAAGTGTAAGGCTGTGCAAAATGGTAACATGCCAAATAATGATTTGAATTCACAGACGCAGAATGAGGTGCCACGGAAGCAACAGCAGCAGGTAATACAAAATCAATTACCCCTTGTACATATGCCAAATTTTAGGAGCAAAGCACATCAGAGCGTGGATACCACAAATTGGGGGGGAAGTGAAAGGAGAGATACAGCAACCTCTCAATTTCTCTTGAGTGATACGTTTTTTAGTGAGGACAACTACTGACGTGCCTGAAAGGGGAAGACTTCTTTCTTGATTCCATTGCACCCAGATAGTAAATTTCTTTTTTCTTTTGAATTCGACAGTCATGTGTACGTCTGGAACTGCGTTCCTCAGGGGTATACAGAGAGTCCATCAATTTTTTATCAAATTGAAAAAGTTCCTTGAGTCTTTGGTGCTGCCCGGACAGTCAGTCCTGGTCCAGTATATAGACAACCTATCGGTGGCGTCTAAAACTCGAAGTGACTGCGTTGTTGATACCATTGCTTTACTGAATCATTTAGGTGAAGGAGGACATAAAGTGTCACCTGAGAAATTACAATTCTGTACTACGTCAGTGAAATATCTGGGGCACCAGATAGAAAGAGGTGTCAGATTGATGTAAATCGGGGTTCCCAAGGCCTACACGCTCCGGAGATAACCCACTTATACTCAAGAACTGTTGGCACGGAAACTGTGAAAGACAAAGAACAAGTTTATTAAGACCCCATGGGGTGGTGGTACACTCAAACAGCACCCTTCGGTAATGCAAGAGGTATCACACCGAACACCGGTGTGACCCCGTTTATATACAATTTTGGGGCAATAAAAGATAGGCGGCACAAGTTAGGACACATTTTAAGGACATATATGGTCATGTTTTGGAATACAGCCAGCTCATTGGAGGGGGCACAACTCCGCTGGTCAGTTTGGTGCACATTCCTGAAGGCTTACGGGTCAGCTGGAACTGCTCATGTGCGGCTTGACCAGTACTAAAAATAGCCTGTTGCTGGGCAGGTTGGGGTGGTCAGTGGAACGGACAACGGACTAAAGGGCACGCCGGCCACGAGGCCGCTCATGATCTAAGATGGCCGCCACAACATTCAAAATGGCGTTTTCGTATATAGCCAAGTTAAGAAGGACAACGTGTAGGTTCAGCTAATCGCTAATGCGGCCGGGCCAATTACGACAGACGACCCTTTTAGCGTTTAGCTGAATCTACCTCATAATGAACATAATCAGGATGTTCGTCCTCAATGTCTATTAACATTATTTGTGTTACCTCTTTGTGAAGCATCATTTTGTCATGGGCAAGAGCTCGTCTTGATGGTATGCAAGCTGATAAACACATTGAGCATAAAGCTGGGCCACATTGAATACATAGGCATATGAAAAACATGACTCCCACAAGTATACACAGAATCGTCAACAGTTTCCAGCCCCACGTTGCAAGCATGGACCAGAACCATCCCGAAAGTGTCCAAGTTCCATTGTCCGGGTGTATCTCAGCTGCAATTTTATGAAGCTTGGAGATGGCATCATACACAGATGGAGAATTGTCCGGAATATACACACAACAGCTGCTTCCGATAATTCTACATGCCCCCCACGATCAGCTAAAACAACATCCAATACCATCCTATTTTGGAGTGTGACAATTCTAGAAATCTGTAGTTCCTCGGTAATATTCCCCAGGGCAATAGCAGTGTCATTCGCAACAGCCTCGACAACACGCGTCAGTCGTCTGATTTTCCGGCTGTTCAGTGCAGCCCCCACAAAGGAGAATAGTCCCAGATTAAAGTCCACATACTGTTGCAATGCAGTGTCTGTTTGGTCAATGTCTTCCAGAACAACAGTTCGTTTGACCCTATTCAAGACGAAGTCATGGTACAAGGTATAATCATTGTGATACATTGGAGGGGCAATGAATACAGGAGGTAACACAAACGATACATAGCACGTGCCCAACCACCCCAATGGAAGCTGATGGTAGCCCTTCGTTCCACAGATAAAATATGTATTTTGTGATGCAACAAATGAAATGCCATTCGGGCTATCAAACGTGAGAGTAGTATTACACTCGCTTTTCCCCACTGCAATCGAGCCCTTATTCCTGATACATAAATCGGCTTTTGTAGCAATGACATTTATAACATGGGCACTAGATACATTAATGTTCCGCTGATTGCTGTATACACGTGGGGCAGACACATTATCAGGCCTATACTCTTCCCATTCAAAACGAGTACCCTCAGCCCGGGGAAACCCATCCTTGTCATGGGAACATACTTTATTCAAGCGGAAAAGCACCCCCCCTTTTGTTGGCCATCTCAAAGTAAAGAGGAGGGTGTACCATGCGTTGCATGACCCATTATGCGAAAACGGGAGTGGAATAAGTGGGGTGCCCCCTCTCTTCTGGTGCCCTGGCAACATCCCACACACCCAGCAATTTGAGGTATTGGTCATGTTATGTGTGTGGTGAAGAATCTGAATGAAGCTGTTATTTAAATACGTTTGGCGGTGGCGCTCTTCATGAAAGGGCAATGTGAAATGAAAATGTTCAGAAGGAGCCGGGGTAGTCGGCAGCAAATGTTCACGTACAGGCACCACAAGTTCGACTACCCAGGCTATAACAGCTATCACCACAATAGTCAGAACAAAAAGGAAGGCACCCAATATTTTCTTATCACGAGATGCCGTTGATGCCATAGTTCAAGAATGTTCGTGCAAAGTCTCAAATAGCACAAATCATGCACAAAGTCTCAGATACACGTACGTGTATACCTAAAAAAAAAGAAAAATACGGTGCTGAACTCCGAGGTAGCCGTTGTTTTCTTCTCCGGGCCAAGACGGGTGTCGCTACTCTGGCAGAACTGATCCCCCCCCCTTGGAATTCCCGGTTTCCGTTTCACAAACCTGGAGCGGTAACCAACCAGTCATAAAAGGCAAAAAAATCTTCTTATCGTGGACGCAAGTTGTAGCGCTCTCGTCCGGCAGCAGCTTGGTCCGGGAAGGCTCCCTCAACTTCGGTCGACGTCACAGCTGGGCTCTTTTCTTTCTCCAAGATCTCCTTGTAATCAGTCAGTACAGCAGGAGTCACCAGATCCGGAGAGACACGACGACAATGTGTCGAATGCACCCACCGCTTCCTGTTAGTCACTCGTACTGCGGTGCGGGTCGCAAGAAGGACCTGCTCGGGGCCCTTCCACCTGGGCTCCAGACTGCTTGCTCTCTCAAACGAGCGAACCATCACGTGGTCACCAGGGCGGAGATCATGGCCCTCTCCAGTAGAGTTGTCAGGGAGCGCTTCTCGAACCTGTTGATGAATAGAGAGCAAATCATTTGTTAATCGTGCCAAATAATCATTCATCATAACACAAGGCACATCATGTATTAATCGCGGCTTGGGCACCCCCCAGATATTCATCGGGCGGCCAAACACCACCTCATAAGGCGTAAGGCCAGTTCGTGAGTGGGGTACTGATCTAAGAGAGAGCAGTGCTAGCGGCAAAGCGTCTGGCCACTTCAACGATGTAGACGCCACAATTTTAGCCAGCTTAAGCTTCAACGTAGCATTGTACCGCTCAACCAAACCTGCTGACTGAAGGTGGAATACAGCGTGGAACTTCTGCTGAATCCCTAACCCCTTCAGTACATATTCCACGATCTTTCCAACAAAATGGGGCCCATTGTCGCTCCACAAAAATTTACAAACTCCAAAGCGAGGAAAGAATTCCTTAAGCAACACCTTAGCTGTTGTCAAAGCCGTGTTGTCTTTCGTGGGGTAAGCCTCAACCCATTTGCTAAAAGCATTTACCACCACTAGGACGTACTTCAGGTTATTGCAACGCTCGAGTTTAATGTAATCCATTTGAAGCACCTCAAATAGTGCAGAAGGTGGAACGAACCCTCCTTTCGGAGTATGGGTCACCTTTCCGGGATTGTGTTGCAAACATACCAGGCAGGTCTGCACTACTCTCTTTCCAGTATTAGCAATCTCGGGATGTTCCCAAACTCGTGTTAAAAGCTGAGTGATTGCAAGAGCTCCGACATGAGCCAGTCCATGCGTCATCTGGACCATCGCCTGTAAATAAGCCGCAGGCAATTTCCACTTCTCCATGTCTTTGCTTCTCCAACAACCCTCGTCATCTAGTACCCCATCTGCTGCCCAAGCCGCGAGTTCAGATTCAGTGGCTGAATTTTGAATATCCCGTATTTCTGCTCTAGCATCACTCCATCGCTCAGCCTGTGATTGTACCACGTACATGGGGGAGCTAGTTCGAGAAAAGGCCGTCTGTCTTGCTATACTGTCTGCAAAGGCATTTCCTTGGCCCACTTTGTCCGTGATCTTTTTATGGGCACTACACTTCACTATCGCTACTTTCTTAGGGCCAAGCAACGCGTTTAGGAGATCACGCACTAGCTCTCCGTGCATAATGTGCTCTCCGTGTGATGTCAGAAACCCACGTTCCCTCCAAAGTAGCCCGAAGTTATGGGCCACTCCAAAGGCATACCGGCTGTCCGTGTATATGTTCACACATAATCCAGCACTCAATTCGCAGGCTCTTGTTAAGGCTATCAGCTCTGCTGCCTGAGCCGACTTTTGTGGTATCCTAGCTGTTTCTACCACTGTCTTGAGCGTCGTGATCGCATATGCTGCGGAAGTCGTACCATCTGGCAGCCTTAAACACGATCCATCAACCCACAGTTCCCCATCCACTTCTGGAAGTGGCACATCCTGTAAATCGACACGACCCTTTGTCTGTTCCTCGGTCAGGAAAACACAGTCGTGATGTTTTTCTTCCTGACCCTCCTCGGCCGGATAGGGCAATAAAGTGGCAGGGTTCAAAGTAGCGCATCTTTTTAATGTAATATGTGGCGCCAAGAGTGTCAGCTCGTATCCTGTTAGCCGTGCACTCGTAAGGTATTGGGTCTTTGTTTGGTTTAACAGGGCATCTACTGCGTGGGGAACTAACACCAACAATTTGTGTGATAACACTATTCCCTCACTCTGTCGTATGGTAACTGCTGTTGCTGCTACCGCTCGAAAACACCCAGGCAACCCTCGTGCTACAGGATCCAAGATGGCAGAGAAGTATGCACATGGTCTCTGCTTATCCCCGTGTAATTGCACTAACACTGACAACGCGCACCCATCATTCTCATGCACGTACAATGTGAAAAGTTTCGTGTAGTCTGGTGTACCTAACACGGGTGCGGAACAAAGGGCCTGCCTCAACTGCTCAAAAGCTTTCTGACATTCCTCTGTCCACTCAAGGGGCATCGGTGTAGCTTTGGACAGTAATGCTAGCAAAGGTTTTATGATATGTGAAAAACCCATGATCCATTGCCTACAAAAGGACGTCAACCCTATAAAGGCACGTACATCTCTCTGTGTGCGGGGGACTGGTGTATCTAAAATCGCTTGAATTCGATCAGATGTTAATGCACGCCCCTCCTTAGACAACAGATGACCGAGGTAGGTCACCTGAGGTCTACAGTATTGAAGCTTTTTCTTGGAAACCTTGTGATTGTTTTGTGCCAAAAAGGAAAGCAACGCAAGTGTGCTCTGTTCACATTGTGCATAGGAGTCAGCGGCAAGCAGAAGGTCATCCACGTACTGGATGAGCACGACGCCAGACTGCAATGTAAAAGAATCTAGCTGCCTTTTCAAAGCCTGGCTGTAGATGCTAGGACTCTCAGTATAACCTTGGGGAACACGACAAAATCTATACGATTTATTATTGAGTGTAAAGCCGAACAGATATCTGCTATCAGGATGAACAGGGATGGAAAAGAACGCATTCTTTAAATCAATAACGCTAAAGGTGGTGGCTGTCGGTGGAACCAAGGTAAGCAAGGTCGTAATATCAGACACCACGGGGTATTGGGGAATGACAATTTTGTTAATCTCCCGCAAATCAATAATAAATCGATAGATTTTACCGTCAGTATCTCTCTTAAGAATCGGAAGGATAGGACTGTTACAAACATTATAAGGGACCTCCTCCACAACCCCTGCAGAAATCAAATCCTGAACAATATGTGTCAATGCAATTTCACCTTCTCTCGAAATCTTATACTGTGGCACTCGTGGCAGAGGGGCCCCCTCCTTAACAGTGATGTGTATTGGTGGAATACGCATCTCTCCCACATCCGTATCTGAGGTCGCCCACAACGTATGCGGTAGAGAGGCCAAAGCTGGAATGTCTAAAATAGCATAAAATCTGTCAGGGTCAGGGTAATTGTCATTCAGGATAACCCGCACTCCCTCTGGAGCGCAACGTATTGTCGCTCGAAAATATTTAAGCAAATCAATGCCCAGGATATTGTCTGGGGTATGGGGTGATAGCAAAAATTGGCCAAAACTGAAATATTTATCAATGCATAGTGCAAGGGGCTTGGACAATGGGCTGGGGGAGGGTGTGCCATCAAACCCTACACACGTAATCATTTCCCCAGACAGGGGAGCCCTCGGAACCAAGTTTTTCGACAAAGCGCTACGAGTAGCTCCTGTGTCGACTAGAAATTGATCAGTAGAACCCAGAATGCCCGCTGTTACATATGGACCTTGCTGATCTACCGGCACTTTAACTGATTCCTTACCCCATCCTACGCAATCCTATGCATGCACATAATCCTGGTGTTCCACATTCTCTCCCTCAGAAATTTGATATAGATTCCGTCTATCAAACGTATTTCGTTCGTCCTGGCCATGGCCCCTCTCCTCAATCTGCCTACGATCACCTCCACCACCTCTCGCTCCAGTATAACCTCCTCTTGACCTTCCACTTCCTCGACCACGCTGACTACGCTGTTCGCGAAGTACCGGACAATCTTCAGCCCAATGCCCAAACTCCTTACAATACGCACACTGATCCTCCGCTATGTCCGTACGACCATACGATGCGTTTCCTCCACCTCGTCTACCTCTATCATTCCCTCTACCCTGTGTTCCCCGAACCTGCGCCAACATCACCTTCGTTTTCAATTCCTTCGCCTTTTTCTCTACACTTTCTTTAGCCTCCACTTCCTGCCGCTCATAATACTGAGCCATAGTTAACAAGGACGCAGGGGTCGCCGTGGCCCAGGAACTTTCACTCGACTTCAATCGCTTTGCAATCTCTGGTAGGAGATTAGCTACATACTTATCTACAAACAAATGCCGACCCGTATCGTCAGTTAAAGATTGACCACTGTAATCATGAAACGCCTCCTCGAAGTGTGTAAAGAAATCTGAGACCGTTTAATCGGGTTTCTGCCTGCACGACGTTAACATGGTCCAATCAATCTTTTTGGAGGGAACAAGCGTTTTTAATTTATTCAAGATAGCTGCCGGAAGGTCTAGATTTAGCTGACAAGGCTTACATGCTGGTTCTCTATCCAGATCTGCAGCATTTATTTCTTTCCATGTCCCCCCCCAATATCGTTTCATCATTATTTTTACGAATTTGCCTCCACATATCAGGTGGTAAAATTAGCCCAAAAAACAAATCTATATCCACGAGAGTCATCACACGAGACGATATAGCCCCCTCCACCCCCTCATAAAATGCCGCCGGATTCTTCCGAAGATCAGGTAAAGAATTTTTCAATGCCATGACATCTGCTCTATTCCATGGCGTGTAGACAAAATACCCTTTCGCATCCTTCGACAATTTATCATCATCCGTACCTTCCCCTTTAGGTGGAACATACAAAGGCGCGGCTTCACGCATAGGCATAACATGCAACGCAGAACTCTTATCTGAACCACGGAGAGAACACTCTTTAGCCCGCCCGTTATTCTCCAATTCGGACTCCTTTTGCCTCCGTTTCCGTTCCTCCCGCAATTGGGTTGTCTCATCCCGCAGCTTGATCAATTGCTTGAACAGGTCGTCAACATCTGAAAGATCAAAATCACCTTTAGCCAAATTCTCACGATACACTGACAACACTTTAGGCTCTAACGTATCAGAAAGTTCACAATATGCGTTTACAACTTCATCCGCCAGACTGGACAGAAAATACATTAATTCAAGATCCGACCATCCTTTCTTTTCTGTTAACAACTGCTCCTGAGTAACACAATGCTTATTCACTTTACGAGCCCAACTGCGTAAATGAGCGGACCTGTCCGCAGTAAACCTGAGAGCCGAAACCCCCTTCTGACCCAACTGATCCTGTCCATCATCCTCTGAATCCGCAGCCGGAGCCGTCGGCGAAACGTACGGAGGCGGTGACCGATCTAACAAAGAAAAATCATCAATTTCATTATTAAGGACAGGATAAAGTGGTCGACGAATAGGAAATTGACCAGTCATTTGCAATTTACGTTCCCGTTCCTCCCTTTCTTTCTTCTCCTGAGCCTCCTTTTCCTCAAGCTGTAAAGCCTTATCCCGAGCAGCCTTGCGCTGCTCTTTGTCCGCCAAGGCAACCTCACGCTTCATTCGTTCACGCGCCGCTTTCTCCCACATTCGCACGCAATCAAACATATTTTGTCTAGACCTACGTTGAAACAGACATTGCTCTACAAATTGTATTTTACTTAAATCAAACGACCCGTGTAGAGGCCATTGCAATTCAGGATCGGCCTTGGTATACTTATGCCATAATTTACTGTACATAATAGGGGGAAGGCCAAGTTTGATATACATTTCCCTATTTGGTGTTCCCTCTGGGGGAGCCGGCTGTGCTTCTGCTAACCTAATTGAGGTACCTTCTCCAAGACAACACATTCCTCGGAGTGTGCTAAAAACAGGCATGTTCGAAAAGTATCACGAAAGCGTGACACCGAACAAAATGGCACTTACAGTTCTTCACACGATTGTGCCGCTCAGAGGAGAAAAAAAACAAAGTTAGAGAAACATCTCTACATGCCTGCCTATGTGAAGTGCACTACACATATAAGTTCAAAGACCACAAATTCACAATGTTAGCTAACTCGAATCAAAGACGTAGATCATAGGACTTCGGTAAGCGTCCGTGGACTACCTTACCGATCACAAATCACAGAATTTCAGTAAGCGTCCGAAGACTACCTTACCGAACACAAATCATAGGACCTCAGTAAGCGTCCGAAGACTACCTTACCGATCACAAATCTTACCTAAATTCCCAAATGTCCAGATTCCAACTGCCAAGGTTTTGTAAGCCAAATCAGCCAAACGGCACTTTCTCAGCGATGCAGACACTTCGAAAACTCAGTCGGAGACCGGCGCCACCTGGAAGGTCAGATCAGAAGGAAAGGAAAAAACACCGTGGCAGCCAAGACTCGGGTCACTCGTGGCAGCGCGCGCCCATGGCGGGTTTCCAAGCCTTCGTCACGACCTCTCCTTCGGGCATCCGAGTCGCCGATGAGTCCCTTCGTGGTCGCCAATTGATGTAAATCGGGGTTCCCAAGGCCTACACGCTCCGGAGATAACCCACTTATACTCAAGAACTGTTGGCACGGAAACTGTAAAAGACAAAGAACAAGTTTATTAAGACCCCATGGGGTGGTGGTACACTCAAACAGCACCCTTCGGTAATGCAAGAGGTATCACACCGAACACCGGTGTGACCCCGTTTATATACAATTTTGGGGCAATAAAAGATAGGCGGCACAAGTTAGGACACATTTTAAGGACATATATGGTCATGTTTTGGAATACAGCCAGCTCATTGGAGGGGGCACAACTCCGCTGGTCAGTTTGGTGCACATTCCTGAAGGCTTACGGGTCAGCTGGAACTGCGCATGTGCGGCTTGACCAGTACTAAAAATAGCCTGTTGCTGGGCAGGTTGGGGTGGTCAGTGGAACGGACAACAGACTAAAGGGCACGCCGGCCACGAGGCCGCTCATGATCTAAGATGGCCGCCACAACATTCAAAATGGCGTTTTCATATATAGCCAAGTTAAGAAGGACAACGTGTAGGTTCAGCTAATCGCTAATGCGGCCGGGCCAATTACGACAAGAAGGGTTACTTCAGAAAGAATTAGAATAATCAAAAACATTAATTTACCACACACTCAGAAAGAGATCAGAATGTTTCTTGGAGTTGTAGGTTACTGCATGCAATGGATTGTGGGATTTGCAGTTCTAGCAAAGCCATTGATACAAATGACAAAGAAAAAAGCAAAAGACCCAGTAGAATGGGATGACGAAAGCATGACTGCTTACTTGAAATTACGAGAATGTCTGTGTACAGCTCCAGCATTAGGGATGCCTGACTATTCAAAAGATTTTGCACTATTCCATGACACACACGATAATTGTGCACTTTCTGTTCTGACTCAGACTCATGGTCTGATGAGACGTCCTGTGGCATATTTTTCTTCCACACTAGATCCAGTGGCATCTGCATTGCCCAGATGTCTGAAAGCAGTAGCTGCAACCTGCATGAGCCTTGAGCAAAGTGAATCCCTTATTATGGGACATCCTGTGACAGTGTATGTTCCACATGCAGTTGTGATTTTGTTAACCCGGATCAAGACCCAGTATCTTACTCCTAGTCGGCTGACTTACTATGAGCGAATCCTTGTAGGTGCAGGGAATGTAACCATTGCTAGATGTAATACTCTGAACACAGCAACACGGCTACCTAATTCACACTTTGCAGAAGTGAAGGGAGAAGTCGAACATTGATTGTATCGATTTCACTGAATACAGTACAAAACCACGTCCAGACATAAGAGAAGAGCCATTAATTGATTCTGAATATGAGCTATTTGTAGATGGCTCATGTATGAGACATGAGGAAGGAGGTTTGAATGCTGCGTATGCAGTGTGCACGTTGGGGGGTCCAATTGAAGCATCCTATTTACCTGGAGTCAAGTCAGCACAAGTAGCCGAATTGATTGCATTAACAAAAGCCTGCAAATTTGGGAAAAATTGGAAAGTAACCATTTACACTTATAGCCAGTATGGTTACGGGGTTGTGCACGACTATGACTAATTATGGATGCAAAGGGAGTTTCTGACTTCTTCAGGTACTCCTATTAAAAATGGTCATTATGTCAAAGATTTACTTGAAGCAATCCAATTGCCAGAAGAAGTGACTGTGGTCAAGTGTGCTGCTCACAAATCTGGAAATGACAAAGTGACAGCTGGTAATAGATATGCTGACCAGTTAGCCCAACATTGTGCCAAATTTAGAATGGCTGTAAATAAGAAAAATAAAGTAGGCAAAAACAGCTGCCAACTTATGTTACTTGAAGGTGTGAGAACGTGGGAAGAAGTGAGAGACTTGCAAAATGAAACAGAAACAAAAGAAAAGGAAGAGTGGCGAAAGATAGGTTGTCAGAGAAGGGTTGAAGATGGTATCTTTGTTTACCTTGATGGTAGGCCTGTGTTACCAGACTGTTTGCTTGCTCCTATGGCTAGGATGTTCCACTGTGATTTCCATTTGGGAAGAGATGCCATGATACCTCTGTTCAGACAGTCATGGTTTAATGCGAAATTCAGGAACATAGCAGAAGCACTTTGCCAAAGATGTTTAATTTGTCAGCAGATGAATCCTGGAAAGAAAAATGTAGTATTACCAGGAAGGATTGGGAAGGCAGAGGGTAATTTCATACGATTGCAAATTGATTTCATTCAGTTACCCCCTTGTGGAGGACTAAAATACATTCTTGTCATTGTCTGCCTATTTTAAAAATGGGTGGAAGCTTACCCCAAACATAGGAATGATAGTATCACTGTAGCCAAACTCCTACTCAGAGAACTCATACCACGTTTCGGTTTTCCAGTAACAATTGAATCAGACCGAGGCTGGAATTTTAATAATGAAATAATTGGCCTAATCTGTAAAGCATTCAATGTTAAACAAAAGTTGCACTGTGCATACCGCCCCCGAAGCGTCTGGAGTGGTAGAACAACTGAATGGCACAATCAAGACAAGATTGGAAAAGATGTATGAGTCTACCCGATTAGAGTGGCCAGATGCTTTACCTCTTGTTCTGATGGGACTCAGAAGTATTCCAGATCGAAACACAGGCTTGAGTCCTCATGAAATATTAATGGGAAGAGCAATGAGGCACACATTGGTGCTAGGACACAAGCTGATAACTATATCTGATGATTTAGTACTGGAGTCCTGCAAAGAACTGGATGACCAAGTGCGTTCTATATCTCACCAGGTTGGGGAAGACGCTGTCGCCAGACAAGCAACTCCAGCACATGACCTGATCCCAGATGACTTGGTAGTGCTAAATAAACATACTAAAAAATCTTGCCTTGCACTGAGATGGGGAAAACCACGTCAAGTGATTTTGGTTACCACCACAGCTGTAAAGTTCGAAGGAGTTCCACACTGGATCCATGCTAGTCATCCAAAAAGAGTGACTGAACCTGATGAAACTGAAGCTGAAGGTTGTGCAGCTGAGGGGTCTCAAGATGTCGATCCTGAAATAGCTGAAGAGGAACAACCAAGCAACAGTAAAGATGATTGGATTCCAGTAGTTGCAATACCTGCAGAATACGTGAGAACCAGAAGCCAGACTTATTTATACAGTCAGAGTGATAGTGAGGACGAGATAGGTCTAGAAGAACATACTCAGATTACAGAAAAACAAGCTAATGGTAATCTTGAGGAGGATCAGGTAGGGGAAAATCAATATACTCAGACATTCCAAATACCTCTCACAGCTCCAGAGTCTGAGGAGGGACATATAAGTAATAGGGCAGAAGCTCATAAATCACTGATTAGAGCAAGCTCACAGGTTACCTGATTAAACTCACGAGTATAATTTGTGTTGTTTATGGGCCCAGGTGAGTATGGTAAACTGAGTCGGTTGACCTGCACGCTCTATCATGTCCATGCCAGAAACTTTACCTTGGCAAGACAAATCAGGAAGTACCGCAAAGATTAACACAGCATAAATCAAGAATTAAAAAAAATGTGTTGTCCGCACTGTTAGTTAACCATTGGATCAACCACAATCATGTGGAACAAGATTTGCGTTGGACAGTGATTTCTAAACTCGAATCAGACCCACGAGGAGGTGATTTGGTGAGACGATTAACACGAAGAGAGGCATTTTTGATTGTGAAATTCGACACTGCAGTTGATGGCGTCAACAAATTTACAGAAATGTATAATCTGCAAGCATTCAATTTCATTCTGGATGCAAAGATTTTTAAGAGCTTCATACTGGTGCAGGGGTTTGTTTACCACAACCACACAGAGGACTTTGAGAAAAAAATCTGCTATGCTCAAAGAATCAGTACATACCTTTGTAATTCACAAAATCATTTGTGAACTTATGAACTGGAAGAGTTTCATTCCACATTACATTATCACAACTAAACGGAGGAATCCTAAAAAACTGTCATGCTTAAAGAATTAGCATATACTTTTTTATTTGCCAAAGTTATGAACTGGAAGATGCCCACTAAAAACACTTTCAAATCATTTTCTTTAATGTAAAGTCCCATGGTAACTACATTTCCCACAAGTACCGGCTGACACGTGATAGACAGGAAGTCCGGATGAAGTGAAAGGATTTGAACAAGGTGGAAATACTTGCGTCCGAACGAAAGAATACATCCATCCGCCGCAATAGATACGAAGACTACAAATGAGTACTAGAATGCCGGAATTGGACGCTGTATTGTTACAGTCTGTAAATGAGCGCAAGCCCTGCCGCAATACTTTCAAGTGTTCCGCAGTCATTAAATTCGCAAGTTCTACCTTTCCGCAATGTTTCCCGGTCCTGTCAGGGACTTCCAAAAAAGATTGTAGTGGCATAGGTTCGAAGAAATAGAATCAGTATTAACACATTATATGCGCATTTCAAGGAAAATAAGTGTCAGGATGATATTTGCCGTTCTTCCTTTTATTAATAGCCCTGGGCGCAGTGTGCGGAGTGGGGCTACGCGGAGCTACGCGAAGCTACGCGAAGTGGGCACAAAACTACGCCCACCCGCGCACTCCGGGTAGCCCCACTACGCGCCGCCCGCCGACCTCCCACCCTCCCTAAATACTGCAATAAATGGCTAAAAAGCTTTTAAAGACACTTACCTTATCCGCCGCGTCCCCGGGGCTCCCTCTCGCCGTCCCTGGATTCGCGCCGTCATTTCGAATACTGATGCGCATGCGCGGGCGCCCGCGCATGCGCATTAGTATTTGAAATGGCGGCGCGAATCCAGGGACGGCGAGAGGGAGCCCCGGGGACGCGGCAGACAAGGTAAGTGTTTTAAAAGCTTTTTAGCCATTTATTGAAGTATTTAGGGAGGGCGGGAGGGAGGCGGGTGGCGGCCGGCTATGCAGCGTCTGCGGAGCGTGCGTAGTGCCGCCTGGCTACGCCCGCTACGCAAAATGCGGAGTAGACGGCACTACGCACACTCCGTGCACGGAGCGTAGCTGGCCGCCCACCCCTTTTTATTAACCCCTTCGCTGCGGCGGGAATTCCGTCACAGCCCTAAGGGAGGGGGGGCCGAGCGGCGCTCGCATGCTCGTGACGGAGCCGCTCCGTCTCGAGCCGTGGTTGAGCTGTGCTCATGACGGAGCGGTTCCGTCATGGCCCCGCCCGCTCAATGGAACGTCCAGCACAGGCGCGGAATTCGCGCCGCGCAGGCGCGCCGAGCGGGCCATGACGGAACCGCTCCGTCATGAGCACAGCTCAACCGAGGCTCATGACAGAGCGGCTCTGTCATGAGCATAGAAGGGGTTAAAAAAAACAATAACTTTATTGATTGGAAGTCGACGCTCATTACAAAGTAGCTACGCGGTAGCATCACAAGCTGCTTAGAACCAACAGCGCTTAGTTGGATTCGGTTCCACCAAGAACTTTCGTTTGATTACTTTTTAGGTCAGAAATACGGCGTCTGGTTGCAAAAAGCCGAAAGAAATGACTAAAGGTGTGCAAAATATACAAACAAATTCTGACGGCAGCAGCTAGGGTCAAGGGTGTTATACATTCATCTGCTGTCTTTTTGGTTCAACATAAGCTGCAATTACGGCAAGGGTGGCAGCTGTTCTCCCCCCTTAAACACATAAACAAGGATAATCCTACTAACAGTGACTAAGGGAAGTGTTACCCACAGGAGTGTGGGAGCACTTAGTGTTTTGTAAAATACCCCTCACACACCAAAAGGCCCCTTGGTGTCATGCTTCATCATAGGGTCTTCTCACCTTAACGGGATGCGGCGTGCTACGACCTACGACTACCCGGGAGCACTTATAGTAATGGCTTTGTGTGGTGCGTGTGGTGCAAGTGATAGGGATAATTATGTGAGTGGTGGGATTTACTGAAGAATTAAAAAGATACCTGGCTTGTGGGTGTATTGGAAAAAACTTTATTCACAACCCCGGGCTGGTACTACTAAAAGAAGTGGAGTGTGAGGTTCGATCTGTCGTATTAATGGACAGTACCTCAGGTGTGCATCAACATGTTTCGGAGCGTGTGCTCCTTCTTCAGGACGGGGGCACAACTTCCCCACCTTACTCACGTGGAGGAGGAAGGTCCTTCTCCTACCTGGCCGCCAAGACCTGGAACTCCCTCCCGACCGACCTGCGCCTGACCCAAGACCACCTATCCTTCAGGAAGAAGCTGAAGACCTGGCTGTTCGAGCAGTAGCGGCACCCCCCCTCCCCCAGCGCCTTGAGACCCTACGGGTATGTAGTGCACTCTATAAATGTCATTGATTGATTGATTACTATAATTGCTCCTGCGTAGTCGTAGGTCGTAGTACGCCGCATCCTGTTAGAGGGGTGTGAAGACCCCTATGATGAAGCATGACACCAAGGGGCCATTTGGTGTGTGAGGTGTATTTTACAAAACACTAAGTGCTCCCACACTCCTGTGGGTAACACTTCCATTAGTCACTGTTAGTTGGATTCTCCTTGTTTATGTATCTAAGCCTGTGGAGTAAGAATCCTACTTTATTACTCTACCTCCCTCTTTTGTTAAAGTTGTCCCCCCTTAAACAACATACAAGTAAGTGCACAACAAGACACTTGTGCTAGAAGAGGTGTACACACTTTTTTTAATAAAAGTCCTCTCTTTTCCTCTTCTCCTCATCTGTGGTGAAATCATCTTTTGTGGAAAATAGCTTCGGAGACCCTAAGTATTTGGAGAAAAAGGAGATCGGCTGATCTCTTCTTAGACAGGTAACTGAGGTGAATACGATGGTGATTATATGGACGGTACTGGTTAGTTGGCAATATTGTAATATAGTGTCATTATTATTACTCTTTCAGCTATTGGTCCTGATGAGAACCCGGTATAATACCACTTGGGTTTGAAACGCGTCGACCACGTAGTTTTTCACAACAAAGTGCAGCGAAAAGAGAAATTCCCCATGTTCCGTGTTAGTGTTTGACAAACACACAAAGTTAAGAGAGTAATTAGCGCGCACAGGAGGTTGTTTGAAAACAGGCACTGTTGGTTCTAAGATTGTACAGTGAATTGAAAACAAGTAATTTTTCTATGTATGTGTTTTCATCGTTTGTATTTTAGAAATTGATTTTTTGTCTTTGTATTGTACCTAGGTAATGTCTAAAAATGTTTTTTTGTTTGTATGTTGTAAAAAAATGTAAATGGTAGGTGTGGGCTGTATATATGGTATGTGTATGACTACTAAAAAAACTTTTGGTATAAAGAAAATATAATCAGAAATTGAAAAAGAAAGAAAAGATATGAAGCGTTTTTTTCTGGTTCCACATTAAATCAGTGATGTGACCCAAGCGTCAAGCAAGGCAACAAATTGTGAACGGTATTGCCAATTGTAGTGGTGTTTTGTGTTATGCTTCATCATAGGGCAGGTCCTCATTGGGCCGACACTGCAATGCTCAATGAGTCTTTGCCGGATATCTTTTATAGACCATGGTCTTAGCCATAGATGAAGTGGGTGTGTGGGGTATATAACAAGTGAGTAGAGAGTAGGGAGTATGTAGTTTAAAAATAACTATGGAAGTCCGCTGAACTAACTTTAACTAGTGGGTTCCATGTCATGATTAAGAGTAAGTAAACACTAAGGTGTGGAGATGCTAGTAGTCTCATCAAGTATTTCAGTGCAAGTGACGGGCGACATGTTTCATGCCATAAACTGTCAAAAAATGATTGTGGCATTTCTTCAGGACCTAAAACAACTACTAACTACTCAAGAAAGATGGGTTAGTGCACATCTATATAGTAGAGTCCATTCACCATACCCTTACTAAATACATCATTTGCAGTCAGTACGTCATCAACAAAAAGGTTCTTCTTCAGTAGGGACCTGCATCAGAAACAGAAAGGATTAAAAAAGGGGGATAGAGAGAAGGAGGGAGGAAAGATATAATTCTTTAACTCCTACACTTGCCTCATAGTTTCCAGACCACCATCTCATCGGAAAGGAAGAAAAACACTGTTACCAATCTTATTGATCTCATAACTTCGAGAGGTCCCAACCAGCTCTCTTAGTTGGTTGACATGTTACCCCAGTCCCTACTCCCAGCCACTGCCTAGTGCCAAGCAAAAATGCCACCCCAATGTACCATACTCAGAACGCTCTCTGGACCTGTAGAAGAACAGAAGAGGGACTGCAAATGCTGTTTGCAACCCGTAAGGAGCCAGAAAGGGCAGGACGAACTCACATTTGTAGCCAGGACAGGGAAGTGGACTCCAAGTTCTAGGTGGCTGATCTCCTTTATGGATTCGGGGACACAAGCTTCAAGGGGCCCTTTCCCTGAAGCAAAGGCAACTGGACCTGGACTGTACACTGCTCGTGCCAGCTGCTCTAGTTAGTTTAGACCCCCAACTGCTATACAAGAGGTCCGGGACCTCTTGGCTTGGTCTAACTAGACGTCTCATAGCACATCTGAAAATTCTGGACTTCTAGACATCTGGAGGTCTGGCACCAACCACCCAGGCCAATCCACCAAAGGCACAGCTTTTCTGGACTAAATAAACTGGCTTCTCTAGCGTGAAGCTTCTCCACAGTAGCAAATTCAATTCAGTGCCCACCCCCTTGTGATAAAGTATCTTGCCTCATGGAACACATTGTCAGAAATCGCAAGCTTCCTTGTCCCACTCAAAGATTCTGTGGTCTACAAAATGGACCAAGTTTGAATGTGCTGATGATTCAGGTGGTGCTGGATATCTAAAAAAATTTATGGACTGGCCTTACACACCATCAGGTGCATTGCTTCATCATCGGCTGTCCTTGCCCTCTAAAATCCCCGAATTGCAAAAAAGACTGCCTCATACTTATTATTAGGACGACCAGGAAACTAGCTGACCTACTTCTAGTTGATATCCAAACAAGCGAGAATAATTTGAGGACCTCAGTACACATCACGATGTTCAAGAAAACATTGGAGGAAATAAATAATCAACACAATGACTATAAGGATTATTTAACCCAGTCCAAACTGACAAAACAAAAGAAGGATGTGCAGAAGTTTGATCTTTTCTTTTTTTGGTATATCGTTTCTATTAGCAGTTCATTTTATAGAACAGTAAATACAAACAATGATTTAATAGAGAAACATCATGCTTATTATTATTATTCTTTATTGTTTGATTAATTAGCATCTTACAATGAGCCAATATACATAATCAACTATAATAATTCAATTCGTAAATGTTGAACAGATAAAAACAAGAATAAATAGTGCAGTATTTTTTAACTGAGTTAAGTTGAATAAACTCAATTTCATATTGCTATTCACATTTTAATATATATCATACAGTACTTTTGGATTTTAATGAGTGCTCTTCTAATTTTGATCTTATTCGTACTAAAAACTTTGCAAAAGTGGAATTCATTAGTATATCATTGGAGTGTAGACCTATTAGCAAAGCTTGCCTACATGTCCGTATTCCTTGAGCACTGAAAATTTTCTTGAGTATAGTTTTTCTTTCAATTTTCAGTTCTGAGCAGAGATACAGTAAGTGAATATTGTTCTCCTGATTTACATCATGCTACTTGTACACTACGACATGCATTATTGCCTGGTCACATCAAATAACCCATCCATCTTTTAATTAGTTAACGTCACTGGTATGAGACGGTACATGGTTATAGAGCATGGTTCCATGAAAGATAGTCTGTGGCCTGTACTGAAGCCCAGCAGTACAAAAGGGGGTGGTGATGGACGGAGCATCTGAACCAATCAAACACTCACACCCAGTCAACATATCTGGGTTTAATCCATCACCGTTCTTTAGTCCACTCTGCCACCCAATCCATGCCTTCCCTGGACCGGAAACAAGCTTCCTAGGACTGGTTTATGGCATTACAGCCGTCTTCAGCCCGGCTTGCTTGAAACAAGTGGCAAAGTGAACAAGGGACTCACATCTGAGCATACCCTGTCAACTTATGGCGAACAAAGCGGTACAAAAGGGGGTGGTAATGGACGGAGCATCTGAACCAATCAAACACTCACACTCAGTCAACAGATCTGGGTTTAATCCATCACCGTTCTTTAGCCGACTCTGCCATCCCAGTTCAGACATGGCCATATGCAAATCAGTCTGACCCTGGGCCTCATGGGAACAGTCCAGCCCTAACTGCCAAGCCATGCCTTCCCTGGACCGGAAACAAGCTTCCTAGGACTGGTCTCTCGCATCACAGCTGTCTTCAGCCAGGCTTGCTTGAATCCAGTGGTAAAGTGAGAAAGGGACTCATGTCTGAGCATACCCTGCCAACTTATGGTGAACAAAGCGGTACAAAAGGGGATGGTGATGGACGGAGCATCTGAACCAATCAAACACTCACACCCAATCAACAGATCTGGGTTTAATCCATCACCGTTCTTTAGCTCACTCTGCCACCCCAGTTCAGAACTGGCCATATGCAAATCAGTCTGACCTTGTGGCTCATGGAAACAGTCGAGCCCGAACTGCCAAACCATGCCTTCCCTGGACCAGAAACAAGCTTCCTAGAACCCGTTTCTGGCATTACAGCCGTCTTCAACCAGGCTTGATGGAATCCAGTGGCAAAGTGAGCAAGGGACTCACATCTGAGCATACCCTGGCAACTTATGGTGAACAAAGCGGTACAAAAGGGGGTGGTGATGAACGGAGCATCTGAACCAATCAAACACTCACACTCAGTCAATAGATCTCGGTTTAATCCATCACCGTTCTTTAGCCCACTCTGCCACCCCAGTTCAGACATGGCCATATACAAATCAGTCTGACCCTGGGCCTCATGATACTATTGGTATGTGATTGATTCTTTGCATGACTGACTAGGTGTGTGAGTAACTCTATGGATGAGCGGCAGAGTGTTGCTGTATGTTTAGGTGTATGATTACATATTATAGTACTGTATTGATGAGTAACTGCATGTATAAGTGACTAGATGTGTGTACAGACCTAGTAAATAGTGGGTGGTATGTAGTATCTGGCACTGTTGTGTGTATGGTTTCAAAAATAGTAGTCTGTATTTTAGACTCCGTGTATCAAACTTTATATTAGGGCATCAGTATATACATTAGATTTTCATGTGGATGATGTAATCAGTGATGTCATCAGTGATGTCATTTGAGCTGTGCGTTGTTTGCTAGCTGGCAGCCCTGTGTTGTGGGTGTGTGGGTGTAGTTGTTGGCCCTGCCACTTACAGAGGCACGCATTGCCGGTACAGCTCCTGTTTGTGAATGTTGTGTGCTGGTTGGTGCTGCACACTTTATCCTGCCTCGGTGTGTGCTCCCGAGTCCACTTGCTCTTCATTGTTTCCTACTCTGTGTTGGAGTCATGGAGTATCCTTTGTGGCAACGATTTTGCACCTGTTTGGGGAAGAGGAGCGGAGTCAAGTCATCACAACCCAGCAGCAGCAGCCCTACTGGGCACCATGAGCGACCAAAGAGACTTGCTCAGATTCAATCTTCTCGAAATAAAACCTAATAAACTAATAAACATATTTTGTCTTACTAATAATGCACCACACAACATTTCTAGTGTCTATGGGAAGATTTAAAATTTGATTTTTACTAATAGAAACTCGAGTGACCTAAAACGGTTGTCGCAACGCGGGATCTTTTCTGCGCATGCGTCTGTCACACTCACATGATATGAGGTATTCTCTGCTTGGTGGGAAATCTTTGCTTCTGAGCACTCGAACTAAAGATGGCTGCTTTATGTTTTCACATTCACATGCTAATGCTTGCATTGCTGCTTTTACTAAACTGTTCGTTCTGCTTAATTCCTAATGCTGTAGTTAAAATAAAGTAATGGGATTAGAATAGAGATAAGTGGTATACAGTGCATTCATTTATATTTTGTTCTAAAACTGTTCTTTTTGACTTTGATATTAGCTTGTGTTTGGACCAATCAAGTACAATGTTGCTCTATCTTGGGTCTCGCGACTGCGCATGTGCTGAAATCCTCGAGTCCACAAGCTATGGCATTGAATCAGTGCCAGCAACAGACTTGCCTGAGAAACTTGTGAGAATGTCACCCATCGACCTCTGAAAGGAAGCTCAGATGTACCTAAAGTTATACAATGTAATTGTTATTGAAACATCCATTGTTGGGTGGAATAAAAAGTGCATGGGAAAATAAAATCATGGGAGGGAACATTAATTTGAATATATGAATGAAGTAACCTCATAACTGGTATGGTATGATGACCTCTCCTTGTCTTTTGACCAATCAAATTGAGGGAATACACAAACTTGCAACATTGGGGGTGGTACACTGCCCTGGAAAATGGTATATCTAAGCTAGTTAGATTGTCCGACTTGTTCGAATAGCTGACCTGTCACTGACCCAACGCACTCAATAGGCGATCGAGAACAGAGGTGCTGGTGGAGCACTCTGTCAGAAGAATCAATAACCCATTTGGTATTCTGGGAAGGAGTTCGATAACCCAATCGGGGTCCGACTGATAGCTGCAGAGAGGGTTGTAGTGCTGGCGTTGCACTTTAGCCGTGGGTGCCGGTCCTGACGTGCGGTGGTCCTGTCCTGATCGGATTCGGTCCGTACTTGTCCTGATTCTGGTCTGCACCTGTCCTGTCCTGTTGGCACCTTAACTATCGGGTGTCCTGTCATTTATTCCAGCCCCTTGCCAGGGTTGGTCTTCACACCATTCTAAGTAATTATAAATCAATGTGGGTATGTCAGTGTACTGTTTCCCTTTTCCTACCCTTCCTATGTTCAATGCTTAAAGAAAGTCTCAAAATATTCTCACATCATCTTGCTCTGATCATATTCTTTCTAATTGAATGTGCTTTAATTGAATTGGTATGGACTCTGACATTTAAGAATTTACATAGATAAAGTTTTTAAACCTTTCCCGAGTCTGTGGTTATTTTATGAATGCAAACGTTATTTTCTATCTATTATGCTAACACCCTTCATCCCTTAGGACTATAGGTACCGGTGACAAATATTGGTAAGTCAGTGGTATAGGTCCTAAATGGTTAATTAAAATTCTGATTAGCGTAGGTTTACCTGTTCAAAGTGCATATGGGCCCAGGTGAGTATGGTAACACGAGCAGGTGAGCCCTCTCTCTATCAGTATTCTTTTGGTAGCAGAGTAGTGGTTAGGGTTTTGTTAAGATAGGTAGTTACTTACGTATTGATTATTTTGATTTTGTATTGATTTTGGGCCATATGTAGGTGGCCAAATACCGATCGGTAACACCGAAAATGGCTCATTTTCGGTGTTACCGACAAATAATTTGTAATTCCAGATGTAGGGGGCCTGAAAATTACCGATTCTGTATATTTACCGAATCGGTAATTTTACCGAATCGGTAAATTACCGAATCGGTAAATGTACAGAATCGGTAATTTGGGATGTAGGTGGCACTGGAAACAGTGCCACAGGCCCTTAGAAATTCGTTATTTACCATGAAATACAATGGCATGGTAAATAACGAATTTCTGTGTACATGCACATCTGTGCATGTACACCTGTGCCATGTGGCACACATACATGCCCTAAGGGCATGTATGTGTGTCACATTGCACACAAGCCAGAATCAGGGGTGCAACAGGGTGTCAAAGTGACACCCTGTCCCCCTTAACAAATCGGTAAAATTACCGAATCGGTATTTACCGATTCGGTAATTGCCATTGATTCCTATGGGCCTCAAGGCCCATAGGAATCAATGGCAATTACCGAATCGGTAAATACCGATTCGGTAATTACCGAATATTACCGATTCGGTAATATTTAAATAATAATTACCTACATGGCATTTACCGAATTGTAAATACCGAATCGGTAAAAATCGGTATTTACGATTCGGTAAATGCCATTTACCTACATATGGCCCTAAATGTTTTAACCAAAACCTGTTTGTATTGTTCTGTGTTTTTTTTGGAATCCCCGGGGGCAGAATAGCAGGTGGTAAATGGAAGTCACATTGCAATTGAGGTCACTTGCCTAAGGAAGTAAGTGCATGGTTAGGTAAAACTGGAAGCACTTATTAGGGATATTTCTGTATAAATGTGTGAATAAATGAATGCAAAGGAGTTCGCTGGTGAAACTTTGGCCTTATATCACCTAGAAAGGGTAAGCCCGAGGGAGTAACAGGTTCTCTAATGTTTGTATGAAGAGTAAGCAGAAGGGATCTACTCGCAGTGTATGAAAAGTAAGCGGAAAGGACTTACTCGTAGGAGGTGCAAATCATCTATCCTTTGAATTGGACACTTAGGCACAGTGACAAATGTTTCTACATTGTTAAATAATGAATATTTCATTTAAAAGTGAAAATAAATAAGTTCTCGTATTACCTTGCAAAAGAGGGAGTCAGTTGCAGTGCTGCACTGACGTCACCAGGTGCCGCGCTGTTATTAATTGAGACAGCGGGTGTGTAGCTGTGGTAATAATTGTAAAGGAGGGGCGACTACAGGAGAGTGGGAACTTGTCTGACTAGAAAAGCTGTGCAATTATTGGTCAAAATGTATTTGAATTCTAATCACTGATTGGTTATTGAAAATAAGTAACGCGCTGGTATTGGTGAAGCATTTAATAAACAATAGAGTGCAGCTGCATATTAAATCTATCGGTGAAAATCATATGTGGCATTAAGATCCAACAGTTATAGGAAACAGACCAGATAGGAGCTACTTAGGGTTTGCACTAGAACAATACATAAAAGAAAGACCTCATATCATGTACGGAGGTGAGAGAAAATGTCGCTTTTTAAGAAAACTAAGAATTTCTTCAAGAAATATAAAGCGATTAAAACCAGAGAAGGGATTGTCATTCCACCACCAAATACGCCCGCATCATACATGATGGTAGAAAGGGGGTACCACACTTTTGTGTGGTTAGAGTACTGGATGGAGTACACAAAAGATGATGGTGTTTTGGCATTTCCAGAACATGGTATCTTTAATGGTAGAATCTTGTACAATTTGAGAACACGAATGAATGAATTAGATCCTAGACCTAGATTGACTCAGTACGAAGCATTAGAAGAATGGAAAACTGAGGCTTTTGAGCGAGATAGACCCAGAAGCGGCAGAAATTAGAGTACATTTTATCCCAGATTTCCTACAGGGACAAGAGATAAGCAAATGAAGAAATGGAGACAGTATATGTTAGTGGAAGGATTATATCCCGTACTAACGATAGAAGAACCATCAGGAAGCATGTGCACAGAGAAAAAGAAAAATTTAATGACTAGTGGTGTTTCAGATGATGAATATTTAGAGGATTTATTAATAAAAAATCCACCACCCTACTATGAGGAGGCAAGTAGAATTAACTCTAGTGAAATGTTTTTAACACCACCTTTGGATCCACAAGTTGTACATGAACCATCACAAGAAAAAGTCCTATGGGAACGGGAAAGAGAGGCAATAAATAAACAGAGAAATGAAATAATTCAGAACATTTCCCAGTCAAATACAAGTCCTGAAGCCTTGACTATACCAGTAACTATAGATCCTGTTGTTCCCTTATATGGAGATAAACAAATCTGTCCTAAAACTCCTGTTCTGACCACACCTGTAGTATAGCCTAGAAAAGAAACCTTGATTATTGATGACAAAGCAAGTGAGTGCGAGTCAGTAGGATATTTAATGGATTTACCCATAAGAGTAACCCGGAAGTAGGCTAAACAGAAAAAACACTCCCAGAAGCAATAGAGAAGTAAGGATGGAAACATCCTCAGGTACAAGAAGTGCTACTGTAGTATCTCCAGAAGAAATAGAAAGGTGGTCCTGAGAAATAGAAAAGCCAAAATCACAGCCGAAAGAATTGGATATTTTCAAATTGAGAGTTGAATTGGAAGAATTGCTTGCTGGAAATGTGGGGTTAGATAGATTAAATACATTCCGTGAAGATGAATTCTTGTTTATATGTCGAAGTATTACTCAAAATACGAAAAATTCCAATGAAAAATTTATGAATTTGTGTTTAGAAATGGGATTGATATTTAAAAATCTAAAGTGGTGCAGAAACCTTACCGAGCTGAATTTTCTGACAAAGATTCAGAAAACATGAATGTGTCAGGAAAAAAAGTGCAGATCAAGGAGTTACTGTCACTGTTGCAAAAGTGGGGTGATTTAGATAAGTGGAAAGCTAGATGGACAAAGAAAAAGGAGGAAGCCCAAGTGAAAAATACTACATCTTAATATTTATTAAAAGAACCAGAAAAAGCAGAAAGGTTGTGTCCAAGGAGAAAAGTGCCAGGAGGAGGGTATGTATTTGTCCCATGGTCCCGACAGGATATTTTATCATTTACATATGATTTCCCGAAATGCAGAGAGAAAGCTGTAGAGTGGTTCAGGCAAGTCAAAAGATTTGTAAAAGTCTCCAAAGTATTTTTGAAAGATTTAGATGGATTGTTTGATATCGTAGTACCCGCAGATTTATGGACAGAATGTAAAACTACTATTGAGTGGCCTAGTGACGAGTACCCAGGAGACCCAAAGACAGGAGCACCATCAGATGATGTGATGAAAAAGTATCATCAAGTCATAACCTTCCTGAAAGGGAAAGTACCCCCAAAAGAAACAGATTGGGCCAGAATAGACAGAACTACCCAAAATAAGGATGAATCATTACATGCACATTAGAATGCCTTTTACAGGTATTCAAGCAGTACAGTGGGTTAGAGAGTATTGATACGAAAGACGTGACACATTTTATTTATCGGCTTGGTTGATCTTTTCCCGCTCTGAACTCCGCGGAGTTTGAGCGTAGTCACGCTGATAGTAAACCCCTGACGAAGGGCGTAGCCCGAAATGCATCGGGATGTGTGATTTATTTGTTACAACATGTCAATGACAAAGACATTCTATGAACTCAGTTAATTCAATGAATTAAATGAAAGTATGCATTCAATACCAGTCAAATAAATCTTGAAAGACAAATGAATAATTTTGTCGCTTTCGCATGAACTTCTGATCAATCTACGTGTTATGGAATAAGACCTGTTGGTCCCCCTTGTTGTGCTCAGAGGTGCTCTCTCCCCAGAAGGGGGAGCTTTGTATTAGTTCCTTTGGATGTTTCACTGCCTGGCCAGACAGTGATTTCCTCTTGGCAGCACACTACACCCCTTTACAACCCTTCACCTTTGGACAATCAGCTGTGCGAGTTCCCTTCCACTTCATTTATCGGCTTGTGTCAGGGTTAAAGCCAGAAATTTTGCAATTGATTAAAAATCATAAAATCTGCTGGCAGGCTAACCTTGTTGATGAGATTCTCAAGTATGCAAAATATTATAGGGAAGAAATTGACAATAAGCGAAAGAATTTAGAAGAAAAGGTAATGTGGTCACAGGTATAATTATCAGGGCAGGAGTAACTCCAGTTGAATCAATTGAAAAATAATCAGAATCAAGGAGATGGAAATGGGGGGTAAACCAAGAGGAAGAATGAACAGGGAGGAGGCAAAGAAAAAGTTTCCTTGTCATGGGTGCGGAAAAATGGGGCATTGGAGGAATGAGTGTAAGGCTGTGCTGAGTAATAATGTGCAAAATGACAATTTGAATCCACAGACGCAGAATGGGGTGTCAAGGAAACCACAGCAACAGATAATACAGAACCAGTTACCACTTGCACCTATGCCAGATTCTGGGAGCAAAGCAAAATACAGTGTGGATACCACAAATTGGAAGGTAAGTGGAAGGAGAGATGCAGTGACATCACAATTTCTTTTGAGTGACTCATTTTTCGAGGAAGACAGGTCCATACTTTGAGGGAAAGGGTAAGGGAAATAATGTAACCTTTTTGTTGAATACTGGCGCTACCCGTTCTACTGTGAGAACAGCCGACATTCCAAACCTACCCCTCTCGGGAGAAGCGATCCAAGTGGTGGGTGTTTCTAATTAGTACCCTGTTACAGAGACAATGGAAATCAGAATAGGTAATTTAAAAGAAATGCACAAATTTGTAGTGTGAAACTCTAGTCCCGGGAACCTATTAGGCAGGGACTTACTGTGTGAAATGAATTGCACAATCTTTTGTACCCCAAGTGGTGTTGAAATTCAAACCCCAGACACATGTTGAACCGGTAAAAGTTGCAGTAAAAGAAGATGCATGGAACGCAAATATTCGACAATACAAGATGAGCACAGAAATAAAGGCAGGTGTTGCAGCAGAAATAAAGCATTTGGTTGAGCAAGGCATTTTACAAGAAATCATGAGCAGTCCATGTAATTCATCTATAATTAACATAAAGAAACCAAGCAGAAAATGTAGGGTCGTACAAGACATCTGCAAAGTTAATACAATTGTCGTCCCATGTTGTCCAGTCATGCCAAATCCTGCAGTGATTCTGTATCAAATACTGCGGGGAGCTGGATGGTTCACGGGAATTGATTTGTGTCATGCATTTTCTCCATACCATTACATCCAGACAGCAAATGTATTTTCTCGTTTAAATTCAACAACCATGTTTACATTTGTAATCGTGTCTCTCAGGGGTACACAGAAAGTCCATTGATTTTCAATCAGATATTGAAAAAATGTCTTGAATCTCTGGTACTGCCCTGACAGTCTGTCCTTGTACAGTATATAGATGACCTGTTGGTGGCGTCTAAAACTCAAAATGACTGTGTAGTTGATACCATTGCATTGCTGAATCATTTCTCTGAAGGAGGGCATAAAGTGTCGCCTGAAATGTTACAATTCTGTACCACATCAGTAAAGTATCTGGGACACCAGATAGAGAAAGGTGTCAGAAGAGTTACCTCTGAAAGAATCAAAATAATAAGAAACCTGAATCTACCTCAAACACAGAAGGAAATCAGAATGTTTCTTGGAGTTGTAGGTTACTGTAGTCTATGGATTGTTAGATTTGCAGTCCTAGCTAAACCTCTGATATAAATGACAACGAAAAGAGCAAAAGACCCAGTAGAGTGGGATGACGAAAGCATGATTGCCTTTTTGAAGCTGCGAGACTGTCTCTGCTCAGCTCCAGCCTTAGGGATGCCTAATTATGCAAAGGAATTTGCATTGTCTGTCCTGACCCAAACTCATGGATTAATGAGATGTTCTATGGCATATTTTTCATCCACACTAGATCCAGTGGCAGGATGTCTGAAAGCAGTAGCTGCAACCTGCATGAGACTTGAGCAAAGTAAATCCATCATCATGAGACACCCTGTAACTGTGTATGTCCCACACTCATTGTTGATTCTGTTAACAAGAACACGTACTCAGTATTTGGCTCTTAGTCGGCTGACTAAGTATGAGCGAATCCTACTAGGTGCGGGAAATGTGACCATTGCCAGATGCACTGTTTTTAATACAGCCACATTGTTACCTGATTCACACTTTGAAGAAGTGAAAGGGGAAGTTGAGCATGATTGCATTGACCTCACAGAATACAGTACTAAGCCCCGACCAGACATAAAAGAAGAGCCATTGTTAAATTCAGAATACAAACTATTTGTGGATGGCTCATGCATGAGACATGAGGAAGGAGGATTGAGTGCTGCATATGCTGTGTGTACTTTGTGGGGTCCAGTTGAAGCATCCTATTTACCTGGAGTCAAGTCTGTACAAATAGCCAAATTAGTTGCATTGACAAGAGCCTGCAAATTTGGAAAAAATTGGAGAGTAACCATATATACTGACAGTCAGTATGGTTACGAAGTTGTGCAGGACTTTGGCTAACTCTGGATGCAAAGGGAGTTTCTGACTTCTTCAGGTACTCCTATTAAGAATGGACATTATGTAAAAAACTTGCTGGAAGCAATTCAGTTGCCAAAAGAAGTGGCTCTGGTCAAATGTGCTGCTCACCAATCTGGAAATGACAAAGTAACAGCAGGTAACCGATATGCTGACCAGCTAGCCCAGCATTGTGCCAAACATAAGATGACAATAAATAAGAAAACCGAAGCATGTGGGAAAAGCTGCCAATTTATGTTGCTTGAAAGAGTGAAAACATGGGAAGAAGTGAGAGATTTACAAATTGAGGCAGAAATAAAAGAAAAGGAAGAGTGGGAGAAAATAGGATGTCAGAGAAGGTTTGAGGATGATGTTATTGTTTACCTTGATGGGAGACCTGTGTTACCAGATTGTATGCTTGCTCCTATGGCTAGGATGTGTCATGGAAGTTCATACATATGTAAGGATGCGATGAGTCGATTGTTTAGACAGAGTTAGTTCAATACGAGATTCAGGAATATAGCAGAGAGTCTTTCCAGAGTTGCATAACCTGCCAACGAATGAATCCTGGTAAGAGAACTGTGGTGTTGCCAGGAAAGATTGAAAAGGCAGAAGGTCCCTTCATACGACTCCAGATTGATTTAATCCAGTTACCCCCTTGCCGAGGACTGAAGTACATCCTTGTCATTGTTTGCCTGTTTTCAAAATGGGTGGAAGCCTACCCTACTCGCAGAAACGATAGCATCACTGTAGCTAAACTACTACTGAGGGAACTCATACCACATTTCGGTTTTTCAGTAACAATTGAATCAGACCGAGGGTCTCATTTTAATAATTAAATAATTTGTATGATCTGTGAAGCATTTCAAATTGAGCAAAAGCTGCACTGTGATTACAACCAAGAAGCTTTTGGAGTGGTAGAACAACTGAATGGCACAATCAAGTCACGATTGGGAAAGATGTATGAAACTACCCGACTGGAGTGGCCTGACGCTTTAGATCTTGTTCTGATGGGACTCAGAAGCATTCCAAATAGAAACACAGGCTTCAGTCCCCATGAGATACTCATTGGAATAGCAATGAGGAAAGCATGGGTACCAGGACACAAGCTGATAAATATATCTGATGATTTAGTACTCAAGTACTGAAAAGAACTAGCTGACCAAGTGGGTTCTATCTCTCACCAGGTTGGGGAAGGCGCTGTCACCAGACAATCAACTCAAGCACATGATCTGAATCCAGGCGACTGGGTAGTGATAAAAGAACATACTCGAGAATCTTGCCTAGAACCAAGGTGGGGAGAGCCACATCAAGTGATATTGGTTACCACCACAGCTGTGAAGTGCATGGGAATTCCAAATTGAATCCATGCCAGTCACACCAAGAGGGTGACAGAACCTGATGAAGAAGAAGCTGAAGGTTGTGCAGCTGAGGGGTCTCAACAAGTTGATCCAGAAGTAGTTGATGAAAGCAACCGAGCTCCAGTCAGGATGAATGGATTCCAATAGTCAACATACCTACAGAATTTATGAGAACCAGAAGTCAAATCTATCTAGATGGACAGAGTGATAGTGAGGATGAGTCAGGTATAGAAGAATGTACTCAGATTACAGAAATCAAAGCAAAAAGTATATTCTGAGGAGGACTAGATAAGGAAAGATCGATGTACTCAGACTTTTGAAACTCCAGCAAGAACTCAAGAGTTTTAGGAGGAACAGATAGGTATTAGGGCGAAAAGCTCAGGCAGAAGACAGTCAAGAAAAACAAAGACCTGAGCAGGACCAGAAAGGGGTAGAAAAACGTGTTCAGGAAGAAGAAGGCGAGCAAAGTCGAACACAAAGTCAAAGTTGTACCAAGCACATTCCTGAACAAGGACATATTAGTATGAAGGCAGAAGAAACAAAATTACACCCTGGACCAAGTGAGAGAGGGGAGGATTATACTAAATAAATATCCTGGGACACTCTCATCGCTTAGCCAGCCAGTATTAACCCCTGTGTAGGCCCTGCTGCTTGAAAGTTATAGGCCTCAGTTACGTTGACCAGAGTGCTGCCATTTTCTCATAGTTTAATCAGAAAACAGGTCTGACCTAGGCTTCACCCAGCCCCACTTGTCTGCGAGGCTCCGCACTCTTGTTTCAAGCCCACAAACTACTGTGTGCTAAGTTCACGAACGTTAAAGTTCAACTCCCCCTCTATTCTTTCAACACACCCTTGACCACCACCTAAGGCTGTGCATGAGAAAAGGGGAAGTTCCCGCCGCAGCTACGCCAAGCTTAAGTGATGAATGAGGCAACAAGCATTACAGACTGGTACATACAGGCATAAATAGAATTCATTTGCGCAATAATAACACTTTTCTGCCTTTCTGCCGCCCAAGCAGAATTTATGACAATCTTCCAGTCAACAAGGCACGACCTTAGTCTAGACTAGTGTACGTGTCGCATTTACAGGAAAAGGGCTACATTTGAACGTATGGATGGGAAAGGTACAGGCCAGGCTGTAGGTGATGAAGGAAGGGTGTGTGGTACGAGGTGGAGTGAGATGACGTGACCATAGGCTTCTCACCGCCTGAACAATATAAAAAGGAGGTCCGCAAGAATATCCTCGGACAAATCCTCGTCTGTTTGTAGGTATTCAGGCTGCAAGTTGTCTCCAAGGGCCCTTGTTTAAGTGTTTTGTACTTCATGTATATATATATATTACCTGAATTGTATTTTAGCTGCTTTTTAATAAGAAAATCTATATCTGCAAATGTTCTCTAAACTTGTGTCAACTTTAATCCCATTTCATGCTTTTCTATTGTGATTACAGGACATCTCACTTATATAGTACTGTGAGTGTTCCAATGATATGTACTTTATATTCTAAGAGTAATCTCAATGAAGTGTACTTCACCTTTTGTAAGTAATCTACCTCAAAGCCTACATGTGCTTCTAAGTATAGACTCACTCTCAATCAGGAAGCTGTATTTAGTATAATCAAATTGGTCTATGCGACTTTCAGTGAATGCGGAGCGCTAGACTAAGAACTTATGTGATTTCTTATGCTGTAAATGTATTTTTTAGAATTTGCACCTTCATAATAAACCTGTTAAACTTTCAGCCTCGGTTTCCAGGGCTCATATATCTGTTTTTCTCTATTTTTAGAACAAGCATTCCAGGACACTCCGGTACAAATTAAGGTAACCCTTTGTCCCTAGCTCACTCTCACAAACTCCCAAGTGCAGGCTCCGTGAGCCCTGCGCCAAGCCCCCGCCTCCCTGACCCGTATTAAATCTCCCTCTAACACAAGTCAGATAGAGAGGAATTCAGAAATTGACGAAGAAGAAGTAGTGAAACAACTGAACGAAAATAAAAGAGCATCTGAAGAAAGTCAAAGCATGGTGCCAGCTAAAAGACTCAGAAAGGGAGATAAGTGGCCTGGTTTTGTCAAAAGACCGAAATTTCACCTTAAAACAATAAATGAAGAACAAGAGCAAGTAAATGAAATATCAAGCCAAGCTGGACCATCCACAGAGCAACCAAGAAGGAGAAGTCCATGTTTTAAAAGACCTAATAACAAGTTTAATGGGCCTGAGTGGACCTACGTCATACGTGAAGATTTCGAAACTCTAGAACTAAGTGATGACAAAAAGATTGTTGATAAGGCTGACGAAGAAGTGGGACCAACTTGAGAAAAGATTCACAGGTTAAAATCTATGGAAAAGGGGATAAAAGTCTTGTTAGTCAGAATGGCTGAATATAATGTTAATGGAAGACCGAAAAAAAATGTCTAAGAACATGTTGTAGAGTATGCACATGTTGTATATTAATAGTAGTTATAGTATGGGTTGGATTGACATTAGCTACACCTTATTTATTGAGCATGGAAATGCAGAATAACTTTAATATACCTGAGCAAATAGATTCACCTAAGAAAATAGATACACATATACACGAGAAAGAAGTTAGTCTTAAGCAATCTGGAGTAGGTTTAGAAGCTAGAAATAGAACTCATTTAAATGTATTTTTTTATTTGTTAGTATATTATGTAGAGGCTATGGAGATCAGTGATTGTTATGTGTGCATGAATTTGCCCACATCAGTAGCTGAAGGGGTTATATACCATCCCTTAACCCTGTCATATGGTATTTCATGTAGCATTTTAGCTAGTCTGTTTTATAGAACTTGAAAATTACAGTATTATTATTCTAATTTTGATGTAATCTTTTCTGAAGTTCCTTTGCGTAGAAATTTAAATCGTATTTCTAGTACTAGAGATTCTACACACTTCATGGGTGATTATTTTCTAACAGTAGGATCAATAGATATAGCTAAGGCTCACAAAGATAATCTAACATGCATATTACAAGTTTTTAGATTTAGTAGAGAAAAGAGACATGATTTCCATAGAAAAGCCTCTGATCATAAACAAAAGATTCCTAGTGAGCTGAAAATAAAGAGTATACCTCTAATGGCAAGACTCAAGCTGCTATGTTGCTGGATTTTGAAATGAAAGGGAAACTCTGTCTCCATAGGGAGAAAACAGATTATTATAACAATATATTCATTGGTTCCAGTGAATGTGAACATCAT
This sequence comes from Lissotriton vulgaris, assembly GCF_964263255.1. Taxonomy (NCBI): domain Eukaryota; kingdom Metazoa; phylum Chordata; class Amphibia; order Caudata; family Salamandridae; genus Lissotriton; species Lissotriton vulgaris. The sequence goes on along the minus strand of NC_141694.1, from coordinate 1,137,272,092 downwards.
TTCAAAGTAATTGGGGGTTGGGATTTCAAAGATGGAACTGAACCTGTACTTCCTGGAATTTATTATATTTGCGGAAACAAGGCGTATCTTAAGTTGCCTGATCACTGGTATGGGAGTTACTATTTTGGAATAGTATTCCCAAAGGTGTACAATGTAGAGAAAATCACTGGAAGCAATGAAGAAACTAATGGATTAACACGCAGTAAAAGAGCAACATTTGCTGAAATTGTAGGTGATATATTTAGTGCAATAATACCTTCAGTGGGAGTGGTTCTGAACTCTCAAAGAATTTGCAAATTATCAACAGTGGTGGATTGCTTATCGGCTGACACTGCTAGTGGGTTTTTAATGATTAATACCGAACTAGTTGCGGTAAGATCAACGGTTTTACAAATTCAACTTGCTCTTGATATATTATTGGCAAAAGAGGGCGGAGTTTGTAGAATGCTGAAGATGCAACATTGTTGCACTTACATTCCAGACGAAAGTGTTGAAATTGGAAAATATTCGAGAAACATTACACATTTGAGAGAAGAATTGAAACCACTGGAGAGACTTATTAGTGATCTCTTCTCTACAGATAAATGGTTTTCTAACGAAGGAAAGAGTTTTGTAGGTAACATAATGATGCCAATGGTGGGAATAGCGATATTGATTTTAGGGATAATAATTTGTTGCAAATGTCGCAAGCATAAAAAGGCATATACAGTAAATAAGAAAGGGAAGAAAAGAAACTTCAATGAAATTGAGCTTGAAGAATTAAATGGGGATTTGTATAAGAAGATTAAAAACTTTCACATGAATAATGGGGAAAAACCTAAAAGAGTATTTTAAGAAATAGAAATTAGTAAATGTTGAAAAGTTGGCATCTGTTTCTGTAATTTGTGATGATATAAAATATCATCAAAGAGGGGATTGATGGAGCAAGGTTTCACACGTAAAGAGACTTACTCAGAATCAATTTTCTCGAAATAAAATGTAATGCACTATTAAACATGTTTTGTCTTACTAATAATGCACTGCACAACATTTCTAGTATCTAGGGGAAGCTTTGCAATGTGCTTTTTACTAATAGTAACTCGAGTGACCTAAAATGGCCGTCGCAAGGCAGGAACGTTTCTGCGCGTTCGTCTGTCACACTCTGCGTATTCTCTGCTTGGTGGGAAATCTTTGGTTCTGCGTACTAGAACTAAAGATGGCTGCTTTATTTTTTCACATGCTAATGCTTGCATTGCTGCTTCTAATAAACTGTTCGTTCTGCTTAATTCCTAATGCTGTAGTTAAAATAAAGTAATGGGAATAGAATAGAGATAAGTGATGTACAGTGCATTCATTTATATTTTGTTCTAAAACTGTTCTTTGTGACTTTGTTATTAGCTCGTGTTTGGATCAATGAAGTACAATGTTGCTCCATTTAGGGTCCCCCGACTGCGCATGTGCCGAAATCCCCAGTCCACATGCTATGGCACTGAATCAGTGCCAGCTACAGACTTGCCTGAGAAACTCATGAGAATCTCACCCTTCGACCTCTCAAAGGAAGCTCGAATGTACCTAAAGTAATACATTGTATTTGTTATTGGAACATCCATTGTTGGGTGGAATAAAAAGTGCATGGGAAAATAAAATCATGGGAGGGAACATTAATTTGAATATATGAATGAAGTGTCCTCATAACTGGTATGGTGTGATGACCTTTCCTCGTCTTTTGACCAATCAAATTGAGGGAATACACAAACTTGCAACATTGGGGGTGGTACACTGCCCTGGAAAATGGTATATCTAAGGTAGACTTAGCTAGTTAGATTGTCCGAGTTGTCCGAATAGCTGACCTGTCACAGACCCAATGCACTCAATAGGCGATCGAGAACAGAGGTGATGGCGGAGCACTCTGTCAGAAGAATCGATAACCCAATCGGGGTTCTGGGAAGGAGTTTGATAACCCAAATGGGGTCCGACTGATAGCTGCAGAGAGGGTTGTAATGCTGGTGTTGTACTTTAGCTGTGGGTGCCAGTCCTGACGTGCGGTGGTCCTGTCCTGATCCAATTCTGCCGTAGTTGTCCTGATTCTGGTCTGCACCTGTCCTGTCCTGTTGGCACCTGAACTATCGGGGTCCTGTCCTTTATCCCAGCCCGTGAACAGGGTTGGTCTTCACACCATTTCAGGTAATTATAAATCAATGTGGGTATGTCAGTGTGCTGTTTCTCTTTTCCTACCCTTCCTATGTTTCAATGCTTAAAGAAAGTCTCAAAATATTCTCAGATCATCTTGCTTTGATCGCGCCTTAATTGAATTGGTATGGACTCTGACATTTAAGAATTAACATAGATAAAGTGTTTAAACCTTTCCCGAGTCAGTGGTTATTTTATGAGTGCACATGTTTATTTTCTACCTATTATGCTAACACCCTTGATCCCTTAGGACTATAGGTACCGGTGACAAGGATTGGTAAGTCAGTGGTATAGGTCCTAAATTGTTAATTAAAATTCTGATTAGCGTATGTTTACCTGATCAAGGTTCGTATGGTAAAACGAGCAGGTGAACCCGTACTCTATAAGGATCGAAGTACACTTTTGTGCCGTGATCATCTTGGTCCAATCCTTTATGACCATAGAATTTTTTTGGGGTGGAGGGAATCAGAAGGAATTCTTTTTTTTTGTGAGTTTAGCTAAAGGTGATTGTTTGTTAGCCATTGAACATTCTTCTTTAATGCTTGGTACATCATCTTGATCTCTTCCATTGATGGAATCTTAATATACATCTGTGTGTCATCCGCATACATATGGATGGAAATGTTCGCTTGCTGTAATATTTTGGTTATTAGTTTAACATAGAAATTAAATAGTGATGGGGACAGCGTGGAACCTTGTGATACTCCAACTAGATTAGGGGATGGTGAAGATAGTTTTTGATTCACAAGAAATCCTTGCTATCTGTTTTCTAAGAATGATTTAAACCATTCTAGGACTGTTCCCAATAATCTCATCCTGTTCTCAAGGTGCTCAAGTATTTTTTCATGGTTAACAGTGTCGATTGTGGAAGAGAGGTCAAGCAGAACTAGCAGACAAGTTTCATTGCCGTCTAGTGCGAGCAGGGCGCCATCCACTTTATGTAGAATTTCTGTTTCAGTACTGTGCCCAGGTCTGAACCCCGATTGGCAGTCATCTAATGGCTTGAATTCAGTAATGTGTTGGTTCAGTTGTTGTTGAAAACATTTTTCTAGTACGTTGGTTTGCATGGGAATGTTGGTTGTCGGTCGGGAGTTGATCGGGTCCGAGGGCTCCTCTGTTGTTTTGTTTAGATGGGGATGACTTGGCCAGTTTTTAGACAGTCTGGAATGGATCCCTGAGATAGTGATGCATTGATAATCTTGGTGCAAATGGGGATAACAATATGGTTGATAGTCAACAGATATTTCTAGGGGAGAGGATCGTTTTTGTGGTTTCTCAGTTTTATAGTTAATAAGGTTTTGATACTATCGCTGTGATTGCATAGTTTGAAGGTTGACCATTGAGCTTTATTTTTGGGCATTGACTGAGCAAGTTGGACTGGACAATCAGCTAGTGCACTATTTAGGACAGCTGGGTTATTAGCGTCAGTCCTTAGCTCATTCTCCAGGGAGTTGGTTTTAGCTGTAAAGAAGGATGAGAGTTCCTCACTGCTTATTTGCAATTCAGATGTTTTTAAAGAGGATTTGGCCATTTTGTCTGATTGTTCTTTTAATATTTTCAAAAGTTTCCTCTGTCTATTTTTGGCATTTTAGAGTTCCAATCTAAAGAAGTCTTTTTTTATTTTAGAATACTTTTGTTGTAGGTGTTCCTGGTTCTTCTTAGCAGTCTTAGTTGAGGGGATGAAGGGTATTGTATCAATTTCCAGTCAGTTAGTCTCAGTTTTTGTCTTTCTTCATTAAGAGATCCGTTGAATCATGGATTTTTGTTTTTGTCCGGGATTCTTTTGAGTTTCGACGGGCAATGGAGTCAATTAGTTTTGTCATTGGGGAGTTGTAGTGTTCCGTGAGTTTGCTGACGTCTGCCATTTTATTAGGAGGTTAAAGTTCTTCCTCTCAATGAGCTGCTAGTTTCTTCAAGTTTAGGATGTTATTGTCTCAAACCCATTGTCTGGGGTTGACTGATTGAGAGGTTGGTTTATTTTTTGTTGTGGAAGGTTATAATATGGTGGTCTGACCAATAACAAGGAACTATCAAGATTCTTTAATCACTTTTTTTGGAGATGATCCAGTCTAGTGTAGCTTTAGTGCAGGTTAGTAGAGTACAGGCTCGGACCAGGGATTGGTCTGCTTCTAAATCGCTATCAACATTGATTTGATTATCATAGGGGTTGTCCGAATAAAGATTGAAGTCTCCTAGAAATATATCATTGGAGTGAGGGGCAGAGTTTGATGTAATGATTTCCATAAGTTGGTCTATGAGCACATCGTTTTTACCTGGGAGATGGTAAAACACGTATAGTTTGCAGAGTTGGTTATCTGTAGATCTTATGGAGAGCCCAAGGTATTACAATACACAATAAAGCAGACCAGGTCTAAGAGATAGTGTGTGTCTGAACCAGACTGTGATCCAGTTGGATGACTGTGTAAAAAAAGTACCTTTGAAGAAAATGCGATAGAGTGCATAATGTTGTTGAAAGCACAGAGGGCTAGGATGATTCCCATCAGACCACCATTGTGGTGGAAGTTACGTCATGTGGGAATTATTTAGACAATCCATCATGTGACCGACCAGATAGTGCCGGGGCGCGAGTGGATGTCAGTAGTCTAGCTCCAATGTTGAACCTAGACTATTGTGAGAAAAGTGCAGTGCTCGATTACTAGTGAAAAAATGGATAAAATAGGCTACGTGGATCGTTATTGCTTTGAAAAGGGAATCCAAGTGTCTATAGTTAAAAACACGCTGGGTAGTAAGACTACCCTGAAGCGCAATGTACAACGGTCGACATGTTTCAGCTGTCGGGGCTTTGCCCCAGCTTTCTTCAGGACCTAAACTGGCTACTGCAGATACACAGAATAAGTTCAGTAAAAAACAATTCATTTTAGTCAACAGATCAAACAATAGATGTACATAAAAAGTTACATATCTGGTAGGAGCCATTGCCCACTGGAGGAAGAAGGAACTGGCTTCTTCCTATTGAAAAGACAAAAAGTCTTATTTAATTACAAAAATACTTAAATCCACAGAACAAACCACGTGAATACACAGTAAAGACAAACACACATGCATGAATAATTGGCATTCTGCATAATTAGGAAAAGCATATTAGCTAGATCACATGGAGGCATTTCCTCAATGTGATACTCACCCAGCTTTGTGTGGGTGAAGGCCTCACCTCACCCGGCGACCGCTCGGGAGTAGGAGGCCCCGCTCTGTAGTGTAGAAAAAGGACACTCTCAGCACATATCTATAAAGTGTCCAGCCTAATTGCTCTACACCTATAACCCAGCCAAGGTGTGTAAAAGACCCACTCAGGACCCCAGCGCCCCCTCTCACAGAGACTAGCACTAGTTAGTATCAGGGAATTCCAAATAGCGACAATGGAACCCAGTATAGACACAAATTGGTGCCTCTATCCATCTGATAATGGCGATATTATTGCGCAAGAATTTATACAGACCCACAGCTAGAAGGTAGGAATGGGCAACGACAAATATCGAAAATTGACCAACTCTATCCCCTGGAGGCAGATGTAACTCAAGTGCCTAGGGACCCCATAACTGACATCCAGAAAATAGAAGTCCAAAACGCTTAGAGCACCCTCTGGGTTATTAACCGTCTAAATACCCTGAGGGGTAGGTAAATCAGATACCAAGCACAGACACTGACTCGTGTGCTGTGCGTGCATAGGCGTGTGGAACAAAACCGTCAGAGGCTTACCTGTCCGTCGGTGCCCCTAATTTTGAGACCAAGCGGAATTGGAGGTAAGGGTGAAACGAAATGAACCCCCTATATAGACCCCTGTGATTGGGTGGACGTTCTCCCCTGCAGTCTCGGAGGGGGGAGCGCGGGAACCGGCGTGAGAACGAGCGCTTCTCACTCGCGCATGCGCGAAAGATAATATGAGAACAAACGCTTCTCATTCACGCATGCGCCATGATATAAACCGGTGGGTTGTATTTCACTGAATGACAATATCAGTGGCCCTCTCGGTCGCCACAAAAAGTACCAATGAGTATTTAAAGAGTTATTATAAAGAACCCATGGTTGAGGAATGTTATATTATGCTGTACTGTTGTCAACAGTCCGCCCTCTAACAACGTGTAAGCGCCCACGGGGAGCGCAAGCGCCCACGGGGAACACTAGTCCCACAGGCATGTACACCGGGGCGTCCATAGGTGCGACCCCCCTAGTCGACTGTATCTAATAGAAAGACAAACCCAGGATTGGGGGAAACATAACTAAACTTCTATTTTTGGGTGGTTGGAACCCATTTCACATCATTCAAGGTATGGAGGTACAGCCATGAGGATGACAACAGTGGTGCCCCATAGTCAGGGCTGTAAATTGTAATGAACACCGAGGACACTCTAGACCTAATAGACCTAGAATCGGCCCAGAGGGAGTCTCTATATGTGGTAGAGCCTAGTTATAACCCTTAAGAGAACTCAATATCTTTAAACTGCATTCAGTCTAAGTCGCCCCATATGTAATTAGAGAGTGCACGTGAAGTTGTCAACGTTCTATGTCAAGGGAGAGGAGTATGGGGAGGGGTGAGAATATACAAACCCTGGCTGGGTGAGCTAATGGTGCAAACGGAAATTCGTTCGCATCTTCAAAAACTGACCCGCAACTGAAAAGTTGCTCAAATACTGGAAAAAACAAGGGTAGGGGAGGGTCAAGGGGAATATTTAAAGACCTGTCTGCTCATACCCCTATTCACAAACTACAATACACAATAAAGCAGACCAGGTCTAAGAGATAGTGTGTGTCTGAACCAGACTGTGATCCAGTTGGATGACTGTGTAAAAAAAGTACCTTTGAAGAAAATGCGATAGAGTGCATAATGTTGTTGAAAGCACAGAGGGCTAGGATGATTCCCATCAGACCACCATTGTGGTGGAAGTTACGTCATGTGGGAATTATTTAGACAATCCATCATGTGACCGACCAGATAGTGCCGGGGCGCGAGTGGATGTCAGTAGTCTAGCTCCAATGTTGAACCTAGACTATTGTGAGAAAAGTGCAGTGCTCGATTACTAGTGAAAAAATGGATAAAATAGGCTACGTGGATCGTTATTGCTTTGAAAAGGGAATCCAAGTGTCTATAGTTAAAAACACGCTGGGTAGTAAGACTACCCTGAAGCGCAATGTACAACGGTCGACATGTTTCAGCTGTCGGGGCTTTGCCCCAGCTTTCTTCAGGACCTAAACTGGCTAGCCAGTTTAGGTCCTGAAGAAAGCTGGGGCAAAGCCCCGACAGCTGAAACATGTCGACCGTTGTACATTGCGCTTCAGGGTAGTCTTACTACCCAGCGTGTTTTTAACTATAGACACTTGGATTCCCTTTTCAAAGCAATAACGATCCACGTAGCCTATTTTATCCATTTTTTCACTAGTAATCGAGCACTGCACTTTTCTCACAATAGTCTAGGTTCAACATTGGAGCTAGACTACTGACATCCACTCGCGCCCCGGCACTATCTGGTCGGTCACATGATGGATTGTCTAAATAATTCCCACATGACGTAACTTCCACCACAATGGTGGTCTGATGGGAATCATCCTAGCCCTCTGTGCTTTCAACAACATTATGCACTCTATCGCATTTTCTTCAAAGGTACTTTTTTTACACAGTCATCCAACTGGATCACAGTCTGGTTCAGACACACACTATCTCTTAGACCTGGTCTGCTTTATTGTGTATTGTAGTTTGTGAATAGGGGTATGAGCAGACAGGTCTTTAAATATTCCCCTTGACCCTCCCCTACCCTTGTTTTTTCCAGTATTTGAGCAACTTTTCAGTTGCGGGTCAGTTTTTGAAGATGCGAACGAATTTCCGTTTGCACCATTAGCTCACCCAGCCAGGGTTTGTATATTCTCACCCCTCCCCATACTCCTCTCCCTTGACATAGAACGTTGACAACTTCACGTGCACTCTCTAATTACATATGGGGCGACTTAGACTGAATGCAGTTTAAAGATATTGAGTTCTCTTAAGGGTTATAACTAGGCTCTACCACATATAGAGACTCCCTCTGGGCCGATTCTAGGTCTATTAGGTCTAGAGTGTCCTCGGTGTTCATTACAATTTACAGCCCTGACTATGGGGCACCACTGTTGTCATCCTCATGGCTGTACCTCCATACCTTGAATGATGTGAAATGGGTTCCAACCACCCAAAAATAGAAGTTTAGTTATGTTTCCCCCAATCCTGGGTTTGTCTTTCTATTAGATACAGTCGACTAGGGGGGTCGCACCTATGGACGCCCCGGTGTACATGCCTGTGGGACTAGTGTTCCCCGTGGGCGCTTGCGCTCCCCGTGGGCGCTTACACGTTGTTAGAGGGCGGACTGTTGACAACAGTACAGCATAATATAACATTCCTCAACCATGGGTTCTTTATAATAACTCTTTAAATACTCATTGGTACTTTTTGTGGCGACCGAGAGGGCCACTGATATTGTCATTCAGTGAAATACAACCCACCGGTTTATATCATGGCGCATGCGTGAATGAGAAGCGTTTGTTCTCATATTATCTTTCGCGCATGCGCGAGTGAGAAGCGCTCGTTCTCACGCCGGTTCCCGCGCTCCCCCCTCCGAGACTGCAGGGGAGAACGTCCACCCAATCACAGGGGTCTATATAGGGGGTTCATTTCGTTTCACCCTTACCTCCAATTCCGCTTGGTCTCAAAATTAGGGGCACCGACGGACAGGTAAGCCTCTGACGGTTTTGTTCCACACGCCTATGCACGCACAGCACACGAGTCAGTGTCTGTGCTTGGTATCTGATTTACCTACCCCTCAGGGTATTTAGACGGTTAATAACCCAGAGGGTGCTCTAAGCGTTTTGGACTTCTATTTTCTGGATGTCAGTTATGGGGTCCCTAGGCACTTGAGTTACATCTGCCTCCAGGGGATAGAGTTGGTCAATTTTCGATATTTGTCGTTGCCCATTCCTACCTTCTAGCTGTGGGTCTGTATAAATTCTTGCGCAATAATATCGCCATTATCAGATGGATAGAGGCACCAATTTGTGTCTATACTGGGTTCCATTGTCGCTATTTGGAATTCCCTGATACTAACTAGTGCTAGTCTCTGTGAGAGGGGGCGCTGGGGTCCTGAGTGGGTCTTTTACACACCTTGGCTGGGTTATAGGTGTAGAGCAATTAGGCTGGACACTTTATAGATATGTGCTGAGAGTGTCCTTTTTCTACACTACAGAGCGGGGCCTCCTACTCCCGAGCGGTCGCCGGGTGAGGTGAGGCCTTCACCCACACAAAGCTGGGTGAGTATCACATTGAGGAAATGCCTCCATGTGATCTAGCTAATATGCTTTTCCTAATTATGCAGAATGCCAATTATTCATGCATGTGTGTTTGTCTTTACTGTGTATTCACGTGGTTTGTTCTGTGGATTTAAGTATTTTTGTAATTAAATAAGACTTTTTGTCTTTTCAATAGGAAGAAGCCAGTTCCTTCTTCCTCCAGTGGGCAATGGCTCCTACCAGATATGTAACTTTTTATGTACATCTATTGTTTGATCTGTTGACTAAAATGAATTGTTTTTTACTGAACTTATTCTGTGTATCTGCAGTAGCCAGTTTAGGTCCTGAAGAAAGCTGGGGCAAAGCCCCGACAGCTGAAACATGTCGACCGTTGTACATTGCGCTTCAGGGTAGTCTTACTACCCAGCGTGTTTTTAACTATAGACACTTGGATTCCCTTTTCAAAGCAATAACGATCCACGTAGCCTATTTTATCCATTTTTTCACTAGTAATCGAGCACTGCACTTTTCTCACAATAGTCTAGGTTCAACATTGGAGCTAGACTACTGACATCCACTCGCGCCCCGGCACTATCTGGTCGGTCACATGATGGATTGTCTAAATAATTCCCACATGACGTAACTTCCACCACAATGGTGGTCTGATGGGAATCATCCTAGCCCTCTGTGCTTTCAACAACATTATGCACTCTATCGCATTTTCTTCAAAGGTACTTTTTTTACACAGTCATCCAACTGGATCACAGTCTGGTTCAGACACACACTATCTCTTAGACCTGGTCTGCTTTATTGTGTATTGTAGTTTGTGAATAGGGGTATGAGCAGACAGGTCTTTAAATATTCCCCTTGACCCTCCCCTACCCTTGTTTTTTCCAGTATTTGAGCAACTTTTCAGTTGCGGGTCAGTTTTTGAAGATGCGAACGAATTTCCGTTTGCACCATTAGCTCACCCAGCCAGGGTTTGTATATTCTCACCCCTCCCCATACTCCTCTCCCTTGACATAGAACGTTGACAACTTCACGTGCACTCTCTAATTACATATGGGGCGACTTAGACTGAATGCAGTTTAAAGATATTGAGTTCTCTTAAGGGTTATAACTAGGCTCTACCACATATAGAGACTCCCTCTGGGCCGATTCTAGGTCTATTAGGTCTAGAGTGTCCTCGGTGTTCATTACAATTTACAGCCCTGACTATGGGGCACCACTGTTGTCATCCTCATGGCTGTACCTCCATACCTTGAATGATGTGAAATGGGTTCCAACCACCCAAAAATAGAAGTTTAGTTATGTTTCCCCCAATCCTGGGTTTGTCTTTCTATTAGATACAGTCGACTAGGGGGGTCGCACCTATGGACGCCCCGGTGTACATGCCTGTGGGACTAGTGTTCCTCGTGGGCGCTTGCGCTCCCCGTGGGCGCTTACACGTTGTTAGAGGGCGGACTGTTGACAACAGTACAGCATAATATAACATTCCTCAACCATGGGTTCTTTATAATAACTCTTTAAATACTCATTGGTACTTTTTGTGGCGACCGAGAGGGCCACTGATATTGTCATTCAGTGAAATACAACCCACCGGTTTATATCATGGCGCATGCGTGAATGAGAAGCGTTTGTTCTCATATTATCTTTCGCGCATGCGCGAGTGAGAAGCGCTCGTTCTCACGCCGGTTCCCGCGCTCCCCCCTCCGAGACTGCAGGGGAGAACGTCCACCCAATCACAGGGGTCTATATAGGGGGTTCATTTCGTTTCACCCTTACCTCCAATTCCGCTTGGTCTCAAAATTAGGGGCACCGACGGACAGGTAAGCCTCTGACGGTTTTGTTCCACACGCCTATGCACGCACAGCACACGAGTCAGTGTCTGTGCTTGGTATCTGATTTACCTACCCCTCAGGGTATTTAGACGGTTAATAACCCAGAGGGTGCTCTAAGCGTTTTGGACTTCTATTTTCTGGATGTCAGTTATGGGGTCCCTAGGCACTTGAGTTACATCTGCCTCCAGGGGATAGAGTTGGTCAATTTTCGATATTTGTCGTTGCCCATTCCTACCTTCTAGCTGTGGGTCTGTATAAATTCTTGCGCAATAATATCGCCATTATCAGATGGATAGAGGCACCAATTTGTGTCTATACTGGGTTCCATTGTCGCTATTTGGAATTCCCTGATACTAACTAGTGCTAGTCTCTGTGAGAGGGGGCGCTGGGGTCCTGAGTGGGTCTTTTACACACCTTGGCTGGGTTATAGGTGTAGAGCAATTAGGCTGGACACTTTATAGATATGTGCTGAGAGTGTCCTTTTTCTACACTACAGAGCGGGGCCTCCTACTCCCGAGCGGTCGCCGGGTGAGGTGAGGCCTTCACCCACACAAAGCTGGGTGAGTATCACATTGAGGAAATGCCTCCATGTGATCTAGCTAATATGCTTTTCCTAATTATGCAGAATGCCAATTATTCATGCATGTGTGTTTGTCTTTACTGTGTATTCACGTGGTTTGTTCTGTGGATTTAAGTATTTTTGTAATTAAATAAGACTTTTTGTCTTTTCAATAGGAAGAAGCCAGTTCCTTCTTCCTCCAGTGGGCAATGGCTCCTACCAGATATGTAACTTTTTATGTACATCTATTGTTTGATCTGTTGACTAAAATGAATTGTTTTTTACTGAACTTATTCTGTGTATCTGCAGTAGCCAGTTTAGGTCCTGAAGAAAGCTGGGGCAAAGCCCCGACAGCTGAAACATGTCGACCGTTGTACATTGCGCTTCAGGGTAGTCTTACTACCCAGCGTGTTTTTAACTATAGACACTTGGATTCCCTTTTCAAAGCAATAACGATCCACGTAGCCTATTTTATCCATTTTTTCACTAGTAATCGAGCACTGCACTTTTCTCACAATAGTCTAGGTTCAACATTGGAGCTAGACTACTGACATCCACTCGCGCCCCGGCACTATCTGGTCGGTCACATGATGGATTGTCTAAATAATTCCCACATGACGTAACTTCCACCACAATGGTGGTCTGATGGGAATCATCCTAGCCCTCTGTGCTTTCAACAACATTATGCACTCTATCGCATTTTCTTCAAAGGTACTTTTTTTACACAGTCATCCAACTGGATCACAGTCTGGTTCAGACACACACTATCTCTTAGACCTGGTCTGCTTTATTGTGTATTGTAGTTTGTGAATAGGGGTATGAGCAGACAGGTCTTTAAATATTCCCCTTGACCCTCCCCTACCCTTGTTTTTTCGAGCCCAAGGTATTCACATAATTCAAGCGGGGGCAGAGTAAAGTTTTGTGATAGAGATGTCTCATCGATGGATAGAGGCAATGCCTCCACCCATTTTGTTTAGTCAAGCTAGCCTAACAGTGTTGTAGTTTGGTGGAACAAGTAGGTCTAAGCATGGGGAAGATGATTCAGAAAGCCACGATTCCGTCAGATTGGTCACATCAACTTCCTGGCTCAAGATAAGTTCTGCGATCTCAGAAGCATGTTTCATTGCTGAGTGGCAGTTGAGTAGTAGGCAAGAGATCTGGTTCAATGGGTTACCCATATTTATGTCATTTTTTTCGAGGGTTTAAGTTACTCTTTTTAGGTTATTGGGGTATATATTTCTATTATTTGGCTGTGTTGTTCTATTTGCACTGATTGGGACTGATTGAATTTTATGTTCCTCCACATGGGGGGGCGAAACTGTGGGTCGACATGTAAGATAGCAGTAGGGTTTGCAATTCAGAGTCTGTTAAATATCTAGGGTGTTTGCGTGTTCAGTATTGCCGATTTTCCAGAGGCAAGGGAATGGTCTTTACCTTGCTATGGGCTGAGTGTATTAATTTTTGAATATGATTGAATTTTGAGAGATAACTTTCTGAGAGGTGTAGGATATTCTTAATTTCTAAGATAGCGTTTTTCATGTTCATGTATGTCCTGTCCATTTGAGTTCTAAGTTTTTCTAGCTCTACTTGTGACGAAGGGGGTATGGAGAGGTTATAGTAGAGTGCATGTTAGTCTGGGGATTGGTTTGTTAGAGGATTCAACATCTGTGTGATTGGGGCTACAAGTAGGTTCACCAGTCATGTTTTTTTCAGAAGGTTTCACACTTAACCAGTTTTCAATGTGTGCTGTACAGCTTTGAGGTTGGGAAGGTTTGGAGAAAATAAAATATTTTCTCTAACATTACACTAAACTTGAGGCGGTATAATTTTATATGCCAATCCGTTTCTACTAGAGTTAGTAGAAAGGGATTAGCTTCAAAATTGTCCGGTGAGTGCAGGAGACTGTCCATGTACCTCCCATGTTATGACTACCTGATGCAAAATAGTGCTACCTTGTGTTACCTTAGGGCTACTGTTAAATACAAATCAGATTTGCACTGGACAGTAAGCCCTAAAGTATCCCAAAAATAACAAGAATTGAGGGATAAAACCAATAAGGTTCTACATATATGCCTTTTCAATTTGTATGCTGCTTTTTGATGCCAGGTCATAGCTCAATGTGCTATTTTAGAACGATTATTACTTAGGAACTTCAACTAACAAAATTATCTCAATGACAAAAGAAAACACCCACTGAGCGAACTACATAAACCACTAAACTGTGATTTGTATGTCACACATTGCACTTTGCAGCAGGAACATAAACCCTCTATAGTACTGTACCTAGACAAATTGCTGATCTCTTCCTCAGGTGCATTAAAAGTTATTATGCCATTGTAATTATCCCCTGAAAATGCCATACATATAAAGATCCTTGTCGGCTGTTCTTATCTTTGAACAGCCTGCCATGCAGAGGCATCATTGACCTTGGCAGACAGTGCAATGCCAGCAGTCACACCCCACCTAATGCCAGCACTGTGTAGTTGGGCAATATATTCCCATTGTGAACATGTGCAGGGGGAATACTTGTGTTACTTTAATTTTTTTTTGTAACATTATTCATTTTTTTTTGTAACATTATTCTTTGCTAGTGGAAGTGTTGTAACACTCAGTTTATGCTTCTGGTGATTCATGAAGTTCTCAAATACATTATTTATTAGTGTTTTAAGTTACTTTGTTGTGTTTTTGTTGCTCTTCTAAATATCTTGCACTTCTATTCCTCAGAGCAAGAATTTGACGAGGACTGCAATCATGCAGTTATTGGCTACATTAAAAGGTAGCAATCCTTATTATTCTGAATGAAATTCTTCATATTACATTGTGCAATAAGCAGCCTTACCACTACAAGGAAAGGGGTTATTTGGTCCTACAAGGCTTTAGTATTGTCAGGCGAAGCATAAGAAGACAACCTCCTTTATTTCCCTTGAGAAGCCTGGCCAGACCTTCGAGAGATTTAGGGGCATATTTATAAGGGTATACAACCACCAGAAAATCACTTACAGTGATGTTCTAGTGGTGAGCTGCATTTCTCTATATTAAGCCACTTCTTGTGTCTTAACAGCTCCTTGTAAATAAGACTCCTTTACACACATCAATTAGCATGAAAGGGGCGTGCAATGGGTGGGCTCTGAGAATTCCTTCGCAACACCCATTGCTTTAAATGCTGCCCCTGATTTACAAGAAGGTGTAAATCTTAGGCAGCGCCAAAAACTAACGTCATGCAAGAGCAGGCGTTAGAATGGCAAAACAAGGAGAAATACTTTTATTTCTACTCGTTTTTGCTTTTTCTATGTGTGTTGCATTCTGCAGCACACATCGAAAGAAGACAATGCCATTAATCATTGTTTATGTGTCAGAAAGTGTCACTTCCTGCACTTAAACAATCAATAAATAATGACAATTTGCTACTCATATTTGTGCTGCATTCCGCAGCACATGGAGAAAGAAGAAAATGGCATTAATTATTGTTTATGTGCAGGAAGGGACACCTTCCGTCATATAAACAATTACCTGCATCGCAGGCACCCTTGCACTGTGGGGCAAGAGTGCTTGCATTGACGCTATGCAGCTAAATTTATGCCAGCGCTAGGGAAAACACAGGGGTGCACCATATTCTTGTGAATATGGCACATCCTTGGCTTTTGAAAATGTCAGACTACAGCGTTGTCAAAGTAAGCGTAGCTTCATGCCCTGACATTTTCTCATAAATATGCCCCATTTATTGTATTTAACAGCAGAGATTCAGGTACGTGAATACAACACATAGTCAAGACTGTCACAGGGACGAGTAGGAACCTGATTACTGGCAATTAATCAAGGCATTCACATGCGAAAATGCCTTACTGAAACCCAAGTTTTTTTCTAGAAATATTGTTTCTTTTGAAGTGATCCAGGTAAAAGATTTGTTACACTTTTGTAGATTCGTATAATTTCTAGCAATTCGCAATACACTTGTTACACATAATTCCTAAAATTCCACTATTATGCCACATTGTGTAATTGCAAGTCCGTTCATGCTAAAATCCTGGGCCTCATAATGCCCTACTGGCACTATTATTGAAATAAAACAACCTAGGCACTGAAATGTAACACTTGTCTAAAACAATATTATCCACAAAGAGAGGTTACAAAAGGTCCACATTCAATTTTTATTAACACTGTTATTAAAATTGGATGAATGACGTTACAACTCATACTTTTACCATACATACCATTACAACGCGGTATTTGCAACGAATACCGTTACAACGCATAGCGCTCAGAGGTGCTGGATAGTGGTAAGTATAATTTTATATTCCAACTCCAGTCCCCGTGGACACTAGGGAAGGTGTTGGATATAAAATTATACTTATTCCCTATCCTAGAGCGCCCCCCAGCGCAATGCTTTGTAATGGTATGCGTGGTAATGCCTGCGTTGTAATGGTAGTGCGTGGTAAAAACTTCGTTGTAACAGTTGTATACCATTAAAATCACATATCATAATTCAGTTAAAAAGAAAACTCCAATTCATATTCCAAAGACACAATAATTGGAAATACAATAAAAGAAAAGAAAATAGTTCTTAAGCATAATTAATAGTTGAAAAAAACAGTCCGGGAGCGAGGATCGGGGTTCTGTTTAGCTTCTTTTCAAACTGATATCGGTTTGAAAAGAAGCTAAACAGAACACCGATCCTCGCTCCCGGACTCTTATGAACTGCCGTCCTAATTCTACTTGAATATTGGACCGTGAAAGAAATCTCCACATCGGGTAGATTTACTCTTATCTGCAGCCGCCAAGCTGGTAACTTATCACATGTTTACCGGTCCGGGGAGCGAGTGCATGAATTCCTCGAAATTGAAACAGAGCCTATTATCATTGATTTTATACAAAATTCCTATAGTCGTGATTCTTCGAAATACGAGCAGATTTCCATCACACTAAAACCGGAGGTTAATCGTGACGCCGACCTGAACCCAACATATAAATCAGGCGACCAGGCACCGACAGAAGTACCGACAGAAGTAGCGAGAATTGCGTATGTCGCAGAATTAGCTGAATTACCAAATACTAGCCGAAACAAACTGAATCTTTTATTTTCAGCATCAATTAATCTATCTTAAAGCCCTTGCAGTCTGGAAGCGAAGAAACGCTCTTCATCTATTCACAAGATCTTTTTAAAAAATACCATCTTGCTAAATTTATATAATACACGTGGCTATTTTCCCGAAGAAGGCGCTGGCCGCCGAAACGCGCGTCGAGATTTATTTCCCTTTGCCACTTCTTACTTTTTACTGTTTACTTCACGGTACATCGGTTAGACAGACAGGGGAAAAAAGGAGGAGGTTTAGCAATTATCTCCCGGAATACCTTCCCGGTTAAATGTCTTCTATATCTTCATTAACATGTGAAGCTTTATATTTTGCCATTCAGCTTTCTCCTTCATATAATATTAAAGGAGTACTTATTTACAGACCCCCGGGTTCACGATCTGAATTCCTGTCCTCCTTTATGTCTCTTATGGAACCATTGGCAATTAATGACACCTTTATAGCCTTGGGAGATCTAAACTTCCATCTAGACAAGCTAGAGGATCCTGAAACGGTATCTCTATTGGCCGACTGTGAATCGCTGGGTCTAAACCAGCTTATAACTGTACCTACACACGAGGCCGGACATATTTTGGACGGCCTTTTCTCTAACATCAAGGAATTAGTAATTCGAGATGTATTGCCCCTCACGTGGTCTGATCATCATGCCATTGTATGTCATATTCCCATTAATCAGGCCCCTACTCATAAAACAACCCTTTCAACACAGGAACCATTTAGAATTTGGAAGGATATTGATTATGAGGTTTTTAGAAGATCATTGATCAAAACATGTCCTATTATCTCTGAAGACCCTAACATAGCAGTAGACCAGTATTGCACCTGGTTGGGCAAGGCGGTGGAGGCACATGTCCTGTTTAAAACCATCTCAAAAAACAGGAAAGTGCCCTCAGCCCCGTGTTTCTCAGAAGCCTTAAGAAGGCAAAAGCAGGTCTGTAGGAACCACGAAAGAATTTGGCGAAAGACCTATGATAGCGAAAACAAATCTATATATAAAGAAACACTAGCTGTCTATAAAAGAATGATTCTGGAAGAGAAAAAGAAATATTTTGAGGAACAAATTGAAAATTCTAAAAACTCAACAAGGCAATTGTATGAGGTGGTAAAATCATTGGCTGGGAAATCTGAAGACCTAGGCCCCCCTCCTTCGCAGGAATTTTGCGACGCCCTAGCTAACTTTTTCTTTTCAAAAGTACACGATATCTATACTGAGTTTTCAGTAACGACAACTTCTATTAAATTTAAAGGTACTTCTTTATTCAAACCCCTTGACAGTTCATTTTCCCAATTTAAAGAGATAAATGAGGAACAAACAGCTGACATCATCAGGCTTCTAAAAACAGGCTCCGCCCTAGACCCATGCCCCCCCTAAAATCTTTCCCCCAATAATTGATCTAATTAGTGAAGTTGCAACACGAGTCTGTAAAAAGATGTTTAAATCAGGGGTTTTTCCTGACAGATTAAAGAACACCCTACTGAACCCACTTCTCAAAAAATCAGGGCTTGAGAAAACTACGTTGAAAAACTATAGACCCATTGCCAGCCTGCCGTTTTTAGCTAAAGTAGCAGAGAAAGCAATGAATAAACAACTGTCCGAATATATTGAACAAAACATCTTACTTGACGACTCCCAATTTGGGTTTCGTAAAATGCATGGGACTGAGACTGCACTTATCAAGGCCACCGACGATATTAGGACCATCAGGGACCAAGGAGGGACAGCGGTGCTGGTCCTGTTGGATTTATCCACGGCCTTCGACACGGTCAATCATTCTATCCTGATTGACCGTGTCGAAGAACTGGGCATTCAGTCCATGGCCAGTGCCCTGCTCGCCTCTTTTTTGTCAGGCAGATCACAGGCAGTAACTCTAGGATCCTTTAGATCTGTGGATCTTGCTCTTCCATGTGGTGTTCCCCAGGGCTCATCCCTAAGTCAGACACTTTTTAATATCTATGTGTCGGACTTAGCTAGGGTTATTAAAAACTACCGGATGAGCCTCACCACATATGCCGATGACACCCAGTTGGTGCTTGCCATCAAAAATGATGGAGAAGAGGTGGCAGCTCGGTTTCAGGAAGGCATGCTAGCAATTAAGGAATGGATGGCTGGAAACTGCTTACGACTCAATTCAGAGAAGACCGAGGTAATTGTCTTCGGAAAGCTTTTCCCACTGTGGTCTTCCGTCTGGTGGCCTCCGTCAATGGGAACTTTACCAACCCCGGTCCATAAGGTTAGAAATTTAGGGACAGTCTTTGACGAAAAGCTGAATTTTACTAACCATGCTAACCAGATAGCATCTGCTGCCTTCCACAAACTCAGACTTCTGAGGAAAATCCTGCCATTTCTTCCAGATAATGCAAGGAAAACGGTGGTCAGTTCCTTGGTATTATCAGCTTTGGATTACTGCAACGGTTTATTTATGAATGCTCAATCTAAGGTGGTGGCCAAACTACAACTCATTCAAAATGCAGCAGCAAGGCTGCTGTCAGGCACCCCTAAATTCAAATCTGTTAAGCATGTAATACCACTGGCTAACTGTAAGAAATCGGATTACATTTAAAACTTTATGCCTTACTTTTAAAGCACTGCATGGTCTTGGCCCGGTGTTTCTTAGACAGAAGCTTACCTTATATCAACCCAGGAGATCACTCGGATCCGAGGATCTGCACCTACTAACTGTATCACGGACCAGGACGGTCACCTAGGGCGATAGATGTTTTACAAACACTGCGGCCAAACTCTGGAACACTCTGCCAATGGCGATAAGAACTACCTCATCATTGTTGAAACTTAGAAAGTTGTTAAAAACTTGGCTATTTGACCAATGATTACTCATCTCACTGTACCACTTTTGAAATCAGACAATGTTCCTATTGAGACAAGAAGTTGAGCTACAGCGCCAAGACACCTACGGGTATAAGTCGCGCTTTATAAATTGCAAAAATAAATAAATAAATATTTCAATTGTTGCTTTATCCCTGTCCTTGGGCTTATATTATTTGGTTCCTCAGGCGGTCCTTGATACTGATGCCTACTGGCACTATTGCTAGCCGCCGTCCGTGGAGGGAGTTCCGGTGGGGCAGGCAGGCGGAGTGGGGGAGGGGCAGGGTGGGGGGGGTGATAAACACCGGAATATGGATGATTGCAGGTAAGTAACCAATTAAATTAATAAAACGAATTTCGTTCTGTGCCCTGCATCGCATTTTGAGATGCAGGGCACAGAACGAAATTCATTTTTTAAATTTAATTGGTTACTTACCTGCAATCATCCATATTCCGGAGTTTGTCACCCCCCACCTTGCCGCTCCCCACCCCGCCTCCCTGCCCCACCAGAACTCCCTCCACGGACCGCGGCTGACTATTGCTCACCATAAAGTCACTTTTTTGACGTTCCGGTGGCGTAATTTGCCACTGGCATATTTTTAAGGCCACTTAAAGCCCTGTTACGTGGCTTTTCATGGCCTTATGAATATGTGCCCCTTTCATGCAGAAAACTATGTGAGAGGGGCTTTCCCAGTATCATCCATGACTTTTGAACATTGCCCCAGATTAACGAGAAATCGTAAGTCTAAGACAGCGCCAAAAACGTATGCCTATCCAGGGTAGGCGTATGGGAGGCACAATGGGCAGAAATATATTTAATTCTCCTTGTTTTTTCTCTCTATTTGAGTGCTGGATTCTGCAGCACATATAGAAAGATAAAAACGCCTCTTGTGATTGTTTTTGTGCAGGAAGGTTTCCCTTCCTGCGCAAAAAGTAATTATACCTGCAACTCAGACACCCTTGCACCATGGTGCAACTCAGACACCCTTGCACCATGGTGCAACTCAGGCACCCTTGCACCATGGTGCAAACGTGCCTGCGTTGGTACACTGAAGCCCATTGTGCACCAGCACAGGGGTAAAGGACAGGAATGTGCCGCATCTAGTAGATACAGCACATTCCTGCCCTTTTCATTTGCCAAAGGGCAATGCAGCAGCAGGGCCTGTTTCAATCTCCTACGGCATAAAACCCATAAATAAGGCCCTTTATCTTGGGAGCGTGGGAACAAGTGAGAAGGCACAAAAAGCGAATGGCACTTGTGCTTTTGCTCCAATTTTCTAATGCAAAATACGTCCTCTCCCCTCCTGAATGGACTTGATGCATTTCGCTAACATATAGCTCTGAATAGCACATTTGCATTTCTCTTAAATCCACGTATTTTGGTGAAATTTCACGTAATTATGCAAAAAGAAAATTGAGTGAATTTAGTACATCCCTAATTTTGAACAACTCTTTTATTCAAATCGCAATTCCTCTCTGTGTTATTTAAGTCCCCATGTTTACATTTTTGTGGTTTAGTGCAACTTTGCCCCCAGGTTTGCATATGTGTGCCCTGATAATATGGCATCTGCTCAGTGAGCTCACAGGAGATTTTGTAACTTTGCCTGATGTCCACATTATACTTAGGATCACATGTTTTCAAGTTTAATTATTTTTCAAAGCAGAATGTCATTTACAAGAATAATGGTTTAATTTAAAATAGAAGTGAGAGAAGTTACTGTCAAATGAACAAAGAGCAAAGCAAAGCTCCCCCTAACTAAACTATCAAACTTTCAATGTTTGTCGTCCCCTTCACACAACCAATAAACTATGAAATTAAAAAAGCAATGCCTTTTCTGTAATGGAATCGTTATCATAGCTGAGCAGTGGCTGTAGATGTCATTCCAATCAGCACCCAGGGAGTGATCCAAGCCTCTTGCCGATTCTCTCCTGTCGTGAATTGTTAATTTCTAAGGAAAATGCTCATTTTTAAAATAATATTTTGGAAACGGGGGCGCACATCCACCTGCTATTTTCAAAGAAGACGATCTGAAAAAACGATTGCTATTTAAAACGAAGGTGATATAAACATGATTTTCACCTGCTTGTACTTCAAATGGCATACATGTATATTTTGAAAGGGTTCAGTCACATAGATGGGAGGGGCTCCTTAAGAACGAACTTAACGAAACATACATCACAAACCCTACATTTGTCTTCAATTATGACAAGAAATGCTACTCGGACCCAAACCACGGCCGTAGAGAGAAGAAATCATTTTGATTTGTTATTCTGAGTAACCATGGGGCGTATTACCAAGGGGGTTAATCTCCGCTTTTTTGGCTTTAAAAGACTAGAAAGCGGAGATAAAATTATCTCCCTATTACCTAGCTGTCGCTAACACCAGTTAGCGACAGCTAGTAGGAGATAGCGACCATCCTGGGCCCCACTTTGCATGTCAGTGATATTTATCACTAATGATATGCAAAGTGGGTGTGCCAAGATGTTAGCGACTGAAAACAGTCGCTAACATCGCTATCTCCTATTACCAACTTTTGGAGATATTCGCGCTAAGCGCAAATATCTCCAAAAGCTAACACCTGCCCTGAGCAGTTCTTATCCATGTTATCCAATGGGAGGTGGATAACATGGCTACGAGAATTAGCTCGGTAATGCATGAATATCGCTGACTTTTCAGCGATATTCATGCATTTCGGCCGATTTTTATCGCATTTGCGATAAACCTTGGTAATACCAAAGTTTATTTGCGGTAAAAAAATCGCCACAGCTCAGTGGTAAATTTTTGTCTCTAACCAAGCAATAGCGATAATTATCGCTATTGCTTGGTAATATGCCCCAAGGATTTAAATCGATCTGTGCGTTATTTCCTTCTCCTTTTCTCGGCCCAACTCCTATTTTGTTACTCTGCTTGGTGTTTAACCCTGCTGGGTCAAATGAATTGCGTTTTGATTTTTGACTGGTGACTTAGGAAAAACAGGAGGATGCTTTTTTGGACACAAACAAAGGAAGAACAGGGTTCTGCCATGGCAACAGTGCTCTAACTCACATACAGCACGGACAACCAGTTCAATAACAATGCATCAACTTTGCACAATATGGAAACAAGAAGTCGTAGACGTTGCCAAAAATTGTGTGTGTTGCATTTTATTAATTTTTAAGGCGGAGTGCCAAATGGCCGAAACTCAGGTCAGCAAAGGCATAATATGACCTGCACACAAACAATGATTACCAAGCAAATCACCTTAGCCTAATGAACATTCAGTAATCATTAAGGGCCAGGTCTCGCATTCATGGATTAAATGCAACGTTTGAGGAGTAATTTATCTTAATCTCTACTATCAATAGACTGATCTAATTAGATTAATCAATTACATCCACTAATGGTGCGTCACGTAGATTTGTGGCGCATTAACTATGAAATATCTTCTGTTATACCACCAGTGAATGGCACACAGGCGATGATCAATTCAAATAAAAATAAATATAAATGCTTTTTAGCTTTTTGATACCTGTTTGTTCACAAAATGACTGTCTTAAAATATTGAATTTACCTATGAATTGAAATGGAGAGAGGACTGGTGATCTAAACAACTAATAGGTTATGATCAGCAACATAAAGCGAGTGCAAAACGTAAAATTATTTACAGGCTCCAATGGTGTCTAAAATAATACATAGCTTCAGTGTGTCTGGTGCAGGCTGAGATAAGAGTAGATGCAATGCTTCTGGAGAGAACAAGTGGAGACTGAAAAGGTCAAACTGTCCTTGCAGAAAAGCCGGATATTGGTATTTTAAACATTCAGTCGTATTTTGGGGACAGATGCACATTCAGCCCATATTTTGCAAGGCATCAAATGTACAGTTGTATTTTCTATCGCACATGTTCCCTTTCTCTCCCCTTAGTACCTGGTGGTCTGCTCGCTTTAGAATGTTCGAGATGAATGTTCTACACCTGACTGCAGCCAGTTTAACCGCTGTGGTTGCGGCTTGGTGTCATACATGTTTCTTGTTCTGAATCTCGAATACAGACTTGGATGAGACATGTGCTTTGGTCGTTCCCTGCTGCTGTTCCACACTTTTGCAGTGCTGAGCTGGCCTTTCGGGCAGCCAAGCGGTCGGGCACTGCCAGATCGATCGACCAGCTTGAAAGGGCAAGTGTGTTGGCCATTTATTTTGGTCCCGCAGCCCTGCCAGGACCACAAACACCAGCCCACACCATGACATATTTACATCTGGCCCGTCTAGCAGGGCCAAACAGTCCGAAAGGCGGATCCCACATTGCACTTTTCTTGGAGACGAGTACGGGATAGTGTGTTTCTGCAGTGATGTTGTGTGTGCGGCTATTTAACTTGAGAGTCGAAGCCTGCATAGGAGAATTGATCTCTTGATGAACTTCTGACCTGAGGCTCCACTACTGTGAAATTGTGCCACACTTACTGCCTGACTCACTCCTAGTAAATGCACTGTTACTTTGGTGCACCATTCGATGCAGTGTTGATGTAGACTGAGGTCGTCCCAGATGCTACCTTTGCCTCTCCAGCATAAGAAGTGACCATTAGCAGGTGGACCTAGCATGACTTCCACTTCCATTAGTTGTGTTGGTCCATTTTCTCTACCTAATTTACAATTTGTGGAGCATGCCAACAACAAGGGCAGAGAGCAGTGTAGTTTCATTACATAACTTGGTACTCCACGAATGGAGTTGTCACTTTCTTTCGCAGGTGAGGATCATTTGAATAAGAATGACAGACAAGAATTTCAAGTTCAAAGATGTACATTATAAATATTTTATATATGTTGCTCCTTTTTAAAAATGTGTGTGTTTTGTCAGATGCTAGTCTTTTATGATCATATTCAGAATGATCAAATGAAGACTACTGATTGACTGATTGACATACAAAATTCAGGCAGGCTGCAGATTATCATTAAGACAATTTAGCAGCAAAGCGTATAAATTATAAGTACAAAAAGCTCAATACAGCTCTAGGAGAAATCCGGCATAGATTTGCCTTGTAAAAGTGAGGAAAGGGGCCCTGATTACCCCTCAAGGTCCACATCCTTTTATAGGACTTTAAACAGTAGCTGTCGGTAGTGGGAGTGCTGCTGGTCGGTGACATGGGGAGGGGGAGAGGCAGGGTGGGCGGTAGTAAACTATGGATTACGGACAAATATAGGTAAGTAAATATACAAATAAATACCATGAATTTCATTGTGCACACTGCGTTGCATTTGGCGATGCAGTGCATGCAACAACATTTGTTTTATTTATTTTTATGTTTACATACCGGTATTTGTCCGTATGCCGTAGTTTCTTACCCCCCACCCAACCCCTCCCCCTCCCCTCCTCACGTCACCGCCTGGCAGCACTCCCACTACCGACCCCTACTTACTTTAAACATAGAAAGCCATGGGTTCTTCATGTGTACTGTTTTTTCAGGATATGCACATGCATGACAAGGAAACGAACAACAAAGGGCACGTGATCTTGGTGAAGAGAAACAAGATGAAATGAGGGTTTTTATACAGCGCGTGTATGCCAGTGGCGTCTTAGCGCTGGACTATCAAGAGTACAGGGTACTAGGTAGGGGAGATGAAAACAGAAATAGTGCAGCTGGGTATTAGAACAAACATGTTTCAAGATCCCACCTAAATTGGGATGGATTGTTTTGAGTTCTAAGGTGTAGGGGCATGGGATTCCACAACTTAGGGGCTAGGTATTGGAAACTTCTGCCACCCCATTTCAGCATCCTTATCCTATGCACTCTTAACAAGGACGCTGTGACGGAGCGAAGATTTCTTGATGGGACATAGCACTCAACATATTGTCTAATTTGTCCCGGTCCATTACTGTACAGGGCCTTGTGTAGGATACACATCGACTTGAATTTAATCCTAGCAGCAATCGGAAGCCAGTGAAGTTGCTCTCGAATCACCAGGCTGATGGAACTGAAATTTAGGTAGGTTCAACAGAAGGCGGGCAGCTGCATTCTGTAGAATCTGTAGTTTGAGTATAACACTTTGTTTGGCACCAAGGTATAGGGGGTTACAGTAGTCGATTTTCGACAGGATCATCGCAGTGACTACCCTCTTCCTGAGAGACATCCGAATAAAGGGAAGAATTTTCCTAAGAAGCTTAATTGTATAAAAACAGGAAGACGTAATACTATTGATCTGGTCGGATAGGGAAAGCTGGCCATCTACTATAATCCCCAGGTTCTTTACCTTTTTGGATGAAGGATATTAAAACACATCTCTAGTTAGCATAAGCCAAAAATATGATGGAGTTAAATGAGAACAATTCAGCTCTCATAAGTTCCCCCACCCAGATGATTTCAAATCATCACCTCAATTCCTTATTACAAACTGTTGTTCAATAGTTTTGGGTTCTTCTATGGATTCACCGACATTTTTCATGGTGTCATGTATTGGACTGTAGATAATATGGCATGGAAAACTTGTACTTAACTTTACACTTCTACCACATGGACTGCATAAATGCAGACATCAAGTTGGTGCCCTTGTCTGAAACCACTGTCTGGGGGAAACCCACTCTGAAAAAAATCCCCATGAAGGCCTTGGTCACTGCAGATGCAGTTGCAATCCTCAGAGGTATAGCCTCTGGGTACCTTGTGGCATGGTCCACCAAGACCAGGACAAACCTGTTGCCAGAGGCTGTCTTGGGGTCCAGTGGCCCTACAATGTCAATGCCCACACTTTCAAAAGAGGTGTATTGGTGTGAAAGTAAAGGAATTAGGGACACTTTCAGCGTCCTTCCCGTCTTCCCACAGGTTAAGCAAGTCCTGCAGAATGTATCTGAGGAAATCTTTATCCCAGGCCAGTAAAAGTAGGGGACAAGCCTGGCAAAGGTTATATCCTGCCCCAGATCTCCTGTCAGGGTATCCCATGTGCCAGTCCCAGTAGGAACGCTCTTTAGCATTGGAGAACTACTAGTGCCCATGCTGCCACATGCACATGTGCCTTAGGCTCACTATACAGGCAGTCGTTCTCCTAATAGGTGCAGTAATCTCCAGAGGCATCACCAGATGCCTAGGCTTCAGCCTGTTGCCTCATGCTCTCCAGGGTTGGGCACTTCTTATGTCATTTCTCTCTTGTGGGTCCTCCTTTCTGCTTTCCATCCAGTAAGTTCAGGCAGATCAACAAGGGTGTCAATCTCCTCTCCAATGTGCTCCGGGGGGGGGACCTCCTCTGGTGCCCCATCCACCTCATCTGTGAGACATTCAGGGACTGGCTTCCCGCACACCTTGCCATTCCCTTATTTGACAGCTGTTGCCATTTTCTCTGCTCCATACTTTCTTGACCTTCTTCCTGGGCAGCCATGGACCTGGTGGTTGCACAAACCCACTCAGGCAACCCCAACATTTACAGGTGTGACCTGAGCTCCACTTCCTTCCAGACTGTGTGATAAGATAATTTCCTAGCAAACAATCCACATACATAACAAGACTCAAAACAACTTTCAAAAGACCAGTTATTCCCCCCAAATGCTAGCAACCCTATTGGTTGCCAGCTACTACACCCTTGTGGAATGTATTGGTAATGAGATGTTCTGAGGCCACCAACTAACTGCTTTCTTTAGTCATACTGGCTTCTGTGTCCCTCAGAGTCTCCACTCACTGATGGTGAAACCATGCCTGTTTTTTAGTAGTATTGGAAGGCATGAGGGCTCTAGGTACCATCTCCAAGGATACTAGGGTAATTTCACTGACTTCCACCAACTGGGGCCATCTCCTCTCTAAGAACCACTTTAGCCAACCTTGCGGATAATTCTCCAATTGGAGGCTGCGTCCACTTATGGCACTTGGGATCACCCTTGTAATTCCCAATCTCATAACACTCATAGAACTTGGGGGAAGACTTGCTAGGATTCTTGTCAGAGAAGCCTTTCTTCTGGTGGCCAGTTTAGGAGTGGGACCCTTTTCCTTGAGAACTATTTTGTGGGTCTTGCAAGAACTATTTCTTTTCACCCCCCACTTCTTCTGGTGGGAACCCTGAACACCCTTTTAGGAATACCCCCAGATGCTGTCTTGAACTCTCTGGTTCTGACCCAGATGTACACATCTTCAGCAAGCGTCCTGTGGATAGTCAGCTTACTATTTACTAGTTGTTGGCACAGCTCTGTAAAACAAATATTGAGCATGTGCTCTATCAGAATAAGGTTGGCCAGCCCTGTGTAATCATCTACCTTGCTGCCCCTCATCCAGCTTTCCAGTACATTGTTGGAGTAATCTAGGAAGTCCACACAGGTCTGATTTGGGATTTTGTGTCTATTCCTGAACATATGCTTGTATTTCTCAGAGGTCAGGCCAACTTTAATAGGAAGAATGGCCTTCATGAGTGCATCCTGTGTCTGATTCCCTACCTCCCATGTCAGGAGTGTGTCCCTCTCCATCGGCAGCATGTACCTCCATAAGATACTGCCCCAGTACTCCTCTGGGACTTAGTGCACCCCTAGATCCACTCAATAAGCCGAAAACCACTTATCTATGTCCTCTCCCATTACAAATCTTGGCACTAGGTTCTTGTGTATACAAACATTCACTTCTCCTTCGGTCACTGCTGGAATGCTGCCACCATTACTGCTGGATTCCACCTGCATAGCCTAAATGTCCAGCTCTCTGACTTAGCTCTTGGGTCATTCGCGGTACCTTAATGGCTACCCACTTTTCTTCCAAAGCTTGCTACTTCTCCAATTTAGCAAGCTTCATTATATGTTTTTTGTCCTCTCTCCTGTCCTTCAACTCCGCCGGGGACAGACCCCTGGAAGGCACACTGCGCTCTGCCCACGGAGGAACTGCCAATACTGGGTGTAGGTTACACCCCTCCTCTACAGACTGCCTTCCAAAGTTTTCCTGTTGGCTTTGTTCCAATTACTTTTTTTCAAACTCCTCCTTCTCATCACCAGTTGGGGTCTGATGGGCCACTGCCCATGCCCTTAAGGCCTTTTGGAGCTCTTCCTCCGTAGTGCTCCTGTTAGGGGTCAGCCCCTATCCTGACAAAACGTATTGAGCTGATCCACTGTGTAGCTCTCCTGGTTGGCAATTTCAATCTCCATCTTTTACAGGAAGGGGTCACAGACACAAAAGTCAGATAGGGTGAGAGTAAATTTGGAAGGAATAAAAGAAAAAAGGCCAAGCAGGGGGAATATACTCTAATTAGTCTTTGATATGAGATGGTAGTGTACACCAAATTATTGTATGGTACTGCACAAACACAAGTCTTATCATCACCACTGATCGCTAATGTTAGAAATTGGGTTGCTGTTTGACTGGAGTATGAGCCCTGGTCAAGTAGCAACCACAATCTTAGTCAGGGTAGGAGGAAGGTAAATCCTATTTCAAACTGTGCTCATTAACTGGTATCTTGGCACAGAGCAGTCAAGCTAAACTTAGAGGTAATAAAACAATAAAACTGTGAAAACACCACACAAAAAGATTCCCACATCAAGGGCAATAAATAGGTGATATTCTGATACATAAAACAACACCTAGGGGCAAGCGTATCAAGCCCATTTCCCGTTCACAAATGGGCCGATTATAAGAATCGACCCATTTACGAACGGGAAAAAGCCTTTTGGGATGTATCATACCAAAAGGTCCTTGCAAAATAGGCGATTCCTTAAATGCAATGTAGGAAGCACCCAAGTTGTGCGATTTTGGCTTAAGAAATTGCAAATTACCACCAACTATAAGTTGGTGGTTATTTGCAATTTCTTGAAAAAATTCACTTTTTTGCATTTTTCAAAGTGCCATGTTGTGCACATACATGCCCTTTAAAGCATGTATGTGCGCCACATGAGCACACATACATATTTCAGGGGTGCAATAGGGTGTTCTTTTGACACCCTTGCACCCTTTAAATTGCATTCACAATTTGCGAGTACCTAATGGGTGCTCGCAAATTGCGAATGTCTTCCTATTCATTTCTATGGGCCTCCAGGCACATAGGAATGAATGGGAAGGTAACAAAACCTGAGCACACACATAAATATCAACAACATGTAATATGTTAATTATATCTTTCTAAGTAAAAGGAGAAGGGCAGTTGATTTTTGATGAACGTGTTGTTTTAATACGCCGGGCCGACACGTGTTTCATTGGAGTGCAGTACACTCCAAATCTTCAGGGCTAAATCCTAATGGACACAGAGAGTGAATCCCCCACAACTGGTGATAATTCCGACCCAGTCAGGGTGCAGTGGGACACGTGTTTCATTGGAGTGCAGTACACTCCAAATCTTCAGGGCTGGAGAAAACACAAAAATAAAATCTAACTGACTGTTCTAGCCAGAATGTCAGTTACACCTCTAATCCAGATGGATGTTGAGGATAAGACACAACATAATTCAACTACTTTATACATTATGTACACAATTTGTCAATCTGCGTGTTGCACTTGCGATTGAAACTTAAGAGATTTACCGGTGATCATGCAAAGGAATAAATTAGTGTATGTGAAATAAAGAATTTCAGTGAAAGGGCAAAGGCCCAAGTGACATGAACAGGGATATCATTTCGATTAAACGTTAGATAGTACATGATATTGATTGTAATTAAGGCTTTACATGAATTTGACTTCTATTAATTCAAAAAATGATACTTAAGAACAATCTAGGACTTCAATAAAAAACAGATCCCAATTGTACTAATAATAGGCTCACTCTACTGTGTGAAACGTCAATGCCACCTAAGTGTACGAAACAAGAGGAAAGATGGAGACCCAAACACCTGTGAGGAACAAACCCCCTTTGTGCGTCACGTAAGAGAAATGAAAAGTCAAGTTGAAGCCGTCCAGTGCTAAAAAACACACACAGGCATGCGTGATACATACCTAAATCCTAATGGATACGGACAGTCAATCCCTGTATAGAGGAAAAGAAAGACGGGGGAGAACACATAGTAGCTGATTGCAAAGCTATTGACTCAAGGGCTTCTGGCGTTAAATTAAAATAAAAGGGTGGAGGGTATGAACAGCGCTATTGAGATGATGACTTACCCCACAACTGGTGATAATTCCGACCCAGTCAGGGTATCGGTGGATTGTTCGGCGGGTTATGGCAAGTAGAGTCGATTGAAAGCGCTGGCCCATAGAAGATCCCCATGTGGTTGAAAGTCGAAAGGAAAATATAAGATTTTAGGGAAAGTAGGATACATACTGGAAAGTCACTCATATTCCAGACGGACCTGATTAAATAGTAATTCAAGAAGGCATACCAGTTCAGGACCACCCTACTATAACAAGGGTCCTAATAAGTAAATCGATCTGTGATGAAGTTAACTACAGAAGGCGTCACTATATTCAGATGGAATTAATTAAAGACTGTTGTGACAAAAGTATGTAGAGAAGCCAGGTCAACCCAGTAAATCATACATATGGTTTATAAATGAAGCATATAAATACTGTTGTTACATAAGTATGTTGAGAAGCCAGGTCAACAACGTGAATTGTACCAAGGCAAAGGCCAATCTATATGTTCCTACATAAGATAAATCATGGGGCGATTAACAATTGACCCACCTGTGGCATTATGGGTGAGAGAATATTGAGCCAATTCAAGGTTTGGACAAACGTTGGTGTACCTTCAAGGAATTACTAAGGGCGGAGATACAAAAATAGTAATCAGTGCGGATAATTACAGGGGTAAATGGTTGTGATGGTAATTTAGTCGACTACCACTTACGTATGTGGATTTTCATTGGGTCTAATCACTTCAAGTACTGAACAAATAATTAAAACGGTCGTCTGTATGGGACAATGAGATTATATCACAAAGGTATCACATTTAAATGAACAGCCCCAGCGGCCAGAACAAATAACTACAGTGGTGAATGCAAAAAGGTCTGCTACCACTTACGTATAAGGAAAATTCCCTTAGGTTGAATCACATCCAGGATTAGAGCTAAGTTCAAGTCGGTAGTCTGTGTAGGACAATGAGAATGTATTAAAAAAAACGCCCCAACTGCCACATATGCTATCAAAGTATAGCGGTGTGAAAAACGAGGTCCCAAATGGCCTCTGTGTACATCGATGAGACACTGCAGAACACAAGGCCGCTGTCAAAAGGCACCCTATCACAGAATGTTTACAAGGTTTGCTAACCAATCACTGTGTGGCACCTGATGATGTAACACTCTGATGCTGCCAGACTGCTTCTGAAATCTCTTTTCATGTCTCTGTTGGGTGCTGTCCTTATGGGCAGAATTTTCCTTGGGTTGGGGATAGAAGTCTGATCCAAGGTACAGAATGTGCCACATCACTTTGTTGGCCAAGGTGGTACTGTATGCCTACTGGGATGCATCTAGGAGCAAGTTAGGGTTAGGTGCTGCACAGATGGGGGCCACAGATGAGGAGAAGGGTTTCTCATGGGTCAGTTCGAATATGACTCATTACATTGCATACCAATACCATGCGTGCCATTACAACATGGTTATTACTTCCCATTGTCAATGACAATGACATGCCATTACATCGCAAACTTTTACCACAACTATGCCTTTACCAAGCATGCCATTACAACGCAAAGGCATGCGTGATAAAAGTATACTCATGGGAAAAGTTTGAAAGGTAAGTGACTCTGCCCTGCCCTACCCTGAACCCTAATGTAGTACCCCTGCATGACCCTCCCCCAACCCCCAGTCCTCTCCCTACATTTACACTACCCAGCACGACACCCCAACACTAACCTAACCCCTAAAACACCACCCTGCACTACGCACTCACCACAACACAACCCTAAACCCTAAAACACAACCCCATCACAACCCTCCCCCAACTCCCAGTCCCGTACCTACACTCAAACACTACCCCGCTCAACCCCGACACTACAGTAAACCCTAAAACACTACCAGACACTACGCAAACACTACAACACTACCCTAAACCCTAATACAACCCACCCCTAGCACGTCCCACCCTGACACGTCCCACCCTCCGGTCCCTACACTCAAACACTACCCTGCACGACCCCCGACACTACCCTAAACCCTAAAAAAGTAACCCCCACCCCAGGCCCAATCCCCCTTACCTCTTTCGTCTTGTGGTTCTTCTCTCCTGGTTCCTCCTTCACGTCTGCTGAGGGGCTGTGCACAGTGCATGTTGTTGTGAGGAAATGGAACACTGAGGTGGATTGCCACTACATCGCATTCGCTGTAATAGTGCATGCGATGTAAAAGCATGCTTAATAATGGCTGCATGTTGTTACATCGCATATTTTATAACGATTGCGATGCAATGGCATGTGGGGAAACAGCTGCGTTTTGATGCCAGTTTCAAGTCAGTTCAGTGGCTCAGGAGAATATAGATAGAGGGATACAACTGGTTACAGAGAGGCATAAAACTGACAAATGCAGCATCATAACAGGGCTTACGTCCATGTTCTTTTGCCTAATCAGGAAAGTCCATCAAGATATTGATTAGTCTAACCTGGTTTTTGGCTGGAGGGGTCCATGTTGGGCTTAGCCTTTTCTGCAGGGTCATACTAAAATTGTTGCCTTCCTCCTTCATTTTTTCTGACTTTGTTTTTGCTGGCCTCACGACTCTGAGCACTTTACCACTGCTAATCAGTGCTAAAGTGCATGTACTCTGTCTTCTACACATGTTTATATTGCGTATACGCAATTGGCATATTTCAGGCCAGATGTATGACCCTTACATACAATTTGCGAGTCGCATATTCTATTTTTTTGCAATTCGCAAAATTTAATGTACAACAGCGTCTCAGAAACTGTTTGTTATTCCTAATGGGGTCGCAATGTGCATTTTGCAACACCATTGCGAAAGTCTAGCACTCCCAGGGATGGTGGCCTGCTGGGTTCAGCAGACCACCATGTCAGTGACTACTTTTTAAATAAAACAGTTTTTTTTAATGCGGCCATTTTCCTTAAAGTAAAATGGGATGCATATAAAAAAGAAAAATGACATTTTGTGTTTCATTATTTAAGAGTAAGCAGTGGTCCATAAGATGACTGCCTGCTCTAAAAAAATATTTTTGCATCCTTTCACAAAGAGAAAGGGGTCCCCAGGGGTCTCCCTGCCGTTTGCCAGTGACTTATCACCTACTTGAAGTAGATGGTAAACTGCAAGTGCTTTGCAACCGCAATTACGGTCGCAAAACAAACTTACATTGAAGTGTGAGTCGCTATTGGGAAGGGACGCCCTTGATATACCCCTTCCTAATAGCGCATCAGAAACCCTATTTTGCAAATTGGTACTAGGTTATCGACTCGCAAAATAGGGTTTGTACATAGGGCAGACCAGTTTTCCAGTCACAAACTGGCCAATTTCCTGTTTGAGACTGCAAAAAACTGTGGTACATCTGGCCCTAAATCACTTATAAGTCCTTAGTGAGCATGGTACCCACGTCTAGGCATACCTTTCCCACTTAAGGTGACAAAAGCAAAAGGCAGTTTGGGCTGGACCTGGCTTAACAGTTCAGGCTGGGTTATTCCGATAAGGAACAGGGTCAAGACTGATTTGCATATGGCTAGGTCTAAACTGGGGTGGCCTGGTAAGCAAAAGAATGATAGATTAAACCTAGATCTTTGTGACTCAAAGTGAATGTTTGCACTGTTCAGTATTCCGTCCATCATTTGTTCCTTTTGCTTTTGTCGACCTATGTGGGAAGAGTATGCCCTGACATGGGTTCCATGCTCACTGCACCATTGGATTCAAGTTAGACTTTCTGATGAGGGGTGATGCCCTGAAACTGGACTCAGGATGCTTGTTTCCAGTTTGGGGATGACCTGGCTTGGCAGTTCGGCTGGACTGTTCCCATGAGGAACAAGTTTGAGACTGATTTGCATATGGCTAGTTCCAAGCTGGGATGGCATAGTGAGCAAGAGAACGATGGATTAAACCCAGATCGTTGTTACTGGGGGGTGAATGTTTGCATTCTTCAGCATTCGGTTCATCCTCTGTTCCTTTTACTATTGGAATGTTGGCATTTTTCTGCCCTCAGTCATGTGGCTGGGTGTAACTGACCGTTAGACTTTGTGAATTCCTCCCAGACAGTCACACAATAGAGGGTTAGATGTGCCTGTATGGGCCATCTGCTGGAAGGGTGGGGGAGATGTTTAGCACAGCCCCACTTGAACCTGACTAGGCTGTGTTCTGGTTCCACAGAAAGGGCCTGACAACCCTGCATTATCACTCCAGCCTGCTTGGACTCAGAGCAGTGGAGGCACGACATTTCATGCTCTTCAAAGCCACTGCCTAGAACCTACTACCAAATTTCAGAGCTAGTGCACCGGGGTCTAAAAAAGGGACCTCAGACCCCACCCGCTTCAGTACACTTCTGGACCAGTGGATACTCTGCCAAGAAGAAGGACTACTGTGCTTCTGAAAGCCTGCCACCCTGCTGAACTGCATTAAGCTGGACTACTGCTTTTCTGTGCTCACCTGCTTCCTACTGCCACCTTGCATGAGTAAGGAGTACAAGACCTGCATCGCTTGAACCCAGAACACAAAGTGACTCCAAGGTCTAGTTGCCTGTCCACCTGATCTGAAGCCTCAGGGACCCAACATGCTTTCAACAAGCTTACATCTGCACCTGGACTCTGCCATATGTGAGTCTAAAATGTCAAGTTGTAATTCCCAGTCCTGGACTCATGGAAATGGGCCTAAAGTGCTCCGCCTGTCTGTGGATCAAGCAGAACTAACACATTTCCTCTGGTGTGCAGCGCAAACCCAAGCAGAACTGACCCATGGCTACTGCAGCATGGATTGGTTCTGCCACAAAGACTCGCATTCCATTGCAACCTGTCACCGCATCAGAACCACCACTGCTTGATGCATCCTTGGCTCAGGTCCTCACATCCCCATGTTGACGGCAACCTCGATGAAGATGTCGAACTCCACATTGCAGCCTCACAAGCTCATCGGAACCAGTGCATCATTTCTACTGCGGACTGCATCCTTGATGCCAGACTTTGCATTGCAAGTGCTATCTATGGGATCCTTGATAATGATGCAGGAGGCCTTCCCATAGCAGCCTTGCCGCATCTCAGAACTGAGGCATTGCCTTGGCTGCGGTGACACATCATCGAAGAAGATCCCCGCAATGCTCCGCAAACCAGGATAGAAGGTATTGTGTTCAGCCGCACTACAAAAATGGGAGTCTAGAGGGAAAGACAAATAAAACTAGGACGCCCTCCACTCTATAAGCTAATCAACAACACCAGTCCTAGTTCTTGTGGCAATATTCAATTATTGGTCTGTAAACATTAGCGGTGGACATTCGTCACCCAAGGGAATCCTTTCAATATAAGGATAGTCCAAATGTTTCAGTCTATTGCCTCTTTAAAAAAACAACCTCTCTGATCTATACATATAGGACAGCACAAACAAAAAATGTGAGAAAAGCGAGATGGCACCTCACGGGCGAACCACCAATGGGACCCCTGGCTGGTACTCACCAGGTTGGCCCTGTTCTCATCATTGGTGCCATCAAGCTATAACGTAAACGTGTCTCAGACCCCAAAAAAATAAAAAGACAGTGGATGGTGCAGTGAACACAACTTATATGTAACACAACTAACAACATTGAACATTTAACATATAAGACACTGCGCAACTAGGACAATCAACTTTACTTTCGTTCCTTTCTTTGTTGCAAACAGTAAACACATAAACAGTAAAAAAGGAGGGTGTGAATACTACCTATCGATTCACACCCTACTTACAGCCGACATGTTTCATTGCCTTGGTTTCTATCAGGCAATTTCTTCAGGGCAACTCACTTTTAATGCCACTGCAAGAGACACTGATTCTCGAATGCTGTAATACAAACAAACATATATGCGGTCATCTGGTGTTCCCCTCCATTTTCTGCACATCAAACTCTATGTAATGTCAAACAACCACGCTGTATGGGTAAGTGTCATTATTACCCTTCAAGCAGTTTTGCCTCTCATACCAGACAGGAGGACTTTAAAATCCGGAATCCAGCCCCCATAGGTGAGCGTGGTCCTATCTCCCCTTAGAGAAATTACTAAAAGAAAAGACCAGAAAGAAACTAGGTTATCTCGGTCACGGAGCCTCCTCCTACCTTGTACAAGTATGCTGGCCTGAAACAAAGTGGATAAAATGTTACCGGTGGAAGAGTAAAGGTCGGCGTCCTCTCAGCACTTGAACGCCGACCGAGTGCAGCCCTTTTCTTTTACCGGCATCGCTGCCGATTTTCAGGTGCTGTGATAGGTCCGCGGGGTCAGGTGACTCCCGCGGTACCCGGCTGCCAATTGGACCGCAGGGTCAGGTGACTCTCGCCTGCTCAGATGCCGGTTCTGTAGTGGGGGAACTGCCGCGGCCATTTGTAAACGGACCCCCAGTCCATGTAAAAATACGAATAGTTTGGCGATGTCTGTATAATCCTGAAATGTAACAGACTTATAAAGCATACAATGCAAGAGCGGATTTTCGAACATAAAGTCTGGCAATCACGCCTATTTTCGGCTCTTACGGCGATGGAAGTCGCCTGGGCGTATTAATCATTGTCGATGTCTATGTACAAAGCGTCACCATATCTATTGATGGCAAAGGCTGGTTTATTAACAGGATGTTCCTAAAAGTGTTAATAAAATGACGACCAATTTAGAACAGTGTGTGGTCATGATCAAATGCGGCGGCAGCCATGTTTGTAAAGTGTGAGGCTGATGTAGCACTATATTACTCAAAATTAGAGTCCTCGACCTTAATCTTCTGGGTTAAAGTGCAGGGTCCATGGGACACAGGGCTAGTTTCTGTTGACATATTCCAGAGGTAAAGGTACCTAGGCTCGATCTAGGGAGAGTGGATGTTGTTAATACCTCAATCCATAATGTATTTAATCATAGTATGTCGGTGTCACAATTTTATATGTACCCTCAATAAATATAGATTGGGAAAGGCAATCAGAAGAGGTATCAAGTGTAAAGGGGACAGTAGACTACTGCGCTCAGAAACAACCACTAAGATCATTTAACGTAACTTGTTCCACTCAAGGAGTTCATTCAGCCCTTTCTGTTCACTTTGCTCTTGATATATCCAGCGCGCCTCCTTAGTGATCAAGCGTCTTTCCACAGACTGAACATCGCCCATCACTCTCTCCAACACTACCCACGTAAAAGTGTGTTTATTGCGGTGGCAATGTTGCACTAATTTGGTAGTCAGTTTTCCAATCCTTATTGTGCTGACGTGCTCTTGAATGCGGAGTTTGATCTTCCGTGCGGTGAGTCCAATGTACTCCAACCCACATTCACATTTTAGTCTATACACCACGTTGGTCGTGTTGCAGTTACTGAAATGATTCAGTGACCAAGTTTTTCCAGTTCGAACAGTCACAGATGTGTTTTTTTTTGTCAAGGGACACACTGAACAACTCCCACATGGGAAGTGTCCTTTAGGGATGGTAGTATTCTCTGCTTCTGGTCGTCCGATACTTCTGGTATGAACCAGTTTATCTTTCAGGTTACTTGCTCTTCGGAACGCAAAACGAGGAGGGGGCATCTTGAAATCCGCTGTTGATAGTAGGGCCCAATGCTTCCTAATAGACTGGTGGATCTTTGTGGCCATGGGATCATAAGTCATGACTACAGGTAGACAGTCTGACTTCTCCTTGGTTCGTGTCTCTAACAAAACCGCTCTGGGTGTATTAAGGGCTCTCTTTTGAGCTTGTTTGACGACTCTCCGAGGGTAATCACGGGCTTCCAATTTCAAACTCAGAACTTCTGCTTGTTCCTTGTATAGTTCAGTGGATGAACAGTTTCGCCTGTACCTCAGAAATTGTCCCACCGGGAGATTGTCTCTTAATGCTCTTGGATAGTATGACCGGTACGATAGCAGTGAATTTCTATTGGTGGGCTTTTGATGCACACTCGTTCGAAAACCCCCTCCTAATGCCTCGATGTCTAGATCAAGATAAACTGCGCTTGTGCGATGATATTTCCAAGTGAAGCGGAGGCTCATATCTTGAGTGTTAAAAATTGGACCAGGGCTGCTTCTTCTCCTGTCCATAGGAGGAGCACATCATCGATATATCACCTCCAGAGGCGCATGTGGCCTCTGAAGGGATTGTTGTCAGATTCGATGATGTGCTCCTCAAATTGGCCTACATAGATACAGGCAAGACTGGGCGCCATCGTCGCCCCCATTGATGTGCCCGTCACCTGTAAGAACAGGTCATCTTTATAGCAAAAAAAGTTTCTTGTGAGGGCAATTTCCACACACTGTAACACGAAACTTTGGGGAGCATCGTAAAACCACTCCTGTGTGGCCAATGCTCTTGATGCAGCCAACAATGCGGCATCCTGAGGAATACAGGAGTACAAGGACTCGATGTCAATAGTCACAATGTATTCCTTAGCGGGGTCAAATGTCATTTGCTCAAGGACATTTAAAATGTCCATAGTATCCTTGACGTACGATTTCTGGGTTATTACCGATTCGCGAAGAAAATAGTCAGAGAACTGAGATAAAAGCTCCAAAAAAGATTGAATTCCAGATACAATCGGCCGGGCCGGCGGAGGCCGGGCCGGCTTATGTATCTTCGGAAGGATGTAGAAGGCGGGGGTCCTAGGATTGGTGTTAATAAGGAACTCCGCCTCCTTCGCACTTATCCACTTCTTCTCCTTTGCGCTCCCCACAAGATCAGTTATTATCTTCATCAGTTCCGCAGTGGAGTCTTTCTTGAGAGGTTGGTAATTAGCTCTCACATTGAGTAGACGTCATACCTCAGCCTCGTAATCGCCGGTGTTTAATATGACGACGGCTCCACCTTTATCAGCGCTTTTTATAGTTATGTTGTCATTCTGCTGAAGGGAATTCACTGCCTCC
Source organism: Lissotriton vulgaris (assembly GCF_964263255.1). Classification (NCBI taxonomy): domain Eukaryota; kingdom Metazoa; phylum Chordata; class Amphibia; order Caudata; family Salamandridae; genus Lissotriton; species Lissotriton vulgaris. Next base: position 1,137,232,522 of record NC_141694.1, on the reverse strand, counting down.
CAATCACTTCTCGTCATATTTCTGAATCCACTTGATTTGTTGTTACTTTCTATTTTCCCAATTTCCTCTAGAACTTTGGCCTCAAGTACTGCCACTTCAGGGCCAATTGCCCCCATCGGGGGACAGAAAGTAGAGGGTTTTTTTAAATTGGTATTGAAGCCTTTATTCTCCTCAGATGGTTGTTTCGCGAAGAATTTCTTCAGTTTAATTTTTCGCATTGTCTCATGGAACTCGGTGCGACACTTGAAAGCATCATGGGTAGGGGTGGGAACAAATCCCAGCCCTTTATTGAGTACTCGCTCTTCCTCTGTTGTTAAATGGTGGTCGGATAAGTTAACCACAATACTCTTCATACTGGCTTCTTTCCCCTGCTCCGTGTCTGTCGTGGGGAGAATGTTTGCCATTGTTGCGGGAGCCGATTGCCGCGTCCTTTTCCTCTCCCTTGTTGTCCCGGACCCTTGTTGGATGCTTGTCCCTGTTCTAAAAAATTGCACAATAAAGCACTCAGGTCGGTGTTGGTAGTTTCAGATTGGTTAAATCTTACTTTGCTGGTACTAGGTCCTGGCTCAGGCTCGTCTTCGCTGGACGTTTTATCAAATGTCCAGTTTGCAGGTGTTCGCCTTTGTTGCTGAAATCTGTCGTCAAACAAGCTCAAAAGAGAGCCCTTAATACACCCAGAGCGGTTTTGTTAGAGACACGAACCAAGGAGAAGTCAGACTGTCTACCTGTAGTCATGACTTATGATCCCATGGCCACAAAGATCCGCCAGTCTATTAGGAAGCATTGGGCCCTACTATCAACAGCGGATTTCAAGATGCCCCCTCCTCGTTTTGCCTTCCGAAGAGCAAGTAACCTGAAAGATAAACTGGTTCATACCAGAAGTATCGGACGACCAGAAGCAGAGATTACTACCATCCCTAAAGGACACTTCCCATGTGGGAGTTGGTCAGTGTGTCCCTTGACAAAAAAAACCACATCTGTGACTCTTCGATCTGGAAAAACTTGGTCACTGAATCATTTCAGTAACTGCAACACGACCAACGTGGTGTATAGACTAAAATGTGAATGTGGGTTGGAGTACAATGGACTCACCACACGGAAGAATAAACTCCGCATTCAAGAGCACGTCAGCACAATAAGGATTGGAAAACTGACTACCAAATTAGTGCAACATTGCCACCGCAATAAACACAGTTTTACGTGGGTAGTGTTGGAGAGAGTGATGGGCGATGTTCAGTCTGTGGAAAGACGCTTGATCACTAAGGAGGCGCACTTGATATATCAAGAGCAAAGTGAACAGAAAGGGCTGAACGAACTCCTTGAGTGGAACAAGTTACGTTTAATGATCTTAGTGGTTGTTTCTGAGCGCAGTAGTCTACTGTTCCCTTTACACTTGATACCTCTTCTGATTGCCTTTCCCAATCTATATTTATTGAGGGCACATATAAAATTGTGACACCGACATACTATGATTAAATACATTATGGATTGAGGTATTAACAACATCCACTCTCTCTAGATCGAGCCTAGGTACCTTTACCTCTGGAATATGTCAACAGAAGCTAGCCGTGTCCCATGGACCCTGCACTTTAACCCAGAAGATTAAGGTTGAGGACTCTAATTTTGAGTAATATAGTGCTACATCAGCCTCACACTTTACAAGCATGGCTGCCGCCGCATTTGATCATGACCACACACTGCTCTAAATTGGTCGTCATTTTATTAACACTTTTAGGAACATCCTGTTAATAAACCAGCCTTTGCCATCAATAGATATGGTGACGCTTTGTACATAGACATCGACAATGATTAATACGCCCAGGCGACTTCCATCGCCGTAAGAGCCGAAAATAGGCTTGATTGCCAGACTTTATGTTCGAAAATCCGCTCTTGCATTGTATGCTTTATAAGTCTGTCACATTTCAGGATTATACAGACATCGCCACACTATTCGTATTTTTACATGGACTGGGGGTCCGTTTACAAATGGCCGCAGCAGTTCCCCCACTTCAGAACCGGCATCTGAGCATGCGAGAGTCACCTGACCCCGCGGTCCAATTGGCAGCCGGGTACCGCGGGAGTCACCTGACCCCGCGGACCTATCACAGCACCTGAAAATCGGCAGCGATGCCGGTAAAAGAAAAGGGCTGCACTCGGTCGGCGTTCGAGTGCTGAGAGGACGCCGACCTTTACTCTTCCACCGGTAACATTTTATCCACTTTGTTTCAGGCCAGCATACTTGTACAAGGTAGGAGGAGGCTCCGTGACCGAGATAACCTAGTTTCTTTCTGGTCTTTTCTTTTAGTAATTTCTCTAAGGGGAGATAGGACCACGCTCACCTATGGGGGCTGGATTCCGGATTTTAAAGTTGACATTACATAGAGTTTGATGTGCAGAAAATGGAGGGGAACACCAGGTGACCGCATATATGTTTGTTTGTATTACAGCATTCGAGAATCAGTGTCTCTTGCAGTGGCATTAAAAGTAAGTTGCCCTGAAGAAATTGCCTGATAGAAACCAAGGCAATGAAACATGTCGGCTGTATGTAGGGTGTGAATCGATAGGTAGTATTCACACCCTCCTTTTTTACTGTTTATGTGTTTACTGTTTGCAACAAAGAAAGGAACAAAAGTAAAGTTGATGGTCCTAGTTGCGCAGTGTCTTATATGTTAAATGTTCAATGTTGTTAGTTGTGTGACATATAAGTTGTGTTCACTGCACCATCCACTGTCTTTTTATTTTTTTGGGGTCTGAGACACGTTTACGTTATAGCTTGATGGCACCAATGATGAGAACAGGGCCAACCTGGTGAGTACCAGCCAGGGGTCCCATTGGTGGTTCGCCCGTGAGGTGCCATCTCGCTTTTCTCACATTATTTGTTTGTGCTGTCCTATATGTATAGATCAGAGAGGTTGTTTTTTTAAAGAGGCAATAGACTGAAACATTTGGACTATCCTTATATTGAAAGGATTCCCTTGGGTGACGAATGTCCACCGCTAATGTTTACAGACCAATAATTGAATATTGCCACAAGAACTAGGACTGGTGTTGTTGATTAGCTTATTGTGTTCAGCGGGCCTAACTGGATCTCGGTAGAAGGCCAATGCTCCATCGCAGTCGGCCTGAACTTATAGGTTTGTCTCAGTCCAGCGCTAACAGATAGCCACAGTTGGCACTTTACATCTCTTAGCACTGAGTTTACTAAAAATGTAACCATTAATTATATACAGTTCTTCTCATTGGATTTTTGTGATTTTGGTTTAATTATTAAATCCAACTCTATTTTCCTAACTTGGTCTGCGATCCTTTTTGTGTGGTGTTTCACTGTTTTACAGTTTCAAGTGTTACACAAAAACTTTACACAGTACCACTAAGTTGAGCCTGTTTGATTTGTGCCAAGCTACCTAGGGGTGAGCACAGGTTAATTTAGGGTATACTGGTGCCTTAGCCTGAGAAGGATTGTGGTTGCTGCTTGACTAGGGCTAACTTCCCACTCAATCAACAACCCTATTTCTGACAGGCTAAATCTAGCATTGGCTTTGACATAATAGTAAAGTGATCCCAGAAAAAAAGTAATTGCTTCTTCAATGCCCTGGGCCACATAGTCACCCACAACTTAGGTGCCGATTCCGATCTCGTTCGGGTGGACCTCCCAGAGTAATCCAATGCCTTACCTTCCGATCAACTTGTTCCGGGAGCCGGATCGTTCAAATGACTAATTACGTGGTGCAAATGTGTCCAATTCCCGAGCGACACGCACGTCCCGAATCCAGCAACATTTTCTGTATGAGCGGGCTCTGTATACGCTGAATGAACTCATCCGGCGCCATTTCAAAAGCAGTTTTCTGGCAGGCAAGTACTATGCGTACCTCCTACGTGCCGAACAGGTCATCACCTCCAGCACATCACAGCATCCGGAAGAGCTGTTTTTTAGCTCTGATTTGCACCACAATGCCATCACCACGTACGACACAAAGCAGCCATGTATCCGATCGTACATGTCATCCCTATACTGTATGACTATGGTTGAATCAACAACCAGAACTGACAGGTTCATCACAGATGGCAAGTTAGACACCTGCCACACACAAAAACATCATGATCCTGCAAAAGGCAACACACCCATAGTGGGTGGATATCTATCCCAACAGCACTGTCCACCCCATAGTGGGTGGATGTCTATCCCCACCAGCACTGTCCACATGCAGTCCATTACATCACTAAATCATTTTTATCACTAAACAATATTTCAACAGCAATTTCAGTACACTCATCAGCAACATTATGTACACAAAATTCAAGTCAGAAAAAAAAAAAAAATAAGCTTTATTCAGCATTTGCATATATAAAATCAAAATTTCTGAATAAAAATAGGGCCAATAGCCAGTTCATGTTAATGAGTCCTTCAGGGGGTAAACATTATGAGTCATCATGCATAGCTTGCCTGTATTGACATAACGAGAGAACATCTTCCATTGGTGGCCATCTTTAAGAGCAGGCTAGGCACCTCAGGGACAGGTTAGGGTGCACAAGTATGGGTTAATGGAGGAATAGGGGATACTGGAGTGTCCGTATCAACTGCAATGGACATGTCGAATTGAGGGGGTGCTCCACTGCAGTGGTCATGTTGCATTGAGGGGGATGTGGCTCCCCTGCTGTGGACATGTTGGATTGAAGGGGCGGGAGCTCCACTGCAGTGCCAATGTCTGATTGAGAGGGAGGGGGCTCCACTGCAGTGGACAGGTCACATTGGGGGCCAGGGTCTCCACTGCAGTGGACAGAACTGACAGAGGGTGTGGTTTAGTGGGAGTGGAAGTGCTTGTGGTGGGGGGATGGCCTTAATATCTTGGGGATGGTGTAATGTTGTGTGAGTAAAACTAGGATGGCTTGTGATGTCTGAACTTTAGGAGGGGTGGCCTGGCCTCTGGAGGATGTAGATTTTGTGGTGGAAGTGTGGAATGGTGGTGGGGTTATGCTTTTCTTTGTCCTGGGGGATGTACCAGTGAGGGCCTCAGTGTTTCTACTCTTAGGGGAGGGTGTGCGTGAATTCGCGGATCTCTTCTCTGTGTGTGGTAATTTCTTCTTCCCCTTGCAAATCTTGTCTGATGTATCAGTGGGGAAGAGGCGAAGGTCACAGAGGAAGACCCTCTGGGAAGGGGAGGTTGCAGGAGATTCAAGGGTAGGTTTTTGCAGGGAGAGGTAGCTGAGGAATGCTGAATGGTTATGGATGGGTGTGTGTTTGTTTTTGCCCTATCTCCTGTGAATTTGATGTCCGTCCCCTCAGTGTGCTTTCATGTTTGTTTGGACTTTGTTTTAAGTTGCTGTTTGCTGCTTGTGCCTGTTGTGTGCCTGTTGTGTAAGATGATCCTTTTCTGTTGCATGCTACACAACCTGGCAGTGAGGAATGAGCTACCTATCATCCAAGATGACGTGAACCAGCAGCCTCCAGCAGGGGAGGATCCAGCCCCAGGTCATGTTGCCAGTGATGATGAGGGGGAGGAGGATGTTCGGAGACAGCTCATCAACAACTTTTTCTCATGATTGTAAATATACAATGATGACTTTACTAAGCTTTTTCTTTGCATGAACTATGTCTGATGTACAATATCTATGCACACGTGTGGGTGCATGCTACTTGACATGATTCTTGTAGTTGTTATGTGTCCATTGAGTTTCTATGTTCACCAGTACAGTGTTGACATGACTTCTTGCTAGTGTTCACAATTCATAAGACTTGTGTATGAAATGTCTATTGGAGATGTATGCAGAATTTTAGGTATGTAAAGACTGTTCTATGTCTCTCCTTCACAGGGTACTTTGGCTGTTGTAAGGTGACATGTGACCTGCAAAACACACAATGCTGTCACAGAGTGCAACTTTTCTTGGGATCAGGAAGCTGTGCCATACACTCAATTCAGAAGATTTTGTAACGTCTTGGTTAGTGTGAGCTTATTTTCACAGTGTGATTAGAATGCATCTGTTGTAGATGCAACATGTTGTGACTGTGTAATAAACATGTGCTCCACCTTAAGGAGTACCTCATCTGTATACACACATACAACATTGTTTTGCATACTGTATCTGTGCCCTGAGTTCCACTGTATCTGACAATGTTTAGCGTTTGTGCATTAAAATGTATTTTCAGTTTACAATAGTGGAGGCAATGAGGATGTATGCCATGTGCTATTTGTGTTTTGTTGACCTTGTTGTGTGTATCTCTTATATGTTTCACATCACAATCACTCACCAGACTGTGTTTTAATTGCTTGTTTCCTGCAAAAGACTTGGTTTTTAGGGCATCATCTCTGTGTTACAAACAGTTTTTGATTCACCACAGAGGCAAGTATTGTGTGATTATGATTTTATTATGATGCCTGTGTCTAAGACTACAAGTAAGTGATAGTGCAGTACAAACTTTAGGAATCCAAAGTTCACAGAGGAGTTGTTAGTGGTAGTAGATGAAATTTTAAGAGCCAAGTCCACAGTCATTTGAATCATTGATCTAACCCTCCATTGGATCACTGACATAATATAGAATGCCAAAATATCGACCTACCAAAATATCGAGGTAAAAATATAGAATGCTAAAATATCGACCTCCTATCTCCAAACAGGTATGTACAAAAATTTTGAATCAAAAATATCGATGTAAAAAATATAGTTAGCCAAAATATCGATTTTTTTTAAATGCTTTAAATTAATTAAAAATTAATGAAATAATAAATATAATGAACTTAAACATACTTAAAATACTTAAGTAACCTTAAAATTAATAAATAAATAATGTAAGTAAAAAAAACATACAAATTGATTTGTTAACACATATATATATATATATTAATGTAATATTAATAAAAAAATACAATATTTTTTACCTTAGGAAGCGGAAAGGGTAAAATTTACTATTACCACTCCAGTGAGTGCAACAGCAGGGAAAGCGTTGGATAACGTAGGGGTAAAAATTACTATTCCCACTCCAGAGAGTGCAACAGTAGGGAAAGCGTTGGATAGCGTAGGTGTAAAAATTACTATTCCAACTCCAGAGTGTGCACCAGTAGGAAAAGCGCTGGATAGCGTAGGGGCAAAAATTACTATTCCAACCCCAGAGAGTGCAACAGTAGGGAATGCGTTGGATAGCGTAGGTGTAAAAATTACTATTCCAACTCCAGAGTGTGCAACAGTAGGGAAAGCGCTGGATAGCGTAGGGGTAAAAATTACTATTCCCACTCCAGAGAGTGCAACAGTAGGGAAAGCGTTGGATAGCGTAGGGGTAAAAATTACTTTCCCACTCCAGAGAGTGCAACAGTAGGGAAAGCGTTGGATAGCGTAGGGGTAAAACTTACTATTCCCACTCCAGAGAGTGCAACAGTAGGGAAAGCGTTGGATAGCATAGGGGTAAAAATTACTTTCCCACTCCAGAGAGTGCAACAGTAGGGAAAGCGTTGGATAGCGTAGGGGTAAAACTTACTATTCCCACTCCAGAGAGTGCAACAGTAGGGAAAGCGTTGGCTAGCGTAGATGTAAAAATTAATATTCCCACTCCAGTGAGTGCAACAGTAGGGAAAGCATTGGATAGCAAGAGGGTAAAAATTACTATTCCCACTCCAGTGAGTGCAACAGTAGTAAATACTTCATATATAAATAAAAATAAAATAAATAATAATACCAATTACAAAATAAATAAAATACTTAACACTTTTATATAATATATTAATTAATCAATTAAAAATTCAAATTAATTAATAAAAATAATTACCTACTAATACAAATTATTTTCCAATTAACAATAGATTAATTAACAATTAGAAAATAATTAAAAATGTGATAACATAAAAAACATTAAAAATAGAATTACTTACAATCAAATTACTCCCCACCCTAATCCCCTATAAACCCACAACCCACTACAGAAACTAAATTAATAAAAAAAACATAATTATCAATTAATACATTAATTAAAATGAATTACCCATTATATTTTAATTAATTACCAAATAATAATTAATTAAAAATTATTTGACAATAAATACAAAGAAATAAATTAACATATTTAATTATTTATAATTAAATAACTTCCCACCCTATTCCCCTATAAACCCACAGCCCGCTACTGAAAATAAATTACTAAAATTAACATATTTATCAATTAATCTATTATTTGTAATTATTTACCAATTATATTTTAATTAATTACCAATTAATAATTAAATAATAATGAATTTGAAAAAAACAATAAATGAACATATTTAGTTAATTATAATTAAATTACTTCCCACCCTATTCCCCTATAAACCCATAACCCGCTACAGAAAATACATTACTATAATTAACATAACTATCAATTAATCAGTTAATTAAAAATAATTACCAATTATATTTTAATTAATTAACAATTAATTCAAAATAAATACCAATAAATAAATTAACATATTTAAATAATTATAATTAAATAACTTCCCACCCTATTCCCCTATAAACCCACAACCCGCTACAGAATTATATTGCGCAAAAATTAAATACAATAAAAATAATAATTAATATAAATAATACAATAAATATACACTTTTCAAACATATACTAACATAGAAAACACTTTAAAAATTGATATTAACTTACTTACCTCAAATTCGATATTTTTGTAGTCTATATTCTGTCCATTCTATATTTTTGTAGTCTATATTCTGTCCATTCAATATTATGTCCATTCTATATTTTTAATTCGATATTTTTAATGCTATCCTATTCGATATTTTTGTAGTCTATATTCTGTCCAGTGATATTATGTCCAGTCCATATTTTTTTATCAATATTAATGCAAATCGATAATAAAAACTCAATATTTTGACTGTATACCCCTCCATCACGTGTGAGAGAGTTCAGTGACAGTCAACAAAGTAAATGCTTTGCACCCAATGGAGGATATCAGGAGCAGGTTTTTACTTCCTGTGTGGGGGGGTATGGCCATCTTTCTCACATTTGTCCTTCTTCGGAGGAGCCCTCTTCTTCTATTGAGGGGAACGCTCAGGTGTAGGCTGCTGCGGTGCAGGGGACTCTCCAACAGATTCCTCATCTGTTCCTCTGCCAGTTGCAGATGTAGTGCCAACATATGTAATGGGCACACAGGGAGATGGGGTCAAGTTGTCAGCAATCTGGTAGAGGCAGGTGAGTATGTCCCTGTGCACCACAGTGAGGTCATCAATTGTATTCATTTTGGACTCTTTTCTGGACATGTGTGTGTGTCCATTCTAGACATGTGTGAGTCCATTATGGAAATGCGTGAGTCCATTTTGGCATGATGGATAGACTGCTGCTATTGCATGTCCTTGAGGATCCCATCTACCTAGCAAAAGTCTCCGGAGCATTCTCGATCTGCATTTAGAACGCATCCCAACTGTGGGTCAGCTTGTTCAGCTGCACCATCTGTCATGACGGGACCTCACCCTGCAGCCCCTCACACCACCCCTACCCACACAAACAGGACCAGTTGTTGCAGACACAGACAACACTGAGCCTCCTTCAATGTTGACACTTTTGTTGTTGTCCGCCAACTCCAGAGTGACCTGTGTTGCTGTGCCTTCTGTGTTTCCTTGCCTTGTTGTGTCCGTGTTTTTAGAGGTCATCTGGGGGTTGCCAGATGTTGATGGAGTGGTCGCAGAGGGTTCTGAAGTTACAGGTGCTGGTGCTGTATGCAGATCCACACCGGTGGCGCCAGGTTGTTCATTGTCATCTGAAGAGGACTGAGAGATGTCCATAATTGAATGCTCACGGTCAACCAGAGTCTGGGACTGAGATTCTTGTTCGGTTCCTGCAGTGTACCCGGCAGGCCCTGTGGGTACAATGTATGTTTAGTTTGTGCACAGGTCAACATGTTTTCCATATAAATTTTCCATTGTGCATTATGATGAGTGTATGTACATTGCATTATCCTCAGTTGTCACAGACACAGGCCTATATTAGTAAATAACATTGTAAATTTGACAAGAAGTTTTTTTCTTAGCATGTTGAGCTTTGTGCTTAAATATGTCAAGTATTGTTTCTTGGACTGTACATAGACATTGAAAGTCAAGTGCCACCCTGTGCCTGACACTGGCGTGTTGTTATTTCCCACATTTGTGCTTTTACAATGACATATGTACTCTTCCCCTTACTATGTGTTGTAACATTTGTGCTTGTGTGCTGGGATTTGTTCATGTATTTTTGAGTCACATTGGTGTGGCTACCATCACACTCACAGTCCAGTATGTATGTGAGCATTTGAGATTTACTATTTTGTTATATGTGTTCCTAGTTCACATCTCATTGCACACATGTGAATGTGTTTCATTAGCAAATGGTGTTGCTGCTTAATTTTGTGCGTTATAACATCATGTATAGTGTATTTGTCCTCTATGGACAGATTAGTTAACCAAGGCAGCTTTATTGCATTTCCGTGCTCAGTACTGTGAGGTACAGAGGTTTGTGTGCTTGTGTTATTCTGTTGTGAGTTGTACGCCTCCTCCCACCCAGTCCAGATTACTCCTTGCGTTAAAAGTGTCAATGACAGTGAGGGGAGTGTACTACCAAGGATGCTGACAGCGCTGCATGATGTAGTTGTTGAATGCAGCTCACAACAGTCCTTTATGTAAATGACACCATACAACAGTGTCAGCTATGTTGCTGTGGCCATTCCATTCACTGTCAGGTATCCCTTGACAATGATGGATATGTTGCTTTGTATGTGTGTTTTGATGTGTGCTATGTCTGCATCTCACCATGTCCTGTACTCCACACACCTTCACAGCCTGGCCGAGGGAGCACCCCTGGGACAATGCTTCCCCAGACAGTGCTGGAAATGTACAGTGAAGATTTTTTAGAGTGTGGACTGGTGTGACAGGGCCAGAGCCTGGGCGTGATTTGTGGCCAATCATTACATAAGGCCCATGTGTCAGCAATCTTGCTGGTACATTTCCTTTCACTGTCATGGACCGACTGGTCACAAGAGTGCTATTTGATTTGGCTGAGAAGGTGTGTGTTGGGCAGGCCTTCATAGTAGTTGAAGTTATTGAAGAAACTCCTCCTCCCTGAAACAACTATGCCACCATGAACCATGCTTCCATGCCAGTGATTAAAAGTTTACCTTCAAGATATCTGACAGTGGTGGCCTGGTGTTTGTTTGTGCACAACTCCCAACAGGACCTTGTGCTCCCCACAGCAGAACCCAATGTCAGCCATCTTGGCAGTACATTTCCACTCCCTGTTAAATGAGCATAGTTCAAGGTGGGCTTGATGGGCCATGTGGGAGGAGGATTGTTAGCTGCAACTATAACTCCCATGATGCTTTTGGCTACTCCAACCTTACCATCAATCCCAACCTCTCTTCCTTTGACTCAGCTTTCCCGGGAGGGAATGTGTGGAAACAAGACACCTGCTGTATATGATTGGTGTCTGGATCCCATTGCCTTGCTGTGAGTTAGTGCTAAGTTTGTAAATATTTTTACATGGTGAACTTTCCTGTTACATTTTAGGTATGTTGTTGGTTACGATTTATATTTGATTACATATCCCATCATGGACAGGGGCAACTCACACCAGGTCCCAGTTTCAGGCATCTTGGAAGTAGATTTACCTTGGCTTTCAGGTTGTGCATTGTCCCAGGTGTGGTGTTTGCTGTTGGTGGTAGGGGTGTATGTGTGACAGGGCCTGCTGGTAGATTTAGTCAGAAGTTTACCCTCAAGATGTCTGAGAGTGGTGGCCTAGTGTTTGTTTGTGCACTACTCTCAACAGGGTCTTGTGCTCCAAACAGCATTGCCCAGTGTCAGCCATTTAGGCTTTACTTTTCCTCTCCCTGTGAGTTGGGCATAGTTCAAGGTAGGCTAGATGGGCCATGAGGGAGGAGGATTGTTAGATGTGACTACAACACCCCTCATGCTTTTGGCTGCACCCACCTTCCCAGCAAACCCAACCTTCCTTCCTGTGACACAGGTTCCCTGTGAGTGAGTGAAACAGTGCTGGCAAGATGTCTGGCAGTGGTGGCCTGGTGTTTTATTTAGCACTACTCCCAACAGGGCCTTGTGCTTCCCACACCACAGCCCAATTTCAGCCATCTTGGCAGTACGTTTCCACTCCCTGTGAGATGGGCATAGTTCAATGTGGGCTTGATGGGCATGAGGGAGGAGGATTGTTAGCTGTGACTATGACTCACATCATGCTTTTGGCTACATCCACCTTCCCAGAAAACCCAGCCTTTCTTCCTGTGACTCAGCTTCCCTGTGAGTGAGTGAAACAGTACTGGCAAGATGTGTGACAGTGGTGGCCAGGTGTTTGTTTGAACCCTACTCCCAACATGGCCTTGTGCTCCTCACAGCAGAGCCCAGTGTCTGCCATCTTGGCAGTTCTTTTTCACTCCCTGTGAGATGGGCATAGTTCAAGGTGGGCTTTATGGGCCATGTGGGAGGAGGACTCTTAGCTGTGACAATGACTCCCATCATGCTTTTGGCTACTCCCACCTTCCCAGTAAACCTAACATTCCTTCCGGTGACTCAGCTTCCCTGTGAGGTAGTGTATCAGTGCTGGCAAGATAGCTGACAGTGGTGGTTGGTGTTTTGAGGCCAAAACCTTGCTGTGTTTGTTAGTAAGTTTGTACATTTATGATATACTTACATATTACTCTTAGATTGCAGGTATTGTGTTTGTCTAACTGGCATACACATCACAGGATCATTTGCTTTATGTTGATATGGCTTTGCTAACAGTGATTGGTATCACTGTCCCCATGACCCTGGGTGTGTATTGGCTCACAATATTGGCTAGATGGATATGTACTCACCAGACTCTGGTATTCCTGATAATCTGTGGATGCCATCTGGTGGAAGGATGGCCCACACCTTCCACTCTCGGGAACAGAAGTGTGTAGGTTTTACAGGAGGGCCACTGCCGGTCTATTGGCTCAGGGCATGGTCTCTGCCAATCAGCTTCTTGACCCTCCTTCGCACATCATAGTACCTGTTCCTGATATTGTCCAATGTGTGCAGGCAAAGTACTTGTACGTTCACCTTGTTGACAATCCTCTCCCACATCTTAGTTTTCTGGGCCATGGGGGGTTTCTGTTGGACCAATGTACCAAGTATCTGTGGCTCTATTCTGAGAATTCCATCTACCATGACTTCCAACTCACTTTCTGTGAACTTTGGATCCTTCTTTGGGGGATTGTTGATGGGTGGTGGTGGAGATGGATGTGTGGGTGAGTGTGAAAGTGGGAGTGAGTGAGTATAAGTAAAGATGTGTGTTTTAGAGTCTGTTATTTGACAGGAGCTATTGGTGCGCAGGTTGTGTGGTGGGTGGGTTGTGAGTGTATGTCTCAGTGCAGTGTAGTGGTAGTATCTGCTGGCAGGTCTGTTGAATTTGCAAAGGATCATGGTAATGATGTTGGACCTTTCTATAGGTGGAGTTGTGGGTGTACCTATTTTTTTCACTTTTGCCAATGCTTATTTGAACTTTTTCCGTCTGTTTCTGTTGTATTTAGTTGAGCATGACGGAGACGTTTATTTGACCACAATGAATACTTTTTTAAGCATTGGCGGGGTAGTCTGAGTCTGTCCCATTCACGTCATGCTAAATTACAGCGTTTACGTACAAGTCGGTCCTATTGGGCTCCTTCCCGGAAGATGTACTCGGAGATTGATTTCTGTACGTGTCGGCGGTCCGTATTGTGCTCCGTGTGAGTCAGTTGTATTTGACAAGCGTCACATCGTACTCCGCCGGTTGGACAGCACGCGTATGTGTCGGTCAGAATACATTCCGTTTTATGTCGGTCAGAAGGTTTTCCGAGCGGGATCGGGATTGGGCCCTTAGTGATTAATGCAATCCAATTGAATATGCAGCTTAAATCCTTGATGGTTAGATTTTTCCAACTTTTCCTAGCTACAGTATATTTAATAATTTGTAACTGAAAATTCAAACACTTCATTAGTGCCCAACCCACTCTGAATGCCAAATTGTGTATCTGGGAGGCTTGTATTGTCATCTACCCAGGTCTCCAATATGTCCATTAATAGTTTCCCCATTAGGTTGACATTGGATTCTAAAAAAGGAAATTGGGCTGTAGCACTTGGAGTCACTCCAGTCACTTTTTTAAAGTAAAACAGCGATTATTGAATGGAACAAGGATAGGGCAATTCACATTAATAGCACAGATTATAACATTTACCAGTACAGGGACTCACAACTCCATGGTATATTTGTAGACATCTATAATAACAGCAACTGCAAAGCTCAGAAAGGCAGAAATGTTTTGTGGTGGCTCATTCACAGGCAACTTACTAGATTATACTAGCTGAGACAAGGAATATATATCGCTGAAGTGTGTCAGACATTTATCAGCAGAAATCATAGTAACCAAGCCTGGGCCAGAGGCTTCTTAAAAAAAGGGGGAACAGATTACTTTCCAAAAAACAAAAATTCTTTTAGTACTGCTAGTTGTTTGCAAGGTGTTCCAAGCTTGCACTCTTAATCTTATTGTCTTAACCTACACATCTGTTTTTATACTTTAGCTTGATGACTTGTACTTCCACAGCATTACGCAGCTTACTTTTTAATACTAAGCATGGGCTGAAAATTTGTTCGGCTCCCGTAAGTCGCAGATTTTTGGCAATTTCGCGATCCGCGACTCGCGCAAAATTGCCAAACAATCCGCAATTTGCAAGTTTGCAAATTTTTTTTGCTTGTTCGCACTTTAAAAATACAATCTTGCACGCACTGCGTTGACTTTCCTTGATTCTGAGTTTGCCGAGTTGTTTTCATCCTGCGAACAAGATGGCCGCACCCAAAAATGACCGCATGGGTAAGTTTGCGGTAGCCGCACTGAAAAAAAACACAACAACAAGCCAAAATAAAAAAAATTGCAAGTTTGCCCAATTTGTGAATTTTGCGGACCGCGAATTCGCTTTCGCGTGAATTTGCGGACCGCGAATTCGCAAATTTTGCCCATACCTATTTAATACTATCAAAGCCATAAGTACACATTGCTTCCGCTATCACTATCCTGGTGGGACTGGCTGTCCCAGGATACCTTGCTGCTCCTGGTTGGGGGGTGCCAACAACGCACTTATAGCACTTCCTCGACCCCTCAGCGTGGGATGCCAAAACCACACATGGCTGCTGCTGATCACTATCCTGGTGGGATTTGCAGTCCCAGGATACCTTGCTGCTCCAGGATGAGTGATGGGCCGACAATGCACTTATATCACTTCCTCGACCTCTGCAGCGCAGGATGCCTAAACCATACATGGCTGCTGCTTATCACTACCATGGTGGGACTCACAGTTGCAGGATACCTTGCTGCTTCAGGATTAGTGATGCACCAATAACGAGCTTATAGCGCTGCATTGACCCCGTGGCGTGACAGGCAACACCCAGGTAAAGGCTGGGCCAAGGGTGGGCCAATCCTGTGCCTGGAGGAGGCCAGGCCACCCCCCCTAATGTCTGTGTCAGGTGAGATGTGGGCTAGCATAGTACATGAACAGACTGTTTGTTTGTCCAAGCATGGGAAAGAGTAAAGCAAACAAGCGTCTCGTACAGCATCATAAGCTGGGAAGCATTGATACCATACTTGAGAGGACGCTCAGAGTAATAAGTACTGAAAACGCCTAACTGAGCGCAGAATTTCCTGGGGGCAAGGGCTGTGCCCGGGTGAGTCAGCAGATTGCCAGGAACTGAGAACTAGTAATACATATGGCACTATTAGTAGGGACTCAGTGACAACCCTAGTAGAGGATGTTAAAAGCAAGAGCCTGGCTGATACAAACAGTAGAGATTAATTGAGGGTAAGCATACACAAATGCACAGTCTTAAAGGGTACCTCAAGTCATTATGCCTCCACTGAACCAATTCCAAAATGTAAAAAATCAGCTCCATGTGCACTGTGCAGGAGATTGGAACCCGTAAGACAATGGTAGAGGGCAGAAAGGATGTAGAAGACCCTCCAAATGCTGATCTTATGCTTTTTTTATTGAAGGAGGTACTAAATCTGAGTCTGGCACCTATATTGGAGCAGTTGACAGAAATGAAGGGGACTATAAAGGCAAAACCGCTCTTCTGTCTAACTTGTGGTACCCATAGTCATACCCTGCCAGGGTATAATATCTGAACTGCTATGTTACATAAACCCATGGAAGAGAATAAGGAAAAGTTAAACACAGTCACATCAGCAAATGCTGTTAGCCACACAAATCAGCAGCATGACATGGTGCATAGGGAGGGTGAGAGAGGTATCTTTGTAAGACGGCATGACAGGGGACGTGACATTCCATGTTTATCCTACAGACCCCCTCCCCTTGAGCCTCTACCTTCTTGTGATGGAGCCACAGTACGAGAGAAAACTAGTCTGGAAATTTCAAATGATAGCACCACAATAGTGAACTTTACACCGGAGTGCTGCCCTTACATTATGATATTGGCGGGTATACCGCCATTAAAGAAGACACAAAATGAATCCTGGGAACAGGCCCGGAAGAAGGTAACACACTGGCTAAAGGTGAACAAGCGTATAAATGGCATTGAGGCTGAAGACATTATAATAGTAAGGTGGGTAGGATGGTTGAGGCCCGATCCCAATGATGTCCCAGGTGACTGCATAGTTGTACATTTTAGGAACCCCAGTGTTGCATCACTAAATAGTGATCTAGGGAATTGAATGTTAAATTCTAATATAGTGGCATTACCACTTGGATATTTCTAATAAACATGCAAATGTGAGGAATGTGGTTGCCTTACCCACTCTGTTTAACCAAGCATGCCCAGGGATTATATGTTCTACCAGATATCCTCCTCTGCAGGATTGTAATAATGTTGATTGACAGAAGGGACTATCCAGGCATACTGGATCAGATGAACTACTTGAGTCTGTGTAGCCAAGTGTAAGTCATTATCCGAACCTGGCAACTGACACCCAGCCAGCTGATACTTAAATAATCATGACCTCCACAGCAGTAGACACTTGTTCTCTTAGTGTAGCAATCCCGAGTCTAGCATTTGCTGCTGCTAGAAAAAATAAAACATTAAGGGCCAGATGTAGGTAAATTCAATTTAGCGAGTCCTTAATAGCGATTTTTACCAAATTGCTATTAAGGACTCGTTAAATTGAATGTAGGTAGGAATCTCAACAATATTTGCGATTCCTTAATATTCCTTAATTGCGAATTGCACATTGAGATACGCAATTAAGAAATACCATCCCATTTGTTTCTATGTGCCAAGAGACCCATAGGAATTAATAAGATTTGCGCCTGCAAATTTGCAAGTAAGAGGCACTCACAAATTTTGGGCGCAAATTCAAGGGTGCAAGGGTTCCAAAAGGACACCCTGTTGCACCCCTGAAATGGGCATGTGTGCACATGTGGCGCACATACATGCCCTAAGGGCATGAATATATGCCACATGGCACTTTTAAAAAACTTTAAAAAGTGCTTTTTCAAAGGAAATCGCTAATTACCACCAACTTGAAGTTGGTGGTAATTAGCGATTCCTTAAGGCTAAAGTGCACTTTCTTTTGTGCTACTTACATTGCATTTAAGGAATCACAATTTGCGATTCCTTAAATGCAATCGCAAAATAAGGAATTGCAATTTTTGTGATTCCTTATTTTGTGAGTAGGTTTAATCTTACCTACATTGCTCCGAGCAAAATTTGGTGATGCAGTGCACGCAACAAAATTTGTTTTATTTATTTATGTGTTTAATTACCTGTTAAACTCCGTAATCCATACATTACTACCTCCCACCATGCCCCTCCCCCTCCCCACGTCACCGCCCTGCAGGAACTCCTACTGCCGACAGCGGCTGATAAGGCTTTTTAAGTATAAAGCTGCCCTTGCAGAGACTGCACCTGAAAGGGGGTGTTACATATTTATCTGCATGGGAGGAGATGTTAATGCTAAACTGCCAGGGACACAGATTTGCATGACAGTAGAAGGGGTAGATGTTGGGGATTTAAGGGGCAGGGAACTGCAAGGTCTTTAGCTTCAGCTGATATGTCAATGATAATGGATTGGACAGGGGCAGATAATTTTGCTTTTCCTACTTTTAGGTGTAGAAATAGTAATTCTGTAATTGGTTATATTGTTGTTTCTCGTAATGTTACACAATTCCTATTGCAAAGCAACATTATTAACACTAACTTTGGGGGGCATAATTTGGTTGACATGGAGCTGGCTGTTCCTTCCCGGAAGGAGTTCAAGATTGTGACCGTCCTTAAAGACCTATTCCCATCCAGTGATAATCTTAGGGTCTGTTGAAGTGTGGCTTATCCTGCATCATTTATGCAAACAACGATTAAAGAGAATATGGATCTAGCCCTAATGTGTCTATCTCAAAGGTCTGATGGATGGCAGATGGTGGGTTTATTTGATGCCCTGTGCCATGCTATTAGAATTCTGCTTTCTAATCCATTTGCAAAGTTGCCCCAGACCCTGCGCTGGTTTATTAAGGAATGCCCTAGAGCAAACAGCGTACTGCGTAATGCCCTGGTCAGGAAGTACTGAGAGCGGAGTTCGATCATCACTCTACAGAAACAGTATAAGCTGGTATTAAGTCATAGGCATAACAACATTCATATACAGCAATGGAAGATATTGAGGCACACTGCCCAGACCAAAAACAGTAACATTTTCTGTGGTGCAGTAAATAACGTGCATTTATTTGATCAGAGATTGTTTCATTCTAGCCGTCATATAAACAGCAAGACCTGGATAGCTAATTTTTGGCAAATGCATTCTTCTCCGGAAGAAAAGGGTACAAGTTACTTGGTGGAGTAGGTGGCTGGATCCAATCAAAAAAGGGGGGAGAAGAAGAAACTGTGATCCATTCTGCTTCCTTGTCGTAATACAAAATATCAAAGGGGAATGGATCACTTGTACCTGAGTAGCCAGGGTTCAATTCCTTGCTGTTTTTCAATAAAAAACCCTCATTCATGTACAAAGGGCATGAGGTGGTATATCTTGGTTCTCCGCCTTGTTAAAAACGTGACAGCATCATCACTGGGTTTCTTTTTCTCGTATGCTATCCTCCACCAGGAGGAGAAACCACTGGATATTGCAGTAGTGATCAGTGATGAAAAATGGAAATGCTCAAGTGAGGTGAGTTAAAAAAGGACCCTGCCTTACCTAAACTGTACCTTTATTCAGTTCAGAATGGAGGAAGGTAAAAACAATGTTGTGCTTGGAAAGACACATTATTAGTCTAATGCACTAGATTATCCATGTGAAAGGTCGACATGTTTCATCCCCATAAAATAGCCCAAACGGGTCGAGGAGCTGTGTTCAAGACCTAAAAATGTGGAGGCTGCGAGTTGTCACAGCCTAGGTGAGGGCGGCATTAGCTCACCAAATTAAACATAGTTCATAAAATACCTAAGCTGAGAGTCCCTAATTACAGACTCCCTCAGGGTGCTGGCAGGTGTTTTGACCTGTTGGCGTGGTTCCTCAGCACAACTTGTGTTCGCGACATGTTTCAGCCCAATAAAACTGCCCGGACATGTTGGGCGCCTTCTTCAGGACTGAAAAATGTGGAGGCTGTGAGTTGTTACAGCTCAGGTGAGTGCAGCATTAGCTCACCAAATTAAACATAGGTCATAAAGTACCTAAGCTGTAAAAAAAAAGAAACAGAAAGAGTTAATTTGATAATGTCTCATTTTGCATTAAAAATACTCTCACAGTAATGTGTTCTGTCTCAATGCTCATGTTATCTAAATAGAGAAGCAATCTTGATGCCATGTGTGCACTTGAAGAGAATAATAAGCATCTAAAAAAAATGGCAATTTTGTATTCCCGTTTGCTACTAAAAATGCTAAGGGTGCCACAGAGTCAACCTCCCTGCTTATGGAGCAGGTGGCATGTGTCAAGACAGACATAAACCTTTGTATGTAGTTTAGTTATGATAAAACATAATTGTTGGTATGTATAAAGGTAAGAAGTTCAAGTGAAAACATGTACACAATACATCAGGGGAACGCTGATTCTTCATAATTAAGGATAGGATATGTGTTTGCAAAGCGCTCGAATGCCGAGGCGCTGGTGTATGTGGAAGTGGGGCAGCCTGCATTACAAGGACTATATTGAGGCAAACAGCCAGGTCTTTAGTTCTTTCCTAAAGGATTGTCTTTTAGACTGAAATCTCATGGCTATTGGCATATTATTCCACAGCTTTGCTGCACAGTTAGGAAACCCCATCTCACTTTCCTATCAATGTGGAGAAGACCCAAGTTACTGGATCTTAGGGCACGAGCTGGGGTATAGGGCCTGAACATTTTTTGGATGTCTTGAGCTCCTCCCCCATAAAATGCTTTTTGGACCAGGCATAGCGCCTTGCATTCCACCCGTTGCTGAATTGGAAGCCAGTGGAGTGCTCTGATTCCAGCAGAGGTTGGTTGGCCTCTAGGAATATTTAAAAGCAACCTCATGGCGGCATTCTGCAATGACTGCAGCCAACTCATCTGGGTTTTGTTAATCCCCAGCAGCCATCACAGTAATCAAGTTTAGCTAGTAGAAGAGCCACCACCACTGTCTTTTGTAATTCCTGCCCAATAAAAGGAGGAGGTAAGACAATTTACCTGAGTAGAGAAATTTAACAGGCTATCAAAAATAACTCCAAGGTTTCTAACCTTAGGTACAGGGCTAGGGCATTCTCCTGCTCTCACTGGCCACCAGGAGTCATTCCATAGGGGTAGCCCCTGACCAAACTCAATGACCTCCGTCTTGTCAGTGTTGATTTTTAGGAAGCTATGGTTTATCCAGGACATAATCTCAACAAGACATGCATGAAAACTGTTAGCTGTATTTTAATTCTGTTTAGCAATCAAGATTATAAATTAGGAATCATCTGCGTATGACACCAGGGCAAAACCAAGCTTCCTAACAAGTCTGGCCAAGGACATAACATAGTTGTTAAACATTTTTGGTGACAACACTGATCCCTGTGGAACCCCACAGGGCAGATGGAAACTATCTGACTGCATGCCCTCCCAATGCAGGCTCTGCTCCCTTCCCTCCAAAAACGATGATAGGTGGGACAAAGCTAAGCCCTCAATCCCTACCTCCTGCAGCCTCTGCACTAACACAGTGTGGTTCACAGTGTCGAAAGCCGCCGACAGATCTTATAGTAAGAGGACTGCCTTGCCCCCTCCATTCACTATTCCTCAGATCTCCTCAGCCGCTACAATCAAGGCAGATTCTGTAGAATGGTATGATCAAAAACCATGCTGAGTTGAGTCCAACAGATTATTGGTATCCAGATACTCAGTTAGTACCTTATTCATCGACTTCTCCAAGATTTTAGCTGCTATAGGCAGACCAGCTATCTGGCGGTAGTTCTTGGGCTCGGTGGGATCTAAGGTAGGTTTTATCAAGATAAGCCCAATGTGGCATTTTTTTCCAGCAAACTGGGTAGCTACCTGACTCCAGCTCTTGATTTATTAACGGAGTCAGTTCATCTCCGATCCTACTGGTGGCCAGATGCATGATCGTGGTCGGGCAAGGGTCTTTGGGTGACACTGATTTTATGTAAAGAAGGAGTTTGCAAACCTCCTCCTTTGTGATTACTGGGAAGCTTGCTAGCCTAGCATCTATTATATCTTCCTCCACCTACAATTGATCTGGCTTGTCTGGGCCCGTTTGAGCATTCAGGAGGTCGTCATAGATTACTTGGACCTTAATCTGGAAATCTTTGGCCAGTTTGTTACACATATTTTGATCTGGTTGGAAAGTACTTGCCTACTGAGATTTGGAGAGCAGAGTGACTATTTTAAAAAGTTCCTCAGAGGAATTTCCAGCTTCCTCAATCTTGGTAGTGTAGAATAGTCATTTTGCGGCAATGATTGCCTCTTTATACTGTTGGAAAACAAGATTATAGGTTATTTTCTTATCTTCACTGTAATCTTTGGTATGCAGCATACCTTTGAGTCCCTAATTATGGACTCCCTGGGTGTGCTGTGGGTGCATTGACCTGTTGGAAAGAAGATTACATTTACCAATAGGTAAAGGGAAAGTTTTATGATACGTGTTATTCGGCTGGATTGGAGGCCATTAGTGTACCTCTCACATTGTACCTGGCTTGGTTACTCAGCACGAATTGTGCACGCTTGCCTTACGGTGCCCCGGGTGACGCGGGCAGGTTAGGAGCGATCATAATGTACTCGCTCAGGAGTGGCCACAGTAGACAGACTTCGTCAGATGCACTCTTAGTATATGTATCAGATCAATGTTGTGCCTAATACAACTGATGTAACAAGGAATTGGACATTATTAATCCTGGCATGAAAAATGATTGAATAGTTGTTTTCCGTACTCCTCTAATTACACTGTAAAATGATGGTATTGTATCATTATCGCAGCAGGGGCCCTCAGGACGTGCTTACAGGACTGATGATAGTCGTTTAATTGTCCATGGGTTTGACTCCTCATTCTGGTATGATGTTATCACCATTGCGGATGTCACAAATTATTATATTCTCTTGTTGTGAAAAAACTGCAGAGGTCATGAATTAGTATGTTCTTTCATTCTAGAAAAATAGACAGCGGAGGTCATGAATTAGTATGTTCTTGTATTTTAAAAGGCACTGCCATTATTTTTTGCAGGTATTTATGACAGTGGTATCGATGTGCTACTTTTGGGTGGAAGTGAAGTCCTCTTGGAGGTGGCTCTTGTATCTAGTAGTTGTGTCTCTTGTTGTAGGTGGTGAACGAACAGAGATATGATCTAGTTTCTAGAAGGAGGCGTTCTCAAGTTCAATGTATTTCCCCAGTTGAAGGTGTTTTATATTGATGTATGTCTGAAGTAAGGCCATGAGTGTAGGTTGGTATTAGTGCTCCCAGATTCACAGCGAATTGGGTCAGGTAGGTTCTGCATCTACTCCCTGTGTGTCAGGATCAGTCAGGGAATATTGTCGTTCAGACCTGTAGTGTTCGTCTTGAGGTGGTGTATCCATCTTTGTTCCTTTTCATAGAGAGTTTGTTCAGCATCTTGGTTTTTTATTTCTAAATTCTCCAGGATCTCCCAATATAGATCATCAACAGTGTGCTGTAGTTTACTGTAATGGGTTTTCGTCCGTTGTGGTGGTCTTGTGTGGACAAGTATGTTCTTGAAGTGCTTTTTTCTTTTATTAACAACCCTTGTCTTCGGCCATTTGAGTGAGCCTGATGTTAGGATTCTCTAATTCTTATTTATGATGTTTTTGACTTCATTAGTGGGTATGCTGTATATAGTGACACAGGTCACAATGTCTTGTTGTGGTTCTTTAGGCATAGGTTCCAGTAGTCTCTCTCTGGGTTTATTTCTCGCCCTTATCTGACTTTTGTTTATTGTCTTCTCAGGGTAATCTCACCTTGTCAGATTTACCACAGAGATCTCTTGCCTGGGATTTGTATTCTCAGAGATTGCTAAAGTTGCATCTGAGGCACAGAAATTGGCTGTACCAAAGGTTGTCTCTGAGTGGTCGAGGATGGAAACTTTTGTACAAGAGTAGACTATTCTTGGATGTCAGTTTAAAGAATGTTCTGGTCTTGATCGTATTGTTTTCCATGTAGATGGTTATATCTAGGAAGACCACTTTTTTGATGTATGCAGTGTAGGTCAATTTCAGACACTGGTCTCCAGTGTTGATCCATTTGTAAAAACTTTGAAAACTTTCCTGGGTGACTTCCCAGATCACGATGATGTTGTCTATATAGCACTTCCAGAAGCGTATCATGGAAAAAAAGGGATTGGTGACATTCTGTATGAAGGTGTCCTCAATATTGCTCACGTAGAGCCATGCTATGCTTGGATCAAAAGTGCTGCCCATTGATGTTCCGTGGCATTGTTGGTACATCATGCCATTGTACTCAAAGTAGTTCTCTGTGAGGGCTAGTCTGCAACATTCTAGAATGAAGTGTCTCAGTGTCTTAATATCCCATTGTTTGTTGAAAAGTAATGCCTCCAGGGTTTCTAGATTCTTCTGTTGGGGGAGGTTAGTATACAGACTCTCCATGTCTAGTCCTACTAGGAGCATACTTTCATCCGAGAAGGTTTATTACTTCACTAGGTTCAGTAGGTCCTAGGTATCCTTCAGGTATGTTGTTTTTTTTTGTACCAAAAGTCTCAGGTACTGGTCAGCAAATTGCGAGAGTGGTACTAAGACAGAACAAATACCTAAGATATAGGGCGTCCTCTTGGTGGTCTTCGCTCCTTGTAAATTTTGGGGAGTGTTTAGAAGTAGGGTACCACGGGTGATCTTGCTTTGAGGAAATCCACCTCATTCTTTGAAATCCAGTTGTTTAGTTCTGCTTTATCTACCATCAGTTCTATTGTTCTCTATAGTTTGTTGGTTGGATATCTGGTAATTACCTTGTAGAATTTCCTGTCTGAGAGGAGTTCAAGACATTGTTGGTCATATTCTTCTTTACTCAAAAGGACTATTCCACCCCTATTATCAGCCTGCTTGATTTTGAGATTCTCATGTTGTCGGAGTTTATCCACCGCCTTTTTTTGGTGTGCTTCTTGATATCCTCCACCTCCTTCATGACAGCTTGCTCAAAAAGTTTGGATCTCAACAAGCATCTGGTGATTTAGAGGACAGAAGGTGGACTTGCATCATAATGTGGTGTCACCTTCTGTAATGTATTCTTCTTTAATGTTGAAGAAGGCTTTAAGTTTTCTGCAAAATTCAGCCATCTCACATTTTAGTTTGAATGTGTCCAGTGGTGGTGTAGGTACGTATCGCAGTCCTTTATTCAGAATGTCCTCTTGCTCCTGGGTCAAATTGATATCCGTCAAGTTGACTATGAGTGTGTCAAGCTTGGTCCTGGTCTTTCCTTGGACATGCTCCTGTTAAGAGACTGACGCTCTTGGTCCATCCACGTGACTCCCTTTCTTCTTCCCATTTGGCTTGTCTGGCCTCTCACTAAAAAAGGAGGTCTTTGCACGTAGTTTGGCCCAATCATTGGTCCCATTGGTGGAGGTCCTTGGCAGTAGGGGTTCATCCATCCATGGTAGTTCGGTGTAAATGGCTGGAAGGGGGTTGTTGGTCTCCGTACTGTAGTGTGCGACGTTGTTAGCATCTATTCTGTCCCCTATTCCTTTGTTAAGGTAAAGTTTCATCACTGCTCCAGTCTGAGCCTTCTGTGGAGTAGCCTCCACTTGAATCATTGTCGCACAGTTGGTCAGGTGCCCTGTAATCGTCCTTGATATAAGGGTGAATTTTCTCCATTGGGAAACGTTTCAAGTCCTTTCCTAACTTCTGTTTTTTGTTTTGTGTTATGTACTCTTTTGTCTCATTCATCTCATGGTTGATCTGTTCCAGTCTCTTTTTGCATACTCAGATGTGTACCATGCCCTCCAGTTTTGCCTCACTCACTTGTATTTTTATTGTCAGTACTTCTGCAAGTCTTGTTGCAGTTTTATGATCAGGATAAGGGTCTCTGGTACATTTTCATGATATGGCTGACCAGTCCTTACTAAAGTCTATTTCATGGAGAAAAATGTGAGGGGCATTGTGCACCCAACAGCCTTTGGGTGCGGCATTGGCACTGAGTTATTCCGTCATAATTATTCTGTGATTGGCCCAGGTATATTACAATTTTCGCTGCAGGAAGTAACTATGGCCATTTCACAAAGCATCGGGAGTATTGCCCAGATGCATCAACCTTTTTAGGAAGTGCAAACGGTGCGATTCGCATAAATCGGCCTTTTGCACTTCCTAAATTGGTTACTGGGATGCATCAAGCATTTTTTGGAAATCGCTTTTTTTTGCGAGTTCCAAAAAATGCGATTGCTGTTAAGGAATCGCAAATTTGCGATTCCTTAACAGCAATGCATCATCCTCAAAACATTTGCGATTTTAAAAATTGCAAATGCAAATTACCACAAAGTTGAACTTCGTGGTAATTTGCAAAAATGTTTAAAAACGCATAAAAATGCATTTTTTAAACGTGTACGTTACAGGCACACATGTCCTTAGGACATGTGTGTATGTAACTCACATGTAAAAGTGCATTTCATGGGTTCAGGGGGGGGTCCTTTGAACCCCCCTCTCCACCCTTGAAAGGCTTTGATGCATTCCGATTTGAAATTGCGAATTCGCAATTCCCATTCATTCCTATGGGCATTTCAGCCCATAGGAATGAATGGGAATATCGGAATCGCTATTTGGAACTCGCAATTTTATTGGAATTCGGTAAAAATTGCGATTTTTACCGAATTTCAATAAAATAGCGAAATTACTGATGCATTGCCATTTGCGATTCCTTAATTGCGATTCCTTATTTTTCGCAATTAAGGAATCGCAAATGACAACGTTTGAGGAAATATACATTTTTGGTCATGTCATGTTCCCTAGCGCGTACCCCACCGACTCCATGTACCAGCTTAAAGTGCATGTAACTTCCCTCCTGTGTCAGCTATGAAGACGCAAATACATTTGCGTCCAACGTTAACTTGTCCTCTTTTAGATCCACCCTGAATGGATTATATAGTCCGTTCCTAAGTATGCTATGCCACCGTCTTTTTGTAGTACACTTTACATGTTTTTCCTGCTCTGGCAGAGTAGGCCCTGAATTTCTGCCATCGAGCCTCTTTTGGCTCCTGACTCTGACAGCCTCTGCCCAGGCTACCTCTGTACCCGTGAACTCTGACTTACTTCCAGCGCGGCCCCTCGCGCTCAGCTCAGCCTGCTTTCTGCCAAGACTGACTATAACCTTCGAGTTATCTGTTCCGCTCCTCGAGAATGCATTCCTGCCTACTAGCTCCAGTAAACATCCTCTCCAGCTGCAGAGCCAAAGGGCCAACCTGTCTCAGTGCAAGTAAATCATAGCCCCTGTTACCATGCTTCCATGGAAGGCCTCGTGCCCCCACGCTCCTCATGCAGACACTTAGGCGCTTATACACGCATCCACAGTTAGCATAGAATAGCTTCTGCCCTAGAGACCTCTCCGCCCAGATAGTATGGTTCCTAAACATCAGATATCAGATACGATAAAAGTACAAGTTGATCTGACATGCCAGACTTCTGTCTCTTTCCGTCAGTGTAAATGTCAAGTCCCCTGCACCCCTTCCATCACACGTCATGCAGCTGCGCGCGCATCCAAGCTTCCGATTTCTGTTGACATTGCAACAATTCTGTTAGCACCACCCCTTGGTGCCACCCACTTGCGTCACCAATCAGTGACGTTTCTAGCACACACCTCTGGTTCACGCCTAGTTCACGCCTCTTGATTACGTACTAGTAACACGTGTATACTGTTATCTTGTCTTCTCTCAGCTGTTACGCCTACTACACTGCTTCCTATGGTATAAATCAAGTATATAAGCTATGTAATGTCAATAAAGTTTGCTCTATCCCTTCTGACACCCCTGTGGTGGTCAGAACATGATATCCTGGTCACGACCATTCCTTTATGAGGAATAAAACCCCTAAGAAACTCTAACACCACGGACTCTGTCTTTTTTCATCCGATCTGAGTTATTATTGATTAAGTACTTACCTGCATAGAAATTAAGAGAGTAAATTAATTATTTACGTCATTTTGGCGCCCGAACAGGGGCCCCTCCCCCACCTCACGCGCCGGTTGGCGCATTGCAAGCTCTGTCCCCTGCCGTCAGTTAGACGGAACCTACGCGTACCGGCAGGATTTCCTGCATCTCCCTCTGACTCAAGGAGGTGGCGAAGACTGCGATCAGTGCCCAGACGAGGCGGTGAGGAGTGCGGAGGATCCCGACCAGAGCCTAGCCGAAAGAAGCAAGGTCCGAGGTGTCAAGAGGCCCACCAGGTTTCCGAAGTTTTCCGAGGTTTTCCGAAGTTTTCCGAAGTTTTCCGAAGTACCGAGTCGAGTCCAGTCGAGTTTTCCGAGGCCTTCTGTTTCCGTGCTTCCCGGTGAGTACCATTGCTGGGTCGTATCTAGACGGGTTTGGGTACACAAGTCCGGTCTGCACTGTTTTTAGACAGTGTATCTGTACTGTTTAGCAGTATATCTAGTATTCCGAATTTCTGCACTGTTACACCAGTGTATCTGTACTGTTGAGCAGTACATCCAGTATAGGGGGGTAGTCATCTATGTTTTAAATGTCTTCTTATGTGATTAATGTCGTGGTATGAATGTGACCGTTTAATGTGCATTTTTGTGTTTCTCGTATAAACTAGCTGTCAGCAGTATTAAGGAATAAGGATTGAGCATTCAGTAATAAGTAAGCAAAATGCCGTTTTTCAACAAGTTAAAGCAGATAGGAACTAGGAAAGGGATACTGGAGGAAGAAATTCCTATTCCCCCTAGGGACACTCCAGGTAACTTTATGTACCACAAACATGGCATAGACGCCATATTATATCTAGATTTATGGGCCGATTACACCAAGCACCTAGACGAAAGACACAGATGGCCTGTTACTGGAACATGGGATGCCGAGTGCATCATGAAGGTAGAAGAAGCATTATGGAAAAAGAAAGCTAGACAATCCCAGAAAGACGCCATAGAATTCTGGCGTAAGGAATCACATAAGCGTGCTGAGAAAGCACTCCGTAGAGAGGACAGACTTAAAGAATCAGAAAAAGCCCAAGAAAATGAATTAGTTATTGAAGGAATCCGAGTAAAAACAGAACAAATAGACCGTGCCCGAAACAATCTTGTAAACGGAATGTATCTCGCGGCCGAAGGTACACCTGAGGCCCTATCAGAAATACCGAAAAACTTACCGCCACCATTAGTTCCAACTAAAGTAATGCATAAAACTACTAAAGACATATTCCTAAATTCATATTTAGAGGATGTAGCACCAGCTTACGCCAATCTGCCTGTTCGTGCCCTGCCCACTGACAGGGACGGGGGTGGCACTACGCCCCCAGATCATGTTCCGCCAGTACCGCGACAGACCTCTCATGTTCCGCCAGCTCCGCCACTTCCCGCACCCAAGATTGACCTACCGAAACAAGTCCTACCTGATCCTACTAAACGACAAATTCAAGTTCAGATCCAGACTCCGCAGGGAGATAATGCCCAAGCATCCGTTTCAGGAGGTGCGACTGCGGGTCTTCGGACTCCGCCATTGACACGCAGATTCAATTTTAGGGACACGCAGAGTCTCCCCACGTTCCAGTCTCCCCGCCTTGACGCATTAAAAGAAAACATGTCAGTTTGCAGATATGATCCAGTACCCGGAAAAAACGATCTAATGATATTGGCATCACTACGGTTAAGATCTGCCACTGATATCTTGCTATGCTATGTAGGAATGAAGGAGCGGCTAGATAGAATATATGAGTTTGTTCAGACAGGGAAAGACCCTGACAGTATCAAGGATGCCATGGATAAACAGAAAGTTGACATTCAAGCACAGATATTACGATTTTTCATAAATTGTCTAATAAGAGAACGAGACAGGCCTGAGACAGATCAAAGTGAATTAGATGCACTAACAAAGTGGGGTCAAAATATAGCCGAAGGAAAACATGACAGGGGGGCTTGCATAGCCAGTATGTACCAGAAAATTAGAAGGGCAGTGATAACGGCACATCAGAAAGGGAATGACAAAGCTTCCTCCGAGGAGGAAGAAGAATTTGCAGAACCAGGAAGGTCTACAGATACTATAGCGTATGTAGGTAAGGGAAACTACCTTAGGAAAGGCATCCGTCCGGAAAACAAGAGAGTTTTTCTCTCTGCTTTAACAAACCCGAATTCTTCTGAACATCAGTTCCAGGAAACTGATAAAAGGCTTCGAGACCGAATGGGGTACCATGTACTCAATTCTATGGATGAACAGGAACTAGCCCGGTCAGCCGTGTTATGGGCCGAAAACCCAGACATATATCATGATGATACATTAGCACAGACATTCTTGAACCTTTCCCCAGACGAGCAGAAAATAGCAGGTGTATACATGATTCAACACCTCCTCATCAAGTACAGAAACCACCATTCCGACCCAGGTCCCTTACACGAAACATTAGAAGCACTACTCATGGATAGATGGAGAGGTTTCAGTACCAAGTTAATACAAATAATTCTAGAACAACGGCATAAATACAACACCTTCATAAGCTCTGAATATGTTCCCGCCCCGCCTCCAGAAAGAAAAATGTACCACATGCAATGCGGTAGTGGCATTGAAAGTCAGAACCCCTTACGAGAAGTACACCCAGTTATGGGTACGGATCACGTCTTGAAGCGTGTGTATGTTCACACACCACTGACTAAGTTAGAACTGTTAGAAATGAAGAAATTAGTCCCGTGTCATGATAAAGACCCTGCAGGTTTTCACAGAGAGCTCAAAGACATGTTACTCATGGGGGATTACACGTATGATGATATTATGAAAATGTTAAAAGTACTGTTGCCCACGGGCATTTACGAGAAATTAAAGGAGAAAGATTGGGAGGTGGGGGACACAAAGATAGCATGGGCAGAAATAGAAGATGAAGAAAGCAAACGAATCCCAGGGTTAGGCCTTGGGGATAGGACTAAAGCATTACCCGGATTAATAGTACAGGTTTTGCCAAGATTATTGACAACTAGAAAGGAAGATTGGGACGCAATCTCGTCCTGTAAACAGAAACAAGATGAAGATACTAGTGACTTCTATTCAAGATTCGAGAAATGTTTCATTATAAATAGCGGCCTACAACAAAGCAGCGAGTCATATCCACACCTTTTCGTATCAAAATTAGTCGAGAATTCCCTACCATTAGTTAAAAATAGAGTGTACAAAGTTGAAAGTACTTGGCAGGCAAATACGCCATCCCAGATGTTACAAATGTTACAATATCATCAGAACAGAATTAGAGAAGAACAAGATCAGGAACAGAAACGTATGAAAGACACGAAAATGAAAATGTTAGTAGCTCAGACGGTCCCAGCCGACGGTCAAAGAAAAGGTGGGGCCCAGACAAATCACACTACAGCTCCCGTTAAAGGGACATGTAATTATTGTAAACAGCCAGGTCACTATGTACATGAATGCCCAGTCCTGAAACATAACATCTTAACAGGTAAAACTAAAGAAAGACCGCATCCGCCTAGACACGATCAGGTCCAGCAACAGACCCCACAAAATGTACAGCCAATGCAGAGTACACAGCCTATGCATGCTCCATCCCACACAGCGCAGACAGTAGCAGTACCACAGCCACAGCCCATTGCCGCGACTCAGCAAGTTTCACAACAAATGTACCAATATGCCCAATCTGCATATCCAGAATACCCCCGATATACATGAAACAGCCTAGAGAGGGAAGGTGGTTTGCCTCTTATTGAAATTCCTGTAGATCAAGAAGGTCCTTATGTACACAGTCACGTATTGGGAAAAGACAGAAAGTTTTTAATTGACACAGGGGCAAGTCGCACTACAATCAGTCATAATGAAGTCCCAGGGACACCCCTCTCAGGCTCACAGAATGTTTCCCTTGGTTTTTCAGGACAGCCTATTGTAAATGAGGTATCGGAACCAGTACCGTTGGCTGTGGGTCCATTATCCCGAGTTACAGACTTGTTACTTACGAAATCATGTCCAGAAAATCTGTTAGGAATTAAAACACTGAAGGCTCTAGGAGCTATAATATGCTGTTCCCCGGAGGGAGTTAGACTCTTTCTACGGGATTTCAAGGGTCATTATGTCTTACGAGAATTTGATGTCAGATTGAAAAATGTACCAAATCACCTATGGGCAAAAGGCCCAGCTGACGTAGGTTGCATGCATATCACTCCATATCGTGTTACACTCAAGACAGGAGTTGTTCTACCCAGAATCAGACAATACAAGTTACCACCCGATGCTGTAGTGGCTTTACTGAAAATCATTGAAGAGCTTATTGCCCAGGGAGTGGTCGTAGAGACCGACTCCAATGTCTGTAATTCACCTATCATTCCAATTCTTAAACGTACCGACCCCAATGCACCGCCAGTATATCGGCTGGTGATTGATCTTCGAGAGCTGAACAAATGCATTGTACCGCAGTACCCTGTGGTCCCCGATATCTCTTCCCTATTGACTGCTATTGATTCAGAAGCAACGTTCTTTACTGTAATTGACCTCAAGAACGCTTTCTTCAGTGTACCTATTGATCCGGAGAGCCAATATCTCTTCGGATTCAGTTTAAATGGACGAAGTTTCAAATTTTCCCGCGCACCTCAAGGATTCACAGAAAGCCCCAGCATCTATAGTCAAGCACTGAAAAGACAACTAGATTGTATTCAAATGCCAGTTAACACCGCTTTACTGCAATACGTCGATGATCTACTGATCACCGCACGAAGTGAGCCCGAATGTGAACAAGCATCATTGACAGTTTTACATTTCCTGGCCGACAAGGGACACAAGGTGTCTCCTTCGAAGCTGCAATTCTGTGTTCAGCAAGTTGTGTACTTGGGTCACTTGCTGTCCAAAGTGGGGAGACAGCTCACTCCCGATCGCATTCAGTTAATTGTAAATATGCCACGACCACAGACACAAAAGGAAGTGCGGGCCTTTATAGGCCTCACCTCGTACTGCAGACAATGGATTCCTCAATATGCATTTCTAGCTAAACCACTCATCCAGTTAACAACGCAGGAGGCAGCAACGTCGATTGCCCTCCCTTGGACTCAGGAACATACACAAGCCTTTGAGGAATTAAAGAAAGCATTATGCCAAGCACCAGTTTTAGCGACACCATGTTACAGCAAACCGTTCACACTTTTTGTTACAGAACGTGATGGTACAGCATTGTCTGTCCTCACTCAAGACCAAGCAGGTTCACATAAGCCTTGCGCTTATTTTTCAAGTACATTGGATTCAGTAGCCCAGGCCCTCCCAGCGTGCTTAAAGTCAGTAGCAGCAACAGCGCTAGCAATCAGACAGAGCGACTCAATTGTTTTAGGTCATCAGTTAACAGTACAAGTTCCACATTCCGTAGAGGTTCTTTTAAACAGAACCCAAACTCAACACTTGACTATAGCACGACTGACAGGTTACGAATTGACACTATTCCAGCCACACATAGAAATCAGACGCTGCAGTATCTTGAACCCAGCAACACTGTTACCTACAATTATGACAGATCCAGCTCCGCATGATTGCATAGAGATCATTAATGCAGTAACAAAGCCCCGACGAGATTTAACAGATGTTCCATTGACAAATGCAGACCTGACACTTTATGTGGATGGTTCATGTATGAGAACAAGTACAGGAGAATTAGTGGCCGCGTATGCCGTGACCACTGAAACTGAAGTTAAAGAAACACATCGTATTGATACACTGTCTGCTCAAGCGGCAGAGCTCATCGCTCTGACCCGAGCCTGTATTTTAGCCAAGAACAGAAATGTCAACATATACACTGATTCCCGTTATGCGTTCGGAGTTGTACACGACTTCGGCATGCTATGGCAAGAACGAGGTTTTCTGACCTCTCATGGTGCCAAGATCCAACATGGTCCCCTCATTCAAGCACTGTTAGAAGCAATACATCTGCCTTCAGCCATATCCGTCATGAAGTGTAAAGCACATACTAAAGTCACAGATTCTGTTTCCCAGGGAAACGACCTGGCAGATCAGACAGCAAAACATACAGCACTGACTCACACTCAGACAACTGATACAACAAAGACAACCGAACAGACAAACTGTATGACAGTCAGGGATCCCACACTAGATGTTATCGACATTCAGACACATGCTACTCCAGAAGAAATAAAGAAATGGATTGAACTAGGAGGGATCCAGACAGATCAAGGTTGGATGACGAAGGGAAAATCTACATGGTTTCTCCCTGACTCTATGGTTCAAGTCATGATAAATACAGCACATAGTCCTGCACATCTAGGAGAGAAAGCGATGTTAGACAGTTTACAAAATCTCTGGAACAATAAACACTTACGAGCAGCCGCAAAACAGAAAGTGCGTACTTGCATGATCTGTTGTCAGTTCAATCCAGGAAAAAGCGTCCCTGTAGAGCAAGGTGGATTTCATCCTCCCGATCACCCTTTTGAAGTCCTCCAGATGGATTATATCCAGATGGACCGTTGTCGAGGATTTAAATATGTTCTCGTAGTTGTTTGTGCTCTGTCCCGCTGGACCGAAGCATACCCAGTCCCAGATTACACTGCCCCGACCACTGCCAAGCAGCTGGTTCGTGAATTTTTCCCACGATACGGCTTGCCTCGTGTCGTGTACTCAGATAACGGTCAGCCATTCTCATCTGCATTAATGAAAGAAGTTTCTTTATTACTGGGATACCAGTGGAAGTTCCATTGTGTCCGACATCCCGAAGCCGCAGGCCTTGTAGAAAGGCATAACCAGACACTAAAGATCCGCCTTGCCAAAATATGTCAGGAGAAAGGGGTCGACTGGATAGTCGCCCTGCCAGTGGCACTATTCTACATGAGAATGGTCGCCCATTCGAGATCAGGGCTATCCCCGTACGAGGTGGTCTTTGGCAGACCACCGAATATGTGGGGGACGCCCATTCCGAAAAAGATTACTGATGTTGATTGTAATATGTTGACAGATTACCTTGCCTCCTTGATGTCTGCACTCCAATCATGTCGTTCACAGGTTGCCGCAGCCTTCCCTGACAACACTGATGTAAAGCCACACGACGTCCGTCCTGGCGACATTGTGCTAGTTCGCAACTTCGACAGAAAGAGTCCGCTGGAGCCCCGCTGGAAGTCCCCGAAGACCGTTCTTCTCACCACAAGGACGGCCGTGAAAATCGAAGGGAGAAAGGGGTGGGTTCACACGAGTCATGTGAAAAAATTCTTTGGACTGAAACCTGATCGAGACTCGTCCACCCCCACCAAAGACTGTGTCAAACCAAAAGACTTTACAGAATCTGAACGAGAAAAAACTCCTCAAGAAAATTATCGCATGAAACTCCGATCTAGCAAGTCAGACAGTTTAATTGTTTAAGTCCTCCCCTAGGTGAATCGGTTAAATAGTTTCTGACATGTATCCCCTAGATCGAGATAGAGAGAGAGAGAGAGAAGTCAAGAAACGTACATATTGTAAATCACTTCGTAGTCACTGTATAGTGACACTATTAATCATGTTTATTCTGAGTATTTTTATTATTGTTGTCAGCATCGTTTTACCTATCTACTACCCTATTTTCAAGCGTGAACAATCTGCCTATAATGTATCTGCTGAACACACTTTTAGTGAGTTACCTCCACATGAGCTTTCCTACAGACTTGCGCTGCGCAACAATACATTCATTAGTATGCTACATCATTCTCATCAAACTAACAATGCTACCGACTGCTGGATATGTGGCCGACTCCCTCCCTACCAGAATTACAAGGGAGCTCTGCCCCTCTTTCCGTACCCATTCACTCACAATGGCTCCTGCGGAGCATGGTTTAAAATAATTAACTCCTTAGATCCTGATATTGCTGTTTTCGATGGGGGCTGGGTTTGGGGAAACCTGAACTTGGTCCTGCTCGACGTCTGTTACCCTGATAAGGAGGGACTCCCCACTAGAATAGGAACTGATCTAGAAAATGAAGTATATGGATTAGGTAATTATACAATTAGCCTTATGATTCTTACTGTTGAATCCGAAGACACGCCAGTTCTACCCATTATGTCAGTATTGCCAGTTACTGGCGAACTATGTATCAAGAAGAAAGGTTCAGTACACTTAGGTCATAGTAAATGCACTACTGTGGTCGAATTCAGTGATCACGGAAAATCGTCCTTCAAAGCTATTAGTCATTCTTACTTTGTTTGTGGTCATACCGCTTACATACGCCTACCTCCAGATTGGGATGGTACCTGTTACATTGCATTCCTCTGCCACCTGTTTTCCTAGCTCCCCCTGATTACCATAGAAATACCAATCTAGTAAAGAATAGACCCAGAAGAGATATTCCACTTGTCGACTACACAGAGACGGCATGGGAACAATACACCGACTTTAATAAAGGATTCTTTTTCTTTTTAGGACCTGTTCAGAATAGTAAATTAATACGCAGATTAACTAGAACACTTGAATCAGTAGTGAATGAAACTGCCTCCGCCTTAGGTAACTTAACCGAAGAACAGTCCGCCATGCGGGTTGTTGTCCTTCAGAATCGTCTTGTTATTGACGTCATCTTGGCAGATAGAGGTGGAGCCTGTAAGGTCATCAGGTCAAGTTGCTGTGTTTTCATACCACAAAACGCACCATCTGTATATCAAGCTATCACCCGTCTCCATAAAATTGCAAATCAGATACATCAGAATCCAGGCACCTGGACTTGGTCCGGTTGGTTCTGGACAACGTTAACAGCTTGGGGATGGAAGATCCTATCCTTCCTAGGCATTGGCCTAGTCCTAGTATTCAGTTGCTGCCTGTGCCTGCAGTGTGGGCCAGCGATTTGTGGACTGTGTGCCACGTCATGTATTGAACATTCCAGTTTTCTCTCAAAACGTAAACGAAAGAAAGAAGAACAAATGATGTTACAAGAACAAACTGATCGATTCATGAGGATCGATATTTCATGAAGGGTCCGTAGGGAACAAGGAGGGAATGAGGAAATATAAATTTTTGGTCATGTCATGTTCCCTAGCGCGTACCCCACCGACTCCATGTACCAGCTTAAAGTGCATGTAACTTCCCTCCTGTGTCAGCTATGAAGACGCAAATACATTTGCGTCCAACGTTAACTTGTCCTCTTTTAGATCCACCCTGAATGGATTATATAGTCCGTTCCTAAGTATGCTATGCCACCGTCTTTTTGTAGTACACTTTACATGTTTTTCCTGCTCTGGCAGAGTAGGCCCTGAATTTCTGCCATCGAGCCTCTTTTGGCTCCTGACTCTGACAGCCTCTGCCCAGGCTACCTCTGTACCCGTGAACTCTGACTTACTTCCAGCGCGGCCCCTCGCGCTCAGCTCAGCCTGCTTTCTGCCAAGACTGACTATAACCTTCGAGTTATCTGTTCCGCTCCTCGAGAATGCATTCCTGCCTACTAGCTCCAGTAAACATCCTCTCCAGCTGCAGAGCCAAAGGGCCGACCTGTCTCAGTGCAAGTAAATCATAGCCCCTGTTACCATGCTTCCATGGAAGGCCTCGTGCCCCCACGCTCCTCATGCAGACACTTAGGCGCTTATACACGCATCCACAGTTAGCATAGAATAGCTTCTGCCCTAGAGACCTCTCCGCCCAGATAGTATGGTTCCTAAACATCAGATATCAGATACCATAAAAGTACAAGTTGATCTGACATGCCAGACTTCTGTCTCTTTCCGTCAGTGTAAATGTCAAGTCCCCTGCACCCCTTCCATCACACGTCATGCAGCTGCGCGCGCATCCAAGCTTCCGATTTCTGCTGACATTGCAACAATTCTGTTAGCACCACCCCTTGGTACCACCCACTTGCGTCACCAATCAGTGACGTTTCTAGCACACACCTCTGGTTCACGCCTAGTTCACGCCTCTTGATTACGTACTAGTAACACGTGTATACTGTTATCTTGTCTTCTCTCAGCTGTTACGCCTACTACACTGCTTCCTATGGTATAAATCAAGTATATAAGCTATGTAATGTCAATAAAGTTTGCTCTATCCCTTCTGACACCCCTGTGGTGGTCAGAACATGATATCCTGGTCACGACCATTCCTTTATGAGGAATAAAACCCCTAAGAAACTCTAACACCACGGACTCTGTCTTTTTTCATCCGATCTGAGTTATTATTGATTAAGTACTTACCTGCATAGAAATTAAGAGAGTAAATTAATTATTTACGTCACGTTGATGCATCTAGGGGTAAATCCCTAGGACCTGATGAGGTATCGATATATGTAATATAAACAAATATCACTTTTTGGGGACCTTTAATAACTAATGTCTATAACAACTTTACAGAGTCCAACGTGCTGAGCTCCTGGAAAAGCTCAACTATAGTTAACATTTTTCAGAAGGGAAACCGCTCTAACCCACTGTGTTACTGACCCATATCATTAAGAGATATCCCTGCAAAGATTTTTTGAAAAATCTTATATAATAGAATCAACGATTGGGTAACTGATAATAACATCTTACATACCAGCCAATATGGTTTTGATGCGGAATCAGTACAATAGAGCAGTGCCTAAACCTAATAATTGATAAGTACACAGTGGCTAGCTGGGTACCATTGTACTTAGCCTTTATAGATATCTCAATGGCATTTGACTGCGTTATTAGATCAAAGCTATTCACAAAAAGTGTAAGAACTAGTGTGGAGTAAGACACTGCTGGGTGCTTGCCTCCCTGCTATTTATCCTTTATATCAATACCCTGAGCTTACATTTACTTGGTTGTGCATAGGATGTACCAAAGGTCAACAGCATTCTTTTTCCTCGCTACTTTATGCAGACAATTGCATTTTATTGGCTCATCTCCCCAAGTCCTTGGGATGTCTGGTTAACTCATTTATGGATTTTATGACTGATGTGGATTTGCAGACTAATTTTACGAAATCGTATATTATGTCTTGTGGTCCGAAAAAGTTATGCTTGTTACTGTTTGTACCAACAGACTTATAAACATTGAGACTTTCTCATACTTGGGCATTACCATTAGTACCTCTGGATCCTGGGGCCCTCATGTATACCAAAATAGGCTATACCTGCAACTCATGCAAGCTATAGGTTCCCTATTGAATTTACCTAGCACCGCAGGGGAAGGTCTTTGAGTCCACAGCTGCAGATCTATCAGGCACAATGCTTAACAATTGCAACTTATGGAGAAGCGATCTTGGGTATCTCAGACTGCTCCATTTTGCAAAATGAGGATAAATAGATTTTGTAGGAGTGTTTTGGCAGTCACTGTTTCCACTCCTCGTTATATTTGCCATAGGGAGCTAGAATTGGTCTATCTGAGTGATTTTATCTGCACGAGGTTGTCTGTTTGCCAGTTGGAGAAATTGTCACTCACAATATTTATAATCCTCGATTCTTTGCCATGCGATAAAGGATTACTACTAACCTGGTTAGCTAATGTCAATAAAGCACTGGAGTGTAATTGGTGTTGGACATGCCTTTTCAGATCCTACTTTATGTTTAGATATGGATAAGAAATGGGTGCACTTGTTACTGCGGCAAAGCTTGAGGAGGCCAGAATTAAGGCTGAATTATTAAAATCATCAGTTGCAACTTACATGAGGCTAAGTGATGAAGCCATGGCTATGACCAATTAAATATTGGAGCCCAGTAGTAACTGGGAACGGTCTTTATTTGTTTTGCTTTAGGGCTGATACGCTTAAATACTTTTGATGCTTCCCAGTTGGTTTTCAACACAACCTTGATTTAATGGTACCTCAAAACAAACAATAATGCACTTTTAATTATTTTACAAATTCTATTAGCTTTTTAACAAAAAGTCTTTGTTACTTTACTGAAAACAAGAAATTTTAGACATTGGGGTAGAGGCAATTTTGAGGCCGAAGAATCCTATGTGCTCCTGGGACTTTTGCTTTGTGCAGCCGTTTGTTCACAGGAGTCAATGCTCCTATAAAAAGAGAGGTGTTATAAGGTGGTATGTGTTTTTATTAGTCCTAGTGCTTGTTCTGTATTTTTAACAAGTTAGATTAATGTATTCTAATGTATTTTTCTGATTGATTGTGCTGCCTGTGTGCTTTTAAGGATGTTCACAGTTGTATATGTATAAAGAATTTAAAAGAAATAAGAAAGAACACTATCATTCAATGTTTGTGGGGGCACAAGCACAATGCATCAACCCATCTTGTTAGCTTTTTCTTTGTTTGATTCTTTGGAGCTGTCATCTTTTTTCATTTTAGCACACAAAGGGGAATATTTTAAATATTTTGGCATAAGGCAGCACCATAAGCCTTCTAGTTCTGCTACCGTACATCAAAAGAAAAGGGAAGGAATGCACCATTTACACAAGATACAATGCATTCCTGTCCCTTCTGCCAGAGCCGGTGCACAGACCGCAGCTGAGCAACAACGCAGGCACCTTTGCACCATGGTACAAGGGTGTCTATGTTGTTGTCATGATGGTTTTTGTGCAGGAAGGCAAACCTTCGTGCACAAACACAAAAATAATCAAATTAGGCATTTTCCTCGTTCTATGTGTGCTGCAGAACACAGCACAAGTGGAAAGAGTAAAACACGAGGAGAAATTTAAATATTTCCCCTCATCACACCTGCTTTGGGAAGGCGTTAGTTTTGGCAAGTCCCCAGATTTATGCCATGTTGCAAATCTGGGGCACCCACAGCAACACCCAGGAATCGCCCCTCCCACGCATAGTAGGGCATTGACTTACTTCATATTTACAAGGCCATGGAAAGCCATGCCGAGTGGCTTTGCAAGGCCTTGTTAATATGGACTGGCACACCGCGCCTCTGGAGAATCACAAAAGTGATGCTCTGGCAGCGTAAAAGTGCTGCAGGGGCATTGTAAATAGGCCCCAAAAAGTCATATGATTTCGAGAATGCTGAGGAATCAGCTGAATCATTATTCTGTATTTCCCAAACTGTGGGTTGTGAACCACCCAGTTTTTGGTGGGTCACGAAAGTCAAAGCAATAACTAAATATGCCTTTAATTTCTATATTCATCTTGTCACATTTGATGCGCTTCAAAGTTAGAGGTCAAATGTTCAGCTAAGTCCTCTGACAAACTGCTGCTTACTCTTTTTTAATATGGGGATTGGTGTTTACAAAAACTTCTCTTTTTTTAGTTGGAGACAGAAAAATAAAGTGAGTTATGGGATTATTATGAGAGTGTGAAAGGAAAGGCTGTAGGGTGTCAATTTTTGTAACACACAGCAAAATGTAAATACCTACAAATGAATGTACACATTCAGCAGGTCAGAAAGCAAAAATGAGGCATATGTTTTTGTAATTTTTAAGTATGATGGAAACAAATAGTAGGATCAAAAAAATCAAGATGAAGCGCAAATGATAAATATTAACTAAAACCTGATTTCCACGCATTATCACTTGTGTACAATATAGTTTTATCAGTAAAACCATATGACTGTACCAATTTAGTGACTATTTTAATGGGAAATCTGCAGTCTGTAAATGACAGGACAATGCCACACAATGCTTTAGTTAATTAAATCTTCACACACCTTAAGTGCAATGGCCCCTTCGATGCTCATGACGGAACGGTTCCGTCATGAGCATCGGTCGCGCTGTGCTCATGACGGAACTGTTCCGTCATGACTACACCCGCAATAGGAATGTTCAGCACCGGGGGAAAATCGGGGCCGCACGCAAGGTGTTAAAGATAGGTGGGTCGCAAAGGTTTGTCTTGCTAAAAAGTGGATTGTGGTTCCCAAAAGCTTGGGAAGCACTTATCTAAGCTACAGCAACAGGCT
This sequence comes from Lissotriton vulgaris, assembly GCF_964263255.1. Lineage (NCBI taxonomy): Eukaryota > Metazoa > Chordata > Amphibia > Caudata > Salamandridae > Lissotriton > Lissotriton vulgaris. Next base: position 1,137,191,244 of record NC_141694.1, on the reverse strand, counting down.
CCCATGTGCTTATTCAGGGGTGGCCTTAGGCATGTGCTAGCTGTGCACCTGCACTGGGCCACCAAACCCCAGGGGCCCCCACGCCAATATATATCCTTAATATAATAATGCTCTGAGGATGGATACATATTTGCGTGGCGGCCCCAGTGGCAGGGATTTGGCGGCCTCCGGTTCTGTTCCACTTCCAAACACCCTGACCCCCCCTCTTCACTGGCCTCTGCGCCTCTTCTGGGCCCTCCTCTTCCGGGGCCTTCTTCGGGCCCCCCACCTACGCTCCCTGCCCAGGACTGCCATGAGCCTAGAGCCGCCACTGGCTTATTAACAAATCACTTAGCAAGCCAATCAAATTTTTCTTTATTCTTGGTGGCTTTTAGGCATGATGTCCTCATATCAGAGGGAAGGGAATTTGCATTGAGTTGGACACAATGAGAGAGATGATGCTTCTAGACCCTTGGCGCTTACAAATAGTTGAATGCAAACGGTATTCTTCTTACATCAATCAATATAGTCTAATGATTCTAAATGAGTACATTGGTTAAAAATTGGGATGCTGTATGTATGAATGACAGATTAGGAGTGGGCTGTGACATATTGTGAGGCATGTGGTGGAATATAATCAGATAGCCTTTGGATGTTATGTCTGATGTGGATTTGCAGACTAATTTTACGAAATCGAATATTATGTCTCGTGGTCTGAAAAAGTCATGCTTGTTACTGTAGGTACCAACAGACTTCTAAATATTGCGAATTTCTCATAATTGTGCATTACTATTAGTACCTCTGGATCCTGGGGTACTCATGTATCCCAAAATAGGCTAAAACTCATGCAAGCTATAGGTTACCTATTGAATTTACCTAGCACCGCGGGGGAAGGTCTTTGAGTCCACTGCTGCAGATCTATCAGGCACAATGCTTAACAATTGCAACTTATGGAGAAGCGATCTTGGGTATCTCAGACTGCCTGTAATGTGTGGTTGTCTGTTTGACAGTTGGAAGCATTGTCATTCACAATAGATATAATCCTCGTTTGTTTGAAATGCGATAAAGGATTACTACTACCCCGGTTAGCTTATGTCAATAAAGCACTGGAGTGTAATTGGTGTTGGACATGCCTTTTCAGATCCTACTTTATGTTTAGATATGGATAAGAAATGGGTGCACTTGTTACTGCTGGCAAAGCTTGAGGAGGCCAGAATTAAGGCTGAATTAATAAAATCATCAGTTGCAACTTACATGAGGCTAAGTGATGAAGCCAGGGCTATGACCAAATAAATATTGGAGCCCAGGAGTAACTGGGAGCGCTCTTTATTATTTTGCTTTATGGCTGATACGCTTAAATACTTTTTATGCTTCCCAGTTGGTTTTCAACACAACCTTGATTTAATGGTACCTCAAAACAAACAATGATGCACTTTTCATTATTTTGGAAATTCTATCTGCTTTTTAACAAAAAGTCTTAGTTACGTTACTGAAAACAAGAAATTTTAGACTTTGGGGTAGAGGCAATTTTGTTAAACAACTTGAGGACGAAGAATCCTATGTGTGCCAGGGATTTTTCCTTTGTGCAGCCGTTACTTCATAGAAATTAATGCTCTTATAAAAAGAGAGGTATTATAATGTGGTATGTGTTTTTATTAATCCTATTGCTTGTTCTGTATTTTTAACATGTTAGATTAATGTATTCTAATGTATTTTTCTGATTGATTTTGCTGCCTGTGTATAGAAAGAATACTATCATTCAATGTTTGTGGGGGCACAAGCACAATGCATCAACCCATCTTGTTAGCTTTTTCTTTGTTTGATTCTTTGGAGCTGTCATCTTTTTTCATTTTAGCACACAAATGGGAATATTTTAAATATATGGCATAAGGCAGCACCATAAGCCTTCTAGTTCTGCTACCGTACATCAAAAGAAAAGGGAAGGAATGCACCATTTACACAAGATACAATGCATTCCTTTCCTTTCTGCCAGAGCCGATGCACAGACCGCAGCTGAGCAACAACACAGGCATCTTTGCACCATGGTGCAAGGGTGTCTATGTTGTTGTCATGATAGTTTTTGTGCAGGAAGGCACACAAGTGGAAAGAGGAAAAACGAGGAGAAATTGAAACATTTCCCCTCATCACACCTGCTTTGGGAAGGCGTCAGTTTTGGCAAGTCCCCAGATTTATGCTATGTTGCAAATCTGGAGCACGCCACAGCAACACCCAGGGATTGGCCCTTCCACGCATAGTAAGGCATTTACTTACTTCATATTTACAAAGCCATGGAAAGCCATGCAGGGTGGCTTTGCAATGCCTTGTAAATATGGCAGGCATGCTGATACAAGGCATCAATAATATCAATAACCACAATACCACAATATAGACACTAATAATATTGTTAGAAAAATCATATTGACATGTTAAAACATTTACCAACATACAAAACCTCCCCCAAATAATATATATTATTAATAAATACACACAACATACAAAAGAAATCAATTAAAACTTTTTTTTACATTTAAAAATATTACCATAAAATATATTAAATACACACAATTATTAGCTATTTAAATTAATATACCTAAATAAAAAGCACACATTATTTATCATCTAAAACAATATAATTCACCAATAATATAGTAAACCACTTTAAATTAAAAAAAATGCAATAACTAAAACCTAATTAGCATTTTCCATTTATGTAAAGCAACCACCAAATCACTTTAAACAATCAATTAGTATTATTAAGTAATAGTATTGTGTATTTTTGTTGTTTATGGTCTTGTGGAAAATCTATATAAAGTAAACTTATTTTTGATATAAAACCTTGTCTGGTGTCCATTTGTAGTGTTGTCACTGAGTTACTCTATGTGGTCACAAATGCTTTACACACTGCCTCTGAGATAAGTCTGTCTGCTCGTGCCAAGCAACCAAGGGGGTGAGCAGGGGTTATTTTGGAGTGTAATCCCCTTTTCCTGACTAGAGGCAATCCTGACTATTTGTCACAATTACCTACTTTTGCCAACTAGAGACCCCCAAATCCAACATTGGTGGTCAGCGGTGAGGATTCTGGACTTGCAATTGTGACTCATGTGCAGTGATTTGTGAACACTACTTAGTGAGTGCAGATCATAACGCAACCACATACTTTTTGGTAGATTCCTTTTTGTATTTTTTCTATTTTTGAAAGATGCCTGACTCCGTTATAGTAGAGAGAACAGAATCTGTAGCCTGCATTGATTGTTTATGGGAAGAAGAAAGGCTAGCAAGCTACAAAGCAAGACAGCTGAAGTATTTCTGCAATAATTTCAAGGTTTCCACTGTTGGGTGCACCAAGAAGGAAGAATTCTTCAAGGGGCTGATGGCCTGGGTAGAAGCAAGGAAAACCTCTGAAATTGAGGAAGGGGGTGAAAATGCAGAGGTACAACAGGAAGAGCCATTGGGTTCAGGAGGAAGAAGAGTACCCTCCCCCGCAGGTAGCAGTACTTCTAACAAAAGTCTGTCTCCAGAGGAGTTGGAGGACAGAAAGAGATCTAGGAGGCATGCAATGGAGATGACCAAATTCAAGGTGAATTGGCAACTGGAGATAGAAAACAGGAGATTAGATATAGAGGAAAAGAAAATACAGTTTGAGCATGAAAAAGTTTTGAGGGAATTGAAGTTTAAAACCAAAAGTATGGAGGTTACTCCCTCTGGTGCAGGGTACCGTCAGTGTCTGTGGAAAGTAGAGTGAATATTACCAAAGATGTGGTGAAGGAGTTTTATAAAAATGATGATATTGGTCAGTGGTTCAGAGCCTATGAGGTAGCCATGTCTTCCCACCGGGTCCCTGAGAGAGATTGGGGAGCGGGGTTGTGGGAAAGGTTCCTTAGTGAAGGGCGGGACACACTGTTAGACTTGCCTTCTGAAGTCCTCAATCCATACAGCCACATGAAAGATGCATTAATGTCTAGATATGGTTCGACCCCTGAACTCTATAGACAGAAGTTCAGGAAATGCAAAAAGTTAGAAAACAGTACCTGGGTTGAATATGTCACTTTCTTTTGCAGAGCATTTGGATGGTTGGGTGAAGGGTAGCAAGGTTAATGGTTTTCAAGGTCTCTTTGATTTGATTGCATGGGAGCACTTGTCTGATAATTGCTTTCCAGAGCTGCGCCAGCATCTGATAGATAGCAAGCTGACCACCCTAGAAAGCTAGCTGAAGAGGCAGATCGCTGGGTCCACAAGGGTCACATGGGAGACTCAGCAAAAGGTGGTCAAGGTCCCCAGCATAAGAGTGGGGGGATAAGGGTAAACAAAAGGAGTTCCGCAAAGGGCCCCAAAGTAGTCCCCAAAGGAACCAAGGGAAAGGTTCCCAAACTCCCCCTGAGAGAAAGCAAGGGGTCCAACAGGTAGTCCTTTTCCCCAGGGACCCCTGAAATGTTACAAGTGTGGCAACCTGGGTCCTAAGGCAAATTATACCAGGTGCCGCCTGTTTGGTTAACCAGCACCCAGTGGTCCTCCGCCCGGCAGATGGCTAGTGTAGCCTTGGGGGAGAAGATTGATGTCCAAGGTGGGTGGGGACCCGCACAGATGACCCTTGTCTCTTTAGGAGACTGTGAGATGGTCTCAGAAGCTCAGCTGCCCAGGAACACTAAGAAATATGGGCAGTGGGTGGCCATCAATGGCCAAAAGGTGGAGTCTCTAAGAGATACAGGAGCCAGTGTGACAGCTGTCAGGTGTCACCTGGTGTCTCAAGAGCAGATTGTCCCTCATGCATTTTGCCGAGTTGTTGCCGCCGACTACACAGAGAACCTTTGTCCAATGGCTCAGGTTCCTTTTGAGTGGGGGGGTCTCTGGTACTCTTCAGGTAGCTGTGAGGCCCGCCATGCCTGGTGACTGTTTGTTGGGGAATGATTTGGAGAGCTACCCTTGGGAAAAAGTGCAGAAGAGTACTCACTTGAAGATGGTGGGTCTACCTTACTGGGCTTGCGTGACCACCTGGTCAATGTCAGCCAGTAGGGGTCCTAAAGAGGACCTGAAGCCTGAGGGGGAGGCCAGGAACCTACCTTAGAGAGAAGTGGCATGGGCACGGGAAACTGGCCCCGAAGTTCCCACGGCCCAGGTGGTGGTAGACTTTGAGGGGGATGCCTTGGAGCCTATCGGGGAACTAGTAGCTGAACTGGGGGACCTGCCTGAGCTGACCCATTGGCAGCAAGAAGGAGGCCCCTCCAGGGAAGAATTTTGCAGGGAGCAGAGGGAATGCCCTTCTCTTGAGGGCTTGTGGCAACAGGCTGCAAGCCAGGCAGCAGGTGATCAGTCAGGATCACATTTGATTTACTGGGAGAATGGTCTCCAGTATAGTGAGCCTAAGGTTGCTGAACCTGGGTCAGCCCGTGCGCTGGTGGTACCCCACAAGTTCAGAGTCTTCCTACTGGGGCTGGCTCATGATGTGCCGTTAGCAGGAAATTTGCGACAGAACAAGACCTTTGAGAGGCTTGTCACCCACTTTCATTGGCTTCAAATGCGCAAGAGTTCAGACACTCATTGCAGGACTTGTCAGACTTGCCAGGCAAGTGAAAGGAGTGGGAGAAAGCACAAGCTTTTCTGCAGCCATTCCCTGTGGTCAGTACCCCCTTTGAGCGGGTGGGGATTGACATTGTGGGGCCACTGGACCCCCAGACAGCCATGGGCAACAGGTTCATCCTGGTCTTGGTGGACCATGCCGCCCGGTACCCAGAAGCCATACCTCTGTGGACAGTGATGGCCCCCGTGGTGGGACAGGCACTGATGGGAATTTTCTCCTGAGTGGGATTCCCTCGGGAGAGTGTGTCTGACTGGGGTCCCAACTTCATTTCCAAGTATATGTAGTCCCTATGTCAGGAGTGCGGTGTAACTTACAAGTTAACCACTCCTTACCACCCCCAAGGAAACAGGTTGATTGAAAGGTTCAACTGGACCCTGAAGGGCATGATAATGAGTCTTTAGGAACCCATGAGGCATACGTGGGACGTTCTTTTACTGTGCCTACTCTTTGCATACCGTGGGGTGCCACAGAAATCTCTAGGGTTCAGTCCCTTTGAGCTCTTTATGGACACCCAGTCAGAGGACCTCTTAGTCTGGTCAAAGAAGGCTGGGAGCAATCTCCCAGGAAACCTCCCCAAGATGTATATAGCTACATGCTCCCAAAAGCTTGGGAAGCACTTATCTAAGCTACAGCAACAGGCTCCCATGTGCTTATTCAGGGGTGGCCTTAGGCATGTGCTAGCTGTGCACCTGCACTGGGCCACCAAACCCCAGGGGCCCCCACGCCAATATATATCCTTCATATAATAATGCTCTGAGGATGGATACATATTTGCGTGGCGGCCCCAGTGGCAGGGATTTGGCGGCCTCCGGTTCTGTTCCACTTCCAAACACCCTGACCCCCCCTCTTCACTGGCCTCTGCGCCTCTTCTGGGCCCTCCTCTTCCGGGGCCTTCTTCGGGCCCCCCACCTACGCTCCCTGCCCAGGACTGCCATGAGCCTAGAGCCGCCACTGGCTTATTAACAAATCACTTAGCAAGCCAATCAAATTTTTCTTTATTCTTGGTGGCTTTTAGGCATGATGTCCTCATATCAGAGGGAAGGGAATTTGCATTGAGTTGGACACAATGAGAGAGATGATGCTTCTAGACCCTTGGCGCTTACAAATAGTTGAATGCAAACGGTATTCTTCTTACATCAATCAATATAGTCTAATGATTCTAAATGAGTACATTGGTTAAAAATTGGGATGCTGTATGTATGAATGACAGATTAGGAGTGGGCTGTGACATATTGTGAGGCATGTGGTGGAATATAATCAGATAGCCTTTGGATGTTATGGCTGATGTGGATTTGCAGACTAATTTTACGAAATCGAATATTATGTCTCGTGGTCTGAAAAAGTCATGCTTGTTACTGTAGGTACCAACAGACTTCTAAATATTGCGAATTTCTCATAATTGTGCATTACTATTAGTACCTCTGGATCCTGGGGTCCTCATGTATCCCAAAATAGGCTAAAACTCATGCAAGCTATAGGTTACCTATTGAATTTACCTAGCACCGCGGGGGAAGGTCTTTGAGTCCACTGCTGCAGATCTATCAGGCACAATGCTTAACAATTACAACTTATGGAGAAGCGATCTTGGGTATCGCAGACTGCCTGTAATGTGTGGTTGTCTGTTTGACAGTTGGAAGCATTGTCATTCACAATAGATATAATCCTCGTTTGTTTGCCATGCGATAAAGGATTACTACTACCCCGGTTAGCTTATGTCAATAAAGCACTGGAGTGTAATTGGTGTTGGACATGCCTTTTCAAATCCTACTTTATGTTTAGATATGGATAAGAAATGGGTGCACTTGTTACTGCTGGCAAAGCTTGAGGAGGCCAGAATTAAGGCTGAATTAATAAAATCATCAGTTGCAACTTACATGAGGCTAAGTGATGAAGCCAGGGCTATGACCAAATAAATATTGGAGCCCAGGAGTAACTGGGAGCGCTCTTTATTATTTTGCTTTATGGCTGATACGCTTAAATACTTTTTATGCTTCCCAGTTGGTTTTCAACACAACCTTGATTTAATGGTACCTCAAAACAAACAATGATGCACTTTTCAATATTTTGGAAATTCTATCTGCTTTTTAACAAAAAGTCTTAGTTACGTTACTGAAAACAAGAAATTTTAGACTTTGGGGTAGAGGCAATTTTGTTAAACAACTTGAGGACGAAGAATCCTATGTGTGCCAGGGATTTTTCCTTTGTGCAGCCGTTACTTCATAGAAATTAATGCTCTTATAAAAAGAGAGGTATTATAATGTGGTATGTGTTTTTATTAATCCTATTGCTTGTTCTGTATTTTTAACATGTTAGATTAATGTATTCTAATGTATTTTTCTGATTGATTTTGCTGCCTGTGTATAGAAAGAATACTATCATTCAATGTTTGTGGGGGCACAAGCACAATGCATCAACCCATCTTGTTAGCTTTTTCTTTGTTTGATTCTTTGGAGCTGTCATCTTTTTTCATTTTAGCACACAAATGGGAATATTTTAAATATATGGCATAAGGCAGCACCATAAGCCTTCTAGTTCTGCTACCGTACATCAAAAGAAAAGGGAAGGAATGCACCATTTACACAAGATACAATGCATTCCTGTCCTTTCTGCCAGAGCCGATGCACAGACCGCAGCTGAGCAACAACACAGGCATCTTTGCACCATGGTGCAAGGGTGTCTATGTTGTTGTCATGATAGTTTTTGTGCAGGAAGGCACACATTCGTGCACAAATACAAAAACAATCAAATTAGGCATTTTCCTCGTTCTATGTGTGCTGCAGAATGCAGCACAAGTGGAAAGAGGAAAAACGAGGAGAAATTGAAACATTTCCCCTCATCACACCTGCTTTGGGAAGGCGTCAGTTTTGGCAAGTCCCCAGATTTATGCTATGTTGCAAATCTGGAGCACGCCACAGCAACACCCAGGGATTGGCCCTTCCACGCATAGTAAGGCATTTACTTACTTCATATTTACAAAGCCATGGAAAGCCATGCAGGGTGGCTTTGCAATGCCTTGTAAATATGGCAGGCATGCTGATACAAGGCATCAATAATATCAATAACCACAATACCACAATATAGACACTAATAATATTGTTAGAAAAATCATATTGACATGTTAAAACATTTACCAACATACAAAACCTCCCCCAAATAATATATATTATCAATAAATACACACAACATACAAAAGAAATCAATTAAAACTTTTTTTTACATTTAAAAATATTACCATAAAATATATTAAATACACACAATTATTAGCTATTTAAATTAATATACCTAAATAAAAAGCACACATTATTTATCATCTAAAACAATATAATTCACCAATAATATAGTAAACCACTTTAAATTAACAAAAATGCAATAACTAAAACCTAATTAGCATTTTCCATTTATGTAAAGCAACCACCAAATCACTTTAAACAATCAATTAGTATTATTAAGTAATAGTATTGTGTATTTTTGTTGTTTATGGTCTTGTGGAAAATCTATATAAAGTAAACTTATTTTTGATATAAAACCTTGTGTGGTGTCCATTTGTAGTGTTGTCACTGAGTTACTCTATGTGGTCACAAATGCTTTACACACTGCCTCTGAGATAAGTCTGTCTGCTCGTGCCAAGCAACCAAGGGGGTGAGCAGGGGTTATTTTGGAGTGTAATCCCCTTTTCCTGACTAGAGGCAATCCTGACTATTTGTCACAATTACCTACTTTTGCCAACTAGAGACCCCCAAATCCAACATTGGTGGTCAGCGGTGAGGATTCTGGACTTGCAATTGTGACTCATGTGCAGTGATTTGTGAACACTACTTAGTGAGTGCAGATCATAACGCAACCACATACTTTTTGGTAGATTCCTTTTTGTATTTTTTCTATTTTTGAAAGATGCCTGACTCCGTTATAGTAGAGAGAACAGAATCTGTAGCCTGCATTGATTGTTTATGGGAAGAAGAAAGGCTAGCAAGCTACAAAGCAAGACAGCTGAAGTATTTCTGCAATAATTTCAAGGTTTCCACTGGTGGGTGCACCAAGAAGGAAGAATTCTTCAAGGGGCTGATGGCCTGGGTAGAAGCAAGGAAAACCTCTGAAATTGAGGAAGGGGGTGAAAATGCAGAGGTACAACAGGAAGAGCCATTGGGTTCAGGAGGAAGAAGAGTACCCTCCCCCGCATGTAGCAGTACTTCTAACAAAAGTCTGTCTCCAGAGGAGTTGGAGGACAGAAAGAGATCTAGGAGGCATGCAATGGAGATGACCAAATTCAAGGTGAATTGGCAACTGGAGATAGAAAACAGGAGATTAGATATAGAGGAAAAGAAAATACAGTTTGAGCATGAAAAATTTTTGAGGGAATTGAAGTTTAAAACCAAAAGTATGGAGGTTACTCCCTCTGGTGCAGGGTACCGTCAGTGTCTGTGGAAAGTAGAGTGAATATTACCAAAGATGTGGTGAAGGAGTTTTATAAAAATGATGATATTGGTCAGTGGTTCAGAGCCTATGAGGTAGCCATGTCTTCCCACCGGGTCCCTGAGAGAGATTGGGGAGCGGGGTTGTGGGAAAGGTTCCTTAGTGAAGGGCGGGACACACTGTTAGACTTGCCTTCTGAAGTCCTCAATCCATACAGCCACATGAAAGATGCATTAATGTCTAGATATGGTTCGACCCCTGAACTCTATAGACAGAAGTTCAGGAAATGCAAAAAGTTAGAAAACAGTACCTGGGTTGAATATGTCACTTTCTTTTGCAGAGCATTTGGATGGTTGGGTGAAGGGTAGCAAGGTTAATGGTTTTCAAGGTCTCTTTGATTTGATTGCATGGGAGCACTTGTCTGATAATTGCTTTCCAGAGCTGCGCCAGCATCTGATAGATAGCAAGCTGACCACCCTAGAAAGCTAGCTGAAGAGGCAGATCGCTGGGTCCACAAGGGTCACATGGGAGACTCAGCAAAAGGTGGTCAAGGTCCCCAGCATAAGAGTGGGGGGATAAGGGTAAACAAAAGGAGTTCCGCAAAGGGCCCCAAAGTAGTCCCCAAAGGAACCAAGGGAAAGGTTCCCAAACTCCCCCTGAGAGAAAGCAAGGGGTCCAACAGGTAGTCCTTTTCCCCAGGGACCCCTGAAATGTTACAAGTGTGGCAACCTGGGTCCTAAGGCAAATTATACCAGGTGCCGCCTGTTTGGTTAACCAGCACCCAGTGGTCCTCCGCCCGGCAGATGGCTAGTGTAGCCTTGGGGGAGAAGATTGATGTCCAAGGTGGGTGGGGACCCGCACAGATGACCCGTGTCTCTTTAGGAGACTGTGAGATGGTCTCAGAAGCTCAGCTGCCCAGGAACACTAAGAAATATGGGCAGTGGGTGGCCATCAATGGCCAAAAGGTGGAGTCTCTAAGAGATACAGGAGCCAGTGTGACAGCTGTCAGGTGTCACCTGGTGTCTCAAGAGCAGATTGTCTCTCATGCATTTTGCCGAGTTGTTGCCGCCGACTACACAGAGAACCTTTGTCCAATGGCTCAGGTTCCTTTTGAGTGGGGGGGTCTCTGGTACTCTTCAGGTAGCTGTGAGGCCCGCCATGCCTGGTGACTGTTTGTTGGGGAATGATTTGGAGAGCTACCCTTGGGAAAAAGTGGAGAAGAGTACTCACTTGAAGATGGTGGGTCTACCTTACTGGGCTTGCGTGACCACCTGGTCAATGTCAGCCAGTAGGGGTCCTAAAGAGGACCTGAAGCCTGAGGGGGAGGCCAGGAACCTACCTTAGAGAGAAGTGGCATGGGCACTGGAAACTGGCCCCGAAGTTCCCACGGCCCAGGTGGTGGTAGACTTTGAGGGGGATGCCTTGGAGCCTATCGGGGAAGTAGTAGCTGAACTGGGGGACCTGCCTGAGCTGACCCATTGGCAGCAAGAAGGAGGCCCCTCCAGGGAAGAATTTTGCAGGGAGCAGAGGGAATGCCCTTCTCTTGAGGGCTTGTGGCAACAGGCTGCAAGCCAGGCAGCAGGTGATCAGTCAGGATCACATTTGATTTACTGGGAGAATGGTCTCCAGTATAGTGAGCCTAAGGTTGCTGAACCTGGGTCAGCCCGTGCGCTGGTGGTACCCCATAAGTTCAGAGTCTTCCTACTGGGGCTGGCTCATGATGTGCCGTTAGCAGGAAATTTGCGACAGAACAAGACCTTTGAGAGGCTTGTCACCCACTTTCATTGGCTTCAAATGCGCAAGAGTTCAGACACTCATTGCAGGACTTGTCAGACTTGCCAGGCAAGTGAAAGGAGTGGGAGAAAGCACAAGCTTTTCTGCAGCCATTCCCTGTGGTCAGTACCCCCTTTGAGCGGGTGGGGATTGACATTGTGGGGCCACTGGACCCCCAGACAGCCATGGGCAACAGGTTCATCCTGGTCTTGGTGGACCATGCCGGCCGGTACCCAGAAGCCATACCTCTGTGGACAGTGATGGCCCCCGTGGTGGGACAGGCACTGATGGGAATTTTCTCCTGAGTGGGATTCCCTCGGGAGAGAGTGTCTGACTGGGGACCCAACTTCATTTCCAAGTATATGTAGTCCCTATGTCAGGAGTGCGGTGTAACTTACAAGTTAACCACTCCTTACCACCCCCAAGGAAACAGGTTGATTGAAAGGTTCAACTGGACCCTGAAGGGCATGATAATGAGTCTTTAGGAACCCATGAGGCATAAGTGGGACGTTCTTTTACTGTGCCTACTCTTTGCATACCGTGGGGTGCCACAGAAATCTCTAGGGTTCAGTCCCTTTGAGCTCTTTATGGACACCCAGTCAGAGGACCTCTTAGTCTGGTCAAAGAAGGCTGGGAGCAATCTCCCAGGAAACCTCCCCAAGATGTATATAGCTACATGCTGGCCTTCAGGAACCAGACTAGGCATTTCAGGAAACTTGCTGAGGCGAATCTGGAAGCCAGCCAGGAGGAAATGAAGCGATGGTATGACCAGAATGACACTCTGGTAGAGGTTCAACCTGGACAGAAGGCATGGGTCATGACCACAGTGGAGCCCTGTGCGCTCCAAGATCATGGACTGGACCTTTTGAGGTTGTGGAACGCAAGGGTCCAGTTACCTACTTTGTGGACTTGCGGTCTCCTAGAAACCCCTTCAGGGTCCTACATGTCAACCACCTTAAGCCCCACTTAGAGAGGTCTGAAGTGGGCATGATCTTGGCAACAGATGCTGGGATGAAGGAGAAGATCGAGACTCTTCCTGACCTCCTGTCAGCCTCGGAGCAAGATGGGTCAGTGGATGGTGTTAACCTCTCTTCTACCCTGACCCATGAGCAACAGAACGACTGCCGCTAGTTGCTGAGACAGTTTTCTGATCTGTTCTCCCTGGTTCCTGATGTCACAGATTGGTGCTTCCATGATGTGGGCACAGGATACAGCTTACCTGTGAAGCATAAAACTTACAGGGTAACTGACAGGGTGAGGACTTGCATCAAAGAGTCGGTCTCAAAGATGCTTGCACTAGGGGTGATTGAGTCCTTCAGCAGTCCTTGGGCCAGCCCAGTTGTCTTGGTCCCGAAGGCTGCAGCGCCAGTTGCCACACCCGAACTCCGGTTCTGTGTGGACTACAAAGGGCTCAATTCAGTCACGAAGACTGACGCGCACACCATCCTCAGAGCTGATGAGCTCATTGATCGGCTTGGGGCTGCACGGTACATCTGCACTTTTGACTTGACGTCTGGGTACTGGCAGATCGCCTTGACTGATGAGGCAAAGGAGAGGTCAGCATTTTCCACTCCAGATGGGCATTTCCAGTTCTGTGTTATGCCCTTTGAGATGAAGAATGCCCCTGCCACCTTTTTGAGTTTGGTCAACCAGGTGTTGGTTGGACTGGATGAGTTCAGTGCCACCTACCTGGATGACATCGCAGTGGTCAGTGCCAGTTGGGGGGAACATCTGCTCTACCTCTGGGAAGTGGTTATGGCGCTGTAGAAGGCAGGCCTCACGATCAAGGCGAGTAAGTGCCAGATTGGGCAGGGTTCCGTGGTGTACTTGGGACACAAAGTTGGGAGCGGCCAGGTGGAGCCCCTACAACCCAAGATTGAAACCATCCTGGCTTGGGAGCCACCCAAAACCCAGACAGAGGTGAGGGCCTTTTTAGGACTCACTGGGTATTACAGGAGGTTTGTCAAGGGGCATGGCAACATTCTTGCACCTTTGACAGAGCTGACTTCCAGGAAGCAGCCCAAGAAAGTGATTTGGACTGACACCTGTCAGAAGGATTTTGAGGCCATGAAAGCTGCCATGTGCACGGCGCCCGTGCTCCGAACACCTAACTTTTCAAGTAAGTTTATCATTCAGACAGATGCTTCAGAGCATGGTGTGGGGGCTGCTCTGTCACAGATGAATGAGAAGGGCCTAGATCAACCTGTAGCCTTCATAAGTAGGAGGTTACTTCCACGGGAACAGAGGTGAAGTGCTATTGAGTGTGAGGCATTTGCTGTGGTCTGGGCACTGAAGAAGCTGAAACCATACCTGTTTGGGATTCACTTCGTGGTTCAGACAGACCACATGCCCCTCAGATGGTTTATGCAAATGAGGGGTGAGAACCCAAAGCTGTTAAGGTTGTCCATTTCCCTACAGGGTATGGGCTTTACGGTGGAACACCGCTCTGTTACTGAACACGCCAACACTGATGGTCTGTCTAGATTTTTCCGCCTTAGTGAAGAGAACTCCCTGGAGTTAGGGTAGTTCTCCCCACATTTCAGCTGAAGGGGACATGTGTTAGAACTGGCACCATTGGCATGGGTCTCCCTTCCATTTTTGCTGTTGCCTCATTTATTTGTGCTGGTGTTAGATGCTTTGGGCACTGTGCCACTGCTGTCCAGTGCCACAGTGCACGTGATCCCTATTGTAAATTGATATATTAATCAGTGGTTCCATTTTGGCTATTTGGTTTACTTGTCAGATCCTAGTCTAGTGCACTGAGTGTGCCCAGGGTGTATAAATCCAAATGCTGCTGGCTGGCTTGCAGCACTGGTTGTGCCACCCACAGAAGCAGCCTCGTAAAATGTGTCTAAGGTCTGCCATTGCAGGGCCTGTGTGCAGTCTGGTACTGTCACACTGACTGGGCAGGTGCACCCAATTGCCAGTCGCTAAACCATCCCTTTTCTTCATATCAGTCACCCCTATAGTGGGCCAAGGGCAGTGTGCATTGTAAGTATCAGGCAGGACAAGCCCTGATATGTGTGGCATGTTCTGATAGTGAATTACAGCCATTTTTATTTTTCACTATTGCAAGGCAACCTGTTCTCCATAGGCCAGAATGGACTGATAGAAATATTACATTTTATAATCCTAACTGACTCAGAGAACATGTTAGAAATTCGGGTTTAGTATGCCTGAACTCAGAATGATAAAATACATCTTTTAGTGAAGTTGGTTTTAACATTCTGTGTTTGCCAATACCACTTATAGAAAATAGGTATTTGCTTATCTAACCTTTCAAGCCTGCCTCTGCTATGTCGTGTATTCCTTTGTATGGTTTTGTAAGTGACAGGGCTGGGGATTCCAAGAGACAGGATGAGTCATCCCAGTGGTGAATAGAGAGATATGCATCTAGATGGGCGGGAGGAGTTGCACCTGAACGTTGAATAGGGCTGTGCCTGCCTTCCACAATGCTGGCTCCACCTCCTGGGGAGCGGCTGATGGTTCTGCCCTGCACACTGAAAGAAGAGAAGGAGTCATGTAAACAAAGTGCTCCAGGACCGCACTTGCCTTCCACAACGCTGGCTCCACCTCCTGTGGGGCGTCTGATGTTTCTGCCCTGCACTGTGAAAGGGAAGGAGCAGTCTGGTAAACAGAGGGCTTCAGAACTGGTTTGGACAGGGCAAAGGCCCCTCTCCCCTCAGAGAACATAGGATTTAAGGTATAAATATTGGGACCCTGATCCCATGAAATTAGATAATTTTGGACTACAAGAAAAACCCTTTACTGAGGAGAGGAACCTGAAAAAACTGAGGAGTGACTATTCCGAAGCTGAAGTGCTGCTTCGGGGATTGGCCTGCAGTGGTTGCCTTACTGCCAAAGGAAAGAGAAAGGAACTTTGTGTACTTTGTTTCAACTTGTGAAGGATCTTCAAGGGCTTGGAAAAGAGCTTGACTCCTGCTGAAGTCTCAGGGACAACAGACTTGAACACCCAGCTCCAAAGAGTTCTTTTGGAAGTGACTCAGCTGTTTTGGGCCTTCTGAGGAACTGCGTGTCGCAAGGAGCTGGAAGCGCGACACAACGGGATCGAAGCGTGTCGCCGTCGCTGCTGCTGCCGTCGCACTTCTGAGCAAGAGTGTGGCCGATGGTATAGTCGCACTGCAACACGTTGAGAGAAGAGTCTCTCAACGAGGTAGAAGCATGTCGCCGTCGCTGGGCCTGCCGTCGCACTTCTGAACAAGTGTGTTGCCACTGGAGTTGTCGCACTGCACCACGTCGAGAGAAGAGTCTCGCAACGAGGTAGAAGCGTGTTGCCATCGCTGGGCCTGCCGACGCACTTCTGAACAAGGGTGCCACCGCTGGAACTGTCGCATTGCACTGCATCGAGGAAAGTGCCTCGCATCCCAGAGAAGCGCACCGCCGTCGGAGCTGCTGCCATCGCATTTCTGAAAAAGGATGTTGCCGCTGTAGTTGTCGCATTGCGTGGAAGCTTCATGCATCGTGGGAGAAGAGTGTCACAGTTGGAGCTGTTGCCAACGCACTTCTGAACAAGGGTGTCGCCACTGCAGTCCATGCATCGAAGCGAGAACTTCTTGCCTCCCCGGAGAAGCGTGCTGCATCTGGACGATCTTCACATCTTTTTTTCTTTGCAACTGAAATTTGCCGCATTTCCCTCGCTGTGCCTGTTGTGGAATTGAACGCATCGTAAGGTACATTGACGCAAAGTGTTGCAACTTAAGAACTGAACTTAACTAAGCTAAATCTACCATCTTAAAGTAATAGTATTGTGTATTTTTGTTGTTTATGGTCTTGTGGAAAATCTATATAAAGTAAACTTATTTTTTTATATAAAACCTTGTGTGGTGTCCATTTGTAGTGTTGTCACTGAGTTACTGTATGTGGTCAAAAATGCTTTATACACTGCCTCTGAGATAAGCCTGTCTGATCATGCCAAGCTACCAAGGGGGTGAGCAGGTGTTATTTAGGAGTGTAATCCCCTTATCCTGACTAGAGGCAAGGGTCCCTATTTGTCACAAGTACCTTCCTGTGCCAAATAGAGACCCCCAAATCTAACAGTATCCCAAACACCTAAAGGGCTTCAACAGTTGCTAGATTTGTTTCAAGAAATATGCGATACTAAAGGCTTAATAATCAGTATAACATAAAACAAATTCATGTCAATGAATGCTCCCAAATCTTACCGGGGCTGCCTGAGATTTGGAGGAATCCAGCTCGAAAGGCTTAGCACCATCGACTACTTGGGTTTGAAGGTATCAGAAAACCTGTTTTGGAAATCGCACATTAGCAAGATGGTTCTGAAGCACAAACAGCTCTCGGGGGTTATAGGGCAAGAGAATTATTTGTTTCATAGCAAATCGATTGGCCCAGCTCTCATGGCTAAAGTGGTGAGCTCTGTGCCATACAGTGCGGAACTATGGGGCCTGGATCGTGTAGAGGTGATTAGTATTCTTAATTTTAAGTACTTAAGAATCTTAGGAATGCTACCCCAGAGAACCCCCCTTCTTCCTCTTATGCTACACTTAGGCAGGCATTCTTTTGCCTCCACAGTAAGACTACGCTTAAGATCAGGACAACCCCAGAATTATTGCCATATGCTCGTGCCCTAGAGGATGTAAATTCTAGGGATACAGCCAACAAAATCAGCTGTTTGAGATGGGTCAAGAATCTGCTTATAGCTATTGGGATGGGGGAGCCATGGGAAGTGAACGACCACACCTTGCACTCCCGGAAATGTGATGTGAAGAATGCCTACTGGGAGTGGGTGTTTCAGAAAGAATTCAACAAGACTCAGGGGAAGCTTACTTTGGACTTCATGGCCAACAAATTAATTTGCCCACTTAAAGGTTATGTTGATTTCATATAACACCAGGAGGATAGGAAACTATACACACACTTCTGGTTCGGTACACTACCCCTGAATGTTTTTAATATTAACTGGAACTATAGGAACAAAGCTACCCTTAGCTGCCTGGGATATAAAATCCATCAAGAAACCATACCCCACGTATTGTTTGCGTGTCCATTGTACACAACGCTGAGGAAAATTTGGCTTACCCCAATTTGTAAGATAATAGGTACAGATAACTATCGGATTACATTGAGAATCCTGAAGTCAGATGCTAGGCCACTATTTGCTTGTGCAGAAGCAACATTCTTGGATTAAATGTGCGAATTTGGGGTAGGGCCCAGAGGACGATAAACAAGTGAGGTTTCCTTTTTCTATGCCGTAGTATTGCTAAAATTCCTTTGCAGATGGTGGTTTCATGGGGCTGAATATGTAGCACTTTGCACACTGGTATTCGGATGTTATTATTATTGATTCATTATGACTGTATTGTATTTGGTGAAATTGATATATTATGAACATTTTATTATGTTTTATTTGTTTTTAAAGTATTTATTAGGCTTGATTTTACATTGTTTACTATTGATCTTCATTGGAACGAAGGAATTGATGCGGATAACTATTGTTCGTCTAATACCAATATCGATCAAATTCAACTGTAATTAATCTATTTTATGATATGTATTTTTAGTAATGATATTAACATAGTACTGCTGCTACCCATCTTCCCATGTGCCACAAGGTTGATGAACGAACATTTTTCTGGCCTGTATGACTGCTAGGAGACAATCCATTAATTTCAGAACCGCCTTCATCATTTTTGCCCTTGTACGTCTTAAATAGGCCTTGTTCAAGATCTGCACCTTATTGTACCATTTTAAAACCATCTCCGTACTGTAAGTGAACTTTTATGACTTGAAGACGAAATAACATATATAGCTGATAGTTGTTATCGATCTAATTATTTGTTTGCTTCAAGTCAACCCCTCAGTATCCCACAATAGTTCATCTTTCTTAGGCCATCTAGGAACAAGTTCTCCTGAATCATACATTTGACTTACCAGTCCCTCTGTTTACAGTGTTGTAAGTAAAGATACACCCTTGTTGATCCCACTTCCGCTCAACAGCACATGCTTTTTCATAGCTATTTACTCAACACTTTACTAAGATGGTCACATATTGGAGCAGCTACCCTGTCCGTACAAGATATTGATTCATCTTTGGATTCAGAGCCTGAAGATGTTGTTGGACTGCATGTGTCAGAAACGGAGAAAAAAAGCTATTAGAAATGTTTATGTGTTGTGAACAACCAAACATTGAGTGTTGGTTGTTGGTACACACTTTATGGCAGAGTTTAAAAGTACAGCTGTGGGTAGATGTACATGAGCCTACTCTCATGTATCCAGACTTTCATAGTGAGTATTCACCAGTTGTTTTTCCTGTTGTTTATCTTGTAGAAAATCAATAGTGGGCCCTGAACTAGCATCTTTATAATGTCTGTCAGCTCCAGATAGAGCAGGTGAACCAATTACAGTTCCAGAGCCTCAGAAGCAAGAACGTGCTTGTCGCTTTCATGATCAGGCATATAGTTAGGATCCATATCCCCCTGCATTAGGTTAGCAGAGAAAAATGCATTCATAGTTCTCTGGGAGGATGACCTGTGTTGGTGGATTAGAAGGCTGAGACAATACAAAGCCTGATATAGTCAGTACAGTACACATAGCGCCCTCTTCACCGACTTTGCCTTTTTCCCCCCTTAATTCAACACTGTGCTTGTTCTGTGAGAATACTGACAGCATCCTTAAATCAGCAGCATTTCTCCCAGATGCAGCTGTCTTCGTTTCTGAGCCAGCTCCAGTACTGACCCCAGGCTGTGACTGACACTAAACCATAGAACTGGCTCCAGACACAAGTCAGGCAGACCCCATTTCGGTGGCTGAACTTGGAGGTCGTCCTTTTCGCAGGATTTCATTATAGAAAGACTGTGAAGGCGATAAAGCAAACAAGCATCAGAGATCCAAGATTTCTCCACAAAGCCATAGAATTGGCGATTGACCACAGCCATCACTAACTAGTGAGGGTGGTTCAGACTAGAACGAGGAGCACAGAGGTGGTCGGAGTCACCCAATACAAACATAAGCAGCATGACCTTGATCTTGAAGTAGAATCTGCCAAATAGGATATCCGCTCAATGGACCAGGTAGTCTCCATGTTGTTTAAATTTAAATGTATGACTTGTTCATTGTTGTAAACCTTATCGTCCATCGCTCATAATCCCAGCAGCATTGGCAGTTGGGAAAGATTCAGTCCCATACACCCTTTCAATGGAATTCCATGAGGTTTTTTTCTGCAGCCTTAACACCTCTGCTATATCATATCTACAATGCAGTAAAGTTCAGGGATTCAGCACCTCCGTCATGGAGTGAATCACAGATAGCGGTAATGTTAAAGAAGAAAAATGACTGATGCAAGTGTGGCTCATATCGGCCAATCTTGCAGTTAAATACAGACTCTAAAATCCATACTAGAACAGCCTTTCAGGTATCTAGTGTGATGTTATGTCCGCCATGAGGAACTTGTTGGAGGCTTTGAAGACATTCAACAGGGTCTCCTGGTGGGTTTTATTGTCTACTATGACTTGAATACTATCCTGACTTCCTAATTCGGATGTACCTTAATCCCTGTATTGTTTATATGGGAGGGCTGTCAGATTTTTTTTAAATTATGATCAATTGAGGGACAAGACAAGGTTGTCATTTTTATTCCCAAAATAAAAGCATTGACTACCTTCCTGCCACTTCGGTCATAAAACTTGGAGGCTTGAGTGCTTGTTAACCGTGATGATATCACCATATTGTCTAGAACACCAACTAGGGTTTTAGCAGCAATAGAAAGTGCTTCAGGGCAGTTATGGCTGTGTCCGACTTTAAACTTAAACTGGGAAAAAACAGGTTGCGACAAATTGGATTCTTGCTTTGTGGACTCCACAATATATTTAGGAGTTAATGTTTATGCGAACATAGCTTATGAAATGCACCTCAATTATGATGCTTTATATGAGGGGGTCGATGATAAATTTAAAAAATGGTATAGGTTACGCCTGTGCCCAATTGGGGACTTCAATGTTAGAAAAATTATGTTCTTGCCTCACTAACTCTGTTTAGCTCTATACCTCTGAGTTAAAAAAGGTTAATTTAAAAAAACGAAATCAAGCTGTCAGAAGTTCATTTGGCAGTGTAAAAAACACGCTATACAATACATTACCTTCAAACTCCTCGAAATCTAGGCGGTATGTAACTTCCATGTCTCTGGCATTATTACATTTTAGTTTTTTCTTTTAGACTGCCAGCTGTTATTGGGAATGGAGACTAAGGGGCATATTCTCAAGAACGTATAGCTGATTTATCGGCACTTTAGTGCCGCATAAGTGGCAATAGATTTATCACCTCATTCTCAAGCTGGTGCAAACGGCCGATATCACCAGTATTCCAGCAATAGCCGCTGCAAAAAATATCACACGGATGAGAGCAACAACTAACGCTAATGATATGCAGAGTAGGCGTTTCCATGCACAAACACACAAAAACACCACTTTGCGAAATTGTCAACAATCAGCCAGATCTGTGATGCGATCCAAAATCTGGCGATAAGGTGTATTAGCAGCAGGGCTTAAACACATGCCTTTTACTGGTGTCAAACAGGCAGGAGGACAACCTGCAATATGAAAGGGAGCCCAGCCCAGAGCTACATCTGAAGACCAACACATGTCATGGAGCTACTGATCATGCAGCTCAGAGACCCAAATGGGCCACAACACCCACCGCCTTCACCCCCAGGCCCCTGCCGGACCACTCAGACTACCACCAAGGCAGCGCAGAACAAGACAGCTCATCTTCCGAACACGGCATGGTCCCTCAGGCACACAACTGCAGAATGTGGGGAGAGGTGGGAACCAAGTATGTGTGAAGGAGGCAACTCACCCATGAATAAGAACATACACAATGCCAAGTGTGGCAGTGATGTGCTGGACAGACTTCAGTATGCAGAGCACAGACATGTCCATGTGGACATATACTGCTGGTGTTTGTAGTGTTGTGGACAGTGGACGCAACCATGTCACCTCAGACAGTGGGGAAGACCTCGGTCATGTAGCTTTATTGTTCCCCCCCTTCAAGATTAAGCAGAGTGGGCTGAGCCGTCAGACGCTAGTCCAGCGTAGGGGTGTGAAGAATTTGCCCATGGCTCTGGGCGTGGTTCAGTTCTGGCCTGGGCAAGGAAGTAACTAATGCATGTGTCTTTGTTGTAGTGTCGGTGCCACCTGGCCCGCATTTGACAATGTTGCAATGTAGCTTGAACGGAGAAATGAAAGAGGGCAAGACCGCTCGGGGTCTTGGCTCATACTTGCCAAGTGATGTGTGTATCTGTAATGCTGCAGAATGACCCAAATTCCTAGCCCTACTTGCAGCGCGAGTTCAGCCAGGCAGGGACTCTACATCTGTGTCCGCCCTATCATTACCATAGGCCTACACTCCTGTGGCCACCCACCTTCAACGGCCAACATCACAGTGTCATTGTCAGGCTTGTGGACATCCCCCGACAGGTATGACAATGGTGTGCCGTAGGAGTGCAAGTGATTCAACCACGCAGCCCACAAAAGCAAATAGGCTCGGGGGAGGGAGGAGCAGCTGTGAGGCAATGTAACACACAGTGAGGCCGCACATTTGCCACATGCAAGACATGTCAAACATGAATCCTAAAGTCGCACACATCCCACCCCACCCCAACAAGCCATATCACATTTCCTGAATGCAAGCAGATGACAAACTAACATTAGGGATGAAAGCTCCTTTGTCTGAACTATCAGGCTGAAGCTCATCTGCACCTCCGACCTCGGAATTGCATGTGCCCAGCACCCCCTAACAGATACTATAGCAGCAGATGATGACTCCCACACTACGCACAGCCCAACGAAAGACCAACGTATACAAGTACAAGCCCCACAGACAGAAGTTCTTGCTCGACCTTATCTTGCATGGAATGGTCTATATACTTACTCCCACACCATCCCAGGCATACAACCATTGCCCACTAAAACAATTCATTGATCCGAGCAGTGGCATTTAATCCACAGAACTGGCGCAGGTCAGAACGGTGCTGCTTCAACCAGAGCCACAAATGCAATGCAGAACATCCCGGACACATGCGCAACCCCTGTCACATGGAACTGTATGCTGCATTTACCGGGGGCACTACCATTGGCAGTGCTGAGGATCAGTAACCGGCTCAGCTTCCCCCTTGCCAACGTCACCTGTGTTCAGCCTGTGTTGCATTGTCAATCGTGCATATTCAAGTGATCCTTGGATGTCTGCCTATCCAACAGGACGGTAGCTGAACATGATTTTGACATGTGTTTGCACCACCTGTTGGCCCATGACCAGGAGTGTCACTGAGATACCCGTTTAGGGGATTTCCTGATACTTGGCATACATGCTGGCAGCTGGACCTGGGAGAATGCACAATACTTGGGTGCAGTGACCACATTGAACCGCTCCCCTATTGGGCTGTAGTGCTAATTGGTGAAAGGGGGTGGAAGCAGCACATCTGTCCAGACCTGCTAATAGATCAACTCACTGTCCTGTTTGATGAAGTCTACAACAACCTCATGTTGGAAATGATAGCCCACAAAGCTGCAATCGCTTTCATGGACGAGTAACTACGTACCTGCAGCCACAACAGATTGGAACCCATTGCACATGTACCAACACCTTGTTGCATCTTGGAGATCTGGTCACATATCCCACGACAACAGTGGACATGGCTGCAGTCGCCTGGACTCCGAATACATGAGCGGACAACAATACAGGTTAACCCACACCTGTGAAAGGGGAGGAACACCCCCGGAGTGGACAGCGGCGCTTAGCAACGTTGCTCGTTCTGACATACTGCTGCATTACTCTGCATGTTGTGGCACTTATCTTGCCCATACTGACAAACATTTGCTAATAAAGTCTAGGCACCTTCACTTTCATTCAACTGTGATGAGTGTTGATTTGAATGACAATATGTGTCTCACTGCCTATCTGGATCACAGTCATACATGCGTATTAATAGCATTACCCAGGGAGTACCTTTTTGTTGAATCACTGTCCCTACATCCATACATACTTTCATACTTGATTGATCATAGCCATGACACATCTCTGTGAATTGGAATGTTTTACTCACATTCAGTGGAGTGTTGAAGCTTGACCAGTACAGGGCCATGTAAACCCCACTTTACATTGTTACCCCGTGGAGGGCCAGCCAGAGTCCTTTAGGGATTAAGAAGTCCATTGGGTAGTGAAAGACTTCAGTCCACAGTGTGATTGCTGTGTCATTGGTAACCAAACAAAATATAGCAGTCCATGTTGAGGTCCAAGGTGAATCTCGCTGAGTGTATCGGAGGACAATGGAAGGTGTTATTCCAGGGTTTGATGCAGAGGCCAGAACCAAGCTAAAACCTGCCATATGGTGGAGATAAATGCTACCACTTCATTCTTACCACAAAGCCAGATTCATCATCATCTTCGTCCTTTGATGTTTCAGGTGCCTCACATGCAGGTGGTGGTGTTTTGTCTGCATTCATGTGTGGCAGTGACACATCAGGGGCCGGAGGTGGAATGTCTGCCGCACTGTGTGGCACCGACACTTCAGGGGGAGGAGATGTGGATAGAGTAGTAGCACCAGCATTCATCTGCACCAGGCCTTGTGGTGGCAATGCCATAACAAGGATCTGCAGGGCATGGAAAATCACAGCTACATCTCGCTGGTGTGCAGCTGTGGCAGACATTCTTTCCGCCTGCATCCGCTCAAAGCTCTCCATCATTCTCCTTATGTGTCCCAACTCCCGGCTGACATCGCCGGAGCCACTCTGACTAGACAGTTGTTCTTTGCTCAGAGTCATGACTCCATTGATGTCATCCATGGATTGTTGGAGAGCATGGAGCTGACAGTGGGTGTCCGTTAGGGACTGTAAGTCATCCCTGGTGGGACTTAGGCACCCACGTAAGGCATCTAGTTTGGCTGCCATGAGGTCGAACCCCACCTGCAGCTGGTCAGCCATTCTCCTGGCACCCTATCACACGGCTTTGGAATGCCATATGTTGGGGTGGGTGCTTCCTGCTGTGTGGTCTGTGCAGGGGGTGGGGTCTCAACGATGCAGCTGGGCTGCCCTGCTCCTGGAGGTGGGGTGCCAGAGCTGTTCATGAGTTGTTGGAGGGCTTGGGTGTCGATGTTGGGGAAGTCATCTTCTTCATCAGTGTGTTGTTGGGTCTGCTCTGCAGGAAGTGTTGATTCTCCCTCTGCAATGTGAAGAGGAGATGCAGATTGACATTGTGTTCACATGTATTTTCACACATTGTACAAGTTTACTGACAAACTGCATGACAATCTACATTGTAACTGTTTGTGAGGAGATGCCTATTTGATGGGAGACAGTTGACATTTCTACACCATCAGGTATGTGAGGTTGTACTTATACATTATCATCTCACAGTTTCCTGCAATGTCAAATGAGAATGGCCATTTTCTACACAAAAGCGCCAGCAGTTTTGTCCTCTGTCCTGTTGTGAAAGTGTTTTAATTTGTACCACATTGTTGTCAATGTTGAGGTGCTCTGATTCTTATGTGTGTGTCCTGCATTGTGGGTAAGTTGCCCCTTCAACTCTGATTTGGCTGGCCCTTATCCCTTTCAGGCGGTATACCTTTCACTTCTGTGCTTATAAAGTGCTGAGATGTTGCAGACTTGGGTAAATTGGGCTCTTGGTCAGAGTTTTGACTCTTGGGCATGGTTTGTCCACAGATGTGCTATACTTAGTTGTGCATGTGTGCCATTGTGCCCATCTCCCCCATCCCCCAGTCCCTGGCTGTTACTCACCCTGTTGTTGTTGGCTCAGGTCATGTTGTACAGTGTCCGGTCTCCTAACTCCTGCCACCGTCTCCCCAATGATTTATTTATTTGAAAAGTTTTATATAGCGCTGGAGACCCGAAAGTATCAGAATGCCTTCCATGAGTTACAGCGAGTTACAGGTTACATAGTTACATCACTTAAATCAAAGAGTCACAGGGGGAGGAGGAGGGGGAGGGAGGGAATACACAATGGGAAAAACAAGAAAAACAATGTCAGATGTCCGGCTGGGTAGGTGACAGCTGAGGGGGTGAAACCAGGGCCAGACTCCTCTTTAGCTGCATGTGACAGCTCCACCGGGCATCAGCCAAGGGGGCTCTTGCATCGAGGTGAGTACAAACAGTTTTGACGCCCATGGGGCGTCTTCAAAGTTCCAACAGAAGTTCAGAGGAATGTTATTTATGAGTTCTATATAGTGCCGGCTAGATCCGTACGTATCAGAGCACTTTACATTAGGCTGCACAATGTTACAGAGAATAAAAACAAACACATGTTACGTAAAAAAATTAAGCAACAGCTTGGGAGAGGAAAGAAAGGTGAGACAAATAGAGAGGAGAGGGGATGTGTGAAGGAGGAGGATGAGGCAAAAGACGGCAGGAGAGATGAAAAGAGGGTAGGAGAGATGAAAGGAAGTCTGCCCAAAGACCGACTGGGTAGGTGATGTCTGAGGAGGGAATCCACAGTCCATCACCCCAATAGCTAAACAGGTAGCTCCATCAAGCATCAGTCAGATAGCTAGGTCTCAACTCATGAGGGTAAGTTCACAGAAGAAAGTCTAGTAGATAGACAGGGTGGGAACTATGAGCAAGGACGGTGAGGGCAAAAGTCAATAGCAGGAAAGAGGAGAAGAGTAGAGAGGAGGGGGAAGGGGGTATGGTGAAGAGGAGAAGAGAGAAAAGTCCAGTAGAGAGATGCAGGAGAGTTTGCCCAAAGACCGGCCGGGTAGGAGATGATCAAGGAGGGAAATCCATGGCCCATCTCCACTTTAGCTCGCGAGGTAGCTCCACCGGGCGTCAGTCACAATGTCTAGGTCTCAACTGCAGATAAAAGATCTCCAAGTCAAGTGTCATGGAGGGTGAGCACGAGCAGGGTAGGGTGAGGGCTGATCCAGAAGAGGACGATGACCAATGATTTTAGATCAGGAGAGATACTTGATCCCGTGGAACGTAATACCAGCTCAGTTTGGTACCTCTGGAGTCCCCCACGACGGTAGTCAAGACTGGCCCCATTCGCCATTTTGGGGATAGGCACTGCGGCAAACTCCACCTCTGCCTGAGATGCTAGCATTGTGAAAGGCAGAGGGAAGGGGGCTCAAGAAATCACTGTAGCCTTTCCACCATGATAGGAGAGGTGAAAGAGACAGCTCCTAAATCTACTGATCTTCACCATTTCCCAAAGCAGTAGTGAGTGTTGGGCAGTGGTCCAGAAACACAGTGGTAGGGGTGGTATGGGCACCTCTGGGTTGTAAAGTGATGCTCAGAGAGTGGTAGGATGCTAAATAGAGCTTTATAGCCTCAACCAGGAAACCAGGGCCTCCAAGCTTCCAGAGGACATAGGGAGGGATCACTGGTGGCAGTAAATGAAAGAAGGTTCCTTGGCGGTGATAGCACAGCCTTCCCATAGAGCACTGTTCTAGAGGCTCATGTGCTGCATTCACCCAAATCGTATATATGCCCAAAATGCCTCAGCCCCTCATTTCCTTGCAGCCACAAAGTCCAGAATAAACCACACCACCTTGGCACAGCTCTGTAAAGCCCAACGTGGGAAGAAGATTAGTTGTGCAGTGAACCGCTCCCCACAAGACACAGACATTGCACCGCTCTTTATCTTCCTAATACATCATGCTCAGATAGAAAAAGTAAAGTGGGACGCGCAGTCTTACACGGTCGCCATTTTGAAGTTAGGCACCGTTCCTCCGGAGGTCGTCATAAGACTACAGTTGGATATGAGACGTAAAAAAAAACTTTGAATCGCAGGCATTGCTTCTTTATGCTTGACTAGCGTTTCGTTAGCAGGACACCAAAGCATAAATCCACAAAGAAATGCTCCGTATTTTTGCGTGTAGCCGCCATTTTGCGCTCAGGCTGCATAAGTCAAACAAACACTGCAAAAGCATCTAATAATGCCAATAATGCTGCAAATACCTCATCGAGTGTACGCCCAGACTCAAGCTCGCGGATACGATGTTTGGTGAAGAAAATAGGATCATTTGTGACTATTAATCCCCTCCGTAATCAAGTCGACCGAATCCGCCATTTTAAGTTGTCAGGTCTCGCAACCAGCAAAGTTATCGGTGACATTAATCCTTGATTCCACACAGGAATGGTAACGATGACAACACCCAAAGAAGCAGTAGACCGTCCTTATGCCATTCTACCCTATCTGGATTGAGAATGTTATCGTCTTGTCTTGGCAAAGAGAATTGGCGTGGAGGGGACGTTTTATGTCATTTATTTTGTATGGGTGGATCAACTGTACTCACGGACCACAGTGTTATCTTCATTCTGGGCCCGACCTTGGCGGATGAGCCTCGTGCATAGTGTCCTGGACCTAAACATCCAACTCCTCTCCCTCACTGGACTCAGAGGCAATGTAGTGAGGGTTGGCAATGATGTAGCCCTCTCCAGCAGCGACATCAGCGTCTACTTTGCCCTCCCTGATTTGGAGCCGGCGAGTTTCTTCTGGGGAGAACTCAGCCTCTGCAACCATCTCCATGTTATGGATAATCTGCAGTACCATCTGTTTCTAAGGTTTTTTATTTTTCAATAGGTTGCACGTGACGCAGTTCAGCAATAGAGGTTGTACACGCTTTGCATGTCGGAGTTAGCGTATTTTGACCCACACAAAGCACACTTTGCTTTGGAATCGTAGATGTTTCCAACAGTTGCGGGTCCTCCGTGGGGCTTGTGGGGTTCTGATTGTCCTCTGTACTTGCTCCAGCTACCTCCATGGTGCTTCACAGTTCTTTGTGTTTTGTGTGTGGTTTTTGTTGCCGCTTTTATAGTGGTTTTTCCAACCTGACTTGTGGGACTTGCAGGCCTGGCACTGCTTATCGCTGAATTTTTTTATCGCAGTTGGGCCCATCGGAAATGTTTTCACGTTCGGGTTTAGATTTTTATCGCCATCCCGGTAATTTTATTGTGGACATTTGACGCGTTATCGAGAAACTATCCCATGTTACAGCCGTGTTATGAATACAACGTTAACACAGTTATTTTCACGGACTAGACGACGAAATGAAAAATTGCGTTTACCTATTTTGCCAATGATTATCACACATTATTGAGAATATCCCCCTCAGGATCTTAGAATCCCTGTTCATTACTCGTTTCGAGATACTTACACCTATAGGACTCAACTCCAGTGAAGAATTAACAGTTCACCAGGGATAAGTATACAGATATTATAAATACAATACAATTGAGTTGGATAGAGTGGGGTATCAAACCATGTATACTTAAGACCGTCATTTTGAACATAGTGACTGTGATCTGCTGTTACATTATACATTTTTGCTTTTTTTAATACTTTGTTTTCTCCTCGTCAAGTTTGAGGCACTGTTTATCACTGTGCTTTTCTTTTAGAGTTGACTCAATTAAATTTAATTTTAATATAAATAGTAACACACAGAAATATGTTATTGTTTTTAATTTTTAATTTCCTATTTTTTTCTTTAGGTATTCGGCACTTGAGTGCATATTTCTTGTAGCAAGATGAGTAATATTCCTGTTCAAGGGTGAAGAACAGTGTGGCAAGTTCAGCTCTAAGAAAAGCATTACAAGATTATCCCATTTGGGCTAGACATCTGCTTGTTTTGTTAATGGAGGGTGCATATAGAGGTATAAAATAGGACAGTCACATTTTATAACTTTGTGAGTAAGTAATATAGTACCTATACTGTATGGGATTAAATACCTAGTGTACTCTGTATTGGGAATTGTCAACATCTGAACTTAATTGAACTGACTCTGTTACCACTCCAGCCCTCTTGGCCCATATGTACATTATAGACCATTGGTCTGTAGAACAGGAATATTGTATAATAATAATTATTATTGCCATTGTCAAGAACTATATGAGAGACGGTTTTGATGACCATTTTTCATTAGCCATGTGCTATTTATGGAAGGCAAGGATTACACATTGCATGAGTAGATAGAAATTAAACAAAAATAATGAAGAGGTAATGTTCATTACACAACTGTATGTTAATGATTTATTTTTTACCTCAATATATATTATTTCAATTATTACCTATACATTTTGAAATAATATAGAGCAAAATGAATTCATTTGTACTGCATTAAATAAACAGAATATGCATGGTAAGATGGCGCCTATTTTGCGAAACTCTTCACTGAACATGTTTGTTGTCCATCATCGATTATTATGACGTTGTGTATGAAACATGTCGTGCCGGCTCTTGCAGCACACCGTGAGAAAGGTGAAAGCCAAAATGCATTGGTGACCAGGAATCAAGCATAAATACATGTTTTATGAAGCCCAGAGTGTCCTGGTCATCTCTGTACTATGGGACATGTTTGTGGTTTGTGTATATATATATATATATATATATATATATATATATATATATATATATATATATATATATATATATATATATATATATATATATATATATGTGTATATATATATATATATATATATATATATATATATATATATGTGTATATATATATATATATAGATATATATATATATATAGATATATATATATATATATATATATATATATATCCAGTCGCTGAGTCACAACCACCGCGGCTCCAAACCGAAGAGTGCGTCGTCGTCAAGGACTGACTCGACCATTCCTTATGTATAAATGAATCCTCTACACACTGGCACAGGAAGATGACGCCATGTTCTGCTTTTACCAAAAAGTTTATTTTACAAGTCGGCTGCTGGGACCTGTTGCGCCTGTTCACCAGGCTTGTTCACCACAGTGCGAGTAAAGTTTGCATTACTTAAAGCCCACTTACGTTCAATTACGTGAATGAAACTACAATTCAATTGCCACTGAAAACAGACTCATAGTTTTTTACGGGTCGGGTATTTTAAAAAGCGGTAACACATTCTTTTAACCCTTGTATTTATGTAAACATTTACACAGTCGGTATTTATCATATTTTAAATGCAATTTCATTCAGAGCATTTAATAAAGTGACTAGTGCATTCGAGTGTCAACCGACAATGATGGATTTAGAGCAAGTACTCATGAATGCCAGTGTGATACTCAGGAATCCTATTAGTTGCAAACAATAAAATACATAGGAATTATACCGCTATGAATTCTATGATTATTATGAATTTAGCCCTAGTGGGCAGTTTTGTTGGCGGCATATTTCATGTCTAGCATTCTCTAGTGGGCTTTAAACATATACATCAAAATAACCCAAAATAAAGAAAAACTGTTAAAAACAACTGCAAACATTGAAAGGGTGTTTTTCTACTGCTTGAGAATTAAAGGTGTCTATGAAGATCTTCTTCCATATTAAGACCTCCCGGGTACTTGCTATTTAACTTTATTATGTACCTCGACTCAAGTTTTCGAAGCTTTTTCTCATAATTACCACCTCTTTCACTTTTCTTAATCGCATCTATCACAAAGTAAGACAGTCCTGTCAAGTTCCTATCATGCAATTTATCAAAATGTCTTGCGACAGGATATGTCTTATCTCCATTTTTGATGGCTCGAAGATGCTGCAAAATTCGCATATGAACAGGGAGGGTCGTGCTGCCCACGTACTTCAAACCACAGGGACACTGAAGCACGTAGACAGCATGATCAGTTTTGCAGTGGTACTGCCCTTTGATTTTGAATTTTCTGTCTGAGAGATTGGATGTATATGTTGAGGTGTTTTTACCATGAATACATGCCTTACATTTTAAAAAAATCCCTCCTTTTTAACCAGCCACAATGTAGTTGTTTTTTTGGGAAGAGGAACTTTCAAAGTATTGCTCACCATCATTTGTTTGAAGCATCTGGCTTTTCGGAATGTAATCTGGGTTTTTTTGGTGACAATTTTACCTAGAACAGGGTCATTCCGTATCAAATGCCAGTGCTTACTGAGAATGCCTCTAACCTGAGTATGCTCAGTATTGTAGGTAGTGATCATTCTGCAAGTATTCTGATTTTAATTTTCTTTTCTTTTGGCGCTGTTATTTTTGCCAAAAAGAATTTCCTCTCTTGGTTTTTTCTTCGCTTTAGTGATTGCCAAATTTACACATTCTGTGGTGTAACCTCTGGCTTGAAAGCGACTGCTCAGATTAGTAAGGGCATCATTACATCTGTTGGTATTACTGCAATTGCGTATAGTGTGTAGGCTTTCCCCATAGGGGATGCTATGAATCAGGTTCTGGGGGTGGAAGATCTTAGCGTGTAACAAAGAGTTACCAGCACTTGGTTTACGATAGAGGGCTGTTTCTAGTTTGCCATTCTCAATGTAAACTGTGAGGTCCAAAAAATTGACCTCAGGTTTGCTGATGTTGCTGGTGAACTTCAGATTTAAATCATTGTGCTCTAGGTTTTTAATGAAGTTGACCAGATGGGATTCTGCGCCTTTCCACACGATGAAGAGGTCTTCGATAAACCTACTCCAATGCATAATGTTGGTCTACCAAATGTCTGGGTACTGCTTCCGGACTACCTGCTCCTCTCACCAGCCCATATGCAAATTACAAAGCTGGGGGCGAAGCAGGTACCCATCGCAGTACCACAGACTTGATGAAAAAGTTCCCCATTAAAGAGAAAGTAATTATTTTGCAGACATATCTCAGTCATTTCCAAGATCATTTGTGTATGAGCCCAATATTTGACTGGTCTACTCCCCAAGAAGTAACTAACTGCATTCAGTCCATCTCGATGTCTTATGCTTGTATACAAGCTAGTTACGTCAATGGTTGTCAATATATAATTCTCTTCCCATGGGAGATCATATACTCTTTTCAAGAAATCCCCAGTATCTTGAATGTATGATGGGAGGGATTTAGTAAGTGGGCACAGAAATGAATCGATATATTTAAATGTATTGGACAAGGCACTTTGTATCGTGGGAATTATTGGCCTACCGGGTGGACTTTTTTGGTCTTTATGTACTTTTGGTATTAGGTACATTACTGGAGTAACAGGTTTGTCTATCTTGAGAAATGAAACCTCCTCTTTTTTCAACAGGCCTTGCATATACCATTCAGACACTTTGCAATTGTAAATTAAATGGCTTTTGATCATAACCGATTCCTCTACTTTCACATAGTTTTGACGGATGTTAAGTTGTTCATATGCTTCCATAAGATATTGTTGCCTCTCCCACAGCACTACATTTCCACCCTTGTCAGCGTTACACACAATACAGTTTGAGTTGTTCGCTAACTTTTTCACCAGAGCATGGTATTCTTTTTGCTGCTGTGAAAATTTATTATTTTTAGAGTGGATGTTTGTGCACAGGTTTTTAAATCATTAATCACCAATTCACTATAAATGTCAATTGAGTCTCTACTTGTGATTGGGGTGAATTTTGAGGCAGGTCTGAAAGATGTATGATCATTGCTCATGATATTCAAATTTTCCTCTGTTGCTATATTCATCGCTTGTCCAATATTGTCTCTCTGTTCCGTCGCTTCACTTTGTGATCCCTGTTGCATTTGGTAAACTTCCAATATGAGATTCATGTCGTCTACTCTTAGTTCATTCTCCTCCATAACCTCAATAGAACTCCCCATTTGATTGGTCAAATTCGCACTATTCAAAAAATGTTTTTTTAATTTCAAGTTTCTGACAAATTTGAAAGTATCTATTCTGGTGGAGACGTGGTCAAAATTATCCTCTGGACAGAATGACAAGCCCAACTTCAATATTTTTTCTTCTTCTTTAGTTAGTGTAATGTCTGTTAAATTGATAATGGAAGTTTTGTCATCTTCTATCCATTCTTCTTCTTCTTCGCGGGCTCTCCTTGCCCGGAATAGTTTTGCGCCTTTCCTCCTCTTGCTCCTTTGCCTCTTCTTCTTGGAGGTTTTGCGTATTGCACGAATTGCCTTGGTCTCAGGTTGAACCTGCGTTCTTGTTCTAAAAAAGCAAATTCGTCAATGACTGTTGGTGCTGGGCCAAAATTTACATTTCTGCCACTCGTGCCTTCTTCAGCGTCAGTTTCTACTTCCGAACTGACTGCGCTGCTTAAATCAGTTTGGCCTTGTGTGGTGTTGGCAGTCGCTTTGTTCATTTTTTAGTTTCTAATTGATTCAAATTTTTTGGCAAATGTATAAATCTGGCCTCTCTCATAGTCCAACTTGTCACTCATAATTTTTTGCGTTTTCCGTTCTTTGATAGAAACTTCCAATTTTTTGAGTCTTGTCTGTATTTCTCCTTTGTATTTCATGATAAATTCCTGGTCGTTGTCTGCGGAAAGAAATTCTTCAATTTGTCTGATTTCCTCCATGATTTTTATCCTGTCAGACTCCGCATAATAAGTATGCACAACGTTTTTACTGAGGCTTCATGATTGTTTTCAGCCCATTCTTTTAGCATGTTATCATCAGGGTCCTCGTATGTTGGTGCTACCAGTATTCTCAAGCCTCTTGTAATTCGCTTAACTTCTAGGTATTTAGTAAGTGATTTTGCTTCCCACCATTTAGAAAGTTCTGTGCGCTTTAATTTTTCCAATCTTTTCAAGCGTGAAAGTCCATCTGTTTTGGTGGTATTTGCTGCTTCAGCCCGTCTTACGGGAGGTCCACTAGTGCTCAGATCAAACACCGCTACTGCAGCCTCCTCCCTTTCCTTAATCTCTTCAGCCGACATGATGTGTGTCATCTATTACACTCGGAAGGTAGTTGAAGCTTGTACCCTTCCTGCAGAAACCGCCAGGAATTTTGCCGCTCAATGCAACAAAATTTATAAACGTTCATAAAAGCTGGCTTCCTCTTCCCCCCTTGAAAGTTAAACCAATCTGCTGCGCTCACCTCGATTTTCTGGCTGTCTTCCGCGGGTCCTTCGACTCGTGGAATCCCTCCATAATCCTCGGGGTTTCTGGCAATATGGTTGTTGTTCATGGAACACCTTTGCTCTCGGTGTTCGTGCAAGGCAGGGGGGGGCGGTTTGTAGAAATACAGCTTCAGTCGCCGAGTCACAACTTGACAGGACTTGACAGGACTGTCTTACTTTGTGATAGATGCGATTAAGAAAAGTGAAAGAGGTGGTAATTATGAGAAAAAGCTGCAAAAACTTGAGTTGAGGTACATAATAAAGTTAAATAGCAAGTACCCGGGAGGTCTTAATATGGAAGAAGATCTTCATATACATCTTTAATTCTCAAACAGTAGAAAAACACCCTTTCAATGTTTGCAGTTGTTTTTAACAGTTTTTCTTTATTTTTGGTTATTTTGATGTATATGTTTAAAGCCCACTAGAGAATGCTAGACATGAAATATGCCGCCAACAAAACTGCCCACTAGGGCTAAATTCATAATAATCATAGAATTCATAGCGGTATAATTCCTATGTATTTTATTGTTTGCAACTAATAGGTTTCCTGTGTATCACACTGGCATTCATGAGCACTTGCTCTAAATCCATCATTGTCGGTTGACACTCGAATGCACTAGTCACTTTATTAAATGCTCTGAATGAAATTGCATTTTAAATATGATAAATACCGACTGTGTAAATGTTTACATAAATACAAGGGTTAAAAGAATGTGTTACCGCTTTTTACAATACCCGACCCATAAAAAACTACGAGTCTGTTTTCAGTGGCAATTGAATTGTAGTTTCATTCACGTAATTGAACGTAAGTGGGCTTTAAGTAATGCAAACTTTACTCGCACTGTGGTGAACAAGCCTGGTGAACAGGCGAAACGCGTCCCAGCAGCCGACTTGTAAAATAAACTTTTTGGTAAAAGCAGAACATGGCGTTGTCATCCTGTGCCAGTGTGTAGAGGATTAATATATATATATATATATATATATATATATATATATATATATATATATATATATATATATATATATATATATATATAGATATATAGATATATAGATATATATATAGATATATATATAGATTCGGAAGGCTCTGCCAGACGAGTGACAGCGGTATACGCGGTGAGTTTGAAGTTGTTTAAAGAAGCGGAGGTGGAAAGGTTTTTTCCCGTCTTCGGGGAAACAGCGCATAACATACACACCATTCGACAAGCGAAATCATCTCGGTGGTGTCAATTTGCCAATTGTGTGTTGCCGGGTAACCAGAGGTGATGTCTGTGGAGGAGTTCCGTGCAAGGGAGGAGGAGGCGGAGTTACTGTTCAGTGGAGTGATGGCGCCAACTAACAACACTAGCGCGCCTGCAACAAACACAGAATCACAGGATAAACCTAATCTGAAATCACTGTACAAAGAATTGGAAAAACAAAAAAGGCTGGAAATAACGAAATGGTGGGAGCACTATTCCCTTTCCAAATATGCAGAAGTAAAAAGGGTGCCACGAGGACTGAGAATTATGCTAGCACCAAGCTTCGAAAATCCCAACCCATCCATGTTAAAAGAGTGGGGTCAGAGCAATCTCGCGGCTTCAATGAATTTAGTCCTCATTCTCATTAAATATGCCGCTATTGACAGAGAGGCCATTCTAATAACAATTACTGAGTTGGAAGAGCAAATAAAGGCATTGGGGGAAGTGGAAGGGGCAAAACAATTGAAAGAAGCCATGAATGACCGCCTAAAAAAGCATGCTGAAAAAATCAAAACGCGAAAAATCAGCAAGTTTGCCCGAGATGCTTCTGACTATGCAAATGGACAAATATTCACCTTTGCTAGAAAATACAATGCAACTAAAAGGCAACAATTTAGAGGCACATCCAATCCCACACCCAATGCCCAACCTACAGCAGTTGGAAACAAAGCACATGATGAAGCTGCAGGTGGCGCTAGCAGTGATTCGCTATCCAGCTACAGTGGATCAAGTGGCTCTAGCATAGATTTAAGTGTCAGCAACCAACCTCTACCTGTTTTGGAGATTGACGAGGAGCTGGGTTTTTTAGTGGAAGAAAAACTGCGCACACTAAGGCCACGCCAAAAAACGACAGCAAATCCCGCCGCAACCAAAAACGCCGGGAAAGGCGGAGAAGAAGAAAACAAAGGGTCCAAGAAACCACAAAAAAACAATCAGCAATGGAAGAAAAAGAAACAGTAATGGACAGATCGATTATCAACCTGTCTAATGTAGTTCTCACCAAGGCGGAGCAACAACTCCTGGCTCTGGGCTTAAACTACTGTCCAAATCAAAATTTCAACTACGCTTCCACCAGGGTGGATGTTTACTGTTACATCCGAAAATTAAAACTTCAAAAATTCTTCGCTTTACAACGACTCAAAACTCCAACAGGCACTAACAACTCTGCCAACCTAAATATTACTGACACTAACCAACCTTTTTCAGTGTCGGATGCTCCGGCGCTCCTTGCCATTCATGATCTAATGAATGATGACAATGCTGAAGCAACCAGAGAAAATGAAATGGAAAGTACGCAAATCCGATTAGAAAGAATCAACATCGCTAAATCAGGAGCAGGTATTACTCCTTTTAAGCGTAAATCTGACTTTGTACCTATTATGACCCGTGACGCAGTGCATGTTTTCCAAGATTGTGTCATTACTGAAATGAAGAAACTGCACAAAACCACCAACATTCATAAAAAAAGAAAGAAATTTGATGCAAAACAAGCACAATACTCTGCACTAATGAAAAAATTGAAAGACAATCCAGATATTGTTGTCAAAACGGCAGATAAAGGTGGAAACATTGTTATTTGGCCCAAGGCAGCATATATTCTAGAGGCCCAAAGACAGTTATCGGATCCAGTTTGTTACAAAAAATCTACAAACAAAGAATACATCAAGGCTAATGAAAATTTGAACAAACTTTTACAGAAACACCGAAGAGAGGGCCTAATTTCAGAGGAAGAGTATTTGTTTATGCTCAATGAACATCCAACTCTACCAACTATGTACTTGATCCCGAAAGTGCATAAAGGACAATCACCGATACCAGGGAGGCCAATAATCTCGGCAATTAACAGCTGCGGTGAAAGAGTTGGCCAATATGTGGACTTCTTTCTGCAAAAGTGGGTAAGCGGACTGCCTAGCTTTGTACGCGACACTGGAGACTTTCTTGCCAAAATAGAGGATTTAGAATGGCAGAATGATATGCTCCTAATAACTTTGGATGTTGAACAATTATATACCAGCATTGCGCATACAGATGGTATGAATGCAGTTTCCCATTTCCTAGGCCAACGGCCAATTGATTTCTATGAACACAACAAAGTGATTCTGGGCTTAATAGAGTGGTGTTTGTATAACAACTATTTTTTATTTGGCAAAGAGATTTGGAAGCAATTGAGGGGCGTGGCTATGGGGGCCTGCTTTTGCCCCAGCTATGCGTGCTTGCACGTTGGCTGGTGGGAGGAGCGGGTCCTCAATGTCACGCATCATGTGTGGGTTCGTGAAAAAATTGTCCGATACCTTCGCTATATCGATGATATCTTCTTAGTGTGGCAAGGTGATGAAACAGAAGCGTGTGCGTTCATAAATGCCATCAATGATAACCCATACAATCTTAGGTTTACATCCAAAATAAGTAACAAACAAGCAGAATTTTTGGATGTGACTGTATACATTGATGAAAATGATAGAGTACAAACCACTCTCCATCTTAAAGCTACTGCAGGTAACACTACTCTTCATGCCTCCAGTCTACACCCCAGGCACACGATCCAGAGTATTCCCTACGGGGAAATACTTAGGCTGAAAAGAATCTGCAGTAGTACTAATGATTTCGAGAGTAGTGTTAATGGCCTACGCAGTCGCATGAAAGCCCGAGGGTATACAGAAAAAATGTTTAACCAAGCATTAGCGAAATCACAAGACAGAACCCGGGCTAGTCTGCTAAGCACATCTTCTGAAACTACTAACTTACCTGATGAGACAGTAGATACCATCAAACAGGAATGTCCCAGGTTCATCACCAATTACAGTAGCCAACAAAATAAAATAAGACAGATCATCAATCATAACTGGCCCATTGTATTAACGGACAATGTATTAGGAAATATGCTTCCTAACAAACCCACGGTTACTTTCCGACGTGCTCTCAGTATGGGTGCTGTGCTTGATCAAAGTAGTCCTGAACTAAAGTGCAAACAGAACTGGCTAATCAAGGAGGGATTCCGGAAATGCTCTACTTGTAGAGCGTGTAAATTCGGAATAAATAGGACTCACTATAAAACTCCTTTTAGTGACACTGAGATCCCAATCAAAGGCCAGCATACTTGCAAAACAGAATATGCAGTATACGTTCTGACATGTACGTGCGGCCTCAATTATGTAGGTAGCACTATACAACCTGTACATGTCAGAATTTTACAGCATATACGAGCTATTCTGCACTCAGATCCAGCATACCCAGTTGCACGTCATTTTTTGAGCACTCATAGTAAAGATATTAATTGTCTATCTTACTACGTGATAGCCTCGATCCCCAAACTAAGACGTGGAGGCAACCGTGAGCTCAAACTCAGGCAATTAGAATCACGGATGATCCTTGAATTCGATAGTAAATGGCCTAACGGGCTTAATATTACTGAGGATCTCCGTCACTTTCTATGAGATGCCCCTCAATAAATATTACCTTGGTTTCCTTTCCCCTAGATAGTCAGGTTCCCTGTTATCTAGTGGGTCAAATAGTCTAGTCCAAGTGAATTATGACGGTGCCGAATTCACTAGCTGTGTAGTTGACCAGTCAAGTTCCTTGTTGGTCAATCTATTATTGATAATGTAACTCCTTACCTTCCTCCAATGTTGTAAATATTGTTGTATAATAATTTTGATACACTTGTTTTATCCAAAAAAATGAAAAAATATTTTTGTACACTTTTTACCACTGTATTTTACACCGGGTGTTTTTAGCAACTATGAATTTTACACATGGTAGTATCCATTGTTTTAACAACTTATGTATGAGATTTATATAGGGTCATGTCCCTATCTTTGATTATTTGCATTCATGCAATGATAACACAAGATACTTTACAACATGTGGATTCAGCACTTTAGTCTCACCTACCTCTTTTCCCTATGCACTTTACCATTCTCCACCAAACGCAGACTTGGAACCAGTCTAAATTGTAAATATTGGCACCTTCAGCAATCCTACAATTCCCCAGTCACTATAATAATGTATATAGACATTTTTACGTTTTTTTATAAGGATTTATCCTGTTATTTATTGTGTAAATACCGTATTATGCAAATCTGCTATTTTGTCCTATGATCCTGTTTTTTAAACGTTGCATCGCATTTTATTTATATTAATTTGTACGCAAATAATATATAATATTTAAATGTGGTTTGTTTAAAAACAAAGGAAATAGTATACTTTGCAGTACTTCTCTCCCGAAAAATGTAGGAGTAAAATGTCTTTTATGTCTATGCAGAGCTATAACCATGTGACAGGGCGGGCCAATTGGGTGTACACAGCAGTATAAAATTAAAAAGTTGAAACTGGCTCATTTGCATGTGAACAAGGGCTTTTCCAGCCCGAAACGCGTAGTGCCCTCTGGCTTACCGGCTTCTGTGCAAATAAAAGATCCTGTGCAGCGCATTCTGTGGTCCGTCTCCTATGTTCCCTAGCCGGTCTGACATTGGTTGACCTGGAAGTGGTGTTTGGAGTTTTTTCGGATATATATATAAACGAAAATAACCAGCATCCAACGTGGTCCGTGTCTGTTTCCAGCGCAATCGATTTCGAGTGTGGTTGTAGCAGGAGAACGGAGGTTTTTGCATATATATATATATATATATATATATATATATATATATATATATATATATCGCAGCATATATCCACTCCGTAAAGTTGGAAAAATGGCAAGCACACTGGTATCCGATTTCGTGAATGATTTATTGCAAACCCCCCTTCACCCCAGACAGATGCGTTTCGCTTCGCTATACAAGCTTCGTCAGTGTCAGTTTGTGTAAAGAAATAATCGCAGTTTTAAACCCCAACAGTCATTACTATTTTCATCAACATAGAAGACGGTATCAATGGTAAAAGCGGTGGCCATCTTAAAGTGTATATGACTCTATTCAATTCATGATTTAAACGGTGAGTGAAAAGTGCTTAAGTGCTAAATCTTAAACATTTAAAACAACAAACAATTCATTATTGAAGTACATTCCAAAAGGAAATTAATCATATGAATTCATAAACAGAAACCGCAAGACAGTAGTTCCACATTCCTTGACTGTAAGGGGTGTATCCCCCATGTACTGTTTTTTGCAATTTCTTATGCAACCATGGGTCACAGTTCCATTTTTCATATAGGTGGTGTCGCCCTGTATGGGCATTGCTTTATTTTCGAGTGACCTGAGCTGTGTTGTCTCAAGTTGGATATACGGGTATTTGGAGAATACAGTTATTGTTATAGTTCTTAGTTACAGTTATTCTACAGGTTGTGCGGGCTTATGATACACATGATCCCATGTGCATATTTATAGGTGAACCCACATCTCCTCATCATTATTAAGGCCCCAAGGTGTCATTGTTTTATGGTCAATAATATATCTAGACTCTAAGATTTGGAGTGCCTTTTCTCTGTCCCCCCACGTTCTAAGCGATTCACCTGATCTATGCAATAAAAACTTAGGAGATCCCTATTACTCTGGTGCTGTTCGGAAAAATGGCGGGCAACCGGATACGATCTATCCTTATTTGTGATTGTTCGCATGTGATCCAAAATCCTAAGTTTGGTAGGGTTGATGGTACTACCTATGTACCGTTTTTTGCAGGGGCATTCTAGGCAATAGATCGTGTAATCCGGATTACAATTTAGGAGTTTGGTTATTTTTCTTTTTGGTCCACCTGTTCCCGTTCTACCTGGATATTCAAAAACTTTTTTACTGTATTTACACGCTTTGCAGCGGAGACAAGGAAAGAACCCCTTCATACAAGATAAATTCGGGGGCTGTACTTTAGATGTAAAGTGACTGTGGACTAAATGGTCCGATAATGACTGGCAGCAACGATATGTAATTAAAGGTCTATCTGAAAGATGTCTTTTCAGGACGTTGTCGGTAGTTAGAATATGCCAGTTTTTCTTGAAGCTTTGGGCCAACTCAACATATTTTGTATTAAAGTTGGTGATCATTCTTACCTGGTCCTCATCTTTTTGGACATTCTTGACCATCAGGAGATCCCGCCTATTCACTCTCGCTACTTTTTCAGCAGCCAGCTTCAGTATGTTATTGGAGTACCCCCTATTTTGGAACCTCCTATTTGCATCAGTCTGAGCACGTTGGTAATCTATATCTGCTGAGCAGTTTCTCTTTAAACGTAGAAGTTCCCCATAGGGTACATTTTTGATCAGACTCTTCGGATGATAACTTGCCGCATGTAACACAGCATTTCCTGCAGTGGGTTTCCTGTAGAGTCTAGTCTGTAGAGTATTGTTTTGTATAAATACCTCCAGATCCAGATAACATACACTGGTCATACTTATTGTGCTGGTGAATCTCAAATTTTAGTCATTATTGTTAAGAATGGCGATGTACTCCTCAGCCGAGGTTTGGTCGCCACGCAACACAATAAACAAATCGTCTATATACCTAGTCCACAGTAAAATCTTGTTGTTCCATCTGTCATTAGTTCCTCCCCATGCCTCGTGCTTCTCCCACCAGCCTACGAACAGGTTCGCGTAGCTGGGGGAAAAAACAAACAAACAAAAAAATATATCTATATATCTATAACTGTATTGAAGTTAAATGTTGTTACAATGCGCATTTTACTTTTTACCTTTCTACTGTAATTATGTTGTCAAAGTTTAAAGTATATATCTTTCGACAGCATTCAGTGAAAGCAGACTAGGTTGAATATTGTATGAAGTATGTTTTCAATGTCTATGATTGTCAATAGGTGGAGCTATTCGTGATGCATAGAGTATTTAAACCACCTGTGTCTCTGGGTAGATTATGTGATCAAGTCCGGTTTTGCTGG
This sequence comes from Lissotriton vulgaris, assembly GCF_964263255.1. NCBI lineage: Eukaryota > Metazoa > Chordata > Amphibia > Caudata > Salamandridae > Lissotriton > Lissotriton vulgaris. The sequence goes on along the minus strand of NC_141694.1, from coordinate 1,137,148,655 downwards.
ACGAAACGCGTCATGCTGCTGCCATTTTGGAATAAAGCACACTTTTTTCACTCTTCGCTGTGGTCTGTACCTGCTTTTGTACTGGTGTCCGTTCGAGCCCAGTGCCGCAGGATTGTGGATTCCGATTTAATAGGACGGTTTGGCTGATTCCGCCCTGTGCAGACCCTCTCTTCGTTTGTGGCTGTTTGGAGTATTGGCCGACATCGCGGATGCGATCTGTTATTTGACCCGGAAGGAGTTTTTCATCACAGCCCCCCGCCACTGAAAGTATTCTGACGATTGCAAGGAGGCGAGACTTCACAAGTACGAGTGCCGTAGGGTGTTTCTTTGAGTCGGAGGGCCTGAGGGAACTTTTCGCCGCCGCCGTCTGAGGTGAGCCTCTGCCCCAGTTTGCTGCCCCTTGGTTATTGGCGGGAAGGAGAGAACGAAGATTTATTGTGGCGTTTTGCGCTCTATACGCAATACGCAAGACTGACCATTTAAGTGCTGTATCTAATTATTCCAACATTTATAAAATGGAGTTGGCGGCTGATGTATTCAGAGACCGAGAGCAAGCAGCGGATTCTCTTTTTTAAAATTTACCGGTAGTTCAAAGCGGAACTAAAGCCAAAAGAAAAACTGTTGAATCAGATGATGTTAAAACCAAATTCAAAAAACTAAAAAAATTGCTCCACACCGAACTTACCAAATGGTGGGAAAAAAAGAGCTTGGAGATATATAAGGAAGCAGGACGAGTGCCACGAGGTTTGAGGGTACTAATAGCTCCTTCCTTTGAAAACCCCAATCCCTTAATGTTGAAGGAGTGGGCGAACAACAACTTGGATGCTTCAATGAAAATGCTTTGCCGGTTAATAAAATATGCTGAGATCGATAGAGTCGATTTACTGGCCCAAATTGAATCCTTAAATTTGGAATTGGATACCATGGAACAAAAGGAAGCAATCCTGAAAGGGCGTGAGGACATAAAAAAAACGCCTGGAGAATGTTATTAAAACACGAAAAGCCTTTAAGTTTGCGAGGGATAAAGCCGACTATGAAAATGGGAGAATTTTCACCTTTTCGAGAAAATTTGAGTCAGTGAAAAAACAGGCCCTAACAAACATGGTATCTGAAAATACAACACCAGCTCCTATAGTCCCTGCCACATCTGAAACTGACTTGAGCTCTATATTTAGTAGTACAGGTTCAGAGGATGAAAATAACGCACAACAAGCGAGTGTCAGCAGCTTCACTCCATCCGAGGAGTTGGTTTTTATGGTAGAGGACAGACGCAATACTCTACGTTTGAGGGGCACTCAACAGCAACAACAGCAAGTGAAAGGCGCCACAGGAGAAACCAATGCCGCAAAAAGAGGAGGAAATGCAGGCAGCTTCACGAGAAGGAGAAGAGGAAAGGGGAATCCCCAGTGAACTATATAAGTATTACTGATCTCCTACCCACCACTAATACGGATGTATCAACCAGGGTTGTGGTATCGGATGAGCAAAAAAATGACAAAAAAGATAAAATAGATAAAACAACAAATAAAATTGAAAACAAAAAAGAAAACATGAACTCTGAGAAAACTGTGATCAACTAAACGGACCTGGATCCTAACAAAGCGGAAATTCAACTTTTGTCTTTGGGCCTCTCTTTTTGTCCGAAAAACAGCTTCAAATATGTGCATTCAAGAATTGATGTTTTCAAATTTATTAGGAAGCTCAAACTCTTGAAATTCCATACTTTGAATAAGAAAAGTGATCAAGCACATAGAATTCTAGACTCTCAACCTAGTAGAACGTTCGCTATTTCTGATACCACGTCACTTAAAGTTGCTCATTCATTCCTCACGGCAGAGGAAGATGAGGTTGTTGGTAACACTCAATCTGTACTTCATTCTATGGGCAGTTCAAGTGGCACTGCTGTGAACAGTCCTTTCTGTCCTCGATCCTCGTTTGTCCCCGTTACGCCAAGGGACACCATCGATATTTTTAGTGATCCGGTGATTGAGGAACTAAAGAAATTGAATCTTGTGGTGACTAATAATCAAAAACGCAGAAGCTTCAAGGATAAACAATATTCTAATCTCATGAGAAAAATCAGCAAAAATGGGAATGCCATAATACATAAAGCCGACAAAGGTGGAAATGTTGTTCTTTGGCCACGAAATGTCTACATTGTAGAGGCTGAGAGGCAATTAATTGACTCTGGTTGCTATAGGAGGGCCTCCTTTAATGAACTTAACAAAGTCAAACAGGCAATCCACACCAATTTGTCTCAATGGAAGAGAGATGGCCTTATCAGTAAGAAGGAATTTGAATTTTTGAAGGTGGATCATCCTATCACCCCTACCTTTTATTTATTACCTAAGATCCAAAAAGGCACCGTTCCAATACCTGAGCGACCAATCATTTCGGCCCAAAAAGGACTACTTGAGACAATTTCTAAATACGTGGACTTTCTACTTCATGGGTTCATGGAGGCCCTACCAAGCTACATAAGAGACACCAGTGATTTTCTGAATAAACTAAATGAGGTGGTTTGGAAACCTGAATACCGATTCTTGGTTATGGACATCTCACTCTCTACACATCTATAAACCATACTGATGGCCTGGGAGCAATTGAACATTTTCTTGGAGAAAAAGACATCAAATTTATGAACATAGCAAGATGCTAGTTAAAATGATTGAATTCTGTTTGAATAACAACTACTTCTTGTTCAATAATGAAGTATATCAGCAACTTCGGGGTGTTGTTATGGGGGCATGCTTCTCCCCTAACTACGCGTGTTTACATGTAGGCTGGTGGGAGAAGCATGTCCTTGGGCGGCCTCTTGGTGAGCTGACTCCAACAGAAACTGGCATAGTCAACATGTGGCGATTCATAGATGATGTCTTTATTATTTGGCAGGGCTGTGAAAGTTCGGCAAAAGAGTTTGTAAATACCATCAACAATAACGCTTTGAACTTAGAATTCACAGCAACCATTAGTGACCCCAAAGTGAATTTCCTTGATGTTGAAATATACATCCTGAACAACCTAATCATGACCAAGATGAATAGAAAAGTTACGGCAGGTAACTCTATTTTACATGCCCAGATTAATCACCCCCGACACCTGATTAAAAGAATTCCTTAAGGAGAGTTTTTAAGAATTCAAAGAATTTGTAATAATGAGGTGGATCTGAACATTTGTCTTGAGGAATCTTTTCAAAGGTTTTTAGTTAGGGGTTATGATAGAAATGAACTCATTAAATCTTTGAAATTGGTGATGACTAAAACCCCAACTGTTCCTTCGGTGATGCAGGTCCCTTCAACGACATTGGAGGAAACCGTAGTAAAGGACACTGAAAAATCTAAAATCAGACTAATCACCACATATAATTGCCAGGAACGTAAAATCAAACAGATTGTTCAATCTAACTGGCCAATCCTCATGACTGACATCACTTTAGCACCCTTGTTGAAAGAGTATCCATCTATAACTTTCCGTAGAGCCCCTTCTATGAGGGATGTGCTAGTTAAATCTAGCCCCGAAGTCACTATAAAATCTAATTGGTTATCCAATAGATCTGGTTTCTTCAAATGCAGCTCTTGCAGAGCATGCAAATTCGGAGCTAACACAACAGAGTTTAAACCAGTGTTCTCTGAGACTATTAGCAAGATTAACAATCTTTACACTTGTAAGACTGATTATGCGGTTTATGTATTACTATGTACTTGCAGACTTCAGTACATTTGTAGCACCAAGTTACAGGTGTTCAACCGCATTTTACAACATCTACGTGCAATAGTCAACTCCGATCCTAGCTATCCTGTCGCGCGTCATTTCAAATTGGTTCATAACAACAACCTGAATGATTTGAAATATTTTGTTATTGACGCAGTCCCCATATCTAAGAGAGGAGGGGATAGGGAGAAAAGACTACGACAGTTGGAGAGCCACTATATAGTGTTGCTTAACAGTAAAATCCCGAATGGGCTCAACATGGGTGAGGACCTCCATAACTTTCTGTAATGTGTCAATTTTAATGGGAAAAACATATTTTTACTTGTGTATTTATATCCATGGTAAATGTGAAGGTCTATAGTTTAATCTCTCCTCTCATATGCAATGGTAATTTAATTAGCTTTTAGGTTTAGGCTTTTTAATACCTTGTTTTAGCATTATTTATAAAATTCTGGTTTTACTGTTTTTATGGTTTTACCTGAATTTTGGAATGCTTTGAGGATGATATATCTAACCATTACTTAATCTTGATACATCAATATATATGAAGTCCATCTGGATGTCATGATTAAAAGTTTGTTCGATCAGAACCTAAAGAGTTGATCCTTTAAATTTATCCTTAAGCAAACAATCAAATTGAGAACTACCAGTCGATTTCTATCACTATTGCACTTTTTTAAGCACTTTTCACTTTATCTGCTGCTATTACTGTTTACATCCTTAGTAATGTTGCTCATTAACCACCAATAATATGCTTAGCACTTTATTTATTAGCACATATTCACTTTTTGTGGGTGGCTTTTTTTTAAATACGGCATAGAATATTTGTCCGCCGCCTCAGAATTTTATTACTTGTACATACTTTCATTCTGTGATTTAGAGCACTTGCCCTCTATAACTGTATTGAAGTTAAATGTTGTTACAATGCATTTGTATTTAAACCACCTGTGTCTCTGGGTAGATTATGTGATCAAGTCCGGTTTTGCCGCCCATTTTGGAATAAAGCACACTTTTTTCACTCTTCGCTGTGGTCTGTACCTGATTTTGTACTGGTGTCCGTTCGAGCCCCCGTGCTGCAGGATTGTGGATTCCGATATATATATATATATATAAACCGAACCCGGGGTTGATGCGAGAATGGGCGGAAGTGAATCTTGACTCCTCAAGGAGGCTCACGTTACTGTTAATCAAATATGCGGATATAGACAGGGCACGCTTATTAACTGAAATTGACGCTATTAATGGTGAGCTAGCAAATATGGGTCAGGAAGAAGAAATAGCTCGCCTCAGAAAAGAAATAGCGACCAGACTAAAAAAGGAGGAAGAGAAAATAAAGGACAGAAAAACACATAAATTTCAACGCGATAAGGTCGACTATGAAGTAGGACAGATATTTACCTTTGCCCGAAAATTCGATAACATACGGAAAAATCAACAACAAAAAATGGGGCGAGGCAAAGGCCCTACAACCAGCATTCAGCAAAGACCAACAGAGGAAGAAGCTGGAACTATATCCAGTGACCAATATACCTCTAATAGCGATGACGACTCAGAATTGAGAAATGCGCCCACAACATCAACAGGAACAAGACCATCGCCGGGGGAAGAGATGGAGATTTTAGCCGCTCAAAGAATGGCAACTTTGAGACTGATGACCCGCTCCCAAACACACGGAAGCGGGCAAACTACAAACGCAAGCAAAGGCGCAATGCAGCAAAACACGGGCACATATCCAAATCAACCCCTAAGAAAAAGGAATTACTGGAAAAAGAAACAAAACAAACAATAATCAACTTATCAAACTTGAAATTAACACCGAAAGAGGAAAACACTTTGAGTCTGGGCCTATCATATTGTCCTCCAAATAACTTTGACTATCCTAACACCCGGATGGATGTGTATAAAGGAGTGAGAAAGTTGAAGTTAAAAAAGCTATACGCTATGAAGAAATCCTCACAAGAAACTGAGGAAATTCACCCATCTATGACACCATCTCAAGATATAGATATGGAACAGGAATTGGAGGATTTGTGGAATGAAGAAAGCGGTCAAGCCAGTACACCTGAACAAAGAGCAGTAACACCACAAAGCAAAGGAGCAGGTTAAACAAATTTTAAACCAAAATCAAAGTATTGCCCAATAATGCTGCATGACGCCATAGATACGTTTCATGAAGTGGTATCTCAAAAAATAAAAAAAATAAACAAAAAAATTGGAATAAGTACTGTCATGCAAAGACATCGAAATCAAGATCACATGTACTTCCAGCTTATGAAAAAACTCTCTACCAACAAGGACGTTATAATCCGCAACAGCGATAAAGGAGGAAATATAGTATTGTGGCCCTATGAGGAATATATGAAAGAGGCCATGAAACAACTAAACGATAGACAATGTTATTCCAGAACTGATACTGGCAAATTGAAAGAAATGTACCAAGCTTATTATAAGAAACTATCGAGCTGGCGAAACAAAAATCTCATCAGCGAAAATGAGTATAAGTACTTAAAAAATGAGAATCCAACTGTGCCACCAATTAACTTTATACCTAAAGTACACAAGGACTGTAATAAACTACCGGGACGTCCTATTATTAGAGCCAGAAACAGTCTACTGGAAAAGACATCGGTCTATGTTGACTTTTTCCTTCAGGAACATGTTAAATCATTAATATCGTATGTAAGGGACACGAGTGACTTTTTAAACAAGATAATTGACTTTCAGTGGAATGGCGAATACATCCTGATGGCAATAGATGTAACATCATTATATACCAGTATAAAGCATGAAGATGGTTTACAAGCAGTGGAATATTATTTGAGGAATAGGGCTCCCATTTTCCACCAACACAATGAAATGCTGGTAGCAATGATTAGATTTTGTTTACACAACAATATATTTATGTTTAATCATTTATTGTATTGCCAAATACAAGGTGTAGCCATGGGGGCTAGTTTCTCCCCGAGCTACTCATGCCTACATATGGGAAAATGGGAGGAACTAGTCCTGGGAGGAGTACATGCTGACACTGTAAGAACAAAAGTCAAAATGTGGCTAAGATTTATAGATGATTTATTTGTAATCTGGCATGGAACAAAGGGAGAGGCGGAAATCTTCTTGGATGAAATAAATAACAATCAATTAAATTTAAAATTCACGGCTGAGATCAGTGAAACAAGTGTGAGTTTCTTGGACACTGAGGTGTTTGTAATAAATAACACCTTACAAACTAAACTCCATAGGAAGAAAACAGCAGGGAACTCCCTACTGCATGCCTCAAGTTCACATCCCCATCATTTAGTGAACAGCATTCCCTATGGCGAAATGCTAAGGATTAAGAGGATATGCAGTACCCAGGAAGAATTAGAGCTAGCCCAACAACAAAGTAAGGAAAGATTCGTAGTCAGGGGTTACTCTAACAAGATTATAAATCAAGCCATAGCAAAAACTAACCTAGCTGAGAGAGAGGTATTATTGGCTGGTAAAACAAAAAAGTCTGATCAATCAAATATAGACTCACAAGCGAGCCAAAAGGATCTAGAAGCTAATAATTTTCGTTTAGTTGTTGGATATAGTAAACAACATAAAACTATACAAAAAATTATTCAAGATGCAAGGCCCACAGTCTTAAGCAACCCAGTATTAGGACCCCTGCTACCGCAGAGGGTGTCCATTACATACAGTAGAGGTCCCTCAATGAGAGATGCACTGGTGGTCTCAGATCCAGAAATAATAGGCAAACCGAATTGGTATCAAAACCAAAAGGGTTTCAAACGATGTCCTACTTGCAAAGCCTGCACACATGGCGTAAATACCAAAACTTACCTCAGCCCCTTTAGAACAAAACCATATTTGATTAATAAGATGCTGAATTGTAAAACTGAATATACAGTATACGTTTTAACCTGCCCATGTGGGTTGAATTACGTAGGATCGAGCAAACTTCAGGCTCACGTACGTATACTACAGCATCTACGAGCCATAACAAATATGGACAATACGTATCCGGTGGCTCGCCATTTTAAGAAACACCATGCATCAAATAATAAAGGGTTAAAATTCTATCTCATTGATGCAATATCACCTAATAGGAGAGGTGGGGACCGAGAAAACAAGTTGTGAAAACTAGAAACGCGGTACATTCTTTTGTTGGATTCAAAACATCCTAATGGATTGAATCTTACGGAGGATATGTATACGTGTCTATCTTAGTTAAACCATGTACATAAAAAATATGTGTATGAAACAAACGGGGAAGAAAAAGGATGTGTTCACCTGCTCCAACAGAATAAATATGTATATTATCGCCGATACGACACCCCTGACCAATACTAATTTTAGTATGTAACATATTATAATGTGTTTTAAGGTGTAAATATTGTATATATATGAATTATACAGGATGTTGTAAATATTTTATGAATTGTGTTTTAACAGAATGCACAAAAGTTAAAGGGTGACTATAAAAAATTATCTAGGTTGGATAAGGTGTACAAATAATAATATATAAAATATCCAACACATATGACAGAAAAGCAGGTAAAGATGACATATGATGATGAATGTGTAGACTGATGACACAAAATGATTGATAGAGGATACATTTTCGATGGAACGTATAAACTGTGCAAATGGATGTAAACATATATGAAATGGTACAAAAATGATAACAGAAAAGTGAATGAAGATGTTGAAAGCAAAAACAAAGAATGAGATATAAAAACTTTTTTTAATTGGGTGAAAACACCATCACTTAAGAGCACTTTAGAATTTACTGTCAATGTTCATGGAATGAGAGAAAAAAATATAGCTGATATGAAAACAGTAATGATGCAACAGGTTAATGGATAACTGTATTTTACAAAAATTTAACAAAATCCAACAAATTGTATTTAACATACAGATGAATCTTAACTTGTGATAATTTATCAAATATAAATGTATTTTACATATATCAAGTTTTTAAGGTTCTAACCTGCAGCACATGAAATGTATTTTACGAGGATCACAGTAGAAATATATGTATTTCTTCCATGTCTATGACTATAGAAAATCACGTGGTCATTGATTCACAACAGCACTGTCACTTTAAAAAGCCTTCGCGCGCAAATGTAATTGTCGAGTGAACAAGCGGCGTTTGCGCCGCGAAACGCGTCTCAGACATCTGGCTACAATAAATATTTGAAGCACTAAGGAAAATGGGTCCATGTCCTGTTTGGTTTCGGCGTGAGTTGAACGCGGTATCTAATCCAGGATTTGAAAAATAATTATATATATATATATACTCCAGCATCTACGATCGCGTGGCCAGTAACGAGTGCAATCCCGGGTCCAAAATTGATCATTTATTGGCAAGTCATCAGCACTGACAGACGCATTTGGGTACAACGCCTTTTCCTGGCCCCAAATGTGAGGAGATGAGTTGCCTTGATCCTGCACCAACTGTCAAGCCAGTGGCAAGTCAGGAGGGCTAACCAAGGCTCCCTTGATCCCACTACTGGTGGGGGTACCATATGTGGTGGTGGGCATTGACATTCCCAGGTCCTTCAACACTAAAGCAGTTTTAGGGGACAGGTTAATTTTGGAGTTAGTGGTCTATGGCACTAAGTACCTTGAAGCCATACCTCTGAGGACAGTTATGACACCTATGGTGTTCAGGGCCTTGGTTTGTGTCTTCACCAGAGTAGGCATCCACAAAGAGATTTTCACAGGTCGGAGGATATACTTCATGTATTAGTACCTGAAGGCTGTGTGTGATACATGTAGGGTAACTTGCAGGTTCCCCACTCCTTATCACCCCCAAACCACTGTGCCTGTCGAGAAGGAGAAAAGATAAATTATACAAAATTCATACTATTTGGTAAAAGTTCAAGTACGCTGCAAAGAGGATAAAGTCAAATTCATTTATAAGCAACCAATTGCATGATGCAGCCATAGAATGCATTAAAGTCCTCCAAACCTAGTCCAGTGCAATCAAAGTAGCCATTTTCTATCTACATCTCCACATATGTAATAAGAAACTGGAAACAGAAAATACAATTGGTTTTGCTGTGTTTGATTTAAGTGAAGAAATATAAACCTCCTAAGGGGTTCACTGATACACGTGGTCCTTTTAAGCAACAAAGAAGAAATTGGCACAGAAGTAAGCCTGGGCGTAGTTTGCGAAGTAGCGCTACACGTAACTACGCGAAGTGCACTTCGCACTACATGAGGTACGCATAGCTGAGCAAACTGGGCAGTGCACTGTGCAAAATGCTGTTTGCACTGATTGCATAGTGCCAGATGCCTGTCCGCACTGTGCATTCAGTGCAAACTGCATCTTGCACAGTGCAAGCAGTCGTTTTCTGCCGCTCAAGTAGATTTATACTCGAGCAGCAACATTCTCAATGCAGACTGGACGCGCCAGAGTTTGCTGCCACTTTGATAATCCCTACCTGCTGTTGCCCTGGTTTTGGAACCCCCCCGGCGGGGTTTGCTGCTTGTTTCCTGCTTTAGCGGGCGCTGCTGCTTTCTGCGCTGCAACGCCATTGGAGCCACGCCAGAGGGGAAGGGACTACATCTCCCTATAGTCCCCAGCCGCGCAAGAAGTCTGTGTCATCATCCTGCACCAGGAGGCGCTTATAGCCCCAGGAGGACCCACGCAGCGCGGGGCGCGCCGGAGTTTGCTGCCAGTTTGATAATCCCTACCTGCTGTAGCGCCGGAAACTATGCAATTTTTCCTAATAATCAAAACCTCCAATACTCCAGCACCCAGCTCCTTGAGCTGAACCGATGCCCGTGTACATCTATGCATGGAGCAAACCTTGGAGGTCTCTACTCATCATTTTGCTGTGCCTCCTGTGGCCTGCACATACCCCAAAATCCCCTTCCGCAACCCCATAAACTACACCATCTGCCTACAGCCATATGTAAACGCCCCACCGCGAACTCCCATCTGCCTACCAATAATAACTCCAAGGGTGAAACAGACCCCCCGGTGGGTGAAAATAGAATTCTGAAGTGCATATTGTTGAACACAAGATCTATGGTCAAACACAAACACGAAATTTCAGCCCTGATCACAGACCATGACGCAGATCTAATGTTTCTAACAGACACTTGGGCATCACATACCTCAGGACTGGACTGGAATGACGCAGTTCCTGTAGGATATCGTGTAGAATTTGCTAACAGGCTAGGAGCAGTGGGTGGTGGTATTGGGATTATCTATAAATCCCATTTAAAAGTTTTTTCACTACCCGAGCATGGTCTAGAAGCGGAAGCCATGAACTTTAAACTTAAATAAAATAATTGTATCATATTTGCTAGCCTGCTTGTGTATTGCCCCCCTGGTCTGAGAGTGCCGTTTATTAGAGCACTACACACCTTTCTTGAATCCACATCTAATTCCACCACATATACCGTTCTGGTTGACTTTAACTTTCACTTAGAAGCAAACAATGACTCTGACTCAACAACTCTATCTGATAATCTTCTTAGTATCGGCATGACTCAGCTAGTCTCAAACCCCACTCACATCGCAGGACATACCCTTGATGGCATTTTCACTAACAATGACCATATCAAAGCTATCTTGACTGAAGCGGTCCCTTGGTCTGATCACAGTGCTATCTTTTTTAATATGTCTCTACCTAAACCAACAAATCATCGAAGAGGCCTTATGCTTCCTGCAAAAACACGTCCTTGGAACAAGCTTGAACCCGCCCTTTTGGCTGACTCACTTGCAGAAGATCCCCCTGCTCTTGAAACCGGCAACACTAACTTGGGAGAGATCAAATTCCAAAATTGGATTAAGCAGACAGTCGATCAGCTGGCCCCTGTAGAAATAAAAAAAGCCAGAAGACGATCTGCCACTGCACCGTGGTATTCCACAGAGGTGAAACACATAAAACAAAAATGCCGACGACTTGAGCGGTCGTGGCGTTCGGATTATAGTGTTCAAAACAAACAAATATACACCAAAGCCCTGCAGGAATATAAGACAGCAATAGTGCAGGCAAAATCAGCCTATTTTACAAATAAAATCCAGGCAGCTTCTAACACTACTAAAGAACTATTTAAAACTGTCACTCATCTGACTAAGACCCCCCGCGACACTGTCTTCAGCCCTGACCAAAATTTTGTGACTAACATTGCTAACTTCTTCCAACACTAGGTCCAGACAGTTTACGATGACCTTAGCTCATCTGCATCAATCACACCTAATGAGAATAATGACACTGCCCCTTTGACTGGTCCTAGCTATTCCTCTTTTTCCCCCATTAGAGGAGTCACAGGTGGCAGACCTAATCACACAGATGAAGTCAGGGTCCCCACTAGATCCCTGCCCGCCACGTATACTACACATGATTCCTCTGACACTGGCAGCTGTTCTGACCCCCCTGATTAACAACATTATCACCTCGGGTGATTTCCCGAGCAGCTGGAAAAAAACCTGCATTCGACCTATCCTGAAGAAGGATTCGTTGAATCCTGCCGAACCAAAGAACTACCGGCCTATATCCTGCCTTCCGCTACCAGCCAAGATTCTGGAAAAAGCCATCAACCTAGAAATAATGGGTTATGTTGATCACAATTAACTCCCAGACCCCTCTCAGCATGGATTCCGTCCCTCCCATTCAACAGAGTCTGCCCTGATCATGGCAACCGAAAACATTCGAAGAACAATGGACGAGGGTGGCAGAACGGCCCTGATCTTACTTGACCTTACAGCGGCGTTCAACACCGTGAACCATTCAATCCTGTTAAACAGATTAAAAACTCTTGGTTTCGCTGGTGCTGCCCTTGCCCTCTTAACATCTTTTTTGGACTCTCGAATCCAACAAGTACATTGGGAGGGTCTTACATCTGACGAATTCTCCCTTGCAGGGGGGGGGGGGGGTCCCTCAGAGATCGGCGCTATCGCCCACCTTGTTCAATCTATATTTCACCCCCCCTAGCTGCCTTAATTCAATCTCATGGTTTACAATTAGTGTCCTACACTGACAACACTCAAATTGTAGTGTCAGTATCCCAGTCCATCCAAGCCACTGCAGAGCGCTTTAAGAACTGTCTTCTCAGTGTAAAAACTGGATGAGCCTTAACTTTTTAAAACTAAATACGGACAAGACCGAGATAATCGAGTTCGGTCAGAAACCATCGATCTGGAACAACCTCTGGTGGCCCCCGGAGGCGGGCTCTTGTCCTAGCCCAGCTGAAAAGGTTAGGAATCTTGGCTTCCTGGTTGATAAAGAACTTTCTTGTAAGGCCCAGATTAACCAGGTGACCTCTACATGCTTCCATACCATCAAGGTCCTTAGGAAAGTCCTACCCTACATCCCTCCAACATTAAAAAAACTGTCATGGGCGCCCTGGTAATGTCCCGAATGGATTATTGCAACTCTCTCTACTTGGGCACAGGAGACAAAACAACTGAACAAATTACAGGCAATCCAAAACGCCGCAGCCAGGGTCCTGCTGAATTTACCCCATCGTCACCTAACATCCAAAGTCATCAGGGAACTTCACTGGCTTCCAGTCAGGTGCAGAGTACATTTTAAGGCCCTCTGTCTGGTTCACAGATCCGTGCACGGTATGGGACCAGACGATCTTGCCAAACTTCTCCCTCGATACGTGCCATCACGTACGCTGAGATCAGCCAGTCTTGATCTAATATGCCAACCTAAAATAAGAAGAATGCGCTGGGGTGGCAGATCTTTTTCCTACCAAGCTTCCAGACTATGGAACTCTCTGCCCCCTGCACTGCGCTCACAAAAATCTAAACTATGTTTCAGAAAGGCACTGATAACCTGGCTCTTTTCTTCGCATTAAGATCGGCTCTCACCGCTCTCTTCAGTCATCCAGTGCCAAGACGCCGCGGCATTCGAGCGCTTTATAAGTACTTCAGTCAGTCAGTCAGTCCTGGTTGTGGAACCCCTCGGCGGGGGTTTGCTGCTTGTTTCCTGCTTTAGCTGCCCCTGCTGGTTTCTGCACCGCACAGCGATTGGAGCAGTGCCAGAGGGGAAGGGACTATATCTCCTTACAGTCCCCAGTGGCGCAGAAAGTCTGTGTCATCATCCAGCGCCCGGAGGCGCTTACAGCCCCAGGATGACCCATGCAGCGCGGGACGCGCCGGAGTTTGCTGCCAGTTTGATAATCCCTACCTGCTGTTGCCCTGGTTGTGGAACTCCCGTCGGGGGTTTGCTGCTTGTTTCCTGCTTTATCGGCCACTGCCGCTTTCCGCACCGTACCGCCTTTAGAGCCGCACCAGACGAGAAGGGACTACATCTCCCTACAGTCCCCAGCGGCGTAGGAAGTCTGTGTCATCATCCAGCGCCAGGAGGTGCTTATAGCCCCAGTAGGACCCGTGCAACGGGGATGCGCCAGAGTTTGTTGCCAGTTTGATAATCCCTACCTGCTGTTGCCCTGGTTGTGGAACCCCCCGGCGGGGGTTTGCTGCTTGTATCCTGCTTTACTGGCCGCTGCCGCTTTCCGCACCGCACCGCCATTGGAGCCGCGCCAGAGGGGAAGGGACTACATCTCCCTACAGTCCCCAGCGGCGCAGGAAGTCTTATAGCCCCAGGAGGACCCGCACAGCGAGGGGAAACATCCTTTACGACTTGCTGGGGGGCGCTGTAGGATAGGTAATAGTTTAATTTACTATCCAACACCTTCCCTACTATCCACAGGGACTGGAGTTGGAATAGTAAATTAAACTATTCACTATCCAGCACCCCCCAACGCAAGTCGTTAACGACTTGCGTTGAAAAACCTGCGTTGTAAAGGCAGGCGTGGTAAAAGCATGCGTTGTAACAATGTACATCCCACAGCGCATCCGTCACAGGCCGGAGGAGGCCGGGCTCATTCTCTTGGTTTACATTTGGAGATCGTCGTGGGAAGGCCAAGTAAGACTCAAAGCCCATCTTCCTATAATGACAAGGATTATTAATGCCCCTCATAAGTTTGCCTATATCTCCCTGCTACTTTTGGGACTGAGTGCTTTCTCCTAATTGAGCATAATTTGCTAAAGTACTCTTGGATATTATTAACTGTGATATTCCGCCTTATTATCACCATCACTACTGGCACAGTTTCTAATATAGGTCTAGTACATTTTACTGATTTAAGAATAAAAACATAATAAGATGGGGAAAAGGAAGTTAAATAAGTCAACCTCGGGCAAATCCCCTTTAGAGTTGAAATTAGATAGTACGTTTTTAATGAAATACTTAACCGAGGCAGTGGGAGAAATTGAAAAGCAAATATCCAGCGTTGAAGACGCCCTGATAAAGGACAAGGAGGCTTTAAAATCTGTGGAATGCAGTAGGGCATCAAGCCCCGTAGGGGACATGTCTCCGGAGTTGCTGAGATCCTCTAAAAGTCCACGGGATGTCAGCAATGGCTGTATCTTTGTGGGTGGAGACGATATCTCGTCAGACTCTCCGGACGTGTTGTCACTTCCACCTCCAAAGAAAGCTTGTACTAAGTCCAAGAAAATTCCGCCTATAAGTCTCCCACCCTTGGTTCACATTCCATCTGGAAAACCCCCAACTTCTGTAATAGACCTAATGCGAAAAAAGTCAGCTACAGTTATAAGGGGTAATAAGGCAAAGAAAAAGGCAATCCTGGTAAAAAACAACAATAGTGGTAAGAGTAATCTCAAGAGTCAAGGAATGAATAATAATGTGACTGAAATTGAGAGCCTCTTTGTGGATCTTACCATTAGAATGAAGGCCCTCATAGACACCATAGAGAATAGGCTAACACAGATCGAGTTAAATCAAACGGTCATTCTGAGCAAACTGAGCGAATTAGCCTCTAGAGCCCCCATACTAAATGAGTTGAAGGATGATGTAATAGCCAGTAAGAACACCACGCAAATCGCACCCCATGGAATTGATTACCATAGTAACCTACCATGTCCAAGAAGGGAGGACATTCCCCTAAGGATTAATGGGCACTATAACCAGGGAGAAGTCGGGGCTTCAAGTCATATTCAAACCTGTGTCGAATCAAATAAATATAGTGCCCACAGAGAATCTACATTCTAAATCTCCCGCCCGTCATGGCCCCTTCTACCATCGTCTTAGCAAACGTCCCAGTGATAAAGGAGCATGTCAAAGAATAATGGGTCATGTTACAGAATAAGACCATTCATCATCTGGGCAATAAGAGCGGCATATCAAAGGAGATGTTTGAGGCATTCAAAATGGTGAGACGAGTCTCCTGGGTGGGTATGGGCAGAAAGACGCTGAGGGGGGACTGTGTTGTCTTAACACTTGGTTCTCCCGCTCTGGTTCATGAAACTCTGAACCGTTCTAGCTCAAATGTATTAAATCAGGAATACATAAATGTCCTCCCCCTAGGCTTATTTTACTGGCCTTCTATGGTCGGTAGGCAAAACTCGTACTGGGGTAACCCACATATGGAGAGCCATTTCTATGTAAATATTCAGATATATAATGTTCCAGTAAAAAACAGGTTTGAATTGTTGCAATTTTGGGATGATGCGGATTGACATCATGATCATCATTATGGGGAATGCAGTGGTAAGCCAGGAGGAAACATAATCAACAATCAGTACAAAAGCAATGACCCATACGAGGTCCAGTGTAAGACACTTGTCCCACGTTTTCGGAAACCAGCTCCCTCTAAGACTCAGCTACATATAAACAAGCAAAGCGTTAACAGAGAAAACGACTTCTTACATGCTACTACCCTGATTCTAATCAGGGGCGAATCTAACATTAAGGGAGCAGGGTCCCCTCCTAACAAGCTCACCATAGATAAAAAAACAGTTGATAGCCCAATTCGGGCAGAAACTACGAGGAAACACGTAGGCAAAAAATCTGATATGCCTTTTGCCCCAATACTAAATCAGGGAGCAATACAAATTATATCATGGAATATTTTTGGTATGAAGTCTAAAATTACAAATAGTGTTTGGGGATATTTTGTCCGAAAACATGACATCTTATGTCTGCAAGAGACATGGTTATTATCTGAGCAGCACCTGGATGGGTATAAAACATTTCATGTACCTGCATTACAGTCTATCCATGGGTGAAACAAGGGAGGTATATGTGTCTATGTATCGAACATGATGATGGTACAGAGTAATAAAATGACAAATAGTGTCCCATACTACCAAATAGTCTCTATCGATCTGTTATCTCATACTAAGTTGTTAATTGTTAACTTTTACAACAACATTGATAAAGATAAGTTCATGATTGTGTTAACAAATCTTAGTGAGGATCTAACTGACCAGGCGACCAGTAATGTAAAGGATTTAATTGTGGTATGGGGAGGGGACTTTAATATAAGCACCTACAATTTAAATGCGTGTGGTTCAGGAAAAAATTGTAAAGACAAATTGGGTCCAACCAAACACTTTGTACATACGGCCAGAGGGTAGAAACTCAATGAGGTTATGGCAACGTTTGACCTTGAGTTTGTAAATGCAATGTGTTCCCCAATGACCAACTTTGACCCCACTTATATTGGACGGGATTTTAGAACCGTGATTGACTTCATCATTATACCAGTGCGTTATGCCAGTATGGTGAAAAAATTTACGACACACCCAATTGGATTAAGCGATTATCTGCCCCTTTGTGTGGACATATCTGTATATGGATATAATACTAGGTCCACAATAGATTGCTTGGCATGGGTCCAAGATTTAGTTCTGTCCCATCAGAATGGTTTCTCAGTAAGATGGGGGGCAAACAATCCTGTACTCACTAACAAAAACATAGTCACTAAGGCCCTATTACCTATTATGATGTGTTTAAATGAGGATACTCCTAATGCTTATGTTTTAAAGACCTTTATGCAGATTACACAAATCATCCAAAAGATTATGACCACACCTAGGAACAAGATGCAAGTGAAAGGGGATGGATGGTTTGATAGTCAATGCACCAAGACATATACATTACTCAAGTCTGCTTTAAGTACATTAACCAGGGATGGGGACGAAGTCAGAGCCTGTAGGAAGCCCTATAACTTGGCAAGAAAAAATTGAAAAAAGAAAATTAAGGAGCAGGAGTGGGCCAACTTGTATCAGGCTGCCCAGTGCAGAGATTCTTCCTTATTTTGGCAGGCTGTGAATGCCCCTTTTCTGGTAAACAAAGAAAGCGCAAGGCTGGAAATTGCCATTGATGAGAATAAGTGGATCGAATTTTTCTTGAATGTCTATAAGAAGGAGGATACTGATGAAGTAACCCTTTCCGAGAATGAGAAGGAGAAAGGACGCAATATAGCACAATCGGCAATAGCAATTGAGATTACACAGGGGGAAGTAACACTGGCAATCAACCAAAGTAAGGGTAATAAGGCCCCAGGCCCCGACGGGATCCCAATCGATCTATTTAAGACTACTATTGATCTTTGGTCTCCACTCTGAACGCGAGCATTAGAGGCCTGTTGTTCGGAAGGATTTATAAAATCCTGGTCTGAATCAATAATCGTTCCCATATATAAAAAAAGAGGACCGGGAAAGCCCATCCAGCTACAGGCCAATTTCACTTCTGGACTCACTAATGAAAGTGGCAGGAAGGGTGATATTGAATAAACTCCAGATCTGGGCTGAAGAAAACAGTATTTTCAGCCCGGTTTAATACGGGTTCAGGGAAGGGATGGGCACGGTGGAGCAGGTTCTAAACTTTATATCACTCCAAGGGAAATACACTCAAACAAAAAGGGGACAACTGTATGTAATATTTGCAGATCTTACAGCTGCATTCGATTGTGTTGAACATAATAAGGTGTGGAGTACCCTGGAGGACATCCAGTATTGAGCCAGCTATTGTGCAATTCCTTAGACAGCTATATTCAGGAGTGAGATACGGCCTCAAGGGTGAGTGCACTAAATCATTCGGCGTAGAGAAGGGAGTTAGGCAAGGCTGCGTCTTGGCCCCATTCCTTTTTTCCATATATACCAACTCTTTGGAGGAGGAATTGAGGGCCAATGTCAATGACTGCCCAAGACATAACAACAAGCAGGTTGTCTCCCTTCTCTATGCGGATGATGCAGTCTTAATGGCCAGAACTAAAATATGTATCCAGCGAGCACTTACCACATACATTGAGTTTATGGCCAGTAGGGACCTAAAGCTCAACGCTAAGAAAACATTTGTGATTTTGTGCGGGAAAGGTCAATGTAAAGCTAGGAACCTAACGGTGGGTGATGTAACCTTCGAATTCACTAAAACCTTCTCATATCTAGGCGTCCTCTTGGAGGGAGCAGGCTCTTGGGTCCCGGCAATTAGAAGTAGGACCCTTTTATTTAAAAGATCGATTATGGCACTAATGAACTTTGCATATAAATTGGGTAAAAGACCTCCTGAGATATTATTAAAAATATATATAGCAAAGTGTAGGAGCATTGCAATGTACAGGGCGAGTATTTGGGGTTTTAACAATGTGGCGTCTATCCAAGTTGTTGAGAATTCTTTTTTAAGATATATTCTTGCAGTCCCACAGAGTACGTCTGTTTTTAACTGTCACGCCGAACTGGCCATCGCGCACATTACAGATCTTGTCAAGCTGCAGCCAATTCTATTATGGCACAGAGTCTGGTCCACACCGTCATTGGGACAAAATAGAGAAATCATTAGGGATGTAATGAATTTGGACCAGGCAAGAAACATCCCATGGCTAAATTACATCAGACATCTTTTTAATGACCTTAATAGTCCAGAGTATTATGATAATCCAGAGATGGTTTGCGCCATATCAAAGAAGGCATTGAGAGAATTATGTACGAGTCACTTTGAGCAGATAAGATTAATCGGGTAGATTAACAAAAAATCTATCTGTTATTCAGCAACAGATGACCTTGAACTGTTACAGGATTCAACCCTATCTATGATATTGTATAAAAGGTTTTGACAGGTACATTTTAACAAGATTTAGATTTGAATCATTCCATCGTCTGGTTAACTTCCCAAATAAGAACGACTGGTTGAGGAAACTGTCACTTTGCCCTTGTGATCACGTCTCCCAGCAAACAACAATTCACATGGTATTATTCTGCAAATATTATACTCAAGAACGCGCAAAGTGGATTAAGCAATATTTGAAGCAGGGCAATTGGCGGCAATATCGCCCAGCTTATTTATTTTTACAACAATTGAATGACGAATATTGCACCGTGATTATGACCGGTCTTTTAAAGAGCATATTGAAGAGAAGGAATGTGATAACTTGGTGAATATAGCTTGGGAATAGATAAGTCCCATATTTTGCAAATTGTCTATGATGGTATATTCTTTCATGATGGCTTTGTAAATTTAATATCTTTTTAACTTTTATGAATGTAATTAATAATGAAATTATGTGTGTATGAATTGGAAGATTGTTTTTAACTTTTATGATTGTTTGTTTACTCAATCGAATAAAGCCTTCTTTGACTTTGACTTTGACAGTGCAAACTGCATCTTGCACAGTGCAAGCAGTTGTTTTCTGCCACTCGAGTAGATTTCTACTCGACCAGCAACTTTCTCAACGCCGACTGGTAGTTTGTCATTGCAAGCGGTCGCGAGCATACACGACCACTCGCAATGAGAAACCTGACCTCCCCGCGTTGAGAATCTCACCAGGAGGTTTATTTTCCACGCTCACGATCGGCAACTTAATGTTGCTGATCACGAACAAGGAAAAAGTCTTGCTGGGATGTCATTTTGCTTGCTCGCGGTTGCCAACTTGACGTTGAGGACCACGACCAAGCAAAAAATGACTGCTGCGCTACGCGTGTTTGCACTATGCTACATGCAATTCGCGTAGTGTGAAGTAGCGCAAACTTTGCAAACTACGAAAGCATAGCCTAGTGCTTTGCCCAGGGTTACACAGAAGCTGTAATATAAAAATAATTAATTTATTAACCTCAGATGAGGGAGACTGCATCATACGGTACCCTCGGGCCACTGTAGGAGGCATTCTAAGGAATACAGAGAACAAGGGCCTTATATATGCATAGGTTACATTAGTCAGCATAAAACCAAAGGGAGGTCCTGGCAATTACCAGCATGCAAATTGACTAATATGGGTATACAAAATTTGCTTGCTCAACAAAGTGGGAGGGGAGACTAAACTGAGCACATCAGTAAGAATAGCCTGACTGTTCTATACTAGGAGCAGGTGCATTCTGATAGCTAGGCCTTTCTGAGCATGTGCAAAGCTATGGAAGAGGGAGAAAGCACATGGCAAGCACATGGCTAACTACAATGGCTGCCAAGTAAAAAATGTCAAGTGCCAATTGTGAAGTCCCTGGGACCCAGATCCATATCCTCCCATATGCATGGTAGTGTGGGCAAAAAGCAATACCTGGCCTAGATATTCTTACACTGCAGAGCAAAAGGGGCAACTCATATCTAAATCAAGAAGGGAGAATGCCATTTTGCAGTAAACTTTCGAATTGACAGTGTCCCAATTCGAAATTTATTGTGCAGAATTCTAGATAGCTGAATCTCAATCACATCTATGTACCCTTCCAAAGAGTAATCATCTTTGAACTCCAAAAAGGTTTAGGTCAGAGAGCCCATCCTCGTTCTTCATTGGAACCCTCCATCCACTTATCTCCAATACAGGCCTTAAGTGGGGGCTTTGTTACACTAAGCTGAGTCCCCGAGGCCACCCAAAGGTTCCTGCACCCAATCTCCCTTAGACAGTGTTTAATATACCCCAACCATGGGATCTTAGTCGCCCGAGGGTGCTTTAAGTTCTTGCCTAGACCCATCCGATAGGGGGATAGATCAGTAGAGGACCAGATTCTCCTCAGTATGACAAGGGTCTCAGTCTTAATTGAAGGAACCAGGGGTCTGAGAGCCAGGTCTAGCCGGAGGAGGAGACGTGAGGTACTGACAGGGAGTTTGGTGAGAAGGTAATGAAAGTGATTCTCCATCAGCTCCATATTACTAACATTCTCTTAGCCCCAGAGCTACTTGCAATATAAAGTCCCCAGGCCTTGGAGATTATATGATTGCAGGGGTTATTGGACGGAAGCTGGAACTCTGCGAAACCCTCACTGAAGATTACAATGAGATGACTCCCCCCAAAGTAAAAGATTTCCAATAGATTCATTGCAATTGGAGAACTTGATCAGTAGTTCTATTCCCTGCCCTGAGCCCAGCTTGGCAGAGCGTGAACACACCCACGTGCTCCATCCATTCTTGTAGTCTATTTAGCAAGATGTGACTAAAGTGCTTCTGGGAGCTGTCAATAAGGCTAATTGGCCAATAGTTAGATGGAAGGGACATTAGGTCCTTTTAATAGATTGGGATTATCCCAGCCCCTGCAGCTGATGTATTTCGTCCTCATTTTAACTTTCTCAAGGCTGTAAATGATAAATATATACTTATAAACATTAAATCTAATATTAAAAACTCACACTATTTTATTGAAACACCTTCTTAATCTAAAGTCTAAATATCAAGACATCCCAAATCCAAGGATTTTTATTGTGACACCACTTCATTGCAACAGAATCTCATATAAATATATAGAGAGCAACTGTATTTACAATGTCCAAAGAGTTAAATTGTACGATCTCATACAATTATTAATTCAGAATGCCATCAACATTAAAAAAATCCCTATCAATCAGTGTCAGACTATCTAATTCATTTTTCAATGTTTTCACCAATTACGTCACAATTTACTTCTAATTTGTATTCACACATCTCACTCATAAAAACTGATTCAACTGTGAGAAATACCTAAACAATCATGACATCCTTCGCTGAATACTAGTCTCGCCATAGAGACCTAAGCGCCTGAGGCGGAAGCCGGGTGCATCTTTTTTGTATTTTTAACTTGTATCAAAACTGCTTAGCATTGCTTTTAATTCATTTGTCACTCACCCCTGAGCAATTTTTCCTTGTGACACGCTGCAGGAGACACCACCGTACAGCGGATTTTAGCGCTGACGGGTTGAAAGAAACAGTGCTGCCTTTCGCACGCCAAACCCCCTGGCCACGCCCACTGCTGGAGGCCACGCCCACCACAACATAGGCTTCTTAAGCGCATTGAATACTAGTCGCGCCATAGAGAACTAAGCGCCTGAGGTGGAAGCCGGGTGCATTTTGTTCGTATTTTTAACTTGTACCAAAACTGCTTAGCATTGCTTTTAATTCATTTGTCACTCACCCCTGAGCACTTTCCCTTGTGACACGCTGCAGGAGACAACACCGTACAGCGGATTTTAGCGCTGATGGGTTGAAAGAAACAGTGCTGCCTTTCGCGCGCCAAACCCCCTGGCCACGCCCACTGCTGGAGGCCACGCCCTCATCCATCTATAAGTATGTGGATTCCTCGGAAGCGCAGCAGGTGCGCCGTCAGCGCACCGAAGGCGCGCCAAAGGCGAGCCCGTCTGCGCCCGTCCGCGCCAGGACGGGCCCCAGGGCACGCCAGGCTGGCCAAACCATCATGTACTCGGCTAATACTCTGAGAAATATACAAAATACCGTCACCACCCTCTCGCCAACGACCCTTCGTCGCATATCCGCTGTTGGCCTCATGCACCCCGACAAAATCCTTTCCGGCGACTGTGCTTCCTCAGCCTCATCTACCAGGAACTCCACGCCCATTAGGATCCTATATCTGAACACCCGTTCACTAGTGAAACACGCTGAGGACATCTTCGTGTTATTGTCTAACTCTAACCCTGGCCTGCTCCTGCTCACAGAAACCTGGCTAACCTCAGAGTCCCTTCCTGATATACTGGCTGCCCTCCCCCCCTGACTATTATATCCTTCTCACCAATCGTCCTAAAGCTCCAGCCTGGCGGTGGGGTGGCAGCCATTATATCCAAACGTTTGATAGCTACCTCTTTTCACTCTCTCCCCCTCCCCGAGGTGGAGAATCTACTCTTCAGTTTACAAACTGACTCTGGTTCTCTTACTCTCCTCCTTCTAAACCGACCCCCCCACTCAATGCCCTCTTTTTCTTCCACTATAAACGAACAACTGTCCTCTTTGTTAACAATGCACTCTTGTTTCGCTATGTTTGGCGGTTTGAACTATTGGTTCAATGACCCTAACGCCGGCACTCATGCCACCGAACTTTTCGACACGCTTACTAGCCTGAATCTAGTTCAACATGTTACCCAACCCACCCACTCCAAGGGACATATCTTGGACCAGATTTGGTCCTGTAACCTGGCCCTGTCCCTGCCAGACATATTCCCCTGTGTCTGGTCAGACCACCACTTGCTGGACACCACCATAATAATGGTTGGCCAGATCCCTGCCCCATTGATGGCCGGTGGTCTGTCACGGAAATGGAGCACCTATGACGGTCAGGGCTTTCTTACTGCTCTTGCGGACTCTCGCATTGCCCCTCTGACGATATCGACAAATTGGAACTAAATCTAGGCTCCTGGCTAGAATCGGCCAGTGATTTAGTTGCTCCCCTAGTCAAATTCCCCCGCACCAGGCACCGCATTTCTCATAGGTGGTTTTCTGAAGAGCTCAAAGCCCACAAACTAAAAACCCGCCAGTCGGAACGCATCTGGAGATGCAATTATTCAGACCTAGCCAGACAATCCTATCTAACTGCACGCAAAGAATATAAGGCAGCCATCAGATCGGCAAAGATAGATCACTTCTCAAAAAGGATCTCATCGGCAGAAGACAAATCTAAGGAGGTGTTCAAAGTTCTGAACGAGCTAACCTCTGATGATAGAACCCTCCCGATTCAGACCCCCACTCAGGAGGCCTGCGACACCTTAAACTTGTTCTTTTTGGAAAAAATCAAAAAAATTAAAATGACCATTCCACCCCCTCGCCTGTCATCCCCACCGGATACCTCCTCTACTAACCCCATGACTTTTTCCACCTTTCCAGCTCTGGACTCCACCTCCCCAGCGGAACTTGCCATCCGTGTCAAATCCGGATCCCCAAATGACTGCTGCCCACCATCCGTCTTGCGGAATGTATGTCTCAATCTACCTGACGACATTCCAAATCTGCTCAACAGATCACTCTGCCGCGGCATCTTTCCTACCTCTTTCAAGGAGGCCATCCTATTACCCCTCTTAAAAAAACCTGGCGTCGACCCTGCAGAGCCGTCGAACTATCGTCCTATTTCCCTCCTTCCCTACTTCTCCAAAATCTTGGAAGCCCATGTTACTCGGTGCCTGTCAAATTTCATCGAATCCTCCGGCCACCTGGAGCCTAATCAGGCGGGCTTCCGACCTGCCCATTCCACAGAGGCTGTCATCCTGGCAGTCCTTGATACACTCAGAAGTAACGCGGACGGTGGACGCCACCAAGCCTTGGTCCTGTTGGATCTGTCGGCCGCGTTCGACATGGTGGATCACAACATCCTTCTCCACCGTGTCGGGCAGGTGGGCATCCAAGGTACAGCTTATGAGTGGATCAAGTCCTTCCTTACTGGAAGAACACAGGCAGTCCGCATGGGCCCGTACACCGCCAACAATACCCCCACTTCCTGTGGTGTCCCCCAGGGTTCTTCCCGATCCCCGCTCCTCTTCAATTTGTACCTTCGGACACTGATTCAGTCCCTTCTGAAGTGGGATATTATAGTTTTTAACTATGCAGACGACTTGCAACTCATCTTCCCCCTTAACTCTCCCCATGCCATCAAAACATTTCATGAGGTCATGATTCACATCCAGTTCTGGATGAACCAGAATCAGTTAAAGCTAAACCCCGGCAAGACAGACCTCCTCCTCCCGGGGCTCAGCCATACCTTTTGGGGCCCACAGTACTGGCCTCCTGAGCTCGGCTGTCCCCCAACCCCAGCTAAAGCTGTAAAAAGCCTGGGCATAATCATTGACGCCGAACTTTCCCTCAAAAGCCAAGTTGGAGATGTGGTATCCTCCTGCATGTACCAACTCAGGAGGATATGCAAAATCCGCCATCTTCTCCCCCCCCCGAAGCACTCACTCAAACTGTTATTTCACTTGTGCTTTCCAGACTGGATTTCTCCAACGCAATTTATCACAGTCTCCCTCTATTCCTGAAACATCGCCTCCAAGTCGTCCAGAATCAAGCGGATCACCTGATTCACGGATCCCCCATATGGTTATCAGTCAAGCCTCTGCTTCGTAACCTCCATTGGCCCCCGGTAGCCCAGAGGTCCACCTTCAAGATGGCCTGTCTCATCTTCAAAGCTCTTCACTGCCCCGTTTTGCATCTAAACTGGAGGGTTTTTGCTCATCTCCGCCACTTGGACCTGTCATGAGATACCTGTTAAAACTATTGACCTCACATACGGCCAGATTCATCAACATAAAATCGGCTCGCAAAGGGCCACATTCTGAGGTAAGTAGTGACTGAGCAATGAGGGAGAGAGGGCCCCCTCGATGTGAAGAATAGATTGCACATCCTCTAATTTGGTAAGTTGTGGTATAATTCCTAATATTGTAGTATCGTATCCCGAGTAGCCAATGAGAGATTCCTTCCAAAGGTACTCATAGGAAAGTGATCGTCGTTGGGATGCAGCGTTATACCCACCAGATTGTAGCTTGTTAATGAGAGCACCGGAGGGACACAGTGTGTAGTGAGATTGCTGCTAGAGATAGAGTGGCATTAGTGAGAGCACTGATTGTGGTCAGTGTGTATACCCACAGGATTGTGGCTTGGGACCTGGATGAAATAGTGAGAGCACTGGGGGGATACAATGCCTATCTTGAGCGAGCACTGGGTGTAACCAGTGTGTAATGGTAAATAATCAGAACTGCCCCAGGGTAGATTAGTCTGGACCCATGTGGTCGCGAGACTATGAGGTATGAGTGTGGTGTAGGGCATGGACGTCCTTAGTAATCAGTGAGTATTCCTAGTAATTCCTATAGATTTAGTGGTGTTTCTGATGATATGAGCTTGTATATTTCGAGTTCCCCATCCTCAGGTAGGTACCCAGGTGCCTGGACAGATGGGTCCTGAGGAGGGAGATGGTTACGTTCCGGCTGGGTTGGAGGTGCTCTGAGGAGCTGATCCTATCTGGTCCGAGAATCCGGCCGTTACAGTGACTGAAATTCATAATAGGTCCAATGTATGAACCTTTACTCCACATTTTATAGGTAAGTCATATACCTCGCCAGAGTACTGGGTTAAGAAGCAATTTATCCCAGGTATCTCTCTAAAGCATCATTTGCTGCTTGTTCTTGCGATAGATCTAACATGAATGCCCAGATTTAACAACAAGTCCTAAAAGACACAGTTAGCTTCCATGCATCAGACATGCATCTTTGGTAAGTACATACAGCCGTAATCACTATTTCTCTATCACCAGTTAGAGGGGCAGCTAAGGCGATATTTATTTTTTAAAAAGTGAGGGTGGGGGGACTAAATAAAAAATTGCTTAAAAATATACAGGGCAGGACAAAGCACCATGAGGACAGACTAAGTAGGGCTGGGTGTGTAGTATGCTCTCCAGTATGATCTTTGTATCCTGTAGTGATTCCTTCATTTGTGTTTTGTGGTCAATGTAATTGTTATTTGGTAATCATACATTTTGTGTTGTGCATGTGACAGAACATTGGTCGAGGTGGGATCTCATGGGTGACTTTGGGGGATATGTAAAAGGATGTGGAGAAGAGTGGTGTTAGCCTTCCTGGCTTAACACCTCTCTCCTCCACTTCTAAAATGCAAGGCTCCACCATATTTACAATACTTTAGAGCAGCCTTGCCTTTCCCACTGCGATGGTGCTAAGTTGGCACCAACGCAGGCACCCATGCACTGGAGTGCAAGGGTGTCTGTGTGCAGGGGAGGATTGTTTATGTGTAGGAAGGTGTCCTTTCCTGCACATAACCACCTCATAAAATGCCATCCTGTCACTTTCATGCGTGTTGCTTCATGCAGCACACATGAAAGTAACAAAATTGAATTCTTCTTAAAGTTTGCTTTATCCATGTGTGCTGCACAAGTCAGCACACATGGAAAAAGCAAAAACGAGGAGAAATAATGCATAATGTATTTCTCCTCGTTTCGCCAACTTAAGACCAGTTTTTACCTGATCTTAATTTTGGCGTTGCCTCCTATGTACGCCACCCTTGAACATAGGAGCAGCATCTAAATGAATGGGTGTAACAGAGGAACGCCCACAGCAACATCCACACTGCCCACCCCTTTCACGCTAACCATAGCGTGAAAGGGGCCTTATGTACAAGGCAGCGTTAAGCAATGTTAAGTGGCTTAATGCTGCCTTGTACATAAGGCGAAGCACTATCGCCACCACAACGTCCATATAAGTGATGTTGTGGTGGCCATAGGGGTTTGTACATATGCCCCTTTGTTTTTTTATCTGTTGATAGTTTATTCACAATTGTTTTTTCATGTGGGAGGCTAGTTTATGTTTATAGGCTAGTGCATGTTTAGTAATGTGTGTTTGTGAGATGTATGTGGTGGGGCGTTGTACCATGGTGTGTACTATATTTGCCAAAGTGCTGGAGTCTTTTGTAGGACTATGGGCCATGGTGCCAGAGATTATCCATACCATTACGTTTCGATGAGTGCACTGAAAAAGCAAAGCACAAAATAAGCAGCTGCTTATCTCTGTTAAATTCTGTTTCCAAAAAGGTGAATGGTGACATCATAATTACACATTTCTTTCTTTCATAGTCCCGATGAAAATGAGGTTTCAAAATAGGATATTTTCAAGTATGACATTTGAAAATAAAATTAGGCAAATGTAACTAATTTTATAGTCACAAGTCGCTTTTTAATTCAAAAGTAATATAAAAAGACATACAGAGGTAGCATATAACACTTAATTTTAGAAATCAGCACTGCTTTTTCCTGATGTGTAATACAGCTCAGTTATATTCAGAAACTTGCATGCCAGACAGTGCAGGAACAAATTGTCAATCTCATTCACTGTTTTATGTGTTGTACAGCCCTTTGCTCATTTGTTATCCGCTAAAAAACAAACCTGTGTTTCTGGAAGCGGTAATTACAAATGAGTGATTTATTCTAAATACATTTTTAATCATGGAAATGCAACGCTTCTTTGTCACAAATGAAAAATCAAGAGCCTTTCTAATTCGATTTTCTTTTTCCCATATATTTCTGAGCTAATGTAAAATTCATGACTGTGTTTCAGAGCAATCGTTATATTGAGCTCTAAATAAACCGTTCGGAAATAAATCTCGCCTGGGTGTACGAGATGTTTTTTTTATTTTCAATTTACACAAAATTACAACTGCTGATTGCAGTTTGAACTGCTGCTAAAAATTGAGTGAATACCAAAAACTGTTTGTTCCTCCTCCGGTTTAGAAGAATAGCCCACTTATGATATTCAGTGACATGTCATAATCGTTCGTTACAAAATATGTTAATCCGTGACTGAGAACAACTTTCAAACTTTAATGCACAAAATAAGGTTTGACCGTCTGGTAGTATTGGTTTCATGATAAACGAACTTCCACTATTAAGGTGACGGCTGAACAATCTCAAATTCAAAGTTGGGTGGGGGGGATATTGGCTGTGGTCGTTGAAAGGAGGTCCTCTCTGCATTCCTTGGTAAATATCCAAAGATTTGAACGTTTGTGGCTATTCACCTACTCAATGCAGGCAGCTTCAAAACTTGCAATAGCTAATAAATCTACTCTTGGGAAGAGAAAGGATTAAGGGGCTTATTTATGAGATGCTTGCGCCTTTAGAGCATCGCTTTTTTTGCTGCTCTGGTGGCGTAAACCTCTCAATCAAAACTATGAGGCTAAGAAAAGACACTTTGAGCGGCTTTGCATGGCCTCATAGATATGACGTAAGAGAAAGCAGCTCAAGTTGCTGTGTTGCCTTGCTCTTAGCCAGGGAGACGTTCCATGGGCATTGTGGTGGGTTTTTCCATGCAACACCCATGGATTTTGACTGGCCCAGATTTATTTAAATCATGTAAACCTGGGGTAGGGCCAAAATCCTTATTCCTCCCCAGAGAAGGCGTAACGAGGAGAACTATTTTAATTTCTCCTTGTTTTCTCCTCTCAGGATTGTTTTTTGTGCAGGAAGGTGCTCCTTCCTGCACAAAAACAATCCCATATGCAACATAGACACAATTGCACCATGGTGCAAGGGTGCCTGCATCAGCCCTAGGTTGCGAATTGTCCACTAGCACAGGAAGAAGGGATAGGAATGCATCATATTTCATAAATTCCTGCCCTTTTCCATTGGGGTAGGGCAGCGCAGCAAAAAGAAGCGCAGTGCTGCCATACACCAATTTACCATCAATGAGGGCCTAAGTGTATTTTTAAGATGGGAAAGAAGAGGGAAGGCCTGCATATTTATTGGGTGTGCTGGCGAAGGGGTTTTCATCCCAGGGAAGCTCTACTTACTGTGTAAAAAAATAAAATTGAGTTAAAGCATATTTGCGTTCTATGATTGCAGAATGTCC
Source organism: Lissotriton vulgaris (assembly GCF_964263255.1). NCBI lineage: Eukaryota > Metazoa > Chordata > Amphibia > Caudata > Salamandridae > Lissotriton > Lissotriton vulgaris. The sequence continues at coordinate 1,137,118,606 of NC_141694.1, read as the reverse complement.
CACCAGGTGAAATTTCACATGCGAAAATTGTACTCATTTAATATGTTCCAAAAAGGGTAACTTTAAGTATTTCATTAAGTACACCACTGAGCGGATGTAAATCATAATGTTCATGACTGATTTCTAATCTTAGAGAAGTCTTGCCAGCTAACAATTCGAGCAATAAAATAATTTTGTATATCCATAGTTAATGGGTCTCAGTTTCCGAAATCAGGAGCATCTCGAATCTTTACCACTATCAAACTAAATACAGAATTCCTGCGGTAATTATACTTGGTATCTGGTGAATTCATTTGGGGATTCACACACAAGCCTGCGCTGAAAGCAGCATAATTATGCTGCTAGTATTTTTTTCTTCATTTGATTTATATATAAGGTGGAAAGCATAGTCGTTCAAGAGAGTATTAATGGAAGTAAGGGTACGTATCAGATTATCGTGGTCCGACATCATTATTGTTTTTGGGATGTTGTGGTAAGGTAGGAGGAGAAAGAAGACATTACTTAGATAGTATCCAAACCATGCAGGTCGTTACAAATCAATCAATCAGTACCTGAAATTATCCAAAAGGCATATATCAATATAATTGTGAAGTCTGAATATGTATATTATAAAGAAGACAATGCACAATATAAAGTACAGAACATGAAGTATATTCGCTCTTTAAAGGAGCCACCCTAAGCTAAATTAATGCACAGTTGAAGGTCCTGGTAGCTTCTCCCAACTTCCTTTCGACAGTGTAACCAGGAGTCTTTGTTGTTTGAGAGCAGGTTGAAGGACTGGGTTATTCTAAGACCCAGCGGTGCCAGGGATAACACCTGAAACCTTCGTGGGTTACCTGTTCCGGCGTACAAATGACAGAGACACGGGACACTTCCTTCGGCGTCAAAGATTCGAGGTTTATTTACTGCAGGGAACACAGAAGTCACGAGAAGTACATAGCATGTAAGTTCACGGAGTCTGATTCGAATTGTATCTGTGGATCACTCTTTTTATACAGTTTTTCGTCATAGGATAACATGACAGACAAAAGGTTACAACCCGGTTCCCACAGTAAATGTCATAGGGGGTTGCTTTCATGTATTCAGGGCCCGGAACATAATTACAGTAGCATTTGGCGGTTCCCAACTGTAAAAGTACATCTTTCCACCATTAGTGCATTCCATTCGGCTGTAAACGAATCAAGGAAGAGACAGAAACAGGTGCAGAGGAAGACGAGGATAGCGAACAGATCGAAGAGAGTGTAAAAGGGGTGGTATCAGGAAACAAGATTGCAGGGATCAAATGAGACGTGCCTAATGAATGCACAAATGAGACAATAGACCGGCACGGCAAGATGAGCCTCGAGCGGGGCCATCTGCCTTACAGTGTCATCCCCCTCATCATAAAGACACCCTCAAAGAAACACGTGTCTTCCGCAAGAGTTTGGGAATCCCAGGGTCACGAAGCGGACAGCGTCCGTTCGCTGGCTACTTGAGGGCAAGAAACAAAATGGATGCCATATCTAAAATGGAACCCGTGGGTTCAGATGAAGAAACCCACGAAACAAACGAACGGTTTAGGCTAGCACAGCGAAAACGCGTACACCCACTAAACTCGTCATTTGCGGTTCATAGATACCAGACTCAACCATATTCAGGCGAGTCGAAAACACCACTTACAATTGTCACAGAACCTCAGACGCTCCTTTTGCCCTCATGTAGGCAAGCACTAGTCGGAATCAGAATCTATCTCGATATTCATCAGACCATCCAGATGTTGTTGCAACATTATTCTATCCATCAGCGCTTCCTTGGTAACAGGCGGCCGCCTTATACAAGTCGTAGCACAGAGGCCACATAAGGCAGGACCACACTGCACACAAAGACAACACGTGAACAGAAATGCTACAACGACCCCAATGATCATCAGAATCTTCCAACCCCACGCCGACATCAGGCCCCAAAACCACCCTAGTAGCGTCCAATCCCCTACGTCCACGTGTATGGACTCGGAGATCTTATGCAACTTCGAGATGGCTTGATAGACAGTTGGAGCGTTGTCAGGAATGAAAATACAACAACTCGAATGGATCACCTTACATACTCCACCTCTATCTGCTAAGACGACGTCTAAAACCATACGATTTTGTAACGTCATAAGCCTGTCCACCTGAAGCTCTGCTGTGATGTTGCCAAGGGCACTCGCAGTGATATTAGCGGTCGATTCCACCACTCGAGTCAACTGTCTCAGGTTCCTACTATTGATCATAGGTCCCCAAAACGGCAAGAAACCCTTAAAGAAGTCTCCTGCTTCTTGACCGGCAGTGTCCTCTTTGCTAATCACGCCTCTCACAACTCTGGTCTTGTGATAATCTGAGGCAACTGTAAAAGTCGGTGGCAGTAAATTTGCAATATAACAGGTGCCCGAGAAGTCAAGGGGCAACCATGTATATGCACGGTCGTAACAGACAAGGTACGTACCCTTGGCAGTCAGGAGAACAGGGGAAGAGAGCATTGTTAAAACATACGTTTCAGTGCAAGCACTCTCCCCAAGGTGAGCTCTCGGGCTTCGACCACGACCTTTCAAACAGAAATTACCAAGGTGGGGTACGATCCAAATTGGAGATGAACTTTTGAGCTGTCTATCACCCACTAGCACACTATACTCAGCCTCACTCAGATCCCTATAGGCTCGCACCTCTTCCTCTGGGATAAGCGATGGATCAAAGATATCCCTATCTAAATCAGCAATCGCTATTGCCAAAGACTTATGGTACGGGCCGGGACCAAAGTATGGAGAACGTGGCTCTCGATTGAGGTAGGAATCTAGTGCGCTACGAAACATTGTTTGGAATGCTCGAGCTGAACCCTGGGAACTGTAAGGAAGGACCAAGTACGGAATTCCCTTATCTGTGGTATGTGGCATTAACCCACACACCCAACAATTGGTAGTGTTCATCACCAACTGATGCTGATGAAGGAGCTGCACGAAGGAATTGTTCATAAATTCCGCACGTCTAACCTGCTCGTGTTGAGGTAGGATGTGGAAGAATGAGGAGAAACAGTAGAGATAAGTTTAGGTTCAGAAGAAGGGGTAGGTGAAGCAGAAGGCAATAATGACTGTATCATGTAATACACTCCACCCACCAATAACGAAGAAACAGTTAGGAACAGAAGGAACATCTGAAACATGAAGCATTTAGTACGTGCAATTCTATGCAGTTCGAATCTTTGAGATTGAGTCTTTTCCAATTCCAACAGCTTCGAGAAAGCCATCCTCTAAAACCGTCCGCAACTTTCTTGACGCACTTCGTTCTGTGTAGCAATAGTCAATCCCCAGGAGTTCCTAGGAATCGACGGTCTCCAACCTAGTGTCAGGACCTACTAAACAGAAGGAAGTACCCGCACGGCCCTACGGTCCACCCGGATGTAAGGTACCTTTAATCAAACAATATATACAAAATCTCCTAGCTGTGGAAACAAACACATCTATGCAGAAAAGGACTCAGAATTTACAAAATTACAGTTATTCGAAAATGTTCAAAGGGATAATGGGGTAACGTGAATGTCAGGGGAGAAAGCAAAAATATTTTATTAGTCTCTAGTGTTGGAACGGAGAAAATATCTGCTTCTCCCAGGACGAGTCTGATCTTCAAACAGTTGGTCAGATGATGAAACAGAATCCTGTCGACCAGACAATGGTTCAGATCTTGAGTTCTCCGTTGACAAACGTTCAACAGTATCGTCCGGCTGCACTGAGGTATCTCCCACAGGCTGAGCGTCACTGAATGGAACTAAGTTCGGCAAAACCTCAGCTTCAGACGAGGCGATGCCCTTCCTCACCCACGAGTCTGCTGGCAAAGGGATCGGTACCTTCTTGGTGTGGGTGGCGTGCACCCAGTGCTTGCGGCCTTCCAAACGAACAGCAGTTCTCGTGGCAAGGAGCACCTGGTAGGGCCCGATGAACCTCGGCTCAAGATTTCGTTTTCGGCCAAAGTTCCTCGTAACCACCCAGTCTCCAGGCTGGAGCTGGTGGCCTGGACCCTCCGTCTGCGTCGGCAGTGCTTCAAAAACCTGTTGGTGAATTAACCTCAGTTTAGCAGTCAGATCATGAAGATAATCGATCAACATTGGATATTCAAGATCAGCGAACACACTGGGTCTAGGGACCCCCCAAACATTGGCAGGACGGCCGAACACAATCTCATATGGGCTGAGCCCTACTCGTGAGTGTACAGTCGCCCTAGTTGACAGAAGAGCTAAGGGCAAAGCGTCAGGCCACGAGAGACCAGTCGTAGCCTGAATCTTTGCGAGTTTTAATTTGAGAGTTCCATTGTACCCCTCAACCAAACCTGCAGACTGGGGATGATTGGCGCTATGGAATTTTTGTGTAATTCCAAGGCCCTTACACACACTCTTCATCACACTCCCCACAAACTCACTTCCGTTATCAGACCATACAATCCGTGGCATTCCATACCGAGGAAAGTATTCCTTCAGTAGGACTTTTGCGGTGGACAGGGCAGTATTGTCTTTAGGAGGGTAGGCTTCGATCCATCGGGAGAATGCGCAAACCACAACTAAAACGTATTTTAGGTTATTGCATCGCTCCATATGGATGAAATCCAACTGAATTACTTCAAAGGGACATGAAGGAGGAGCAAAGTGGCCAGGGGGTGTAGGAGTTCCCTTACCAGGATTGTACATCATACATATCATGCAACTCTTGACCAATCTCTCAGCACACTTAGCAATACCATCATTCTTCCATACAGGGGACAACAACTTACAAATACCTTTCGCACTAATATGTGACAAGCCGTGTTCCATAGTCACAACAGCTAGCACATACGCATCCGGCAACATCCACCTTTTATTCTCCGACAAATCAATCCAACAGCCATTCGCATCCAACTTTCCTGTGCTCTCTTTCCACTTGGTCTTTTCAGTCTCGGTGGCCTCATTCTGCATCGCTTTCACGCTTTCAACAGTGTCTTCACACATACCAGCTTCTGCAGGCCACCTTACCGAACTCGTCACATACATTCTAGTTGTAAGATTTCTTGCAGTCTCCTTAGCAATCTCATCAGCGAACGCATTGCCACGACCAACATCATCCGTCACCTTACGGTGTGCGCTACATTTAATAATCGCCACCTGCTTGGGCAATGTAAGTGCATCCAAAAGGTCATTCACAAGCTGTCCATGCTGAATCTTCGTACCATGCGATGTCATAAAACCTCTCTCTCTCCACAATCGTCCAAAGCTATGCGCAACACCGAATGCATACTGACTATTCGTAAACACATTCACCCGTTTCCCTTTTGACAAAACACACGCTCTAGTTAAGGCAATCAGCTCTGCCGCCTGTGCAGAGTTCTGATTCAATCTCGCAGTCTCCACAACCGTACTCAACGTCACCACAGCATACGCAGTCGTCACATCACCATTCGGCAACTTAAAACACGAACCATCCACATACAGAGTACCATCGGGGTCTTCCAATGGAGTGTTTTTTAGGTCAACACGACCTTTTGTTTCCTCCTCAGTTCGTAAGTAACAATCGTGTGGTGCTACCTCGTCTGATTCCATATTGGTTGGCAACAAAGTCGCCGGGTTTAGGACATTGCAGCGCTTTATTTGAATGTGACTTGCCAGAAGCGTCAACTCATAACCAGACAACCTTGCGCTCGTCAAATGTTGGGTTTTCGTACGATTCAAGAGAGTGTCAACTGCATGCGGAACCATCACCAAAAGCATATTATCCATTACCAATCCTGCAGATTGTCGGATGGACACCGCAGCTGCCGCCGTTGCTCTCAAACAACTCGGCAATGCTCCAGCTACCGGGTCCAAAGTCGAGGAAAAATATGCATATGGACGCTGCTTACCACCAAATTGTTGCGTCAAAACACTCAACGCACAACCTTCCCTCTCGTGAACGTATAGTGTAAACGGCTTACTGTAGTCAGGAGTACCTAACACAGGGGCCGAGCACAACGCATCACGCAGTTCAGAAAAACTTTTCTGACATTCTTCCGTCCATGGCAAAGGAGTTGGAACATCCTTGCACGTAAGAGCCACCAATGGTTTCGCTAGCAATGAAAAATTTGGAATCCATTGCCTGCAGTATGACGTGATACCTAAAAAGGCACGCACATCTCTCTGAGTTGTTGGCACAGTCATTCGAGCAATCGCTGCAATCCTCTCTGGGGTCAACCTTCTTCCCTCCTTTGACAATAAGTGACCTAGATAGGTTACTTCTTGGCAACAATATTGCAGTTTAGAAGGTGACACCTTGTGATGTAAGTCACAAAGATGCTGCAACAACGATACCGTAGCAATTTTGCAAATGTCCTGCGTGTCCGCAGCCACCAATAAGTCGTCGACATATTGGATCAAGGCCGCACCAGCCGGCAACACAAACGCGTCAAGTTGGCTCTTCAAGGCTTGGCTATATATCGATGGACTCTCACAGTAGCCCTGAGGAGCGCGTTTAAACCTAAAACTGCGGCCACCTAGAGAGAAACCGAAAAGGTCCCTACTCTCCTCAGCAATCGGAATGCTAAAGAAAGCATTCTTCAGATCGATCACCGAGAACCAGGATGCAGATGCTGGAATCAGAGTCAGTAAAGCCGTAATGTCGGGCACCACAGGGAACTGAGGAATCACAATTTTATTCACCTCCCGTAAATCGATGACAAAACGATAAACAGGAGGCTTAGATGGATCGGTGCGTTTCAAAATGGGCAGCACAGGGCTGTTACACACGTTTCCCCGAGTCTCCTCGATAACAGCGCTCGCTCACCATCAAGGGAGATACGATACTGGGGAATACGTGGTAAGCGCACATTGGATTTCAATTGAACAACATAAGGGGAGATGTCAAGCAGGCCCACGTCATTGGGACCTGTTGCCCACAAAGATGCAGGAAGAGAACTCAATTCCGGTGGGAGCTTATCGATGGACAAGTACATAGGAGAGATAACTCTCTCGCCCAATGTAAGCTTTACCCCCGCAGGAGAACAATACAAAGTCGCATACAGACGTTTCAGCAAATCCAGGCCCAAAAGATTTTCACCACAACCAGTAGTCAAAATCAAAGGAGCTTGCAGCTCACGAGGCCCAATTGTAAGGGGCAAAGGGCGTGAAACCGGATTGCTAACAGGGGCGCCAGAGAATCTAACGGAAACATTTGTTAAGCCAGACAAATGTCCGCCAGGGAGTTTCGAATGCATGATGGAACTTTTCGCTGCACCAGTGTCCAACAGAAAAGGCTCAACTACGCCCGAGGTGGCAACTGCGACGTAAGGCCCTCTCTGATCAACCGGTACTGATACTACTCCCTCTCCTTGTCTATGGCTGTCCTAGTAATTACCGTCGTCAGCACCCTGATCGACGTAATAATCATCCACATTGTACTGTGCGGATCTGCCTGATGATGATCCACACTGATTGAAACAATTATTAGAATCAGAGGAATTATTAGAACGATCATTTTGATTTTGCGTAATGCCACGACCTCTACCTCGTGAGGCCTGTTGAGGACCACTACGGCCTCCTCTAGATGAATTACCACTATTTCGCTCACGCAAAACTGGACAATGAAATTTCAAATGACACTCAGCCCTACAATAGGCACACTGATTGTACCCAAGCATAGATCTCTGCGAAGAAGAGTCATTTCGCGACTGTGACCGAGATGACTGTGATTGCGATCTATTCCGCTGCTGGGAATCATTCTGATTCGAGCGCGGAGGATACGCTTGTTGCAACAATACTTTCGTTTTGAGCTCTTTCGTCTTTTTATCTGCACGATCATTTTCCTCTTTCTCTCTATTCTCATAATATTGGGCCGTAGCTAATATCTGAGCAGAAGTGGAAACAGCCCACGCGCTCTCTGAATTCTTTAATTTGTTGCTTAGGTCCGGCAACAAATTCGACACAAATTTGTCCACAAACAATCTCTGACCTACCTCAGTGCCCATATCTTGACCACTGTGATCGATGAATGCCTCCTCAAATCTTGTGAAGAAATCGGAGACACTCTCGTCCTTCTTTTGCTTACAAGCGGACAATTTGTCCCAGTTAACTTTCATAGCTGGCATAAGCGTTTTCATAAGGGTAATTATTCTCTGAGGAAGATCGGTAATGAGCTGTTCAGGCTTAGCCCCACCAACTTGTCGGGCATCCGCCGCCACAAGAGCAGGCCAATCACCGCCTAACTCAGCTACATGATTTTCCTGACGAATCTTCACCCATACAGGCTGCGGTACGACATTGCCGAACAGCATATCGATGTCGGCTAGAATCATTATCGTAGCATCCACTAGCTGAGACAATTCTTTATAGTACCCTGCAGGATTTTTGCGAGGGTCAGGCAAAGTCTGCTTAACCTGCAGGACTTCCGATCGTTTCCACGGAAGATGTATCCACACTCTCTGGAAATGTGGCAAAATAATAGGATTAGCCTGTGCATCACCAGGCATCCACACTGGTGGAACTTCGCGCATGGGATACTGACCAGGCGTTGCTATCTATTCCTCAGTTTTGTCTTTAAACAATGCTCGAGGCATTATAGCAGGACGAAAAGATAGCAACTGCTCGACAGCACGTCGAACGTTGCTACCCACCATTATACCGCTCGAAAACTGGAGCTGAAGGTCAGTGAGAGCAGCCAATACATCATCAGCCGCATCTACTGATATCTCATCGCGTAAGAGCTTGCACATTTCTTCAAACACGAATCTCTGTGTTGGCTCATTGAATTGAGGGAAAGTCTCAACAACTATACGTGGAGGATTCTTAAGGGGGTATCTAATCCAATTTTTCGCCATATTATATAGCGTGTCACGTTCCCTACCACCAGGAAGCTGACTTCGTCTTTGGGGAGCATCAGAACCAGCAGACCCAAGAATCGGTCCAAGAGAAGTGTAGAAGTTAGCAGCAACAGTAGGAACACGACGTCGAACAGACGGGGTAGAAGAGAGAAGCAAAGGGGTAACAATAGAAGAGTCAAAAACATAAGGAGCAGCAGGAGTAGCCACAAGAGTGGAAGTAGCGGGAACAGTAGTATGAGAAGGTATAGACGGAGGAGCAGTAGGAACAGGAGCAGGTAGAGGAACGGGAACAAGAGGAACAACTGCCGGAACAGCAGGTTGAGGAACAGGAGGAACCACAGGAGCTGTGGTATCCTGTGCATATGGAGGTGGCGATTTTAGTAGATAAGACAGCAAAGGGTCCTCTACTGCTTCCTCTCCCTTCTTATCCGTACCCGTCGGTAAAGCGGGGTAGCACTTATCCACTGTCATACGCTGCAATCTATCAAAAATTCCCTTTTCCTTCTCTTCTTTGTCTCGCTGAAACTGCTCTGCATTTTTCATCGTAGTAACGATACCTTCTCTCTTATTACGTTTAAGCTGCTTGATTTCTTTCTGCTTGGCTTCTTTACGCCACAACCGAAAGGAATCAAACATGGCCGGCCTTGCTTTTCTTTGGAACAATTTAGCTTCAAGATTATCTAAAATCGGGGCCTCAAAACTACCATGAGGTGGCCAACTAAGGACACCGTCATCTTTAGTGGAAAGAACCCAACACTCGTTGAATGTGATTGGACCCAAACCATGTCGACTATATAATTCGTAAGTTGGAGTTCCGACTGGAGGTATCGGACACGAGTCCTCCAACCGGGAATCCGTACCACAACCTCTAAAGCAACTAAACAAAGTACTACGGCCAGGCATCGTGCACACTAACCGAGTTTCACAAACGTCAAGGGTTATTGGATTACAATGTCCCTGCAAAAGTGCAAAAACCCTCGGTTTTTGGCGACTGCAGACGTCAAATAGAACAACAAAGAACAAAATACCAAGAACCATAAATGCAATGGAACCCTGCAACAACTAAGCACCCACAACAACAAAGGACTTTGGGAGCGACCCACAAATACTTAACTCAAAGATCAATTGCGTCACCAGGAAGGCCCGTCAATCGTCTCGCTGTACCAAGGTCTACGCCAGGCGCCAAAACAGGTCTACAGTCAGGGCAGCAGTCCGTCGCAGCCGTCAGGAGGCGGGGATCTTTGCGGGAAAAGTTGTCGGGCCACTTGTTTCGACAACAGGATCGATGAAGCGGGGTGCACCTTCCCTCGGAGATTTCACACGAAGTTCCTCACGATCGTCGGGCTTTGGACCGGTACCGCTGATGCAGCCCCACGTTGGGCGCCAACAGAAGGACTGGGTTATTCTAAGACCCAGCGGTGCCAGGGATAACACCTGAAACCTTCGTGGGTTACCTGTTCCGGCGTACAAATGACAGAGACAGGGGACACTTCCTTCGGCGTCAAAGATTCGAGGTTTATTTACTGCAGGGAACACAGAAGTCACAAGAAGTACATAGCATGTAAGTTCACGGAGTCTGATTCGAATTGTATCTGTGGATCGCTCTTTTTATACAGTTTTTCGTCATAGGATAACATGACAGACAAAAGGTTACAACCCGGTTCCCACAGTAAATGTCATAGGGGGTCGCTTTCATGTATTCAGGGCCCGGAACATAATTACAGTAGCATTTGGCGGTTCCCAACTGTAAAAGTACATCTTTCCACCATTAGTGCATTCCATTCGGCTGTAAATGAATCAAGGAAGAGACAGAAACAGGTGCAGAGGAAGACGAGGATAGCGAACAGATCGAAGAGAGTGTAAAAGGGGTGGTATCAGGAAACACGATTGCAGGGATCAAAGGAGACGTGCCTAATGAATGCACAACTGAGACAATAGACCGGCACGGCAAGATGAGCCTCGAGCGGTGCCATCTGCCTTACAGTGTCATCCCCCTCATCATAAAGACACCCTCAAAGAAACACGTGTCTTCCGCAAGAGTTTGGGAATCCCAGGGTCACGAAGCGGACAGCGTTCGTTCGCTGGCTACTTGAGGGCAAGAAACAAAATGGATGCCATATCTAAAATGGAACCCGTGGGTTCAGATGAAGAAACCCACGAAACAAACGAAAGGTTTAGGCTAGCACAGCGAAAACGCGTACACCCATTAAACTCGTCATTTGCGGTTCATAGATACCAGACTCAACCATATTCGGGCGAGTCGAAAACACCACTTACAATTGTCACGGAACCTCAAGGTAGAGTCTCAAAGGTTCTCAATGTTAATCAAAGCATGCAGTTCCACAGATTTGAAGTTAGCAACAGTCCAGTCCGCCCCTTACAGGAGTCTCTCTCCCATCCTCAGGCACTATACATCCATGGCTAAGTTCTAATTAATATGTCTAATCTAAAGGTTCCCAAAAATAAACAAAAAGCCTACTTTTACAATCAACACTCCTTGATAAGCATCTGTAGAGAAAAGAAAAAACTGAAGGTCACTGCGCATTTCATAATAAACAGTTCTAATGGTTCAGGGCTAATCAAAGTCAAACTAACAATAACCCTTTTAGGGGTGGCGTAGGCCAATGGACCAGCCCACACAACCTCTGCAGTGCATCTTACAGCCATTGGCCGACACTGGGGCGGGTTAAAAAGGACCCTCTGATGATTTACACTAAAGGGATTCTTTTTTTCAGTTTGTGGCTAGGCATACTTGGAAAAAGCTTCTCAAGCAGCTTGAGTAACTTTTTTTGTTTGGTGGTGACGATCAGCGTGCGGCGCACTCTGACATCATTACCTCTACAGTGAAAGTAAAACAAGGTGATTGGATTGTTTTCCTTTTACTAAGTATCATTGGAAAGGTGTTTATTTCTCCTTTCCAATGGTATCTCTGCCAGGTGGATCACTCGGGGAGAGATCCACAAGCAGGGATCCACCCACTAGACACTAGAGTTCTGGTAGAGCGGCCTTTTAGGCAAGAGCTTGTGCTTCCCCCACAACCCCCAGATGTACAGTCTTTCTGCCCTTTCTGGAAATGGATGAGGGTGATTACCCTCAATCTGTCCTCGGGGGGAGGGGTCAGCAGGGTTCAAAACTAAATTTGAAAAAGATGTGATGGGGCTACCCTCAATGGGTATTGACATACCACCACCCCAAAAAGTGGCCAATAACCTTTCTGCCCCAGGGGACAGATTGGAGTTTTACCTCAATCTTCCTCCCCAGGGGGCAGAGACTAGCAAAAATCATAGAAAAATATATAGGGGTGGGGACTTTCCTGTGGTCATTCCTCCACCCCCTAAAAAATGCAGCAGTCTTTCTACCCCGAGGGTGTGGTAGGGTGATATCCCCCAATCTGCCCTCCAGGGAGGGAAAAACTCACTCAACACAAGCTTTAAAAATATGTTTAGAAAAAGGAGTTGTGGGGCCTGCCCACCAAATGCAGGCTTTCACCCCAAAAGGGGCAAAGTCTTTTTTATCCAACTTTGGGGCACATTTTTGGCTTGCCCTAATCTGACTCTCCTAAGGGGAGAAAGCTCACCAGATACCTGTGAATTCAAGATATTACCAGAACAAAGAAAATGAAGGCAAAGCCAACCCTGACATCAAGCCATATCCTGCCTAAGCCTGTTAAAGCACTATGCTACGCTCGTGTAGTTTGCAAAGTTTGCGATACTTCGCACTACGCAAATTAAACATAGCACAGTGCAAACACACGTAGCGTAGTGCAGCGGTCACTTTTTGCTTGCTTGTGGTCCTCAACATCAAGTTGGCGACCCGAGCAAGCAAAATGACATCCCGGCGAGACTTTTTCCTCATTCGCGATCAGCAACGCCAAGATGCCAATCGCGAGCATGGAAAGAAAACCTCCCGGTGAGCTTCTCCATAGGGGGAGGTCAGGTTTCTCATTACGAGTGGTCGCGATGAGAAACTACCAGTCCACGTCGAAAAAAGCTGCAGCTCGAGTAGAAATCTACTTGAGCGGCAGAAAACGACCGCTTGCACTGTGCAAGATGCAGTTTGCACTGATTGCACAGTGCGGACAAGCATCCGGCACTGTGTAATCACTGTGAACAGCATTTTGCAAAGTACACTAAGCACTTCGCGTAGCTACGCGTAGAGCTATTTCGCAAACTGCGCCCAGGGTTAATCCTGCCCCAGAAAGGACAATAGTGTCTTTCTGTAACCCCCAATGGGGCAAATAGAAGATTTGTCCCAATTTAGGAGGTTGCCCCATATTACCCCCCGATGTGGAGAAAGCCCAGCAGACACCAGAAGTTTTGCATTTAGGGTTAAAAAAAAGGGTGCAAGTGTTGCACTCTGGTGTTGGCCACACCCCACCCCACCCTGCACCTCCCAGGGACAGAGAGGGAGTTCGCCCCTTGGTTGCCCCTGCAGGGTATGCAGGCCACCACACAGCAGGGAATTCAAAATGGCGTCAAAACAAACAAAAGGAGGGTGTGTCCTCCCCTGGGATTCAGTCACAACCCATCCCAGGAGGGAAAATACTGTCTTTCCATCCCTATGGAGGCAGATAGAAGGTTCATCCCAAATGAGAGAGGTTGCCCATATCTGCCCTGGGGTAGAAAGCCCAGTAGACACCAAGGATTTTGCATTTGGGGCAAAAGACAGGAGTGGGCGCCTTGCACTCTGGCATTAGGCACAGCCCCATCTCAAAAAGGAAAAAGTGGTAATTCTGCCCCCACCCAGAGAAAAACAGGGGGGATCCGCCAAATTGCACCTGGTGGTAGGAAGCTCACTAGATACCAGGAAATTCAAAATAAACAAAAGCAGGGTGCAGCTTACCCTGGCATTTGAGCTCTAACCCAGCTCAGAATGGGCAAAAGTGTCTTTCTACCACGTTAGGGGCAGATATGAGGTTTGTCCCAATTGGGGTGGTTGCCCCAAATCTTCCCTCGGATCAGTGAAAAAGCCCTGAAGACACCAGTGATTTTGCATCTGGGGCGAACCAAAGGAATGTGCGTGTTGTACTCTGGCATTTGCCACAACATCCTTCCAAAAGGGATAAACAAGTCTTTCTGTCTCTCTCAGCGGTAGGCAGGGGCTAAGCCACCAATTTGGCCATGTGAAGAGCCAGAAAGCCTATTGTTATTTTAATATATATATTTATATATATATATATATATATATATATATATATATATATATATATATATGTATATATATATATATATATATATATATATATATATATATATATATATATATTATATATATATATATATATATATATATAATATATATATATTCACTGAAAAAACCAAAGGTTATACACTATATATAGTCAGGAATTAGCCTTTAAAAAACCAATGAAATTCACAAAAAAAAACATAGGTTTTAGGCCTTATATAGTTAGGAATTAACATATAAAAAACCATTGAAATTCCTCCTATATAGTTAGCTGGACATTTTGTTGACATAAAACCCAATGAAATTCCATATATAGTTAGTTACAATAAGTATATATCGCGCACCCGCAATCCACTGCTGATTATGTCACATATTACATCATTCATGACATGGTCAGTGACATCACTGATGACATCATCCAGTGACTGTGTGTTTCTGTAAAGTTTAAATATGTTTTACATATTGAAGAATGAGTGGATGTATAAGTGTCTGGATGAAGGATTTAGTAGGTGCGTGACTGACTGAGCGAGTGAATGAATGTGTCTTACTGAATGCATGGGTTAATGACTAAACTGTCTGAAAGTGTGCATCAATATGTCTGTTGTTGTGCAAGCTGCTGCATGTGTTGATCAGTAGCTATATGAGTGGCTATATAGCTTATTGATTGGTTGCCCAAGTATTTGTATGGAAGACTGAGTGTGTGTGTAACTGGCTGGGAGGCGAGTGACTCTGTGCAGATCAATGTGTACTTGTATCAGTAATTGTATAAGAGAGTAAGTATGTGTTAGTATATGTTTGAAAAAGTAAGGTGTTCTGTGTTTAACTGTATAGATGAGGAAATCGAAGTGTGATTGATTCTTTACAGGACTGACTAGGTGTGTGAGTAACTCCATGGATGAGTGGCAGTGTGTGAGTGTCTGCATAGGTGTATGAGTGCATATGACAGTGTTGTAATAATGAGTGACTGTATGTACGAGTGATTGTATGGGTGAATGAGTAAATGTGTGCGTAGACGTAGGAATCAGTGAGTGCGTATGTAGTAACTGGTATTGGTGTGTCATGATGTCATCAGTGATGTCATTTGAGATGTCATCAGTTATGTCATCAGTGATGTCATTTGAGATGTCATCAGTGATGTCATCAGTGATTTCACTGACCATGTCATGAATGATGTAATATGTGACATCATCAGCAGTGGATTGCGGGTGCGCGATATATAGTTATTGCAACTAACTATATATGGAATTTCATTGGGTTTTATGTCAATAAAATGTCCAGCTAACTATATAGGAGAAATTTCAATGGTTTTTTATATGTTAATTCCTAACTATATAAGGCCTAAAACCTATGTATTTTTAGTGAATTTCATTGGTTTTTTAAAGGCTAATTCCTAACTATATATAGTGTATAACCTTTGGTTTTTTCAGTGAATGTCATTGGTTTTTTAAATGCTAATATATATATATATATATATATATATATATATATATATATATATATATATATATATATATATATATATATTACCTACTGGCGGTCGCCAGTAGGTATATATAGTTAGGATTTTTTCCCTATGGGATTTCTGAAAATTCTATGCCTAATAACTTTTGCGTTTGTGGACGGAATTGGCTGAAATTTTCAGGAAAATGGCACATTTTGTTTCTGAGCAGCCCTTGAAAATTTGGGGGGGTTTTGTGGAGGGGGGGCCGAGAAAAAAGGGGGGTCCCAAAACGCCTTTTTCCCATGTTAATTTCCATAGGGCGGTTGGACTCACTTTTAGCCCGAACGGCTGAATGGATTTTCACGAAACTTGGCAAAATTGTAGGGACTGTTAGCCCGATGTGCCTTTGCTAGGTCTCAATATATGTGCTTCAGTAGATTTTGAGAAATTAACGTTTAAATCAAGATATATATCTGTAACAGCGCTCCGGGCAGCGATCCGGTTAGCGAACCTTTCGCGTATCGGAACTTTGCGATGCGAAGCTGATTGGCCCTCCGGTGTCTGTCAACATTCTAAACAGTCCGGAGCGGCCGCCATCTTGTCTCTCGGTAGGATCGAGAGACAAGAGGAGGCCAAAACAAAGGGGGAAATTACCATAAGGGGGCATAGTAGATCCTCGTTGACCCCCTAGGTTTTATGTGGAGGTTTTAAAAGGGCCTAGGAGGGTCCAAAAAAAAAAAAATATATATTTTTTTTTGCGTGGTAAGCGCCAAGTTCGCGAACCGGAAAGCGTTCTGGGCAGCGAACTTTATGGATAAAAGAATGAAAGACTTTTCTAATACTGTATGTTAATTGTTTGTTGTTTTTCTTGTTTTTTTTGTTTTCTTTTTTTTAAAGTGTTTTTTTTATTTTGATTCTTTTTCATAATTTATTAAACTTTCTAACATTTCAGTGTCTGAAATGTCATTATTTTCTTGAAATATTGTTTGCAATCTGTGAGGTTGCAAAATGTCCTCATTTGCAAGGAGGACATCTACTGCTTGGACACATTGCAGCAGTTCATTATCCAAGCTTTCATCCATAAATTCCATGTCAATTTGTTCAATTAATTCCTGGCTGCTCTCTTGCAGGTCCATCTCAAAAGAAACTTGCTGCTCGCCTTCCATTTTGCCTGAAATTTGGATTAAAAAAATATATATTAGTAGAGATAGGGCACTGTTGGGATTAATTTTAGATAGGCAGTTTTTATCAGTGAATTTATCTTTTGGCAGTGTATAGTATGAGAGTGGAAATAGGACTATAAAAAAGTGTATGTGATTTAACCAAGACAAGCCTTACTCCATTCATAACTATAACAGAGAAGTCTATCTAAATACATTACTACTACAGAGGGATAGTGTATATCTAGCAGAAAAAGTCTACTATATTAAGTTATAGTGCACAATATATTAAATTATAACTTACCTTCACAAAGAAGTTGAAGTTTTTTGAAGCTATTGAAATAGGAGGTACAACAAGAAGTAGTAGTCAAAATGGCTGTGTTTCCTTCTCTCCCTTTATATATATACAGGTATATAACCAATCAAATGTCAGGTAATAAAAGTAGAAAATGAAAGTAACATTTTCATTGGTTGTCAATTCCAACAATTCAGATGTGTTTTGTGAAGTAATTTACCTCACGGTACTTGGAGAGGTCTACAGGCTAAATGGCTAAATGAAATTTCAATGAAATTTGTGAGAATGGAAGGGATTGTTATGTAGTATGAGCTAATCTATATTTGGTGAGAGTGTCTCTAGTCGTTTTTCTGTAAATTACTTTCCCACCTTTTTTTAGGACCGCTTTCCGGAAAGCGGCCCGGTTAGCGAACCTTAAGCGTCACGGGAGTCCACCATTTTGTGTTTCGGTCGCATTAAGATACAAGATGGAGGGCAAATAATGTTTAGAATGGGTAGAAGGGGTCATGGTATACGTCGCGCTTCCGCGACGCGTCACAGTTCCGCTAACGTAACGTTGACCGGTTCGCGGACTAGGTCGCGGCATCAAGATGAGCTAACGGAAAGCTTCCCGGTTCGCGAACTAGAAGCGAAGAAAAAAAATATTTAAAAAAAAATTATTAATAAACATCTAAAATATATTTTAAGATTTAAAGAAGAATACATTTTACAGCTACAGATGTTAGCTTTTAAAAAACCAATGAAATTCACAGAAAAAACCATAGGTTATAGACCATATATAGTTAGGAATTTGCATTTACAAAACCTTGAAAATTCACTGAAAAAACCATAGGTTATAGACCATATATAGTTAGGGATTTGCATTTACAAAACCTTATTTTACTCGCATAAAACCATTGAAATTCCATATATAGATAGTTGCGCTAACTATATATCGCGCACCCGCAATCCACTGCTGATGATGTCACATATTACATCATTCATGACATGGTCAGTGACATCACTGATGACATCACTGATGACATCTCAAATGACATCACTGATGACATCTCAAATGACATCACTGATGACATCACTGATGACATCTCATTTGACATTACTGATCACATCACTGATGATATCATTCATGTGATAATACGATGAACCTCTTCAGACTCTAATATAACCTTAGATACAATCAGTGTAAACAGACACTCACAGACTGTCACTCATCCATGCAGTTACTCACACACCTAGTCAGTCATGCAAAGAATCAATCACACCTCCATTTCCTCAACTATACAGTTATACAAATTTTACTTATTCAAACATATACTAACACATATTTACTCTCTTATACAATCCCTGATACAAGTTCACAATGATCCATACAGCCACTCACACATTCACTGGCTCTTATGCACAGTTATTTATATATGTCAACTCTCACATGTACTGTGTTTTACATATGTACTTACTTTGACATGTTGCTCTGAGATATCCATTCACTCACCAATACACTCATGCACACAGTCAACCGCCCATACAGCTGTTTCCACATGCACTTTTGAAACCATACATCTAGTGAATCAACTGCTCACACATCTATGCATAGAGTCATACACCTCCCGGCCACCCACACACACACTCAGTCTCCCATACAACCAATCAATAACCCATATAGTTATTCATATAGCTACTGATCAACACATGCAGCAGTTTACAGAACAACAAACATAATGATGCACAAATTAAGACAGTTTAGTCACTAACCCATGCACTCACTCATACAGTCAGTCATGCACCTACTAAATCCTTCATCCAGACACTTATACATCCACTCATTCTTCAATATGTAAGACATATTTTAACTTTACAGAAACATACAGTCACTGGATGTTGTCATCAGTGATGTCATCAGTGATGTCACTGACCATGTCATGAATGATGTAATATGTGACATCATCAGCAGTGGATTGCGGGTGCGCGATATATAGTTAGCGCAACTAACTATATATGGAATTTCAATGGTTTTATGCGAGTAAAATAAGGTTTTGTAAATGCAAATCCCTAACTATATATGGTCTATAACCTATGGTTTTTTCAGTGAATTTTCAAGGTTTTGTAAATGCAAATTCCTAACTATATATGGTCTATAACCTATGGTTTTTTCTGTGAATATATATATATATATATATATATATATATATATATATGTATATATATATATATATATATATATATATATATATATATATTTTATCATTGGTTTTTTTAAAGGCTAATTCCTAACTATATATAGTGTTCAACCTTTGGTTTTTTCAGTGAAAATATATATAAATATATATATATATTTTTTATCATTGGTCTTTTAAAGGCTAATTCCTAACTATATATAGTGTACAACCTTTGGTTTTTTCAGTGAATTTCATTGGTTTTTTAAATGCTAATATATATATATATATATATATATATATATATATATATATATATATTTTTTTTATCATTGGTTTTTAAAAGGCTAATTCCTAACTATATATAGTGTATAACCTATGGTTTTTTCAGTGAATATATATATACTAGCAGCCCGCCCCGGCGTTGCCCGGGGCAGAAGAGGGCTGCGGGCAGCATTTCAGGCTTGCGTGCTCTCCCGCCCCGGCCCCCGCCCGCCACAACATTGTCTGTGTCCCGAACAATGTCGTGGCGGGCGGGGGCCGGGGCGGGAGTGCACGCAAGCCTGAAATGCTGGCTTCCCCTACCCCCGCCTGCCCTGTGTCAGTGCTCAGCAGCCCGTGCCTCCGCCCGCCCCGTCCCCCGCCTGCCCCGACCCCGGCTCCTTACCTCAGCCTCTGCTCCTCACCGCCGGTCCAGCTCCGCCGCTCTGGTACTCACCACCTGTCCGCCGCCGCTCCTCCCCGCGTAATGTCCGCCTCTCTGCTCCGCCGCTGGCCTGACATTACTGCTCCTCCCCCGCGCGCCATGTCCGCCGCTCCTGGGACGCTGCTCCTCCCCTGCTCCTGACGTGACGACGCATGTCGCGGCCGGCGCTACTTTGGGGAACAATTTTTGTTTTTTAATTAACTTTTTATATAAGGTTTTTTTTAAATTTTTAACGCCTATGACCATCTACACACCCTGCCAATTTCAACAGTGTATCGGGTGTGTAGATTGGCGCTGTGGTTCCCGAGTTTACCTGGCTCAAAGGTGAGAGTTCTGTCTTTATAATAGTAGTATAGATTACACTTTCTTTGTGTACTCCTCCATGTTTAGATGTCATTGTGTTAAACCCATATGAAGGGATAGAATGCCAGCATGTCACTGCTGTGCCTCATTCTCATGTTATCCCACATTGCGAGGTGCTGAACTTAGAATTTGACGGTAATTCCACACCTGTTAAATACCGCACCAAACAGTATCGTATTTACCGGGTGGAATATTGCATTCCAAATAACGGCCCACTTGAAAATGAGGTTCTAACAGGCATTCCCTTCTCGCTGTAATCCTTCAAATGCACCGGTAAATGGACTTCTTGCTATGAGTTATAGCGCTGGCAAGTTTCAGAAAAAATGGTCTTGCTTAATGTGTCTTTAAGCAGATGCATGGAATGACTGTCATTAATTGGTTTCAGTTCACGTGACTGATGTACCACGAAAAACATTCTTCTTTTGTAGCTTGTTTCGTACTGGCACATTTAACCAGTCGTTTACTGCCATCTAGTGGGCACATTGCACATAACTGGCAGATTTTCATGCAAATCGAGGTGAATGGATTTCATTTTCACCCTACGAGTAGGAGCACTGCCCATTCTGCACTATTAGCTGGATGGAAGGACGCATTAGCGAGGCAAGATCATGGCAAAATGTGTCAGTCTAATTATCTCAAGCGCCTTGCACGTTACCGCTCCCCCGCACGCCATGTCCGCCGCTCCTCCCCTGCTCCTGACGTGACGACGCACGTCGCGGCCGGCGCTACTTTGGGGAACTACTTTTTTTTTTAATTAACTTTTTATATAAGGTTTTTTTTTAAAAAAATTAACGCCTATGACAATCTACACACTCTGCCGATTTCAACGGTGTATCGGGTGTGTAGATTGGCACTGTGGTTCCCGAGTTTACCTGGCTCAAAGGTGAGAGTTCTCTCTTTATAATAGTAGTATAGATATATATATATTTTATATATTTATTTTGCCCTTTGTTATTAATTCTTAGGGGTTAGTACTTCACCCAGGGAGGAATGTGAGCTTGTTTATTGATCTGTAAAGGGAGGGTGCTCCTTGAAGTGACAGACTACCTGTGGGTAGTAGCAGAGGCGTTTTGCGCTTTTGTGATTTCTTCCATCTAAACTAGCAATCACAACATTTCGGCTGTTTCCAGGCAGCTGTCTGGGATGAGAGGGGTCCGTGGTTGGTGTCAAGGCTCCCCCAGCTTTAAAACAGAAAATCAACCCTGTGGCATGGATTTCACATTGATTCGCGTTATTAGGGGGGAAATATCTTAATCCTTAAGGTAAAATTATGTAATGCTTATTATAGTGCCATGTTCAAAAGGCATGAAATAAGTTCCCTTTCCGATTTTTTTGTATACATAAGTCATGGCTTATGAGTCGTTAAGATACTAGTCCATGCTTAAATAAACCATTTAATTAATAATATCCAAACAATAATCAAAAGCGTGAGTGACTTATCGAAGATCTTTTTCTCAAAGCAGTGGAGGTAAAATAATTGTAGAGTTGAGTAAGTCAGTAGCGTGTCATAGGTGGTTAAAAAAGGGAGCAACCATGGGTAAAACTTTAGTGTGGGGTTTATATATGTTTCACCTGTCCGTTAGCGAAGTTATATGTGCAGACTGTGACACAGTGGGAATTCAAATTTATTGTGTGGGATGCGTGGCGAGAGATATAAATTATGAATGAATTCATAAAAGGGTGCTCTATAGTCGAAAGGGTAATAATGGAGCAGCAGGATTTGAAAGTAAAATCAATGTGCGAAGAGTGTTGATGGACTAACTATAAACTTCAAATTAGATGAACTTTTATTAAAACGAGACCTAAAGTAATTTAATGCATGCGTTTTGAAGACAGGCAAGGTATGTACATAAAGAAAGTGTGTGTAGTTACTGTCAGGAAGGGCGACGCGTCATGTTGAAGGCTGGGTGAAAAACGCATGTTTGGAAATGCTGTGTTCATCAGCACTTACTGCGACTGGCACAGGTGCTGTTGTGAAGATGCGAACAGAAACAGGCCTTGTTTGTGTCCTAGCGCGGTTCCAGTCCTGCGGTCATCATTTATTACCACAAGCTGCCTCTCCCCGGTGGCGTGTGCTGTTTGTTACCTGGCTGAGTGTTCGCGGTCTGTCTTGGTGTGCTCTGTGCAGGGGAGGGGGAGTGTGCGCGGCATGCTCCGGGCAGCGGCTCGGCAGTTCCAGTCTGGGAGGCGAATGCGTCGCTCTGCAGCTGCTGCTGTGCCAGGAAGTGCTCGGACTTCGCCGCTGCTGGCTCGCTCTGTGCTATAGACCGAAGCTCACCTGGCTGGATCTCTCTCGGCAGACGTATGGTGTAATGGCATGACATAGCGGGTGCCTAGGTGCCCCCACCCCAC
Source organism: Lissotriton vulgaris (assembly GCF_964263255.1). Classification (NCBI taxonomy): domain Eukaryota; kingdom Metazoa; phylum Chordata; class Amphibia; order Caudata; family Salamandridae; genus Lissotriton; species Lissotriton vulgaris. Next base: position 1,137,096,130 of record NC_141694.1, on the reverse strand, counting down.
GGACAGCCTCCTGCACAATCAACCAGGCCACCGTCTTCTTTCTTCTCCCCTCGCGGCGGGGGGCGGGTATTCCCGGCCGGCTCCAGCACTTTCGGGTCGCCGCGGGCAGCGCGGCGGCCCGATTTTAGGCAGGCAGGCTGAGACAAAAACGAGGTGGGCACTTAGCCGCTTCTCTTGCGAATGGGAGGGCTCCCTCCCATCACGGGAGCCCTGCAGAGTCAGCCGCCATCATCCTTCTTCCCCCTTGCGGCGGGGGCGGACATTTCCAGCCAGCCACGCAGCACTTCCGGGTCGCCGCGGGCAGCGCAGCGGCCCAATTTCAGGCAGGCAGGCGGGGACAGTGCGCGCACGCGTGCGCGCTTATAGATATATATTTGGATTTAAATGCAATTTTCTCAGCAAATACTGGACGGATTTACACCATTTAAAGAAAAGCGTAATCTGCGAACCAGTCTCTTCCATTTTACCAAATTTCAAATAATTCCGTTCAGCCGTTTGGGCTGTAGCCGAGTCTAAAGGTCCTATGGAAATTAACATGGGGAAAACACGTTTTGGGACCCCCCTTTTTTCTCAGCCCCCACTTGACGAATCCCCCCAAATTTTTAGGGAAGGAGCGGAGCGGAGCGAGCCATCTTCTTTAAGACATTTGCGAAGATTCATCAACCAGGGCCAAAGTTATTCCCAATAGAATGTTGGGGATTTCCTATGGTAGCCAATCCTAACTATATATACCTACTGGCTATCGCCAGTAGGTAATATATATATATATATATATATATATATATATATATATATATATTCAATGAAAAAACCATAGGTTATAGGCCATATATAGTTAGGAATTAGCATTTACAAAACCTTATTTTACTCGCATAAAACCATTGAAATTCCATATATAGTTAGCTAACTATAAGCGCTAACTATATATCGCGCACCCGCAATCCACTGCTGATGATGTCACATATTACATCATTCATGACATGGTCAGTGACATCACTGATGACATCACTGATGACATCTCAAATGACATCACTGATGACATCACTGATCACAACATCCAGTGATTGTATGTGTCTGTAAAGTTTAAATATGTTTCACATATTGAAGAATGAGTGGATGTATAAGTGTCTGGATGAAGAATTTAGTAGGTGCATGACTGACTGTATGAGTGAGTGATTAAATGTGTCTCACTGAGTACATGGGTTAGTGACTAAACTGTCTTAATTCGTGCATCAGTATGTTTGTTGTTGTGTAAGCTGCTGCATGTGTTGATCAGTAGCTATAAGAGTGGCCATATGGGTTATTGATTGGTTGCCCAAGTATTTGAATGGGAGGCTGAGTGTGTGTGTGGGTGGCTGGGAGGTGCGTGACTCTGTGCATAGATGTGTAAGCAGTTGATTCACTAGGAGTATGAGTTCAAGAGTGCATGTGGAAACAGCTATATGGGCGGTTGACTGTGCATGGGTGTGTTGGTGAGTGAATGGATTTCTCATTGCTACATGTGCAAGTAAGTACGTATGTAAAACACAATACATGTGAGAGTTGAGATATATAAATAACTGAACATAAGAGCCAGTGAATGTGTGAGTGGCTGTATCGATCACTGTGAGCTTGTATCAGGGATTATATAAGAGAGTAAATATGTGTTATTATATGTTTGAATAAGTAAGATGTGTATAACTGTATAGTTGAGGAAATGGAGGTGTGATTGATTCTTTGCATGACTGACTAGGTGTGTGAGTAACTCCATGGATGAGTGACAGTCTGTGAGTGTCTGTTTATACTGAGTGTATGTAAGGTTATATTAGAGTCTGAAGAGGTTCATTGTATTATCACATGAGTGATGTGATCAGTGATGACAAATGAGATGTCATCAGTGATGTCATTTGAGTTGTCATCAGTGATGTCATTTGAGATGTCATCATTGATATCATTTGAGTTGTCATCAGTGATGTCATTTGAGATGTCATCAGTGATGTCATCAGTGATGTCACTGACCATGTCATGAATGATGTAATATGTGACATCATCAGCAGTGGATTGCGGGTGCGCGATATATAGTTAGCGCTTATAGTTAGCTAACTATATATGGAATTTCAATGGTTTTATGCGAGTAAAATAAGGTTTTGTAAATGCTAATTCCTAACTATATATGGCCTATAACCTATGGTTTTTTCATTGAATTTTCAAGGTTTTGTAAATGCAAATTCCTAACTATATATCCACTATAACCTATGGTTTTTTCTGTGAATTTCATTGGTTTTTTAATAGCAAATATGAAAAGCTTTAAAATGTCAAGTACGTGATAGATAAAAACATTTTCGTATTTATGCACGCTGATGTGCTTTGAACGCTGCCCCCCCCCCCCTCCCCTCTTTTGCCTTAGTAGTACTCTCTCTTTGCAGATACTGAAGGGTAGTTAACGCAGGCCTTTACCCCCGTTGTAATCCGTCGTGCCTCCTTGTCTCTCCATTTGATTGATTGTTGTCCAAGCATTTACTGTTTTAGAATTGGTTCTCTTTGGATCATTCTCTATTTACAAACAAGCACAAAGTCGCAATACTCTGTTTAGTCTTTGCAGATAGTGAAAAATCGTGTAAAAAAATAAAAGTAATCGAACAAAATCAGTAGGCCACTAATTGGATCTCTTTTTGACCTCGCTAAAATAGAAATATTAGGAACAACCCTTCTTGAGAAATACGAAAATAGTGAGATGAACTGAGCTCCACACCATGAGGGCTGCAAGACAGCTCGGCTCCATCACCCATCCCGCACAAAATAACGACAAACCCTATGCAAATATTAAAAATATAGACAACACACCAGCAAAGAAACAGGGTAAAACATTTTATTAAAAAACTATTTACATAACGTTGGTCTATAAGATGATGTCAGTAGTGGACCGATGTGTGAATAGATCGAAAACAGCACAAGGCTCCAAGATCCGGATAGCAAGCTCCTGGATGTTGGGTGCCATAGTTTAGAGTTCTGAATTTCAGCCTTTTTCAATGCCTGTGCTTTGTTGAATCAAAATGGCGGCTTGACACAAAGCTAACTCAAACGTTGTTACTGATGCTATGCAGACCAAAACTGGTTTTCAGTTTGTACATTTTTCTAGATTTTTCAATCCAAGTTTGGTTGACTTTGTAGAACGATGGCTTCAGATTTTCAACATACGGTGTGGTGGCGCTGACTGGGAGGGGGCGCTTCGCTCCTGCCCCCTCCCCAAGTAAGATTTTCATACGTGAAAGTACGTTAATGGTTTTGGTCCCTGAGATGCTTCGATGTCACTACCATTCTCAAATAGCATAAGTTCTGGATGTTGGGTGCCATAGTTAAGAGTTCTGAGCAGTGCTTGTAACACTGTCTGAAGCTTATTTCCACCTACTGCAGCTTCACTATTCTCAAAGTAAGTGAGTGTCGTTTGTGGACCTGACTGCATTAGAAAACAATGTGATATGTTACCTTCCTAAACAGCTTGACGGAGGCCCCTGAGGGGCGGTGTGATGGCCATGGACTCGGAGAAGACGCTTGGCTCCGACACCCTCCCCAAGTCTTATAGCACTGGTGTAGCCTGAGATCGCCCCCGACATAGGCGGCCGGCTCCCGGGGTCCGGCGGAACTTTTTGCCTTTTGATGACTCTTCAATTCTGGACCTTGTCCCACAATCCGTTTGACCTGAAGACAAGCTGTAGTGGTGCGCCCCTTTATCGTTTTAGTTGCTATTCCGCCCGCTTTTGCTACACTGTGCCTCTTCCGCCATTCAGCTGTTTTCCGCCCGCTCTTGCGACTACAGCGTCTCGCTCACCATGTAGTTGAGATGCGCCCGCTCTTGCGGTGCAGCGATAGGCGGCTGCCACAGGACTCTCAAAATGGCGGCCGGCTCTTCGGTTTTGGGCCTGGTCCACTAAAATGGCCCTGGGACACCTTGGAACTCGGACGCTTGTCTGCTAGGGCTTGGGTCCCATTCTCGAAAAGCGTCCCCTCAGCCGTGAAGATTCTACAAAAGTCTTGGGGGCCTCCGACTCCCGCAGGCTTCTGGTGGGGAGCGGCTGCCATGATTGCTCGTGGAATGGCCACGACGGAGCTACGAGATGGTAGTGGTCTCATGCTGACGCCAGCTTTAGTCTGAAACATCCAGAAACACTGTAGACTACCAATTCGATCAGTTCCGGTAGCGCCCCAACATGACCCGGAAGAGAAGAACTTGCCCTCCCCTCTTTGACTGATGGTTCTTGTTGCCTGTCCCCTCTGTTGTCATTTAACAGAACTTTTTGGACTGCTGAAAGGGGTTGTGTTCTGAACGCTGGTTGGTGGAGACATTTAGACTATATTCTTGACCTACGTTGTCGCGTAATGCGTTTTATGACACGCCGCGTTAGCGCACCCGGAAGTGATCCGAGGCGCGGCGCGCAGCGCGTAACGTAAGCATAACAGGTCATGTGACTTGTTAATAAAACTTTTCATTGGTTCATTTTACTTTTGTTAATTTAATGATGAAAAGCTTGGTCATATGACCTAAAAATTACGCTTTTTATTATTTTCGAACAATATTTTTTTTTCAAACATATGTTATAATATTCCAGGCTAATGTACTTTCCCGGAAAATTTACAACTGTCTTGCAAGTAAAATATATTCCTTTTTCGAGAAAGAGGGCGTTTCTTCCTTCCATGACGGAGCCGTTGAGTAAAAGAGATTCGGCCTGCTGTCTTAGTCGCCGATACGCCTGATTATCAGATTCTTATCGATCACTTTATGTTGCAGACATGAAAAACACAACTGCCCTTCACCATTTATCTTTACTGCGTTCCTACATATTATACCTTTTATCCGTCATGTAATTGGACTGCTTTATTTCACTTGCCTTTTACTGATTCGAAAACAGTCACTAAAAGTAAAAACTTTACAAATGAAAATACTACTACCGTGTTTTGTTTTAAAAACCTTTATTGTGAAAATGTCAGTATACAAATACGGGCCTATAACCACGTGGGCCGGCCACGGAGCAAACTGAAATCGTATATGATGAGGAGACATTTACACTGTAGAAGAACGTAACGAGCGGGCCATTAGGTGACAAGAACAAAGGTGTCTAACAGTTGCGGAATCGGTGGACGTACATTTTGTAATTAAAATACGACAGGGCCACTTACAATAACATTTTCTAGATATACATTTGCGGGCAAAGAGTTACGAGTCCCATTTATACCGGCGCCATTTTGGGCGAGGCCGGGCAGGTCCAAGATATAGTCAAAATGTCTCCACCAACCATCGGCCAGACCAGAACCCCTTTCGGCCCTTTATGCTACAAGATGGTGTCTTCCATTCAGAAAATATTGGTGGCAGCATTTTGAAAGGAAACAGAAACAGCCGTTCTCCTAGTGAGTTTCACATTGTTACATTTAGGAAGAATGTTGAAGAGTAGTATGTGGAAAATCTGAAGCCATTTTTCTACAAACTCTCAATCAGACTTGGATGGAGAAAAAAAAACCTGAAGAATGTACAAACTGAAAACCAATTTTTGTCTGTATAGCACCAACAGTAACGCTTGAGTCAGCTTTGTGTCAAGCCGCCATTTTCATTCAATCAATAGCGTCCCCCTGCACACATTCAGGGACCTGGTCGTGTCTTCAGATGAAACGCATTGTAGGAAAAGAAGCAGAAAGGAAAAGGAAAAAAGTTCCGCCGGACCTAGTGAAGCTGCAGCAGGTGCAAATAAGCTTCAGACAGTCTTACAAGCACTGCTCAGAACTCTCAACTGAGGCACTCAACATCCAGGACTTGCCATTCGGATCTTGGCGCCTTGTATTTTTGTTTTGTTTTTGATGGAGGGGAAACAACAAAAAAGAGACATTGAAAAAGGCTCAACAGTGCAGGGCGCCTTGTGCTGGTTCCGACCTATTCACACATCGGTCCACTACTGACATCACCTCATAAACCAACGGGGCACCCCACGCCGACTTTCGGCGCAGCATTGTAGGATGGCCACACCAGTGCGGCAATTTTCTGGACACCACCTCGGTGCCATCCAGATCTCGGCGCGTTCATTCAATCAATAGCGTCCCCCTGCACACATTCAGGGACCTGGTCGTGTCTTCAGATGAAACGCATTGTAGGAAAAGAAGCAGAAAGGAAAAGGCAAAAAGTTCCGCCGGACCTAGTGAAGCTGCAACAGGTGCAAATAAGCTTCAGACAGTCCTACAAGCACTGCTCAGAAATCTCAACTGAGGCACTCAACATCCAGGACTTGCCATTCGGATCTTGGCGCCTTGTGCTGGTTCCGACCTATTCACACATCAGTCCACTACTGACATCACCTCATAAGCCAACGGGGCACCCCACGCCGACTTTCGGCGCAGCATTGTAGGATGGCCACACCAGTGCAGCCACTTGCTGGACACCACCTCGGTGCCATCCGGATCTCAGCGCGTTCGAGTCACTGTGCCGGAAGAGTGACCGGAACTCAGCTGAACACGCCGTCTTTCGGCGCAGCATTGTAGGATGGCCACACCAGTACGGCAATTTGCTGGACACCACCTCGGCGCCATCCGGATCTCGGCGCGTTCGAGTCACTGTACCGCAAGAGTGACCGCAACTCAGCTGGACACGCCGTCTTTCGGCGCAGCATTGTAGGATGGCCACACCAGTGCGGCAATTTGCTGGACACCACCTCGGTGCCATCCGGATCTCGGCGCGTTCGAGTCACTGTACCGCAACAGTGACCGCAACTCAGCTGGACACGCCGTCTTTCGGCGCAGCATTGTAGGATGGCCACACCAGTGCGGCAATTTGCTGGACACCACCTCGGTGCCATCCAGATCTCGGCGCGTTGTGCTGCCTTCGGCCTATTCGCACATCGGTCCGCTACTGACGCCGCCTCACGTGCCAACGGATTTTCTACGCTTTTTGTAGCCCTATGTCGCATAACAGGTCATGTGACTTGTTTATAAAACTTTTCATTGGTTCATTTTACTTTTGGTTTCCTAAAGATGGAAGGCTTGGTCATATGACCTAAAAATAACACTTTTCATTGGTTTAGAACATTTTTTTTTCCCAAACGATGAAAGCCCCACCTTGTTTCTGGATCATTCAGACTGAAGCTGGCGTCAGCATGAGAGCACCACCATCTCGTGGCTCCGTCGTGGTCATTCCGCGAGCAATCATGGCAGCCGCTCCCCACCGGAAGCCTGCGGGAGTCGGGGGCCCCCAAGACTTTTATACAATCTTCACGGCTGAGGGGACGCTTTTCGAGAATGGAACCCAAGCCCTAGCAGGCAAGCGTCCGAGTTCCAAAGTGTCCCAGGACCATTTCAGTGGACCAGGCCTAAAACCGAGGAGCTGTCCGCCATTTTAAGAGCCATGTGGCAGCCGCCTATCGCTGCACTGCAAGAGTGGGAGCAACTCAACAACATGGTGAGCGAGACGCTGTGGCCGCAAGAGCGAGCGCAACTCAGCTAGATGGCCGCCACCTGGGGAGGCCCGTTCACGCCGGCTCCCCCACGCCCCCCCCCCGGGCCGCCGCACGCCAATTTTCGGAGCAGCATTGTAGGATACCAAAACCAGTGCGGCAGTTTACTGGACATCACCTGGGTGCCTGTCGTACATGTTGTGTCAGCCATGTGACACTGGACACAGACCGCTACTGACGAGGCCTCCCCCCGCACCACCCGGGACGCCCCACGCTGTTTTTCTGTGCTGCATTGTAGGATCCCTAAACCAGTGCGGCACCCAGGCGACATCACCTGGGTGCCGTCCAGAACTCTGCACGTTGTGCTGCCTTGGGACTATTCGCACAACAGACCGCTACTGACGAGGCCTCCCCCCGCCCCACCCGGGACGCCCCACGCCAATTTTCGGAGCAGCATTGTAGGATCCCTAAACCAGTGCGGCACCCAGGCGACATCACCTGGGTGCCGTCCAGAACTCTGCACGTTGTGCTGCCTTGGGACTATTCGCACAAAAGACAGCTTCTAACCATTGTTGCTTTTTGTGTTGAGAAATGTTTAAATGTTTTTAGTTTTTGTTCCGTTTGTTAAAGTTAGTAGTTAATAAAGTTTTATAACCTTACTTTGTTGGAGTGTTATCTATTTTTTTAAAAACGGGTGAATGGGGCCTTAAATCGGGTTATTGTCATGTGTGGGCTTTGGAAGTGTGCTGCTGCAGGATCGGACATTTCAAACTCAAATGCACGTTCTTTTTCTTACCTTTCCGAAGCATGGAGCGCAATAGCAGGCAGAGAAAGGGTGATGCACGTGTTGAACACTACCTGACCTGGCAAGTTGCTGGCAGTGCCCCCCCGCCCGCTCCTGAAAAAGGGCACACACACACCGCCGCCCCGAGTACTTCACAAATCTTTAAAAGACCATGCGCTTGTTCATGAGGCTTAAATGGTTTATCACCTCTTCTAGAACCCCTGCATCGACCCTCTGACGTTTCCTGGAAAAATTACCATGTAACACAATACCAAGCCCTGTCAGCTGAAACCCCCAAGGAATCGTGGGGCATATTATCAAGGGGGTTTATCTCCGCTTTTTTGGCTTTAAAAACCATGAAAGCGGAGATAAAATTATTTCCCTATTATCAAGCTGTCGCTAACACCAGTTAGTGACAGCTAAAAGGAGATAGCGACCATCTTGGGCCCCGCTTTGCATGTCAGTGATACTTATCACTAATGACATGCAAAGTGGCGTGCCAAGATGTTAGCGACTGGAAACAGTCCCTAACATCGCTACCTTCTATTACCAACTTTTGGAGATATTCGCGCTAAGCGCGAATATCTCCAAAATCTAACACCTGCCCTGAGCAGTTCTTAGCCATGTTATCCAATGGGAGGTGGATAACATGGCTAAGAGCATTAGGTCGATAATACATGAATATCGCGGACTTTTCTGCGATAATAGCAAGGTTTATCTGCGATAAAAATCGCCGATGTGCGGCGATAATTTTTGTCTCTAAACAAGTTAGAGACAAAAATTATCGCTAGTTGTTCGTAATATGCCCCCGGGTTTTTGCTTGCAGAAATCGGGAGGCGGGAGACTAGCACTGAAATCAGTACTCACACGCCTGAATCAGGAGGATTGGCATGTCTGAATTCTCTACAGCTGGGGCCATAAACTACATCCGCAGGGTTAGGTGATAGCCTGGAACCAGCCTGGCATCTAAAATGGCTGCCGTGCACGACAAAATTGTGGCATTCGAAAAAAGGCAAGATGGCGCAGCCGCTGGAAGAGATGTATCAACATATATCAGCCTCCTCAGCCACCCTCAGGAAACATAGGGGATTAGGATATGTCTCCCGCACCCCCTTATACCTAGTACTTTAATTAACGAAGCACAAAATGGCGAATTCCCGTTTCGCTACCAGTTTGCGGCCCAGTTCGCGGCCCGTGAAGCGCTTCTACCGTGAAAAATCATTTTTTTTTTTTTCCCCACGGGACCCTTTAATAACCCCAACAACATTCCTAGGGGGTCAAGAGGGGGATACCTTGCCCCCTTTCATTAAATTCCCCCTTAGTTTTTCACCTTTTCTTCTCTCTCGATCCTACCGAGAGACAAGATGGCGGCCGCTCCGGACTGTCACGCAGCAAAAAAAAAATAAAAAAAACACGCACAGCCGCTGGAAGAGATGTATCAACATATATCAGCCTCCTCAGCCACCCTCAGGAAACATAGGGGATTAGGATACGTCTCCCGCACCCACTTATAACTAGTAATTTAATTTACGAAGCACAAAATGGCGAATTCCCGTTTCGCTACCAGTTCGCGGCCGCGCTTCTACCGTGAAAAATCATTTTTTTTTTTTTCCCCACGGGACCCTTTAATAACCCCAACAACATTCCTAGGGGGTCAAGAGGGGGATACCTTGCCCCCTTTCATTAAATTCCCCCTTCGTTTTCCACCTCTTCTTCTCTCTCGATCCTACCGAGAGACAAGATGGCGTCCGCTCCGGACTGTTTAGAATGTTGACAGACACCGGAGAGCCAATCAGCTTTCTGCGCGCAAAGTTCCGATAAGCGAAAAGTAAGCGGACCGGATCGCTGCCCAGAGCGCTGTTACAGATATATATCTTGGTTTGAACGTTAATTTCTCAAAAACTACTGGAGCACATATATTGAGACCTAGCAAAGGCACATCGGGCTAACAGTCCCTACAATTTTGCCAAGTTTCGTGCAAATCCATTCAGCCGTTCGAGCTAAAAGTGAGTCCAACCGCCCTATGGAAAACTCAATGCAAAAAACGCGTTTTGGGACCCCCCTTTTTTCTCAGCCCCCCCTTGACGAAACCCCACCAAATTTTCAGGGGCTGCTCAGAAACAAAATGTGCCATTTTCCTGAAAATTTCAGCCGATTCCGTCCACAAACGCCAAAGTTATTAGACATAGAATTTTCAAAAGTCCCATAGGGAAAAAATTCTAACTATATATACCTACTGGCGATAGCCAGTAGGTAATATATATATATATATATATACATATATATATATATATATATATATATATATATATATATATATATATATATATATATATATATATATATACATATTACCTACTGGCGATAGCCAGTAGGTATATATAGTTAGGATTTTTTATCTATGGAACTTTTGAAAATTCTATGTCTAATAACTTTGGTGTTTGTGGACGGAATCGGCTGAAATTTTCAGGAAAATGGCACATTTTGTTTCTGAGCTACCCCCGAAAATTTGGGGGGGTTCCGTCAAGGGGGGGCCGAGAAAAGAGGGGGGTCCCAAAACGCGTTTTTCCCACTCACTCGCTTTCTTGGACTACAACTACCAGCAATCCTGGCAGTGAAAACACAATGAAGCCACACCCATTTAGGGCGGATCAGTTCAAAAGGAAATAAAATGTTTTGAACAACGAAAGCGAGCCTTACCTGCCTCTATGTCAGTCCATGAAGAAGGGGTGCTTTGGCCCCGAAACGCGTCGGACTTTGTTTTAAGAAATCAGATGGGAGGTTGTGAAGCTGCATGGGGGCCAAGCAAAGCCGGATGGTAGGAGTGCCGATGGTGAGCCTCTCTGAAAGCACTTGTGCGTTTGCTCGTTTATCTAATACACGGCTTGCCAAGACCGTGGGAGGGAGCTCCGCTTCTGCACGCAGTAACCTGGCTGTCAGCATGCACTTCGTGGGAGAAGACTGTGGCGAGACTACCCTTTCTTGCCGAAACAGCGCGACACTCCATGTGAAAGAGCGGCTTCTAAACCTGCTTTCATCGCCTACTCAAGGTGTTTAATGTACATTGACAAACGGTGACAAGAGGCATGTTACCTACTCAAGGTTATAATGCTCACTCGCTTTCTTGGACTACAACTACCAGCAATCCTGGCAGTGAAAACACAATGAAGCCACACCCATTTAGGGCGGATCAGTTCAAAAGGAAATAAAATGTTTTGAACAACGAAAGCGAGCCTTACCTGCCTCTATGTCAGTCTATGAAGAAGGGGCGCTTTGGCCCCGAAACGCGTCGGACTTTGTTTTAAGAAATCAGATGGGAGGTTGTGAAGCTGCATGGGGGCCAAGCAAAGCCGGATGGTAGGAGTGCCGATGGTGAGCCTCTCTGAAAGCACTTGTGCGTTTGCTCGTTTATCTAATACACGGCTTGCCAAGACCGTGGGAGGGAGCTCCGCTTCTGCACGCAGTAACCTGGCTGTCAGCATGCACTTCGTGGGAGAAGACTGTGGCGAGACTACCCTTTCTTGCCGAAACAGCGCGACACTCCATGTGAAAGAGCGGCTTCTAAACCTGCTTTCATCGCCTACTCAAGGTGTTTATTGTACATTGACAAACGGTGACAAGAGGCATGTTACCTACTCAAGGTTATAATGCTCACTCGCTTTCTTGGACTACAACTACCAGCAATCCTGGCAGTGAAAACACAATGAAGCCACACCCATTTAGGGCGGATCAGTTCAAAAGGAAATAAAATGTTTTGAACAACGAAAGCGAGCCTTACCTGCCTCTATGTCAGTCCATGAAGAAGGGGCGCTTTGGCCCCGAAACGCATCGGACTTTGTTTTAAGAAATCAGATGGGAGGTTGTGAAGCTGCATGGGGGCCAAGCAAAGCCGGATGGCAGGAGTGCCGATGGTGAGCCTCTCTGAAAGCACTTGTGCGTTTGCTCGTTTATATATATATATATATATATATATATATATATATATATATATATATATATATATATATATATATTACCTACTGGCAATAGCCAGTAGGTATATATAGTTAGGATTTTTTATCTATGGAACTTTTGAAAATTCTATGTCTAATAACTTTGGTGTTTGTGGACGGAATCGGCTGAAATATTCAGGAAAATGGCACATTTTGTTTCTGAGCTACCCCCGAAAATTTGGGGGGGTTCCGTCAAGGGGGGGCCAAGAAAAGAGGGGGGTCCCAAAACGCGTTTTTCCCATTCATTTTTCCATAGGGCCTTTGGCCTCACTTTTAGCTCGAACGGCTGAATGGATTTGCACGTAACTTGGCAAAATTGTAGTGACTGTTAGCCCGATGTGCCTTTGCTGGGTCTCAATATATGTGCTCCAGTGGATTTGGAGAAATTAACGTTTAAAAAAACAGATATATCTGTGACAGCGTCCTGGATAGCGCTCCAGATCGCATACTTTTCGCGTAACGGAGCTTTGCGAAGCGAAGCTGATTGGCTCTCCGGTGTCTGTCAACATTCTAAACAGTCCGGTGCGGCCGCCATCTTGTCTCTCGGTAGGATCAAGAGACAAGAGGAGGAGAAAAACGAAGGGGGAATTTAATGAAAGGGGGCAAGGTAGACTCCTCTTGACCCCCTAGGAATGATGTTGTGGTTATTAAAGGGTCCCGTGGGGCAAATAAAAACAATTTGATTTTTCGCGGTAGAAGCGCTTCTCGGTTCGCGAACCAGGTCGCAAACTGGTAGCGAAACGGGAATTCACCATTTTGTGTTTCGATTTAATGAAATTACTAGATGGAGGAAAAGCAATGTGAGTATTGGGTATAAGGGGGTATGGGAGACTTATCCTGACCCCCTATGTTTTCTGAGGGTGGTTGAGGAGGCTCATATATGTTGATACTTGTCTTCCAGCGGTTGCGCGTGAGCGTTTTTTTTTGCCGCTTGACTTCTGTTAACGTTCGATTCGAAGGAAATTAGGAAGTGTTGATCGCCATTTTGACACTGCGAGTAAATATATTGTTAAAAATAATTGTTATAAATTAATCCGTATTGATAAACATTGTCTGCGCCAACTTGCCTTTTTTCCAATGCCACACTTTTGTCGTGCACGGCAGCCATTTTAGATGCCTTGACCAGACCCACTCTCTGCACGCCGCCGCTCCTCAGCATGGCTCCCCACCCTCGCAAGCATCTCCCCCACGCACTGGTCACCCCCGCTCTCTCTCTCATGCATGGGCCATAAACTTCCCCCCATCTGCGCTGCTCTTCCCTGAGTATCACACCCTGTGCCCGCCCGACACCTCCCTTTCACCCTATTCACTACTGCACCCTCTGACACTCCTCTTCCTCTGTGTCTGATTGTCCAGGCCGGTCCCAGGCTATCACCTAGCCCTGCGGATGTAGTTTATGGCCCCAACTGTAAATAATCACCCCTGTTCAAAGGAGTTACAGTAGATCAAGGTCGCCACCTCATGAGATCCGTCACACCACACGCGTTCCTACTATCTGATAACGATCCTGTATTGTGATTGGGGAGGGGTTTCTCACTGTAAGGGTCTGTGGGACCGAGCCTGAAGCGGAAGATTCCAGGGATGCCTTTTTGTACATCAAAGTCTTCACAATTATGTGTCACATTAAAAATATATAGCACTCCAACAAAGTTGTAGGATTATAACACTTTAATAACTTATAAATATATACAACGCTCCAACAAAGTAAACACGTTAAAAAAAACTTTTTAAACAACTATTTACATGACATTGCTTTAACCAGGATAGACAAAGAAATGACACAGTGATGTAAAAGTTTCTGAAAGAAATGCCAAGAACGTCCCATGTGAAAGTGAATTTTATCTGGCAATTTTTTTCTTTTCCTTCTCATGAAAAGAAAGTTAATCCCATGTTCGTTACCTGCCTCATCTGCAAAAAAAAAACTCGAGAGAGGGACCGAAAAAATATATAGCTATGGTAATCATACCATGCATCGGCACATGGAGAGGTGGCACCCTCTTAATTATTCTAAAGCACAACTTCGAGATTTGGTGGATAATCCACGACCGGCAAAAACATCCACCAATGACTTAGCAATAAGTGAGTCAGAGGCAAGGGAAACGGTCCCAAATCTGTAAAAGAACTTTAGGCAGATGAGATTGACTTGTGTAGCATGTGGAAAATTAATTTCATGCGGAGAGATGAGTATTACTTTAATAATAGATCATATGAAAATCATCAATGTCCAAAACGTCCTAGAAAGTAATTTTTGTCATTTTTGAGGAAGAGAGATAACCTACTGTGGTACGGGGTCGTTTTCGTTCGTACTAGGGGGGCCAGGTGACATTCGTTCGGGGTGGCTTAGGGGCATTTAAAACAACTTCCCTGATACAGGTAGCATATAAAGTAGAGGCTAAATACCAGGATCTTTATCGATTGCTTTATGCTGTAGAAAAATGAAAAACACACAACAAACCTGGACCATTCATATTTTCAATGTTTCTGCGTACTTAACTAATTGAGCTGCTTCATTTCACCTGCTTTTTAAAAAAAAATAAAAAAAAATCGGAAACAGTGGCCATTTATTCGAAACTTACCAATCTACGTGTTACAACTACGTTTGCTTTTTCAAAAACCTTTAATAAAAATGTTGGTGCCCAAATACGGGCTTACAACCCGTGGGCCGGCCACGGAGCAGGTTGGAACTGTAAATGGGGGGGGGGGGTATTTATTTGTGGAAAACATAACAGAGAGTCAGTGGTCGTTGATTTCATAGTAAAAAGTGCGACAAGTGCAACAAAATCATATCGATAATTCATTCTGAGCAAGTACCAAAAGTGTCGACAATTCGAATCTTCAATAATAAATACAGTAATCAATGATGCATTAGAACTTAATATCAATTCATTGTTCGAACGTGTAATCAGTACCCGTCCCATGTCAATTCATTGTTCGAACGTATAATCAATACCCATCCTGGATCAATTCATTGTCCGAACATATAATCAGTCTTATCCCATATCAATTCATGTGCTAAAAACTGCATACATATCTCATGATATCAAGGCTGAGCAATCGAGGAACAACAAGGAGTTGAGAGTTTCATTTGTACCGGCACCATTTTGGGTGAGGTCAGGAAGGTCCAAGTATAGTCAAAATGTCTCCACCAACTCGTGGTTGGACCGGGACCTCTTTCGGCAGTCCAAAAGTTTTCGTTGAAGGGTAGCAGAGGGGACTACCGACATGAACCATCAGTCAAAGTGGGGTGGGAGGCAACAATCTCTTCTACCGGGTCATACTGGTGTCCCACCGGAACTGATCAAGTTGGTAGTCTTGCAGGATTTTGGTGATTTCAAGACTGAGGCCGGCGCCGGCATGAGCGCTCCGACGTCCCGTGGCTACGTCGTGGTCGTTCCGTGGGTGATCGTGGCAGTCATTCCCCATCGGGGGTCGGGGGCCCCCGTGGCTCTTATAGAATCTTCAAAGTTGAGGAGAACGTTTCTGGACGCAGGAAACTAGAAGCGTCGTTGCACCGCAACAGTGGACGAGACCCCCGCTGGGTGAGCGGAGCATCATTGCCTCGCAATAGTGGACGAGACCTTTTGTCGGGTGAGTGCAGTGCTGCTGCATCGCAAGAGTGGAGGAACCCTTTTGTTGGGTAAGTGGAGCGTTGGGGGTGCAGCTGAGGGGCCCCCACCTGTGGGGGTGGGAGAGGCTCGTACGCGTTGCCTCTCCCTCCCAGCGCACCCCACGCCGACACCTGGCGTTGATATCCGTGATGTCCGGACCAGGTGATAATAGAGGGGGGGATCGGAGGCAGACGCTAGACATCCCCCCCCCGTGGCCTGTAGGGCATCGCTTCAGGCCCGAACGGGGAGCTCATATCAAGCACACGTGGGAAGCGGGTCAGCGAGCCAGTCTAGGAGAACACCCTCCGGCCTTGTTGACTGAAACTTCATGGACTCACGCCAGGAATTCAAGGCAGCGAGCACGTCGCCAAGTGTAGGAAAACCTTTACAGTATTCAGCAAACGTGCCGACACCTGGCGTTGATATCCGTAATGTCCGGACCAGGCGATAATAGGGGTGGGGGGTCGGAGGCAGAGGCAAGACATCCCTCCCGTGGCCTGCAAGGCGGCAGAAGAAGGGAATCGGGAGACCAGTACATTTTGGGCCATCCACCCCACGGCTGATGGCGGTTAGCCGGGCCCCGCCCTGCACGTGTCGAGGCCTCATCTTCCGGATGGGCGTAACCGTGGCCCTGTTGCACTTCGGGAGTTTCCGGAATGGGGGTAGGTATCTGCTGATTTGTATCTACTTCATGTTACCGTTAATGGGCGTGGCGGGCGGTGGGACAGACATGCTTGGAGCAGTGGGGGGTGGGGGAGCCTAGCTACCTCGTGGCTGCCGTAACGTCAAGCTTGGCTTTTTTCACCACTTCCATGTTTCTTATTTCTAGCGAAGTCAAAAACTTATCAGTGGCCTACTGATTTTGTTCGATTTCTTTCCCTTCCTTTTCAAGTGTGTTTCATGTTAAAGTTTCTGTTTATTAGGATACAGTGATTACTTCGTATTTTACATATGTCTTCTTTATTAGGGGTACTCTCCGGTTAAGCCAGATGATGTACCTCTAATAAATGGTCCGGGCTGAACTAGTTTCTCAATCAGTGGGGAGTAGATGGGCATGACAGATTACAACGGGGGACAAAGGTCCGCATTACCCACCCTTCACTACTTGCAAAGACTAGACAGAATATTTCTATTCCACGTTATTTGTACACAGAGAATACCTCAAAAGAACTATTCCTTGAACAATAAATGTCCAGCCAATCAATCAATTAGTGGGGAGAAAAACCGGCATGATGGATTACAACGGGGGACAAAAGTCCGCATTACCTATCCTTCACTATCTGCAAAGGGAGACAGAATATTCCTATTCTTCTCTGTTTGTAGACAGGGTCCGATTATTGCTCTTTGAGATTTTCCCTGTGACAGGGAATATCTCAAAGAGCAATAATCGATAAAAAATTAGT
Organism: Lissotriton vulgaris; assembly: GCF_964263255.1. Classification (NCBI taxonomy): domain Eukaryota; kingdom Metazoa; phylum Chordata; class Amphibia; order Caudata; family Salamandridae; genus Lissotriton; species Lissotriton vulgaris. The sequence continues at coordinate 1,137,078,934 of NC_141694.1, read as the reverse complement.
AGGATTATAACACTTTAATAACTTATAAATATATACATCGCAACAAAAACAGTAAACACCTTAAAACATTTTTTATCAAAACAGAAGCAAAAATGACAACTAACAGTAGTGATATCCTGGGCGGGTGATAGAACTGGGATTGTTAATGGAAAAAGATCTACAGAGAAAGGTATTGGTGAATTATACTTCTCCGGAAATTTGAAACTCACAAATGTTTTATTTGTGTAATCGTTTCAGGTCAAACGGATTGTGGGACAATGTTCAGAATGGAAGAGTCACCAAAAGGCAAAAAGTTCCGCTTGACCCCGGGAGCCGGCCGCCTATGTCGGGTGCGATCTCAGGCTACACCAGGGCAACAAGACTTGGGGAGGGGGCCGGAGCCAAGCGTCTTCTCCGAGTCCGCGCCATCACACCGCCCCTCGGGGGCCTCCATCAAGCGGTTTAGGGAGGTACCGTATCACATTGTTTTCAAATGTAGTTAGGTCCACAAACGGCCCCCACTTACTTTGAGAATAGTGAAGCTGCAGCAGGTGCAAATAAGGTTTAGACAGTGTTACAAGCGCTGCTCAGAACTCTGAACTATGGCACCCAACATCCAGGACTTATGCCATTTGTGCAAGGCAGTGACATCGAAGCAACTCAGGGACCAAAACCATGAACGAACACTCATGTATGAAAATCTTACTATTGATGCTTGACTGAGGCCAAGGAGATCAGAGTGCATGAGTGTCATGCTCGATTGATTGAGCTAGCCGGATCGGGCAACTAAAAGTATAAAATAGTTATGTAAATAGTTATTTAATAAAATGTTTTACCCTGTTACTTTGCTGGTGTGTTGTATATATTTATAATATTTGCATAGGGTTTGTCGTTATTTTGGGTGGGGTGGGTGGCGGAGCCAAGCTGTCTTGCAGCAATCATCGTGTGGAGCTCAGTTCATCTCACTAGTTTCGTATTTCTCATGAGGGGTTGTTCTTAATGTTTCTATTTTAGCTAGGTCAAAAAGAGATCCCATTAGTGGCCTACTGATTTTGCTTGATTCCTTTTGTTTTTTAAAACGATTTTTCACTATCTGCAAAGACTAAACAGAGTATTGCGACTCTGTGCTTGTTTGTAAATAGAGAATGAACCAAAAAGAACCAATTCTAAAACTGTAAATGCTTGAATAACAATCAATCAAATGGAGAGAGAAGCAGGCACGATGGATTACAACGGGGGCAAAGGCCTGCGTTAAATACCCTTCACTATCTGCAAAGAGAGAGTACTGCTAAGAGAAAAGCGGGGGGAGGGGGGGCAGCGTTCAAAGTACATCAGCGTGCATAAACACGAAAATGTTTTTACCTATCACGTACTTGACATTTGACAGCTTTTGATATTTGCTATTAAAAAACCATGGAAATTCACTGAAAAAACCATAGGTTTTAGGCCATATATAGTTAGGGATTAGCATTTACAAAACCTTAATTTACTCGCACAAAACCATAGAAATTCGCATATATAGGTAGATGCAATAACTATATATCGCGCACCCGCAATCCACTGCTGATGATGTCACATATTACATCATTCATGACATGGTCAGTGACATCACTGATGACATCACTGAAGACAACATCCAGTGACTGTATGTTTCTCTAAAGTTAAAATATGTCTTAAATATTGAAGAATGAGTAGATGTATAAGTGTCTGGATGAAGGATTTAGTAGGTGCATGACTGACTGTACGAGAGAGTGATTAAATGTGTCTCACTGAGTGCATGAGTTAGTGACTAAACTGTCTTAATTTGTGCATCATTATATCTGTTGTTCTATGAAGTGCTGCATGTGTTAATCAGTAGCTATATGAGTAACTATATGGGTTATTGATTGGTTGCCTAAGTATTTGTATGGGAGAGTGAGTGTGTGTGTGGGGGTGGCTGGGAGGTGTGTGACTTTGTGCATACATGTGTGAACAGTTGATTCACTAGATCTATGGGTTCAAAACTGCATGTTGAAACAGCTGTATGGGTGGTTGACTGTGTACGAGTGTATTGGTGAGTGAATGGATATCTCAGTGCTACATGTCAAAGTAAGTACATATGTAAAACACAGTACATGTGAGAGTTCACATATATAAATTACTGTGTATAAGAGCCAGTGAATGTGTGAGTGGCTGAATGGATCATTGAAAACTTGTATCAGGAATTGTATAAGAGAGTAAATATGTGTTAGTATATGTTTGAATAAGTAAGGTGTGTATAACTGTATAGTTGATGAAATGGAGGTGTGATTGATTCAGTGCATGACTGACTAGGTGTGTGAGTAACTCCATGGATGAGTGACAGTCTGTGAGTGTCTGTTTACTCTGAGTGTATCTAAGGTTATATTAGAGTCTGAAGAGGTTGATCGTATTATCACATGATTGATGTCATCAGTGATGTTGTCAGTGATGTCATTTGAGTTGTCATCAGTGATGTCATTTGAGTTGTCATCAGTGATGTCATCAGTGATGTCACCGACCATGTCATGAATGATGTAATATGTGACATCATCAGCAGTGGATTGCGGGTGCGCGATATATAGTTATTGCATCTAACTATATATGCGAATTTCTATGGTTTTGTGCGAGTAAATTAAGGTTTTGTAAATGCTAATCCCTAACTATATATGGCCAAAAACCTATGTTTTTTTCAGTGAATATATATATATATATATATATCTATATATATATATATCTATATATATATATATATATATATATATATATATATATATATATATATATATATATATATATATATATATATATATATATATGTATATTACCTACTGGCTATCGCCAGTAGGTATATATAGTTAGAATTTTTTCCCTATGGGACTTTTGAAAATTCTATGTCTAATAACTTTGGCGTTTGTGGACGGAATCGGCTGAAATTTTCAGGAAAATGGCACATTTTGTTTCTGAGCAGCCCCTGAAAATTTGGTGGGGTTTCGTCAAGGGGGGGGCTGAGAAAAAAGGGGGGTCCCAAAACGCGTTTTTTGCATTGAGTTTTCCATAGGGCGGTTGGACTCACTTTTAGCTCGAACGGCTGAATGGATTTGCACGAAACTTGGCAAAATTGTAGGGACTGTTAGCCCGATGTGCCTTTGCTAGGTCTCAATATATGTGCTCCAGTAGTTTTTGAGAAATTAACGTTCAAACCAAGATATATATCTGTAACAGCGCTCTGGGCAGCGATCCGGTCCGCTTACTTTTCGCTTATCGGAACTTTGCGCACAGAAAGCTGATTGGCTCTCCGGTGTCTGTCAACATTCTAAACAGTCCGGAGCGGACGCCATCTTGTCTCTCGGTAGGATCGAGAGAGAAGAAGAGGTGGAAAAGGAAGGGGGAATTTAATGAAAGGGGGCAAGGTATCCCCCTCTTGACCCCCTAGGAATGTTGTTGGGGTTATTAAAGGGTCCCGTGGGGAAAATAAAAAAAAAATGATTTTTCACGGTAGAAGCGCGGCCGCGAACTGGTAGCGAAACGGGAATTCGCCATTTTGTGCTTCGTAAATTAAATTACTAGTTATAAGTGGGTGCGGGAGACGTATCCTAATCCCCTATGTTTCCTGAGGGTGGGTGAGGAGGCTGATATATGTTGATACATCTCTTCCAACGGCTGTGCGTGAGCTTTTTTTTTTTTTTTGCTGCGTGACAGTCCGGAGCGGCCGCCATCTTGTCTCTCGGTAGGATCGAGAGAGAAGAAAAGGTGAAAAACTAAGGGGGAATTTAATGAAAGGGGGCAAGGTATCCCCCTCTTGACCCCCTAGGAATGTTGTTGGGGTTATTAAAGGGTCCCGTGGGGAAAAAAAAAAAAATGATTTTTCACGGTAGAAGCGCTTCACGGGCCGCGAACTGGGCCGCAAACTGGTAGCGAAACGGGAATTCGCCATTTTGTGCTTCGTTAATTAAAGTACTAGGTATAAGGGGGTGCGGGAGACATATCCTAATCCCCTATGTTTCCTGAGGGTGGCTGAGGAGGCTGATATATGTTGATACATCTCTTCCAGCGGCTGCGCCATCTTGCCTTTTTTCGAATGCCACAATTTTGTCGTGCACGGCAGCCATTTTAGATGCCAGGCTGGTTCCAGGCTATCACCTAACCCTGCGGATGTAGTTTATGGCCCCAGCTGTAGAGAATTCAGACATGCCAATCCTCCTGATTCAGGCGTGTGAGTACTGATTTCAGTGCTAGTCTCCCGCCTCCCGATTTCTGCAAGCAAAAACCCGGGGGCATATTACGAACAACTAGCGATAATTTTTGTCTCTAACTTGTTTAGAGACAAAAATTATCGTCGCACATCGGCGATTTTTATCGCAGATAAACCTTGCTATTATCGCAGAAAAGTCAGCGATATTCATGTATTATCGACCTAATGCTCTTAGCCATGTTATCCACCTCCCATTGGATAACATGGCTAAGAACTGCTCAGGGCAGGTGTTAGATTTTGGAGATATTCGCGGTTAGCGCGAATATCTCCAAAAGTTGGTAATAGAAGGTAGCGATGTTAGGGACTGTTTCCAGTCGCTAACATCTTGGCACGCCACTTTGCATGTCATTAGTGATAAGTATCACTGACATGCAAAGCGGGGCCCAAGATGGTCGCTATCTCCTTTTAGCTGTCACTAACTGGTGTTAGCGACAGCTTGATAATAGGGAAATAATTTTATCTCCGCTTTCATGGTTTTTAAAGCCAAAAAAGCGGAGATAAACCCCCTTGATAATATGCCCCACGATTCCTTGGGGGTTTCAGCTGACAGGGCTTGGTATTGTGTTACATGGTAATTTTTCCAGGAAACGTCAGAGGGTCGATGCAGGGGTTCTAGAAGAGGTGATAAACCATTTAAGCCTCATGAACAAGCGCATGGTCTTTTAAAGATTTGTGAAGTACTCGGGGCGGCGGTGTGTGTGTGCCCTCTTTCAGGAGCGGGCGGGGGGGCACTGCCAGCAACTTGCCAGGTCAGGTAGTGTTCAACACGTGCATCACCCTTTCTCTGCCTGCTATTGCGCTCCATGCTTCGGAAAGGTAAGAAAAAGAACGTGCATTTGAGTTTGAAATGTCCGATCCTGCAGCAGCACACTTCCAAAGCCCACACATGACAATAACCCGATTCAAGGCCCCATTCACCCGTTTTTAAAAAAATAGATAACACTCCAACAAAGTAAGGTTATAAAACTTTATTAACTACTAACTTTAACAAACGGAACAAAAACTAAAAACATTTAAACATTTCTCAACACAAAAAGCAACAATGGTTAGAAGCTGTCTTTTGTGCGAATAGTCCCAAGGCAGCACAACGTGCAGAGTTCTGGACGGCACCCAGGTGATGTCGCCTGGGTGCCGCACTGGTTTAGGGATCCTACAATGCTGCTCCGAAAATTGGCGTGGGGCGTCCCGGGTGGGGCGGGGGGAGGCCTCGTCAGTAGCGGTCTGTTGTGCGAATAGTCCCAAGGCAGCACAACGTGCAGAGTTCTGGACGGCACCCAGGTGATGTCGCCTGGGTGCCGCACTGGTTTAGGGATCCTACAATGCAGCACAGAAAAACAGCGTGGGGCGTCCCGGGTGGTGCGGGGGGAGGCCTCGTCAGTAGCGGTCTGTGTCCAGTGTCACATGGCTGACACAACATGTACGACAGGCACCCAGGTGATGTCCAGTAAACTGCCGCACTGGTTTTGGTATCCTACAATGCTGCTCCGAAAATTGGCGTGCGGCGGCCCGGGGGGGGGGCGTGGGGGAGCCGGCGTGAACGGGCCTCCCCAGGTGGCGGCCATCTAGCTGAGTTGCGCTCGCTCTTGCGGCCACAGCGTCTCGCTCACCATGTTGTTGAGTTGCTCCCACTCTTGCAGTGCAGCGATAGGCGGCTGCCACATGGCTCTTAAAATGGCGGACAGCTCCTCGGTTTTAGGCCTGGTCCACTGAAATGGTCCTGGGACACTTTGGAACTCGGACGCTTGCCTGCTAGGGCTTGGGTTCCATTCTCGAAAAGCGTCCCCTCAGCCGTGAAGATTGTATAAAAGTCTTGGGGGCCCCCGACTCCCGCAGGCTTCCGGTGGGGAGCGGCTGCCATGATTGCTCGCGGAATGACCACGACGGAGCCACGAGATGGTGGTGCTCTCATGCTGACGCCAGCTTCAGTCTGAATGATCCAGAAACAAGGTGGGGCTTTCATCGTTTGGGAAAAAAAAAAATTCTAAACCAATGAAAAGTGTTATTTTTAGGTCATATGACCAAGCCTTCCATCTTTAGGAAACCAAAAGTAAAATGAACCAATGAAAAGTTTTATAAACAAGTCACATGACCTGTTATGCGACATAGGGCTACAAAAAGCGTAGAAAATCCGTTGGCACGTGAGGCGGCGTCAGTAGCGGACCGATGTGCGAATAGGCCGAAGGCAGCACAACGCGCCGAGATCTGGATGGCACCGAGGTGGTGTCCAGCAAATTGCCGCACTGGTGTGGCCATCCTACAATGCTGCGCCGAAAGACGGCGTGTCCAGCTGAGTTGCGGTCACTGTTGCGGTACAGTGACTCGAACGCGCCGAGATCCGGATGGCACCGAGGTGGTGTCCAGCAAATTGCCGCACTGGTGTGGCCATCCTACAATGCTGCGCCGAAAGACGGCGTGTCCAGCTGAGTTGCGGTCACTCTTGCGGTACAGTGACTCGAACGCGCCGAGATCCGGATGGCGCCGAGGTGGTGTCCAGCAAATTGCCGTACTGGTGTGGCCATCCTACAATGCTGCGCCGAAAGACGGCGTGTTCAGCTGAGTTCCGGTCACTCTTCCGGCACAGTGACTCGAACGCGCTGAGATCCGGATGGCACCGAGGTGGTGTCCAGCAAGTGGCTGCACTGGTGTGGCCATCCTACAATGCTGCGCCGAAAGTCGGCGTGGGGTGCCCCGTTGGCTTATGAGGTGATGTCAGTAGTGGACTGATGTGTGAATAGGTCGGAACCAGCACAAGGCGCCAAGATCCGAATGGCAAGTCCTGGATGTTGAGTGCCTCAGTTGAGATTTCTGAGCAGTGCTTGTAGGACTGTCTGAAGCTTATTTGCACCTGTTGCAGCTTCACTAGGTCCGGCGGAACTTTTTGCCTTTTCCTTTCTGCTTCTTTTCCTACAATGCGTTTCATCTGAAGACACGACCAGGTCCCTGAATGTGTGCAGGGGGACGCTATTGATTGAATGAACGCGCCGAGATCTGGATGGCACCGAGGTGGTGTCCAGCAAATTGCCGCACTGGTGTGGCCATCCTACAATGCTGCGCCGAAAGTCGGCGTGGGGTGCCCCGTTGGTTTATGAGGTGATGTCAGTAGTGGACCGATGTGTGAACAGGTCGGAACCAGCACAAGGCGCCCTGCACTGTTGAGCCTTTTTCAATGTCTGTTTTTTGTTGTTTCCCCTCCATCAAAAACAAAACAAAAATACAAGGCGCCAAGATCCGAATGGCAAGTCCTGGATGTTGAGTGCCTCAGTTGAGAGTTCTGAGCAGTGCTTGTAAGACTGTCTGAAGCTTATTTGCACCTGCTGCAGCTTCACTAGGTCCGGCGGAACTTTTTTCCTTTTCCTTTCTGCTTCTTTTCCTACAATGCGTTTCATCTGAAGACACGACCAGGTCCCTGAATGTGTGCAGGGGGACGCTATTGATTGAATGAAAATGGCAGCTTGACACAAAGCTGACTCAAGCGTTACTGTTGGTGCTATACAGACAAAAATTGGTTTTCAGTTTGTACATTCTTCAGGTTTTTTTTTTCCATCCAAGTCTGATTGAGAGTTTGTAGAAAAATGGCTTCAGATTTTCCACATACTACTCTTCAACATTCTTCCTAAATGTAACAATGTGAAACTCACTAGGAGAACGGCTGTTTCTGTTTCCTTTCAAAATGCTGCCACCAATATTTTCTGAATGGAAGACACCATCTTGTAGCATAAAGGGCCGAAAGGGGTTCTGGTCTGGCCGATGGTTGGTGGAGACATTTTGACTATATCTTGGACCTGCCCGGCCTCGCCCAAAATGGCGCCGGTATAAATGGGACTCGTAACTCTTTGCCCGCAAATTTATATCTAGAAAATGTTATTGTAAGTGGCCCTGTCGTATTTTAATTACAAAATGTACGTCCACCGATTCCGCAACTGTTAGACACCTTTGTTCTTGTCACCTAATGGCCCGCTCGTTACGTTCTTCTACAGTGTAAATGTCTCCTCATCATATACGATTTCAGTTTGCTCCGTGGCCGGCCCACGTGGTTATAGGCCCGTATTTGTATACTGACATTTTCACAATAAAGGTTTTTAAAACAAAACACGGTAGTAGTATTTTCATTTGTAAAGTTTTTACTTTTAGTGACTGTTTTCGAATCAGTAAAAGGCAAGTGAAATAAAGCAGTCCAATTACATGACGGATAAAAGGTATAATATGTAGGAACGCAGTAAAGATAAATGGTGAAGGGCAGTTGTGTTTTTCATGTCTGCAACATAAAGTGATCGATAAGAATCTGATAATCAGGCGTATCGGCGACTAAGACAGCAGGCCGAATCTCTTTTACTCAACGGCTCCGTCATGGAAGGAAGAAACACCCTCTTTCTCGAAAAAGGAATATATTTTACTTGCAAGACAGTTGTAAATTTTCCGGGAAAGTACATTAGCCTGGAATATTATAACATATGTTTGAAAAAAAAATATTGTTCGAAAATAATAAAAAGCGTAATTTTTAGGTCATATGACCAAGCTTTTCATCATTAAATTAACAAAAGTAAAATGAACCAATGAAAAGTTTTATTAACAAGTCACATGACCTGTTATGCTTACGTTACGCGCTGCGCGCCGCGCCTCGGATCACTTCCGGGTGCGCTAACGCGGCGTGTCATAAAACGCATTACGCGACAACGTAGGTCAAGAATATAGTCTAAATGTCTCCACCAACCAGCGTTCAGAACACAACCCCTTTCAGCAGTCCAAAAAGTTCTGTTAAATGACAACAGAGGGGACAGGCAACAAGAACCATCAGTCAAAGAGGGGAGGGCAAGTTCTTCTCTTCCGGGTCATGTTGGGGCGCTACCGGAACTGATCGAATTGGTAGTCTACAGTGTTTCTGGATGTTTCAGACTAAAGCTGGCGTCAGCATGAGACCACTACCATCTCGTAGCTCCGTCGTGGCCATTCCACGAGCAATCATGGCAGCCGCTCCCCACCAGAAGCCTGCGGGAGTCGGAGGCCCCCAAGACTTTTGTAGAATCTTCACGGCTGAGGGGACGCTTTTCGAGAATGGGACCCAAGCCCTAGCAGACAAGCGTCCGAGTTCCAAGGTGTCCCAGGGCCATTTTAGTGGACCAGGCCCAAAACCGAAGAGCCGGCCGCCATTTTGAGAGTCCTGTGGCAGCCGCCTATCGCTGCACCGCAAGAGCGGGCGCATCTCAACTACATGGTGAGCGAGACGCTGTAGTCGCAAGAGCGGGCGGAAAACAGCTGAATGGCGGAAGAGGCACAGTGTAGCAAAAGCGGGCGGAATGGCAACTAAAACGATAAAGGGGCGCCCCACTACAGCTTGTCTTCAGGTCAAACGGATTGTGGGACAAGGTCCAGAATTGAAGAGTCATCAAAAGGCAAAAAGTTCCGCCGGACCCCGGGAGCCGGCCGCCTATGTCGGGGGCGATCTCAGGCTACACCAGTGCTATAAGACTTGGGGAGGGTGTCGGAGCCAAGCGTCTTCTCCGAGTCCATGGCCATCACACCGCCCCTCAGGGGCCTCCGTCAAGCTGTTTAGGAAGGTAACATATCACATTGTTTTCTAATGCAGTCAGGTCCACAAACGACACTCACTTACTTTGAGAATAGTGAAGCTGCAGTAGGTGGAAATAAGCTTCAGACAGTGTTACAAGCACTGCTCAGAACTCTTAACTATGGCACCCAACATCCAGAACTTATGCTATTTGAGAATGGTAGTGACATCGAAGCATCTCAGGGACCAAAACCATTAACGTACTTTCACGTATGAAAATCTTACTTGGGGAGGGGGCAGGAGCGAAGCGCCCCCTCCCAGTCAGCGCCACCACACCGTATGTTGAAAATCTGAAGCCATCGTTCTACAAAGTCAACCAAACTTGGATTGAAAAATCTAGAAAAATGTACAAACTGAAAACCAGTTTTGGTCTGCATAGCATCAGTAACAACGTTTGAGTCAGCTTTGTGTCAAGCCGCCATTTTGATTCAACAAAGCACAGGCATTGAAAAAGGCTGAAATTCAGAACTCTAAACTATGGCACCCAACATCCAGGAGCTTGCTATCCGGATCTTGGAGCCTTGTGCTGTTTTCGATCTATTCACACATCGGTCCACTACTGACATCATCTTATAGACCAACGTTATGTAAATAGTTTTTTAATAAAATGTTTTACCCTGTTTCTTTGCTGGTGTGTTGTCTATATTTTTAATATTTGCATAGGGTTTGTCGTTATTTTGTGCGGGATGGGTGATGGAGCCGAGCTGTCTTGCAGCCCTCATGGTGTGGAGCTCAGTTCATCTCACTATTTTCGTATTTCTCAAGAAGGGTTGTTCCTAATATTTCTATTTTAGCGAGGTCAAAAAGAGATCCAATTAGTGGCCTACTGATTTTGTTCGATTACTTTTATTTTTTTACACGATTTTTCACTATCTGCAAAGACTAAACAGAGTATTGCGACTTTGTGCTTGTTTGTAAATAGAGAATGATCCAAAGAGAACCAATTCTAAAACAGTAAATGCTTGGACAACAATCAATCAAATGGAGAGACAAGGAGGCACGACGGATTACAACGGGGGTAAAGGCCTGCGTTAACTACCCTTCAGTATCTGCAAAGAGAGAGTACTACTAAGGCAAAAGAGGGGAGGGGGGGGGGGGCAGCGTTCAAAGCACATCAGCGTGCATAAATACGAAAATGTTTTTATCTATCACGTACTTGACATTTTAAAGCTTTTCATATTTGCTATTAAAAAACCAATGAAATTCACAGAAAAAACCATAGGTTATAGTGGATATATAGTTAGGAATTTGCATTTACAAAACCTTGAAAATTCAATGAAAAAACCATAGGTTATAGGCCATATATAGTTAGGAATTAGCATTTACAAAACCTTATTTTACTCGCATAAAACCATTGAAATTCCATATATAGTTAGCTAACTATAAGCGCTAACTATATATCGCGCACCCGCAATCCACTGCTGATGATGTCACATATTACATCATTCATGACATGGTCAGTGACATCACTGATGACATCACTGATGACATCTCAAATGACATCACTGATGACAACTCAAATGATATCAATGATGACATCTCAAATGACATCACTGATGACATCACTGATGACAACTCAAATGACATCACTGATGACATCTCATTTGTCATCACTGATCACATCACTCATGTGATAATACAATGAACCTCTTCAGACTCTAATATAACCTTACATACACTCAGTATAAACAGACACTCACAGACTGTCACTCATCCATGGAGTTACTCACACACCTAGTCAGTCATGCAAAGAATTAATCACACCTCCATTTCCTCAACTATACAGTTATACACATCTTACTTATTCAAACATTTAATAACACATATTTACTCTCTTATATAATCCCTGATACAAGCTCACAGTGATCGATACAGCCACTCACACATTCACTGGCTCTTATGTTCAGTTATTTATATATCTCAACTCTCACATGTATTGTGTTTTACATACGTACTTACTTGCACATGTAGCAATGAGAAATCCATTCACTCACCAACACACCCATGCACAGTCAACCGCCCATATAGCTGTTTCCACATGCACTCTTGAACTCATACTCCTAGTGAATCAACTGCTTACACATCTATGCACAGAGTCACGCACCTCCCAGCCACCCACACACACACTCAGCCTCCCATTCAAATACTTGGGCAACCAATCAATAACCCATATAGTTACTCATATAGCTACTGATCAACACATGCAGCAGTTTACAGAACAACAGACATAATGATGCACAAATTAAGACAGTTTAGTCACTAACCCATGCACTCAGTGAGACACATTTAATCACTCTCTCATACAGTCAGTCATGCACCTACTAAATCCTTCATCCAGACACTTATACATCCACTCATTCTTCAATATGTAAGACATATTTTGACTTTTCAGAAACATACAGTCACTGGATGTAGTCATTTGAGATGTCATCAGTGATGTCATCAGTGATGTCATGAATGATGTCATTTGAGATGTCATCAGTGATGTCATCAGTGATGTCACTGACCATGTCATGAATGATGTAATATGTGACATCATCAGCAGTGGATTGCGGGTGCGCGATATATAGTTAGCGCTTATAGTTAGCTAACTATATATGGAATTTCAATGGTTTTATGCGAGTAAAATAAGGTTTTGTAAATGCTAATTCCTAACTATATATGGCCTATAACCTATGGTTTTTTCATTGAATATATATATATATATATATATATATATATATATATATATATATATATATATATATATATATATATATATATATATGCTCCTTTGCTTAATGTGTGTATACCCTCTGCTTTTACATAGGAACCGATTTACGGTGGCATAAAATTTGTTCGAGTGTAATGGGAGAGAATATATACTCGAAGATGGTGCTGGTGTTTCTGCAGGGGGTTAGTCCCTTGTCTGTTTTTACCAGAGTTGAGGAACTTTATTAACAGCTCATGTGTATAGTGTCATTGACACTGACGAAGGCTAAACGCCCAAACACGTTTGTTGTGTGGTTCCTGAATTAAAAGAAACTGTTGGACCTGACCCTCCGGAGTTCTGTATTTTGTGCGTAAAGCGAGAGAATGTGAGCGTTATATATATATATATATATATATATATATATATATATATATATATATATATATATATATATATATATATATATATATATATTAGCTCCAAAACTTTCTACCCAGATCCCTAGGTCAAAGAAAGATGGCAGCACTCACGGGTTCCTTGGCAATTTCCAACAAACTTTATTTCAAGATAGACAAACGAGTTTCGGGAAGCGTCCCTTCCTCAGTGTCATAAGTGAACGCGATGCAAGCGCCATTTTTAAAACATTCAAAATAGTGCAATGCCAGTCGACAAAGGACTACACTCTGCACGATCATAAGCACCATCGTAGAGTGTGTTTTGGTTCGCTTTAAGCAAACATTATTAGTATTTAACCAGATACAATCTGTTTTAATACGATCATGCCGTGTATCGGCATTATTGTCTCACCATTTAGAGCAGAGGTCTTCAAACTTTTTGATGCCGAGACCCCCTTGTAAAACCTTTTGAGGGGTAAGGACCCCCTTCCGACAAAAGTTTCTAGAAACTGGTACTCCTCATCATCATCTTTTGACAACCATAAATGCGCCTGTTAGACCTCATCACATCCATCATTCATCCACCCACACTTTCACACATCCATCCATCCTTTCATACTTCCATCCATCCATCCATCCATCATCCATCCATCCACACTTTCATCCATACATCCTTTACCCCTCCACCCTTCCATCCATCCACCCATCATTCATCCACCCACCTTTTCACACATCCATCCATCATTCATCCATGCAACCTTTTATCCATCCATCATTCATCCATGCAACCTTTTATCCATCCATCCACTCTTTCATCCTCCCATCCTCCCATCCATCCATCCATCCACCCTTTCATCCATACATCCACCCACCCTTTCATCCATCCATCCTTCATCCCCCACCTTTTCACACATCCACCCATGCATCATTCATGCAACCTTTGATCCATCCATCCATCCTTCATCCGACCACCCTTTCATCCTTCCATCCATCCATCCACCCTTTCATCCATTCCTCCATCCATCCTTTATCCGTCCACCCTTTCATCCTTCCATCCATACATCTATCCTTCATCCATCCACCCTTTCATCCATTCATCCACCCACCCACCCTTTCATCCATCCATCCATCATTCATCCCCCCACCTTTTCACACATCCACCCATGCATCATTCACACGTCCACCCATGCATCATTCATCCATCCATCCATGCAACCTTTTATCCATCCATACATCCATCCTTCATCAGTCCACCCTTTCATCCTTCCATCCACCCTTTCATCCATCCTTCATCCGTCCACCCTTTCATCCTTACATCTATCCTTCATCCATCTATCCTTCACCCATCCACCCTTTCATCCTTCCACCCATACATCCATCCATCCACCCTTTCATCCATCCACCCATCTTTTCACACATCCATCCATCCATCCATCATTCATCCATGCAACCTTTTATCCATCCATACAACCTTTTATCCATCCATAAATCCTTCATCCATCTACCCTTTCATCCTTTCATCCATCCACCCTTTCATCCATCCATCCTTCCATCCACCCTTTCATCCATCCATTCCTCATTCATCCACCCACCTTTTCACACACCCATCCATCCTTCATCCTTACATCCATCCATCCACCCATCATTCATCCACCCACCTTTTCTGTGCCTCTCTCATTGGGGGGGGGGGGTTAGAATCTCTCTGCTCTTCCTTCTTTCCCGATCATGGGAGGGCATCTCTGTGCCTCCCTGCTGGGGGCGGGGGACGTGTCATGGGACCCACAGCTCCAGGCGCGCAATATGCATTGACCTCAAAGGGCTACACTACAGATTGCTCCCCCAGCCCCCCTCCTCCCCCCCACCCCCCACTTCTCCTCCTCCCCCAGCTCAAAACGGCTTCAGGGACACACACAGTCACACCCGAGTACTTGACAGGTCTTTAGAAGACCTTTTACTTGTTAATGAGGCTTGGATGTTTTTCACACCTCGGTGTGAATCAGGCCTCCGCCATAAACACCCTCGATCAGCCCACCACCAGGAACTGTGTGCTCTGGCAGAATCTGCGACCCCCTTCCAAGGACTCCACGACCCCCCTGGGGGTCGCGCCCCACAGATTGAAGACCTCTGATTTAAAGACATGTCCCCTGCAACCATGGTCATGCAATAACTGTTTATATGGCAGAGATCAACAGTGCGCGTCCAGCACATATCTCTCTCCATGTTCCTGGTATATGAGGATTGCGTATCACTCATAGAGTTTAATGAGTGACACTTAGGTAAGTAAAAGCCAATTAAATTCTTTTACACATACCGTGCTTTCAAAAGTTAAAATCTTGCCGTGGATCAGCAATTCCTCAAAATTATACCCAAGGAAACATTTCAAGAGACATGCCCTACAGATACACACAATTTGTCCTGCCACTTAAAATTGTATAGGAATTCTCAAAAAACAGATCTTCAAAATAATTTCATTTTGTACCACAAGTTGCATGAAAAAGCTGTTGTAAAACACACCTACATCATAGAGCAATAGGTAATCAAGTCAAAAGCATTAGTCTGAATTCTCATACAGAGTTGGTCACGTTCACATAAATCACATTTCATTACTGTTATCCAAGATGAGAAGCCATTTTTTCCCCCGTATTAAGTCCCCCAGTGTTTTTGTTTCGAGATCTACTATGTATCGTGATTCAAGTCTTCTTAATTTCTGCAATTTGTTACCTCCACTGATGTTTTTAGGAACACAATCTATACAGAAATATTTAAGAAGACCTCTGTCGCTGTTATGTTTGATGGCGAGCGACTGGATAAGAAAAGTCTTTGTTCACAATTGCTAGCATGTGCTCTAGAATTCTTGACTTCAGCGGGTTGATAGTGCTGCCTATGTATCTAAGATTGCATGGGCAGCTGAGGCAGTATACTGCGTGTCTGGTGTGGCATGACATAAACTTATCAATCCTCCTCCCCCCACTGCACCCTCTTATTTCATAGGAAAGGACACGTTTGTTGGATGCACAGGCCTTACATCTTCCACATGGGAAGAACCCTTTTGTATCTTTTAACGTCTCTGGCTGTTTAATCAAGGGGTTTAGATGGCTTTGTACCAAATGATCCCTTAACGACCTAGCCTTTCTGAAGGTAATCAATGGTGTGGGAGGGACATCTGATCCAACGATGAAATCGGTTTTAAGAATATGCCAATGCTTTATCATGATAGATCTTAATCTGTGAGAATCCACAGAATATGGCGTGATTAATCTAAATTTACTATCATCAGGAGTTGGACCAGATTTCTTTTTAAATAAGTCTCGCCTCGGTATTTTTCTCACACGATTAAGTACATCATGTAACAGTTGTTGGTTGTAACCTCTCTGTAGGAACCTCTCCATGCTACCCTGTGCTGATATTTCAAAGTCATCGTCAAGTGTACTGTTTCTCTTCAGATGTAAGAACTCCCCATAAGGGATACTATTGATCAGTCTGCGGGGATGACTAATGGACGCATGCAGTATGCTGTTGCCCGGAGTGGGCTTCCGGTATAATGAGGTCTTGATTTTATCATTATCGACCTCTATTTTCAAGTCCAAGTAGTTCACTGTTTCTCTACTGATGTCCCCAGAGAATCTTAAATTACAGTCATTATCATTCATTACTTTGATGTAACTCTCTGCTTCTTCCTTTGACCCTTCCCAGACCAAACAGAGGTCATAAATATACCTATACCAAGCGACAACCTTGTTTGTCTACTCGATGTTTTTTGGCGCCCAGGCTACCTGCTCCTCCCACCAGCACACGAAAAGATTCGCGTAGCTGGGGGCGAAGCAGGAGCCCATCACTGTACCAGGTAACTGTCTAAACAATGTATCCTGAAAAAGAAAGATGTTATTTATTAAACGAAAATTAACCAGTTCTAATAACATTTTGTTGTGCATGGCCAGTTTTAATGGCCGTTTGTCTAGAAAGTATTCTACTGCATGCATTCCTTGTTCGTGATCTATGCATGTGTACAAGCTGGTTATATCAAGCGTAATTAGCCAGTACGATGGTAACCAAATCAGGCTTTCAATTTTTTCAATAAAGTTTTTTAGTATCCCTGATGTAGGATTTGAGGGTCAAAACAAACTCAAATAGATAGTGGTCCAAAAACTTGGAAAGATTTTCTGTTGTAATTTGCATTTTGAAAGTCGCAAATTGCAACGCATTTAGCGACACACAAAATGTAAGGGTTGTACATCTGGCCCTTTGTGAATTCTATTTATAGTACATATTCTAAACTAAATAAAACACATATACCAAAATATATTGTACTGAAATTAATATAGCCCCCACTGAAAATTTGTCCTGCATTTAAGAATGATATTCTCTGAAGTGACTGATATGTTAGGAAAAATATGACATGTTTATATAATCTGGATGTGCTTATAGAATGTAAGTTTCATTGAAACGAGTATGACACATTGAAATAAATATAGTCTATTTGGTAATTAATTCAATACAAGTTGAGAAGAATAAAATACATCTTAAAATGGACATTAACACATTGTTAAGTATGACTCACATTGAAATTAATAAGCCTCAATAGAACCAAACATCCCTCCACCCACTGGTTGCGTAACATTGCCGACATGGAATATTGATTGACCCTCCTCCATCAGTAATCCTCAGCTGCCATGAGGCCCCTGGGAAACTTCTCCCATCAATATTATAACAGGTGATTTCTTCTGGCCAAGATGAGGGTGAGATTAGTGTCACACTGAGCACTATTAATGTAAATACCACAAATTCCCCCCCCACACACAACTTCTCTTGCCATCCACAGTAGATCCTTGATGATAATTATTTCATGGAATGTGGCAGGTCTAGGTTCCAAGATCCCTCTCCTAGATTGGAATAAACCCACTGAGGACTATGAGATATGCCTGTTTAAAGAAACTTGGAGTGTGGAACTAACATATAAGCAAGGCTATTTAAATTTTTACACACCAGAAAGGAGTGGACGCATTGGTCAATCTGCAGGTTGGTTTAACTATCCGGGCACGAGACAGTCTTTCCTGCTAAAAACAAACAACAGATACTGATATTCAGGTTGTCTTGGCCATACGCCTGGTAAATGACCAAAGACACTAGCATAGAATTCTACAATGTGTACTCTAGAGGTGTCAAAGGGGGTGCTAAATCAACCACTATCTCGTCCCTTGAAGCCCATTTGGCATCCACCAATCGCTGTGCTTATCTTTTGATAGCAGGGGATTTTAATACAACCTTTGACACCCTGGACAGCAAGGACATCGATCTAGCAAGAGATGAGGATAACATATGGGGCATAACAAGACTAGAGCTCCCACAAATCAAAAAATGGACAGAGGCTGCCATGCAACTCACAGCTTTTCCTGTTGAACTGGGCTAAAGAGTAGCCAATGGTGGAAAAGAGCCTGACAAGAACGGGGCCAACCCTTTTTAAACACACTACATTCAAGTCGCATACATTATATTGGAAGTTCAATTGTGGCCATTACTTAGGTACATGGATGCTAAAAAACAGCTGCAGTGATCATAATCCCCTATGTCTTTCCATTGAATCTTTTTGTACGATACTTGAAACAAATAAGTTTGACTCAGCTCTTATTAGCAGCATCCAACTCTCTAATGGCACACAACGTCTTAAGCGGGCTTGGATTGCTGGTCCTGCAGAAATATTCTCTAGTATTAGTGACAGCATATCTTCTTGTCAGATTGAGTGGCCAGAAGACCCCCCCCCCCCCCCCAGCCCCAGGAGGATTCAAGTATAGTTTTATTCTGACACAACAAGCTTTTTAAGAGAATCCTCCAATATTTTCTCACACTGAAGCAGCCTTCCTTCAATTGACCCTATCATGTATCAAATACTTGGTTCAACATGGAATGTAGGCGATTGTGCTCCTTGTTGTTAAATCAATTAAAGATAAGGATGTCCAGCACATCCATGAGGCAAGAATACAGTATAAATTCACCAAGACTCAAGCAAAGAGAGACTGGGATGAGAGGAGATGGCAGGCTCTTAGGGCTGCTTACTCTGCCAAGGACTCTCATAAATGTTGCTCCTTAGTGCATGGGGCAATGATGGCGTAGCACCTCCTCCTCAAAATCACATATCCTCAGCAGCCAGGGTTGAATACGTCACAAATGTATATGCTGAAGGCTCCGGTACAGTGGGTGCCAGAGTCGATCATACTGATTCGATAATCAACCACCCAGCCCTCCAAAAGTAACCCCTTTTTGATGTAACTGACATCCACAAGGCACTAGATCCAATAGCTAGAGGTGGAGCTCCAGGACCTGATGGCATCCCTGCAAATGTATTCCTGGAGGATAGGCATAACTGGTCACAATACATTTTAAAGTTAGCAAATGCTATTGCTGGTGGCGCTCCTGTCCTTGAGTCTTGGAGAGGCGCTGGAGTACTCCACGTTTTAAAAAAAGCAATTGGGCCTCCCCAATCAATTATCAGCCAATAAGTTTAATCCAGGGCAAAAAAAATCTTTGTTCGATTACTTCTAACTAAATTCCAGATTTAGATCTCTAGTAACAATATTCTTTCCCCTTTCCAGTCTGGATTTTGCAACAAAAATAGCACCTTGGACCAGGTTTTCAGTTGTTTCCTTCTGTACTGGAAGTTTGTGGTAATTGGAAATGGTTCTACGTATGTGGCTTTTGCGGATCTAAAGTCAGCGTTTGACTTGGTTCCACAAAAAAGTTATGGGATACCCTTTTATCTATGGGGATGCCACTGGCTCTGTTGAATCTTGTAATACTCCCCATGAAGCAAATTTTGAGCAGGTACAATGAAATACGGAGGGTGACCTTACCAAGCACTTCCCTATAGATAAGGGTGTATGGCAGGGTTGTGTTTACTTTACACTATTTTCACTATTACTCAATTACATTGTACTGTTTTTGTCCCAGAATGTGACCGATGCCCCTGTAATGGCAGATATCAAAACGCCAATATTATTTTTTTTGGATGATACCCTGCTGATTTCTAAGAAACCAGGAGCCTTCCAATGTTTGCTTCTTCGTTTTGATGAATCCTGTAAAGTTTAGTGCCTCAAGATCAATATGCTAAAAAACTAAATACATGTTGTTTATTCAGCCTAAAACTTAGAGGGGAAGATTAACGTTGGGAGGTATGTCACTAGAGTGCACACATGTCTTCAACTATCTAGGTGTCACTTTGTCATCTGAGATTGTCTGGAAACCTTGAGTGTGTATAAAGCTTAAGCAGATTAGTGGGGTCATTTTAAAGAAACAAATTTGCACTCATACTAAGCCAATAGGCCCGGCCGTACAAATTTACAATGCATAGGCCTTGGGCTCTGCCCTGTATGGCTCAGACTTTGAGGATTTTCTGACATTGCAGCATTAACCACTGCTGTGAATAGGTTTCTAAGAAATCTAACTTGCCTCCCTGCTAGTACTCCATTGAAACCATTAATGCTAGATCTGGGCAGAAAAGAAATTGCTTTTAAAGTTAGATTGCTTCCAATTTTATATTGGAGATGGCTGTGGGCCACCCCCGAATTAGAACACTATGTAATAGCTTTGAGAGATATTTTAGCAATAGACCAGTTTCAAAAGACAGCATGGCTATGGCGGATAATAGCACTGTTAATAAACATAGCCCTGAGGGGGTTATGGGACAATCCATCCTTCAAACCCAGCCATTCCAAGATGCTATTAAGTCAAATTACTGGTCATGGATCTTTCGATGTGAGGCACCTGCGGTCCAGAGCATGTCTTTGATGGATAGGTTTATGGATTTCAAATGCTGCAGCCTCCTGGAACCATAATGGGATACCACCATGGCCGCATTAGATAGGAAGCTCTACTTTCAATTCAAGGTTGGAAATTGCCCCTGAGATATTTTACAAGTTTTTGGGCTGCTGATAGGGGCATATTTTTCCCTGGTTGCAATGCTTACTTAGAAATAGTTGCCCATGTCTTTTTTGTTTGTCTCACTATGTGTCTCCTCAGCAGAAATGGCTCCAACCGCTCTGTAAAAATGTGAGAACTAGAAGCAGTGCCAACACACTCAGAATTTTGAGTACTGTTCCCATTTTAACAATAGTTGTTACTGTTGCTCTGTTCTTGGGTTAGATGTGGATATTGAGGTCAAAGGTCCTCCCAAAAATTGAAACCCCAGTTCTCTGAACATTGGAAGGAGCTTTCCACTTGTGCACTGACAATATTTATATGCATTAGTGAGGTCCCCCTTTTTCATTAGGTTTTTACTGTTGATAATACATAAAATTAAGTTGAAATATATATAGCTCAGGTAATTGTAGCAGCATGCTTTGATGTTTATATTTATATTTATATTTATTCATTTGTAGAGCGCATGGTTACACCAATGGTGTGTCCCCGCGCTGAGACATGGTCAGGAGAGAGACTATGGTTGCTGAGTACGTTTTATATTTTACCCTCAGTATTGGAGAATAGCCAAGTCTTTCGCTGTTTACGGAATACTTTCTCATTGGGTTCCAGCCTTAAAGCGATTGGAAGTGAATTCCAATTTTTGGCTGCCAGGTATCTGAAAGAGCGGGCTCCTGTGCGGGATTTGAAGATTCTAGGTATTTTTACCAATGCTAAGTCCGCGGACCTAAGGTGACGTCCAGGAACATATTTTGTCAGAAGAGGTTGCAGGTATTTAGGACCTTTCTGTGAGAGGATGCGGTGGCAGTAGCACATTGCCTTGAACTTGGCTCTTTTTTCCACTGGAAGCCAGTGTAGGATGTCCAGGGTCATTCTAGAGTTTCTTCTCCTTGGGAGACTGAGAACCAATCGTGCTGCAGCATTTTGCACGTGCTGTAGTTTGGCTTGGCCTTTTTTTGAGGCCCCTAGGTACAGTACATTATCATAGTCCAATTGAGATGTAATGACTGCACGGACGATGGACTTTCTTGCTTTGGCTTGAAGTAGCTCTATGACTTTCCTAAGGGTTTTTATAATGCCGTAGCATTTTCTGGTTACCTTCTGTATTTGGTTATCGAAGGATAGTTTGTGATCTAACCATATGTCCAGGTTTTTTACCTCCGACTTGGGGAGGGGAGCTTGTCCTAGTACTTCCGGCCACCAAGCAGATGACCAAATGGTAGGTGTCTTTCCCACCACTAATACCTCTGTTTTATCACCGTTTAGTCGGAGGCAGTGGTTTGACATCCAGTCAGCTACTTCCTTAAGACAGTTACCAAAGCAGGTGTCCGCCTGACTTTTGGTTTGGGATAACTTTACAATTAGTTGTGTGTCATCTGCATAGGATACTATTGACACCTCATGCTTCTCCACGCATTTGGCCAGTGCCCCCACATACAGATTGAAGAGTGTGGACCTCGGGGTTGATCCCTGTGGGACTCCCTGGGGCAGAGGATAGCTCTCGGGCATGTGCGTTTTTTGGGTCACTTGGAAGCTTCGTTCGTACAGGAATGAGATCAGCCATTTCAGGGCTGCATTTCTAATTCCGCAAGATTCCAGTTTCTGCTACTTTTATGTCTCATTAATTCAAAATTATGACAAGCATACCACATCAGACATAGGTTTGCGCATGCAAGTTGGAAAAGACTTACTTTTCATTGTGAGATGTTTTTAAGTGTTTTTCATTGATTTTATTCATTCGGCCATGGATTTGACTTTTAAGCGTATTTGGATTGTACAGTTGATATTTATGAGACGCATAAGATGATTATAAGATAAACAGATGATCATAGTTGGTTTGATAATGCATATATTGTTTAACATTGATACTGGTTTGCAATATTAGTCACCGTTTTGGATTGCGTTTATGGTTTCAACCGAAATAAAGCAAAATTAAATGAAATTAAATTAATATGTTACATTTTGAAAGGACTAGAACATGTGTAAACGTGTATACCAGACATGTTGCAATGAATATAACCCACAATGAAACATCGCCGCAAACTGACACCTTAACGCTGACGCCGTGGCTGCCAAAGGCTCTGTATGGAAGCCTGGCACACGTTGAGCTAGTGCAATGGTGATAGGAGAGGAGGAGAGGCAGAGAAGGAAACGGGCCTTGGGAAAGAGGATCTGCACCTAGTTTGAATCAGCATTGTGCCAGCATTTTGCCTGCTCCCAGCCAAAACTGTGGACCTACCGGCCTCTGATTAGCTCTAATTTCCTCCTGACCTCCGCAGGCCGGACATCAAGTCAGGAAGCAAGCTACAAGATAGGGGTACACATCCCCCCTGCTTAAATCACCATTCAGCTCACTGCTCCAAATAGGGTGGTTGAAGAAGAGAGGAGCAAGAGAAAAGTGGAAACG
Source organism: Lissotriton vulgaris (assembly GCF_964263255.1). Lineage (NCBI taxonomy): Eukaryota > Metazoa > Chordata > Amphibia > Caudata > Salamandridae > Lissotriton > Lissotriton vulgaris. The sequence continues at coordinate 1,137,055,735 of NC_141694.1, read as the reverse complement.
CCCGTCAGACCCCCAGACCTCAGGCCCCTCGACCTGCACGGAAGGGGCAGGCAGAATGGGGACTTACAGGAGGACTTCCTGGCAGCACACATTTGGAAACGCGATTCGACTGAGCAGTGGGGCATGGACCACAGCTCCCAGGCACCTCTGTTTCTTCCTCTTTTTTCTGCATCACCACTTGGCGCCCAGAGGCAGTGTAAATTCCAGGAAAGTGTGAATTTAGAATTAAAGACGTTTATTTTAAAACAGGAACACAGGAGCAGGCAGGATGCAGCCTGCACAGGTCTTCCTCAACCACAACTCTCTTGTAACATTCTCAGCAAGAATAAGAACCTATCAGAGAACCCTCGAGGAAGCAGGGTGATTGAAAGAAAACACAACATTCAAATACAATAAACATGAAACATCTTCCTCCTTAATGAAACAAACCAAAAGAAAATAAAAAAAAACATATTAGCTTACAAAATCTTCTAACCACTTGGGTTTACAATGTATTCTTTTATTAACAGCATTACCCATAGAGACAGGCTCAACAGTATCAACATTCTCATTTGGTGCTTCAACATTTCCACTAGAAGAAGATAAATTAAGTTTATCACTATCCAATTCAACATTTTTATTAGTACATCTTGAATTTGAATTATCAGTTTCCAAAACAACATCACCATGTCCCTTCTCAACAATTTGATTAGAAGTGGAATTCAAAGTGATGGCATGACTTTCAATATCATCAAAAGTCTCACAAGAACGTGAAGAAGTTGGAGCAGATAACTTTTTTTTCCTCTGAAAATGGCAATCCTTCTGATAGTTCAAACTTTGCCATCACTTAACAGGACTGCATCATGTAAATCTTTTTAACTAACAAGGGACTAGAAAACTGAGATTCACCCTTGCAGACTTTCCATGTTTTTTTAACGTTGACCAACATTCCAGCTTTAATGTCAACTAGGCCTGCTTCAAATTTATCATCAAAGGTGCGTTTGTATTCTAATTGTTTCTAACGAATGGTATTTTTAACAGAATTCATACAAATATCTAGACCAGCACTTTTGTGTAATCACTCCGGATTACATTTAGTTCTAGTTGTGGAACCTCTCATAATATCAAAAGGAGACATTATCAATGCTTAATGAGTATTAGGTCTGTAATACCACACTGTCTTAAGTACTTGAAGTTCCCAATCAACTCCATTCATTACAACAATTTGTATAGCATTTTTTTAAACTTTGCTGAACCTTTCACACATACCGTTACCACTGGGATTGTATAAGGAAGTGGTCTTGTCTTCCACACCTACTCTTTCAAAATAAGTTTTTGCTAACTTGGAAACAAATTGTACACCATTATCACTAATATTTTGTGCAGGAAAACCTTCTTCCAAAAATACCCTGTCAATAAATTGTAAAACTGTTGTAGAGTCAATTTTCTCCACAATGGTAATAGAGAACCATCTTGAAAAAATATCAATCATAGAAATAATGTTTTTTCTGGTTGGCACCAATGGGACCCATAATGTCTATGGTGACAGTGTGCCAAGGACCATCAGGAATGATAGGTTCACACATGTCAGGTCTTAAGGTCTTGAGTGCCTTATCAGAGTTGGAACAAATGACACACTCACGTAATATTCTTTCCGCATTTACATCAATTCCAGGCCACCAATACCATTTTTTAACATTTTGTTTAGTTCTAGCAATGCCACAATTATCTTCATGACATAAGTGTAAAATCAAATTCCTTAATGATGTGGGTGGAATAGCTTTATCACCACGAAAAATGGTACCATCATTTACTGATAACTCATTTCTTACTTCCCAGAACGGTTTAAGACTAGAGATTACTTTGGATTTTTCTGGCCATCCTTTGCGAATTAGAGACATCAAAGAAATCAAATCACTTTCAATCGAGTATTCTTCAATCCACTTTTTCCTTTCAACACAAAACGGACATTCATCATGGACAAAGGCAACTTGCAAAAAGTCCGACTCATTCTCACAACCTTCATGTAAATCTAAAGTCATGCAAGAAAGGAAATTGGCTAGAATATTACTCTTACCTGGAACATATTCAATTTTGTAAATAAAATCTTGTAGGCGCATGGACATCCTGGCTAGTCTTTCTGAAGCCTTGAAAAACCCTTCAGTAGTTAGAAGTTTGACTAAAGGTTTATGATCAGACTTAACTAAACATTCTTTTCCCCAAACAAAACTCTGAAAGTGCTCTAACGCCCACACTACAGCCAGAGTTTCTCTTTCAGTGACTGAAAATGTACATTTGAGGGGAGAAAGAGCTCTAGAAGTATAAGCAACTATGCATTCTTTACCTTGTTCATCAGTTTCAAAAAGTACATCTCCTAACTATTTATTGCTGGCATCAACAGAGACAATTAAATTATTGTTCACGTTGAAAAGGCATAACACAGGAGCATGAATGATGGCTTCCTTGAGGTTATTAAATTCTGACATGCAAACATCGGACCAAACAAGTAGTTGACGGACGTTAAAAACTTTGTCGGAAAAATTTCCCACAAACTTTGCATAGAACTCCACCATCCCTAAAAATGATCTTACTTCATCTTTATTGGAAGGTGGAGGGGCATCTCTAATAGCTTCTGCCAATTTTCGCTTGGTAGCAACACCATCAGCACATAGAACATGACCAAGATAGATCACAGACTTCACAGCAAATTTACATGTAGCGAATGTTAAGCCCTTTTGATCTAAAATACTTAAAACCTCTTCCAGAACAGAATCATGTTCAGTCTTATCCTCACCAAAAATAAGGATATCATCCTGGAAAAATCTCACATTGGGATGTTTGCTAAAGAGATGATGCATTAGCCGTTGAATAATTCCTGCAGCGGAAGTCAAACCAAATGGCATTCTTTTATAGTGGAAGCAACCCATGGGTGTGATAAATGCGGTTAGATGTTTACTCTACTCATCAATCAAAATTTGGTGATACGCTGACGATAAATCTATTGTGGAGAAGAATATAGCACCATTGACTAAAGACAACATTTCAGATAGTTTTGGTAAAGGAAACTTATCAATAACAATATTCTCATTGAGATTACGAAGGTCAAAGCAAAGACAAGTTTTTCCGTTGGACCGTCTGGCAAGCACAACAGGAGAAATCCATTCGGATGATTCTATCGGTTCTATATTATTCTCCTTGACCAGTTTATCTAATACTTAGTCAACTTCCTTGCGAATCAAAATTGGTATATCCCTGGCTTTGTGAATTTTAGGATTAGAGTCCTTCTTTAAAATTATGTGATGAGTAAATTCTTTAAAGGTTTCAACTTTTCCACTCAAAACATTAGGAAATTTAGATAATATGAAATTGCCTATTTCACTACCATCATCAACCACAAGCACAAGTTCAGGACTACTGGGATTCCAAATAATATTAAGGTTTCCTTGATCCTGCCAAACAAGTACTGAAGGTCCATGTGTAGACACGTAAAGTTTCTCTAAACATTCTCTACCTTTACATCTGAATGTAAAGGGTCTAAAGCCAATCATATCAATCTTTTCTCCGGAATAAACTTCGGGTGAGATATCAGGACTATAAAGTTTATTACCTAAAACATGCAAAACTTTTGAATTCCACACATTTTCACTAATGATGGTATAAGGGGAGCCTGAATCTGCATACATGTCAATAAGGACACCCCCAATGGATATGCTATAAATAGGTTTCTTTTTAACTTCTTTTTCATTCTTATCCTTAATATTAAAAATGAACTTTTTCTCCTGGTGAATAAAACTACATTCTTCCTTCACTGACCAATGCATAATTTTCTTCACAATAGTTTCATCATCACTTGAAGTAGACTCACAAACTACTTGAACTTTTTTACTTTTCTTTCTATTGCATGCCCTGGAGTAATGACCAATTAGACCGCAATTAGAACACTTTTCCTTATTTGCAGGACGCAGTTTGTTGTTAGCCAAGTGGGAATCACTGCCACAACGACAGCATTTAAGTTATTCATTCTTTTTATCATCTGATGTTTTGGATTTGGTTTAAATTTTTTGTTTAGAATTTGACTTATTTTGAATATTAGAAACAACCTGTTCATTCACTTCTTTATTCCCAGTCTTAACTACTTTAGCACTATGGCTAGAAAGTTCAGCCTTTCTAACAATAGCTAAAACATCCTTAAGATCTGCATTGCCATGAATCCAAAGTCTTTCTTGAATACCAGGATCAAGGGAGTGCATTACAACTTGTCCCTAATAAATTGTTCTTGAAGATGATCAAATTTACAGTCGTCTGCAATTTTTTTAATAGCTGATGCGTAAACATCAATAGACTCACCAGGTTCTTGTTTTCTATTGAAAAACTTATACCTCATAATACTGATACACTCTTTAGGGGAGAAATAATTATCAAAGTCTTTCAAAACATCAGAAAATACATTAGATTCACCCCCATCAGTAGTTTTGTCATTTCCTCATAAACATTTAACCCTCCGGCACCAATTCAATGTAAAAATATTTTTTTCCTTCTTTCCGGCTTCATTTTTTCTTCTTCATCAATAGTTTCAATAAAGTTTAAAAAATAAGATTTCCATTGAAGCCATTTCTTGCAAGGTTCAATACCACATGGCCAAAAGGATTGAGGAGGTTGTATAGTATACAAATGTGCTGCCATTGTGATGAAGAAATGGTAGAGAAAGCCAAAAGCTATTTGAAAATTAAAAGAAATGTTGTAATAAATGACAAAGGTATTCCTTAAAATGCACAAAGATGACTTGGATTTTGAAGAACAATGGAAAATGATAAGTAACCAAGCGTCACTTACACAAAGAAATAGCTCAAGGGTTAACCACTTTATTAAAATTCACTGAGCGATAACTTGACGAATAATAAAACTTACTTGTAGTCTAGAAATGACAGTTCAAGGTAACACTGCTTCCACCAAATGCTTCAGTGTATCTGTAGAAATGAAGAGTTAAAAGAAATATGGCAGTCACGTCACCTGATGCTCAAATTACACACGTAAGAGCGTGAGTGACGTGTTGCGCTTGTGGAAACAATGCGCGTTAAAGGATAGACCAACGATCTGGAACCCACCATCAGATCTTGTCGATTCTACTCACGCTCTGATGTAACGTGAATCGGAAGGTATTTATTTTCATTTTTTTTTGTGTACCTTGTAATCCTCGATCAATCAATATTAAAGTCCCGAAGTAAATACGCTTTTTTTCTGAGCAAACTCAAAAGGCGAAGATGCACTTTCCCGAGCAAATTCGAGGGCAACGATCTCTATTTCACTTTCCGCGAAGATGCACTTTTCCGAGCAAACTCGAAGGGCTTAGATCTCCGTTTCACTTTCCAAAAGACAACCAGAAAGAAGAAAGTTTCTATCACTGCTCTCAAAAGTCTAAGGAGACCTTCATGAACGAAGTTAGGGTGCTAGAAAAGCCAATGAAAATCCAAGCTCTTTAGTGAAAATAATTCCAGAAATGGGTTTGTTATTTTCCTAATGTTCCTTGTCACTCGTCACCAATTGTAAAGTCCATGAAACTGTGAATTTAGAGTTAAAGAAGTTTATTGTAAAACAGGAACACAGGAGCAAGGCAGGATGCAGCCTGCACAGGTCTTCCTCAACCGCAACTCCCTTGTAATGTTCTCAGCAAGAATAAGAACCTTGCAGAGAACGTTCGAGGAAGCAGGGTGATTGAAAGAAAACACAACATTCAAATACTAATAAACATGACAGGCAGATAAAGGCACCCGCAAGACCCCACTGCCCAGAAATCACAGGCCTGTCCTTGCCCATCCTTGCCTATCATTGCCCGGAAGAGACGTGTCGGGCCACCCTCCTGAAATCTGCCCCAGAAGGACCAGCTCTAAGAGATATGGGGACAGAACAGGAGTTATAAGGTACAATGTTCTGCTCTGTGTTTTTAAATGCCAGTTTGGCCTAGTCCTAGGTGTGGTGGTACTGTGGGTTGCATGTCCGTAGTCTAGCTTTGTTTAGATCTAGTGGCCATTTCTAACTTCAGATGCTTTGAATTAATGAGGAAATGGACATTGCACCCCAAACAGCAAGCATTGCCTCAGTAGCTTGCCTCTTCAGTGCCCCCAACCTTAATCGACAAGAGGCTACAGAGGACCATTGGTGTAGTAGCAACAGAAATTGAACTTACCGAAAAGCGGCTGTCCCAGACCCCAATCTTAATTTTTCAGCATCTGATATGGTCGTCCCTCAAACTACCCTAGCCGCAGAAATCAATCCACATACACCACAGTCTGCTGACAGGGCAAAGGCGAGAGAACTACCAAAAGTCCATTTGCGCAAAAGGTTCACCAACACTGGCCCTGCCAAAAATGGGAAACCTAAACAAAAAAACAGATTGGGGGCAAAGAGAAAGAATCTCAATAATGAGACGCCCGACATCGGAGGCAACTTGGATGAATACGGGCAACAATGACAGTGCACAAGTGTCTTTGAACTACCCAGTATGGGTAACAAATAGGAAGTTTATTACCCTAGCATCACATCTAGGTTGGGGGTGGGTAGAATGAAGGAGCCCCCTGACACGACTCAACCAGGCTGGCATAAGTGGGCAAGCTGTGTAGGCCAAACCATTGTGGGGCCGTCGCTCAATGATGCTCTCACAAGTCCACCCATGGGACTCTCAAAAAATGTGACTCAGGCCAAAGCCCTAGCAATCTCATCAGACCCCCAAACCTCCAGTGCCCATAGCTGGCAATATCAAGGTCCTTATTAGAACTCTGGTGATCAGACTAAGCGACCAACAGAGAGAAACCACAACACTTAATTTTAATCTTCAGTTACCCATGGTAGCTAAACACACATATCCAACACAGCTTAGGGTCTTATCATGGAATGTTGTGGCCTCAGAAACAAACTGGACAATCCTGACTGGGGGGCTTTTGTGGACCAACACATCATCTGCATGTTCCAGGAAACCTGGGATAGATAGTACACACAGTGGGTGGGCTTTGCTACTTTTAGAATGGCTGCAACCACAAGGGGCAAGATTAGGCCAATGGGTGGTCTTTGCATATGGGTTGGGTCCCATTTGGGCTGTTTAGCTATGCAGCAGTTTTTTTTTTCAAATGACGTCCAGTGCATTCTGCTGACATTTACACCGAAGGTCAGAAATGCTCTGGTCAATGTCGAGGTGTCACCAGAATGCAGCAGAGAGCAGCTAAACGAAATTTAGACCGAGACTCTGAGCCAGGGAGTCACGAGCTGTGAGCCGCGAGGAGGAGAGAGGCGGTGGCTCCGGTTCCAGCAGCTCCGGGGTACTGTGCAGCTCTGGGGGTCCTGTGGGGGCTCTGTAGCAGTAGCTGCAGCGAGCCTGCAGGCCTGTGAGCGAAGTTATCAATGAGCTGCAGGGTATTGCTGGTGAACAGTGAGCAGTCGTGCAGAGCACGGGCAGAGAGGTCCCAGCAGAGACCCAGCTGCATTACGGAATGATCGTGTGCCGAGTGAGAAGACAGGCGAGCACAGTCCTGGTGAGTCCTGGTGAGCCGGCTGCGAACAGTGAGCAGAGAGCTGAGTGGGTGGCGGATTACGCGGATTTCGCTTTTGGCTGCTGGCTGACTAGCCGCTGGCTACCGGCTGGCCCCATCTCTACGGCTTCCCTCTTTTTGCAGCTTTTTTTCCCCTTTGTTCCTCCGAGCCGCAGCGCTACAGAAGTGCTGCGGAGTGCCACGGAGTATCAGCAGTGCAGTGTAGTGCTCCAGTTTTTTAAACGCTGTCATCAGATTTCTACGGATTACTGAGCATCAGCTGCGGCGTTTAAGTTCAGCCTCATTCCTCCCTCCCCACACGCATTTTTCCTGCTGTGGTGAAGGGGGTTGGTAGAGGACCAGAGTTGGCGCCCCCTGGGCCGTGGAGGCAGGATAATAATTGGAGTCCTATGGAGTCGTGTGGAGAGTCCTGTGGCAAGGCAAGGCAAGGCGTATAAGGCACAATGTGGTGGATAGTATAACTGCTTATGTACTGACCAAAAACAAAGACAAAGACAAAGATAAAGTCATACTTAAGTCACACCATGAGGTCTGGTAAAGTGAGGAAGGCACCAGGGGACAAGATACCAGCCTAGCGAGGTTCTCTCAAATGGAAAAGATTGGAGAAACTGAATGCTAATAAGGCAAACAGTCCAAAACAGAATCCACTCATTTCACCAATTGCATCTCTCTTTGAAAAGTCAATGCTAAATAAAAACTCGTCATGTTCAAGATTCCAGTTTTTGAAAGAACCGGGGGATGTTTTATTTTTTTCAACCGAGGGAGTCTTGGGCCTAACAACTTTGGTTGCTCCTTCAACAAGGATTTCCCCGGGGGGGGGGGGGGGGGGGGGGGGTTTATGGAGTCCATGCCAGATAAAGCTTTTTGACCACCACCAACGATAACTGCCCTTGGAAGGCTTAGTATTCAATCAAGTAACACTTGTGATACTGGTGAGTCCAGCAAATATACTTAACAGTCGGAGACTTTTGATAACATAGAAAAAATAACAGGTCGTTGGGGGGAACATAGTGAAGGTACAACAGTAGTATTAGTACAGACTACCCCTGTGGTTAAACCAATGACATTCTCATTAAAACCGCAGTCCCTAAAAATGCTAACAACCACCAATCTAAGCCCAGCTTTGGTAGATTCTACAGTCACTCAGGAAGTTAAAGGCGCGGCCCTGATGGAATTGGCCCCAGAAGTGTTGGCCCGCCCCAGCCCCAATGCAAGCCTATCGACAGAGAAAGGTGAATGTATGGTTGAGCCTGTTGAGTTCTTCCGAAGCAATGGGGAGTTAGTGGGGGTAGGAGCAATTGAGAGCAATAAGGAGGACAGGCACCTGGATAGTGAGCGCCTCAGAGATCACCCACTGAGGGAGTTTCAACTGCCAGTAGGGAATATAAACCACAATGATCCATCAAAAGAGGAACCCATGATTAAAACACAAATGGACATGGCGTTTGTGAATCTGGTTGCCCCTCTTCTAAAGCCTTGTAAACGTCCACAAAAATTTTAATAATGCAATCTGACAAGCCGGACATTCAAATCGACTTAATGAACATAATAGCGTCCAATATTGCTGGGATAAACACAAAGTTGGACAATCTGATTAGTCTAATAATTAAAGCTCAAGCACATACTTATCAGTTACAATCCCCTTGCTCTTGTGGCCCTGTCTTGGATAAATTGAGCTCTCTTCCTATCATCCTTGAACAGATTCTAACATTAAATCAAAGACTGATCAACGCAGAGCATGATGAAAATCCTCTAATTGCGTTAAGATCAAATGAGGCCAATATGGCCATGGTTAAGGCCAATATTGGTGAAGGATCCAACATAATAACTGAGAAAGAGTCCAGTCATAACGAGTCCCCAAAACAAACGTTAACCAAGAGACAAAGGAAAAAAGAGAGGAAAAACCGAAATAAGAAAAGTGAGGTAGTTTCTAATATGGGTAATGGTTTATATCCCATTTTTTCTACCCTGAATCAAGGACCATCAAAAAATACTGACAACTGTGGTAGCCATTCAGACACATCAGTAAGTCATGACACATCTAATGTAGGTCAACTACTGTCTACAAACGCTCCAAAAAACCTTCAGCAAACAGGGACAGTAACCAAATCTTTACACTTCACTAAAATGCTGCAAACCGAGATGGGCGGCACAAATCATCTGTCCATCCCAATTTTAGATAAAAAGTGTAATAATACTGGTGATCCGAGCATGGAGCCAGCAGTAAAAGTCAAGACCAAGCCCACTGAAGTCAGTGTCCAAGGTGTGGAAAAGGATGACAAGGAGGGGCGATTGCAATCAAGTAGCTGTACAGTGAAATCAATACCATCTAAATCACAGGTAGATGATCAACCAGCAGATAAAAATACTGCCCCAGATTGCTTAATCAGCCTTGCCCAAATGTCAGTGTACAGTGACGAAGGTCCGAAGGCAATATCAAATTCCTCGACACAAACAATACCAGATTTGGCAATTTCAACTAGAAAGGATTCACTGTACCGTGAGCGCCAAGGACTGAATGTGGAGATAAACTCCCCGATGCAGAAATCATTAAAATTTTGTGTAAGGAACTCAGAAGTTGCTCATGTAAAGACGGAATCTGGCATTCCCTAACGGCCGATCCAAATAATCTGGGCACCAGAGTACAAGATACAGGGGGCCCACGATATACTGAATAGGTGCAACATTCTGAAGTTATTAGCTGAACTTGATGATCTAAAAGAAATCAATACAGCCGATCTTGAGCAGGTTCAATTTCTTAAAGGCCCAAACGATACATCAACAGATCACTCCCTGACAACCTGGAAATCAACAGAAATAGCTGAAGCAATTATGGAGAAAGCGGATATTTTTCAATCTTGGGGCATTGAAATATCTTACCAAATTTCCCCACGCTACCCGCCTCCACTGAAGAGCTCGGGTGGAGTTCAACTTATCAGGAAAATTGATGACGCACATACAAATAAAAAAAAACCTGAATATTCAATTCTATTCAACGCAAAGGGTAGAAGTGAACCCTTACAAGCATGTGTTGAAACAGTATGGCATAATGAGGAGTCACAAAACACTATGGATAATTGGAAATGACTCCCTGGAATGTTAAATGAAAAATGGAAGTTCCGACCAATCAAAGGTAAACAGAAACAAGATACTAATAAGGTTATAAATGTGTTATCTTGGAACATTGCAGGCGCAAAACGACTATTAGAAGGAGGTCTACCATTGGAAGAGTGGCGCGGTTGTGACATAATTGCGCTACAGGAAACTTGGCTACAAAAAGAAATTGCCCTCGTGGGGTTTACACACCATAACGTTGCTGCTGAAAAATGCAAGAGCCATGGACGTGCCATTGGTGGCCTTTCAGTATATGTGTCTTCATCCGTAAAAATTAACTCAGTCCAATTACAATCACCAGATCCTAGTATTCAGCTAATCAAATTACCAGATCAATACACTAATAATTCCAAGCCAACAATCTTGGTTAATTATTATACGCAACCTAAAATTAAGGAGAAAAAGTTAAAGAATGCAATATTGTGCAATGTCATTACTGACCTTCGATCTTCAGACCCACTATCCAATATAATAATTACTGGTGACTTTAATTCCAACTTGATCCTAACACCGGAAGAGGATGATAAACTATCAGTTGATAATATCTACGGGGTGTTCCACAACAGATCCAAGGTGGTGCAGGAACACGGAAGGATCGACTAGCAACCCAATTAGTGACTAAACTGGAGTTTCCTGGGTTGTGTGTACTGAATGGGAGGTTTCCTGAAGATCACCCCCCCAGTAAAACGTACTATGGTCCACATTCTCAATCCACCTTGGATTTTACTATGGTTAGTCTTTCAATAATCCCCATGGTGATCAGCTTTCAAATCGAGTTTACCCTGTTAAATGATCATGCAATGCAACATGCTATATTTAACCTCAATAAGGAAAGATTGCAACCGTCATATATGTTAGAAGGTCAGCTAAATTCTGTTAATCTGAAACGCATAAATTGGTCCAACACCATTATCACGAGTGGTTCGCTACAATGAAGGACACATTGAGTTAGATCGGGAATGTATCAACGAATGCGATCCAAGCATGGTCTAATTTCCTGCTAAAACTAAAACAAAAAATGAAGTTGCCTGTTGTGAAATCCAGTATAGACGGACCACAGAAAAAATACCCGAAAGAGTTACAAGATCTGTGTAGACAACTTCAAAAAACTCAAAGGAAGTTACAGCTGGCTGACTGTGGTACTTGTCAATGGGCTAGCTTCCGTGATCAAAGGAAAGAATATAAAAATAAGGTCTAGGAACATAAAAGGTCAACTAATGAGAGTTTCTGGTCCAAATACATTTTCAGTTCAAAACACCAGAATACTAATATATTTTGACAAACCATAAATCAGTTAACAAGACCCTGTAACGCCCTCATATCAAATGTGCAGGATTCGGAGTGGGCATTGTTTCTTGCTACAAAATTTTCAGATATCTCGAAAAAACTCAGAGTAATGCTCTTTGTCCAAACAGTCAAAACAAAATGTGCCCCGCAGAAGAACATGGGAGTCAACCTTGGACTAGCAATCCCTGTAACGTACCAAGTACTGTTCCTCAGAATAAACAATATAGGACCGAAGAGATAATTAAACTGATCAAAAAAGCCAAACCCAATGGGGTGCCAGGCCCGAATGGCATCCTGCAAGCGGCCTACAAACATGCTCCGGAATTTTGGGGACCCTGCCTGGCGCTATTGTTTTCGGATGTGCAAAATTGGAACAGAGTACCCGAAAGCTGGCAAGGATCCATATTTATGCCAATCTATAAAGGTGGTGAAAGATCACATCCGAACAACTATCGTCTAATAGCATTGCAGGACGTTGAGGCAAAGTATTTTGCATCACTTCTCTTAAATGATTTGGTCGGTATACAACCGTTTCAACGAAACTTTTACAACGTATACTGTTTCAATGCACACCATTACAACGCAGGATCCTTTACAACGAATGCCTTTACAACGCATGACATTACATAGCAGATGATATTACAACGCATGCCATTACAACGTAAGTATAGGTAAGTATATCATTTTATTTAAACATTTTTTTATTAATTTTTTTTAAATTAATTTAATATATATTAAAAATAAATGAAATAAATTAATTTAAGTAATTTTATATATATATAGTTTGGGTTATGGGGTACAGGGGTATTTTTAGGGTACAGGGCTGGGTTTGGGTTATGGGGTACAGGGGTATTTTTAGGGTTCAGGGATGGGTTTGGGTTATGGGGTACAGGGGTATTTTTTAGGGTTCAGGGCTGGGTTTGGGTTATGGGGTACAGGGGTATTTTTAGGGTTCAGGGCTGGGTTTGGGTTATGGGGTACATGGGTATTTTTAGGGTTCAGGGCTAGGTTTGGGTTTTCGGGTACAGGGGTATTATTAGGGTTCAGGGCTGGGTTTGGGATATGGGATACAGGGGTATTTTTAGGGTTCAGGGCTGGGTTTGGGTTATGGGGTACAGGGGTATTTGTAGGGTTCAGGGCTTGGTTTGGGTTTTGGGGTACAGGGGTATTTTAAGGGTTCAGGGCTAGGTTTTGGTATTGGGATACAGGGGTATTTTTAGAGTTCAGGGCTAGGTTTGGGTTTTCGGGTACAAGGGTATTATTAGGGTTCAGGGCTGGGTTTGGGTTTTGGTGTACAGGGGTATTATTAAGGTTCAGGGCTGGGTTTGGGTTTTGGGGTACAGGGGTATTTTTAGGGTTTGTTTTTAAATAAATAATTAAATACATTTAAAAAAATATTTTAATAATTTTATTATTTATTAATAATAGTTCTTTATTATTAATAGTTCTTTATTAATAATAGTTCTTTAAAAAATAAAATTAAAGTAATTTCTTCCCTATACTATCCAGCACTTACCCTACTATTACACTCCCCTGGAGTTAGAATATTTAAAAATATATATATATATTTACAAATAAATTAATTAAAAAATAACTAAATTTAATTAATTAAATAAATATTTATTAATTACATTTTTAATAAAATATTATACTTACCTATACTAACGTTGTAATAGCATGCGTTGTAATAGCATCCGCTATGTAATGTCATGCGTTGTAAAAGCATTCGTTGTAAAGGAATCTGCGTTGTAAAAATTGCGTTGTAATGGTGTGCGATGTAAAGGTTTGCGATGTAACGTCATACATCCGATTTGGTCACTTGGTCAAGTGAAAAAGAGCTGGTTCCCATTAATCAAACGGGGTTCAGGAAGGGGATAGGTACAACAGCAAATATCCTATCCATCACTATGATTGAGGAGAAGTGCATTACCAGCAAACAGGACCTAAACCTGTGTTTTATTGATCTTCAGGCTGCATTTGACAGTGTGAATCGTAACTTACTGTGGTCGAAACTGAGAGCATGGGCTATACCGGAGAGTATTTTAAGGGGTCTGCTGTCATTTTACTCCAATACCTGGTCGCATGTAAAAATAGGGGATGAAACATGGTTGTCGAGAAAAGTTTTTACATCAATTGGACTCAAACAGGGGTGTGTTCTTGCCCCTCATTTATTCAATCTTTTCATCTCAGATCTCACCGGGAAATTGAACAATTGTAATGCTCACCCACCTAAACTAGGCAACCTACAGCTCACCCATTTGGCCTATGCCGATGATATAGTACTCATGAGCCTAACGAAAGTGGGTTTAACCAGATTAGTAACTGAACTTTCAGCATTCCTGTTGGCAAACAAGTTGGCTTTAAATGTTTCAAAAACCAAATCCATGTTGATAACCAACCGCCGTGGATCTCATTGCAATATTTGGCTAAAAGGAGAACCACTAGAGAGATTCTCAGCATACAAGAATTTGGGTTTCTATCTAGACGATAAGCTTGATTTTAAGGAACAGAAGAAATACCTGACGCAAAGAGTGGGTGCCCTGATATTCGGACTAAGCACTTTGACAAAAAACTGGAAGGTCCATCACTGAAACCTTCATTAATTTTTATGGCCAACAAAGTTCTCCCAACACTGACCTACGCAAGTGAGGCAATGCACGGAAAGGATGCGGACTTATTTAACAGCTTAACAACTAAAATCTACAAGAAGGTTTTACGATTACCCAGGGTGGCGTCACCAGCCCAAATGCGACTAGAATTTGGCATAAAAAATGAAACTCCGGGTAGATTATACTCATATATCAAGGTGTGGTATCAGATCAAGCAAAAAACAACTAATAATAATCGTAATACCTACCTATGGCAAGAGTTCAAATCCCCCAAAAAATCCAAACCAAATCAATTCCTCACGCACGCTTTGGAGGTGACTTTCTCAAAAACTATATGGGATAAAAATTTGACATTTGTAGTACTAAAACAGGCATTAAATAAAGCGGCCAAACTTCATTCATTGGTATTGGACAATGAGATTTTTCCCATCGCTCGCACTCTTGGGCTGTGAAAAATGGCTATAAGGCATTAACTCCAGCAGTGTACTTGGAAACAACATATTCCATTTTTTTAAAAGAAAGCTGTTGTCATTGAGATTTGGCAAATACCCGACATTAGCCGAGGAACCTGCTTGGAAACAGCATGCAGCTGTAACATGTCGACTGTGTGGCAGCCCAAAAAAGATCTAATGCACATTATCTGTCATTGTAAGATGTTGTCTAAGGAACGGTCATACCTTTTAAAGCATAGTTTTTGGATCAAGAAGCTACGAACATGTAGATCTGCCATAATTGGGAGCTTGAACATAACTGCCCCTCAAATGCATTGCAAGTTGGTGAAGTTCTTGCAGGCATTTGAGAAACATCTTAAACAACCTGAAGATCTCAATTATTATTAATTTGGATAATCATTGACTCTTATTTCTTGTTCTTATAAAATGTTTTTTTACTCTTCTTTTTAAATGATAATTGTATAAACTTTTATAATATGTGTGCGAAATATATCAAATTGTTATGGTTTTAATTAACTAAACAATAACGTTTAAATTTAAAAAATTTCAAATTTCTGGTCAATTTCTACTACCGGCCTGTAAGCAACAGTCATGAATCACTGACCATTGACCAACTGGCTGCTTCCATATATACCATCCCCAACAATCATTGGATGGTTATTGGTGGCAATTTTAACTGCCAGTTTGCGCACCTGAATGGTTTCAATAGAGGAATTCCCAGTGAAGGAGACCTACATTGGGCAATTCCAGAGGGAAACATCCTGCCAACAAGAGCATGGACACTGTTGGTGCTCCTGAATAAATCATTTCCCTTAACTCACTCCCTAAGAGCATGTAATGGCCGAACCAAATCGGACACACCAGGGAAGCATATTTTTAATCGTTCCGGACACTCTTCTATTATAGACTACATCCTGGTAGATATCAGGATGTGACAACGGGTGGCGAGCTTGCTTGCTGTTTTGACCCAACACAACACTGATCATAACGCCCTGATCATCGAGGTGTAACTGCTGATTAAATTGTTAACCGTAAATCCGGTATTTGTAAAGCGCAAAGTACTCACCCTATAGGGTTCAAGGTGCTGGGGTCCATTGTGGAAATTAAGTGAGCTATTGCCCAGAGTTGAATGGTGCTGAGCTGAGCTGCTGCTGGAGCCGGGGATCAAACCTTTAGCCCTGTGTTTTGAAGTTAGCTGCCCTTATTTAAATATACTGCCAGTTGACAGATTAACTCTGACCAACAATAAAAGAATAATCCGGTGGTCAGCCATACAGCAATCCTGTGATAGGATGGCTTCCCCATACGATTCAGTCATCCAGTGTCTAGTGGCTGCAGAATCATCCATTTGTAGTTATGGTCCATTTACCTCCCTTATGCGAGTCACAGACGCCGATGAGGTGCTGACATCTACCCTGGCTGATATAGTTTTTCATCCATCACACTCAGGTGGGTGCAAAAAGGCGAAACACCCCTAGTTTAAGGATAGTTGTCAGATAGCCTAGTTAGCCCTGATAAAGTCAAAATTAAAGATAGACCCTTAATGATAGAGAAGCGGGGGCTATATAGGGCCATCATCACCAAAGATGAAAAAACTGTGTGAGCTGGGCAAGTGGAATTCTCTGAAAGAGGCCCTATTCACTCATGACATGAAGGCTTTCTGGTGCATAGTCAATACAGGTAGCATTGAAGAGAGGCAGGCCTTTGAAACAAACATTGCAGCTGATGTCTGGAATCAACATTTTGAGGCCCTTTACTTAAAGTTGGAGGATGAAGGCACCAGCACAGCTAAAGAACTTTCTTCACCACAGGCCATCTTCTCCAAAACCCCTCAGATAACTCTCACAGAAATAGCTAGTGCCTTAAGCAAACTTTCCCCCTCCAAAGCACCAGGACTTGACAAGATCCCAGGAGGCCTCTTCCATACTGGGACAGCGATATGAGGCTCCTATTTGTGGATCTTGTTTAATGCTATAATGCAGAGAATGGCAATCCCAGTAACGTGGGCTCACACAGAAATTCTGCATATAAAGAGTTCACCACTACTTCCCTCCAACTAAAGACCCATAAGCTTAATTGATGTTAGCCAGAAAATCTTTGCTCAGGTATTGTTAGTTTGTCTTCAGACCTGGATGGACAAATTTAAATCATTGAACCCATTCCAAGCTGGCTTTAGGAAAAACACGTCCACCATAAACCAAATATTTAGGCTCTAACTCTTGTACTGGAAAACGGTGACTAAAGTGGGTGGCAGCCTCTGTCTGACCTTTGTGGACCTAAAATCTATGTTCAATCTGGTACTCAGATAAATTGTGGGCTGTCCAAAGTGATCTGGGGGTGCCATCCTATCTTTGTCATATGCTCATGCATTTGTACAGAAGGAATTACGCCCAAATCAGGTTTGGCAAACATGGTGAACTTACCTCAACTTATGCTATAGATAGAGGGGATAGACAGGGCTGTGTGCTTGTGCCCACCCTTTTTTTCCTATTCATAAATGCACTTGTAGGCATACTGAATGCAGGGAAGGACAATGATGCACCCAAGATAGTGAACAGCAAACTACCAGCAATTATGTTTGCCGACAACACTCTATGGCTCTCAAAGTCACCAATGGACATTCAAAAGATCCTCAACAACTTCAAGGCCTTCTGTGACAGTAGAGGTCTTTAGATGAGTTGTCAAAAGACCAAATATATGGTCTTTACCCAAACCAGCTCCAATGGTCCTAATCCCAGTATGCATGGCATTTCATTGGAGAGGATGTCTGTATTTCAGTTCCTTGGGCCACTTTAACTGAAACATGGACTGGAGGACTCAAATCAACAAAACAAGCCTGAAGCTAGCGCAGAATACAGGAGGGCTGATGAAACTATGTAGGACCTCTTTCTATAAGCCTACTGGACAAATCTTGGAAATCTACAAAGTGCAAACAAGGGGTGCTACAATGTACAGGGCTGAACTTTGGGAGAATAGTTCTCTGAGAAACATCACTAAGTCAGAGAACACTTTCGGCAGACAGTTATGTGGTTTCCCCCTCTGTTCTCCCCTTACACCGCTTCATCTGGACTTAGTGTTAAGGGCAATTTCTGATGAAATTGCTCATACAGCTCTAGTTTTTTGTCATCACTTATGTGTAACTCTGGAATTAGCTGTGTATAGAAACAAGTTAAAGGAGATCCTGGGCGCGCAAGGTGCTTGGAAACTACAGTGGGTAGCATATGTCAGGGACTCATTTCTAGATATGGGCAGAGGGAGCCTATGGTACAACCCTGTGGAAGCTTGCACGACAATTTCTAGAAAGTAGCTGGTTTGGAGTTACAGGAGGGTAAACTTGCCCAGTTACAGGAGTACCCAGCAACAGGATCATTAACAGTTGCATTTCAGAGAATAAAAGACCAGTACATCTCAGAGTCTGCCCTGGATGAGATACACGCTGCTCTAGCGAGGAAATTGTATATTCAATGTAGGCAAAGGGTTTTCCCGCTGCACGTTTTCTCCAACAAATGGGCAGGTATATTTTCTCTAGGTTGTCTGGCCTGTAACAATGCAGAGGACTCAGAGCTGCATGTTTTCTTTTTCTGCCCTGGCTACATAAAATCCAGATGTCATTGGCTGACCCAATTATGTAGAAATCTGGGAACTAAACACTGTGTAGAGGCATTGAGGTTGCTGAAATACAATACTCTATCCCCAATTGTATTTGCAGTGTCACCCTTCCTACTCTCTATGTGGTGTGTACGTAAGTCGCTTTTGAAAATCAATTTACAGGACCAAGCTGATGAAACTTTCTCTTATCACTTTAATCAGGCTTGCTCCATTTTTAAACAAATTATTTTATATGTGATTTTATTCAGTGCTCTTTTAGTATTTTTCTGGTATGAAATGTATCAGCTCTATCTCTCCCCAATAATTGTATATTTTACTAATATGGCACTT
This sequence comes from Lissotriton vulgaris, assembly GCF_964263255.1. Lineage (NCBI taxonomy): Eukaryota > Metazoa > Chordata > Amphibia > Caudata > Salamandridae > Lissotriton > Lissotriton vulgaris. The sequence continues at coordinate 1,137,036,814 of NC_141694.1, read as the reverse complement.
TGTGTGTGTAGTCGTGTACTCTGCTTATTTGTTGGGGTGTGGGATAATAGTCTGAAATTGTAATATAGGACCTTGGGGCTTTGAGTCTATGTACTGAAAGTTGCTTTAATGTATTATCAGTTTAGTGCAGTTGCACCTATATGGTCTACAGACCACAATAAAGTATTTGGATTGAATTGAAACAAATACAAGACATGTTTAAATAAATATGAAATTTGCTGAAATAAGTATGAGAAATGTTAGAATGAAACTGACAAACTAAAATGTAAGTGAAATTAACTGTAATCAATATAGAATGAATTTAGAGGAAAATTACTTCCTTGAAGTTTGCATGGCTTGTTTTGAAATAATTATGATATAAAATCAATGTGTTCTGTGTTGAAATTAACATGACATGGTTTGAAATGAGTATTACCCGTGTTAAAATTGACATGACATACATTGAACTGATTATGATATATATTGAACCCAATATGGCCCCTTGTTATAGTAATATGACATGCATTAAAATAAATATGGCTTCTGCCGATATGAATATGACATGCAGTGAAATGAATAAAGCATGCACTGAAAGTAATGCAACATCAATTAGAAAAAAGTTGGCCTGCCCATACTGAAATAAATGTGATGTTTACTGAACTAAATATGCAGTGCATTGAATAGAAAATGACAAATTATGAAGTGAATGTAACATACATTGAAATTAATGTCACAAGGACAGAAATGAATATGGTACGTGTTGAAAAGAATTTAGCATCTGTTAAAATGAATATGGCTTTTCTTAAAATGAAAACAATGTTCATTAAAATTAATAAGACAATCCTTGAAGACATTATGAAACTCTATGAGATAAAGGTGGCATGTAATGAGCAGAATAGGGCACATGGTGAAATAAATATGACCCATATTCAAATGATTATGACATACATTGAAATTATAATGACATGCTTTAAATTGTGTGTGGCATACTGAAATGTATATTACATGTGTTAAAATGAATATGACATGCCATGAAATTGTTATAGCATGCATTGAAAAGAGAATACATCACTGTAAAACACATTTACATGCAGCATGAGGATCCTGGGAGAGAGGGATTTGCTGCATGAAGAGTATGGGATACAAAACAGAGACAGACTATGACCTTCTATACAAGCTGTGTGGGAAATCATTACTGCCTGATTTTATGTTGTGATACCACTTTTCCCAATTACAAGTAACATTGGGTCTGATTTAAAAGTCTCATTACAAGTTGTTGAGGAAGCTGACAGACAGGTAGAAAAACTACTGATATGTTTCACTTGCTAAAGGATTGTGATTTATCATGGCAAATGACAAAGTTGTGTGCAGAAATAACATGCAGAAATAACATTTCCAGGCTTAATAGAGAAAGAACCAGGGGAATGGCTTGAAATAGGGGGTAACTTACTACTAAATGAGAGGAGTATAGAAGGAGTAGGGAGGAGTTTATGGCTGGAAGGGAGTGGTTTAGGATTGAACATGGGCCCACCCACAAAAGAGTAAGCCCTTCACTATTCACAAATTGCACTTCTAAAGTAACTCATAGAAAGAGTAACTAATGAGGAGAAATACATATTTTTCTCCTTGCTATGCCATGGTTGGAGTTGCATAACATTTTGATGCTATCACAGGTGTACTGATTTCAATAAAACTGGAATTGCATTAAATGCAAGGGTGAATGCAGACGAAAGCACTCGCTCTACCCACGGAACACCTCTGAGCTTGAAATGTAATGTGACACACTGCAAGTTTCTGAGTTGCATTACACTTCTTTACAAATCCATGAAAAGTGGTACAAATCGCAGTGCAACTTGCATGGATTTGTAAATATTACTGAAGCCTTTGTGTTGCCCTTGCATCACACACAATGCAAAGGCTTGGTAAATCTGAGACCTCATATCAGAGGTTCTGAAATCAGAAGGACCTGAAGACATTACTCCAATGCATTCCTCATGCTCAGAGTACATGGCAACATTTGGAAAACACTACCGGAACACTGTCAAAGCCATATAAATTGTGACAGTGCCTAATCATGGCATAACCAGTCAAAATTTTAATTTATATGCCACAAAGACATCCTATTTTACACCTATTCAAAAAGGTACTGCATGAACACCATACAAGCACACTGCAAAGGCTACTCATACACTTGACACATTGTCTTCCTCCCAGTCCTCCCCCTCCTCCCCTCCTCCACAATTACATCAGCTGTCGATTGTAGATTAGCAGTAGGTGAAGTGATGACAATGGTGACTGCATTTTGGAAAAAACAACAACACAACGATCAATTGGGGGCCCTAGGGAATATTTAAAGACCAAGCTTTGGTGCGTTCCCTGACAATACTTCATAACACAAAAGTGCCAAAGGGTCTAAATATAGCGACGTACACTCGCGGTGCGAACTGACACTAGACATCGCTCCAAAATGTCTACAAAGTAATAGTTATCCTAAAAACCTCAGTAGATGATCAAGGATACCCATCAGTCACCACTCTGAACCGCCCTTCACCATTTGGTATTCCTTACGGACCCATACACACTGAATCTCTATTCCCAGAGAGAGGACCAAGATGGGGGAAGGTCCCTCCTAGTGAGATGGGAGACAAGTATGGTCTGACCACTCTATTGCAAGGGTAATTTTGTGAATGCAAGGTGACCAAAGGTGCAGTGCAACATAGAAAAAGAATATCTGAAAATAGAAAAGTGTGTTAAAATTGGATGAGGGAGTACTGAACAACTTTATTCTGGTGATACTCGCTCTACCAATATTAAAAATAGTCAAGACAGTTTACCAAAATAACTGTCTAGAATTGATACAAGGTTGACATGTTTCAGCAAATAGGGACGTGTTCATCCTTGCTTTCATCAGGACCCAAGACGACTATAGCTACTGCAGAAAAAAAGTATGTCTGAAGTATATGTACAGTGAAAATTAGGAAAAAAAGGCTTCAAGACAAGGACAGAGATCACCTGAATATTCTAGGTGCCACATCTAGTCTTTTCTCGCAAGGCATGTATTTCCCTGAAAATATAAAAGACAGGTATTCAGTGCCAGTGCCTGCAAGTCACACATGAATGTACATACAATACAAGGTTACTACTCATGAACCTCAGTATAGCATAACCAATAAGTTAACGTTGCCACTCATTAAAGTAGTGTACTGTTACCACCCTCCTGGATATACACTTATATTCCACATGAAAGAAGAATTCATCTTACTGAACTTGTAAGAAGTGAAGACCTCACCCCACCTGGCAACGGCTCAGGGGTAGAGTGAAGCACCGCTCTGTAGTGAGGCAAGTAAACATTAAAAATGAGAACACGCCATTCATTGTCACAGACCCACATTTACACAGTGCTAGACTATCAGCCACCAAATAAAAACTCCTTGAGATGGAGCACTCTCCATTGTAAAAACTTTATAGGTAGATGAGTGAAGAGACAGAAAAAACTCCACCCATCCCTAAACGCCGTATGTTGTTATCGTTGGTGTGTAGATTAGGTGTGAGCACAATCCAAAATTAGGCGGCTTTAAAAGTGCTTCTATCAGTTTGCAACAGACCCAGTGTTTTTTATCATTTTAACAGGTCCCGAGTTTTGTTGCTGATTACTGCTAAAGAAAATTAAAGCAGCCCAAGAATGCCACTAAAAGTGGGACGGTCATGTCAACATATGGAACAAGGGGGCTGTAAGAGCTCACCTGTCCGTCGGTACTTCTATGCCGGCTTCTGAGCCGACTGGTAAGGTACCGGGACTCGGAGCATCTGTGTTATAAAAGGTTTCCCGCTAATGGTGAAACAGGCCATGTGACCTCCGCACCTTGATTGCGATTGCATGGTCTCTCTGTAAGGTTGTAACTACACCGTTCATTGGATGTTGCTCTGCTGGGTTGACCAATCATCGGTCGCCCACAGTAAACAAGAGGTATCTGTACTAACGCTCTTCACGAGTCAATTCCCATATATGGTTAAATTTGAATACATGCTGAAAGATGACACGTGTTCAAGGGACACTTCAAACCACAAATAAATATTCGATCTGGGGAACCGTTCACGAAAATAGACTCAAGCACAGAGGTTGTCTAGAAAATCCAAAGATGAATGGACTATCGTAATCTAGTTGTATTGTAAAAACATCATATATTGAAAAACCATTATTATGCCCTAGAACATAACACAATTGAGACCAGATTGAGACCAGAAAAAAAAAAAAAAAAATATATATATATATATATATATATATATATATATCTCCATCTCTGGCTACTCTCTACATATGCTAGATGGAAACAGTAGACTACATATACATGTATTTGAAAATCTACTCGGTAAATGCGGAACACACTATATCTGAGTGTGTACCTGGATACAGATGAAAATATTTTGTCATATGTGTATTCACAGGGAGGATCACGGTATCTCATCATTCAAACCCACATGGTGTGTATTAAGTCTCAGGACCCACTTTTGTTCTTTTAGTAGGAGGAATCTAGTTATATCCGTTGTATGGTCAGGAATGATCGGTTGTTAGAAGACTGTCCACTGAAAAGCAGCGTAGGGGCGGCGTGCCTCTAAAAATTGACTAGTCAGCTTGGTGGACTGCCTCCTACACACGTTCGTACTTTTATGTTCTGATATCCTGATCCTTATTTTGCGGGTTGTCATCCCCACATATTTCAACCCACAGGAGCATGTGATGAGGTAAATTAGTCTTTCGCAATTACAGTTAGTAAATCTGGTCTATATCCAGGGTCTTGATGTGCCTATATCTATTTCCACAGTTTTTTTTGTTGGTGGACATGACTGGCAGGAGCCACATGGGTGGTGACCCATGACTGGGGGAAGATCCCAGAGAGAACCCAGAGCCCTAGGTCTCTCATCCCGTGGTCTTGTGTGGACCATTCTATCCCTCAGATTGGGACCGCTCTTAAAAGAAAACAGCGGAGTCTGGATATGCCCAGAGTTAAGCATTGGCCAGTGCCTTCTAACCACTTTCTGTTTCTTGTTTGAAAGGATTCCAAAAGTATGCACGAAAGTGAGCCTTTCCAATTGTGGTTTCGGTGTTGGTCGTTCCAAAAGCGCCAGGCGGTTGTTATTGCTGGCACGTTTAAGTGAACGCCGGACTTGTCTCAGTGGATATTTTTGCGAGATCAATTGATTCTGTAGTGTGGTGAGTGTATTTTGAAGGATGCAGCACTAAAGCAATTCCTTTGCACCCGAAGAAATTTCCCAAAGGGGAGGTTCTCCCTAAGGGACTTTGGATGGTGACTGTCAAACATAAGAAGTGAGTTTCTTGACATGGGTTTCCTGTATAATTCAGATTGTAAACCATCAGGGGCAGCTATGATCTTCAGGTCATGGAAAGCCAAACTGTCACCCCCTATTTTGATTGTAAAGCGGAGGGAGGTATTTCTGCTGTTCAACCACTCAAGGAACTCAAGACATCTCTCAATGGATCCTCGCCACACTACTAAAACATCATCGATATATCTTTTCCAAGTCTTGATGTTTTCAATGAAAGGGTTTGTACCAGTCAAAATGTGTTCTTGCTCAAACAAATGAACATCTAGATTCGCTAGACTGGGGGCATAGATGCTCCCCATGCTGGTACCGGATACCTGCAGGTATACGGTATCCTCAAATCTGAAGAAATTGTGTTTCATTGCTAACGTAGCACAGGCCATGATGAAGTGGACCGGAATAATGCTTTCCAGATTTCTGGCTTGTAGCAAAGAATAAATATCTTCCAATGTTTCGTCTTGTGGTATCAAAGTATACAACGACTCGACGTCGAATGAGACAAGGAGGTCAGTAGTGGCATCAAAATCAATTTCTGGTAGTAGGCGTAGCACATCAGTAGTGTCCTTTAAATAGGTAGGCATTTCCTGCACCATAGGGCATAGGAAATGATCAACGAATGTTGATTAAGGCTCCAAAACAGACCCAATGCCCGAGATAATGGGGAGGCCTGCCAGTGGTCTCTGCGCTTAGTGCACCTTAGGAAGGGCATAGAAATAGGCATAACCGGATGTTCCATGTACAGGAAAGCAGCTTCTGCTTGAGTAATCCAACCCTTGGAGAAGGCTTCTTCAGTCATTGTCAGAATAGTTTTCTTCAAGTCCTCTGTAGGATCTTGTTCAAGGGAGCGATAAGATCTTACATCGCCCAGTTGTCGTAGGCACTCACCCCGGTAGGTGCTCCTGTCTAATAAGACAATATCACCGCCTTTATCTGCAGGCTTAAATGGTCATTCATTATCAGCAGATAATGATTTCAATGCTAAATGTTCAGCTCTAGGAAGATTGCAAAACACTCTGTCTTGATGTACAAATAGGCCCTCGACCTCCTTCTCAATAGCTTGTTCAAAGGCGAGTACTTGAGGTGGCATCATATGGGCAGGTGGATTGAAGGTGGACTTTAACTTGAGACCGGTATTGGTATCCCTCTCATCCTGTTCAGATCCATGCTTATCTGCAAAAAAGAAGTGTAGTCTAACCTTCCTTAGGAATTTAGCCAAATTCCAGATGTGTTTCAAAGTGGTCATTCTTATGTGTAGGGACGAAGCCTAGTCCCTTGTTGAGCGCTTCTTCTTCTGTCTGGGTTAAAACGTGCTTACTGAGGTTAATCATGAGCCCGGCTCCGTGCTGTTCTGTACTTGCTCCTTGTTCTTGGCTGTCGTGCTCCTGAGGTTCCTCGTCGAAGTTGACAGTGGACTGTAATGTACCTGAGGTTGCGACTGACCTCTTCTCCGACCCCTGGACCGTCCTCGGCCATACCCTAAAAAAGGCTGGCCTCCAAAGTTACCAAGGAATTGGGGTGGAAAAGGACCCATCGGTTGCTGATAAGGGCCCCGCTGTTGGGGAGGGAAGTAGGGCCCACCAAATTGCCAGGGATTCGGTGGCCACGACTGCTGCGTCTGATTTTGTTGATTACCGCTCCAGCTGTTGCGGAAATTCTTACCATGACCTCTGGCACAAGCATTTTGGTTATTAGATCCAGTGTCGCTACCTGATGTACTGTCATCGGAACTGGATGTGCCATACATCGATCCCATTCTGCGACCACTAGCCCTGAAATCAGGTGGAACATAAGACTCGCTAGTGTAGGGATATATTTTTTGAAATTTGAACTTATGCAGATCTTTCCTGAATTTTTCAATTTTGACAGATAGTATGTACTCTTTATATTCCCTGTTATTTTTATTAGTCTCATCCTGTTTTTTCTGAAAGGCTTTGGTAGAAAGGATGGCTTTGATCTGGGACTCTGTGACCTGGATTTCAATAAGTATTGTATCTGCAATCCTTTTAGATGTTTGAATAATAAGAATCAACCAGTCCCTGGTACATCGCCATGCGATGAGTGACCAGTTTCTCAGGAACTCTTTATCGTTGAGGAACAGTCTAGGACCATTGGTCACAATCAGACTGGTAGGTGCACAAATACTGCGCCATTATTGTGCCATGTAGTGCTGTTCGTGTCTGGGATTTCTTGAGGCCAAGCAGTTTGCCCCATTCATCCTCATTACTAGAAATAGCTGCTGGTGTAGTGTCTAGCAGATCAGGGTGATTAGCTAAAGCTAAATTGAGATCATCATCATCAAAAGACAGGCCATGATTCTCGGCCATCGTGTGAGAAGGAAAAAGAGAGAAAGAAAAAGAAAAAGAAAAAGGAGGTGAGGAGTCTTTTAACAAAAAGAGCAAATACTCACCACCTCTAGTGGCGGCATATACACACAGTCTAACGATCTGCTGCACATGTACACAGGGCCCGCAATCAGCTGACTGCTCAAGAACAAACAACAACACAATGATCAATTGGGGGCCCTAGAGAATATTTAAAGACCAAGCTTTGGGACGTTCCCTGACAATACTTGATAACACAAAAGTGCCAAAGGGTCTAAATATAACGACGTACACTCGTGGTGCGAACTGACACTAGAAACATCGCTCCAAAATGTCTACAAAGTAATAGTTATCCTAAAAACCTCAGTAGATGGTCAAGGATACCCATCAGTCACCACTCGGAACCGCCCTTCATCATTTGGGATTCCTTACAGACCCAAACACACTGAATCCCTATTCCCAAGATGGAGGAAGGTCTCTCCTACTGAGATGGGAGACAAGTATGGTCTGACCACTCTATTGCAAGGGTAATTTTATGAATGCGAGGTGACCAAAGGTGCAGTGCAACAAAGAAAAAGAATATCTGAAAATAGAAAAGTGTGTTAAAATTGGATGAGGGAGTACTGAACAACTTTATTCTGGTGATACTCGCTCTACCAATATTAAAAATAGTCAAGACAGTTTACCAAAATAACTGTTTAGAAGTGATACAAGGTCAACATGTTTCAGCAAATAGGGACGTGTTCGTCCTTGCTTTCAGCAGGACCCAAGACGACTATAATGTATTGAACATCTTTAAAATGGCTGCCAGGATATGTACTGTTTGAAGCGGTCTGGAATAATGAATGTGTTCAGTGTGATGCTTAGGGAACTCAGTGATGAGGTCAGAAGACTTTCCTGAACACTGGCAGTGACTTGGGCAAGCAGAAATTACATATTGTCATTTCCTGGTGACATGGTCTCCCTCACATGCAATAATTTAGACTGGTAATACAGACTGGAATTTCAATGAATGGAATGTATCAACTGTGGCAATACTGCTCAGTTTTTCTGATCCTGTGGTACCTGGGAAATTCATAAATCTGGGGATTGTTCTTTTCCTTGCATGACATATATATCTCTTAGGCATTTATATTATCTTCAAGGATTGTCTTAATAATTTTATTGCACATCATGTTCATTTCGACATGAATGCCACAATCATTTCAGCAAATGTTATATTCATTTTAGTGAAGCTCATATTAATTTTAAGGCATGTTAAATTCTTCTTAAACGAGGTCCTATTACATTCGTACATGAAATACTTATTTCACCACAATATTTATATCAGCATAATCCTTATATATTTTAATGCATGCCATATTCCTTTGACAACAGGTCATTTTCATTTTAAATCATATAACAATCAATTAAAAGTATGTGATATTCATTTCAACATAGTTTATATTTATTTCAAGGCATGTCATAATCATTTAAGCATAGATCATATTATTGCAGCAATGTTCATATTTATTCTAAAGTGTTTCATGGCATTGCAATGCACTTCATATTTGTTTTAACACATGCCATACTAATTTCTGTGTGTGTCATTTTCTTCCCAATTAATTCCACACTGATTTCAATGCATGCCACATCAGTTGTAGTGTAGGCACAATCATTTTAACACATTTTTAACATATTTTAATTATTTTTCTATACAATACATCTTACACACATACTGTTATACAATCCAGTGGGTTTTCAGTAAACATCTGAGCAGCACATTGGTAATTACACGTTAAACATCACATTTCAACAAGTATGATAATCCAGTAATTTGGTTCAGTAAATTGAGCCCACTTAATGCAGGGAATGTCAGCGATCTCCAATATACATTAGTTCTGCTCACATAACCAGCTGTATCTTCCGAATTTTTCTTCCTTGCTTTTCCTTTTTTCGTAAAAATGTTCTTTACAGAGCTCAAAAATACATCTCAGGGGTCAAAAGAGTCGCTTTCTCCCTCGTCGCCACTTTTACAAAGTGGAGTCATAGAAACAAGGTGAATATTAAGAAGTTTATTCGTAAAGAAAAGACCCCTAGATGTTGCCACATATAACAGCTCATCTCGAATGCTCACAATCCACATTCCAGTCCCATAGATGTACAAACTTTCCAATAGAATTAAAGGAACAGCATACATGGATGTAACAGTATCTTTCAATAATAAGCTGATCAATTATTTCCTCCCAACATAAACACAACACAACACTCCTAAACCCCCCTCCCCCACCCCTAGTTCTCAGATACCCATGAATGTATTTATATCAGTCAGCAGTCCAGTGTGAGGTATTTTAGGCAGATACATGACTTTAGCCAATAATTCCTACAACCAATTCTAGCATAACATCATCCTGTTCCTTCCAGCAGTACATTACGCCCCTCACATCTGCAGAGGCACACTGGTAAATCAACAGGTTTGAGTCTCTGTTGCTATGAATTCTTCTAACATCACATTCCACTTCATTGATATAGGTTTTTTCCGCAATCCCCTGCTCTCTCCTCTCTCGTTAATTCTGCACTTTCAGCTTAGCCCCATTTCACCATTTTATTGTACCAGTCTGGAACTACTGGTGCCCTCGCAGCCTTCCAAAGCATGGTTATTGTTTGCTTAGCCAGTATCAATAGTAGATTTGCAAATCGGGCTACGGGACTGCTTTTCTTTTTCCTAGTACATATTCCCAGTATGCAGTATTCTAATGGTCATCCCCCATCCCCTGGGGCATGGGGGTAGTAGTGTTTGCACTGTTGCCCAGTAGTGCCAATCGTGGACAATTACATACCATGTGTAGTAGGTCCGCATTGGGGGTGTGACATCTCGGTCATGTGTCCGTCATGTTTGCAATCATTTTAACATTGTCAAACTCATTACATTTCTTTTTTTTAATTCTTTTTATTAACAAATGACAAAACAGGTGGCAATCATCACAGTAAAGCATTAATTTGGTTACCTTTGAAGCGCAAGGAGTCTCAGGACATATACAGTGATCACATTGTAGAGGGACACAAAAAATGCAGCAAGCAGAGTTCACAGTACAAGTGGTTCATCATTTAGAGCGGTCTGGGGGGGTTCACAGATGTTCCCTCTGTAATTGTTTGAGACAGACCAAATCCGTGTCCACTTCCCAGGACATCCCCTTGCCTCATACACAGTCTTCTCCTGGAGCATGCACCAGTCCATATCGGACTTCCATTGTCCAATCTTAGGAGGTTGAGCCGCCCCCCACAACTTTGCAATGTTCCTTTTAGCGACCATAAATCCTAGAGTGGCCCAAACTTTCCCACTAAGCGATAGGTCCGTAGGTTCCCAGATGTTCAACAGGCATTTTTTGGCTTCAAGCCTGACCTCCACCTCCCAGACCTCCTGCATTCATCGATTCACTCAGATCCAGTAGTGTCTCAAGTAGTGTCTCTCGAGCTGATCTAAGCATGTTTCATGAGCATCTGCACAATGTTGACGTTGATCAAGTTGGGAAGAGAGTTTGCCAAGTTTATTGTCAATTACTTTGAGACTAGTTTTAACATCCAATAAAATACTGTGTATATCATCATCTGGTTGTTCCAAGGAGTTACTCGCGTATGATTCAGTCTCTTGATTATTTTCAGTGTCAGTGGTACGTGTACTTCTTCTACTGAAAAATGATATTATCATCTGTTTAGCGTTGTCTTTCCCCATATTTATCTCTTCTGAGAGCTGGAAGGAGACACACAACTACATAAGGCACAGTTTTCTATTTTTTTCTATGACCAGTGGGCTGGATCAGCAACCGAGCTGGATTGTCCAATGTCCACTGGATGATCAAGGAAAATCGGATATCTAACAGTGGTGGTGAAGCTTCTGTTTGGGGTGCTACTAGTGTTAGACGCTACAAAGTTGTGCTTTGACAATCAAATCCACGGTAGACGCATGTTTTCCACTGTGCTGGAAAGTCAAAATCAAGGGCTGCGCATAGGTACGCCTGGCATCTTGCCCCAAGGATAAACAGCGTGTCACAAGCATCCAAAAACTGCAGCCCGCTTCAGGCAGGTGGCCAGTTCTGTTCACAGTATAGCTTTCCTTTTCAAAGTACCAGTGTTATATTATTTCTGCTCAGGCCGGGCAGGGGTTGCAATGCAAGGAGGACGCCGTGAATGATTGCGTGGCCGGACCCTTTGGATCAGCAAGTGAGGTTATGTGGCAAAATCTCCCTAGCCACGGCAACAGGGAAGTGCGGCCGCCATCTCCGGCAGTCAGGTGAGTGGTGCAGGGGTCAGGGGTTCAAGGGCACCGACCTGTATTTGATGGGCAGACTGCCGACGGTAGGTTGTCAAAGTTCCCAGCTGTCTCACCTGGCTCACTCAGGACAAAGAGGGACCCCTCAGTGCCCAGCCACAGATTGGAGTGATCAGGGGTCCAGCAGCTCAGACGTTCCAGGCCTCAGCCCTCTGGCTCCGTTCAGCGGAGTGAACAACTTCGGCCCCAGGCACGCACTCAAGTTGCACCGTCACTTCCCAGCAGCACAGGACCTCCAGCCGATCGCCGAGCACTCACCCTTCCTCACAGCTGGGGCCTTTCAAAATTGAGTCTGCCTGCTTCGTCCCCCAGCAGTGCTCAGGCTGGACACGGGGATCTGGACTTGAAGGTGGGTAGGAGGCAATGGCAGTCGATTTGTATTCTTCATCGCAGCTCAGATGCACACTCACGGCAGGGATGCAGTCAGGCATTCAGCACCCTGAGCGCATACGAGCAGTCTGCAGCTGTAAAGCACCGCCGTCTTCCAGTTTCACAGAAAGGGGGTCACCGATTCGATCTCCAGCGGATGCATTAAGATTTGGTGAGGGATCGCTGGATTATGGTTAAATGCTGGATTATAAACCTGGTTGACTGAGTATGCTTAGATAGTGGCCATCTTGCTGCTCGGCTAAGCCGCGGCCCCATTTTCCCCTTTACTTTATGGCATAACCTTCTCAACCTTGTCCTGAGTGCTTTCCTGATTAAGAAGATTGTGCTGATTTGAGTCTAGAGGTTTTATTACGTTTAAACCAAACCAATGGCCAACCTCATCTCACATACTACCCACTCTTCTGCATATAGTTTCCAGAAGTAATCATTGAAGGCTGCATCTATTTCCAATTCACTTGTTAGTCTTACCTTCCTGGCTTTATGCCTCTAATTCCTTGATTACATTTATGTTTTTTCTCTGCTTTTGCCTTCCAAGCCAGCAGTTTCCCAGCTCCCTCCCCATATTAAAAATGGGCCAGCGCACTACCCTCCAATCGTTTTTTAATCCGGGTCCGAAGAATAGTTTCTAGTTGTTCTTTCACTGTACGCAACCTTTTCTCTCTCAAAAGCCTATGCACCTCATCTTTGCTCCTTGTTATACCTACTTCTAGAGCCTTCATTTCTATTTCTAAGAGACTAACCTCAGCTCTAGCTCCTATTTCTGAAGCAGAGCATGCTCATGATTTTACCCCTTATATAGGCCTTGAGTGTGTCCCAGACTACTATGGTGGAGGCAGACTCTATAGTGTATTTTAGAAACTCGACTACCTCTCTGTTCAAGAGGTTCATTTCTTATGTATCAGAGAGTATGGTACGGTCTAATGTCCATTTCTTCCCTGAGGGCCTACTTTTTAGGTTGAGCATTCAAGACATCTTGTATATACTTTAGAATATACTTTAGTATATATATATATATACTTTAGTATATTCTTTAGTATATACTTTAGTATATACTTATATGTGTATGTACTTTGTGGGCTCTGGACAGCAGCCCTAGGACTTGTATGCTTCCACTTAAGGACTTTTTTTCTTTTCAACTGTCTCTATTTAACTGTCTTGATAGAAAATGACCAGCAGAAGTCAGTAAAATACCAGAATCGCTTTCTGCTGAGGGACTTTATTTTTTTTAATTCTTCTGGCAACTGCCTCTATCTAAATGTTTTGACAGGAAACAACCAGCAGAGGTTATTAAAATACCAGAATCACTTTAGCATTCTCTAGATTACAGTCCATTGAAATTGTCCTATACAATTACCCGTAGACAATGATATTTATTTAAATTTTGTATTTTCAATGATATAACCACCAAAGGCCCTGCTTTTATATTAAAAACAGAGGTTTGGACTATACCATTTCCCGCTGAAAGGCAATATTTCTGTCCTTGTGTTCCCATACCTGGCATGTCACGCAGTTTGGCGCTTACTTTCCCTTCATGTTAAAGAACAGTAGATGTTTCTGCGCCCACGCTAATATGCTGCATGATTAAATACACAAAAGGTCCCAAAGGCGAGACCGATTTCATTGCAAATGCTTGTTATCAATGTAACAGCAGAGTGGTCTGAAAAGTGGGCAGTCAAATAGGTATTGTCCCGGATATCTTCTCTCAGATTTAGACTTACAAAAAAATAATCGATTCTGGACCTATGTCCATACTTTTTATTGTGAAAGGAGACACATGGTGTACAGCCGACCATTCTCTCCATAAATCACAAAGTGCGCTTTGCTTAATCATTGCCTGTCAATATGTATGACATTTAGGGGTGGCTATTTTGCTGCTATTTTTAGATTTATCCAATTTTAAGTCCATTATTACATTGAAATTGAAACTGGATCCAAAAAGTCTAGCATGTTAGTAAAAACTGCCTTTAATGGCTCTATATTGTCCCAATTCGAACCGTAATATCCTACCAAAGTTATCTTCTCCTGTAGTTTGCTTTTTGCAATAATCCACCAACCACTCTCATCAGCCACTGTGTCTACTATAAGTGCATTCACCTGTTTTTTTACTAGTATCGCAACTCCTCTTATATCTGCACTCTACTCCATGCATACCACTTACTGAACCCATGATTTTGTTTTAGAGGTCTTTTTTTTTTAAAATTAACGATACCTAGGCAACTGTGGGGTCCTGAAGGATGTCAGGTACAATAGCACAACAGGTATGAGAGCACAATAAATAAGGTTAAAGCAGTGTACCGGAAAATTTTACAAAAAATACAATCAAAGATATATAGTTCATTTATTATTGGAAGCAAACATAATATATGTTATAAACATAAATCTCATTGATGTTATTGCAATTATTACCAAAAGGTTTTTTTTTAAATTTATAACAACATGTGTATATTCAAACAAATGCATAAAAAGTTAAAACTAATACAATCATAAAGAACAACCAAATTGGCGAATTAATAATTCCAACAAAAGCAATTGTAAAAACAACCAAGTGGGTAAATTAGTAATCTCTACGCGCGTTTCGGTGTGACACACGCCTTCTTCGGGAGAACCACTTGAAAATTCTAAAGGAAAATAATATGCATATTACATAGAGAATAGTCCAGTACACTGCAATTATATACATATGCTACATAAAAACCTAAGAGACTTAGATGGATTTTTTTTAAAAAGCTCTGGGAAGTGCTGAGGAAAAGAAAAATAGTGCAACCACCAAGGATAGGAGTGTGGCAATACTATGAAAAGAAAGATATCCCTTGTGCAAAATCAATAACCTTTAATCAAAGAAAGTAAATTAAAGGTCCAGTGAATTGCTAAAACTATGTGATGGAAGATGAAAAATTAAAGTGACAAGTGATAAAAATTACCAATTACCAAGAATTGACCAATGACCCTTACCTAAAATTCAATGGGGGAATGGATTAGGTTACAGGATGTGGGCAAGGTTACAGTTTATCTATGGACGGGGCAGCGTCTTTGAAGGAAAGGGAACAAAGGAAGATACGTTATTGTTAGCGTGAGCAAGCCGGAAAATAAATAAAAGTGGCAGCTCAAGCAGACTCCAGAAATACCTATAGATAGGTTGATGCTTATGGACCATCAGGTAGTTCTTGAATGAAAAGTGCAAGCCTACGGATGATAGGCGTCAGCACAACAGAATCATGTAAACTCACTTTCCCTCCGCTACAGAGGATAAGATGAGGGCTAAGGGGGAGATAATAAAATTAAAATAATTTATTCAAACTCGTTATCATCGGTCTTAGTTGTTCGTGTTAAACTACTTTGAAAGAGCCCGGTATTACCTGATTGAATATGTTATCCTTGAATAATCTACCAAAGGGATGGGAAATAGTCGCAATTATAGGGCTGGGATCAAAATAAAATAATGTCATAAAGATTTCCATAAACTTGCCCAACAATGTTATGGTGTCGCTTCAGGACAACCTGCTAATTAAAGAACAAGGATAACATAAGGGAGCTATTTTAGCTACATATAGTAGTTATGTTAGCGGTGGGGCACAAGGTTACCCTAATAAACTTAGGTCATAGTACCTCTCATCAAGTGTAAAAGGGCATGGATGGCCACTTAGATTCGATGCAGAATTACTGAAAAAAACAATAAAATAAGGTATCACATATAAGTATATGTATAATACATGTGGGTTAACTGAAAAGAAATAAATACCAGGAATCACATATTAGTATATGTCGCGTAGGGGGCTGTGAATCCGAGTAAACTCGGAATGCAGGTAATGATGTATAACGCCAGACCGGGAGTAGATGGTATTTAATGTGAGACTACAAGTAAAAGACAGCTTATGGCCAAGGGTAGTGGACTCGGACTAGCGGAGAAGGTTTCATTTAAACGCTGAATTGCCGGAAGGAAAACGGGGCAGTCCTGACTAAATATAACATTTCTAGTGCTCACTAGCTGAGTGGGGGGAAAAAATAATGCCGCGAGTAATGGCAAAAGAACGTACTTTCCGTCTGAAGAGCACACAGCGTGTAGTGGGGTTCCGATAGAGATGCCGGTTGCCGCGCAATACCGCATTATTTATTCTAAAGAAAGGCGCTATCCCACTGCCGTCAGTAGCGTAGTCTCAAGTGAATGACGACATACGCATGAGACACGGTGTAGCAGGCGGAAAACAACTAGACTGGGATACGGCAAGGGAACAGGTGTGGTCATAAAAAAAGGACTACAGGTCATTTCGTATTATATTTGATGGCATTCTACCAAGGTATTTCATTGTTCAAACCTTTGATGTCAGACTAAAAATCCAAAAAACCTCTCGTTTTTTGCACATGTGATCAATGTCCGCGATGTTAGCATGATTACAGTTTCCTATGATGAACCATCGAATATCTGTTGGTTTATGCTTATGCTCAAGATAATGTTTTACTAAAGGGGCACTTGTTTTTGATGTGCGAATGGCTGAATGATGCTCAGTCAGCCTAGTGCAGAAAGATCTTGCCGTTTCACCGACATATCCTAGCCCGCATGGAAACAGGAGTAAGTAAATGATGTATTTTGATTTACAATTAGACATTTGGGTTGGGCGTATAGTAAAGCCTTGGTAGATAAAACTAGGGCCCACTATTGCAAATTTACATGCCACGCAAGTGTTGCATGTATATGTTCCAGTGATTGGAGAGCTACCATTAATGGTTTTCTGAATGAAAGGTTGATTTTCTTTAAATCTAGAGTGGGTAACTAAGTCTTTAATATTCCTGTTCCTTCTATATGCAAACATAGGCTTAGATATTCTATCTTGCTCTTCTGCGCTACTGTTCAAAATGTGCCAATTAGTGGTCACAATATGTCTGACAATATTATTCTAGGTGGAGTGTCTGGTGACACAAACCAGTTGGTCTTTGATATGTTTTGTTTTAGGTACAAGTAAAACATCCCGATCTTAAAAACAAGCCCGTTTATATGATGAGCGGATCAACCTATGGGGGTATCCACGTGCCAGAAATGTACTTTTCAATGTGTTCGCTTGTGTGTCGTAATCAGAAATATTCGAACAATTGCGCCTAAGGCGTAGAAATTGGATGAAGGGAATACCTTCTTTTTGTGCTCAGGGGTGATAACTGTCAAAGTGCAACAAGGTGTTGCGGGCTGTGGGCTTGATAAACAAGTCTATTTCTAATGCGCCATTATTATGTCTAATTAATAAGTCCAAAAATTCCACCTGGTGAATACTAGAATGTGATGTAAACCGAAGGTTATTGTCACATAGATTTAACCATTCTAAGAATTCAACTAGTTTTTGCTCAGTGTCTGTCCAGATGAAGAAAATATCATCGATAAATCTGGCCCAAGTTGATACAGATTCAAAAAGCGGCGCTATTTCATTATAGATGTGAAATGATTCAAAGTGAGACATATAGATATTAGTTACTGACGGGGCCACAGGTCTCCATACACCCACTCGTCACCAGGTGAGCCTCTTGCAGGAGTATTATTGCCACCCTTGCCCCGATCCTTTGGAACTCCCTTCCCCTTGAACTCCCAACCATCACTCTGTACCCACAATTTCGTAAACACCTCAAGGCCCACCTGTTCACAAAGTCTTTTGACTAAATCCCCAACAGCTTCCCCCGTCTTTTAGCCCTGGATCTTGTTAGCTGTAGCGCCAAGAAACCGCAGGTGTATGCGCGCTTTACAAGTAATTTTAAACTCAAACTCAAACTCATTATATGTGCAGGGGAGTCCCTTAAATACTGCATAATTGGTTCCTTTTTCCCTTTCATGCATAAGGCGTTAACATTCCATGTTAGCAACTGAATGGCCTTTTCCCTTGTTCTATCGCTAGACTCTCTGCCTGGACCCTTGCATTTATTGGTGCTATGACTGGCCTCGCTGAGAAGTATGAGTTTTTTTTAATGCTTTTTTCCCTTATACTTACAACCTAATACACCCTCTTGCCCCTGGCCTCCCCCCTGGAAAACCCGTCCCCTCTTTCCTATGAACTTGATGTTAGTCTGTTTCCTTTATGCCACAGGTAGCCCACCATCACTCACTAAAACAAACTTAGTGAACCAATGCCGCCTAACTTCTAACTTCATACAACACCCCCCAAATCTGCCATTGTGCTTATTTAAGTCGACCCTCCATTATACTGTTTATCCTCAATTTTTTCACCTGATACTAATGGACTAGCTACTCTCTTTTTTATGGTTTCCAGTAGGCCATCTGCCTCCCTCTCACTCCTTAAATTATGCATTTTGTTATTGTGCATGACTCTTAAGGATGTCGGAAATTTGGGCTGAGAGGTAGCCCCTATCTGTTTGAATTCTTCTAGGTTGCTTATCCAACTCCCATTGCCTATCTAAAGTAGATCTCTAGAGATCTGATCTAGAACAAAAAAACCTTCACCCTTGACGTCTTCATTTCCAAAGTCTTAGTAAGGATCCTTTCCTTTAATGCATAGGTATGAAAGTTTAGAAGGATCATACGTGGCTTGACCTTGTTTGGATTTCTTCTGAAAGGGTCTGTACACCCTTTAGATATCCTTGATTAATTCTTCCTCACTTTCCTTAATATTAACTCCTTCCTTTATCAAGACAACCACGAAAGCCCCTTCCTTTCCTTCTGGGAAATTCAAAATCTGTAGATTATTCTTTCTTGGGTTGTTTTTCAACTGTTCCAGTTTCTCCCGCATTTCTTGCTCCTATGTCTAATGACCTGAATATCAGCTTTAGTGTTTTTCAACTCTTCCTTCAGCTCCCCTACTGAGTTCTCTAAAGTTGGTGTTTTTATATACAGAAGGTAATTTTTTTCCCCAGGGCTTCACAAAAGCTCCTTATTTCACCCTGGTTCGCATCCGAGACTCCAAATCCTTTTCTGATGTCTGCCAACAGTATTGAAAACATACCGTCTAGTGACCTAAATGAATTCTCTGTATTAATATAATTTTCATTTGGGAGTATTGAAACCAAAGGCAGTGAAAGCTTAACATGGTCTGAGTTTTGAATAGTGTCACCGCTGGAAGTTGTAACTCTTTCCTCTAACGTATCTTGCTTGGCATTCAGACCTATTGGCTTAACTCTTGGTCAACCCCAACCTCCATTTTTGATATATCCCTTTCTGCGGCCATGAGTGCAGATGCTATCTGACCTGTCGACACCTTGCCAACTCTGTTGCTTGTAATCTAATATCCACCACGGGGCAGCACTTTGAAAAAAGACCTATATGAGTGTGTAATTTTCAATTTATGGCACGCCCCTCAGGCTTTTTTTTTACCTTTACCAGACCTGATAGGGCAATCTTTCGACCTACATTTTAATGGCTGAGGAGGGTCAAATGCCTCAATTCTATTATGTATCCCAGGTGTGGGGGATGCAGATGTCGTCTTGAAGGAACAACTATTATTCTTTTCAGTATTGTAAAATGTATAGCTCCCTCACCTTGTCAGCATATTTAGGTCCTGCTCGTCTCTTCCTACCCTAGCCCCCCTACCTTTGCTTGACTCCAGGGGCTCTAGGTTCTTATCACTGGCTCAATCTTATATTCGGTTCTGCTTTTGCCGCTCCCAGAGCTCCACGACTCTCAAACCCTGCTGGAGCACTACCAATAAATAGAGAGAAATAATTAAACGAGATGATTACAGATCCAGAGCCATAGCAGTAACTACTTCAGGATTAGCTTCTGATTACTTCCTTGGAAAATGTGTAATTATCTTTCACTACTTCACGATGATTCCATGACAACTAAATCAATCAATCATGAAATTTATAGAGCGCACTACTCACCCACGAGGGTCTCAACTAGGGGATGGGAACAGATTACTTCACAATGACTCCATGACAACAAGTTGGGGATGAGAGCTGATTACTTCACGATGATTCCATGACAACTAAGGGACGGGAATAGATTACTTCCTGACGACTCCATGGCAACTAGAGGATGGGAGCAGACTATTTCATAATTACATCATGACTAGTTCAGGTGTTGCTTTCATTATTTCATATGTAGTTCACAGTGTGGTTTTATTACTTCAGTATGATTCCATTCTATTAATAATTCAAGTAGATTGTGTTGTACCTTGTGGTAGAAATAAGCACTGGTAGCCGAGTCAATTCTTAACAAGTACCTTTATTCTGTAGCTAGTCCAAGTACATCCAAATGGTACACCAGTACATCAGATAGGTAGTAGTCCAGTACATCCAATAGTCTATGGGTACATCATTGGGGTAGTCCATGTAAACAGGTTATGTAGGTAGCCAAAAGTCAAGCCTTAGTTCCAGGTGACAGCAAACCCCACCAGGAGCCGCAGCCCATCTCTGTCATTCCTCACTCACACAGACACCCAACATTCCATGCATCACTGCATTCCAACATTCTACTCTAAACACACACACAATGGCTGAGCAGCAGGAAGCTGGATAAACTACAAGGAATAAGTGAACTATGCAAGGCATAACAGATTGCTTTTAAGGCGTTCACTGTGGCTGATGAGCCTTTCTCCCAGGGTCATTCCACTAGAATTTAACAACACAGTAATGTACTGTTAAAAAAAGACATACAGGTCCTTAATCAGTGAATGTCAGATACTTGCGTGACATACAGTTGTGGTAATACCACAATTCCACTGAATATATCAGCACAATCTCAACTTGCATCAACCGCAAATGTAGATATCATTTGGGAATAACCAGTGTGTACTTCATTTAAAGATGCATAGTGACCATCAGCTTTCAGTGAACTGAAATGGCCTTATTGCATTTTATTATGAAGCAACAGTGTGTTTCCCTAAATTGAAACAATCATGTGATGGGTAAGGAATTCTTCTATCTGTGTACTAGACGTTTTTGTGCACTTAAAACAATCTTTTTTTTTTTTCAAAAGTTTTTATTTGCATCAAAGGAGCACACAAGGCAAAAATAAACATTTCATTTTTACAAAAGAAAAAAAAGAATATATAACAATTCTCAAGGGCTACATTAGATAATTATATAACATTACTTAGGCCGTAACAAAAATATAGATAAGGTCAAATAAACATAAATTTTAAATAAAGATTATTGAGACATAAATAAACCCCAGATTCTGTCAATTTTTCGTCTAGCCTGTAATCCCCTTGAATCCGCAATAGTGGTTTCCATACTATAAGTTTCCTTGACTAGACTCCACCATTCCAAAACTATTGGTGGATTCTTTTGGATCCAAGCTCTAGCAATAATTAACCTTGCGCAGGTGATTAAGATATTCAAAAGATCTCTAAACATTTCACCCCCGTTGATGCCCACACAAACATCAGTGTGTGAAAGTGAGAAGGGTTGCTCAAGTCTATCAGAGATCACCTTAATTATTCCTTCCCAGTATTCATTAAGATGAGGGCAAGAAAAAAACATGTGTACAATATCCGCACCACTCATATCGCATTTAGAGCATTTCGTTCTGTCAGAATACTTATTATTCGTTGCCCATTTGAGTATCCTTTCAGGGGTATGATATAATTGACAAACAGTTTTAAACATTTGCAATTTTATACTAGAAGATTGAACAGATACATTAAGACTTTTAAGAGATGTAGTAATTAAATCAGTTGGAACACTCACTGCCAGTTTCCTATTCCATTTCTCTGTTAAAGTAGTAACATCGCTGATCCTAAGATCAGACAGAAGCTTATATCCTAAGCTTATGATAGACTTATCTACACCTCTATAGATACAGTCCCATATCTCGGAATCTAATACTGCAGTGAGTTCTAATTTCTTCACCAAGAAGTCTTTAATCTGATAGTATTTAAATCTTGCCAGTTCAGGTATATTATAACAGTATTTCATTTTATCAAATGCCATAAAGCCCTGATGGTCATATAAATCACCCAAAATTCTAATACCGGAATTTAAAAACATTCGACAAGCTGGATCATGAAAAATAACAGGGAAACCGGGATTGCCCCATAAAGGTGTTTTACAATGAAAAAGAGAGATATTGCATTTAACCATAATAGATCGCCAGACACTCACGGTGTCCCGTATAGTCTTAAATTTAACCCTTTTAAAATAATTGGGGTCATTCATCCTATAGAGAAACATATTAGCATCCAGTCCTAGTAGGAACCTGTGAAAATATAAGCATTTATCCATAACTGTCAGACTGCATATCCGAGTCAGAAATGCTGACCAGTAATAAAATTTAAAGTCCGGAAACAACAGTCATCCTTGACTAAAGGGGAGTTTAAGCGATGATACGGCGCGCCGGGCTTTTTTATATCCCCATACAAAACTGCCAATAATACCTTCTAGTCTAATGAAGAAGGAATTATTGACCCGTAGAGGAATCGCTCGAAACAGATACAAAAATTTAGGCAGAATTTTCATTTTTATTAAATTTATTCGACATATCATACTAATTGGCAATTTATGCCATTTCTTAAGTTGCATGGCGGTTTCTTTTATTAAAGGTTCATAATTTAATCCTATGATAGAATCAATATCCGAGAAGATTTTAACACCTAAGTAGGTGGCTGCACTACTTGTTCCAGAAATAGGGGTAATTGGTTGATAATTCATGACAACCTGAGTTTTTGTGGTGTTAAGTCTGTATCCAGAGACAGAGCCGTATGTACCTGCTTCTATTAGAATACACTTAAAACAATCTGTTAAAAGAGGACCAGAGAGAACTACCATCATGTCTACAACCCAGCTAGCTCTACCTTCCTAACCATCGTCCTTTTTCTGACTCAATGTATGTCAGCAGTGATAGGTAGATGGTAACAACAATGGGAGAGGAGCAAGTAGAGAGGCTATGGGTGTTTGTAAGTATGGTCAGAGGATGTTATAGGAGTTCTGAGAAGTGCCAGTGAGTAATATTATTAGTGTGAGAGGGTAACAGATGTGAGCGTTATTGCAATTAACTTTGGGTAAGGAGCAGGCACATTCTAAACTAATGGGTTTGCAAGTTTGTGGTGTTATGCAAGAGTATGGTGTAGTGAAACAGGTGAACAGCATTACAAATGGTTTTGTAAGTGACTAGTGTGAGTAGGGTAAAGAGAATGTAATGAAAGTGGGGATTTTGAGTGGTTAAAATTATATGATGTGAAACACCGATGAGTTGTCAGTGGGTGTCTCACCAGTGGATTTTGGAGGCTGATACGAATAGGTGTTGGAGACTGGTTAAGAATAATATTCAGAGCAACTGAAATGCGAGTGATGATGTATGGATGAGGATATGAACTTTAAGCGGCTGAGAAAAATTGACATGTTGCAAGTGGCTGGTTGGCTGTGAATGGTGCTATGTGGTTGTAGTGAATGAATGATGTGAAAAACTACAACTATTTGTTGTCTGTGAGCAGAGGGTATGAGCAAATGGTACTGTTAGTACCTATTAGCAAGTGGTGGTAAGAGTGGGCTATTAGGTAGTACTGTGAGTGCCAATGCCTTGGGATGAGTGAGTGGCAAGAAATGATGTAATTGGCTGAGTGTTAATCGATATTGTACATGGATGAGCGTTAGTCTGTTGGTGATGGGTAAGTAGTTAGAGTACTATCAAAGTGGCTGTTGGTGAGTAATGCAGAGAATAGTATTCTAAATGGTAGCACAGCACAAATTGTACAATTCTTATTTTGAATTTCTGAATAATCCTGGATCATAAGTGCAAATGATGGTGTCAAGTGCGGATGATGCCCTAGACAGTGTATAAGATGAGAAGATATGCTTAGAGATATTTAGTGGAAGGAGTAGCTATGAATAGGGGTTTGTATAACAAAGGTCCGAGGAACTGGGTTGTGGAGACTGAATGTGCAGAGCAGACTTGAGAAGTGGTTGTGAAGAGCGAGTGGAGCAATGCAACATTGAATTGAGACTATGGAAATTTTGAAGGAAATGTGGTGTGTCGAGGAGATTTGAAGATTAGGGTGAGTGTCTGAAAAGTTTCAGTGCTCCGTCCATCATCTCCTTGTGTTTGAGCAGATTTGAAGAGCACATCAAGCAGCAGTTTCAAGACAAGCATCAGAAATGTAATCAGTCTCACATTTGTTTGAGTCGGAGCTATTGGCATTGTAAATGGCAATGTCTTTTTCCTATGTGCTATGGAACGTATGTATGTGGTGTGTAGTGGAATTATGTATGTTGGATAGGGTTAGTTAGTTGTGTAATGGTGTGGCATGGAATTGTGTGGCGTGGACTGCATTTGTGTAGTGGAATTATGTGGCATGGTGTGCTGTGGAATTATATGGATAGTAAATATGTGGTATTGAGGGTTCTGGAATTATGTGTAGTGGGATTGTGTGTTATGGAGTGGAATTATGTGGAATGGTATTTTGTGTTATGGTTTGGTATGTAGTGGAGTTTAATTATATTGTATGCTGTTAAATTTTGTGTCACATTGTAGAAATGTGTGGTGTGGATAAGATGTATGTGGTGTGTTGTGTAATTGTGTTGAGTTGTATTATGTGCTTTGGTGTCGAATTATGTGGTGTGGATTGCAAAAGTGTGGAGTTGAATTGTGTGGTGGGGAAATGTATGGCTAGATTTACCTGTTTGGTGAGGAAAAAGAAGAAATAGATAGGAGATAAGCTTCAGAGCTGTGTGTTTGGGTGTTAAAAAAACAGTTTGAGCTATTGACGTTGTGAATGTAAATGTCTCTTACCTATATGTTATGGATTAGAGTGGATGTATGTGGTGTGTAGTGCAATTAAGTGGGTTTGATTGGAATGATTAGTTGTGGCATTGTGTAGTATAATTGTGTGATGTAGAGTGGATTTGTGTAGTGGAATTATGAGGCATTATGTGCATTTGTATTATGTGGATAGCAAATATGTGCTTTTGAGTGTATTGGAGTTAGGTGGAGGGGGACTGTGTGCAATGGAGTGTAATTATGGTGAAAAGTATTTTGTGCAGTGGAGCGTTGTGGAGTTTAATTACCTGTTGTGCTGTCGAATTTTATGGTGTGATGTTGAATTTTGTGTTGTGAATTTGATATATGTGGTGTTTAGTGGAATTGTGTTGAGGGGTGGAATAATGTTAGTTTTTTTAATTATGTTGTGTGGAATGGATTTGTGTGGAGTTGAATAGTGTGGCATGGAACAGTGTGGTATAGAGTGAAAATATGTAGAGTGGAAAGATGTGGCATGGTGTGGATTGTTTTTATGTGGCTTGGGATATTGTATAGGCGGATTTATGTGGGGTGTATTTATGTGGTATTGGTAGTGTGTAATTAGGTAGATTTGAATTATGTGGTGTTCAGTGGTATTATGTGGATTGTAATTATATTGCCTGGTGAGGTTGTATGGATTGGCATTGCATTGAGTGGTGTTGCATCGAGTAGCATTAAGTAGGGTGGTGTGGCTTAAAGTGGAGTGCAGTTGCATAGCATTGTATAGAGTCCAGTTGGTTGGAGTGGTGTTGCATATAGCAGAGTGGAACTGTGTGGACAGGAGTGGGGTTGCGAGCAGTGGTGTTGTGTAGAGTGAAGCGGCATTGCAAGAAGTGGCACTGCATGGGTGGCACTACATTGATTGGTGCTTCGTGGAGTGGTGTGGCACAGAGTGGAGTGCAGTTGTGTACAATCGGGAGGCATTGCATAGAGTGGAGTGCAGTTACGTGAAGTGGCTTTGTGTGGAGTGGGATAGAGTGAAGTGGTGTTGCATGGATTGGCACTGTATTGAGTGGTGTTGCATTTAGTGGCATTACATAGAGCTGAGTGGCATGGGGTAGAGTGGAGTGCAGTTGATTGGAGTGGCATGGAGTAAAGCAGAGTGGTGTGGAGTGGGGCAGTGTGGAGTGGGGTGGTGTGGAGTAGGGCAGAGTGGAGTGGGGCAGAGTGGAGTGAAGTAAAGCAGAGTGGAGCAGAAAAGAGCAGTGCAAAGCAGAGTGTAGCGGAGCAAAGTAGAGTGGAGCGGAGTAGATTGGAGTGGAGTAGAGTGGAGCGGAGTAGACTGGAGAGGAGTAGAGTGGAGTGGAGTAGAGTGGAGCAGAGTAGAGTGGAGGGGAGGGGAGTAAAGAAGAGCAGAGCAAAGCAGAGTTGTGTGGAGCAAAGCAGAGTGGCACGGAGCAAAACTGAGTGGCATGGAGCAAAGCTGAGTGGCATAGAGCAAAGCAGAGTGGCATGGAGCACAGCAGAATGGCACTGAGTGAAGCGGAGTGGCACTGAGTGGAGAAAAGCAGAGGGGTGTAAAAACAGAGTACAGTAAAGCAGGGTTGAGTGTAGTAAAAACAGAGTTGAGTAAAGCAGAGTTGAGTGGAGTAAAAACAGAGTGGAGTAATGTAGAGTGGCATGGAGTAAAACATAGTGGAGTACAATAGATAGGCGTTGAGTGGAGTAAAGCAGAGTGGCATAGAGTGTGGTAATGCAGAGTGGTGCAGAGTAGAGTAATGCAGAGTGGTGTGGAGTGATGCAGAGTGCATGGAGTAAAGCAGGGTGGAGTAAAGTAAAGCAGAGAGGAGTAGGGTAAAGCAGAGTGAAGTGGAGTAACTCAGAGTGAAGATGAGTGGAGTAATGCAGAGTGGTGTGGAGTGAAGTAAAGCAGAGTGGCGTAGAGTGAAGTATAGCAGCGTGGAGCACAGTAAAGCAGGGTGGAGTAAAGTAAACAGAGAGGAAGAAGGTAAAGCAGAGTAGAGCAGAGTAAAGCAGAGTGAAGCAGAGTAAAGCAGAGTGGAGCAGAGTGGCTTAGAGTTGAGTGGAGTAAAGAAGACAGGAGTTGAGTGGAGTAAAGTAGAGTGGCATGAAGTAAAGTGGATATAGGTGGTGGTGGCACACGGATGTGAATGTGGAAGAAGGACAGGGTGGAGGACTGAATATATACAATATGGTTCAGGAAATTGGGAATCATGTGAAAAGTGGAACATGGAGAGAGAATTCTGGCTGTGAGATGTGTGTGGTGTAAAGAGGATGTAGAGCCTGCACATAAGATGTGGTGAATTGGTGTGAAGAGAAGCTAGAGGGCAAGTTTGGAGGTTGCACATTAAATGCACCGAGTGGAGAATGCATGTGCACAGTGAAAATACCATATGGAAGCTGAAGAGGGAAGAACTCAGTGGAGAGGAAATGGAGGCTGAGAGCTCACAAATAGGTGAAAAGTATATCTGAAGAATGGAGAGCTTGTCTGGAGGATGAGAGCATATGTATGTACATGGTGGCAAAGTACAGGGAGGGCCCCTCTTCTGGACTCATCAAGAGGCCTGATACCAGTGTTCGCTGCTGAGGGGGCTCCTTAGAGCACAGGCCCCTCACACCGCAGGGGGCTATGTTACGCCACTGTATACTGGGTCAACAAAAAATTTACTTCATGTAGAGTGGATATAAAAGGTGGACCATATATGTTTCTGTATAGGGTGAGAACACGTGTAATCTGCATCATCCATTCATCCACTCTTTCTTCCAACTATTCATCTACCCTGCCTTTAACTCATTCATCCATTCTTACACTGATCCATTCTTTCACTATTCTATCCATCCATCCACTGATCCATCCATTTACCCTTTAACTCATCGATCCATGCTTTCACTCACTCATCTATCCTTTCTCTCATTCATCCAACCATTCATTCACCCTTCTATCCATTCACCTATTGACTCATCCATCATCCTTCCTCCCTTTCACTCACCAATCCTTAAATCCATCCTTTCACTTATTCAGAAATGCATCAATCCACCCGTTTAGTATTCCATCCACCATTTCACTCACCTATCCATTACCTGTTCACTCATTCATCCTTTCACTCACCCATCCTTTCTTTCATTCACCATTTCACCCAGCCATCCATCTATCTTTCCTTTCACTCATTCATCCATTCTTTCAATCATCCAAACACTCTTTCAACCAGTCATCCATCCAGCTGTTCACTCTATTCATCCACCATCAATTTACCCGTTCACCCCATTTATCCATTCTCTCATCATCCATCCATCCTTTAACAAATACAGCAATCCATTAATCCACCCTTTCACTCATTCATCAATGCATCCATCTATGCAAACCTTCACTCACTCACCTATCTGTCATTTCACTCACTTACCTTGAAGGCAGAAAAAGCCATCAAAAACCCCACCCCTACTGTTGTTGCTAGGGGGCGGGGACAGATCGGCAAGGTTGGTTGCAGGGCAGCCTTTATCCATTTCATTTCAACTAACTTTATCGAACACATAAATGTAACAAGAAGAGGGCAAACTGATTCAGTTCCTAAGGTGTTGCCTATGTGCGTTTGCTTGACATTTTATTGCCTTATGTGTGACACTTTAAGTGACACTATGGCAAGCGGAAGCAAAAGTAACTCTTGCTCTGCCGTGCACACAAACCTAACGTGAGCTGTCTGGAATTGCCTGTGAGCGCTAGCATTCCTTTACATAGGAGTTTACCTCGGAGCTCTGAACCCTGTGCTGCACTATGATATCAAAGTCCCTTGTCACTGCAAGAGGGAATGGCTTTATTTTCTCCAGTGACGCTTCCTGCTCCGGATATCTGCAAATAATTACTCCAAGCCCAGTAGTGTGTGCCTCCCGGGCCATGCCTCTTCTGATGGAGGGCTCTTTTCCCTGTGAGGTCACCGTGGTCAGCTAGCGAGAGTGTGCTTTCTACTCAGATTTTTGGAGGTTGCTTGGACTTTATAATTGATTGACCGTTATAGTGCACCTAGCCTTTTCATAGCAGCAGCAAATCAATAGAATGCAAAAAACAAAACACAGCAACATGTGAAATATTACGAACTACTGCATCTCTATACGATTCTGCTGTCCAAATTGTAAACAAAAAAGGCAAACTAGATGTCATTTATTTTACAAATATTAGTAGTTTAGCAAGATGCGGCCCATTGGCACCAGCTGGCAAAATAAACAAATAGGGCTGAATCTCAAAACATATTTGAGCGGCACTAAAACATGTTATTGGCTGTAATTAATGCAGTGTTTGCTAGCCATCTTTCATAATCTTTTATATTAGAAAAAACTGATTTATTTTCCAAGGTCATGTGGAACAAGGAGGCTTGTACATATCTGTTGTGTTGCATTTTCTAGGAGTGGTGATATGTTATGTTCTTTGTACTGTTGTGTTTTTGTTGTTCATTATTGCATTGTTTTGTTGTATTTTGTTTTTATGTTGAGTTCTGCTTTGATTGTTATGTCGTGCAGTGCAATTGTTTTGTTTTGGTTGTGTTATGTTGCTTTTTGTTATATTATTGTGTTTAATTCTGTTGTTTGCTTTGAGAAATTCTAATACATTTGTTTAAAATAATTCCCAGTGACAAACAGACATTTGCCCCGTTCTAATGAGGTAAAATAGCTCTACTCAATTAGTCAACTATTGAATTGAATTGAATATTGATTTATATAGCGTGATTGCTGCCCAATGGGCGTCCAATCGCTTGAAACTATTCAAGACATCAGCCCAAATGTGTGGCCAAGACCGGTCTTAAATTAGCATGTCAATGCACACTTTATGTAGTATGGCTAAGGATATCTTGATTAATACTGATAGACTTAGGACTAGATCATTACATTATAAATGTGCAAACAGCATTAAGCTGATGTATTTTGAGCTACTACATTAAACTACAAAAAACAATGTGTAGGTTCTTGCATATTAGGTTTGAAAACGGCCAAGTAAGCATATTATCAGTGAGAAACATGTTTATCTAACTGTACATTAAAAATATTGACTTTATTTTAGAGCCTACAGGTGCATTCTTGAAGTGTAGGAAAGGACCAACTTTTGTGTAGTGTGCCCTCAGATTTTTGCATAAACTCTGAGTACTTTATCCCTGCTAGCCAGCGATAGAGTGCCTGTGCCGCTCACTTCAATATGATGAAACTGGTTTACTCCTAATTGCCGTTCACCGCACAGTGGCGGTGTGAAACATGGCTTCAGGCCTACCATTGTGGCCTGACTAATGTAGCTTTTGAACTGCAATTGGACCTGTCAGAATAAACCCTTCTGATGGATCAAATCTTCCCTTTCAATCAATCAATCAAGGTTGTTAAAACGCAACTGCACACCCTTGAGGGTCTCAAGGTGCTGGGGGTAAGGTGGACGGATCAGTTGAGTGCTGGAGTCACACAAAAAGCCAGGTCTTGAGGTCCTTCCTGAACTGGGGCAAAGTGGGATATTGCTGGAGGTAGAGGGGGAGGGTGTTCCAGGCTTTGGCTGATAGGCAGGAGAAGGACTTTCCGCCTGTTCTAGTCTTGCTTATACGTGGAATGGTGGCCAGTGAGAGCTGGGCTGATTAGAGGTGTCTTTTGGGTGCGTGGAAGAAGAGGTGGCTGGTCAGGTATGTGAGTCTGGTGTTGTGAAGGAACTTGTATGCGTGGGTAAGGAGTTTGAAGCTTATTCGTCCTTTGACTGGAAGCCAGTGGAGATTGCGAAGGTGTTGGGTGATGTGACTGCGATGGGGGGTGTTTAGGACCAGTCTGGCTGCCACGTCCTGGACAGTCTGGAGTTTACAAAAGAGTTTCTTGTTGACTCTGGCATGAAGAGCGTTGCTTTAGTCCAGTCTCGTGATGATGAGTGCATGCATGACAGTTTGGATCCATCTGAAAGTCTTTCGAAGCATGCGGAGGGAGTTGAAGCTGGTCGAGGAGATGACGTTGATCTGGCAGGTCATTGTGAGGGATGAGTCTAGTATGATGCCGAGGTTTTGTGGGTGGTCCGTCGGGGTGAGGGAATTTCCTAGGGTGGAGGGCCACCAGGAGTCGTTCCATGTAGAAGGAGCGAAGCCAAGGAAGAGGACTTCTATCTTTTCTGAGTTGAGTTTCAGGCAACTGTTCTTCATCCAGGTGGTGGCGCCTTTCATCCCTTCTTGGAAGTTGTGTCTGGTGATGTTGAGTTTGTTGGTGAGGGAGAGGATCAACTGGGTGTTGTTGGCATATGAGACGGTGTTGAGCCCGTTGTTCCGGATGATGGTTGCGAGTGGGGCCATGTAGTTGTTGAAGAGGGTGGGGCTGAGAGAGGAGCCCTGAGGCACTCCACAGTTGGTCTCTGTCAGTTTTGAAAGATAGGGAGAGAGTCTGACCTGCTGAGTTCTGCCGGTGAGGAAGGATAGGATCCAGTTCAAGGGCCTTGCAGTGGATGCCGGCGTTGTGGAGTCTGGCGGCTAGGGTGCGGTGGGAGACCTTGTTGAATGTAGTCAAGAAGTCCACGAGAATGAGGGCTGCTGCTTTTTCATAGTTGAGGAGTGAGCGGATGCCATCAGTTGCTTTTTTTTTTTTTAAAATATTTTTATTGAAAGAATTTTTCCCCCCTTTTTTCCTTATAACATGAGCAGGGCACAATAGAATACACAATCATAGAACACAAATTCATATATATAAAATAAAAAGCCATAGAACACAAAATCGTACATAAATATTCAAATACTCAAATAATAATCAGAAAAACAAATTCTTCATCTTTCAACATTCGGTTCCTGACTTCCAC
The DNA here is from genome assembly GCF_964263255.1 of Lissotriton vulgaris. Lineage (NCBI taxonomy): Eukaryota > Metazoa > Chordata > Amphibia > Caudata > Salamandridae > Lissotriton > Lissotriton vulgaris. The sequence goes on along the minus strand of NC_141694.1, from coordinate 1,137,005,057 downwards.
CAAATAAGAGGACCCCAAATTTGCATACCCAATTTCTTACCCTTTTTTCCCTTCCTAGCATAAATAGCAGTTTCCAGTTTTTGTACTGATAATACTTTACCCAACCATTGATGGTATGAAGGAGGATTTGGGTTAAGCCAAGCCGAGGCCACTAACAATCTAAGAATCGCCATTGCTACAAATATAACGTTTTTACAATTTGAGTGTCCATCAAGACTGACCCCCAATAACATAACAGCTGGGTTTAGCTCTATTGTTGTTAATAGTGCATTCTGAAAAAAATTCTCAATGTCCTGTTTCAGCTTATCTAGGTGTGGACAGACCGAAAAAATATGTATGAGGTCCGCCTCTGTACTGCCACACCTAAAACAAGTAGTTTCGGATAAACACCCCCATTGAGCAATTTTCCCAGGTGTGTAATACGAATGATATAAAATCTTATAATGCTGGGCCTGAAGAGACGATGAACACAACATTTTGCTTCCCATTTCTAATGTTTCAGTAAAGATATCCCTAGCTATATCCAAGTCTACAGACCATTTATCTATCCATTTCTCCAGATCATCTTTCTTTAGTTTTGTCATTTCCAAATAGAACCTCTTTATAGTACAATCAGAGCCATCTTCTATAAGATCCATCATTATAGTTCTTTCAAAGCCCAATGATCCCCCTTTTTTATTCGATATACAACTTCTTATTTGGAGGTATTTAAAAAAATGTTTTGTGTTCAACGTATATCTATCTTGCAATTCCGTAAATTGTAATATGCTGTAACCGCCCAACATATCCCCGATCTTTGTTAACCCCGCCTCTCCCATTCTTGAAATACAGCTCCTGAGAAAACCATGCTAGATAGGGAAGGGTTATTTTTAAATCTAGTGTATGCATTATACTTCCCAATTCCAACCTTTTTTGGAGAATCCTTTCCATATATTATAAGCAGCCATTATTGTCTTGGATCGTGTTCTTTTGAAATAACTTTCCTTCGTGAATCTCAGGAATACATTTTCAGCGTTTCTACCCAAGACCAAACCGTAGATAGCGACCGAACCAATCTTGTCCCAACCATCCACCTCAGCCCCTCCAATCAATCCCACCATATTTTGCAGTGCTGCAGCCCAATAATACAACTTTAAATCCGGTAGTGACCAGCCCCCTCTTTCCCGCGGTAGCGACATATACCTCAATGCCCTCCGTGTCTTACCTTTAGCCCAAATAAAACGATTAATCATCTGTTCACAAATTTTGAACCATTTGTTGTCGACTAAAAGTGGTACTGCCCTAAAGATATACAAAAATTTTGGCAAAACCAGCATCTTAATGATGTTAACTCGTCCTACTAGCGACAGGTGGAGATTCTCATATCGGTCCAAGTCTTTCTTTACTTTATCTATTATTGGGACAATATTTTTTTCCACCAAGGTATTTAAGTCCGCTGATATACTGATTCCTAAATACAACCCTGCCTGGACCACTCGATTATCATCGCAAAAGGTCACTGAATTTTTAATAATCTGGGTCTTTGAAGTATTCAGGGCATAGCCCGAAACTTGCCCAAATCTGCGAGCCTCTGCCTCTACCAGCTCGGTCGTTTCCGTGGGGTTTGATGTTAACACCGCCACATCATCAGCGTGGGCAAGTATCTTACAAGGTCCCAATGATGTGTGTAACGGGGTGATTTCTGGACATGATTCTATCCTACGAATTAATGGATCCATCCATATACATGGCAATTAGCAGCGGAGAACATGGGCACCCCTGCTGTGTACCTCTTTTAATCGTAAATTGTCCCGTGATACCCCCATTAACTCTTAGGGCAGTGACCGGTTCCTTATACAAAGTCTGTAAAGCTTTCACGAAACCACCCTTAAACCCAGCTCTTATTAGGGTATGCCACAGATAGTCCCAGGAGACCCGATCGAATGCTTTTTCAGCATCCAGCAACATTACTGCCATCGGATCTCCTGTGACCTCGGTGGCATCAAACAAGGGTATGACTTTCCTAGTGTGATGAGTCGTCCCTCTTCCGGGGATAAAGCTGTGTTGGTTACTGCTAACTAGGGTGCTTATTACTCCAGCAAATCTCGTTGCCAGAGCTTTCGAGTATATTTTGGTGTCATTGTTCATCAACGTAATTGGTCGATAGGACCCTGGCTCAGTCGCCGGCTTCCCTTTTTTTAGTATTAAGACTATGGGATAGACTTGCCCATCTGGGCAGCTTGGATCATTTTGCTTAAATCCTGCCCTAAACTTCCCCAAAAAGTTTTGTAAAACTCTAAGGGTAGCTGGTCCGGGCTAGCAGCCTTTCCTGAGGGGAGATTGCCCATAGCTTCTTTTATCTCAAGATGGTCCAACAAGTTCTCTAATCCTTCTGCATCTTCGGTAGAGATCCTCTCAACTGGGATATTCTGAAGGTATTCACTTATCTCTTCAGCACTACTGGGGTGTTGGGCGTCATATAGTGTCTGATAGAATTTCCTAAACACTTCTCTAATTTCCTCAGAGTCTGAGTGTAATCTTCCATTTTCATCCCTGATCTCCCTGACAGTCCCATCTGCCACTTTCTGTCTGGTGCGCATAGCAAGAACATGTCCAACTTTTTCGCTAAACTCGTAGCACCTCTCCCTTCTACTAGTATAGTATTGTGCTGCCTTTTTTGCCAGGTCCTCTTCAGCTTCACTTTTTACTTTCATTAAGTCTATAATATATTGTTCAGTTGGTTCACCTCTTATGACACAATTATTAAGCTGTTCCTCTGCCTCTGATACGGCTCTCTCTATCTCACTTTGCCGGAGTCGTTCTACTTTCCATTTATAAGCACTATAGCTGCATGTCTCTCCCCGAGCACCCGGCTTAAAAGCATCCCATATGACTCCCACCGAAGCACTCCCTCTATTATTTTCAAAAAACTCACTGATCCATTTGGACATATGTGATATATAGTCATTATCCAAGAGGAGACCTCTTTCAAATATCCAAACCCTACTTAATCTTGTTCTCCCTTCTAACTTCATCGTCAATACTAGGGGATTGTGATCACTAAAAATTTGTGGGAGCCTATCAATTTTAACTCTGGTCATTAGATCATTAGAAATCAAGAAGTAATTTAATCTGACACAGATATGGTGTGCTGCAGAGTAATATGTAAAGCCTTTTTGTTCCGATCTAATTGTGCCCCAGACATCTCGCAAGTTATTATTTTCTAAAAGATCCAACAGAGCTTTATGTACTCTTTTCTTCCTACCTTTATAGCTTCTAGTGAAGCCTACTCCCAATCCCTCTGCCCCATTAATGTTTAAGTCGCCTCCTATAGTAACCTGAGGGGGCCAAGCTGCTAGCTCAGAATCTAAGAACTGTAGAATTTCTGGATCATCCTGGGTTGAACCGTACACCGCCACTAATGTTGTCCATACTCCTTCTATCAAGATCTCAACCATAGCCCACCTACCCCATTGATCTTCTAATTTTTTCCCAATTACCACATTTTTACTCCTTGAAAAAATAGCTACCCCTCTGTTTTTTGTCCCTTGCTTGGATCTTACTAATAAATGAAACCCCAACTGATTGAGACAGAACTCCTGGGTGCTCATTATGTGTGTCTCTTGCAGGAATACATAGTCTACGTTCATCTGTTGCAAACAAACTCCTATCTTTTGTCTCTTTTGGATATCGTTTAGGCCACATACATTCCACGTTACGAATCTAAGAGACATGTCTAATTTTTGAGGGACTATCAGCTACCTGTTCACTTTTATTTATCGAGCTATCAGATTCGTTCTTCGCTTTGTCTGTTACGCGGATATCACAGATTACACAAATGTTCGCGATCCCTTCAATATAATACCCATTCTCATGCATTCGTTCCAGAATGTGTTCTTCATGGTCCCAACATATTCCAATGCCCTTGTGCCCTGCCCTTGTTCCCTCCCTCCCCCACCCCAGACAGCCCTCCCACAGAAACCCACCCCCCCTACAGGTAAATAGGGGACCTATGTCTGGCCGACATTGCCTACAGGATGTCGCACCCTCCCTGCCCTGATTTTCTTAAACCAAAAAAATGCTACTCAAGGTGCTCTCCCCAAAATAGTGTAAAACCCTGACCACCAGTCTAAGACTAATGATACCTACCAGAACATCAATACAAGCCTACAAATCTCCGAGACCCAGAAAAAATAAAAATATACACTCTTAACCCATGATCCGAGGATTTAAACATACAATAACATTCTACTATTCCATAATATTGTTAATCTCTCTCTTTTTTTTACTTTTTACGGGAAATGTCTCTAATAGCAACAGCTTGTGCGTCATGCCCCACAAGATCCTTATGGTGAGACTTATGTTGGCCTCTAGTTTCACGTAAAAAGCTGAGGTACTCTTGTGCCATGATTTCAGATTAGAAAACTTTAAAGTTTCCATTTAAACCAACCTTCAGTCGTGCTGGAAACATGAGATAAGCCTCACAACCTATGTTCTGGAAGGGGGTGATGAGTTGCCTCATCCGCCACGTCTTTCCACGATGGTGTGGCAGAAGTCAGGGCGGGCAAAAAATTCAACATCCTTATAGGTGCGCTTAGCTTGGGGCTTTGCCTTGCTGATTATCTCTTCACGCAAAAGGAAATTCCCGACATAGAACAATATCGCGCGGGGCTTGCCCTGTGTCTCCTTCCGTGTCATCGGAAATCGATGTGCTCTTTGTACCTCATGCTCCCAATCCCATGAAGACAGCTCTAGGAAGGCTCCTTTTAATAATTCAACAACAAAGCCCCGTACATCGCCTCCTCCTTTCCCTCCTGAATCCCAAGTAATCTGACATTATTGCGCCTTTGTCTGTTTTCAAAATCCTCTAGTTTCCAGAGCATGTCTGCCGTTGTCTTATCCTGGTCTCTACTAGCATCCTGCATTTTGATGCAATCATCCTCCAGTTTTCCCATTCTGACCTCCACCTCAGACACTCTCCCAACCATTTCTTCATACATTTTATTGACTTTATGCAAAGAAGATTGTATTTTTTTGTTTGCATGTCTGGCCCTCCTACTTGCTTTCTGACTCTCAGCACGAGCCTACCTTGTATTTGCTTTAAAGTAGAGAATAAGACTTCAAAATTGGAGGCACCCCCCTCAGATCCCTGAGAAATGGCCTCATGAGTTCCTTAATCTGCATTCTCAAGCTCCCCCATAGATGGTGCACCGCTCTCCAAATTATTGTCCCAGTCAAGTTTCTTTACAACTGATTTTGCAGGGGCACCACGAGATACTCTAACCAGAGTCTTATGCCTAGGATGTCATCAGTTGCAGTGTGTATGGCAGTCTTGGTGCTGTGATTGCTTCGTAATGTGGATTGGGAGATGTCCAGGATGTCTTTAGCTTCCATGAAGTTTGCTATTTGTGAAGGGAAGCAGGTATATGGGCCTGAAGTTCTTGAGACCCATCGGGGTCACAGAGGGTTTCTTCTGGAGGGGGTTGACTTAGGCATGTTTCCAGTCGTCGGAGAAGGTGGCGGTCTCGAAGGAGCAGTTGATCATCGAACGTAGTTCAGGTGTGATGGCAGATGCAGCTTTGTAGAAGATGTGGTTTGGGCAGGGGTGTGAGGGTACTCTGGAGTGGATGCTTTTGTTTTCTGTTGTAAGCGGAATCCATTTGAGCAGGGTCTGCTGGGTGGCGTCACATGAGGGGGAGCTGGAGTGGTGAGGTCGTCTTGGTTGTTGAAGTTGCCGTAGATCATCTTGATATTGTGGAAGAAGGTGCTGAGTCTGTTGCAGAGGTCTTGGGAGGGTGGGATGTCTGTTGTTTTGCTGCAAGGTTTGGCAAATTCCTTGATAATGCAGAATAGTTTTTTGGTGTTGTGTGCGTAGGTGAGGATTCTGTCTTGAAGCGATTCTTTCCTCGTGGATTTAATGCGTTGCTGATGTGTGGGGGTGGCTGCTTTGTAGGCGGCGTGTGTTTCCGGGGTTTTGTTGTTCTTTCATGTCTTTTTGAGTCATCAACAGGAGCGCCTGGAATCTTGGAGTGCAGGGGTGAAACAGCTCTTTCTTGATATGTCTAATGGTGGCTTTCTTGAGGGGGGCAAGGGTGTCGGCGCAGTTCACGATCCAGCAGTGGAGGGTGCATGCTGCTGTGTTTGTGTCTGATGTAGTCGGTGGTGGGGTGCTTATGAGGGTGGAGGTGAACTGGTCTTTGGTGACTTTGTTCAAGCTTCTGCAGGACAGGCGGTGTGTTTGCTTGTGCATGGTGTTTTTTTTTAGGCGAAGTGGATGCAGTGGTGATCTGTCCAGAGGAGTTCTGTGGTGTGGCTGTAGGAGACAATGTTTCCTCAGGTTAATATGGGGTCAAGTGTGTGTCCCACTGTGTGCATTAGGGCAATGACTAGTTGTTTCAATCCGATGTTGGCGGGGTTCTCTGGGAGGGAGGCGGTATTCAAGTTGTTGTGGTTATCCAGGTGGAAGTTTAGGTCTCTGAGTAGGATGTAGTCTGTGGATAAGAGGGAGTGGGGTGTAATGAGGTTGGTGATGGTGTCAATAAAGGGAGAGTAGGGGAAGGGGGTGACCTTTAGATGATGGTTCAGCGGACAGTCATTTTGGGGTTGGTCCGGATCTGGAAGTGGAGCTGCTCCATGAGAGTCACTGTGTCATCCAGGGGGTGGTCATGCAGAGAATGCTTTTCTGAACAACAGCAATGCCTCCTCCTGGATGGGTGGGCAGGCCCTTGTGCAAGATTTTGTATTTGTCAGGAATGGCAGTGGCGATCTCAGGTGCAGATTTGGTATTGGTCTAGGTTTCCGTGAGGAAGACGACGTCGGGCGAGTAGGTGTTGAGGAGTCCCAGATTTCTATGGCGTGCTTGTGTAGGGATTGCACTTTTAGGAGGATGCATCAGAACTTGATGGCCGCTCTAAAGAATATACCATAAGACAAGAGTTCTATAGTTGCCCTTAGGAAAGAATATAAATGAGCTAATAATGCACGCTAGTCAGATATCAAAAATGATGCTCTGAACGAATTGACGTAATAAAAATAGTGCCAAGTTTTGGAATGTTGTGAATAGACCATTCTTCTCGGACAAGAATGGTAGTTTGTTGGAGTGTAATATCCCTGAAAAGGGCTAGTTTAATCAATTTAAAAATGTATATTGGGACCAGGGTGTTTTGGAACCCGGGAGTTCACCATATGTTGGTAGGAAATATTCCCTTGTCTTTACAGAGAGTAAAATAGCAGTGGTTATAGACCAACTGTCGAGGAATAAAGCCCCTGGTCCGGACGGCGTCCCTGCTGATCTATATAAAGCTGATATAGCCGTATGGTCTAATTTACTAGCTAATGTTTTTAATAAAGCCTGTGAATTAGGTTTACCCCAATGTTGGTCACAATCGGTAATAATTCCAGTTTGTAAAAAAATGGGAATAGAGTTGATCCGCAATTGTTAGAACTGGGGGATTCTAGTTGGCAATGGTATACACCTTTGGCCAAATAGGGAGCCTTGCTTCTAAGTCAGGGAAAGGAGATTACACTACCGGATAACCCCTGCTCACCACCTTAGTAGCTTGGCACGAGCAGACAGGCTTATCTCAGAGGCAATGTGTTAAGCATTTGTGAAAACACACAGTAATACAGTGAAAACACTACAGATGGACACCACACAGGTTTTATAAAAATAAGTATTCTTTATAAAGACTTAACACAAGACCACAAATGACAAAAATCCACAATACTGTTTTTAAAATTGACTTAAAGATGGTAGAAGTTACTTAATTCAAGTTGATGATGAATGTGACAAAATTCTCACAAAAGTACCTGGATGCGTAACGCAAAACAAACAAAAGGTTCGCAGGAAGGGAGAGAAGCCAGTTCCTTGATTCGGGGGAGACAATGCATCATGCCTCAATGCTTGCGCAAAGTAGGGGATGCATCTTGGTCCTTACCGGAGAGGAGGTGATGGGTAGATTCTCGTGATGCATTCCGGTTGCGATGTGACAAGATGGCGCCTCAATGCGATGCAACAATCCGGTGCAATGTGATAAGATGGCGCCCTTGATGCGACGACGTGAAGACGATGCATGCATGCCCGGCATCCGTGCGGCACACTCTGTAGGTTTGGAGCCACGACAGGCCCTGCAACACTCTTCTCCAGTGCTGCGACAGCAACTTTGCGGTGGCGACTCTGCTTCTCCGGTGATGCGTCGAGTAACAGCTTTGACAAAGGCACGCTTCTCTGATGATGCGGCGGCAAACTCTGCAGCGATGACACACTTCACCGGCGATGTGGTGGCAACAGCTGCAACTGCGACACGCTTCTTCTCGATGCCTCCGCTTCCAGATCCCAGCGACACGCAGGCTTCTGCAGACAGAATTCCCAGCAAGGAAATTCATAGGGGAGCTGGTAGTGAAGTGTTTTGTCCCTGAGACTTCAGCAGGAGGCAAGCACAAGTTCACGCCCTTGGAGTAATATTCTGTAAGATCATGAAAGTTCTGTAAAAGTTCCTTCTCCTTTCCTTGGCAATAAAGAAACCACTGCAGGCAAACCCAGCAACACAGCACACTGTCTGGGCGGCAGTCCAAACTCCTGCAGCTTTCTTGGTTCTTCTCCTTGGCAAAAGGTTTGTCTTCCCAGGAGTGATCTAACTTCTTGGGGTCTGAGTCCCCATATTTATACTCATATTCTCTTTGTTCTCTGAAGGCAGAGAGGCCTCTGCCTAGTCCAAACCAGTTTTGGTCAGTCCTGAAGCACTTTGTTGACAATACTCCTTCTTTCCTTTCACAGAGTAGGCCAGGGATATCAGACAAACCACAGGAGGTGGAGCCAGCATTGTGGAGGGAAAACACAGCCCTATTCAGGTCCCAGGTGCAACTCCTCCCTCCCATCTGCATGCAGATCTCTCTATTAGCCCTGTGCTGACTTACCCTGTCTCCTGGAATACCCCAACCCTTGTCATTCAAACTCCAGACAAGGAATACACAATCTAGCAGAGGCAGGCTTGGATAGTTAGGCAAGAAAATACCTACTTTATAAAAGAGTTATTTCAAACACAGAATGTTAAAACCAGTTCAGGCATTCTAAACTTGAATTTCTACCTTGTTCTCTGAGTCGGTTAGGATTATAAGATGTTTTAGTCAAACTGCCCATTCTGGCCTATGTGGAACAGGTACCCTTGCAATAGTAAAAAATCGAAAATGGCAGTAATTCACTATTAGGACAGGCCACACACAACAGGGCATGTCCTACCTTATACTTACAATGCACCCTGCCCTTGGCCCTACCTTTGGGGTGTCTGATATGCACAAAAGGGAAGGTTTAGGGCCTGGCAAGTGGGTATACTTGCCAAGTGGACATCCCAGTCACAGACTGCATACAGGCTCTGCAATGGCAGGCCTGAGACACACTTTGCAAGCTGCTTCTGTGAGTGGCACAACCAGTGCTGCAAGCCCACCAGCTTACCTCGAAACCGGTCCGGTCCTCGGATGCTTGATTCCGTTCTGGGAAGGACATGGCTTTTGTAGTTCGGACTGGACTGTTCCCATGGGGCACAGGGTCAGAGCTGATTTGCATTTCGCCATTGTCTAACCCAGGGTGGTGTGGAGTGCAAAAAAAACGATGGATTTGGGCCCAGATCTTTGGACTGGGGTGAATGTGTGACATTGATCCACATTCTGTCCATCACCTGTTTTGTTTGCAAGCCCACCAGCAACATTTGATTTACAAGCCCTTGGGCACACATATTGCACTGTACTAGGGTCTGACAAGTAAATTAAGTAACCCAATCATGGAGTCACTAATCAATACTTCAATTTAACATAGGGAGCACTTGCACTGTGGCACTGAATAGCAGTGGCACACTGCCCTAAATATCTAACCAGCAAAACAGATCAAAAACAGAGGAGACAATCATTAAAAAATGGAAGGGAGAATCACGCCAATGATACCAGGTCTAACAGCGATGCTACAGGCCAATTTCATTGATAGATTCAGCCGTGAAGGCTCTAGGTAGAGTGGTTTTAAGTAAACTTACTGAGTGGCTAAATGATGTTAATATCCTCTCTAATCAACAGTATGGATTTAGGAAAGGGAGTGGAACAACGGATCAGTGCCTAAATCTGCTTCTATTTGCTAGAAAATACACGGTTGCGAAGAAAGGTTCACTTCATTTGGCATTTATGGATCTTTGTTCAGCCTTTGACCATGTTAATAGATCAAAATTGCGGCATCTGTTATTAAAATTAGGTTTAGATGAAAATATAGTAGATTTTTTTGCGGATCTGCTTCAGGACCTTACAGCCACGGTTAGATTTGACCAAAAAGGTAACCTTACACGTAGTATCCGCATTATCAAAGGGGTGAGACAGGGATGCATCCTAGCCCCATTATTATTTACTTTACATATTAATAATTTAGATATGGTTTTAATGGGTGCTAGTTTGGATATTCCTCAGGTAGGAGAGCGGTTAATCCCATCTCTCCTATACGCATATGATGCTGCCCTATTAGCCAGAACAACAGTTGGCCTACAGCATCTTTTAACATAATTTTCCGGTTTTATGATGTCTCTGGATTTGGATGCTAATCTCTTAAAGTCTTACACTATGGTTATGGGGGTTAAACCCAAGACATATAAAACTCACTATTGTGAAGGGAATGAATATAATAGCACAGGTGTTGTCGTTTTTATAATTAGGATTGTTATTCGACGAGGGAGGTACATGGGTTCCCCAAATGAAAGCCAAAAGAAATGCAATTGCTAGATCTACGGTCCTAGATTTGGATTGAAGACTATGTATGTCATGTTAAATATCTACATGACACATATGCATGGCTATAGCAAACCGTGGCTCAGATCTATGGGGATATAGAGAAGTGGGCGACATCCAAATAGTGGAAAATACATTTTTATGGAGTCTTTTATCTGTGCCACAATCTACACCTACCTATGTAATCCATCAAGAAACAGGTTTATGTTCAATATCAGACACTATAGATGTGGCTCCTCTACTTAAATGGATACGTGTTTGGACTAACCCGGAGCTTTGGATGAACCACGATATTATCCGTCATTGTTTAGCCCTTGATCGATCAAATAGTATTCCTTGGTTAAGTTACTTTAAAAGGACTCCATTTTATTTGGGGAGGCCAGGGTTATTTAGCTCGTCAGAGAAATTGCCAAAGGTGGACAGGAGTCGGGCTAAAAGTATGTACATGAAATTATCAGAAATGGATAGAGAGGCTGTAAAATTAACTAAGCCCCGTGTGCAGGTGCATCAGTTGCTATCGACCTCACAAACAATTGAACCATATTTAAATATAGTTACAAACCCCCATCATTGCTTCCTTTTGGTGAGATTCAGATTGAATCAATTACATCTACTTCTTGCGAAACCAATGGGATGGCACAAGACTGAGGATCTGAATGTTTGTACGTGTGATAACTTCTCTACTCAGTACTCAAAGCACTTTGGGCCCGATGTAGGTAAACTCCAATTTACCACTTCTTAAATACCGAATCATACCGATTCGGTATTTAAGAAGTGGTAAATTGGAGGGGGGGAGATGTGGGTATTTCAGAATCGGTAAATGCCGAATCTGTAAGATTCGGTATTTACCGATTCTGTAAATACCAAATCGGTATCCCCCATTGATTCCTATGGGCCTTGAAGCCCATAGGAATCAATGTGCATTACCGAATCGGTATTTACCGATTCAGTAATTACCGATTTCTGCAAGGGTGCAGGGGGTGTCACTTTGACACCCTCTAGCACCCCCAATACTGGCTTGTGTGCCATGTGGCACACAGACATGCCCTAAGGGCATGTCTGTCTGTCACATGGCATAGGTGTGCATGCACACATGTGCATGCACACCTGGATTCGGTATTTTAACACCCAATTGGATTGGGTGTTAAAATACCGAATCTGAAGGGCCTGTGGGACTGAAAGTAGTCCCATCTACATCCCGATTTTTAAAAATCGGTAAACTTACCGATTCGGTATTTTGCCGATTCGGTAATTTTACCGAATCAGTAAAATACCGAATCGGAGAAAAAAAGGTCCCCTACATCTCAAAAGGCCAAATACCGGTCGGAAACGGTCGAATTCGGCCGTTTCCGACCGGTATTGGCCACCTACATCGGGCCCTTAGTCTTCTTCTCTGAGCACATACAAAATTGGTTTATTTTAACAATTTTTAAAGATAACTGTTTTATACAGCTGATACCTGCTTTTATATATTTGCAAATGTTGACCAATGCTTGGACATTTTTTAATATAGCACGTTTTTTGACAGCAGCAGTTAGAATACAGAAAAAAAGAAGGACCCGTATTAATGAGTATAATTTAAATTTAATGAATTTTGTGTTAATCATGTTTCTGTAATTTTTTCAAGGGAAAATTCTATTGTAATTTGTATTGTAGTATGCTTTTATGGTTTTAGATAACCGAATAAAGTGAATTTGACTGACTGAGGAGGATGCAGTTGAGAGGTTTGTGAGCAGTGATGTCCAGTAGATTGGGAGATGGTGCTGGGGTACGGAGGTGAGTGAAGGTGTGGCGGCAGTGTAGATAGGAGAGAGGGCCGTGGGTGTTCAGTATCGAGAGTTGGCAGTTGTTGTTGTGTCCGTGGTTAAGATTGTAGAGGGTGCTGTAGGTGTAGCCGTGGTGGGTCAGAGGACCAGGGTCCCTGGCGCTGATTGCGGTCGGGTAGGGGATGGGCACAGGCGGGCTTGCCTTAGGTGTGCCTTCATTTAAATATGAATAAGTTACCACTATGTAGGCCCTCAAGCCCATAAGTCAGGCTGCATGGGATTTAAAAGTAGGATGGCCTCTCACCTTTTAAAGACTCTGATGCTGTCACCAGCTGTGTGCAGCGCTTTACAAACAATACATGCATATGGTACCTACAACACACATTGCTGTGTATGAACTTTCACGGTCATGCCTCCCTCTCGCAGAAATTTAAAGTAAAGGAGAGGAAGTGTACAAGGAATGGCTTGGTTACGCCAGGCTTTCTACACTGGGGAATGTCATTCACTGTGTACTCTAGTGTTAACTGACAATGTAATACTCTATGTGACATATATAGCACAGACCATAGTTGTATGAGAGTGAGATAATGACAGTCAAGTCGCTATAACTCTCTTTGCTTCACTACTGAATTTTAGGGCCAGCGGGAGATCCCTTAGCCAAGCTGCCCTGTATTATACCAGGATGATTACACTGCACCCATGGCTTCCTCACTTCCAAACTCTGCGAGTTATATTATCTCATTCTGCCTCAGTCCCCTACCTGCAAAAGCCTGAAGGAAAGACTTGTATTTAACATGAAATATTTTTAAATATCTTGACTATGAAGGAGATGAGTCAGATGGATTTTATTTTGGTAACAAATATGTTTGGAAGTGGGGTAACTGGATTCGGCTTGTGAGTTGGAGGGAAAATGTAGTGTTCTAGTTTTTCTGGAATGTTTCCTGATGATTCCATTGTTTGGTCTACTGTGAAGTGCTAAATGGAACCTGTTTTTGAATGTATCTTTGGGCAGTTGCTGATGGTGGCTGCCGGCTGCTGCGCTGCACTTGTGATGAATAAACTTATATTTGCAACAACATCCTTGTTGTAATGGACTTAATCACTACAGAAACATAACAAGCATTTGCAATGCAATAGGTCTCGCGTTATGAAAGTTTGAGCTATTGGTCTTGTAAATGACATTTTTTTTATTTATGTGTTGATTTTGAAAATAGCAAAATTAATAGCTTTGTCATTTACAATGCCAATAGTTATAACTTTCGCAAATGTGACACCTATAGCATTTGTAATGCAACTAAGCATGGGCGAATTTTGCGGATCTCGCGTTCGCGAATTTTGCGGATTTGCGGATTCGCAATCCGCAAAATCCGCGAATTCCCGCGAATTTGCGGATTTTTTTTTTTTTTGTGTTCGCCCGTGTTTCTGCCAGTTCGCGAGGGTTTTTACAATTTCGCAATTTGCGAACTTACCTGTCGGGTCGCAAGTTTTGCGAACTTGTTGTTTCTACATGTCCAGCCTGTTTGGGACACTCTTCTTCATCACTGCCACTCTCTGTCACCACTGCCACTCTCTGACTACTCATGCCACCCTCTGGCCCACCCATGCCACCCTCTGTTTCATCACCACACCCTCTGGTTGTCCAGTGTACATTATTTTCGGCAAAGCAAAGCACACCTTCCCTGCCTCAAGTGACCTGAATTAATTTGGGGCTGATTAATGTGTCACAGAATATTTTTTTAGCTGGCACCTGCTTCCTTAGTGCGCCCTGATTAGTGATCTTTTGCACTTGCTAAGTGCTTTCATTGTTGCAAAATTAGTTACAACACCTGCCCTGCCCCAACTGACAATAATGAATTAGGGGCTAATTAATGTGTCACTGAAAGAATTTAAAGTTCCAGCCTGGCACCTGCTTGTCTGCTCCTTTAGCTGTAAATCAGGACCTTTGTGGCATACAGTTAAGGTCAGAGCAGGGTCACACAATAGTTGCAAGCAGGCAACCGAATTCTGGAGGGCCCCCTCAGGAAGCACTACAAAGAATCGTTACAAATCATGAGGTTGACCTTTTGCACCTGCTCATTGCTTTTGCTTTTGCTGAAATTGTTTTTCGGTTTTTTTCGCGCTATTAGCGGGGCACGGCGTCGTGCGAAACCGACCGCGGAAGCCGCCAATTCGTGCAAATGAGCATTTTATTTTTTTGCGGCTTGTTGTTTCGCGAGTTTTTTTGCAGTATTCGCGAGCCGCTTGCAGCGCAACACGCGAATTTACCCCAAGGTCGAGTACGGGCGCGGCCATTTTGTTTGCGTGACGTATTTCCGTTTCCGCCCGCTATGTATAATCTCGCGCAGTAAGCGCATTGCGAGTAGAGGTTCGCACGAGATCGCGCGGGAAATCTAGAGGTTCGCACGAGATCGCGAGGAAAATCTCGCGCGAACTTACTTTCGCGCTCGTGAACGGGCGCCGGCCATCTTGTTTTTCATTCATTTCCTGTGTCTGGGCATGGTGTTTAATCCTCTTGGTATCTTTGCCATCCTTTGCTTGTTTTCAGTTTTTTTTTTACGATTTTGCTTCTTATCTATCCCTCTCTTTTCCTAGCTGTATATTTTTGTCTTTTCTGCTATTTTTCTTTACTTTTAAACTACTTTTTTAAACTCTTTTCTTTTCTTCTTCCCTATCCTATTCTTTCTTAATTTTCTACTTCTTCCTACCTTACCTGCCCAGACCATGGTCAAGCCAGGCGCCGTGAAGCTGCCCAGGCACTTGAGGGCCGCAGCGGCGGCGGGGAGTAGTGCTGGACCCAGTGGCAGGACAGCATGCGGGAGATTGAGGGGGGAGCAGGTGACGCGACGGGAGATATTCAGCCCGGAGGAAGTGGGCGCGCTGGTCTACTTCGTCCAGCGCCGCCTGCCCAGGACCATCGCGGGAGGCGGCAGGATCGCGGCCGGCGGCTACAACATGCGGGAGCGCCGGAAGCGGTGGGAGAAGGTGTGCTGGGCCATATCCCACCTCTACGGGGTCCAGCGCACCTACAGCCAGGTCACCCATCGCTGGACGGACCTCCTGGACCGCGAGCGCGACTTGCTGGACCAGCTCGGCTTGGAGATCCCCGGGCTTGGTGAGTAGTAGTAGCCATTTAATCACTCACTACTATGATGTTTTCTCCTGCTCTGTGTTGTTGTATTGCAAATATTTGTTTTTTACATGGAGCAAGCCAATAATGCCGCTGATGACGATTACATTGTAGTTAAATTATATTTCAAAATCTTCTGTGCATTTCAGGTGCACTGCTCTCCTTCTCAGTGGCGTTGCTACTATGCTTATTTGTTTTCTATTTCGTGGTCTCATTGGCCTGAGTAACTATTATGTATGAGTGTACTTTACAGAACTGCGTAATGCTAGACACTAGGGGGCAGATTACATTTACAAGCCCCTTGCGCCACGTTTACGTTGCCTTGCGTGACGCAACAGCGGCGTAAACGTGCCGCATCCCTGCGAGTCATTTAAAGCATGACGCATCTAGGGAGATGCGTCACGTTATAAAGCCATGGGCCTGCACCACAATGGGTGCGTTCCTAGTACGCAGGGTGGGCGGTCCAGCGGCTGTGCGCCTCGCAAAATTGCCTGCGTGAAATGTACAAGATTTAACGCAGGCACTTCTGCGACGCTGCTACGTCAATTCAATTCCTTATGTCTGCTCGAAGCAGGCGAAAGGACTGACACAGCATGTTAAGTATTGGGTGGCCCTGAGCATTACTGGAGTTGCATTGCGTTGGCGACGTGACTCCAGCGATGCGCCGCTCTTACGTGACGAGATGCGTCACGCAAGTGCCTACCCTTGCACCAGGGCGCGCCGCATTGTAAATGAGGCACATCTGCCGTGTCGCAAGGGTAGTTTTGCGTGACGCATTTGATGATGATCTGGCGCATCTCTGGAGATGCGCCAGAACGCGTAAGTAAGTATGCCCCTAAGGGGCAGAATTGCAATTACCGTCGCATCCCTGCAAAGTAGCAGGGATGCGCCATTAATTGTGCGGCCCGCTACCACCACCAAACATGGTGCGCCGTATTTGCAATGCGGCGCACCATGGGCCCAAAACGTCACCGAAGCTTTACTGCTGGAGTTGCGTCGCAACGATGGCGCAGCTCCATCAATGCTCTGGGGTACCCTATCTCCCCAATGCTGGGTCAAGCCGTACGTCTGCTTCAAGCAGGTGCAGGGTTTGTGTGACGCATCATTGTCCTAAAGGTGACTGATTGATATTTTGTAGATTTCCCTCAGCCACTATTAGGATGTGTTCCAGCGCAGGAATGCCCTCCCTTGCGCCGGAACGCCCCCTGATGGCGCAGGGCTTTATAACGGGATGCATCTCCCAAATGCGTCACGTTGTTATAATATTATACGCCGCACCATGGCGACCTTTTTTGTTTAGCTGCTGCGTCACAAAAGTCACGCAAGAACGGCGCAAAAGAGCCGCAAGGGCTTAAATCTGCCCCTTCCTTTGTAACCCTGACAATAAGAAAAATAGTGGCGGTGGATTGATAGTTTGACTATTTAAATGACTGGTAATGTAGCAGGCAACTGTTAGTGTTGTCACTGATCTGACTGAAATCACAATGGAGTTTGTCTGTCACTTTGCGTCTTGCCTGCGGACTGCGGACTGCCAGTCCTAGGTGAACGTTTCAGTACTTTGTTTAGTGAGTTACGTGACTTTCGAAGTCACAGGTCCGCAAATAAATGAAAAGTAACCATAATCAATAT
Organism: Lissotriton vulgaris; assembly: GCF_964263255.1. Taxonomy (NCBI): domain Eukaryota; kingdom Metazoa; phylum Chordata; class Amphibia; order Caudata; family Salamandridae; genus Lissotriton; species Lissotriton vulgaris. The sequence continues at coordinate 1,136,987,798 of NC_141694.1, read as the reverse complement.
AATTTCGCGGAAATATTTTGTTATTGTTCTTTTGAAATGTTTGATTTGGTTGACATTGACAAGCAACAATCATCCATGTTTTCTGTTCTTTCTTTCATGTTGTACGTCAGCTCCCCCCAGGGGCGAGAGGAGGACACAGGAGCAGCAGGCGGCGGATGCTGTTCAACAGGGCCAGGATCGGGCAGGCGAGGGCTCCTCTGCTGGCCCCAGTAAGTTTTCATTTTAGACTAGTACCTATTTTTCCTAGCGTTCCTCATTTGACTTTTTTCAAAATTGTCTTTGCTCTTCTTGTAGACTGTATCTAAATTCTTATCCTGCCTCTACTAGGACTCCCTGTGGTATTACTAGATTATTCTTATTAGTCTGTCTGTGTAGCTAACTAAGATTGCACGGTTGGCGAAACTCCCATGATTCTAGTCAGCAATAGCTCTATCAACTTAGTGCAGTCCTCTGGGATTGTCCATAATGTCTTTTGAAGTGTTCTATCTGGACTCATGCTTGCAAAAATTGCAAAACCTTTCGCTCAGTCACTCTAGTCTGGACCAAAAAACACAGATTGTATTTAAGTTTAAAAGCTTTATTAAAAGTAAACACATTTATTAAAATGAAGTCATAATAAAACTAAACGTTTAACTGATAATGGAAAAGTGGTTAGTGCTGACGATTAATTGAAGACATTTCTTGTGGTCGAGCCGAGCTCTCACCTGGTTTCAACTTGATCTTGTAGTTAGAAGTCCATCTTCTGTCTATGTGGAGAAAAATGGTGCGTGTTAAAAAAACAGCCTTCATCAGTTGTGCCAAAAAGTGCAGCAAGACAACCTTCCCTGGAAAAAGGGACATTTTTTTTAACTTTAACGTAGACAGTCACAAATTACATTGTTTTCACATGTCTTCATTCCTAGACCAAATACTAGTGACTAGTGAGTGCTTTATTCTAACATTGTTACATGTACTTTGTAGGTGGAACATCTGGTGGCGGGGCCAGTGTGGAGGTGGTGGTGCTGGACACGGAGGCGGAGGCCGATTGTTCAGGGGAGGAGGCGGCGGCGGCGGCTGTGAGAGTTGAGACGGTGGTGGTGGCGGCCAGAGGTAAGCTCTTATATATTCCTTACTTATTGAGATTGAAGACTAGCTGGGAAGGCAAGAATATGAGATGCATGGCTGGGTGAATGATGAAGCAATGATGGGTGGAAGGACAACAGCCTGGGTGGGTGACACAGAAACTGTATGTGTCCATATACCTGGATCATGCTACTATCTGACTCTTAGATAGCATATGTGTATCTAGAGCAGGGGTACTCCTAGTACGGCCCGCGGGCCGGTGGTGGCCCGGCAAGCCTTCCTTGGCGGTGCGCAGACCTTGCAGACAATCACTGCTCCCCCGGCCCCCACAGAGCAGAGGCTTTTTTGTATTTCACCTGTTAGCGCCCCTGCATCTCCACTCTGACAATCACTGCTCCCCCGGCCCCCACAGAGCAGAGTGGAGATGCAAGGCCACAAAGAGGTGAAATAGAACAAAGCCTCTGCTCTGTGGGGCCGGGCAAGCAGTGATTGTCAGGGTGGAGAAGCAGGGGCGCTAAAACAAACAAAGCCTCAATAATATGTTAATGGTCTTTTAAAGACCTGTTAAGTACTTTGGTGTTGTTGTCTGTGTGTGCGCGTTGAGGAAGCGGTCTCAACCCGGGCTGAAGGCTGACACAGATAGACACACACACAGTGAGATGACAGAGGGGGAGGGAGAGGGAGGGCAGGAGGGAGAGAGAGATGGAGGGAGGGCAGGAGGGAGAGCAGGAGGGAGAGAGATGTATGTAAATGCTGGGTCTGGTGGCTCAGTGGATGAGGGCATCTGCTGCAGGGACCTGTGTGCAACCTCATGGTCACAAGTTATCGTTTTGCTTTAGCCCCGCCCCCTCTGACTCCGCCCCCACCAGTGCGGCCCTCGGCCCCAAACTACACTGTAAATGTAGCCCCTGAGAGAAAGTTTGTGAGTACCCATGATCTAGAGAGAGTAGACGGTCAGTGGATGAACTAAGTGTAACTTTGAAGAGCATGTAACACTGCACCCGCACGTCCGTTCCAGTGTAGGAAAGGCAAGGAAAAGAACTTTTAATTTTGTCCAAATACTACCATAAATAGTAGCAGTAGTTTGTATTGCAAGCACTGCATAGATCCGGTTATTATGGTGGCCACTCCCTACCTCTCTTAATAAGTTTAGTAGTACTCAGTCATTCATGTGTGGATGTATCACTGGTCACTCAATAAAAAGCAAAGCACCTAAAGTCATCCCATATATAAGCAAAAACATCCCATGTGAAGTGATAGATAATCAGATTATTTATCTTCTTCAATTTTCCATTTCTAGTACTCATTTCCACTGTAGGGTGAAAGTTAAATTAATTAAGCAGTAGCCCTTGAGTTGTAACAGAGTATTCTCAGTGCCACCCGTAATAGAAAAGTAAGAGCTTCACCACCTGCATGTACTGGACGGGTACAGTAACGCAACGGCAACGCAAGTCTAGGTCACTCCTCATGGCGTGCGTCTCTTTTTCTCGGGTGCAAGTTTACTGCGCTGGCATTATGCCGGCTTGCAGAAAATAACGTACCAATTTTCCAAAACAAGAGATAAGAAGAAGAATAAGACTGGTGTACTTTCATAGTCGACTCCAATGGAAGTCCACAGTGCTCGTAGAATTTGTTCCTTAAACTCCCACTAATGTTAGAGCAAGGATGAAGAAGTGTGAGGTTAGATAGATACTGGCCTCAATAGTTATGTAATGCGCTTGCAAGTTGCTAGTTGTACTGCAGCACAAATTTCTGCTGAATGATTGAGTTAATCTTAAAGAGCATTGGTTACAGACTATGTCTTTCTTTCTTCATATAGGTTCTCCTTCCAAACGAACAAGGAGGAAGGAGCTGGCTAGAGCGGCCCGGCAACGGAGGATCGAGGCCACTGTTGCGGAATATCGGCGGCTGGTGGCCCTGGAGGACGTGGAAAGTGTGCAGTCGACAACTACAACAACGTCGTCTGCATCGGCCTCCGTGGCCCCACGGGCTGCCACCCAGCACAGTGGTCCACCGAGACTGAGCCGGGCTGCCAAAGGCAAACGCCACCGCCGAGCAGCAAGGCCAACAGCTGCCTCTCACAGGCCTTGCACCTGCAAGGCAGTGAAGGCACGCCTGCGCCGCACTACCCTGATGGTGTCCCGCCTTCAGCAGGAGCTCGCCTTGCTCCGCGAGGAGCATGATGCCCTGGCCCAAAAAGTTAACAGCATCCACCCATAGTGTCCCTTGCCCCTTTTTTAGAGACTTTTGGGGGGTGGGAATTGGGAGTTGGGTTTTTGGGGACTTTTGAAGGACAATCATTGGGGTTAGGGAGGGTCTTGCGGGAGATTATTTTGTTAGGGATATAAATATACTTTTTCAAACTTTATCTGAGCATACCTGTTTTTTACTGCTTGCCTGGTGGGTGGGGGTTTAACGTTGACTGTTTTCCTGAAAGTTTAGTTGCATTTTCTTCCTTTAAGTGTAAATGCCCAAATGTTTTCAACACTAAGTGCCTCTCACAGACTAAGTGAAGTGAATCCAAGAGTCCTAGGACTTTAGTAGTACTACCTTCAGTCTCTCGTCTCTCGTACTAATACTCCATTATACCCCCAAACCACCAAACGCTTATCTTACCTGTAATTTGTGTTTGAAAGTAGGGCTAGACCCAGGGCTGGCTCCACGGGAAACACCGAATAACGTTGGCAATCTTGGTCGGATAAAATTTCCTCATAGCGGTGGTACTAGTGGTGTGACACAGTGGCAGTTGCATGCCTATGAAAAAAAAGAAAATTAAATCTGGTTTGTCCTCCTGAGCAATTCAACGGTACAACTGAGAATATAGCAGGTGACAGAAGTACAGTAGAGCAGTGCCACATTGTAGCCTAACAAATGGTAAAGTATAACTACTAATTCGGTTGAAGTTCTTTCACATTAGCAATGGTTCTTTGTCAAGCAGAGTAAGAATATATCATCGACAACTGTGGAAAGAAAGAATGCGACAGTACAGGGCCTGTGTGGAATTATTGATAACGATATTCAACATAAGGTCTCTGTAGCCAGATACCCGAGAGCCTTGCTGGTCACTATAAATCCATTCACAACAACACTCAATGGGGTTGGTCTGGAAGGTGTCAGGTTTACTCCCCGTGATCCAGTCGATGCAAATATGGTTCCACCTCCAAATGTCACCAACACCCAGAAGTGTAAACACAGGGTGTTCGAGGCATTAGGCGGGGGAGAAAAATAACAAACTAAAATAAAAAATGTGGGATGGGTAAAGGTAGGGTCAGCAGGGAAAGGATACCTGTAACAGAAGACAAGACAGGCATCAGTGAAGTGCTGTCCTAACATACAACGGTACTCTCATATAGTCTCACTAAATAGTCTCCAAGTCTCCCGCCTACTCATGGGAAATGTAGTTTCATAGTACGGTAGGCGCTTAGGGGCTGCGTAACCTGACAGAAGGTATAGTAGATAGAAAAGGAGAAATTGCTTTTTTTCTAGGTGTCCCCTCACTCACCAGGGTTGCCCCTTGGTGACATGCTTCATCATTGGGGCCATCCCAGTCCTCTACGGCCTGGGGCGTGCTGCGACTTGCGAATTACGTAGGAGCACTTACAAATGACTATGTGTGGTGCAGATAGTGGAGTGGACTAAGTGATGTGTTAAGGGATCAATGTAGAAGCCGAGAGAGAGCCAAGAAATGCAGTCACAGTCAGAGAAAAAGGCAAGGGATACTGTATCTATGTGGTTGTAGTGGTCCTGTTGGAAGTGGTAAGTAAGTTGCCCGCAGAAAAAAAATCCTCCTATTAGCGGCACTCCTCCATTGCAGCCGACGCTTCGTCCACCGATGTTGGTCACCAGAAGACACCCTGTCCACTGCCTGCCTGATGCTGAATTGTGGCTCGCTACTGTAAAGCCTGACTCCATCCTTTTTTCCCCATTGCAGAGACTGAAACCCGGCCTGTAATTATTCAACGAAAAACAGGAAGTGATATAATATTACAACACCACTGATAAATAAATATAAGGTATGTAGGCTGTGGAGTGCAAAAAGTCACAATTTGTTTTTCCTAGTAGACAGTACAATGTTTTTGAAAGTGCGTACTCTGAGTCACCTTTTGAAGGATAAATAAGTATGGGCAAATTAATGTAGCGGATCTTGCCCCTCAAGCTAGGTGTACTGTAAACTGTGTTTTAGAACAAAATTAGATCTTCCTAGCAGTGCTCCCACCCAGACCCTTACTAAAGCCAGTCGCAAAAATGTAGAAGACCCCCAATCAAATCTCAAAAAACGAGGCCTAGCAGAAAACTGGTGACAAAACTTACTTTGAAAGTAAAAGTAGGCCGAAGTACCCTAATTACCCATTACCCACCGTGGATTGCATTCAAACCACTTGCAAGCAACCAAGCAAAAGTAGCCATAGCCAGCATCGCTCCAAGACTCGAAATCCCCCCCACTCAAACACATGCAATAGAAATACTGCTAACCCTAACGAACCCTAAGTTAAGAATAGTGGCAAAGGCTTTCTTTAACTATGCCAAATCCCCCCATTCCCACCATGGATTTTCTTCAAATGACTTGCAACCAAAATTACACATTCTCACGAGTGCTCTAAGACCCCAGAACTCAGTTTGAAAAATCTAGAACACCCCGAAACACATGCAATCCTGCTGCTAGGGCTAACCCTAACGAACCCTAAGTTACAAAAAGTGCCAAAACTAAAGGCTTTTCCGCGCGGATTTTGTCCCAACCACTTCTACCCGGTATTAGACCTTCCCAGGAATGCCCCAAGGCCCGTCGACCCACCCGCCAAGAAGCATAACACCCCCAAACAGGCCAAAAGCAAAATCTCATACTTGCAATATTTCTGGGCCTTCGGTCCAAACGCGCTGCGTAGCTAGGCCATAAGTCGGGGTTGGCACGACGGATTTCCTGAAAAGCAAATGCAATCAAGATTAGAGTGTCCCAGCAGTGCTCCCAGACCACGAAACTCACCCACAAACACCAGGAAGCCCCCCAAACAGGCCCCCGAAAACGCTACATAGAGCAAAATGTCAGAAATAGCCCAAAAAAAAATCGGCCTGGATTTTGTCCCAACCACTTCTACCCGGTATTAGACCTTCCCAGGAATGCCCCAAGACCCGGCAACCCACCCGCCAAGAAGCATAACACCCCCAAACAGGCCAAAAGCAAAATCTCATACTTGCAATATTTCTGGGCCTTCGGTCCAAACGCGCTGCGTAGCTAGGCCATACGTCGGGGTTGGCACGACGGATTTCCTGAAAAGCAAATGCAATCAAGATTAGAGTGTCCCAGCAGTGCTCCCAGACCACGAAACTCACCCACAAACACCAGGAAGCCCCCCAAACAGGCCCCCGAAAACGCTACATAGAGCAAAATGTCAGAAATAGCCCAAAAAAAAATCGGCCTGGATTTTGTCCCAACCACTTCTACCCGGTATTAGACCTTCCCAGGAATGCCCCAAGACCCGGCAACCCACCCGCCAAGAAGCATAACACCCCCAAACAGGCCAAAAGCAAAATCTCATACTTGCAATATTTCTGGGCCTTCGGTCCAAACGCGCTGCGTAGCTAGGCCATAAGTCGGGGTTGGCACGACGGATTTCCTGAAAAGCAAATGCAATCAAGATTAGAGTGTCCCAGCAGTGCTCCCAGACCACGAAACTCACCCACAAACACCAGGAAGCCCCCCAAACAGGCCCCCGAAAACGCTACATAGAGCAAAATGTCAGAAATAGCCCAAAAAAAAATCGGCCTGGATTTTGTCCCAACCACTTCTACCCGGTATTAGACCTTCCCAGGAATGCCCCAAGACCCGTCAACCCACCCGCCAAGAAGCATAACACCCCCAAACAGGCCAAAAGCAAAATCTCATACTTGCAATATTTCTGGGCCTTCGGTCCAAACGCGCTGCGTAGCTAGGCCATAAGTCGGGGTTGGCACGACGGATTTCCTGAAAAGCAAATGCAATCAAGATTAGAGTGTCCCAGCAGTGCTCCCAGACCACGAAACTCACCCACAAACACCAGGAAGCCCCCCAAACAGGCCCCCGAAAACGCTACATAGAGCAAAATGTCAGAAATAGCCCAAAAAAAAATCGGCCTGGATTTTGTCCCAACCACTTCTACCCGGTATTAGACCTTCCCAGGAATGCCCCAAGACCCGGCAACCCACCCGCCAAGAAGCATAACACCCCCAAACAGGCCAAAAGCAAAATCTCATACTTGCAATATTTCTGGGCCTTCGGTCCAAACGCGCTGCGTAGCTAGGCCATAAGTCGGGGTTGGCACGACGGATTTCCTGAAAAGCAAATGCAATCAAGATTAGAGTGTCCGAGCAGTGCTCCCAGACCACGAAACTCACCCACAAACACCAGGAAGCCCCCCAAACAGGCCCCCGAAAACGCTACATAGAGCAAAATGTCAGAAATAGCCCAAAAAAAAATCGGCCTGGATTTTGTCCCAACCACTTCTACCCGGTATTAGACCTTCCCAGGAATGCCCCAAGACCCGGCAACCCACCCGCCAAGAAGCATAACACCCCCAAACAGGCCAAAAGCAAAATCTCATACTTGCAATATTTCTGGGCCTTCGGTCCAAACGCGCTGCGTAGCTAGGCCATAAGTCGGGGTTGGCACGACGGATTTCCTGAAAAGCAAATGCAATCAAGATTAGAGTGTCCCAGCAATGCTCTCAGACCACGAAACTCACCCACAAACAGACGGAACCCCCCCTAAGAGCACCTCAAAGGCAAGCAAGTCATCAAAAACACAAAAAATTTTCCGCCTCGGATTTGGTCCAAACCACTTTTAGTGCTTCCCAGCAATGGCCCCAGACCCGTCAACTCACCTGCAAAGAGGTAGAACAACACCCCCACAAGTGCTGAGTCTTTCTTCATTGGGCGTAAACCAGCCCTCTGCTTTGATGGAAATAGGAGTCTGGAGGAGGAGGATAGAGGAGCATGTTCTTCTGAACTTGTGAACCTGAGGAATGCAGACTGCGGCACCTTCAAATAAATTAGCAAACAAGTGAAGACAGTTCTGCTGATGGGCTTGTTTTTGTGATTATCTGATTAAAGTTTGAATTATATTAACTGTGCACAACAAAGAAAGACAGACACACAGGAATAAAAGTGAATAAGGATGAAAAAGAAAGTTATTGATTCGTTGTCTCATTTTCAGGGCTCGAAGTCGGTATCACGGTCCAGGAATAAGAATAAGGCTTCGTCATCATACTCTGCGAATTCAGCCAGGGTGAGGTCAGTGCCACCTGACAGAGTAGAAATTCCCTCATCTATGTTGCTGGCCACCTCCTCTTCATCCGGCACGCTCTCTCGTACTCTTATATCTGGTGGTATGAGGTGCTGATTCATCTTGATCATTGTTAACCTCTCCACATTTTTGGGCGAGAGGCGGCTCCGTTTGGGAGTTACAATCCCACCAGCCGCACTGAAAACCCGTTCAGAAGACACACTTGCGAGTGGGCAAGACAAGTAGTTTAAAGCCAGGTTGGTGAGCTGTGGCCACAATTCTTTTTTCCCATGCCAATACGCCAATGGGTCAGAATTAACATAGACCTCTGTGGAGTCATTCAGATAGTCCTTCACCATCGACTCAAGGTCCTCCTCCAAGGTTCCTCCACTTTGCGTAGCTCTTGCTGTGCCTCTGACCTTTTGAGAACCAAACCCACGCAGAGCTAGCCAATCCTCTTCAGCCTCCAATGTTTCTGTTGTCTTTCGTGCAGATGATCCGGTTGCCGGTGTCTTTAACGGCTGAGAGGTCACTTGTGCCACAGCCACAGGTGCAGAAGTGGATTGTTTTGACTGGGGATGGCCTGCTGATGTACTGCCATTTCCTTCAATTTCCAGCCGTTCTGTTTCAAACTTCTTGGCTGACAAGGCTAGCCAACGTTTGTACTTTGTAACATCTTCATCACCAAAAGGAAAGAATGCTCTGCCTGCCAGCGCCTTTTTGTAGCGTGGATCCAGAATAGTAGCACAAATGTAATGCTGTTCTGAGTGGATCTTTTTAAGACGTTCATCACCTTGTAGGAGCTCTAATAATTGCTCAGCCAGAAGCAAAGAGTCTTTCTTTTTGTCATCTTTTCCAAACACAGAACACACCTCCTTCAGTTGGTCCTCCAGCATGTACAACAATGGGATAGCTTTTCCCAAATTAGAGTCCTCCTTGCTGACTGCACGCGTGAAGACCTCAAAAGGACGAAGCATGCGTGTTAGGCTTTCAACTATGTTCCATTGCGGCCCACCCATCCTCAGCTCCTCTATACCCTCTTTCAAGAAATATTGATCGAGTTGCGTATACTGCTCATACAGACGCTCAAGCATGTAGAAGGTTGAGTTCCAACGTGTTACCACCTCCTGGATGAGTGCTTTCACTGGCATTTGACATTGATATAGCATGCTCCTCAGCTGCTTCCGGGCCTTAAAAGAATGCCTGAAATGCTTGCAAATTTTTCGGCAGTTCTCCAATACACTGTACGCTGCACTGCGTTTATTACCCAAGAATTTTTGGACAACCAGGTTTATACAGTGCGCCAAACACGGCACTCTGAAATAGTAACCGTCCCTCATGGCCTTAACTATATTGGAGCCATTGTCCGTGGAAACATAACCAACCTTGCGTTTTAGTGGGGACAGACAGTTAAGGACCTTTGTGTTAAAGACATCCAAAATGTTTTCTGCTGTGTGACGTTTCTCCAAACCAAACATGGCTAGTGTTGCATGTTTCCGAGCACCTTTAAAAACAATGTTAGTGTCAACACCTGAGTTTAGCTTTGCTTTAGCCCCTGAAAAAGAGACCCAGTGTGCAGTGATGCACATGTAATCAGCGCCTGCGCCACTGGTCCACATGTCTGTTGTCAGATGTATAGTGTGAACAGCACTCTTCTGCAAAGCTGCCCCAATCACCTTCAGAACATCTTCATGTAGTGCTGGAACCGCAACTCGGGCAAAATAGAACCGGCTAGGAACCTTCCATTTAGGGCAGAGCGCTGTCACTAATTCTAGAAAACCAACCCCTTCTACAAAAGAAAAAGGGAGAAGGTCCAGAGCTAGCATTTTAGCCAGCTTAGTGTTATACAGACGGGTCATTGGGTGGTTGCGTTCATATTGCGCTTCTGTAAACAACATCTTTTTAATGTTGCCCTGGACCAATGATTTACGGGATGATGATGATCTCTTCGACCCAGTTACGCTCGCTGATGAACTTTCCCGCATTGATGTCTCACTCTCTCCCACACTCTTAGTGTGGCTCCCATGGGGTGTGCTGCTGACATGGGAACTGGGTGTAAGTGAAGTGTTTGAATCGTCTTCTTCTACCTCCTCGTCATCAGCAGATGACAAATCAACGTTTTCATTACGTGCAATTCCGGCTTTCTTGACCGCCTCTAGGTGCGGAAACCATTGGACAGCGTGCCTTCTCTCAAGATGACCTCTCTGGCCTCCGGTACCATAGTTAGAACCAAGCTTACCACGACTAAATCGAAGCTTACAAAGGCTACAAATGGCTACGTTTTCCTTTTTTGGGCAAACACTAAAGAAGTCCCAAACTGGAGACTTGAAATGTCTTCGGGGGCCGGAGGAGGCGGCGATACTGGTGGTGGTGGTCCTGCTGCTAATGACAGATGAAGTGGAGGATGTGGATTGCCGAACTTCAGTACGTTTTGCACTTTCACCACCACGAATTGAGGTCGAGGACGAGGTGGGTACCTTCTTGCGAAGAAATATGGAAGCGGTAGGTTTTGGTGTACTACTTAACTCCAAATCTAATGATTCCATTTCCATTGCCTCCTCGCCGACATCATCATCACGCTCAGCAGCTTCTCGGGATAGGGTCAAAATGTCTCTTTGCTGCATGCCCGGTGGGGCTGCAGTGACCTTTGTGATGACTGGCTCGTCGTCATCGTGAGAGGCTTCATCACCAGCAGTATCTGTCACTTCTTGTTGAGCCTCATCACACTCCATAGGTTTGAGTTTTTGGACGACCTTCCTTTTACGCTTAGGTACCGGTGTCAGATCATGGTGTGCCTCACTGTCAGACCGCAGTTGTGGTTCCCAAGACAGATCACTTGCATCAGAACGAGGTGGGCTTGAAGAAGATGTAGACACCCCCCTTGATCTTTTCCTTGCTAGGGATGTGGAAGACAATGAATGATCATCAGGAGGAGTGGCTTCCAATGATACCTCAGCTTCATTGTCGATTTCCAAATGTGCCCCTACTTCGGGAGGAACAACTATTGTGGGCACTTGTGAACCTCCATGCACCTTTGCTTGCGCATCTCCTTTTGCTGCCTCTCCTTCCACATGTACTTGGGCGTGTACTTGCACATGGTGTTGTTGTTGCGGCTGTGGTTGTTCAACACTTGTCAGATGAGTTACAACAACCTGTGTTGATTCAGGGACATTGCTGCTACTTTCTTGCGATGAGCCAACATCACTGGTCGATGGTGATTGGAGAAGTACACTGACTGCCTCTGAAGCACTCAAGGGCTTTGACTTAAGTTGGCGTGGTGGTGGAGGCACTGAACCCAATGGAGCAGGGGTGCTGCTCTCAGCTTGGTCCCCAGCAGATCCTGCTGCTGCAGGCGTACTTTTTTTTTTGCTCCCAAAAAAAGTGGCGGGTGGCACACCAGCCTCCTTGGTAACTTGCTTCTTCTGCTCCTTACTAGCAACTTTCTTGCTAGAGGAGCTACGGAGAACTTTCTTTGGGGGCGGGGCCATCTTCTTCAGAGCAGGTCAGACAGCAGGCCGCAGTTGCACGAATTGTAGAGTTGTCTGAGGCCAGACGTGACGTCGCGTGACGTTATGCTGCACACACACACCGCTGTAGGACTTCTTCCTGGCACTGGTGGTTCTCTTGAGTCTTGTGCACGTAAAAAAAATGGAAGACAGAGGAACATCAGTTCAGTTATAGAGCACAAAAAAATCGAAAAACACTGCAAAATCAGCACAATCCCAATCCATCCATGCCCTCCATAATGTTTAAATTCAAGACAACCCACAGAAAGACTAGGCCCATGCAAGACTCACTACCCCTGGGCATAAATAAAGGTTGAAAAGTAGGCAAAATGGTTGGAGGCCTAACAACAAAGCCTGCATTTAAAATGGCCACTTGCCTGCCAGCACATGGCCAGTGCCTGTAGCTGCACTCAAAATGGCCACCAGCCACATGGCATGTCCCTCCCCATGAACACCCCCAAAAATCGAAAAACACTGCAAAATCAGCACAATCCCATTCAATCCATGGCCTCCATGATGTTTAAATTCAAGACAACCCACAGAAATACTAGGCCCATGCAAGACTCACTACCCCTGGGCATAAATAAAGGTTGAAAAGTAGGCAAAATGGTTGGAGGCCTAACAACAAAGCCTGCATTCAAAATGGCCACTTGCCTGCCAGCACATGGCCAGTGCCTGTAGCTGCACTCAAAATGGCCACCAGCCACATGGCATGTCCCTCCCCATGAACACCCCCAAAAATCGAAAAACACTGCAAAATCAGCACAATCCCATTCCATCCATGGCCTCCATGATGTTTAAATTCAAGACAGCCCACAGAAAGACTAGGCCCATGCTAGACTCACATACCCCTGGTGAAAAGGCCACAAGTACAGGCCCAAAAATCGAAAAACACTGCAAAATCAGCACAATCCCATTCCATCCATGGCCTCCATGATGTTTAAATTCAAGACAGCCCACAGAAAGACTAGGCCCATGCTAGACTCAAATACCCCTGGTGAAAAGGCCACAAGTACAGGCCCAAAAATCGAAAAACACTGCAAAATCAGCACAATCCCATTCAATCCATGGCCTCCATGATGTTTAAATTCAAGACAACCCACAGAAATACTAGGCCCATGCAAGACTCACTACCCCTGGGCATAAATAAAGGTTGAAAAGTAGGCAAAATGGTTGGAGGCCTAACAACAAAGCCTGCATTCAAAATGGCCACTTGCCTGCCAGCACATGGCCAGTGCCTGTAGCTGCACTCAAAATGGCCACCAGCCACATGGCATGTCCCTCCCCATGAACACCCCCAAAAATCGAAAAACACTGCAAAATCAGCACAATCCCATTCCATCCATGGCCTCCATGATGTTTAAATTCAAGACAGCCCACAGAAAGACTAGGCCCATGCTAGACTCAAATACCCCTGGTGAAAAGGCCACAAGTACAGGCCCAAAAATCGAAAAACACTGCAAAATCAGCACAATCCCATTCCATCCATGGCCTCCATGATGTTTAAATTCAAGACAGCCCACAGAAAGACTAGGCCCATGCTAGACTCAAATACCCCTGGTGAAAAGGCCACAAGTACAGGCCCAAAAATCGAAAAACACTGCAAAATCAGCACAATCCCATTCCATCCATGGCCTCCATGATGTTTAAATTCAAGACAGCCCACAGAAAGACTAGGCCCATGCTAGACTCAAATACCCCTGGTGAAAAGGCCACAAGTACAGGCCCAAAAATCGAAAAACACTGCAAAATCAGCACAATCCCATTCAATCCATGGCCTCCATGATGTTTAAATTCAAGACAACCCACAGAAATACTAGGCCCATGCAAGACTCACTACCCCTGGGCATAAATAAAGGTTGAAAAGTAGGCAAAATGGTTGGAGGCCTAACAACAAAGCCTGCATTCAAAATGGCCACTTGCCTGCCAGCACATGGCCAGTGCCTGTAGCTGCACTCAAAATGGCCACCAGCCACATGGCATGTCCCTCCCCATGAACACCCCCAAAAATCGAAAAACACTGCAAAATCAGCACAATCCCATTCAATCCATGGCCTCCATGATGTTTAAATTCAAGACAACCCACAGAAATACTAGGCCCATGCAAGACTCACTACCCCTGGGCATAAATAAAGGTTGAAAAGTAGGCAAAATGGTTGGAGGCCTAACAACAAAGCCTGCATTCAAAATGGCCACTTGCCTGCCAGCACATGGCCAGTGCCTGTAGCTGCACTCAAAATGGCCACCAGCCACATGGCATGTCCCTCCCCATGAACACCCCCAAAAATCGAAAAACACTGCAAAATCAGCACAATCCCATTCCATCCATGGCCTCCATGATGTTTAAATTCAAGACAGCCCACAGAAAGACTAGGCCCATGCTAGACTCAAATACCCCTGGTGAAAAGGCCACAAGTACAGGCCCAAAAATCGAAAAACACTGCAAAATCAGCACAATCCCATTCCATCCATGGCCTCCATGATGTTTAAATTCAAGACAGCCCACAGAAAGACTAGGCCCATGCTAGACTCAAATACCCCTGGTGAAAAGGCCACAAGTACAGGCCCAAAAATCGAAAAACACTGCAAAATCAGCACAATCCCATTCAATCCATGGCCTCCATGATGTTTAAATTCAAGACAACCCACAGAAATACTAGGCCCATGCAAGACTCACTACCCCTGGGCATAAATAAAGGTTGAAAAGTAGGCAAAATGGTTGGAGGCCTAACAACAAAGCCTGCATTCAAAATGGCCACTTGCCTGCCAGCACATGGCCAGTGCCTGTAGCTGCACTCAAAATGGCCACCAGCCACATGGCATGTCCCTCCCCATGAACACCCCCAAAAATCGAAAAACACTGCAAAATCAGCACAATCCCATTCCATCCATGGCCTCCATGATGTTTAAATTCAAGACAGCCCACAGAAAGACTAGGCCCATGCTAGACTCAAATACCCCTGGTGAAAAGGCCACAAGTACAGGCCCAAAAATCGACAAAACACTGCAAAATCAGCACAATCCCATTCCATCCATGGCCTCCATGATGTTTAAATTCAAGACAGCCCACAGAAAGACTAGGCCCATGCACCACTCACTACCCCTGGTCAAGGCCCCAACAACAGGTCAAAAATCGAAAAACACAAAATTTTACAAAAAAAAAAAATCGAAAAACACAGAAAAATCAGCACAATCCCAATTCATCTATGGCCTCCATGATGTTTAAGTTCAAGACAACCCACAGAAAGAATCAGTCCACCCACCACTGAGTACCCCTGGGCAAAAGGCCCCAAAACAGCCCAAAAATCGAAAATCCCAAAATTTTAGTTGCAGCAACTGTAATGCCCCAAACAAACTTACTTGTAAAATTTCTAATCCAACAGTGATCCAAAGAAAGTCAAAAAGGCCTCAAATCCAAAGATCCAGCAGCATCCACAAAAAGTAATCCTTCCAGGTCCACATCCAAATGAAAAGTGACCAGGAGATGGACAAAGCACTGGGAGGAGCCTGCTGAACAGGAACAGGAAGTTGAAGACTATGGGGCACTTCCTTCCTCCCACCCCCCTGCCCCCCTCCCCAAAATGGACTCCTCGCTAAAAAAGTGCAGGCAAATGTCAAACTAAGGAGTTATTCACATAAAAATCATCATTTCTAGAAGGTTTATGCTGCTTGCTGGTGGATTTCTTGTGCAGAATTGCAAATTTATATTTTCGCTCGCCGCATCTCAAATCTCGCAATTGCGAAGTACCGCGAGACGTGATCTCGCCGTACTCGCGTTGACAAACTATCGCTGGCAAGCCGCGATGACGTAATCGCGCTCGCCAATTCCCGCGGGATCACACAGCAAGATCCAAAATGGCGCAGCACTCGCAAACTATCGAAAAAAACAACTCGGCAAACGATGATAAACGCCGCGCGCCGCAAAAATTGTATCACCAACGCCGCGCGCCGCCAAAAAAATCCGCTGCGTGCGAATTTGCGGATTTTGCGGGAAATCCGCAAATCTCGCGGATTGCGGATTTCCCGAAAATCCGCAAAATCCGCGAGCGGAACGGATTTTACGCCCACGCTTAAATGCAACATATTTTGTAATTACGTGACTTAGATGTATTGATATTACAAATAACAATGGCTTTTAATTTTTTTAAATAATTAATACTTAAATAAAAGTTATTGTAATTTGTAATGGCATTAGTTTAAACTTTTGTAAATACATTTTGTGAAGATTATGTTCAGTGTATTTTATTGTGATGAAAATCCAAGAACAGAAGTGAAATATTAACATCTTATTGTGACATTTGTAATAAAGCTTGAAACATTGAGAGAACATAGTTTAACCAGTTGTTGTTGAATGGTTGCACAGATTGATGCTGTGATGGCGCGGATTGATGCAGTGGTGGTGCTGAGTGGTGCTGTGGTGGTGCTGAGTGATGCTGCAGTGGTGCTGAGTGGTGCTGTGGTGGTGCTGACTGACGCTGTGGTGGTGCTGAGTGGTGCTATGGTGGTGCTGAGTGATGCTGTGGTGGTGCCAAGTGATGCTGTGGTGATGCTGAGTGATGCTATGGTGATGCTGTGGTGGTGCTGAGTGATGCTGTGGTGGTGCTGAGTGATGCTGTGGTGGTGCTGAGTGGTGCTGTAGTGGTGCTGAGTGATGCTGTGGTAGTGCTGAGTGGTGCTGTGGTGGTGCTGAGTGGTGCTGTGGTGGTGCTGAGTGATCCTGTGGTGGTGCTGAGTGGTGCTGTGGTGGTACTAAGTGGTGCTGTGGTGGTGCTGAGTGGTGTTGTGGTGGTGCTGAGTAGTGCTGTGGTGGTGCTAAGTGGTGCTGTGGTGGTGTTGAGTGGTGCTGTGATGGTGCTGAGTGGTGCTGTGGTGGTGCTGAGTGGAGCTGTGGTGGTGCTGAGTGATGCTGTTTTGGTGCTGAGTGGTGCTGTGGTGGCACTGAGTGATGCTGTGGTGGTGCTGAGTGATGCTGTTGTGGTGCTGAGTGGTGCTGTGGTGGTGCTGTGGTGGTGCTGAATGGTGCTGTGGTGGTGCTGAGTGATGCTGTGGTGGTGATGAGTGGTGCTGTGGTGGTGCTGAGTGATGCTGTGGTGGTGCTAAATGACGCTGTGGTGGTGCTGAGTGACGCTCTGGTGGTGCTGAGTGATGCTGTGCTGGTGCTGAGTGGTGCTGTGGTGGTGCTGTGGTGGTGCTGAGTGATGGTGTGGTGTGCTGAGTGGTGCTGTGGTGGTGCTGTGGTGGTGCTGAGTGGTGCTGTGGTGGTGCTTTATTATTATTCACCACACACAAGGTTATTTCATTAGGTTTACTTTACCAACCTTTGAAGGTTGAGAAACTGGCTGCCTGTGTAACTTACACATCACATACCGTTTTCCGCAGCAGCATAATAATTCGCTGGGCAATCTTCCCAGTTAAAATGTAAATCACAGCATTAAGCACAGTAGATGGATAGAAAACTGTAGTGGGAAAGTAGAAAGGCGCTTGAGAGATAGCAGGTAGTGCAAATGCACAAATACTGTAGTTGCATGGTTACCCAGGTGTCATAGTTTAAAGGGTGGCTTGTAATACAACCTGCAATGTATCGTAGACCACAAGATAATAATTTCAGCAGTATAGTAATTCCACACCTATTGGCTTTGCCATTGCTTTTTAAAAATGTTTGATTTGGAAAAGGGTTAGTAGATTTGGGGGATATACTCGGATTTTCAGGTTTTTAAAAAGTGGCAGCGCTAGAATTAGAACAGCCGTGTCTCGAAGTTGGGATGTAAGTCAATGGATCATATCTTTCCTCACAAGTTAGCCTTTTTTATAAAATTCAAATATCAAATACTTTCTGGACTGTTTTGAGGAAAGTAGCCTTGTGCGTTTGCTTATACAAATCAAGAATTCAGCTTTAATTTCCCTTAAGTGTTCACATTCCAGAAATGTTCTAGTGCAACTTTCTTCCCCATAGAATCCCACCGCTTTTCCCTCTCACCCAGTGCTCTCTCTCACTCTTATAGTTTGAAAGTAGCCTGGTGTGCGACAACGGTGTGTTTGACTAGGGGAACAATATTTGTTTACACCCAGTTCAAATGGGTTAGCGAGGGAAGTTTTTTTAAACCGTTTTTTTGTCTTCATTTGTCTGTTTTGGTTGTAACCCAATACAATCCTAATACCTCCTGTTTTCTCCCCTCTGACTTTTATGCGGGATAACTTTACTTGTAATCATTGCCTTAGAAAGTCTTTAAGAAAATATTTTACGAAGCTGCAACACTGCTCACGCTGTGAAATATGTAACTCCAGAGGACCAACATCTGAGGCCGCATTCTGCGCGAAGTAAGCCAGACTTTAATAAGGAAATGCCGGAGCCGGGAGGGCTCACGGGGCGCGGAAGTCAGGGGCTCGTTTCCTGGCCAGTCATGTGGAAAGTGGCAAACAATCAGAAGGCAAATAATGCATGCTCTTCTTCTATAATCTGCTAGTTTTCCCATTACAATTTGAGGTTTCTGCAAAATGAAACTAGTTGAAGGGAGCAGTTCAGTGTCTGTGCTAAATTTAACAAAAAATAATAAAACATGAAATGTGCTCTGTCTTCACTTCTGGCACATGAGCCCCCCGAGCTGTCCAGCTGCGCCGGCAGTGAAAAGACTAACACATGCAGTCAAGAACTAAAGAAAGTTACAGGAAGCATATGTACAGTTTGTGCTGCAGCCTACCTTGTTGCTCTGCTGGTGGAGTGGACCAGAAGTTTTATTATAAGCCTCCTGAAGGTTGCAAGTGTGCGTCACAAAATTTATGTTGTTTTATGATGTAGACGCCACAATGTGTTTGTTTTATTGCCTTTGAGCCGGTTTTTGCATCATTGCAGACCAGACAGCATGTGCACCGACTCTCTCTGTGGATGTGCCTGTGAGTGAATAACTTGTTATTTAAAACTGAAATTGACAGATCTTCAAATTGAGACCTGGTTCATGGTTGACGTTTGCTCCCAATTAATAGAACACAACAATTACAAAAGTCACGAAGAAAGAAGGAAGAGGAGAAGCTACTATTAAAAGGAATTAAACATTTCTGAAAAAGGGAAAGGCATGCTGTCTACGGTTTTTGATAGCTTCCGAAGTGGTGAGAAAAGCTGTGATCAAATGTAATAATAAAAAGGGCCAGCAGCGTGAGATTAGACAAAGCAGTACACTGGGAGGGGGGAGGAAGTTGAAAGAGACACGGCCTGGCGGCCGTGAAAGTGAAAGTTCGGCCGGCCGTGGGCAGCAACAGCAGGGGTGAATAATTAGGGGGGAGGAGAAATGCTTGAGGCCGAGCACACGCTGGGGGAAGCTTCAGATGCCTGTGGGAGGGAGGCTGATGGTTTTGATGTGGATGCGCTTTCCGCACGAGTACACCACACAAACTATAGGAAATCCGCAATGGTTTCAGACCTTGGTTTGGCCTCTATACTCTCGCCCTATTATCCCTTGCGGGATTAATAGGAGAGACCTAAACATGGCGTTCAAGATTTGCAGCTTTAACAAATCACAACTCCAGTCAATTAACAGGACTTCTAATTGGTTTGTGGCTGGCCATTTGGAAACGTGGGGTGGGGCCATCCCACCTCTCCATTCCCGGGCATCTCACGCTTGTAGACCTCCCACTGAACCAATCCTAAAAACATAACAGCAGAATAGATACCCCGTTAATCACAGGTGATGACCAGCCTAGCCCCCACACCATATAAAAGGACTTGCGGCTGACGTAACTTTGAGTTCCACAAGAAGTATGTGGGAGTCATGTTTTCCATTTATCGCTCATTTTTGTAGTCGAATTGATGCAAAAACAGCGAAAAAAAGGCATCAAGTGCAAAGAAAATGATAATGGGGAAATATCCAAAATCTGAATGTCTGATTGGTGCAGTGAATTAAAGGTTTGCTTGGAAGCACCCTCAAAAGACTTTGTTTCCTATCTTGAATTTCATTCTGGAACATGTGGTTCTTTATTTAGTTTCACTCTCAACATCACAATCCATAAAAAAGCATGAGAAAAGTGCGGAGAAGAATATTTACATCCTTGCCTAATAGTTGTTAAATCTGCACAGCACAGAGGCCTTGGTAGCATTTCCAGCACATGCACTTTTTAAATAGAAATATAATGCCTTCAACAACATTTGCGTAGCCCTCTGTAAAAGTATTTACATAGCTCTGACTATAGCCACATCTTTGGACCGGAACTGGGTCAAAACATTATTTCTAATTTAATGGAAACAGCCTTACTGCAAGCATATAGCAAAAAAATGACTCAATAAGTGGGAGATTGGAAAATATTGATCTACAATAGCAAGTAGTACTTTAGAAACCTAAAATATTTTCAATAATTTTTTTCTAGGTTGCACATCAACATGTCCTAATACACCTTGCATTAGAAATCGAATACACCTTGCATTAGAAATCTGTGCAATATTCGTTAAAGTATAAATATACACACCCTTAAATGACTCTGAGGCACAGTTTCAAAGCTCACACTCACTGGAACCAATGAGAATTAAATAGAGGTGTAATAAACAGCCCTGCCGAGTACCATGCATCATGGGTTAGACTAACGTATTTTAGTGCTGGTTTGTGCAAATCCGCACAACAATGTATTAGTCATGCAATTATAGCACCTTAGTAACCATCCCAAGGCACACTCTATGAAGGGAGCCTGCTGTGCTGCCCATTTCCACGCTCTGTTCTCATAACAATAGCCCCCTCAATATTAAATTACTCGTTTTCACTAGATTGTATTAAATTATGTACCACGCAACGGGCCAGGAAACTAATTTTCTCCTATTTACAAGGCAGTTGACATTGCGCTGACCCACCCAGTTGAGCTGCCCCATAATTTCATATTCATTGCTGCTACCTTCCTACAACTGATCAATTGGAAGCAAAATCAACTTGTTTTGAACGTTTTTGAACAACTGCTGTCGATGGATCGTTGTTCATCCAATCTGACAAATAAAATGGCATGATAATGAAACATTATTTTAATACCTCAATCTTTTATAGTCTTCATATGAAGCATATGCCATTGTGAGAGGTACGTTACTTTATTTTGGGCTTACTACCCATGTGGTGGGCCCAAAGGAATTTTAAAGACATATTCTAACTTCCCTCTGTCTGTAACCAAATGGAAGCGTGAATCAGGGGACCACGGGGAAGTGTGATGTTACTCAATTCCTCACTACCTACTATTCACATTACTTTGGCAGCAGCCAGAGCACCCAGCTGCATTTCAAGGAGTATTACCTCAGCATGGGAAGACTACTTTGCTACTACCAAGTCGCCAAAAGCAGACAATAGGTTCACAGCATAGACTCTGGTGCAAAATATTGACTCATAAATCTCATTCTGAGAAGGTACAGTGAGGTTTATAAACTTCTAAAGTAAACCGACATACAGAGACTTCATACTTTGAACAGGCGGTCCAAAATGTCACAATATTTGCATTTACACATGGACTAAAGACTGCGTGCATGCTGACTGTAACATATCCCAGTGATGCCAGGACTGCCAGTTCATAACTGACGCTGCATGTTTCAAATGTAATGCACAGATCACTCTGTTGACAATGGCAGGCTTAATCACATGACACATTTCCATTCCTAACTAACATATACCCATGACATCTACGTATTTTGTCATGGAGATTTACAAACACGCCACTTCGCTTACCTCTTATTGAGCGTAAATTTCGCAGACAGTCAGAAGGCTGGTTATCAAAAACCCTTGAGAATCATTCATTCCTACCATGATATTAATAGACAAGCTTTCTTCAAGTGTCCAAACCAGCTGCTTCCATTAAAAAAAATCTGATACCTCAGCAACAAAAAAAACAAGAGGCCATAGGCAGTTCCCTAAGCACCACCAACCAAAGTTTACTCTACATTCTCTCAACATTGCTATAAACTCAAAGTTGAAGACTCGTTTGCAATTCATTGTCCTGTCTGTAGAATGCAAATCCTGCTGATGGTCACATTAAGACAAACCACTTATGAATGATTCTGGAATGGTTTGCAACAACAAAAGTGACTATAGCCTCTGCACATTTTTGGGGGGGGATTTACAGTACGGGCAAAACTTATTCTGTCCTGGAAAGTAGCCTGAAAGTATTGCAAAGCAGAACAAAGTGCTGTTTGTGTCACTATGCATCAAGGGGGCATTTCATGTTTGGGCATGGGCATTCCTATAGGCAACCTTGGATTTTGACTTGAGGCCCTACATTCTAACAAAAAAAGGGTTTTGCCCCCAAAAATAATTCCATTTGAAAGCAGGTAATGCCATTTGAAATCAGGTATTAAAAAGAGAAGTGCTTTTATTTCACCTAACTTTTTCCTAACAAGTGTGCTGCACTGTACAGAACACATCCATGTTGGGAATATTTCAAAGTTTGTCAAGGCGTAGTATTTTGTACTGGAAGGCTATCTTGCTGTTACAGAAACCTCTGTCTGACTCACACAGACCACCTCTGCACAATGGCACAAAGGTGTGTGTATGTGTCACCTGGCAGCCTACTTGTGCACCAATGCTAGGGAGCGTGCAGGATAGTGCCATATCTTAGTAGATATTATGGTTTCCTGTGTTCTCCTTGTCACATAATGCAGAACAGAAGCTTCAGGTGCTGAGCTGAGTTGTGTGACAGTTTTGTAAATCTGGTCCTTTGTCTTTGTGGAAAGAAGTAAACACATCTCTTCTAGCATTCACAATGCAAGCATCACTCAGCAAAGTAATGTATATTTGGGATTCCGTTTGTGGGAGTATGTCTCACTCACTCACTCACTCGGCCTTTTCCACTCACTCGCTCACGAGAACACTCACAGAATATTAGCATTTAAGTCAAATTGAGAAAAGCAAATATTTAAGTATACTTATGCACAGCAAGTATTACTGCTTGTGTCTCATATGAGTCACAGTATTAAGCATGGCATGAAATTACATACTTTCATAGCTATATGACTGCACGCTTTCTTTAGTAAGATGTGGGTACAATGAACTTTTTTTACGTCTGCATTTTGTTGAGCTATAAAGAGTCATTAATGCTTGGGGTATGAAGTACTTTAATGCTGCCATAAGTTAGTCTTACTACTTATGGGCGTAACCAATGTGCATTTTCATGTAAATATATTTTATTGAAAACTAAAAACATACATTTATAAATTCAGTAAAACGAAAATATAGTTGCGAGCAAACTGGGTGTCCCATTCTTTTGTGAGTACCTAATCTTTCAAGAAATAACTCTATTACAGATAATATATATGACTTCCCTCGACATTCTTGAGCATGATTAATTCAGTTTCTCAGAGAGAATGCGAGTCTTTCAAAGGGAACCATATTTGGGGTTCATTAATACAGTCACCAACCTTATGATTCTTACACTTCATTATGCAAAAATGGTTTTAGCTATTCCAATAGCTGGTTGAATCAATAAAAGTCAACAATAACTCAAGAATTCCTTCACAGGAACTGTAATAAAATTATATCTTCACTGGATGGTGCCAATATCAATTTTATGTCACTGCAATTTAAGTTGAAATATTGTATCCAGAAATCCTTATGCTCTATCACAGCGCACCATTATTTGTTTATAATTTCCTATTTCTCCTGCAGTTCCATCACAAATCTCTGTTCAACAGCTTCCACTTTGTAATTTACAACGCTGCAGAAATCAATCTGAAACACGTTTTTTGTAGAGACAAGTTAATTGTATCCACAGGAACCTTTAGAATATCTAAGCAATTCTTATACCATATTTCTTCCAATGATTTAGAAGTTGCGAGAAAACATTCACAAAATATTGTCTCGGGGATTTGTAAAGACATGGGGCCTTATTTATGAAGGCCTTGTGTCAGTTTTGTGCCGCCGGTGCGTCACTTTTTGTGACCCACCAGCGGTGTAAAAAATGCGCCTTGTTGCACCATATTTAAAAAGTGACGCATCTAGGTAGATGCGTCACTTTTTAAACCCCTGCGCCACATTATACCTGCGTCAGGTATAATGTATGCAGAGGGGGCGTTCCCCCGCAAAAAGTCTCGTAATAGTGACGCAGTGAAATCTATGAGATTTCACTGCGTCACTTTAAGGACGCTGTTGCGTCAAAATCTTGCGCCTGCCTCACAGCAGGAGTAAGACTGATGCAAGCCTTTTCACACGGGGCTTTCCCCATGTGAAAGGACGCATTGCTGGAGTTGCGTCACTTTTGTGACACACTCCAGCAATGCGTCACTTTTGCGCTTACAGATACGTCAGAAATACTGACGTATCTGTAACTCCTTGCGGCATGATGCGTCATACATTAAATATGACGCATCAGGAATGTCGCAAGGAGTGCGCAGTGAAAAGTGACGCATCGCTGTTTTCAAGCAGCGATGCGTCACTTTTCATAAATGAGGCCCACTGTGCGATACATCTCCTCCATTCTCCTTTACACATATGTGCCCGGATTTATTAAACGTTCACGCAACGCAACACAGGAAGGGATCTTTTTGCGTTGCATTGCTTGAATGGGAAAGAGTATAAAAATGTGCCATATATACAAAGATATGGCACACTTCTGCTCTCTCCTTGTGCTGTCACACTTCTGACTGAGTGTTGCCTACGCAGCCACCCTTGTGACATATCACAGGGGTGGTTGCATAAGGTCTGCATAATGTTTTGCAGGAAGCGGTATCTTGCTCCACAAACACTATCTTCAGAGGCATATTCTTCTTTGCAGAATGCGTGCAAAGAGGATGTAACAAGATATTTTTCCCCGTCACAGCAGCCTTGGGAAGATGTTTCACTTTGGTGCAAACTCACCTTTACAGTAGGGGTGGGTGGAGTTCGCGGCGTCCTACTAAACACAATTCCGCAGAGTCTTGAAAAAACTCCACTGTGCGGAGTTACTCGTTCGGGCGGAGTTTGCCGGGCAATACATTTGCATTACATTGCAAACGCAGAGTGCATCGAAGTGTTCCAAAACCGCATGTGAGCGGCACTGCGCTGTCCTGAATTGCACTTGTGTTCTAAACAGTGCACAAACAGCACCATGTGCTACGCATGGCCACCGCACTTTTGTTTTTCTGCTCACTGTTATTGTGCTGTGCCTAAATTTTAATCTCTACTTAATCTTTTTAATCCTCCTCCTTTATTACTTTTCTACACCTAATGTTGATTTTTTACAATAGTGTTTGTCTTTGTGTATTTTTACGTTTTTGTGTAAGTTTCCCCTTCTTTCCTCATTTTTTGTCTTTTTTTATTTTCCTTCATTTTCCTATAGTTATTATTTCCCAACCCAATGCCATGGCAGAGGGGCCATTTCTGTACGGGCGCCCGGCCGCCCATGTGTGCAGCCCCAGGCAATCTTTGGAGAGGAGGAGGTGGAAGTACTAGCTTTTTTGTGCAGTGCCACCTCCCCTCTATGCTGGCAGCAGGCGTCAGGCTCAGTAGTGGGTGCACCCTTTCCAAGCCTCGCGGTGCAGGGGGATGGCCCACTAGTGCGTGCTGAGCACCAGCCATGTTCGGCACACCACCCACCAACTGACGCACCAATGGGTGGACATTCTCGACCCCAAACTGAACCTACTCAACCTGCCTGGCATCGAGTTTCCGGGGCTTGTTGAGTATTAAGTAGTTCCTGTGTGTGTGTTCTACAAAGCTAAAAAAAAGAATGCAAATAGCATGCTGGTCACACTCAGAGGTATGTTATGTTTAGTGAAGTTTATGCTGTTATATTATTGTGTGATGCAGGCAGGTGCCTCTACCTAACTGCATTCATCAGGTGCTCGCTTTGGCTGAATAATTAAGAAGCCATTGACGACTGTTCTCCTGTCATCATAGTGAATCACTGAGTAGTGCGTTCTCTCTGTGACTTTGTTTTTAAAGCTGTACAGTTCCAGGACATTTAGTTGAATTCACAGTGATGAGGTGATGTATGCTTCTATGCATTGCAAAAAAGGGAGACTGAGTTGGTGCATCAAGGGCGTTGAGAAGAGGGACTAGATTGAATCAAAAATCATTCTCTGCAGTACATTAGTTCCAACTGTAGTTTTTGTTAAGGCGATTTGGAATATATAGATTTATTGACAGTCAATAGACTCAAGTCAAAACTAGTAGTACAATAGGTGGTCTGTTTTAGGACTATCTATTTTTTATTATCATCTTAATTTCTTTCATCAGCTCCCAAGGGCAAGAAGAGGGATGACATGAGGGTCTGAGACAAACTGGTCAGCCAGCACCGATCACCAGAGCCACTGCCAAGGGTTCTGCTGATCCTAGCAAGTCCTTTTATGATTGTTGTAAGCTTCTTAGGTTAGAACTGTAAAATCTTGGTGTATAGTCTATTGGAATGTTGGTGCTATCTATTGCAATTTGTCAAGCTTCATATAGCAGGCTCAAGTAAGCTAATATTTTAAATAAAAATCATCAAGTGTGTTTGTTCAGAAGTCTTTCCTTTTCATGCTTATGGCTTGCTCTGCGATACAAAAGGGGATGATGGATGGAGCGTTCGAGCAAACACTCACCCCCAGTCAACTGATCTGGGTTTAACCCATCACCATTCTTTAGCCCACTCAGTCACCCCAGTTCAGACATGGCCATATACAAATCAGTCTAGCCCTGTGCCTCATGGGAACAGTCCAGCCCGAACTGCCGAGCCATGTCTTCCCTGGACTGGAAACAAGCATCCTGGGACCGGTTTCGGATTCATAATCCTCATCAGCCAGGCTATCTTGAATCCAGTGGCCAAGTGAGCAAGGGACTCAAATCTGAGCATACCCTGCCAAATTAGGGCGAACAAAGCAATACAAAAGGGGATGAAGCTCTAACACAGTTCAGTTCACGAGACAGTGGCTATGGTCATCCTGGACCATCCCCCCCAATGTAGAGTGCTGCAGACCCATGCATTTATTGTTACAGTATACCAGCAGTTTCTAAAAACAAGGCAGCAAGACTGGGAAAAAAGTATGAGGTCCCACTCCATTTTATTTGCAATCCAACACCATATGTCTTTCATTGACCATTATTCCACACCTGGCCATTCTAACTTTGTGAACCAGCCAATCCAATTCCCAAAGTGATATTTTGAAGCTATTGATATCCTAACTGAGCTGTAGTGCTGCCTTGCTCTTTTGTTTGGGGTTGCTTATCTGGGATCTAAATTATGTGTAACATTTTATTCTAGCCACATAGAACATCAGTAATGCCGGCTCGAGTGCCGCTGCAGGAGGAGACGGCGTTGGGTCAGTTTGAGAGGGAGAAATGGCAGCAGGGATGGGGACTGGTAAGTGACAGAATTTCATGCAATTACTTTGCTCAGTAGCAGTGCTATGGTGTTGCTCTTCATCATCAAAAATGATCGTGAGATGAAACCCCTCCAATTTTACCAGCCACAGTGGTGGTTGAGTTATTATGGCCTCTTCTATCTGTGATGCAGCAACAACTCACATAATGAGATTTGATGGCATGAGAGAGACACGAAAGAACAGAAGGTAACTTAAAATAAAGTACATGGTATAGGAGTGAAAGGGTGGGTGGGCAAAAGGGTATTAAGATAGAATATCGACGGGAAAATATCGACTAGCATTAATATCGTGGTAAGAATATCGAAAGAAAAAAATATCGTCTTAGTAAATATCGTTGTAAAAAATATCGTTTTGTTAGAATGACATAAATATCGTCAAACAAAAATATCGATGAATAGAATATCTTTTACTAAAAAATCGTTGTATATAATATCGACAAAAAAATATAATGTGTTTAAAAAAAATATATAATAATTATTATGTTTTTAAAAAACTTAGAAAAATACTTTTAGTAATAATAATTAAAAAAAATGTTTTTTACAAAAGATTTGTTAAAATTTTAGTAGCGGGTTATTGGTATTATAGGGGATAAGGGTGGGTAGTAATTTAAAATTTAATATAAAAAATGAACAAATTAGGAATTTAATCAGAATTCGAAATTTAAAATTTCTAAATAGAATTTTTCACGAAATTTTATTTGTAATCATTAATTAATAAATCATATTTAAATTTTAGTAGTGGGTCATTGGTCTTTTAGGGGCTAAGGGTGGGTAGTAATTAGAAAATTAATTAAAAAAAAGTTAAATAATAAAAAAATCGAAAATAATTCAGAAATAGAAATTTAACAATAAAATTTAGAAATTTTAACGAAATTATTTTTGTAATGATAGTGTAAAATTTCATATTAATATTTTAGTAGCGGGTTATTGGTATAATAGGGGATAAGCTTGGGTAGTAAATTAGACAATATGTATTAAAAAAATCGAAAATTAAGAACAAATTAGAAATTTAATCAGAATTCGAAATTTACAAATCAAAATTTGAAATTGTCACGAAATTTTATTTGTAATATATATATTGTTTACTATCCTGCACATTCCCTGATATAAGTTTGATTGGAGTTAGAATAGTAATTTTTTCAATTTTACTGTCCAGCACATTCCCTGAGTTAAGTTATGTTTGGAGTTAGAATAGTAATTTATTATTGTTTACTATCCAGCACTTTCCCTGACTTATGTTGGATTGGAGTTAGAATAGTAATTTATTATGGTTTACTATCCAGCACTTTCCCTGACTTATGTAGGATTGGAGTTAGAATAGTAAATTATTATGGTTTATTATCCAGCACTTTCTCTGACTTATGTTGAATTGGAGTTAGAATAGTAATTTATTATGGTTTATTATCCAGCACTTTCCCTGACTTATGTTGGATTGGAGTTAGAATAGTAAATTATTATGGTTTATTATCCAGCACTTTCCCTGACTTATGTTGGATTGGAGTTAGAATTGTAATTTATTATGGTTTACTATCCAGCACTTTCCCTGACTTATGTGGGATTGGAGTTAGAATAGTAAATTATTATGGTTTATTATCCAGCACTTTCCCTGACTTATGTTGGATTGGAGTTAGAATAGTAAATTATTATGGTTTATTATCCAGCACTTTCCCTGACTTATGTTGGATTGGAGTTAGAATAGTAATTTATTATGGTTTACTATCCAGCACTTTCCCTGACTTATGTTGGATTGGAGTTAGAATAGTACATTATTATGGTTTATTATCCAGCACTTTCCCTGACTTATGTTGGATTGGAGTTAGAATAGTAATTTATTATGGTTTACTATACAGCACTTTCCCTGACTTATGTTGGATTGGAGTTAGAATAGTAAATTATTATGGTTTATTATCCAGCACTTTCCCTGACTTATGTTGGATTGGAGTTAGAATAGTAAATTATTATGGTTTATTATCCAGCACTTTCCCTGATTTATGTTGGATTGGAGTTAGAATAGTAATTTATTATGGTTTATTATCCAGCACTTTCCCTGACTTATGTTGGATTGGAGTTAGAATAGTAATTTATTATGGTTTACTATCCAGCACTTTCCCTGAGTTATGTTGGATTGGAGTTAGAATAGTAAATTATTATGGTTTACTATCCAGCACTTTCCCTGACTTCTGTTGGATTGGAGTTAGAATAGTAATTTATTATGGTTTACTATCCAGCACATTCCCTGAGTTAAGTTATGTTTGGAGTTAGAATAGTAATTTATTATGGTTTACTATCCAGCACATTCCCTGAGTTAAGTTATGTTTGGAGTTAGAATAGTAATTTATTATGGTTTATTATCCAGGACTTTCCCTGAGTTATGTTGAATTGGAGTTAGAATAGTAATTTATTATGGTTTATTATCCAGGACTTTCCCTGAGTTATGTTGAATTGGAGTTAGAATAGTAATTTATTATGGTTTACTATCCAGCACAATTATTATTATTTTTTATTCAGCAGTATCTATTTATTATTTTTAATAAGAATCATATATGTTATGTAGTAATATTCATTTCATAAATATACATTAAAACATTTTTATAACATTTTTACATTAATATGACAAGTCTAAATTAAGAAACAAATTTTAAATTTTTTTTTTATTGAGAGTTTAATTTGGTATTGCAAAGATATTACAATTTTTCAAAAAACATTTTACATAATTTTTGGTCACAAATTATATAGCATTTTTTTACATAAATACTGTTTGTATTATACATAAATTATTATATTAAATTTTAATAATTATTATTAAAATTTAATATATTACATATTTATTATGGCATTGTTTTTATCAAGATATGTACATAACATAAATTTACATTTTGTAATATCTGAGAAAAATATTTAACAATGAAATACATTTTTTTAATAAAAAACAATTAATACATAACTCTTTTAAACATATTAATGTCTCTTTTACAATATTCATATGTTTTTTAACAAGAAAAAAATATTTATTAATACATATTGCATATATTATGCTATTTAATACTATTTATTTTTTAGTTAAAGGCTATTTTGTCCTATTTTAGTTTTTATTATGCAGCCATTTTATTTTTGGAACTTCACTTTTTATTCTATCAACATCGTTGTTTGGGTCATTTTCGAAAACGGAAGCTCGCGGTTGGGAGCTGTTTCTTGTTGGTGAAGGTAAGTTTGTTTCACTTTACTTTTAAAGATATTTAACTTAAGTTTAGTGATAGTTGTAGTGTGTACGTGTCGATATGTGTAGTACTTTACATATTATGTGCGAATTACGTGTTATTTATTACTTGGTCCGACCATCAGCTGATTAGATTCTCTTGGTCCGCCTTGAGAGATCCTCCTAAGTCTGCTAAAACAATGGGCCCCCCAAAAATCAACGTGGGTAATTTGATGACCTACCTTGATTTGAACAGACCCATCTTAGGGGCAGATATGGATTCTGCGCTACAGGTTTACGACAGATGGTTGAATGCAGCGGTGACCTCTTCTTCGAAGAAGGCTGACTCAGGCAGAAATAGGATGACTCCTTCTCAACCATGGTATTCGCCCCACCTCCGTACTCTGAAACTTGCTTGCAAGAAACTGGAGCGAGCATGGAGATTAGCTTACTGTCCACAGGCTAAAGCAGTGTTTCGCTCAGCTCAGCGAGATTACTATACTAGCATTAAACATGCAAAAACTGAGTTTTTTTCTAAAAGAATTGAGAGAGCTAATAACAACAGTCGGGAAATTTTCTCGATAGTGAAGAGCTTTCTCTCTCCCTGTGCTGAGCAGGTATCTATGAGTCCTTCTACCGAATGGTGTGAAAAGCTCTCCTCCTTCTTCCTAACGAAAATTGCTAACATTCAACACAGTTTGAGAACAGTTGGAGGAGGCTATGAGATGACAGATAACAACGAAACTAAGGTTCCTCCCACCGCTATCCCTCCTTCGGTCGAGGATACCCTGGCAGCAATTAAATCATTAAAATCTGGTGCTCCCGGGGATGTCTGCCCGGCCCGGGTGCTGGCCGAAGCAGCCGAAGTAGTGGCTTCTGAAGTCTCCCAAATAATAGGACTATCATTTTCTACTGCAACTGTCCCGAAAATATGGAAACAGGCTAAGCTTTTGCCATTGCTAAAGAAAACAGGCGCGGATCCAGCTGTGCCGAACAACTATAGACCTATTTCTCTTCTGCCAGCTATGGCTAAAATTGGTGAGAAGCTTGCATTTTCCCAGCTTAATGCCTTTGTGGAAACTTCAGGGGCGTTACATCCTGCCCAATCTGGCTTTCGTGCAGCCTATAGCACAGAGACAGCGCTGGTAGAGGTTACAGAGGCGATTAGAGGGTGCTTGGACAGTGGCGGCAGAGCGGTCCTAATTTTATTGGACCTCTCTGCTGCGTTTGACACTGTTCCACACACACTTCTCTTGGCACGGCTGGCCGATATCGGCATAGTGAGTTCCGCTCTGGAATGGGTGAAATCCTTTCTTACAGATAGATCTCAGCAGGTCTGGATTCCTCCTTACTCATCCTCGATTAAATCCCTTACTACAGGAGTACCCCAGGGCTCTACTTTGAGCCCCCTCCTTTTTAATGTATATCTCACTCCTCTTATTTTTTTAGCTGAACAAATGGGAGCAAAAATAATAGCATATGCGGATGACACGCAACTCCTGTTTACGTGGCCAGATGCGAACACTGACACTGAGGTTGTGCGTTCATGCCTCTCCGCTGTGTTCAACTGGTTAGCAGCAGCACAGCTGAAGTGCAATGAAGATAAAACAGAAATCTTGCTATATGGCCAGTTTCCGCCCAATTTCAGAGAAACTCTGTGGCCTTCCGATTTTCCCCAGCCAGGCTCCGTCAATATCCCTGCTAAAAACTTGGGAGTCTGGTTTGGGGAGGATTTGCGATTCGAGGCACACATAAAAAAACTCACTGGGGTGTGCTTCGGTCCCTAAAAGCCGTGAGGAAGATTTTTCCTTATCTGCCGTCTTCAGCAAGAGAGTCGGTCGCAAGAGCCCTTATTTTATCACGACTCGATTATGCCAACTCTCTGCTGTGTGGTTCTCCGGCTTTTTTGGTCTCAAAGCTTCAGATCATCCAAAATGCGACTGTTCGCCTACTGTGCAATGTGCCATATAGAGAAAGTACTCGGACTCACATGAAGGAACTACACTGGCTGCCAGTAGCGCAGAGGATAACCTTTAAGATTCTTACTATAGCCTTTAAAGCAGTTCATGACCTTGGCCCCTCTTATTTGAGGGACAGATTTTCCCGCTATGTCCCTACTCGGGCTCTGCGTTCAGCTGATTGTAATTTTTTAAGAGTACCCCGATTTCAGCGAGTTCGCTTGGGAGGCCAATCACTTGCTGTCACCGCGGCCAGGACTTGGAATACCCTCCCCCTTTCCCTGAGATTAACTGAAAATTTTGTGACATTCAAGAAGGCACTTAAAACTTATCTTTTCAGAATGGCTTATTAAATTTCTCATAGTAAAAGAAAATTCTGATCTCTTCTTTCTCTCCGGCCACATGCTTGTTTCTTTTTTACGCGCCAGGACACTCTGGTAGTATATGAGCGCGATATAAAACAGCTAAAATAAATAAATAAATATTTAGCGTCGTTATGGAGAACGTACTTTGTGAGGTAGTTCGAACAAAAGTAACGTTTACTGTTGTATTAATGGATGAATTCAGATTGTTTTTATGTCTTATATGCTATGTGTAGGCTATGCGTATTTCCAATGTTTTGAGGTTGTTTTTTTTTTCGATAATTTACAGGTCTTCGTTTTGGTGAGCAGATGGACTGTGACGTTTTTTTTTAAGCAGGTACATATTTTTCAAAATGTCCTGCATTTTCGGGGTCTCTACTTTTTTTACTCGTGAAGATTTATCACCTTTTTTATGGTTTCAAATTTGAGAGGATTGCAACGGGAGTATTATCAAACAGTTGTATTTTTTGCATTTTGTTGGGATTTTTCGATATTGGATATGGATAGCTTTTGGTATTATTCCTGTGGAAATCATCACCATGGAACATATTCTACAGCAGCAGAACCGTAAGTAAAAGTGATATTTACTTTTGGGTTGCATTGTGGTATAGTCTACTGTTTAGTTAAATGTTATATTATTATGTCTTGTAAAAATATATTATTGATCATTTTACATGACATAATATTACGACATTTAACTACATATTATCTTTAATTATCCTTTGCTCACTTTTTGGGAATTTATATTTAAAGGATTGATTTAGCTATTAGATCTAAGTATGCTAGACCTTCTATACTTGGGTACATTCTAGTTTTTTGCTGGAGATATTCGTACATGTTTAATGTTTGTTTACTTAGTTTAGGGCCAATTTTTGAAAGTGATTGCTCTATTCTGAGTTCTTGGTAGCTTTGCTCTTTTTTAATGCTTTGGATCAGTTTGTGAAGTGTTGGTTGACTTCTTCCTAAAGTGGCTTGGAAGGCATTATGCCATCCTTCAACTGCGTTATTAGTTTTAGCTTTCTGGGCTATTGTACTAGCATAGACATTCCACCAGGGAATTTGAAATTTAGGTTGTCTACGGTGGCCTGAACGATGTAATCTTCCAACCCAGGTATCTTCAAAGTAGTCTAAGAAGGGAGTTAGCTTTTTTTCATTGGTGCGGTAGAAAGGGCTGTCAATTAATAAATTGTAGTAGTTAGCTACTTCTGTTGTTGGTACATATGCTAATGCAATCAACTTCTTTATTTGATAAGCAAAGTTACTGTTTGTACAATATTCAATGCTTAAAGTTGATTTTTGTAAGTGCCTCCATATGCTTTGGTTGTAGTGATAATAACAACCTTGTATGGAGGTATGGGGATATATTTTAAGGATAGCTTGAATCATGGCCATGTCAAAGTCAATTACAATTCTTTGAGGATAGTAATTATCAGTTAATTCTTTGATCGTTGTTAAAATTTCAACGTAGGTAGTATTTGTTTTGTTTGGCAGCAGAGTATAAATTAGAGGGATATTTGTATCTTGGTATTCCCCATGAATGGTGTAAAGTTGAAAGAAAGGTTTGGGACAAACTTTAAAAGTCCCGTCCATCATCCATGTTTCACATGATTTAAGCTTTTGCAAATTACTATTAGTAGCAAAAAGTAAAATTCTTTTGTCATGACTGTTGTTGTCATACATTAAGAATTTATCCTCATTATGTGTAATGGTATATTCTGGATATATTTTTGTATCCTGAAAACTTTCTGGTGTTGGTGGAGTTGGATCAGAAGCACGTTTAGTTTTTGCAATTAATCTCTTTAAGTTGGGAATAGAAGGTAGCTGTCCTGTCACATGTTCAGGCACTTTGCTTAAAACATTTTTCAAAATGCTAGTGCTTGTTTCTTGTGATCCTGTACTAGCATCTTTCAATGTTTCTAGTGCTTCTCTCACTTCCACTTCAGTTACATTTGGTGGGTGGTTATGCTCACGTACATTTACCACATTGTTATCAACAGTTGTTGCTCTACCATAGCATGCATTTGAGTAATATTTACTACATTTTCAATGGGTCTTTATTAGCTTTCACTCTTTCTTGGGTGTAGGTGTAACCCATGTAGCTCAGCATTAGTTTTCCTTTTTGCGAAGTAATGAAAGTAGCTCCAGTTGCCATGTCTAAGGTAGATCTGTGGAAATATATATATGTCTTTTTTAGAACATTGAACACCATTTTAGAGGTGTGTATAAGACTAGGCAAAAGTGTGAACATATACTTACTATGTGGCTTCACTGGTAAACCTTTTATTCTTATTTCTTTTTCAGAATTGTCTCCCTTTTAAGTTCTGTAGTAGTGTTAAAGAATAATAGAAAGAAATACTTTAGTGTAATAGGTGTATCATTTTACTTTCTGAATTGTTATACATATACTGACTATACTTACTTGATGTAGTAGAGGATGTTGGTAGTGTAGTTGTA
Organism: Lissotriton vulgaris; assembly: GCF_964263255.1. Lineage (NCBI taxonomy): Eukaryota > Metazoa > Chordata > Amphibia > Caudata > Salamandridae > Lissotriton > Lissotriton vulgaris. The sequence continues at coordinate 1,136,952,720 of NC_141694.1, read as the reverse complement.
GATAGGCAAATAATTTTGTAGAGTCTGTGGAAAAAATTATCATTGTGTTACTTGTAGTATTTGGATGATAGTAGTTGGATACATATTATTTACATTGTACATTTACTTAGCAAGTTTAAATAATTTTTATCAGCTATCTAAATAGACATGGATAAGGTAGTTTATAAATGTTTTTACATCTAACTGTATTGTCGTTGTTGATAAGTTCAACATGTTTAGTTTTCACTCTAAAGATCAACAGTTTTAAAAATAGGGACTTTATCTACTTATAGTAACTTCGAAGGAAAAATGGTATTTAACTTACTTGAAGTGTAGTGTGATGTATTGTAGTTGTAGTCGTTGGTTTGTATTCTCTTCTCTCAGCAAGGTAACCGTTTTTCTCCAAGGTTGGGCCAAAAATGGTAAATTACGTTAAGTGTGTCATTGTATTTATATTAGTGAGTTAATTAATGGTACTTTTTGATTGGTTCAATTAGTGAAAATTCAAATTCATTGGTTGAGAACGTTATTTGGCATGGGAAAACCGTTATTTTCGTAAGACTATGTTGTTTCACTGTTTGTTTGTAAAAGAATATATTAAAATGTGTTATAAGTTACATTTTTGTGTAATATTTAAATCGTTTATATGTTGAAAATAAAGAAATGTTTATCATATTTAGGCCATCGGAGTGTAATATAGTATCAGTAAAAGTAAAAAAAGTTTCCCTATATAAATATTTTATGTTACAAATAAGTAATAGGAAAACAAAAAAATAATATGTGTTCATAGTTTTGTGAAAAAAATAGCAAAAAAAATGAGTAAATTCAAGAATAGTGCATTTCGAGTTCTAAACAAAAAGACGATATTTTTTGTATTTTTTTAGAGCACATAGGTCGTCGATGTTAGTGTAGTCGATATATATGTCAAAGGTAATGTTATTTAAAATAAAGTCGATAATGTAGTAGTCGATATTTAAGTAGTCGATATTAGTGTGAACGATATTAGGGTTGTCGATAAAAAAATATCGATATTTGTGTGAATTCTAGTTTAAGTATAGGATGACGATATTTATGTAAGCGATGTTTTAGTGACGATATTTTTATCAGACGATATTTATGTTAACGATATTTGAACATGGAACCGGGCAAAAGAATGTCAATGCATTGAATGGGTGGATAATGTATTTGAAATTTTAGTGAAAGACTGGATGGGAGAAAGTAAATCTTAATCAAAAGCACTCTGGTAAATTAGAATGAAAGGATGATTTATTTACTTGGTTTATGTAGGGTTATCACTATCTTTCAAAGCTATGGTTCTCAGTGGGGGTTATTTATACATTTTTATTCTTTGTCCTACATCCTTGACTCGCTGTATTTGTTAAGTGAGCCAGATCTATCCTATCTATCATTCATCTTCCCCCCTCCCGACCCATGGCAACTATGACGGAAGTGCAATATGGGGCAATCAATGTGTGACTGATGTGTTGGCTCTGTAATATGCATCTGTTTCAGTTATTATGGCATTTATAATGTTTTCAATGCAATGCTGCCAAAAACACAAGTGGTGTTGTCTCTTCCCCCACTCACTCATCTTAGTACTTCACACCTTTATTTTTTCTTCCGTCCCAGCCCACCAAATTGGAAAGTTCATTCTTGGCATGTGCCACATTTATTCATGTGATACCCAGAACATATATCATTGTTTCCCATAACAGATTCATTTTCACTTGCCCATGTTTTTCCCTTTTGAACTGAGCCATGACTGAATAAACCAACGATGATGTATCAATGATGAGTGTTATGTTATGTTATGTTAGGTGAGCTTGTATAGCGCATGGCTGCCCCAACAACGGGGCATCCCAGCACTTGCAGAGAACCAGACAGAAAGAGCGATAGAGTAAAGCAAAGCGGCCTAGGAATTGGACCCCAGAGTAGAAGCAAACAGCCAGGTTTTGATGCATTTACGGAAGTGCCAGTGATTTTGAGTTGTGTGTGCCTCAATAGGGATAGAATTCCAGAGGGCCGGGGCGAGGGACCTGAAGGAGCGGCCACCCGCTCTGCTTTTGCGAACTCTGATGGTGCGGGCAAGATGGAGATCATCAGAGCCTAGGGTTCGGTAGGAACATATGGTGTGCAGAGATCCTGTAGTATATGGGGTCCCTGGCCGTGTAAAATTTTGTGGGTGAGGCAGAGGGCTTTAAATTCGATTCTCTGTTTCACCGGAAGCCAGTGAAGCCGGTGAAGAAGATGGTAAACATGATAGTGTTTGGGGAGGGCAAAAAGGGTTTGAGCTGCGGCGTTCTGAGCTCTCTGAAGTCTATTGACCACTGACTTATTGGCCCCCAGCAGGAGACCATTGCAGTAGTCAAGGTGGGAAAGAACCAGGGACTGAACTATGACTTGGCGGGTGGGTGGCTCAAAAAAACCCAGGATAGGTTTAATACAGCGTAGGCACCGGAAACAGGTACCTGCGACCTTCCTAGCATGAAGCTTGAAGGACAGAGACTTATCCATTAGGACGCCCAAGTTCTTAACGACCTCCTTAGGAATTGGGGGGGGTCCAACGATGGGGGCCACCACTGATGGTACCACTTCTGCGAGTCACCTCCCAGCCAAAGTAACTCCATTTTAGAGGAGTTGAGCTGGAGATAATTGTAGTGGCCACTCTATAATACATTTAAAAAAAGCTCTACCCTACATGTCTAATCTTTTAAACCTACCCCCTGCAGTAGGGAAAATCAAGTTTCCACTCCTTGATTACTGATCAGCAAATTAATTTACTGGAAATATGTGGTGGTGGGCGAGGCCACAGAGTAAAGTGGGAGTAAGTGCATGATTTGATACCAAGTTTGGCATATGGGATACACAGTGACAAATGTGTCAAATAAAATCTATATAATCCATTTCTTTACCTGTAGTGCACTTCATTAGATTAATTTTCATCAAAGTCTATGCACACATGATAATATATTAATATCCGCATTTCATACACAAGGTATGTGACTGACATAGTATCTTATTTATTATTCTTCTGCCTCTTTGGAGACAGGCTAGAAAGAGAAATGCATTTGGTAAAGAGCAGGGTCATTGGAATTAAAAATAGATAATTGTCAACTACAGCTGCAGACAGTAGCAAACTAACAGAGACGCTTGCTAGCAATGAGCATGGATTCAATATTTTGGCACCACACACAACTTGCACTTTAATTAGTGCATAATGCCACACTCATTAATGAGAAGTAATTTATTTTTCAACTCAAAGTGCCTGACTCTCTTTATAGTTACTTGAAAAGCCTTTAAAAAATAATCACATCAAATAAATTCCAGTGGCCCTAGGGAATCAGCAATGTACTGCTATTGTGCCACCCAGTTGTTTAAAACAACTATTTTCACAGAGCTTTATTTAAAAATGTTCATTTTTGATTTTCTCAATCTAGCTGCTCCTGCTGATCCAGCTAGACCCCCAACAGGCAGGAGACAGCAGCCTCCTGCCTGTTGGAGTTATACAGGTAGCTGATGGTTAAGGAAGAGGAGAAGGAAGAATTACATTCACAACAACTAGGTCCCAGTCCACCAAGTCCCCCTCAGCCTCCAGCCTTTCAGCCATCCCATCGCCTGCACCTCCGCCAGCCAACTACTGTCCCCCCATCAGAATGGCAAAAGGCCATTGCTGCACTGCAATCTACAACCACTGGACACCATTGAGTGCTGGCTCACCTCTATGGAGCGGCGCAAGAATCAGCTCCGGACCGACGTCCATTATGCCCTGTTTAAAAGAAAATGTTTTGGTGGGAGGGATTTGTTGTTTGTTGGGGCTGGGGAAGAGGGTGTGAAGGGAGTTAAGACTGGAGAGACTTTCCTAGACATTTTGAGTTTTGGGGCTTGGGTCGCTTTTGTTTGTGGGATGGGTGGGCATGTTGTTTGGTTGGAGAGGGTGGGTTGCTTTGTAAATAAATAAATGGAGGGGGAAACTATATTTTTTAATTTTATTGTATGCCTGAAGTTGTTTATATTACGTTTATTTTGCACTGCTGCCTTCAAGTAGTTTTAAGCAGCCTTTTATGTGCTTGCAACTTTGGAGAGAGCATAGCACTTAGCTATAGAGTCTAGGCATATGCTCCTCTAACTATCTTGACCATTATAGGGAACACTGCCATAATGAGCTACATTGTGTCGAAGTTCTGAACTATCCAGATCATAAACAGTAGCAGTTAATTTATTTCTTGCTAAGTTAAATTACTTCCATAATAGTTGTCTTACCTGAATATACATGCAGCAATAATAGGGGAGGCATCACAACTTCTCAAGCGAAGTCACACTTCCACCCAGGTGCGCTCCAACTGTATTATTGATCTGAATAACTGATTGATATATTGATTGATTATCCATTGTAGGCAACAAAATGGAAGCAGAAAGACTGGGAAAGTGGGTTATATATTATCAAAGATTTGCAAAGAATTGACACCACTTGAGTACAACGTGATGACACAATAGGAATGCCTGATTGTGCCAAAATAGAAAAAATAGCAATACTAGTAAGATTTGGCTAGGTGGAGCATGCAGGATTATTTGTGAAATCCTCAAATTATAAAAAATGAACTCAAAGTCTGGAGTTGACAATCTTAGGTTAGGCGTTTAGGATTAGGCAACACAAGGCCTGAATGATGATAATGCTGACCACTGATGTTCTTCATTCTATATCTAAAAACAATATAGATAATTTTTAATGTATGGGCTGGTAAAGGGATGGTGTGGGCTACTGTTTAGAAGAATGTACAGGTAATTGGTGTTGCTTTCACCACATCTGCCTCACCAAGTGTTTGATCCAGTGATGGTGCCATTTAAGACACACCTCAATAAATCAGACAGCTTGGGGAAGAGGATTAGGGGTTTGATGAATGGTTGGGTAATGGAATTTGGGGAAAGGTTTGAAAAAGACAAACACTATAACACAAGGACAACGTTCATCTGGGCAATAAGCTGCAGCACATTATTTGCCATCAATCTGTTTTTAGAAGGAAACAAATGGATGGGTGTGACAGAGTACAGATACATGAATTGCAAACAGTTCCTTTTTCTCTCAAAACCTAATTTACCATATATCTAAATGTTCTGACATCAAGGCTGGGAAGTAAACCTATCCACCCACTTCTCTTAGTTAATACCATTGTTAAAAGAAAAATGATACTGTATTGAAAAATTGGATGGTGCATCTGCATTCTTCTCGGGAATGCCCATGCTTTGGGGCCTGTCTGCACTGGTCCAGTAGGTAAGCAGGAGTGTTGTTGAGCTCAGCCAACTTTCACCTTTCACCTTTCATTCATGAAGGAGACTAGAGGAAGGCCTGTGGACTTTGAAGGAGAAACTGTATTTTAGAGTCAAGGAGAAGGACAGAAGGAATGTAAGCTTCACGAGGAGTGTATTATGAAGACTCGAGGCCACACAAACAAAAGGGGGATTCAAAGGATCACTTTTGCCTCAAGTCCAATACACACTCAAACACACACAAACTCACATAACATCATTTCACAAACACACCTCTCTCCCACACAGGTGAGTACTAGGCCTCAGACTCTTGGTTTACCTTTGTATTCAAGTCAATAGTATAACAATAATTTCTTGCTTCTAGCTATTGATGAAGTATTCCTGTAGCTCTTGTCCTGAGTTCTTCTATGATACTCCTCCGGTCGTAGATAGATATGGAGTGCAGGGCACTGCTGTTGAGGAAGAAGTAGAGAATGAAACAGAATTGCAGAATGTTGCTTAGGTTTTCGTTTGTTAACTAAAGGGACTTTTCTAGTATCTGAAGAACAAGAAAAAATGAGAACACCCGCAATTAATCAAATCTGCCTAAATCCTGAAATTTCTTTCACATTGTGGCTGCAAAAGTGACACAAGCGGATGCAAAATGTTAATCAAACTGAACCTCTATCTATAAATGTTCACATTGAATTCTTATTCAAGTTCATTCAATGGATCTCAAAATAACCTAAAATATGGATTTTAATGCCAAATAATTTGATGGTTCTGAAGGCCCTAGCTAATAGAATGTATTAAGATTGCGCACTGAAATCACATGTCCATTGTTAGTTAGGTTCCATATGCACCTTTTAAAGCTGCAATGTTTACAACACAGTTTTATTAGTAACAATACTACTTTAATTTCCCAAATGAGACAAAAACGCATTAGGGCACAGCGGAGTCTCTTTAAAACCATTATGCTTGGACTCTCAAATTCGTTTTCAAATTTCCTTTTCCTTAAATATATGCACTTGCTGGAATATTAATGAAACATATTTTCTCTGTTTTCTCTCATATCTCCATTCTTAAAAATTCTCCTATTCTCTCTAAAAACTACTAATGTTAATTTAGTGTTATTACCAGTGCAGCATCCTTCAATGGGAAAATAATCAATAAAGACACAAGCAGATTTAAAGCTTAAGATTATTATATCATGATGTGATATGATATAGGAACATGACCCAACTTTAGATCAGGTGTTTTTTCCAACACTTTTTTAGCATAGAGTGCAGTAAATTTTAGAATAGTTTTCAGAAATGCAGACGAGTATGAATGGCCACTGTTTGGTTAACTACCCTTGGAGAAGCGTGGCTCACTGGTTGGAAGAGGCAGACCTGGAAGCAGAGGTCAGCCCGGGACCAGGGTTCAATTCCTGACTCGGCAGGGTCTTGAGTCCTAAAATGTCCATGGACTCGACAATTCTCGCTCCGGTGCCTACTTGATTCACGGGTTCACACTCTGCGACTCTGGGCAATAGCTTGCTTAATCTCCACAATGGCCCCTCGTAGCGGGATGCCTGGCTTTCACCTTGCGGATACCCTGCCGGGGTTATCTCACAGGGGAATACCAGGACGAGTTCCCTAAGCAAGCGCTTAGAAACCGCTCGGTGATTTGCGCTATATAAATTCCTGTACATTTACATTTACCCTTCAATTTTCTACTAAGCCTACTATGCCAATTAATTATCTTACGTCATGTTTCTTCTTTTTGTCATTAATGTTTGAGGGGCAACCTCTAGTTAATAATTGATCCAGTGTTATATTCAAATCACCTGACAGTAAAATGTTTCTGTTTTTTCTAACATTAGTGATTTTGGGATTTTCACTTTCATAATAACTTAAATAGTCCTCTATCCATTGCTATTTTGAATTCATTGCTTTTGTGCTACCCAAAGGAGTCTCCTGTATCAGAGCCACAGCAGTCAGTCAGTCAGTCAATCACTTTTATTCGATTTTTTAAAAATCATAAAAAGACACAGGATACATTTCAAGAATTACACGTACAAAAAAGAATTAAATGATCACAGGGAAAATATTTACACAATATATATACATAATGATTCATAATTCATAACATCAGAATGTAAAGTGACATGTGCGCAAGCAGTTTATATATACAATCGAAAAGATTAAAAAGTACCTTAAAAACATTTAAAACATCACTATATCTATATTCTTATAAGGGTTACATGTTTTAGAACGGTTACGTTTAAAAAATATCGTTTATAATCAGTCCATTATTGCTTTTGCTGCGCTTCTTATTAATGCGTACTCCTGCTACTAGAAAATTTGCAACATGGAAAGTGACTGGTGCATTGTGCAAAAGTTGCAGGAATAAGAGTGCAGGCCTCACTTGTGAGAAACGGGCCTCTCTAAGGATGGGGACAAGATATTTCCTTCTGATTTTATCATAGTGATCACAGAACATAATAAAATGTAAAGTGTCCTGGGGTGAGAAGTTATCACAATCATAAGGTTTGTTATTATCAGGGGTCTCCCATCTATAGTATGAGCCCAATAAAAAATGAATTAAATTCAAACGAAATCTAATTAAAAGAAAGCGGTGGAATGAGTTATTTACAAATACCAGGTAAGGTTCTGGGCCTGGGACAGTTTTCAGTGTAAAATTCCTTCTCACAGTAATTTTCTTAAGTTCAATTTCCTCTCGCTCTAAGATAAAAAGGTTCATCAGTGAGTCCTTGATTGTTTTAACATCCTCTTTCTTTATACTCATAGGGGAATTAAAAAGGTCGATACGTCCCACCTGTGCTAACATATTTTTTACATACAATATCCATCGGATCTTGAGTGCTCCATCCAAATTTAAGCAATCTTCTAGAATTTTATGATTTAAAGAAATCTCTTCATTTAACCAGGTTTTTAACCAGGTAATAACAGGGGCAGATTTTATAACGTCAGAAACATACCCAACCCCCAGTTCTGAGTGAATAATTAAAGTGGGGGTGGACTGGGAAACAGAAAGTAATGATCTTAAAAACCTGTTCTCTGCCCTTTGAATAGGGACAGGCTCTATGTATCCCCAGATAGAAGCCCCGTAATTGGCGATTGCGATGCTCTTGGCATTATATACTTTGAGGATCGCGCTCGTCGGTCTTGAACCCAGTTTTCTAGCAAAATTCAGGATGGCTCCTGCCGATCTACTTAGTGCATTGGATTTGGCCTTGAGTTGGGGACCCCACGTGCCTTTATCATCAAATAGGACGCCCAGGTAGGTGAAAGAGGGAACCCTCTGAACCTCCTTTCCTGTGCAGACCATGGTTATTGGTTTCCTCCTTATCCCTCTTAGTCCCATGATCATAACGTGGGATTTTTGTGTATTCACTTTTAGGTCTAATGAGGTCATGAATTCCCCAAAGGAGGCCAAAAGTTTGTTCAGGGCAACACCAGTTCTTGCCAGGAGGACCGCGTTGTCCGCGTACAGGAGGACTGTAATGTTAGTCTCTCCTGCACGCGGGACGTCGGCGCCCAGGGCGGAGATACCGGCTCCAAGGTGTTTATGTACAAGGTGAAGAGGAGAGGGGCAAGGATGCATCCTTGCCTCACTCCTCTCTCGGAGCTAAAGGTTTTGGTGCACCTACCGTCCCTAGTTACTCTAACTGAGGCCTCCAGCCCCTGATGCAGGTCAGCCAGAAAGCCAACTAAGGATTTATCAATACCTATGTCCAGGAGGACCCTCCACAGCCTTGACCTGTTGACCAGGTCGAATGCTGAGGAGAGATCCATAAAAGCCATATATAGCGCTCCTTTTTTAACTAATGTGTATTTGGAAGTTTTCAGGTATAAATTTAAACACTGATCCAATGTGCTTCTTTTAGCCCTAAAGCCATATTGGGCGTTAGAAAGAATTCCCCTGCCCTCCAGCCAAGATGTTAGTCTCCCCAAAATGACTCTGCCCAAGATTTTAACAGCAGGGTCAATTAGGGAGATAGGCCTGTAACAGGCAGGGTCACTCTTGCCTTTTTTAAAAATGGGTATGATGATAGAGGTAGCCCAAGACTGTGGGATCATGCCTGTTGTAGCTGCGTTCAACACATTTTTCAAAATCTTTGACCAAAATGTAGGTGCTGCTTTATACAAATCGGCCGGGACCCCGTCAGGTCCCGGGGCCTTATTTATGGATGTCTTGTTTATTGCATCTTCTACCTCTTCTATTAGAAAGGCTTCAATTGTGTCAGTGTTAGAATGGTCAAACCTGTCCTGTAATGTACTAGATTCGGTATGTTTATAGATATTATCAAAATGGGATAGCCACAGGTCGTCAGGAATGACACACTCTACTAAGTGGCTATCTCCTTCCGAGAAGTATGAGTGATTAATAACTTCCCAGAATTTGGAACTATCCTGGAGGACCTCAGGTGATTGAAGGTTCAGCCAGGCCTGCTCTTTGATGTCCTTCTTCCTTTTCCAAATGGCCTGTTTGTACTCTTTCCTTAGTTGGATTACTTTAGCCTTGTTTCTTGGTGTCTCTTTAAGGGCATATAATAAGTCAGAATAGGCCCTTGAGCAGTTAGAGTCAAACCATCGTTTAACAATTGGTCTCCCCCTTTTTGGTTTAAGGGTTAAATCCTTGTTAATTTGTTGGCATAGTGTATTAAAAGCCTGTACGATGTTGCTATTGGTTGATAGGGGGTCTAAGCAAACACCGACTTCCCTTTCAGCTTTAGTTAAATCTTCCTGTAAGAAAGCAATTGGTGTTACATTAGACCATTTCAACCTTCTCCCTTTATCTGTGGATGTTAAATTTGTCACAGATTGTATACCTGGTTCATTAGAATCTTTAAAATCAATGAGTCCAACTTGTGACACCTCTAATGCCACAGGGTTGTGATCGCTAAAAATAGAGTCCACGACTCTATAGCCTAGGATATAATTCAAAATAAAAGATGAAATGAAGATAAAATCTATGATTGAACCTGTGTCATTCCCTTTGCATGTCGGTGGTCTCGGTCCTGACGGACAACAACTAGATTCATATAAATTATGAGTGGCCAAAAGATTTTCCAAGCCCTCCCCTCCTTTTGTATGTTCAAAGTGTGCTGAGAGAGCATTGGGTGGGCCATCCTCGTCATTGACCTTACAATTCGTACTACAGGGGTGAATTTTAAAATCTCCTGACAGTTTAATCTCATAACCATGTTTGCTTAGTTTGTAATTTTGCAGAAATTCATCAAGTAGCATCAAAACTTGGTTATTATGAACAAATTCAGGAGAATTATAAAAATTAATCAACAAAATAGTAAGTGAATTTGACATTGTTAACTCTACAACCAAGAAATGCGGGGAGCAAGACTGTAACTGTTTGGCTTTCCCTTTCAAATTAAGTGAAATAAAAGTGGATAAGCCACCTTTTGCTCCACCCGAAGTGCTCGGTGTAGCTAAGATATTAAAATGCATAAATCCATCAACCTCAAATTTATTATCAATATCCCATGTTTCCTGTAATGTAATGATATCAAAAGATGAGATAAAACGTAGCCAATTTTCATCCTCAGCCTTGGATCTTAGTCCTGCAATGTTCCAGCTAAGGATCTTACAGGTCTTCCCGTTAAACACACTAAGAGTCTGATTGGTGACATTTATCTTCTCTAGTCAAACCAAGTCTTCCGTTGTCGAAAGAGGAGAAAAACGGTTAGACAAAGGGACACTTTCTCTATGTGCATTAATCAATTGTGATGTCATTGCGGTGGATCGGGTGACCTGCTGGTTAATAGGTACTAAAGGTCTAGCCTTAGATTGCATTGCAAAATCACAAGGTCCTAGGGTTGAGCTATGTTTCCCCCCAGATGACTTATGTTTAGAAGAATTAGTTGCATGGGCCCCCCTTGGTGGATAAAAGTAACCCAAAGGTAATGGTCTAATGTCATTATTAGTTGTGGGTGATCCATCCCAAAATAGTTTATCAGCCAATCCTTTGTCTGAGAAGTTAACAACAATACAATCTCCTTTGATACTCCTATTTCCATGTCCGACCCACCCCACCCTTCTGGCCATAATAATATAAGGAGCAATATCTAATTCGCCGCTTGAGTATTGCTTGCACCATCCTTTAGATTTATCTAAGAGATCTGTAGTAGACTCTCTCTCCTTATGAGGCAATGGTGGAACTCCGCATATAACTGCTACATACGGAGCTGCTTGAGGAGGAAGATGCAATCTGGCGGTGTTGGTTGGAGTATGGTTGTGCAAACTATTATGGCCTGTTAAGGGGTTTCCCTGTGTGGTAATCTGAGAAGTAACACCGCAGCTTGACACAGTATCTGTGGCTAACAAAGCAGTTGGTGGGTCCATGGTATGTTGAGATTGTGTATTGGATGAGATAATTTTAGTTGTAGTGCAGTCCATTAATTCCACAATATTAGGAGCATTAGAGTTAGCCTTAATAATGTCCTTTGACAGCTGCTCTTTAGCCCGAAAGTCATTTATAAATGTGTCGATTCTCTCGCACCTTTTTAGCAGTCCTGCCAGGCAGCTGTTCAGGCAGTCCACAATGTCTTTACCAATTTCTTCTAGTATTGGTTCGAGGCGAGCAGTGACCATGTCCTCCAGTTTATCCCCCAGTATTAAACAGATATCTTTAACAAGATCCTGATGGTTAGAAATAGGGGTGCCTTTCTTTCCAGTTTTTCTAACTTTCTTTCTGGGACTGTTAGGCGTCAACGACCGACCCATCTCCCCATTATCTGTTTTGTGCTCTACTAAGTCTATTATATTTGGGTTGTTGGGTGGCAACTCCACCTCCTGCGGACTCACCACTGTAGGGTGTTGGGAGTGCTCAGTGTCGGTGACAGTCGAGTTGGAAGCTTTACCCAGTTCCAATTCTTTCTCGGCATTGGCGATTTTTTGATTTATTGCTCCTACCGCCGATGTGAGATAAGAAATAATAGTGTCTGCCTTGCGTGGCACTTTAGCTTCTTTAGCCCCCTGTCCCTCAGGACCCAGGAATTTTTGCTAACCCATTTGTAGTGCCAAGGGGGGTGGCCCGTCCCGGCCTCTTCTGGCCCCTGACGGCCACAGACGGCCCCGCCCTTGTCCCGGGCTTCTCCCGGTCGCTCCCGCGCGCGACTCGCAGGGCGAGGGGGGTGTCAGCGTTTTACTGGCGCCTACGGGCGCTTCTGGCGTGTCACGGGCACGCTGCCGCCCCAGGGGCTGCTGGGGAGTGTGGTCCGCGGTGTCTCCGGTTACCGCGCTGCCGCCGTTTCCCTCACGGCTCAGCCCGTTGGCCTGCCAAAGCTGCTGTGAGTCTTCTGGTGTCCCCCCTGGTCTCGCGGGGTCAGTGTTTTACTTGCGCCTCCGGGCGCTTCTGGCGCGTCACGGGCGCGCTGCCGCCCCAGGGGCTGCTGGGAAGTGTGGTCCGCGGTGTCTCCGGTTACCGCGCTGCCGCTGTTTCCCTCTCGGCTCAACCCGTTGGCCTGCCAAAGCTGCTGTGAGTCTTCTGGTGTCCGTAATATTTAATACATTTCGAGAATTTAGAGAAATTGGCTTTGCCTTTTTTTCATAGTACTTCTCAATATTCAATATATGCAGACCCTCCATCCAAACCACCCTCTTTGTTACATTGGACACTGCACAATGGGTCTTGCATCATCGAAGATGGATGAAGAATATTGTCATCAACCCCCAGATATGAACAGAAATGCTTTGAGAAAAGAAGGCTCTGCTTTTTTTGCTTAAAAACACCTCAGCATATGTTTAAAACCACCTATGAGATTCCTTTCAAATCACAGAGTGCAGTTATGGTTACAAGATAAAACCCCAAACTTTGAATTGGACAGTTGTGGTTAGTTTAACAAACCATAATGGGAACCTTCACTATGAGACTATAAATCATCAACTACATGCACTGCTCTCTACCTTACAATGCTTCTAACATTAATAACAGAAGGTTACAACCTAACTTCATTAAATAACAACACTTGTCCAAGCAAGAGACTAGCTCTCCCATAGACTAACACTGGGTTACCTTATTACATGCCTACATTTAACTTCAGTTGGGGACAGCTAGAGATATACTGTTTCCACTTATTTGAATTGTAAATTAAAAATCTCCTTAATGAAAATGTCAGGGATAGTCTGACCAATGACAACACTACCTTCTGGTGCATTATTAACTCTCCTTTTTAAATTCCGGGTATAGCCCTTGTATTGAGATCGCCTTTGCTAACCCACTTCAATAATCTCTATTCAATATAGGATGCCACTGCCACTGTCCCTTCTATAACAGCTCCCAAGAGCACCCCCACCACAGCTCAATCCCCACCTAACCAGATTTATAACGACTTTTCTCTAAATCAGGTATTTCTGGCTCTTAATGCGAGCAAAGGCAGCAAAGCGCTGGGCCCTTATGAGATCCCCATTGATTTGTTTAACCATAACATCGACCTTTAGGGGCTTTTTTAACACTGCTCTTGAGAGCTTGTCAGAGTGAAGGATTCCTAAGCACATGGCCTCGGTCCCTTATAGTTCATATATTCAAGAAGGGAGACTGTAATAGCCCAGTTCAATATTAAGGTGGCAGGATGCATCATTCTATAAAGATTACAGGACTGGGTAGAGTCCAACAGTATTATTTCAGACCAGGCGGTTGGTCTGTAGAGCAGTCCATGAACCTGAACCTACTCATTGGGAAATATGTTTCCAATAAAGAAGGTAGTGTATTTTTAGCATTCGTAGACCTATCCTCGGTTTTTGACTTTGTGTTGCATGATGCATTATGGTCAATCATGGCCAGCATGGGCTTGGACCCTTAAATTGTTAACTTCCTTAGGGATTTATACATATCTGGATGGGGCAGAGTACGATATGACCTAAATGACTAATGAACCCAGCCATTTCACATTGGAAGAGTTAGCCAAGGCTGCATACTCTCTCCATTCTTGTTTAACCTCTATCTTAAGAGCTTAGGCAGTACCCTTGCAAGTAAGTGCACAGATTTACCCCAACTTGGGCACCGTCCGATCCCGGCACTTTTATACGCTGATGACGCTGTACTAATGGCTCAAACTCCTCTTGGTCTACAGCATTTAACTGAGATGAATTTTCCTAGTCTATGCAGAATATTGGTTTCAAAATAAACACCAGCAACATTTCTGGAATGAAACTTGAGAATAGAGCAATTAATTGTGGTGACTTTTTTTATCAAGGGCACTAATATGTTGTCTACATCTACATTTGCATTCCTAGGCATTTTATTTAACAAAGATAGTAACTGGACCAGTCTGAATAATTCTAGGAGGCACCAATTTGTCAATAGCACCATGGCCTTGCAGAACTTTGCTAGGAAATTGAGTTTAAAACATCCTAAGGAAATTATGACTATTTATAAGGCCAAATGTAGATCAACTGCCACCTATGGTCAGATCTTTGGGGATACGCGAATGCTGACTTACTTCAGCTAGCAGAAAATGCATTCCTTAGGAATCTCTTTGCCCTCCCGAAAAGTTGGTCAACTTTGTCTGCCATGCTGAATTGGGAATTCCTTCTTTAGCAGATGTGATTAAGATCCAGCTACTTTTGCTCGGGCATTAAATCTGGTCTTCCGAATACACAGTGCTCAACCGTTCCATTGTAGAGGACTGTCCTAAAACGTCATCTGCATTTAAAAACCCCTGCTTCAGATGTGTTCACAACTTTTTGGTTGATAAATGCGACAACATTCTCAACAAAGTACCTGGATGCGTAATACAAAATAAACAAAAGATCTGCAAAGGGAGATGCGTCAGTTCCATGCTCTGGGGGAGGCGATGCGTCGTGCCTCAATGATTGCGCTGGGTAGGGGATGCGTTATAATCCTTACCGGTGCGGTGATGATGCGCACGTTCTCACCCTGCGGCCCGGTTGCGATGCGCAGGATGGCACCTCGATGCGATGCGAGAAGATGGCACCTTGATGCGACGATGCGATGACGATGGTAGATGCCCTGGCAGCCTTGCGACAATTCTGTACTTTGGAGCCATGACAGTCCCTGCGACACGCTTCTCCGGTGATGCGAGGGTGACCCTCTCGATGGCGTCACGTTTCTCCAGTAATGCAACAGCAAACAGTTTCGACGAAGACAGGCTTCCTGGGAGATACGGCGGCGACACGCTTCTTCTCGTTGCGTCGCCCTTCCAGCTCTCAGGCTTGTGCAGATAGAGCAAGGAAATTCAGAGGGGAGCTGGAGGTGAAGTCTTTTGTCCCTGAGACTTTAGTAGGAGGTAAGCACAAATTCAAGCCCTTGGAGAATATTCTGTAAGATGATGAAAGTCCTTAAAACGTTCCTTTTCTCTTTCCTTGGCAAAATCGAAATCAATGCAGGCCAACCCAGCAAACAGCACACTGTTAGAGGGGAAGTCCAAACTCCTGCAGCTTCCTTGGTTCTTCTCCTTGGCAAAATGTTTGTCTTGTTCCCAGAAGTGATCTAACGTTCTTGCGTCTGAGTCCCAATACTTATACTACTTTTCTCTTGGTTTTCTGAAGGCAGAGGGGCCTTTGCCCAGTCCAAACCAGTTCTGGAGTACTCTGTTTACATGACTCCTTCTTTCCTTTCACAGTGCTGTACAGCAGCATGAGACACCCCACAGGACGTGGAGCCAGCATTGTGGAGGGAAAGCACAGCCCAGGAGCACTTTGTTGACACAATTCCTTCTCTTCTTTCACAGTGTAGGGCAGAGATATCAGCCGCACCCCAGGGGGGGGAGCCAGCATTGTGGAGGGAAGACCCAGCCTCTTTCAGGTTCCAGGTGCAATTCCTCCCTCCCATCTAGATACAGATCTCCCTATTCACCACTGGGCTGACTCATTCTGTCTCCAGGAATCCCCCAGCCCTGTCACACAAACTCCAGACAAGGAATACACAACCTAGTAGAGGCAGGTCTGGATAGTTCGCACGAAAATACCTACTTTCTAAAAGTGGTATTTTCAAACACAGAATGTTAAAACTAACTTTACTAAAATATGTATTTCATGATTCTGAGTTCAGACATACTAAATTCAAAATTCTACCATGTTCCCTGAGTCAGTTTGGATTATAAGATATAATAATCTAACTGCCCATTCTGGCCTATGGAGAACAGGTAGCCTTGCAATAATGAAACACAAAAATGGCTGTAATTCACTATTAGGACATGCCACACACACCAGGGCATTTCCTACCTTATACTTATAATGCACCCTGCCCTTGGGCCTACCATAGGGGTGTCTGATATGAAGAAAAGGGATGGTTTAGGGACTGGCAAGTGGGTGCACTGGCCAAGTTGACATAGCAGTCATAGACTGCACACAGGCCTTGCAATGGCAAGACTGAGACACACTTTACAAGCTGCTTCTGTGGGTGGCACAACCAGTGCTGCAAGCCCAACAGCAGCATT
Organism: Lissotriton vulgaris; assembly: GCF_964263255.1. Lineage (NCBI taxonomy): Eukaryota > Metazoa > Chordata > Amphibia > Caudata > Salamandridae > Lissotriton > Lissotriton vulgaris. The sequence goes on along the minus strand of NC_141694.1, from coordinate 1,136,936,075 downwards.
TGATTTACAAGGCCTGGGCACACATGGTGCACTGTACTGGGGCCTGACAAGTAAATCAAATAACCCAATCATGGAATCACTAATTAGTTCATCAATTTAACATAGGGAGCACTTGCACTGTGGCACTGAATAGCAGTGGTGCAGTGCCTAAAGCATATAACCAGCAAAAACCTCATTATTTAAAAGCACATTTTTACAGCAAACCACACGCTCACTGACTGTAACTACATAAGGTATGCCTTTTAATAACACACAGCAATCCTCATTATTTAAAAGTAAATAATCACCGTTTGCTAATACAGTAAAAGTGGGAACAATAGCGGGCACGGGTGTACCTTTTAAAACACATGCTAAATTAGGATAAGCCACGTAGCAGTAGTGGCCTCTGCCACTGAAAATGGTAAACACTACAATTGTTCAATGTGTAACATGGAAAAAGACGCATCTCTCATTGAAAGCAAACGTTGCTTCTCAGTCAAATTAAAAGGGGCAAATAGAGATGAGACATTCATGTGATTCCAAGGCAGTTTTCCAGCCTTCAGTGTCTGCAGGGTCAACGCAAACTGCATAATAGAACGCAATTGATTTTGACCATGGTACAAAACAAACACATCATCCTGTACAATTCAAACGACAGATAACACAATATTATCCAATGTGTAGATGCGGGAGGAAAGTGTGTTAATGCTGGTACCCACCACTGCAAGCACTTTCTCTAAATTAGCTTGATCAATAGCCCTAAGGCGGGTAGCCACTTCAATCTTTGATGTCTTCCAGAGTTCATTATAAACAGCATATATCCATCTTCTAGACCTACCTCTACCCGGGCCTTTTATGAAATCATTCAAATCAACCTTGTCAGTCAGTTTAGACAAATGCAGTTTGACTGACGCCAATGTAGAGTGTTTGAGACAATTCTGACACAATTTGCCTACTGAATAAGTGGTTACAGAATGGTCACTCTCAAAACGGGGATCTACCCTGACCTGTGTAAAGCCATCACCCAGACCCAAAAAACGATGCTGGCAAGAATCTGCACTTCTGTGACACATCAACCAACACTTGGGATCTGAACTGGATATGTTAAAGGTCGAATTTTGCAATAGAGATTGCAACTTTCTAGTCGAAAATTTTGTAGAATTTTCCCAACCTGAATATTCTTCCAAATCAGGGAACGAAGGAGTATTTAATTTTTTAGAAGTAGCCAATCCAAAGCATGTTGTCTGTGAGATGGTAGAATTAAAAAACAACATATGATTTTGGATGAGACATTCATGGTGCAAAGCCTCAGTGCCTTGTACCTGCCAACTTTTAGAACCCCAAACTGATTTAAGGTCAATTCTTTCCATCCACAACTCGTGGCCTCCAACAGCTAGCTGGTCTAAAAGGGACTTCGAGTACAATAACTTAGTATCGGTAACTCTAACTTTGGACATGGATTCTCCTGTCATTCTAAAATAAAACAAAGCAGGATTGTACTTGTTAAAGTCAGTAAAATAAGTGTACTTTTTCAAAAATGTATTAGAGCTGCCTCTTAAAGGAGCTGGGCAATGCTTCCACTGTGTATAGTTTAAAGTACTCCTCCCGGAACTAGTTTTATGTAGGTAGTGATTTCCAAAATGTTGGAAGCAAAACAAATCACCATAATTAGCAGATTCTAAATATAAATCCTCAGCATCAAAGGCAGCATAATATTTCAAATCAGCAAACAAAGCCTCTACGGCCTGAACATCCCAATCATAAGAACGTATGTTTTGTTTAACCACATCCCCCATGTTAACTCTAAGCACATTAGGAACATTAATACCTTCAGTCGGGCCATGGATTTGAAACTTAACAGCATCCCAGACTATCCCATCCAGGACAGGCCAAAAAGTGATGTTAACAAAAGTCAAGTCTCTCTTCAATCTGTGGGCAGAATGTGACGAGGAATGAGGAGCCTATGTTCCGTTTAAATGTCGAATGCATGTTCTCTCCTCGACATAGTGTCCATTGATGATTCGGAACAAATAAAACACAAAACCAATTGACATAAAAAAGTAAAGCGAAAAAAGCCCCAACCAAATGTAAGTCCAAGGGGGAATCAAAAAATGTTTTTTAAACAATTGTGCATAGGCCCCAAGCCTTGTGGGCTTTCCTGAAGTGTGTGAAAGGATGTATGACGGTACAACGCGTACCGTTTCAACGCGTGCCTTTACAGCGCTTCTTTACCAACGCAAGTCGTTACAACGACTTGCGTTGTTGGGCGCGGATAGTATATAGTATAATTTACTATTCTAACACCAGTCCCCGTGGATAGTAGGGAAGGTGTTGGAATAGTAAATTTACTATTCTTTATCCTTTAGCGCCCTTCAGCGCAAGTCGTGGATACGACTTGCATTGTAAAGGACGTGTCGTAAAAGCACTCCGGGGTAACATCCACGTTGAAAAGGATGTTCCCAGTGTGAAACAGTGTAAAATGAAAATCTGGATTCTGTGGCTAAACGAGTTTGCAAATCAGGCATCGATAAGTCAGTTGGGTGGGTGTAGTCTGTTTCATCAAGTTGAGTACCAAGCAATGCACTCAATAAAGGACTGGAAACCGCAGGCATCTCAAGGGCCACCTCCGGCGCATGATCCGAAGCAGTGGCCAATACAGAATTTCTCACCATCGAAGGACATGTGACTGCCGCTGTCATGCTAAGAATAATCGGCCACTCTGTGTATCTTGACATTGTCAATGGAGATATACCTGTTTTCTTTATGACCTGGAAGTGGTGGTAAAATGACTGTTCTTGTGCCCTTCACACCAAGCACGGGAATCGGAGCACGGTATGAGGGACCAAATTCCTTCTTGTTAAGGATCTTCTCCCGAACCAGTTCTCCAACTTGGGGTAGCCAGCCAACTACCGGGATCTGAAATACATCATCCGAAGTGGAGGGCAAATGTTCCTTTGCAAGACTGTCTCTTGTCTTTTGTAGAGTCTGTAAAACATTGCAATGTTCATCTACGTCAAAGGAGGCTGCAACAGCCATCGAGTCTAGATCGTCAAGGTCCGGTACATACATCTTGATACCAAAGAGCATTTTGTATGGGGTCCGCCCACCCAGAGACCTTCTAGGGAGATTATTAAGAGCACGCTGCACATCATTAAGATGGGCCATCCAGTTTCTGCCAGTGCCTGTAACTCAAGCTGTCAGTGATTGCTTTAAGTCAAGGTTCATTCGTTCCACAACACTATTACCCTCAGGTCGGTATGGAGACGAAAACTTGACTTGGACCCCCAACGAAACCATGGCATCCCTATACGCCTTAGAGGCGAAAGCTGGACCCTGATCCGAATGGAAGGTACCACAGGCAAAAATCCCTACAAAGACACGCAAATCCCTTATGACAGTCCGTGAATCAGCGCTGCGATGAGGCCACACCCATACAAAGCGTGTGCATGAATCAACTGCTACTAAGATGTACGTATACGCAGTATCAGAAGAAAAAGGACCGCAGTGATCTAAATAAACACAACCTAATGGTTTATTAGAAATGAACAACTGTGTTTGGGGTGGACGCGTAGCAGTTGAAGGCTTAATCTGCTGGCAAATGTCACATTGAAGGACATAGTCACGCGTCTGTTTGTACAGTCTCCGCCACCAAAAACGTTGTTGTAACTGAGACACAGTGGCTGAAACGCCCGCATGTGCAGACGCAACTCCTTCATGGGCCGCTGTGATCAGTGTATGTCTGTGATCCGAGTTGGGAACCAATCTCTCCCCAACATCAGGAATTTTCACATAAGGAACCTTATTGGGACTTAAGTGGTATGTGTACTTCGAAGGGATTGGGAACCCCATAGGATATTTACCTCCCTTCTCAGTGGCAGCAACAGCCACCAAGATATCATCATCAATCTTACTTTTGGACCGTGTAACTGCTGCAACTAAATATGTTGATACCGCTGATTTCGCTGCTTCATCAGCAAGCGAGTTGCCAACAGCGTGAACTCCCATGCGCTGATGACCGAGAGTATGAATTACCAACACAAGTGGCAACTGCTCTTTAAGTTCAGCCACTCAGACCCAGATTATTTTATCTTTTATTGTGCTACCCTTGGAGTCATGAAAATCATTCTGAATCCAAAAGAACAAGTTCTCATTGGAAGACTGGACAGAGTAGTAAGAATCACTTACAATAAGTGTTGTCACACTAGGATCAGCGTACTCCAATGCAAGCATCAGAGCATGAAGCTCTGCTAATTGTGTGGTGCAGTCCCCTAGAGACTGCGTGTGCACGACTCTGGACTTGAACTCATCGTTCACCATGGCACCTACCAGAATCGCGCATGCGGAAACGTAGGTGTGATTAGAACCATTCGCAACCTGCGCCGAACCATCAGTGTATATGATGCAATGGAAATCCTCCAAAGGCCGCATAGCCAAAGGTGCAGGATGAACCAATTCATATTGCAAAAACTCCTGCGACCGTAAGGAGGCATCAAAAATAAACGTGACATCTGGAGACGTCAATGATGCAGCCTATTGTATCCACCGAGGGTGCAAAGCTTTAGAATTAGGTACATTGGCTTTCATAACTGCTTCCAAAGCAGGACACGGGGTAACAACCAACATGCGTTTTCCCTGTGACAGAGCGCGTTCCTTCAGAATCGCCATCTGTACAGCCGTCAAAACTTTCTTCACAGTGAAAATCGCATTTCAGCCGAAGTGTACAAGTGTGACTTGTAAGCAATAGGTACTGTATCACCTTCGTTAAAAGTAAGGTATGTGAAACCCACCGTCCCAGGGATGATTCTTATCACCAGGTTGGTGTGGTTATCACGAGTCAATAAGTATTTAGAAGCGAGCAGATCAGCCTGCAAAGATTGCAGTATAGCCGAGTGCTCCGGCAGCCAGTCCGATTTGGTAAAAGTTGGTTGTATCAAAGCATACAAAGGCTTGATACGCTGGGCATATTCAGGTATGTATGTCCTCCCGAAATTCAAAAATCCCAGCAAAGACTGTAATTTTTTCAGAGTTGCCGGAGCGCGCAATTGTACGCATTTCTCCAAGAAGTGAGGAGCTAATCCTCGACCTTCATTGTTGAGCTCATAGCTCAGGAACAACACTGTGTACTCCGCAATATGCGATTTTGCAAAGTTGAATTTGTAACCAAAGTCTGCAAAGCTACAAATTAAGCGGTCAACTCCACACAGATGCTCTCACAGTTCATCATCTGTGAGATAAATGTCTTCCACATACGAACAAGCATCTGGGTAAACTCTCTCTAAGAGAGAGACTATGCGGGCAGCAAACAGTCCAGGACTATTTTGTAGCCCATCGGTAAACGTTTGAAATGTTTTTTTACAGCGCCGCAAGTAAAGGAGGCCTATTGGGAACTCAGACCATCCAAATGGTGGGCATAAAAACCCTTGGAAATGTCAAGCATGGTTTTAAACCGCTTACGCACAAGACTATCCACTAAAGCAGAGCCGTGAGTATTCTGTACTGCACAGGTACGGCAATGCAAGTTTAAATGCCGATAATCCAATACCAAACGATATGAACCGTCAGGCTTGGTCACAGTAAAAAGAGGGTTATTCATTGGTGACACACAAGTTTCAGTCACTCCTTGATATTCCAATTGTTCAAGGATTTCTGCAACGGAAGCCTTAGCTTCATGCTTTATGGGATATTGAGGTTGAGGCTGTGGCATAGACCGCAAAGAAATCTCGTGGTGTGGGGAAAATGTATCCCATCCACAGTGTGTACGGTATAGAGCCGGCACGAGGGCTTTAGCCTACTCTTCTGCAAAATTCAGCGCATGCTCCTTCGAGACTGTGCGCAAAACTAGGGAGGATTACCTCCTCCCCTCTTGGAGCCGCGAGCACAAAAGCTGGGGGCCAGTCAGCCTCCGCTAACAAAATGTCATAGGAAGTGATAAGATTCTCCAAAAATACCCCTTCTATGGTACGTTGAATGTCACCTCCAATGAATAGGACTATTTCGTAAAGTCTGTCAGGGGAGCTACTCTAGTGTCAGCTGTCTCCACAACAACATAATGGTCAGTCGCTGTCACATTCAGTAGTGGACGCAGGGCATCTCGCACTATGGTTATCTATGCTGCGCTGTCCAGCAAGGTCAGAGCCCATGTCTGATTCCGAAGCTGCGTTCTGACTATCTGTGGCATATCTGTGTGCTGTTAAAGCAGCGACTTTCTTTTTCTGAAACTGAGGTCTCTTCGGTGTAGAATCATCCTGCTTACTGAAACAAGGGGGAAGTTGGGGAGGGTCTGAAGGGGTTAAGATTAACGACCCTGACATCTCAGGCCCCAGCTCAATGAAAATAAGAAAAGAGATGTCTGGTCAGAGGAAAGCATGTGCTGCACTCAAAACTAAATACAGCATGAGATCAAGCAATAACCAATTGGAATAACACTAGGCTGAGAAACTCCAATCAGCCCACCCATATGGCGGAGCATCATCATGTGGGATACAGATAGTAAATCCAAACCTCGCCCAACGAATCATCCTGCTTGCCTTTACTGTCTTTCGGGCGGGGCTGGTCGCGTCCTTGCTGACCACCACAACCCCTGCCGCCTCCTCCACCACCGGTCAAAAAGGCCGATGACTCCTGAAAAGAACGAGGAGAGCGTTGATCAGAAACCTGAAAACGATCAGGTGATTTTATCATCGGGCGATCGCGCAAGTCATAAAAATGTTCTGTGGGCGCAGGCAATGGAGACGCAGGACGAGACTCCTGTCTCTGTTGTTGTTGTTGCTTTCCCTGTTTTTGTTTTTTCGGCCAATTTTGTTTTTTGGTCGTGGGCTGGTCGTCAGTTTCAGAGTTCTGCCGTTGCGGTTGTTTTTTCTCTTTAGTAGAAAAAGGCTTGAGACCCCTACTATTGCGGCCCATGGTTTTATAAGCCTCCACAATAATCCTCGCCAACTGCCAGGGTTTGTTGGCATCGAGAATCGCCTGCAAAGCATTGGCAACCTGAAAGTTCACCGCATCTCCCTTGACATTCGCAAGTATGAGATCGGAAACCACATCAAAGGAGCCACAGAGGCTCATACCCAATTCAACCGCAGCCTCTGGTCCGTGCTCATCCGGAACACGTTTGAGGACCGTCGGCAGGACAGTCATAGACAGAGTGCCGTAACACCTCGTGTAGACCGCCGCAAACATCTTACCCCAGGTTTCACAGTCACCAATTTCAGGGGTCAAATCTTTCGGTAAGCTAATTGTTAGAATCCTGTGTTTTTCACCAGGAGACGTGTTAGGAAATACTGCTTACAGCTGGTCAAACTTCTCGGCAAGCCAGAAAGGAAAATAATCCTTTTCTTGGGGGCACTTGCCCATCACAGCGTTGAACATAACGGGACTGAGTTTCATTCCGCCCTGTCCGGCAGGAAGCGCCGCACCACCCTGGGCCGCCCGGAAGATTACAGGTAATGTATTGCACCAACGACCTAATCACGCTAATTGTGACTACATGTAGTCGTCTTAACTCAACCACGGTACATGCTCCGTGTTGAGGATGAGGTGTAAATCCAGCAAGAACAGGCCAGTTTGCGCCCAGAATGGACAAAGGACCTAACCTCGGAGCTGCTAAAGTATGGAGTAGGGCGCCGTCAAACCAAACTCGATGCTGCCAAGTATCTGTAGGAATCTCATGTGCCCTATACGATGCATATTCCTGTGGCACAGCCATGGGAGTGTTCGTGTCGAACACACAAGTTTGTGCATTCATAGCTGGGAAGGTCAACCATGAGTAAAAAATCTCATACGGGTAAGCCACCTCTGCACTCACTACTATTATCACTGCCATGCCATCTTCGGGGACATTATAATTCTGCAAATGATTGCGCACCGCAATGCGGCTATGTTGCACAGTGACCACCGCAGCCATAGTGACACAGAAAGAAAGAGGTACAATGTAAACTTTCTAATACAACTGAGGAGCAATTCAAGGAAACCGTTTAAAAAGATTCAAGCTTGAAAAGAGCTATGTAAATACATGTAGGTTTGTCCGACTCCACCGTTAACCGGAAACAATAGTGAAGGGGTTAATGACTGAATGATGTACTACTCAAGTTTCATGTAATAAGACCACCAACGATCGGGCGCCATGTCGCAAGGATTCCGTTCTTATACAGAACTGTGCACAGAGACTTGGAACCTCAGTGAATTAGGGTGTGCCAAAACTCACCTTAGTACCCAAAATCCCCTACCAGACTAGCTACAGTGTCTCATTAGTTATCAAAAACTCTCAATGCTTAGACAAACCAGAACATGGACTTAGTACACCTCAGGTAACGTGGAACACATGAACACTCTTTCGTTATACAATCATTCCAATCCAGAACAAGGATTAAAAGAGGACACATGCATATTTTAAATATTTATTCATTAATGCAGTGTTCTCAAAACACAGTATCTTAGCTAATACAAGCAAACATATTATAATAAACAAAGTAATCAGCATTGTCACTAGTCCCTAGAACACAAAAGGTGAAAGCATGGTATTATGCTTAAACGAATAGGATTCAATAACACCTAATTCTCACCCTCCCTAGCTAGGATATTATATTATATCTAAGAAGGTCTCTTTGGGTTTTAGCAGGGCGGCCCCATACCTCAAGATCCTATTTGTAAGGGATCACGTCATCTTCCACCAGCTCACTGCATGCGAAGCACCATCAAGTGTTTTTCTATGCACTTTTGCAAAGCAATATAAAACGCGCCTAAAGTCAGAACTTGGCCGCAGCTGCATGTATGTTATGCCTAGGAACATGCGAAGATCAGACCTCACAACTACCACTGTGCTGAGATATCCTTGAAGGTTTTTGCACTCACTGTACAGACACAGCTCACCAAGCAAGGCTGATATCAGAGTAACAACATATTATTCTCCCATGATTCAAAACATTCTACTAGGCTCAAAGCTAAAGCAACAGCTATGTGTCATGTGCAGAAGCAGCAGAAAGGCAAAATGGCGTTTAAAATCCTAATAAGCTTATGCTAACTTAACACAGCATATAGGCAATGTATATCTATATGACAGGGTGAGCATCTAGAGCACTCACATTCTGTACATAGGACAAAACTCTGCCACACATTCAAGTCAAGTCAAGTCAGAAATTTATATAGCGCACTACATACCCATAGGGTCCCAAGGCGCTTGAGGAAGGGGAAAATTACTTGTCGAATATCCAAGTTTTAAGTTGCTTTCTGAATGCTAGGTGGTTCTGAGTAAGCCGAAGGTGAGTGGGGAGAGAGTTCCAGGTTTTGGCTGCCAGGTAGGAGAAGGATCTACCTCCCATGGTGGCTTTGTTGATGCGGGGAACAGTGGCCAGGGCTTGGTTGGAAGAACGTAGTTGACGGGAGGGGGAGTAGAAAGACATTCGTGTGTTGAGGCAATCGGGTCCGAGATCGTAAAGCGCTTTGTGTGCGTGTGTTAATAGGCGGAAGGTAATTCTCTTATTCACAGGAAGCCAGTGGAGGTTTTTCAGGTGACCCGAGATGTGTTCTTTACGAGGGATATCAAGTATGAGCCTGGCTGAGGCGTTCTGGATGCGTTGGAGTTTTTTCTGGAGTTTTGCGGTGGAACCGGCGTATAGAGTGTTTCCGTAGTCCAGGCGACTCGTAACAAGTGCGTGAGTGACCGTTTTTCTAGTTTCGGTGGGGATCCAGCGAAAAGTTTTTTTAAGCATGCGAAGAATGTTGAAGCAGGATGAAGAGACAGCGTTAACTTGTCTGGTCATTGAGAGTGAGGAGTCCAGGATGACGCCCAAGTTCCGTGCGTGGTCCGTCGGGATGGGTGCTTTTCCAAGGGCTTCTGGCCACCAAGAGTCATCCCAAGCGGAGGGGGAGGTTCCTAAGATAAGGACTTCTGTTTTGTCTGAATTCAGTTTCAGACGGCTGTGCTTCATCCACTCGGCTACTTCTTTCATTCCTTCGTGTAAGTTGTTTTTGGCGGTGTTAGGGTCTTTGGTGAGTGAGAGGATCAGTTGGTTGTCATCAGCGTAGGAGATGATGTTGAGATTGTGTTGGCGAACGATGGCTGAACGAAGCCATCTTGATGTAATCAAATATGTAAAAACTAAAGTATTTACGCTACAAATGAACAAAATGAGGGGTTCTTTTTTGTCATTGAAAAGGTGCTCTGGAAAGCTGAAATGAGGAAACTTTTTCTGTGATTTCTCAAATATTTTCCTCATCCATGTAAGTAAAATATTCTCTCCTGCAGCCTAAAACACATACTTTCAATAACAGTAGCAAACTGTCAGTTAGCTCCCCAGTTTTTTCCTGTAATTTCAACAGTGGTCTATTGAGCAGCTAGGGCACTAACATTCTCTATTTATGACAGAGGTATGGCACACCAATAGCTATTTCAATGGATTCAAAGTGTAAAACCTAAAGCATTTTGTTTGAAAATGAACAAAATTAGAAGTTATTTTTGTCTTTGAATATATTAATAGTGCTTTAGAAAGCTAAAATGAGAAAATATTTTCTATGAGTTCTAAAATATATTCTCATCTACTTGAGTAAACAGTCTGACATTTAGACTAAAATATGTACGTTCAACACCAGTAGGCTGTCAGTTAACAACAAAGAGACCAAGTACAGTTTTACCACAGTGTTCTAAAGAGCCATATGAGTGCCATGTTTTGCATTCAAGACAAAAGTGAGTAACTCTACAATGTCATTTTGTTGCACTCTGGGCAGTTGAATTCAACATTTATCCTGAATAGCAGGCCGAAGTAAATAAGCATTAATTCACATGTTTAAAAATGTGAGGGTAGGTGTGGGCTTTTAGTAATATGAGGCATAATGTCTACAATTGTTGCACCATTTGATGGAACTTCACAAATCTATCAAAAAAAAGCATCCACCTTTGCCTCTTCCTGAAGAGTTTCGGGGTGATCCATGAAGCTGGGGCTGAGAAAAAGGGGGGTCAAAAGTGTAATTTTCATATGGTTATTCCCATTAAAAATACGAAAAATAAACAGTGACTACTCTAAATCTGGCAGAAAGTTAGAACTTCACTCTGTAATCCTGCTTTTCATTATTTGGTCTAAACATATTCTGCTGTGTTCAAGAAATGTGCATGGTCTTGAAGAGGTTGAAAATATAATATGAATATGTATATATTGTTTTGGAAATTTTAGAGACCCCAGATTTCTTTTGTCTTTCTGCTGAACCTTATTTTCACAGTCTATAGAGCTCTGTGCTCTTTACTCCTGCTAGCCAGTTGCATAGTGCCTGTCTGTGCTCCTCCTTTAGGGCATGAGTTTTAGTTACCTGAGCTAACTATAACTTGGAAATTTCAGTGGTTTTGTTTGTTTAACATCGTATGTTTAATTGACATTTTCACCTAGCTATATCATTCTTTAAAAAAAAAAAAATTTTATAAAAACTTTATTGTGCAAAACAGAAGAATTACAGGTATGGGCCTACAACCCCAGGGGCCGGCCGCTAGTGTTTGTCGAGTAAATACGCAGTCAGTAAGGCAGCAGCTGACCCCGGTAGGTCCAGCAGAAGTACAGAATACACTGTCGGCAACACAGGAAGTATGCAGGATACACGATTTTTAATTTTTATGAAGGAACAAAGAGGAACAAGAGAACAAACAACTCAAGGTGAGAACATGATAAAAGAAGTCGAGCTCAGACACTGGGGACCTACCATAACGGATAGGGAATGAGTAGGACGTTGGAGAGAACCAATGGGGGGGAAGGGCAGTAGGGAAGTCAGAACAATCGGATAAGGAATATGGTAATCAAGGAACCTCAGAGGTCAGGGGGACAGAGAAGCGTCTGGGATATCTACAAGGGGGGGTGTACAGATGTTTCCTCGGTACGCGTTCCATTGGCCCCAAATTGTACTCCATGCCCTAGGCTTGCCCCTAGCCAAATATACTGTCTTCTCCCTGAACATGCACCAATCCATGTTCTCCTTCCATGTCGACACGGTGGGAGGCCGTTGGGAACCCCAGAGCTGTGCGATGTCCGTTTTGGCAACCATGTTTCCAAGTGCCGCCCACCTGGTCTGGGCAACGTTGTAGTCATTCGGCTCCCACACATTCAACAAACATCTTCGAGCCTCGGGCAACAGAGCGACCCCAGTGACGCACTCCATCACAGCATGCACATGGCGCCAATACGTAGCGACCTCTTGGCACTCCCAAAGGATGTGAAGAAAAGTGCCACTCATTCCACAACCGCGCCTTCACAACCCATCCGACGAAAAACCCATGGCAACCAAACGAGGACCAGTGACATACACGCAGTGAAGAATTTTAAGCTGGACATGGCGGAGACGGGCCAGAATGGCAACCTCTTTAGGGGAGGATAGTGCAGACTGGCAGTCTTCGTCGTCCAATTCCAACCCGCCTCCAGCCCAGGTCTCCCTGAGGCGCACAAGGAGATCCGCCCGATTGTTGATCAACTTTTTATGGATCAAGGAAATCGTACTATCGGGCAGATGACCATCGAGTATACGATCCTCAAGCGGGGAAGATTCAGGGACCACGGTACCAGCCGTGAAGACCGACAGTAAAGCATGACGCACCTGCGCATATCTGAAGAACTCCCGCTCACTCAACTCATATTCACTCTGAAGCTCTGCAAATGGTTTCACCGCACCTTTCACCCAATGATCACCCACTCTACTAAGTCCAATCGTGTCCCAGTTCTCAAAACCTTTCGTCGTCCAGAGGCATCCCAATCGTTCCGAGGCACACAAAGGGGTCACCTGCGTCAGTCGATCATTCCACCCCATAGCCACATTAGCATCCTTCCATACATGCACTGCAATTTTAGTGGGTCCCTTGAGGTTCCTCCCCGCCATCCGAGAGTAGAGTGCTCTGTTAAAGTCGCCACCGGACAACAGGTATTTATCCATAGCATACGCTGGATTCAGCCCAGGAGCGTATGTAACATGGTTAATGATGGACAATTGGGAGCCCCAATAATACCTCCTGATGTCCGGGAGTGCGATACCCCTGTCATACCAGGGGAGGGTCAGTTTTGAGAGAGCAATGCGCGCTCGACCGTCCCAAACAAGTCTCCTCTGTAGTCCCTCAACCTCCCGAAAGTAGAGCGCTGGAATAATATCAAAGTAGTTCTGGAGTGCATAGAGAAATCGGGGTAGGGACATCATTTTAAACAGCGCCGCGCGACCAAGTGGGGACAGCGGCAGTCTACGCCAACGGTCCACGTCAAGCTTCAAGTGCCTGAGGGGAGGAAGGAGATTACGCTCGTAACGGGCAGCCAAGTCCAACGATACGTGAACCCCTAAATATTTGAAGCCAGAGTGAGAAATTTGAATGGGGAACCTGGTAGGCAAGGGAAGAAGACCACCGGAGATGGCATATACACACGACTTAGACCAGTTGATAATCAACCCGGAATTTTTGCCAAAGGAAGTTAGGACGTCAAAGAGGACGTTGAGGGACTTGCGAGGGGAAGTAAGATACAGAAGAATGTCGTCTACGTACAACGACACCCGGTCTTCAAAGTCAGGGGTCCAACGAATGCCCTTTATCGAGGGTTCCCATCGGAGCCAGGCAGCGAGCGGTTCCAGGGCAAGAGCAAAGAGCAGGGGGGACAACAGACACCCCTGTCTAGTACCCCTCCCGAGAGCGAAGGACTGGGAGACTCTACCATTAACAACCACCTGAGCAAGCGGATCTGCATATAGTAACCTCACCCAACTAATGAATCCTGCACCGAAGCCAAACTTTTCAAGAGTGGCCCAGAGATACAGCCATTCTATCGTATCAAAGGCCATCGTGGCGTCTAATGAAGCCAAGATGGCCCGTTCAGACAGAAGCTCCGCCCTCGCAAGAACGCCATGAAGGCGACGCAGGTTTAGGGCAGTGTTCCGGTGCGGGATAAAGCCAGATTGATCCGGATGGATCAGGTCACAAATAACAGTGAGGAGGCGGTTGGCAAGAACCTTAGCGAGAATCTTAGGCTCAGCGTTTAGTAGGGAGATAGGCCTGTATGAGGCACAACGGTCACGAGGTTTGCCGTCCTTAGGAATTACCACTATAGTGGCCAGGCGCTGATCAATAGGAAGAAAGCCAAGATCACGCGACTCCGTAAACATATTACGGAGGTATGGTGCGACCTTGTCTGGGCGGAGTTTGTATAATTTAATGGGCAGGCCATTAGGCCCCATGGCTTTGCCGGAAAGGAGGGAACGAATGGCAGTCGCTATCTCATCGACCGACAACGCTGCCTCCATATTCTCCCGATCCTCTTCAGACAGGCAGGGCAGCGCGATGTCTCTTAACAAAAAACGAGAGTCATCCTCGTCCCTGTCGGACACCGGGGAGTAGACCACACGAAAATAGTCAGCAAAACATTCCACAATCTCACCAGGGTCAGTCACCTCCACACTATCAGGATTCTGAATCACAGGGACAACACGATTCGCTCTCTCCTTCTTATCGAGCCAGGGAATCAGCTTGCCCGCCTTTTCACCAACGTCATACAATCGACCTTGCTGTTCTCTGTACATCGTTTTGGCGGCCTCTGTCACAAGGGATTTATAATCAAACTGTTTCAAGCTAAGGGCGTGGAGTTTGTCCCGGGTGACACCCATGTCCAGGTCGTCTTCTAAATCTAATATTTCAGCCTCCAGACTCTCGACCTCCCCATCCCTCGCTTTCTTAGTCTCTGCTATTAAGGATAGGGCGTGTTCGCGAATAACGGCCTTAAAAGCTTCCCACAGGGACACCGAGGACGAGACAGACCCCTCATTCTCCAGGAAGTAGTGGTCAAGTGACTTCGTAAGGCTGGCATGGGTCTTGGTGTTGCGTAAGTGCCAGGGGTTGATAGGGGCGACCCGCCCGCAGTATGTAGACCCATATCAAAAAGAAGCAAAACAGGAGAGTGATCCGAGATACCCTGGGCCAAGTGGCTAATTTCCCCAATGTAGGAGGACTGGACAGCGGGCATAAGGAAGTAGTCCAGCCTGGAGAGACTCCCATGAGCGCCGAAGTGAAAGGTGTAGTGACGTAGCGTCGGGTGCATTAGCCTCCAGGAATCCACCAGGCCAAAGGTGTCCAGGAACCCACCGAGCCATGATTGAGACTCGGGAAGGTCCCGGGGGGCGACGATCCAAGTCGCCGGAAAGTACCGAATTGAAGTCCCTGCCCACAAGGAGAAGACCATCAGGAAGTCCCAGCATCAGGCGACCAACGTCTGAGAAAGTAGAGGTCTGGAGGCCTGGGGGTACATAAACAGAAACCAAAGAGAGAGTCTTGCCCTCCCACCTACCAGTGAGGGTGGCATAGCGCCCTCTGTCGTCAAGAGTGACGTTATCAATTTCAAGAGGGAGGGAAGACCGGAGCAGAATACCCACGCCCCTAGAACCAGTGGTGAATCCGGAATGTGCAACCAATCGGTAACACCATCTATTCATCGCGTGACACACATTGCCAACTAGGTGCGTCTCCTGCAGGAGTACCACATCAGGGGACAAACGTCGTAAATACTGCAGAACAACACTCCGTTTTATACGATCACCCATACCATTGACATTCCAAGATATAAGTTTTAGCCCACTACCCCCCATTCCCAAACATGTTGCATGGGATTCCCCATGAAGAGCAGGACATCAGGATCAGAGAAAGAACCAATACGCCACCTTGAGAAAGAAAAAATACAAACACAAATACCCACCCCCAACTAGAACCCGTTGCAACTCCCCCCTCCCTGCACCCCTGCAGAAGACTAAAAAGCCACTCCAAAATGCAGTGTGTCTGTCGCCCTAACAATACCATTCTACAAAAAGACCCCGGAGGAGGAAAGAGGCCCGTTCCCACCAACCACCTAAATGTGGACTACTACAGGGCAACAGGTACAGAAAGATAGTACCCAGCTGAGCAAAGTCCGATGTTCAGATACCAGGGACCGAAGAGTCACTTATGCGTAGGCTCACCACCCTCGGCACCGCCAGGGTGCTCCGTACGATCACCTTGGCCCGGCAGGGAATCCAACCAGTCACTCACTCTGTCTGGTCGATCAAAAAAGAAGGTCCGTTCCTCATATTCCACACGAAGCCTAGTAGGGAAAAGCATGGCGTACTTAAGGCCCAGGTCCCGGAGACGTCGCTTCACTCCAAGAAAGCCCATCCTTTGTTTTTGCACAAGTTGCGTGAAGTCCGGGAAAAAGTTAATCAAGGAGTTTTCAAATTTCACCGGGCCGCGCACTCTCGATGCCTGCAAAATCGCATCTTGTCTCTAAAATGAAAAAGTCTCGCAATGATAGGCCTCGGAGGGGCACCCGGCCTGGGTAGTCCGCCCGGGACTCTGTGTGCACGCTCAACTGCAAAGAATTTGCTCAAGCCAGAGGGGGCAAGATGGGTGAGGATCAGATCCTCGACCAGGAGATCCACAGAGTGAGTCTCGGGGTTTTCTGGGACCCCAATGACGCGGATGTTATTGCGTCTTGCCCTGTTCTCATAATCCTCCAGCCGATGGGACATTTGGTCATTCACCGATTTTAAATTCCCAAGCTCAGTTTGAAGTTCCACCACATCGGCCGTAAGGCTGGAGGACTTCAGATCGAGTGATGTGACCCTTTCGTTTGTTTTAGACAGGTCGGCCCTGATCAGAGTGACATCCACGGCAACCGTGTCAATTTTGTTAGCCAGGGCCTCGTCCTGCTGGCCGATGGTTTCCCTCTTGCCGGTGATGGCGCCCATAATGTCCTGCAGGGACAATTCGGCAGGAACGGAAGGGTCGTCTTGGGCGTCCTCCGGGGTACGACTGGGAAGCCCAGGGGAGCCTTTGGCTTGGGTATACCGATAACATTTGTCTGGACCGGTCCACCACGAAGAGACATTTTAGTCTTTCGCTTCTCGGCATCACCCCTGGCCGCCATACTGGAAACTGCTCCCCGGAGGGGCCCACACGACCTGGTGAGAATGGCCGCCGACAGTCCGGGCGCCAACGAGACCACAAGAGCTGGCTCGTAGGACCAAGAAAAGGCATGATGTAATTCAAAAGGGATGAAATGGGGAGACACTAAGTGGGGGCTGGACTGGTCCATAGCCGGGCGAAACAGTCACTCGATCAGACCATGCGGGGATCCGGGAACGAAACCGAAAGTAGAGATGCGACCACCAAGGAGGCCCCACTGCCGATGTTGTTCAACTCCGCCCCGGATCCACAAGTAGCCAAGAACCCGGCGCAGCCTCCAGGTGGGCCAGAAAAGTTCAAAGTTCCATAACTTTGGTCACCGATGTCCGATTTCAATTCTGAGAAGAGTTATTGACTCAGTTGAGGTACATCTTCAAAGAGCTGTCCAAGAAATCAGGATATCCTCAGGATAAATTGCAAGGAGCGGCAAGGGTCCGGGGAGCTCTGTGCTCACGCGACCATCTTAGATGCCCGCTAAGCTCCTTCCCCCCACTCTTTTAACCTTATTTCAGTGAATGCAAAGTTGTTTTTAATATAAAGTAAGATATTGCAAAACCTAACCAATATCTTTAATCTTTTTTTAAGCTAAAGTCTATGCTTTTTTTAATGTGAGCTAAGAAGTCCATCACCAAGCACAGCGTGGGTTTTGGTGCAGGGCCTAGATGGCCATTGATGCGCACTACCTTTGGCTGTGAGAAGTGTGGGACCAATCCTTGCTGGCACCCAGAACACTGAGGACACCCTCGCCCCTGCAGGCATGTGTGGATGCAATGCTGACTTCATGATGCTACAATATAAATGGTGTCATTTAAAGCAGTCAGACCTACTTTGTCATAAAAAGGGACAGACCACCAAATAATAATTGTACGCCTCTTACTTTATCAAAGTGTCAGCACGTTAATTTATGTGAGAAGACCTTTTGTCTTTGTAAAAAAGCAACAAATAGTGATAACTATATGTACTTTATAAAAATGTCACACATTACAATGCTAAATGATATTGAATGTGACAGAAAAGGCATAACTAAACAAATCAACATGTCTTTGAGTTGTTTTTTTACCATTTTCAGGCTACAAAATGTAACCCTAGAACCCACAACAATGGATCCCAGCACTACAAATGAAAAGCATTTACCTACAGTGACACCTCCCAGTGCTTTAACAAATATGGTAAGCTATCCTGGGGTCAAGGATTCAATGACCCAGGAGACTTACTTCAATACATTTAAAAAATGTTTGTTAATGCCCCTTCTAGGGCCACGACGATGAAGAAAAATAAAATTATAGTACTTTTATAGGCATTTTGGTGTGCCCCTTGCATGGAGAAGTTAATTTTTTTTTTGGGGGGGGGTACCCTGGTGCCCACCAGGGACCTAACAAATTGTAACTGTAGAGGGCCTATGAGGGAGCCCCAAAGCCCTGTGCCAGCAACCCAGCCAGCACCCATACCAGGAATTGGCAAGAGCCTGCAATTCTTTTTACAATGGATGCTCCAGTGTCCACTTGGCACATGCACATCTTCAAAATAAGTTGGGAGGCTGTGGAGGACCCCAGGCCCCTGCAGTCATTATAGGCTCCCCTGGCAAGGGCTCCTAGGGTACCCATTTTCTTAAATCTGTTGGAGGACCGAAGAATAGCCTCAAGCCCCCCGCAACCCTTGCCCCCTCTCCAGCCTCTTGGGACTCCCCCTCCCCCCCAGATAAAAAGGATTTTGCCCAGGGGTTGGGGTCCTAATGATCATAGGAAAATATTGTGTACAGGGGGAATGTGAACAAAATCTTGATTTTCTGATAAAATAGTTCCTACAACACATCTCATTGGGCCTCATTTATGAAAAGTGACGCATGGCTGCGTGAAAACAGCGATGCGTCACTTTTCACTGCGCTCTCCCTGCAACACTAACGATGCGTCATATTTACAGTATGACGCATCATGTCGCAAGGAGTTACAGATACGTCAGTATTTCTGACGTATCTGTAGGTGCAAAAGTGATGCATTGCTGGAGTGTGTCCCAAAAGTGACGCAACTCCAGCAATGTGTACTTTCACATGGGCAAGTCCCATGTTGTTGGTGCCTGCATCAGTCTTAAGCCTGCCATGAGGCAGGCATAAGATTTTGACGTATTAGCATCCAAGAAATGGCGCAGTAAAATCCTATAGATTTCACTGCGTCACTTCTATGACTCTTTCTTGCGTCAAAACACCCCCCTTGCATACATTATACCTGGGGCAGGAATAATGTGGCGCAGGGGTTTACAAAGTGACGCATCTACCTAGATGTGTCACTTTGTAAATATTGTGCAACAAGGCACATTTTTTACTCCGCTGGTGCATCACAAAAAGTGACGCACCAACGGCGTAAAAGTGACGCAAGGGCTCATATATGAGCCCCATTTTCTTTATCACAGCATAGGCTTCCAAGAGTCAGCACATTTTCAAAATATTGGGATGTCCTCTCAACTGTAGGCATAAATAATGTGTTTCACAGAGAACCTCTGATTATATAGAAAGATATTCTAAGTCCTAGATTTATTTTCCCATTAACTGTTAATAAGACCTGAACACCAGAAAAACCATTTGGTTTTTTTCTACCAGTACCACGTGTTCTGTATGTAAATGTGGGATCAAAAGGATATCTCATTTCAAATACAAGTCTAATTGAACCGACAAAATTAGACATCTTATTAATTGTTGCACTAAATCTGTGGGTCTGATAAGATCTATGTGGGTAGCGCCATAAGAGACCTACGATCTCCATTATGGAATACATAAGAGCATGCCGGAACAAAATCAATACACATCCACTGGCATCTCATAATTGCATTGCCAATGATGAGTAGCCTTCATTTTTTAATTGATTGGATTGATAATAAACCTAGTGATGCAAGAGGAGGGAACAGGGAATGCTGCCTGAGACAATGTGAGGCAGAATAGATTTGCCATTTAAGATCTGGTTAGTTTGCACAGTAAAAAATACCTTGTGTAGTGTGTTGCTCAAGATTAAAATCGTAGGTTGCTACATTGACATACTTCAAGATCGTCAACATATTCTACAGTCTGCATGATCATGGAAAAGCTGACAATGTTTATATGATTTGTTTCTAAACATAAATATGGACATGGACAATTTTACTATACTAAACTGCAAAGGTTTCGTTTGATCAAGTATTGAGATAACTTTTTATGAGGCATTGAATTATTTTGAGTAGTAATGTTTATGTACAATTGACAGCTTTGCATTTTAATTGGTCTGTATAGAGCGAGAACAGGGTACTGGTTAAATTAACAATATCTCCATTGCTGCAATCGATTTTTGGGATATTAGTTTTTTACTGTATAATGTGTGGTATAGATACAATAGTTATAATCTTAGCCTCTTAAAAATGTTCAACAGTTTTTGGATTCTGTGCTTTTTAAACATGGCTGACACATTTCTTTGGTGATTGTATTAGTGGACATATATCTTTTTTTTTAAAGATAAGTTTCCTTCTTCGAAGATGTACACAATGTTTTGAGGTGTAATACACCATGGTTTTCCTGCATAGAGAACTAAGAGAAATATGATTAGGACTTTTTTTTATCACCATACGTTTATTTTTGACTCCTTCAAGCAACCTATTTTATTACAGTTGCCTTTTAGTTGATTCTCCCTATGATTGTCATAGTTGTTGAGCTTGAGCACTACACTTGCTGTTTCAAGAAGGCCGACACTTGCACACATATGTGTTATGAGTTTTATAGACCTGTAAATTGATTAGTGATTAGTGCAAGACTTAATTTGTGTTTTATTTTATATAAGGAGTGCTTCCGGTTTAAAGTTTACATAAGGACAACAATTTCAACATGGGGCTTCTTTGGGATAAAGCATATTGATGAAGTATTATGCCTGTTCGGCTTTATATGCGGGTATAAAATCATCTAGCATTTTATATAAGGAGGTTATCATCTCTACATTTTAACTGTAATGTATGAGGGGTTTTTAGGTCATGATAATTCAGCCTCTTAGATAGTTTTAACTTGAAGTATAATGTTTGTCATGGTGTATATGCCCGAATGTGACACAGTTAGTAGTTATAATTAACACTGCATTGGGAGCTGGCCAATAAATATCTAGAGTCCTCTTTGTCTAAAGTTGGACCACATTCGAAAATTTCAATTTGACCATGTTTAATATGGCACTGTGTGTACAATAATGAGCAATAACTGATGTGATTGTTTATTTAACATTTATTAAATATAGTGTTCCTTTTTTGGATACACCATTGAGTTTGTTTTTAAAGCGCCATGATGGTGTGTGCCGACAACACTTAGAGAATGATGGTCTTTTTACATTTTAATACAAGATTTATGGGAGACTTTATTTCAATTATTTTACAAATGGCCTTCCGCTTGAGATACGCTATGGTATGTAAGTGTTGTGCAGACATCTCATAATATAGCTTGTTATGAATGCATCATGATGGTATGGACTGATAAAGCTTAGGGAATGTCTGCTTGTTAAAATTCACCAACCCTATACACGTTGTGGATTAATAGTGAAATATATGTTTCTGTTAACTGGTGGTGGTGGTAGCCACTCTGTATTTATAGTTAGAGACACCAGAAATACAAATTTCTCAGATTTTTCACCCCTAATAACTTTGCGCCCATTCAACAAATCTGCAAACAACTTTAAAGAATTATTCCTCTTTATACATTTGCAGAGTATGCAAAGTTTCAAGGAGATATATCAAGGGGTGCAAAGAAAAAAGGGTGGTCCTAAAACGCATTTGGTAATCAATGCATTTCCCATGTACTTTGTACTCAAGTGCAGCAGGGAAACGGCTGAACAGATTTTATTGAATTTTGGTAGGGTTATACATTATGGCGCACAGGTGGTCCTTTTGGGAACTACAGGGTAAGTAGGATAAGAATTTTTTAAAGTTTAATTCATTTTAACTTAGTGTTATCTTTAATCAGTGTACTTTTGCGAAGGGTCATAGTATTTCATAGGAATACCGTGGAACCTAATGATGACAAGTAATTATGTGATTGGTTAATTGAACAAAAAGGGGGGTCACAAAATGCATTTGGGCATTAATGTATTTCCCATAGACTTCATACTTGTGTGTAAAATGAAAACAGTCAGGCATATTTTAATGAAATGTGACCTGATTATACAGCGTGGTGCACAGATGATCCTTTTGGGTACCACAGGGTAAGTGGGGTAAATATATTTTAGGTTATACAACATTTTAACTCAGTTATATCTGTAGTTGATGTATTTACATGGAATTTCATGGTGTTTTGCAGTATTTTGTGGAAACACAGTGGCACCTAGTGATGATAAGTAATAATGTGATTGGCTACTGATTACCTTTACAAACATTTAAGGCAGCCATGTTGTTTTAGGTCCACTTTCCTGTGATCTGGATTTTAGCCTTAAATGTAGTTAAGGATTAGGTTTGATATTTATACCCTACCTAGTGACACTATATTAAAGTAGCAATAGGTAGGGAAAATATACATACATTTCTATATATTTTGAAAAAATGCACAAAATACTGTGGTATTGCCTCAAGATAGAGTAACATGACAGTTAAAGACAATTTGTAAAAATATATTTACATAAAATATTATACACTATTTTACAAATATAGTGTATTTTCTATTTTATAACATATTTAAATATGCACAAAAAAGTCTATGCAGTAACACACTAATACTTGCTAATTGCTGCGCTACTTAAAAAAAAGTACTGTGACACTCTACTCCACACTACCCGACTATATGCCACTCCACTGTATGTCACCACAATGTAAACCATTAAACTAAACATTATTACAAACCACACCACTCCATTGAAGGTACTTTATCGTATGCTACTACACCCGATTTCTCTCTATGCCACTCTACAGTAGTCCACAGTACTCTGCTACACTCTACAACACTCTACTATATGCCACTCCACAGTACACTATTACACCACTGCAGTCTACCCCACTCTACTGTACAACACTCCACTCTACAATATCTCACTCTACAAAATTACACTGTATTTGAATGCAGTCTATGTTATTCCACTGTACGCCGCTGTATTGTACCTCACTCCACTCTACACCACTCTACTTTACCCCACTCCAGTTTACTATATTGCACTGTACACCAGTCTATTCTACCACACTACACTCTATTTCACTACACTGTACACCACTCTGCTGTACGCTATTTTGCTGTATGCTGCTCCACTGTATGCCACTCTAATACATGGCACTACACTACACCTCACTACACTGTATGCCAATCCATTACACACTATTCCACTGCATGCAAATCCACTGTACGCCAGTATGCTATTATACTGTATGCCACTACAGTCTACCCCACTCCACTCTACAATGCTCCACTCTATGGTAAGCACTCTACAACACTCCACTCTATGCCATTCCACTGTACACCACACCAGTCCAGCCTACGTGATTCCACTCCATGCTATTCCACTCTATGCCACTCCACTCTACCCTACTCCGTTGTAAGTTATTGCACTGTACACCATTCTATTCTACCATGCTCACCTCTACGCCACCGCACTGTACACCACTCCACTGTTCGCTATTTGACTCTAATCTGCTCCTCTGTTCAACACTCCAGTCGATGCCAATGCACTGTGTGCCACTACACTGTAAGCTAATCCTATCTACACTATTTCACTGTACTCAACTCCACGATACAAGACTCCACTGTATGCTATGCCACTCCACTTTACATCACTCCACTGTATGCCACTCTACTATAAATGTAATGTAAATGTAAATGTGCTGGACTTGTAAAGCGCACAGCTGCCCGTAAGCATCCCGGCGCTTGGTTAGGGAACCCGTCCTGGTATTCCCCTGTGAGAAACCACGGCAGGGTGTCCACAAGGTGAAAGCCAGGCATCCCGCCGCGAGGGGCCGTAGTGGAGATTAAGCAAGCTATTGCCCAGAGTCGCAGAGTGTGACCCCATGAGTTGAGTTATACACAACGCCACTGAATGCCACTCCACTCTACAACACTCTACTCCACTCTGTGCAACTCCACTCTATATCATTCCACTTTACACTTTTACTCTGTGCTCTACTCTACTCTACTCTACACTGCTCCACTCTACAAAATTCCACTGTATGCAATTCCAGTCTCAACACACTACTCTGTTTCACTCTATGCCACAACACTCTCACCATTCCACGCTACTCTATTCCTCTCTATGCCACTCCACCATATACCACTCCACTCTACAGCAGTGCACTGTACAGCAATCCAATCTATGCCATTCCACTGCATGGCACTCCACGCTGATTACGCTGATTACCAGTCCAGTTAATCATACTCACCTGGGCCCATAAACATTCACACATTGAACCAGTAATCCAGCTTAACTTTCTGCCTATCATAATTTTATTCACCTTAGGACTTACACCTGTACACCAAGATTTACCAAATCCTTATCACTTGTGCTTTAAGTCCTAAATCTAAGGATCAGAGAGTTAAAATAATAGGTATCGATTTGACATTTACCTTCATAGAAAATAACCACAAAATCTGGAGAAGTAGAAAACACTTTATCTATGCAATATTTCATGAGTCAAGGGCCATAACAGTGTGATTAGAAATTTAACAAGTAAGAAAATAACTTTTAAAACATAAAGTTTGCAAGACTCTTAGAAATTGCCTTTAAACATTGGTACCTGGGAAGGGTGAGAAACGGCACAAGGACATACCACACAGATTATATTTGCCTAGAATGATGTGAAGACCAACCCTGGCTATGGGCTGGGACACGAGAAAAGCTCCTGACTAATCAGGTGCCACAGGACAGGACAGGTGCAAGAGGGGACAAGTAACCCCCGCTAAGTGTAACATCAGCATCACACCCCTCTATATGGCTACTCTCTGACTCCGACTGGGTAATCGATTTCTTCTCCTTCAGCAAATTCCCAATTTTTCTGTCAGAGTGCTTGACCAGCACTCTGCTCTCGATTCTCCTTTAGCATATGTTGGGTCAGTGACAGGTCTGTGACAAGTCGGACAATCTAACTGACTGAGCCTACCTTAGTTATACCATTTCACTGTATGTGACATCCCCTAAATGTTGCAAATTCTATGTGTTCCCTTCATTTGATTGGTCAGAAAGACGAGGAGAGGTCATCGCACCATACTAAGATAAGATCATTTCAATTTGATATAGCTGATCAATGTTCCCGCCCATAATTTAAATTCCCATGATTTTATTCCACCCAACAACATTATTTCATTTTAATATACAATGTATAACAAATCTGCAAGTTGTCTTACTTTTCCCAGGTTATGAGGTGAGGTTCCCAGGCGCATCACGGGAAAGACAGTCTTTGGCAAGGTTTCAATGCCACTGCTCGAGGTTTCTCAGTGCTCCAGGTACATGCGCAGAGGGATTTTAATATGGCGATTCAAGTCACCCTTCAGGCTCAAATACGAGCTATTGAAGAAGACAAAGAGAGACATATTAGAATACAAAATAAACAAAAGCACTGTATACCACTTATTTCTACTCTAATTTAACTATAGCATTAATAGTTAAGCAGAACACAAATTGTTTAGTTCAAGCAGGAGCATGTGCATTAGTATGTGAAGTATGAAGCAGCCTTCTTGGCACTTGTGCGCAGCTGCAAGAAATTCCCACCAAAGCACAGATACGTGACACCACGTAGATGTGGCAGACGCAGGCAGAGGAACGTTCCCCCATTTTCATTGGCCCTTTTAAGACACTCAGGTTACTGTTAACAAAAGCACATACGCAAGCTTCCCCTTCTTACTAGAAATGTTGTGTTGTGTGATTTCAGTACCCACAAAACATGTTGGTTAAGTTGTTACTTGTTATTTCGAGATGATTGAACACAAGCAAGTTTCTGTACTTATGAAACCTTACTCCATCAATTCCCTCTCTGATGGTATACTATACCACCACTAATTACGGAACCAGATGCCAACTTTAGCCTTCTCCCAATTCAATTTCTTTTCTTTACAAAACCCTTCAATCTTTTGTAAATATTCCCTTTCATTTCCTCAAGTTGCATTTCATAATATTTTAATTTCTTTCTTTTCTCATTTACTGCATACCACTTTCTGTTTCTGCAGCATTTGCACCAAATTGTTATCACCAAAATCAGTAGTGATATTCTAATTATTGGCATCAGTACTTTACCTACAATACTTTTTCCTACATTAGAAAACCAATTACCTACGGAGGAGAGACCATCAGTTAGTCTCTTTCATGCACTATCAAGCTCCAGTGATTTCAATTCTTTTCCCAAATGAGTACTATTTCTGACATGCCTTCCAGTTTCAACACTTTTATCAGGTATGTAAGTGCAACAATGTTGCGCCTTCCGCATTCTACATACTCCACCCTCTTTTGCCATTAATATATCAAGAGTAGGTCAAATTTGTAAAACCATTGATCGTATCGCAACTAATTCATTATTGATCAATAGGAATCCTCCAGCAGTGTCAGTCGATAAGCGATCCACCACTGTAGACAATTTACAAATTCTTTGAGTATTCCCAATTACTCCCACTGAAGGTATCAATGCACTAAATATATCAACTACAATTTCTGAAAAACTAGCTCTTTTATGTTGTGTTATTTCATTATTGTCTTCATTGCTTCCAGTGATTCTCTTTACATGGTATACCTTCGGGAATACTACTCCGAAACAGCAACTCCAATACCAATGATCAGGCAGCTTAAATAAAGCTTTGTTCCCACAAACATAATAGACTCCAGGAAAAACTGGATCAGTACCCCCTTTTAGTCCCCAAACCCTAATTATCAGGAAATTGTGTTCACATTCACTGAAACTGATGAATGCATTGTTATATTCTGTTTTTAACCTATGGAGACAGTTTCTCCCCTTCTTTTCAAAGTCCAGAGCCATAGCAGCAGGAGTCTTGCCAGTTGCCATAAGTTCTTCGTTTCAGCCCATTTGAGTATCTGGGGTTTTGGTTCAGAGGCCTTTCTATGGAAATACTGTCTCCTTTTCTTTACTAAATTAAAAACTATATTTTCCTCTTCAAGTAATCTACATCTTAGGTTGTCTTTATGTGCTTCAGCTATATCTATTCTTTTCAGTGTTAGAAAATATTCACCCATAAACTGCTAAGGACAGGGTTCATGTTTCGGCGTAGCGGAATTTCTGAAAAAATCACATCTGTATTAGAATACTAATACTGTAACTTTCCAGTTCTATAAAACAAACTAGCTAAAATACTACATGAAAAACCATATGTCAGTGGTAAATTATGACATGTTACTCCTTCTGCTACTGATGTTGGTAATGTCGTACAGACGTAGCATCACCAACCTCCATAGTTTTTTCATAATGTACTAACAGATTAGCAACTACATTTAAATCCGTCTCATTTCTATTCTTACTATGGTCTAATTCTATCTCATCTGGTGCTTCTAAAACTACTCTGTCTTGTTTAAGGTTATCTTCCTTTCCATGTGTACTGGTGTCATTCTGTTTATTAGCAGCCATCAAGTAGGGTATTGCTATTGTCAGTCCTAGCCATGCTATGAGCACTATCAATACACTACATATGCATATTCTACAGCATATGTTTATACAATTTCTTTTCGAGTTTCCAGTAACTCTAGTATCAGCCATTTCTGGCTAAGTAGACGTAGCCCCTCTTTATAACTACACAGAATATAAACTGGGATTTTATTTCAGGTTGGTCTCACTTCAATTTGATCAGCAATTAATTCCTCATCACTTTCATCACTGATTTCAAGATTCTCAGAATCCTCAAGAATTATATAGGTCCATTCAGTTCCTTTGAATATATTATTCAGTCTTTTCAAACGTGGACTTCTCCTTCTGGGTTTCTCTGTCGATGGTCCAGACTGACTTGTTAAATTGTCTACTTGGTCGGGATCTTCACTTATTGTCTCAAGGCGATATTTCAATCTTTTAACAAATTTAGGTCAACTATCACCTTTTCTGAGTTTCTTAGCTGACACTGTGCTTTCAGATTCTTCAGATGTTCTTTTGTTTTCATTAAGTCGTGGCACACTTTGATTTTCATTGTTTTCAAAATTCCTCTCTATCTGACCTTGTCCAGGGCTTATTTATCTTAGTTTCCGCCTGGATGGGTTCTTCTATACTAGTCTTTCCTGGTTCAGGAGTTTGTTGGATTTGGTTTCGACTTTGGCTTTTTTCTTTTTCTTCTTCCTGAACCCTTTTTTCTATACCTGTCTGGTCTGCTCAGATCTTGTAATTTCTTGACTGTCTTATGCCTGAGCGTTTTCTCTAGTACCTATCTGTCCCTCCTCAGACTCGGGAGTGCTGTTGCTGTTTTCTTCTGTCTGAGTACATTGCTCTTTCCTTATCTGGTCCTCCTCAGATTTTATGAATGCTTTTGTTTCGGGGACCTGAGTGTGTTATTCTATTCCTGTCTCATCCTCACTATCACTCTGACTATCTAAATAAGTTTGGCTTCTTGTTCTTATCGTAACTTCAGGTATGTCGACTATTGGAATCCGTTCATCCTGACTGGTGCTCAGTGGTTCTTCATCAGCTTTCTCAGTATCTATAACTTGAGACCCCTCCGCTGCACAACCTTCAGCTTCTACGTCGTCAGGTTCAGTTACTCTTTTAGTGTGACTGGCATGAATCCAGTTTGGAATTCCTTTGCACTTTACAGTTGTGGTGGTAACCAATATTACTTGGTGTGTTTCTCCCCACCTTGGTGCTCAGCAAGATTCCTGGGTGTGATCTTTTATCACTACCAATCTCCTGGATTCAAATCGTGTGCTGGAGTCGAATGTCTAGCCACAGAGTCTTACGCAACTTGGTGAGAGATAGAACGCACTTGGTTAGCCAACTCTTTGGACTACTCCAACACCAAATCATCAGATAAATTTATCAGCTTGTGTCCTGGCACACATGCTTGCCTCATTACCCTTCCCATGAGTATTTCATGGGGACTCAAGCCTGTTTTCTTGTCTGGTATGCTTCTGAGTCCCATCAGGACAAGAGGTAAAGCATCAGGCTATTCCAATCGGGTAGATTCACACATCTTTCCCAATCTTGATTTGATTGCGCCATTCAGTTGTTCTACCACTCCAGAAGCCTCTGGGCGGTATGCACAGTACAGTTTTTGCGCTCAATTTTGAAAGCTTCACAAATTAATCAAATTATTTCATTACTAAAATGAGACCCTTGGTCTGATTCAATCATTACTAGAATACCAAACCTAGAAATGAGTTTTCCTAAAAGTAGTTTGGGTACAGTTAGGCTGTCATTTATCCTGGTCAGATATGCTTCTACCCATTTGGAAAACAGACATACAATGACAAGAGCATATTTTAATCCTCGACAAGCAGGTAACTGAATGAAATCAAGTTGAAGTCTTATGAATGGGCCTTCTGTCTTTCCAACTTTCCCAGGGCTAACCACAGTTTTCCTACCATGGTTCATTCGTTGACAAGTTAAGCATCTCTGCCAAAGACTATCTGCTACATTCCTGAACCTTGGGCTAAACCAATCCTGTTTAAAAAATCTTTTCATTGCATCTCTGCCTATGTGTGTCCCTGTGATATATTCTGGCCATGGGTGCAAGCATACAGTCGGGTAACACTGGTCTCCCATCTAGATAGACTATCACACCATCTTCAGGTCTTCTCTGACACCCTATTTTCTCCCATTCCTCCTTTTCTTTGGGTTCTGCTTTGTTTTGTAGATCTCTCACTTCCTCCCAAGTATTTACACCCCCTAGGAACATAAGTTGGCAGCTGATTTCACATACATCCATTTTCTTGTTTACTGCCATTTTATACTTGACACAAGGTCGGGCCACCTGGTCAGCATACCGATTACCATCTGTCACTTTGTCAATTCCAGATTGGTGAGCAGCACACTTGACCACAGCCACTTCTGTTGGCGATTGAATTGCTTCAAGTAGTTCTTTAAAAAAATTTCCATTTTTAATAGGGGTTCCT
The DNA here is from genome assembly GCF_964263255.1 of Lissotriton vulgaris. NCBI lineage: Eukaryota > Metazoa > Chordata > Amphibia > Caudata > Salamandridae > Lissotriton > Lissotriton vulgaris. The sequence continues at coordinate 1,136,906,174 of NC_141694.1, read as the reverse complement.
GAAGAAGTCATGAACTCCCTTTGCATCCACAGCTGGCCAAAGCAATGCACAACCCCGTAACCATACTGGCTATCAGTGTAAGAGGTTACTTTCCAATTTTTCCCAATTTTGCATGCTTTTATTAAAGCAATCAATTTTGCTACTTGTGCAGACTTGACTCCGGGTAAATAGGATGCTTCGACTATACCAGACAATGTACATACCGCATAAGCAGCACTCAATCCTCCTTCCTCATGATGCATACATGAGCCATCCACAAATAGCTCATGTTCGGGATCTGTTAGAAGTTCTTCTTGCATGTCTGGGCGTGGTTTAGTACTGCATTCAGTGAGGTCGATACAATCATGTTCAACTTCATTTTTCACTTCTTCAAAATGTGAGTTTGGTAACAGGGTTGCAGGATTTAGAACAGTACACCTGACGATTGTCACATTTTCTGCACCTAGAATAACTCTTTCATACTTAGCTGACTAGGAGTTAGGTACTGAGTGTGTGTTCTTGTTAACAGAATCACAACTGCATGTGGGACATACATGGTTACAGGGTGTCCCATGACAATGGATTCACTTTGTTCAAGACTCATGCAAGTTGCAGCTACACATTTTAGACACACTGGTAACGCTGATGTCACTGGGTCTAATGTGGCAGAAAAATATGCCACAGGTTTTTGCATTAGGCCATGGGTCTGTGTTAGGACTGAGAGAGCACAATTGTCTCTTGTGTCACAAAACAATGCAAATTCTTTTGAATAATCAGTCATCCCTAATGCTGGAGCCACGCACAGACAATTGCGTAATTTTAAGAAAGCAATCATGCTTTAATCGTCCCATTCGACTGGATCTTTTGCCCGATTCTTCGTCAGTTGAATTAATCGTTAAGCTAGCACCGCAAATCCCACAATCTACTGCCTGTAATAACCAACAACTCCGAATACATCCTAATTTCTTTCTTTGTTTGGGGATGTTTCATGTTTCTAATTATTTTGATTCTTTCGTAAGTCACTCTTCTGACCCCTCTCTCTATCTGGTGTCCCAGATACTTGACTCATGTGGTGCAAAACTGCATTTTCTCAGGTGACACCTTATGTCCTCTTTCAGCCAAATGATTCAGTAATGCAATTGTATCAACAATGCAGTCACTTTGTGTTTTAGACGCAATTAACAAGTTATCTATATTCTGCACCAGAATGGACTGTCCAGGCAGTACCAAGGAATCAATACATTTTTTCAGAATCTGATTAAAAATCGATGGACTTTCCGTGTACACATGAGGAACACTATTCCAAATGTAAATATGCTCTTCAAATTTAAACAAAAATAAAAATGTACTGTCTGGATGTAAAGGAATGGAGAAGAAGGCATGATATGAATCTATTACGATGAACCATCCTGCACTCCATGGTATCTGATTCAGAATCACTGCTGGATTCGGTACTACTGAGCAACATGGGACAACAATTTTATTTACTTTTTGCAGGTCCTGAACTACCCTATATTTTGAGCTTGGTTTCTTTATGCCAATTATAGGTGAATTACATGCACTGCTCATTATTTATTTTAGAATGTCTTGCTCAACCAAACGCTCGATTTTGGCAGGAGATCCTGCTTTTACTTCCGGACTCATTTTGTACTGACTAGTATTTGGGAATACTGCACCTTCCTTCACTGTCACTTTTATTGGATTGACATTTGCCATTAATCCTACTTCTTTTCCTGAAAAATCCCATACATCAGGGTTTATTGTATTTTGAACCTCTTCTGGTAAATCCTTTAGAGTCATCTTTTTAATTACAGTCTCCTGTTTAGCTAACATGATTTTGTACACTCCATCTTCATCTAGAGTCTGAATCCCAACACCATTTGGTGTGCAAAAGATTGTGCAATTCATTCTGCATAACGAATCCCTACCTAACAAGTTCACAGGACTAGAGTCACTCACAACAAATCTGTGCATCTCTTTAAAGTTACCAATGCACACCTCCATTGGTTCTGTGATAGGGGTCCTAATCTACTTATTAGAAACGCCCACTACTTAGATCGCTTCTCCCGAGAGAGGTAGGTTTGAGATGTCTGCTGTTCCCACAGTAGAACGGGTAGCATCAGTGTCCAACAAAAAAGTGATGTCATTTCCCACAACTTTGTCATCAATGTAAGGACCTGACTGATCTACTGGTAAGGATGCATCAAGTTCACATTCCTCTTCCCCTGTCTTAAGCAGCGTCAGTATGTATCCTCGAAGAATGTGCCCTGCAAAAAAATTGTGATGTTACCATATTTTTCTTACTATTTCCCTCCAGAAATCCGGGGTCCACACTGTATTTGGCTTAACTCACAAAATCTGGCATAGGGGCAGATGGTAACTGATTCTGTATTACCTGTTGCGGTTGTCTCATTGAAACCTCATTCTGCATCTGTGGATTTAAATTTTGATTTTGGACATTATTATTCTGTATTAATTTACACTCGTTCTTCCAATGCCCCAATTTTCCACACCCATGACAGGAAAATGTTGTCTTTGCCTCTTCTTACTCATTCTCCCTCTTGGCTTGCCTCCACTGCCTTCACCTTGACCTTCCCCTCTTCTTTGGTTATTTGCTTGTTGACTTACCTGGAGTTCCTGCTGTTCTGCCAATTTCACTTGAGCCTACATTACTTTTTCTTCTGATTTCTTTCGCCTGTTATCAATGTCATCCCCACAGTATTTTGCATACTTAAGAATTTCATCGATAGGCTTTGCCAGCCAACACAATTTGTGCTCTTTAATAATTTGTGATATTTCTGTCTTTAGTCCGGACACAAATTATTATCAACATTTTCTAACCCACCATACTGCTTGAACATCTGTAAAAGACGCTCATAATAGGCAGGTACTGATTTATCCTTGTTTTGAGTTGTTCTGTCTGTTTTTGTCCAATCTGTCTCTTTTGGGGGTACCTTTCCTTTTAGGTAGGTTAATACCTGATTATACTTTTTCATTACTTCATCTGATGGAGCTCCAGTTTTTGCATCTCATGGGTATTCATCATTTGGCCAATCTACTGTAATTTCACATTCTGTCCATACATCTGCAGGAAAAACTATATCGAACAAACCATCTAAATCTTTTAGCAGTACTTACGAAACTTTCACAAACCTTTCGACTTGCCTGTACCACTCTACTGGTTTTTCTCTAAGCTTTGGGAAGTCATTAGTAACTGATAAAATATCCTGTTGAGACCATGGGACATGTACATAACCTCCTCCTGGCACTTCTCTCATTGGACACAACCTTTCAGCTTTTTCTGTTTCTTTCACTAGATACACGCTTCTGGGGAGGAAGCAGGTGCAAAAAGTCAACCGCAAAACAATTGCTGATGTCGGATGATGGTTTTCCATAGATCCCTCGAGCTGCAGCTTCAAGTAGAGGGGTTGTTGCGGGCTGGCCACCACCTTCCTAGCGTTGAGGTCAGTAGAAAGTTATTTCGATGTTGGGAGGTCCAAGGGAAACTGTGTCACCTGAAGCTTGGTGGAGGTCAGCACTATGTTTCTCTCAATGCACTGGACCATTTACTTTTGGGCGATCCCTGGCAGGAACAGATGGCCATTCATTTTTTGATATTGGTACATAGTTTTTACTGTCGTGGAGGCGTGTGCGTAGTGTGCGGTGGCAGACCATGTCGAAGCCAGCTGATAGGCCCAGGAAGATGAGGGCTGCGGTTTCTCCGTTGTCTAGCAGTGTCCTGATGTCATCAGTGGTGGCGATGAGGGCAGTTTCAGTGCTGTGGTTGCTGCAAAACCCAGACTGGGAATGTCGAAAAATAGAAATATTGATGTACATAAGCAACGTTCATTTCCCTTTTCCCACTCCTCTCCTTGCGCGTACCCTGAATACCGTAAAGCATTTAACTACATCCTACTGCCAGCAAAGGCCTGTACCCGTGTATACATGACAGCCATTTTAGGCACCCTGGCCCTTTTTTTTGCCCGCCTAAGATTAGAATCACCGGCTCCCCTTCTGCATGTACACGACCCTGCCCTGAAAGGCAGCCCCTTTTTGCTCGACCCACGCAAACCCCCCCGTTCCCTCTTGAAGAGGCATCCTTCGCCCTAGCAGGCATAGCCCCCCCCCCCCTAGCTGCACCTGACTGCCCCCGCTCTCATGTACGGGTCATAAGATCTCTCTCGCTCTCTGTGTGACTCTGTCCTTGCGTCCACCCTGGCTACCCCTCCCTTCTCCTCACGTAGGCAAGTCATAAACCTTCTTCTTCTGCAAGACCCTGTCCTTGAGAATCACGGCCGCGCCTGACCAACCCCTCCTTCCCTTCCATGAATGCCCCTCTGTTGGCAAGCCTTCCCTCCGCACTCGATTGTCCACGCGGCATTAATACCACTCCTTTGATGACCCTTTCCCCCGAGTCCGGCTGACCACACATGTCCGAGGCCATCGCCTGAGCCAGGAGATACCATTTACTGCCCTTATTGTATGAAGTCACTCCTCTTCAAAGGATCCTCTATTGGTCTTAGCCACCCCACCCCTTGGGCTATGATCAGGCGTACACATCCTGCAAAACACTCAGTTGCGTGATTGCCCTCCCCTCTTATCAGCAGGTCAAGGGTCCCCATTGTGAATGTATATGGGTAGGATCACCACGAGGATTATAGGGATGTCTTTCCTTTTGCGTCACACCGTCCTGATTGTGTTATCATGTGTTCTGTAGAGTATAAAAAGCCAGAGTCTCAGCTCACTTGTTAGAGCACCTCCCGAAAGACACTGTGTTTCGTGTCCGAAATGACATGCTCTCCTCATGAGAAATAAACTCTGTTCTTGATTCCTGCTCCCAGCGCCCGTCTCTTTATTTTGGTAATTATACAGAATGGGAACTAAGAGGCGGTTTGCGCCAGCAGCCTGGGCATCGATAGGATTATGGTTTCATTTTCCACAATTGGCGTCCCAACGCGGGGTCCATCAGTGACATAGGGTTCGGTAAGAGAGATCCAGACGAAGAAGTGAACGTCTAAATGATCGGGGCATGCCTGCCTTGAGAGGGCCCTCGCCCGGCGGCCGATCAGCAGAACTTCACCAATTCTGAACGGACCTCTCATCAGTGACCTATTGTCCTGACTGGAATCCCACAGGAATGCTACATGGAGTAAGAGAACGAATGGGCGCTGGAGGAGGAAGTCGAAGAACTATCCGTATGGTCCGGTCCGGGTAAGATTAAGTAGGGCGTTCCTACGCCTGATTGGTAGGGTGGTTCTATCCACCCAACTGTTGATTGATTGTATTGAAAATCGGTATTTGTATACCGAAATTGCTGATTGTTGATTGTTTGTATTGAAAACCGGTATTTGTATACTGGCATTGTTGGTATTGGTTCATTTAGCTTTGAGGGCTACTTGACATATTGGTTCTCTTTTGAGAACGAGACATTCTCTGTTTGCAAACAGCGGCGAATAGGAACGTCGTCCCTCTTTGCAGATAGAGAAGGGTAGGCAATGCAGACTTTTTGTCCCCATTGTAATTCGTCATGCCTACCTTTCTCCCCACTGAATTGTTTGAAGTCGATTGATAACCGATTGTTGTTCTTTAAGAATTGTTGAAGTCGATTAATAATCGATGTTGTTCTTTAAGAATTGTTTGAAGTCGGTTGATAGTCGATGGTTGTTCTTTTGAGATCTTCCCTGTCTACAAACTGAGACGAGTAGAAATATTCTGTCTTCCTTTTTGGATAGCGAAGGGCAGGTAATGCAGACTTTTGTCCCCGTTGTAATCCGTCATGCCTGTTTTTCTCCCCACTGATTGATTGAAAACCTGGACATTGTTGTTCCAGGCATTGTTTCGTTTGAGGTATTTTCCGCCTGCAAACAACGTGGAATAGAGATATTCTATCTAGTCTTTGCAAGCAGAAAAGGGTAGGTTATGCCCCTTTGTGAATTCGTCAGTCCTACCCACTCCCCACTGGTTGGTTATTGTGGGGTAGCTCGCATGGTCCGCCCAGGAGACTACTCTTATGGAGGACATATGCTCTCTACTCATGGGCCATTTAGTAGAAATAGACCGACTGGTCCGTCCAGGAGGCTACCCTGGTAAATGGAAGTACATCGCTCGGTCCGTCCAGGATGATACCCTAATGAAGGAATATATGTTCCCCTTTTGATCGATAATCTCGTTCCACCCCGGACCATTTATTGGAGGGAACTCGTCTGGTCCGCCCAGAAGTACCCCCCAGTGAAAAGGACACATAAAAATATGAAGTGATCACCGTTCCCTACTAACAGAAAGCTTTAGCTCGAAACACGCTAAGAAAGAGAAAGAAAAATAAAAGGAAATCAGGCTAAGTCAGTAACCCCCTGATGAGCTTTTGACTTCACTAAAAATAAGAAACATTAGAAACAGTTCGTAATAAGAAATGTAAAATGGCGAAAAGATTTGATAGCAGAACATAGCCGCGAGGTAGCTAGGCTTCACTGCCTGTTCCTGTTCGCAACATGCCTGCCTCATTGCCCGCCACGCCCAAATAACGGTCACATGAAATAGAAACAATCAAATAGGTACCTACCCTCATTCCGGAAGCTCCCAAGGTGCAACAGGTCCGCGGTTACGCCCATCCGGAAGGCGAGGCCTCGAGGCACGAGGGGCCCGCCTGACCACGGTCGGGAGGAGATGATGTTGGGCAGGCGGTCCAAAGAATGGCAGAGTCCTCTCCTTCTCTCCTCTTCCGCTGCCCTGCAGGCCACGGGGGGGGGGGCTGTCTTGCCTCAGCCACCGACCACCCCCCCCCTTCTGTCTCTCGCCTGGTCCGACCCACGAAAAAGGCAGAAGCCGAAGGCGAGAACGGCGGCGAATCAAGTAGTCCCGCCACATTTCAAATTCGCCGCATGCCATCGCCTGCTTGTCAAAGGCCGAAGCCAAGGCGAAAACGGCGGCAAATCAAGTAGTCCTGCCAGATGCCAAATTCACCGCATGCCGCCGCCTGCATAGGCACAGGTAGTCCCGCCACATGTCAAGGGAAAGGGGGGGCTGTCTTGCCTCAGCCGCCGACCACCCCCCCCCCATCTTCAATAGCCAGCACGGCCAATATCGAGACGACGGAGCCGAGTAACGGCGCGGGGTCGCTGGAAGGGGGAGGTGACGCGAACGAGCCTCCCCCACCTCCCTCCAGGTGGAGGCTTCCAGCGACACCCCAATGCTCTTACTTAAAGAGGGTCAACATCATAAAGCGGTCTTCTGCCCAGGACGGGCACTCGCTCCATATCGCCTCTCCTCGACCTTGAAGATTCTATAAGAGCCGGGGGGCCCCCGACCCCTCTGCATGGGTGCCCCCGCCCCCTTCACTGGGAACCACGACACCGGTGCGACTCCTGCCGGCACCAGCCTCGGATTAGAAATGGCTAAAATGCAGCCACAGCACAGACTTGTTCAGTTCCGGAGGAACACCAGGATGACCCGGTAGGAAAATTGTTGCCGCCCTTCCCACTCTTTGACTCATGGTCCATATTGTTAGACTGTTAACCTTATAGCACAAAACTTTTTGAATTCCCAACGGAAGGCTCTGGGCCAACCATGCAAGACTAGAGACATCCTGACTGTGCTGGAACTCGCCTGACCCCACCCAAAATGGCGCCGACACAAAATGAGACTTTTTTTTTTTTGAATGAACTTTATTGTACCATGACCATGCAACTTTCTTACCCCGAGATATATATATATAACGTTTTGGATAATGAAAGTAGATATGAAGGATATTGAGCATGTGCTTGGACAATGAATTGACTTAGGGTGGGTACTGATTATGAGTTGGAAAATGAATTGGTGTAATTTAGATAAAGAATGAGTATTGGATAATGAATTATGAATTGATTAAAACTGAATTCTTGACATGCATCATGCCTGCTCTGAAGGAAAATTTTAACACGATTTTATTGCACTGCTGCACTTTTATGCCATGAACTGCCACCGATATCGTTTATTAAAAGTATTTTGAAAAAGAAAGCGTGGTTGTAGCAGTTGCCTTAATGAGTTTTGGATGTCTTCCTACTGTGAGCGAAGAATAAGTATGATGAAGGATGTAGATGAAAAGGGATTAGATATTTGACAGTTACAATTATGTATCGCAGGCAGCCAGGAAAGGTGTTTTAGACTCCCTTAAAACGACTCCGCAGAAATGCCACTTGACCGTCACCCTTGCACCCGACAAAGAGGGTTACGACCGGGTAACTCATGTAGATGGGCAGATCGTCAATGATTATCTATCTGACACTACTGGTCAATCTGGGCTTAAACGCCGAGATGGTAAAGAAAGGCAGTACGTGGAGAGGGGTCGAGTATGTGGTAAGTAAAAACTTTTTTCGGACTACTACATGCTGATGTACTTTGAATGCTGCCTCCCCACCCCTTCTTTTCCCTCCCTTCTGCAGGTCACGTCAGAACGTCGGCTGAAGTGTGGAAGAGCGACGGTCGGAACACCGACGAAACAGGAAAAGAGGGAATATGTGTGTGGTCGTTATAACGATAGGTTTTTAAAAAGAAAAGACGTAGACTTAACATGACTATTCCTCCTTAGGACATAGCGACTGAGAGGATGGACTGACATAGAAACTGGACAGGTACTGAATGACGAAAAATTGACTAGAAATGACGTGTTAAATAATGTAACTGGACGTTCGACTAGGTAGGGAGAGGACAAAGAAAAATTATACAGGTAAGGGTTGCCACGGCACCACCCGTCTAGGAAGTTAGAAATGTTGTTAATGTTCAAAATGCACTACCCCCTTTCTCACACTCTTGTAGATATAGCCAAGCTGTCCGACTGTTCTCCCGATCAGTATTTGCCGTTGCCTCAGCCTGGAGAACTTCCCACCACAGGAGGGAACAGAAAAATGGATTAAGATCCAACCATGGGTAACTAGCACGACCAGGTTAATTACTGATCAACCACCCGAGGCGTGAGTATTGGTAATCGGGGACGCTCGCAGGTATGACAAGCGAGAAGGGAAAGGGGGGAAGGGCAGAAAGAGCTAAGCACGTAGATAAATAGGATAGTAAAGATACGTAGGATATATATGTATAAATAGATCTTGTAAACTAACAATTGTTTTCTGTCTTGTCGTGAATGTCTTGTATATGTATAATACATGTGCCGTCTTCCCTGTCTGAGTTTGTGTGTGTATAAATGTACGAATTTATGTCTTCCCTCTGTCTGTATTTGTGCGTTACCTGACCTTTGCTGTTTCGTGTTGTGAGCGCACTAAATGACCTATTTTTGTACACGTCTCTCTCCCTCTCTCTCTCTCTCTCTCTCTCTCTCTCTCTCTCTCTCTCTCTCTCCCTACATGTCATACGTGTACCGAATGGCTCGTTTAGATTGCGGACGACTCTCACTCTCTATGAGAGTCTGCCTATTCTCTCTCCTTCATTGGTAAAATTGTGCCCCACCGGCACCAGTCTGATTTGATACATATTGAACGCAAAGGTGTTCAGCAAAATTGACCGAAACTAAAATGATTGTATCTCGCCATGTTACTGCCTCTCCTTTCTGCGAAAATGAATGAACTTGAATTGGCTGAGAAGGAAAGGACAGGTAAGACGACTAAAGTCCCCCAAAATCTGGCCATTTATAGGGGAACTGTATGTCAATGGCACCTTATGTCTGTTTTTCAGAGACGAACGCCAACGTCCAGATTGAACTCCCAACGCCCGGATTGCCCCACCCCCCCCCTTTTGCACCCAAGCGCAAGCGCCCGAAGCGTCCCCGCCCCATATTTTTTGATAAACCCCAATTGCTGTCCCGAATATGAACTTGATGCACATGAGTAGCTGTTGACCCTCGAGAATACCCTGTTTTGCCTGACTCTCGATAATGACACCCCCGCCCTGCTCGAAAAAGGTTAGCCAGTCCTGATGGGAAATGCTCTGTAGAATGCTGAATATGATGTAATGCACAGTTGATGGGAACCTCACTTGATTCATAAATAAAACGATGAATAGACCTGCCATGAACCCAGTAGGAATACTGACACATGCACTGCTTGGTAATGGACCTCTGACTGTGACCAATGAGCGTATCTCCCAAATGCGTAGAATTGAGGGAGGAATTCAGCATGCATAGATATCTTCTTTTGCCATTTCACTGAAACATTGTCTTGTACCTATTCAAAGATTCACGATCACCGAAGGAGATGGGTCAGAAGTGACGCACAGCCTGGCCGCGGATCTTGGGACTCGTGTGACCTCGACCAAAGGTGGAGCCGCAGAGCAACAGGATACGGGACGAGACCGCAACTTCAATGTGGAACATGAAAAACGGCGAGCCACCTCGAAGCCACTCGCCTGCTAAAACCACGTGTGCCTGGAGTCTCCGTCCCCCTTCCTTGAGCCCGATGGATGGGCCTGCCTGCTTGTTATCCTTTGCTCCCTTGGTCCCTTTTGCGTGTCCCAGGAACTCTGACCCAACTCCACCCTCTCCCCTATCGACTATCTGAACCACACTCACCCTCTTTTCCACGTGACTTTTTGCCAAAGGAAAAAACAGCATTCCACTGGGAATAGGGTGCTGCCATAGAACTATGGGTGCCGAGCATAAGGCGCCACCAACCGGATTGTTTAGGAAACAGGACTGTGGTCTAACAGCAGAGGACTGACCGCACCCTGCAACGCGAAAGGATAGAACAGAGCTGGACCTATAGCTCCACCGCCGGTGCTCAACAGCGCCAACGAAAGTACTCGGACTAGAGCCTACCAGTGATGGCTCACTGACAAAAAGACACTGGGACGAAGAAATATTGTATATTGAACTGAATTCCGCTCTCAACTACCTGGTCAAAACTGTTCATTGGTTACATTTTTAGTCAGAAACATTTATGCTATGTAGTGCTTTGAAATGATAGGAACTCGACAAATGCAATCTCCTATGTGCCGTATTCTGCCAAACACATCAACTGTCCATGATTATATACCATATGCTAATATTGGCAATGCTAATTCTGCGACCGTGCCTATTTATATGTACCATCATCGATCACGAAAATGAACTTTTGCTATGTAAAAAGGGGCGACTGTCGAAAAATAGAAATATTGATGTACATAAGCAACGTTCATTTCCCTTTTCCCACTCCTCTCCTTGCGCGTACCCTGAATACCGTAAAGCATTTAACTACATCCTACTGCCAGCAAAGGCCTGTACCCGTGTATACATGACAGCCATTTTAGGCACCCTGGCCCTTTTTTTTGCCCGCCTAAGATTAGAATCACCGGCTCCCCTTCTGCATGTACACGACCCTGCCCTGAAAGGCAGCCCCTTTTTGCTCGACCCACGCAAACCCCCCCGTTCCCTCTTGAAGAGGCATCCTTCGCCCTAGCAGGCATAGCCCCCCCCCCCTAGCTGCACCTGACTGCCCCCGCTCTCATGTACAGGTCATAAGATCTCTCTCGCTCTCTGTGTGACTCTGTCCTTGCGTCCACCCTGGCTACCCCTCCCTTCTCCTCACGTAGGCAAGTCATAAACCTTCTTCTTCTGCAAGACCCTGTCCTTGAGAATCACGGCCGCGCCTGACCAACCCCTCCTTCCCTTCCATGAATGCCCCTCTGTTGGCAAGCCTTCCCTCCGCACTCGATTGTCCACGCGGCATTAATACCACTCCTTTGATGACCCTTTCCCCCGAGTCCGGCTGACCACACATGTCCGAGGCCATCGCCTGAGCCAGGAGATACCATTTACTGCCCTTATTGTATGAAGTCACTCCTCTTCAAAGGATCCTCTATTGGTCTTAGCCACCCCACCCCTTGGGCTATGATCAGGCGTACACATCCTGCAAAACACTCAGTTGCGTGATTGCCCTCCCCTCTTATCAGCAGGTCAAGGGTCCCCATTGTGAATGTATATGGGTAGGATCACCACGAGGATTATAGGGATGTCTTTCCTTTTGCGTCACACCGTCCTGATTGTGTTATCATGTGTTCTGTAGAGTATAAAAAGCCAGAGTCTCAGCTCACTTGTTAGAGCACCTCCCGAAAGACACTGTGTTTCGTGTCCGAAATGACATGCTCTCCTCATGAGAAATAAACTCTGTTCTTGATTCCTGCTCCCAGCGCCCGTCTCTTTATTTTGGTAATTATACAGAATGGGAACTAAGAGGCGGTTTGCGCCAGCAGCCTGGGCATCGATAGGATTATGGTTTCATTTTCCACAGGAAGGCCATGTAAACTTAATAGTATTCAATATAAAACAGATTTCTAAAAAAACACATGTACTCACAAATAAGTGAACATTAATAAACGAACACATTCATTGAAAAGAAATGCATGGGGTACATAAACATGAAAGAACATGGACCTATATTTATCATAGTGTTGCTTTGCCTTTTCTAGGGGGTGGAAGGACGACACAAAAGTAAAATCAGATTTACCAAGCCACTCAAGGCCACCTTCCATGGCCTTGCATGACTTGTTAAATGTGGAGTAACACAAGGTATTGCAAATCACTGCATTGTGTTACTCTGCACCAGGAAGGCCTTCCATGGGTGGACGTGAGTGTTCTCACTTATCCACCCCTGGATTTTGGGGCATTCCCAGATTTACCATTAGAGGTAGACTTGGGAATGCATCAAACTGAAATGCCTCCCCAGGGAAGGCGCAACAAGGATAAGTGTCTTTATTTTGAATCTGCAGCCCAGATAGAAAGAGAAAATAAAATGCCGCTAAGGATTGTTTTTTGCTGGAAGGTGCACCTTTCTGCACAATACCAATGCTGCCTACAACCCTGGCACCCTTGCACCATGAAACAAGGGTGTCTGCTTTATTGCAAGGCAGCCCATTGTGTGACAGCACAATAAAAGACAGGAATGAGCCATGAAGCACATCAAGGTGGCTTGCTGTGTTGCGCTGCGTGTAATTATAATGAATCTAGGCCATTGTACTTTCATTGTTTCCTCCGTAAGCAATCCAATGCCGGCCCCTATCATTGACACAATTTATCGGAAGACAGTCAGCAGAGTATAAGTAATACAGCTGGACTCCCTAGAATTGACTAAAGACCAGCAGCCATGCTTAATGGCATTCAACCACGCCACCCTTGTACCATAAATTATAATGCCTAATGTATGTATGGAAATTCAACACAACATTCAAATTCACCCAAAACCAGGGTGTGTTGTTGATTTCCATCTAGGTGGTCAGGGGGCTGGCATTGAACAAATACTTTTTGATATATTGAGATGGTGGTAGCCGACATTTTAGGTAAGGATGGAAGAAGTAGGGCGAATTTAAAGGTTTGTGTTTTTGTCTTGAATAAAGGCAAAGTCTAGAAGCCCAACTGTGATAGAGACACTAAGGTTAAAAGTAATACAAACTGAGTTGGTTTCCAATATGTTTCATGGCCCGATGCCTGGGTCTTAGGGGCATTAGACTGCCAGACAGAAACTGTTCAGTGTTGCTAAATGTACCTTTAAAAAAACTTTTCTGAAGATCCGTAAGGGTGTTTGAGTATCAAGAAGTCAGGTTGGTCGCTTCTGCATAGTGGGAGGAGCAATTTCTGTGGAAGTTGTTGGGGGAAAATCTACTTGGGCACTTTTTGACCTGTTTATCAGTACAATTAGGTTGAACTCACAGAGTTTTACTCTGAAGAGAACTCAGAACTGTTTTGGCCAGGGACTCGGTGTCCCAGTATCCTGCAAGGAAGAGAAGGAGTCCAGGGCACACCTGTGACACACTTGCTTAATAGTGCTGTTTACCTCTATAGCGTGTAACTTGTTGAGGCCAAGGGCAGGCCCGTCCAAGCCTTCAGAGCCCGGAGGAGGCTAGGATGGGCCCCCCCTCCTGGCCCTGCACCTTGAGTGTTTTTCAGCCACCGCCATATACCCCAGTTCGTATAAGTAAAGAGAATTTAAGAAAAAGTAAAAGAAAATAAATGCATCTATAATGTTTTATTCACATTATAGGAAAAATGGTTGACCAAAAATCCAATATACAGTACAAATTCGTAATTGTGCCCCTAGGGGGAAAAAGGGGGGGACGTGCAGTCGTGAGGGTGGTGTGAGGGGGGAATTGGTGACAATAAAAACACGTATTATTCAAACAATGTCATAGATTCAGTGTCAACTGGACAACATACAGATATTGAATCAGCTTGTAAGTTTTAGAGAACACATGCCCCTAAATCCGTATTTATACACAATTGGGGTAGGAGGAGGCTGTGTGTGAGCTGGGAAGTCGACGTTTCGACCCAATGAACGCAGGACGGATTAAAATCCTTGCAAGAGGGTCTTCATCAGGACGGGAGGAAAGAGACGGGGCAGGCAACCTGTATTAATCAGTGTTGCTGGGTTAAATTCAATTGTTAGGGTCTATATAAACTGTTCATCTTGAAGGATTAAAACACATATCCCAGAAGGGTTGCGAGGAAAGAAATGATCCGGGGGCTGGATTGGGGACCACTCCAAAAATCGATTGTAGGGAAGTCAAGCTCTGGTCCCCGTGGAAAGGAATAATCCGATTCCGTAACCGGTCTAGCGCAGTTCAATTGGAGCGTAACCTCTGCCTCGGCTGTCTCGAGGAGAACCGAGGCAGAGTTCTCCTCGAGACAGCCGAGGCAGAGGTTACGCTCCAATTGAACTGCGCTAGACCGGTTACGGAATCGGATTATTCCTTTCCACGGGGACCAGAGCTTGACTTCCCTACAATCGATTTTTGGAGTGGTCCCCAATCCAGCCCCCGGATCATTTCTTTCCTCGCAACCCTTCTGGGATATGTGTTTTAATCCTTCAAGATGAACAGTTTATATAGACCCTAACAATTGAATTTAACCCAGCAACACTGATTAATACAGGTTGCCTGCCCCGTCTCTTTCCTCCCGTCCTGATGAAGACCCTCTTGCAAGGATTTTAATCCGTCCTGCGTTCATTGGGTCGAAACGTCGACTTCCCAGCTCACACACAGCCTCCTCCTACCCCAATTGTGTATAAATACGGATTTAGGGGCATGTGTTCTCTAAAACTTACAAGCTGATTCAATATCTGTATGTTGTCCAGTTGACACTGAATCTATGACATTGTTTGAATAATACGTGTTTTTATTGTCACCAATTCCCCCCTCACACCACCCTCACGACTGCACGTCCCCCCCTTTTTCCCCCTAGGGGCACAATTACGAATTTGTACTGTATATTGGATTTTTGGTCAACCATTTTTCCTATAATGTGAATAAAACATTATAGATGCATTTATTTTCTTTTACTTTGTCTTAAATTCTCTTTACTTATACGTCTTTCCTACTGGGACCCCTTCCCTTTAACGCTAAATACCCAGGTCCCAGTGATTCCTTTGGGTTAACCCTTTCTTCTATACCATATACCCCAGTTCAGCTGCAAGCAGAATGAGGAATTTCCGGTACACCAAGAACTGTGCTTGTTGTCATTTTCATTACAGGATTATGGAACAAGGTAAGCCAGCTGGGGCCCTATTACAGTATTACACTGCTTTGTGAGGGGTCACAGAGGTGTAAAGGTTTATGATTTTCCACCCTTAACTGTGGGATAGCGCACCAGAGTATACTGATTATATTGCTCCTCATTTCAACTCGCCCTAGGCAAATGTAAACAAGTCACATCCACTTTGTTTTACAGTCCTTCCATGCTGTTGCACTGTTTCCCTTTTAAAAGACATTTTCTCTATCCTTGAAAAGGGTTATCTCTAGGAGGAAAAATCCCTCAGAACCTTGGTTCGCCGAAAAGTTGAGGGAGTAAAAGCAAGCATGCAGAAGGGCAGAGAGAAGATGGAGGGCTAACTACGAGCAACGGGTGAAAGATGAACATGGCAAAACACTGGCAAAATATGAAAAATGAATTATAGAAGAAAAAAGTAATTACTTAAAAAAATGAGGCCAAGAACTCTAGTAAGGAGCTTTTGGCCAAGGTAAAAAAGTTAGCAAATCTCACTACTAGTACACAGATGGAATGCAGCAGTGAACTATGTAATACACTGGGACAGTTATTTGTCGATAAAGTCAAATTAGTATCTGAGTCTTTTATGACTATCAACAAATCTGACATCCACATCCTAATCAAGGCATGAACACTGAAAACCCCAATCTGGGGTTCTGCTTTTTGCCTCCCTCAGTGGAACAGATCAGACAGGTGATGATGACAATGAGGTCTGGGGACCTAACAGACCCCTGCCCACCAAAGGTGATGCATATGTTCCCAGATCTACTTGGCGAACAATTACATTTTGTTTTCACAAAGATTATACAGTCTAGCTGGTTCCCAGATGCCGGGAAAACAGCATCAGTCCCCCTCTACTAAAGAAGCTGAATCTGGACCCTAATGAAACCGGAAGCTATAGACCAAGTTCAAGAATCGCTTTTCCGGCTAAAGTGCTGGAAAAACTACTGAATAATCAACTGTCAACATTTTTAGCCTCTGCAAACATCATGGACCAATCACAGTACGGATTCAGGGAGGGACATTGAACCGGGACAGCTTTGATTATGACAGTAGAGGAACTCAGGAGTGTATTGGATACCGGTGGGAAGGCCGCCCTGATTCTCTTGGATCTATCGGCGGCCTTCAACACTGTAAACCATGACATACTCCTGACCCAGCTAGCAAAACTGGGAGTACACGACACTGCACTCAAGCTGCTATCTCCAGATTTGACTGACATGACTTTTA
The DNA here is from genome assembly GCF_964263255.1 of Lissotriton vulgaris. NCBI lineage: Eukaryota > Metazoa > Chordata > Amphibia > Caudata > Salamandridae > Lissotriton > Lissotriton vulgaris. Next base: position 1,136,889,532 of record NC_141694.1, on the reverse strand, counting down.
GAGTCAAACTAGGAGACTCAACATTTAAACCCTTCAATTTAACATGTGGAGTACCTCAGGGGTCCTCCTTGAGCCCTACTCTTTTGAACATATAGATTGCCCCTCTGGCAACCATAATAAGAAAGAGTGGGTTCATACCAGTCTCCTACGCAGATGACACCCAAATAGTGGTGTCAGTCTCAAACAATTTGGAGGAAAACGCTGACCGATTCAGCAACTGCATGAGACAGGTGAACTATTGGATGCAACTAACTGCCTAAAATTAAATGGGGATAAAACCGAAGTTATGCTGCTCAGGTTAGATGTGAATGTTGTGGTCGCCAAAATAGTGGCTGGATAGCTTAGGCGAGTGCCCCTCCCCAGTGGACAAAGTCAGAAATCTGGGAGTTATATTTGATAATAAACTGTCTTTTAACGCCCAGATATATAAATTGTCTTCCACTGTGTGGTTCATTCTGAAAATGATTAGAAGATTACTGCCTTTTATTCCCCAAGAATCTTGCAAAACACTAGTATCGGCAACTGGGACAGTTATTTGTCGATAAAGTCAAATTAGTATCTGAGTCTTTTATGACTATCAACAAATCTGACATCCACATCCTAATCAAGGCATGAACACTGAAAACCGCAATCTGGGGTTCTGCTGTTTGCCTCCCTCAGTGGAACAGATCAGACAGGTGATGATGACAATCAGGTCTGGGGACCTAACAGACCCATGCCCACCAAAGGTGATGCATATGTTCTCAGATCTACTTGGCGAACAATTACATTTTGTTTTAACAAAGATTATACAGTCTAGCTGTTTCCCAGATGCCTGGAAAACAGCATCAGTCCCCCTCTACTAAAGAAGCTGAATCTGGACCCTAATGAACCCGGAAGCTTTAGACCAATTTCAAGAATCCCCTTTCCGGCTAAAGTGTTGGAAAAACTACTGAATAATCAACTGTCAACATTTTTAGCCTCTGCAAACGTCATGGACCAATCACAGTACGGATTCAGGGAGGAACATTGAACCGGGATAGCTTTGATTATGACAGTAGATAAACTCAGGAGTGTATTGGATACCGGTGGGAAGGCAGCCCTCATTCTCTTGGATCTATTGGCGGCCTTCAACACTGTAAACCATGACATACTCCTGACCCAGCTAGCAAAACTGGGAGTACACGACACTGCACTCAAGCTGCTATCTCCAGATTTGACTGACATGACTTTTAGGGTCAAACTAGGAGACTCAACATTTAAACCCTTCAATTCAACATGTGGAGTACCTCAGGGGTCCTCCTTGAGCCCTACTCTTTTGAATATATAGATTGCCCCTCTGGCAACCATAAAAGGAAAGTGTGGGTTCATACCAGTCTCCTACGCAGATGACACCCAAATAGTGGTGTCAGTCTCAAAAATTTGGAGGAAAAAGCTGACCGATTCAGCAACTGCATGAGACAGGTGAACTATTGGATGCAGCTAACTGCCTAAAATTAAATGGGGATAAAACCGAAGTTATGCTGCTTGGGGCAGATGTGAATGTTGTGGTCGCCAAAATAGTGGCTGGATAGCTTAGGTGAGTGCCCCTCCCCAGTAGACAAAGTCAGAAATCTGGGAGTTATATTCGATAATAAACTGTCTTTTAACGCCCAGATATATAAATTGTCTTCCACTGTGTGGTTCATTCTGAAAATGATTAGAATATTACTGCCTTTTATTCCCCAAGAATCTTGCAAAACACTAGTAACGGCACTGGCCTTGTCCATATTGGATTATGACAATGCCTTGTATGCTGGGATACAAATCCATGTCTGAACTGGGGTGGCAGAGTGGGCTAAAGAACGGTGATGGATTAAACCCAGATCTTTTGACTGGGTGTGAGTTTTTGATTGATTCAGATGCTCCGTCCATCACCACCCCCTTTTGTACCGGGATATAAATCCAACATCTGATAAAAGTCGAGTGTCTACAGAATGCAGTAGCCAGGTTGGTGTTGGACATCCCCAGATCAGAGCCGGTTACCCACAGACTAAGAGCCCTACACAGGCTTCCAATGGAGAAAAGGATAAGGTTTAAGTCAGCTTGCCTACCCTATAAGGCCCTCCAAAGTGTAGGACCACACTTTCTGAAAACACATCTGAAATGGTATGAACCACACAGGAGCCTGAGATCTGGTCAGGCAAAATTGATACAGGTCCCTAAATTCAAGCAGGTCAGGTGGTGGGAGAAGCTTTCTGTTGCAGATGGCCAAGACCTGGAACCTCCTCCCTAGTACAATAAAAAACAGCCCCTCGGACCTGTCATTCATGAAAGCAGTAAAAACCTGGCTTTTTACCTCCTAGTTAGAGCTCTAAATCATCGGCAGTCTTTTTTACATCAACTTAGCGCCAAGACGCCCATGGGCATTCGTGCACTCCACCAATTTTCAAATCAAGTCCAGTTGAGTGATAATAGGGAAGTGCAAGACTGCTGCCTTAGTGCATGTAGCACTAGCAATTTCAACTATGGACTGCTTTTTGCAGCGAGCAGCAGAAGTCCTTGAAAAGGAAATTGAGTTGGTGGCTCGCTGTCTCTCGCGTTCCCCGGTTAACCAGTTAAATCTTTGCTCTCTTAGCATGGCAAGTGGCAAGACCCCCTCTTTGTGTATACTGGAAATGGTGGAGTTGGGGGATCCATCTGTACCCCTGTACGGTCAGGACCCAGGTCCAGGCATGCTGGTTGAAAGCGAGATGCTGGGGGGGTGGAGCAAGACCCTTCCATTTTAACGATCCCCCTGGCCTTAGACCTACTAGTTCTGAGGCAGCAGTACTTCAACTGGATGCCCAGGCGGTGGAGGTCTTTAGGGGGACTTGATTAGCCGTGAAGTGCAAGAGTGCCACACTATTGGCCAGATCCAAATGACCCAGTGCAAAAATGTCATCTCCTATCCTCTGTGGTGCAGCATCCCTCCCAAAGCATGATCTAACAACCATGTTAGAACCTTGTGTGGCCTTCCTTTTGGATAGATTGGACACCAAATTGCATCGCATTAAGCCGCGTCTGGCTGCAATTGAAAGGAAATTCTTCCATTAGTCCGAATATTTCAAGACAACAGCAATATAATTAAGGCCAACCAAATGACTTTAGCACCTAGTGGTGGAAATTTAGGCCAAAGGTGGTCTGTTTTGGTACCTGCAAATTGGGAGATTCATACCACTCGTAATCAATCGTCAAAGAGTATTTTTCCCCCCTCTGCCCCAATGCCTCTGCTTCCCCTCCCCCACCTCTAAAGGGCGCTGTACAGGTGGGGGTTTAAGCTGCAGAGTTCATTAGAACAGCGGAAAGCCGAGGCAGCAACATGTCCATTAAAAGAGACCCTGTGGGAGGAGAAGGAATCCTTATCTTGGCATCTGGGGTCCATGGCACATAGCCCCAGGTCCCAACTTTCATTAATTTTCCCCTGGAAGCTACACCATTTGTTGTGGTTTTGGGCAATGTACCTGTTCTAAAACCTGGGTCTAATCAAGGCTTTTATCAGTTAAAACACAAAGTGCTGCATTGTCTGAATAATAATACAACCCTGGGATATAGAGTGGAAAGGCACATTATTATGATCTGGCGGGTGGCCTAGATTGGAGGGTCTAAATGGAACAGTGGAGGTGACTGTGTAATAATTAATTTCAATCTGCCACATCTGACAGAGAGAATTCTTCATGAGGCCAGTATCTGTTCTACCACTTCCATGGCCCAGTCACCTCCATTACAGCTCTTCCCCTGGGCTTCCTTTATAAACTCCTATCCCTGCTTCCACCCCCACCCCCCCCCCCTCCCCGGGCACATGGAATCCTAGGAGACCATCTAATACAGCTTCTAATAATGGGTATCAGGTTCCCCCACCAGTTCAAGTCTCCAATGCCTTTGCACCTTTGGGACTAATTGTTAATTGTGAATGACTGGTTAGGCAAGCGCCCATGACTAAAATTGCCCCTTCGGCTCAGCGGGACCCTAAGCACCTGTTGGCCTTGGGCAAAGCAGTGCTTAACTCTAGGGATATTAACTCTTGCAACCTTATTTCAAGGAACATAGATGGTTTGGCAAATGAGATTATAATATCTGAGTGGCGATGCTTTGTTCAAAGGTATGATATCATCTGTTTGCAGGAGACATGGGTTACGAATAACTGCATCTTTCTGGAATGGTACAAGACCTTTATTGTTCCTACTATCTCCTCAAGAGTTGGTTGCCCAAGGGGGGAACTTGTGGTTTATGTGTCACTTAAGCTACAATAAAGTATCTTTGAATTGAATATAGATAATCCTTGTCTGCAGGCTTTGTTAAAGTCTTAAGGGTCTAGCAGATTATTGCTATTGAATTTTTATAACGCTACCTCATCCCTCCCTGAGGTTGCAATATATTGCGGTGATGTTGCAATATATCGCAGTTGAGCACTTACATGACTAGTTTTAATGTTTCTCCTTATGGTACCCCTGATATGGTCTCAGCAGGGGACTTTAATGTCCACCTTTGTGAAGACCCATGAATGCATGGTCCACCTTTGTGAAGACCCATGAATGCATGGTAAAGCGGGTCTTTCTTCTTGCCCCTGCCTGACTAGCATGCACTTTGAACATAGCAGTCAGGGGGATATTAGAATTACATTGGTATTTGACCTCCAATCAGAGTTAGGTAAATTAGACCTAGACCAGAAAGATCTTACTCCTACTTCATCATCATCATCATCATAATAAACGTTATTTGGTTTTACATCAAGTAAACCATAAAAGTCATAATAAAAATACTCAGTCCTTAAATACATTTATTAATACATACATTAAAAATATAAAATTCATATTTTTCGAAATGTGAATAAAGTGCTACAAGTGCAATAGTTAAATGTCAAAATCTCACAGGATAGGCACAGAACAAGCATATTTATGATAATAGGTGCAACAACCCCCGCAATTGACTAATATTCTAGGCAGGCCCTAGTTCTCATCAATGATTTTAAGTACCCTAAAATGAAGATAATACACTCCGGTTTCAGCATCTGAAGGTACAAAAGAGCACCTGACTAAAATTGAGCCTCCTTAAAAGGGGAAGTAAAAAGTGTCTCCGGGGCACATTATAATGTTTACAGAAGAACGTAAAGTAAAACAGGTCCTGTGAAGACAGGTTGTCGCAGCCACATGGTGCTAACACTTGACCTCTTCTGGACCCCTTGGGCATCGCAATTAAAGGATGAAAATAATCTAGTCCTCAGGGTCCCCAGAAGATAAGTCTCAGTTATTAGGGTCAGGTATTTACGGACACTGGATTCACACAATTCCGGAGCATCCCTTTCCAACTTCCTTCTAGAGAAGAATACATCTTTACCAGATTCAATATCTTTTTTTTGTGATGGTTAAGGGTTTTAAAAAGAGGTCATGGCGACCCATTTCTAAAAAGGGACCTTTAATGTACCATAGCCGGGGGATTCAGGACATGTGGTCCAGTGTACCCCCACACTTTGCTACCATAGCTTACGGATGAAACGCCCGTCGCCTGATAAATTTTCAGCATCGCTGCACTTGGTCACTTGCCCATCTTAGCAGCGAAGCTGAAAATTGCGCCCACTGTTCTGGTGAAATCCCCCTTCTTCCTTTAGATGAGAGGCCCTCACTTCAAGCGCTCATCCAGCAATACCCCTAGATATGAGAAAATGAGAGTTGTGGGAATTTTCTTGGGCCAACTGAGAAACAAATCTTTTTATTTTGTCATGGCCCCACCTGCATAATATATGATTTTATATTGTTAAGCTTTAGATCGCGAGACCCATAAAATTCAGAAAGGCATCCAGTAGGCGTTGCAAACCTCTGGGAGTTCTTGCTATCAGGACAGCGTCATCCGCATATAGGAGGACAGGGAGACCCGGGCCACCCACTTGCGGAAAGTCAGCCCCTGTCAATACCAGGGCTTCCTAAAGGTCATTGATATATAGATTAAACAGGAAGGGTGCAAGGATGCATCCCTGCCTCACCCTCTCTCAAGATCAAATGTCCTGGATACCCGGAGGTCCTGTGAGTATCTGATGTTTGATTTGGTTTCTCTATGCACATCCATCAGAAAGTCCACAATAGGGTCCCACCCCCATGACCCTCATGGACTGCCACAGTTTGACCCGAGCATTATAGTGACCCTTTTATCGATTAATTTGAGGGATAGAATAGATTTTCCTGTCATCACAATAATCTTTTGTTAGCATGATGTATCTATTTGTATTTGTACGAAAAAGCAGCAGCGGACCTTAAAATGCCGCACCTAAACTCCAGTGCCAATGGGTCTATGATCAAGTCAGTTTGATATTGTGCTGCCAACCCCGACACCAGCTGCTGTTTGGCGTCGCTGTGCTCACCAGATCAGTTAAACAGTTTTTAGATACTCAAGGGGGCGCACCAAAATGAGAGTCCAAATAGAATAAGTAGAGAAATGTTCTTTATTTATCTTTGTTCAGCAAAAAAGGGCACATCAATAAAATATGTAGTGAGATCAGCCAACGCGTTTCACTCCCTACCAAGGAGTTTCTTCAGGGCGCTGCGAGTATTTTCGGTAAGTTGTCTTTTGTAAGATCCCTCTGTGATCGCACTGGTATTTTTTCGGTCGTTTCTTTATTCCAGCCTATTTCTTTAAAAACCTTTGGAGTATCTCTCTTCCCTTATCTTTTCTTTATATCGTGGACTTTGTAGGTCTTGTCCGAAAACGTAGTTCTGGTATTTCAAAGAGCTACCCGTCCCTGGTTGTATTTGTTCTAGGTGGGTACAGTGCTGTGATGACCGTCGTCAGTTTCGGCGTCTCGGCATGGCTGGTTCCAGGCTGACCTGTATCTATTTGTATGTGTAACTTCCACTATTAGTTATTTTATTAGCTAAATAGCCTCTATCTGTTGTTTTTCGTTAGGTGTTCAATACGAACTGATAGCCTGACAAACGGCATTTTGTTTGTACACACACATTAGATTCAGCTGCGGTCACGTGCTCCACTCCAGTAGTCAGTAGGCCCTTGCTAGTTGAGTTATAAGGAGCAGCAGAATGCACACTATTCTTTCTTCGTCCTGAGACCCAAGGTCGCATCTGACTTCAGAAGTGATAAGCGCATTCCTGAAGGCGCCGTGCCTGCGCTCCCAGGTACCAAGACAAAAGGGAGTCACCCCTCCTGACTCTCCCCAATAATAATAGACGCAGACTTTCTAACTAGCCTTGCATGCCATATATGGTCTTTCCTTCTAATTTCTGTGCAATCAGTATATTTCTATGTACAGTGATCTCATGCTTCATGATAAAGGTATATATGCCATGTATTGACTATGAACCAGAAGTCTTCTCTGTGCACTGGCTGGGTGACTACGGAGAGGCTCCTCTGTAGAGTATTTTGTGTTAATAAACAATTGATTTTTCTTCACTGCCAACTGATTATTTTTTGGTAAACTATATAGGAGCTATTGGTAGGTATGTCTCATGTTATTTTTGTAATACGTCACATTTTAGTTCTAGACCTCTTTTCATCTGATTTCTGATTTTTTAATTCAAGAAAATATTTTGAGTGATCATAATCTCCTATGTTTAAAAGCTAGTTGGCACTCAATGAGCCTGAAGCAGGGAACAGGGGTGGAAGTGTTTTATAGCTGACCAACAGGTGTAGAAGGCTCAAATGGGTGCAGATTAATCCTGGCTCCTTTTATGAGACTCTTGTAGCCAAATTTCAGAAAGAGATCCAGATCTATCTGGGTACATCAGGCAGCTGGATGTGGTAATTTTTAAAGCTTTCAAATCTATCTCTCTCTGTATTTCTCCCTAATGATGGTCCCCTCCCCTATGAGCCAATGGGAGCGGGCACCAAGATGGTTTGATACAGCTTTCTCTTGTACTGCTAGGAGGCTCAAGGAAGCACTGCACGTCATTCCTAGAGATAGAGGCCTTGTTCCAGTACAAAGTTGCCCTTAGAAAACGTAATGTAGCTTTGAAGGAGGATGCTTAGAACAAGCTCATGGAGGCTAGCACTATGAGAAGTAAGTCCAAGTTATGGACAATCATTATTAGCCCAATTTTGAGAGTAGGAATAGGAAATGCCTTGGAGGCGATATCACAGAGAACGACTGGGTCAGCCATTTTGATAGTATGTTCCAGGTGTACTGAATCAGAGCATGCCGGGGGGAATTCTGAAAACCTAGCCCTAACAGTCACCGAGAGAGAGGTGAGACAGGGGACAGCTGGCATGACACATAACAAGGCCCCTGGTCCAGATGGAATTCCCTCCAACCTTTATATGTCCGACATTGAGTTTTGGGCACCAATGCTTACTGGTGTTATCAATGAGGCTGCTAGGACTGGTCTCCCGGCTTCATGGGCTACTTCCGTCATTGTCCCAGTTTTTAATCTTGTCAGATGTCCAATATGGTTTTCACCCTTGCCACTATAGAACAGATCTATGCCTGAATCTTTTTATGATTATGAATAAGTTTACAGTTGCCAATTCTGGTACCATCTTTCTGGCATTTATGGATCTCTCTTCCACATTTGATTGCATGAACAGATCTAGGTTGTGGCAGACCTTGCTTTCTTTGGGGGTGGATAGGGATGTGGTCCTCTTCCTTCAAGATCTCCACTGAGACCCTAAGGCGGCTGTACGAAATGGGAGTGACCAGAAGGTCTCACATCAGTTCCGCATAAAGAACGTGGTCTGTCAGAGTTGCATTTTGGCCCCCTTTATGTAATGTATATATTAATGAATTAGAGAGAACCGCTTTGGAGACAGTTAGAACTGGGGGTCGCTAATTGGCTGAGGTAGGTACCTTAGGCCAAATGGATGGAGACCCTTGCTTCCATGTCAGGGAAAGGAAGGACACCTTCTCAGATATCCCCTGCTCACCCCCTCGGTATCTTGGCACGAGCAGCCAGGATTATCTTCAAGCAAGTGTGTAAAGTATTTGCAACAACGCTCTCAGTAACCCAATGATGACACCACAAATGGTATCCACATGAGTTTCATAAAACAAGTATATATTTATATAAAAAGATATACGATGAGACCACACAATATAAATCCAACATATGCGTATTTGTGATTTTCCTCTTGGCTGGTTATTAGGCCAGCCAGCCCTTGTAGGTTCTGGCGATATTAATGATCAATTCTAGATGATCCTCTGCAGTCCTTATGCAATGCTATGCAGTCGTAATGCAAGAATCAGGCACTTCACAATGTAAAAATAATGCAGTTCGTTATGCAAAAATCAAGCAGTTCATAATGCCAAAATAATGCAATGCATAATGCAACAATCAGGCAGCTTGTTATGCAACTAATGCAATGCGTAATGCAACAATCAGGTAGTTTGTTATGCAAAAATAGTGCAATGCGTAATGCAACAATCAGGCAGTTCGTAATGTAGAAACAATGCAATGCGTAATGCAACAATCAAGCAGTACGTTATGCATAAATAATGCAATACTTAATGCAACAATCAGGGAGTTTGTAATGCAGAAATAATGCGATGCGTAATACACTTCAGCACTAATGACTGTGCTTTAGACGGTCTCTCCACCACTCGTACTGACTCGAAGTCAGCTTCTGCCAATAGATGCCCCCAACATGGTATGGTGTACACCAAAGTGCAGGTCTGCACCCCAGCCCCGGTACTGGCACTCCTTGGAAAGTACAGGCCGTGATACGAGCTAAGACAGAGGCTCGCGCTGTAAGAATGGTAGAAGTCGAGAGCGTCTCTCTCTGAGCCCGCACCCCACCCCAGGCGGTGACACACATTACCTGGGGGTGCAACCTTGCTCTCCTGTCCTCTTCCCACCACTTGGGCCGCCGATGCGACTATTTGGTTTCCGGACAGTCGGACTCGGGACTCCCCTAGACGGGGTTGGGTCAAGGTCCCGCTCTGGCAACGGCAGGCTCAGGCAGGCGGCACAGCTCCTCTGGGTTTGCCGATCCGAGCTGCTGGCAATAACGTAGATCTCAGGCTGCAACAGGGCACACGCACACAGCGTCGCTCAGACTCACTTGAGCTTCGGGTGTGCACGATCATAGGGCAATCCTCACAAAGGTCTCAGGCTGCAAGAAGCACATGCACACAGAGTTGCTGAGACTCACTTGAGTTCCGGGTGCACATGATCACAGGGCAATCCTCACGAAGGTCTCAGGCTGCAAGAAGCACACGCACACAGCTTGGCTTGGACTCACTTGGACTCCGGGTGTGCACGATAACAGGGCAATCCTCCCTAAGGTCTCAGGCTGCACAAAGCATACGCGCACAGCGCCGCTGAGACACACTTGGACTCCGGGTGCACACTATCACAGAACAATCCTCACGAAGGGTTCAGGCTGCAAAAATCACACGCACACAGCGTTGCTGAGAAACACCTGGAAAATGTTGTGTTCCTGAATTTCCACAACAGGGAACCAGCTCTCCTCTAGCCCTTGGGGATAAGGTACTTCAGGACACAGCACACAGCAAAGTACTTTCAAGCAGGGGGGCCCAACACACAGCAACATCCACTTAGCCTCTCCTTGGTTAAAGCAGCAAACTTCAGGCCAGCCCCAGAACACACAGCAAGGGTAATTCCTTTCCTTCAGTCTCTTCAGCTGTTTCTACTTTGGCATAGGTTCCTCTTGACCATGAAGTGGTTCAATCCTTTACAGTCTTGATCTCTCCATTTCTCCATTCCATTCCCAAGTCCAGGGTTTCACCTCTCATAGTTACACCCCTCAAAGTGTTGGAAGTCTTTGTGTTCAGGGGCACTGACCACTCCAGATGCAGGTCAGCCTGTTGCTATCTCACCTCCTCCCCTGTCTCAAGACATTCCCCATATCCTGTCACTTTCAGATCCAGACAGTTAATTCACAACAAGAAGCACACGCACACAGCTTGGCTTAGACTCACTTGGACTCCGGGTGTGAACGATAACAGGGCAATCCTCCTTAAGGTCTCAGGCTGCACAAAGCACACGCGCACAGCGTCGCTGAGACACACTTGGACTCCGGGTGCACACTATCACAGTCAGAGACACACAGAAATGTTAGAGCACAAAAACCCAGCCACTTCTAAATGAGTGGTTTCTAAACACACAATGCAAAAACCACCTTCACAAAACATGTGTTATTGAATTGTGAGTTCAGGCACACTAAACTTCATCTTTCCGTCCTAATCCTTTGGGAAGATAGGCTTGAAACATACTACACAGCTTCCCTATTCTACCCTATAGGCAAGATGGCCTTTCCACAGTGAAAAACAAAATGTAGTGTATTTCACTGTCAGGACATGGTACACACCTCAGTACATGTCATACCTTTCACATACACTGCATCCTGCCCAGGGGTTATCTGATGTGCATTGAAATGAAAGGGTAAGGCCTGGCAAGTAGGTGCACTTGTCAGGACAACATGGCAGTTTAACAAACTGAACACAGGCACTGCAGTGGCAGGCCTGAGTTCTCTCTTTAAGGCTACTTGTGTGGGTCGCACAATTAGTGCTGCAGGCCCACTAATAGCATTTGCATTACTAGCCCTGGCATACATACTGAACTTTACTAGGGACTTTACTAGTAAGGCAGACATAACAATCATGGACAACCAATTACCATTACATTTTATACAGGGACCACTTACACTTTGACACAGATCAGCAGTGGTAAAGTGCCCAAAGCATCTAAGATGGCAACACCATTTCAGAAAAAAAATCTAGGGGAAAGCAAAAAGGTTGGGGAACTTTAGCGAAAAAGGGCAAAGTCCAACAAAGACCAAGGCGGATTTTCCTCAGGTGGGAAGGAAAAGGATGGGGCCCTCTAGGTCCACGCGGGTTACTTACAACCACCTGCTATGCCTTCCCAAAATGAAGAGTCGGATAGACAGTTGAGAATATAAACTTACATGTTTATTGCCAATACTCTGCAGAGGAGTCCGATCAGACCTGCACTCTAGGATGTCTGCCGAGGCACTGACCCCCCCAACAGTGTGCAGTAGATAATCATTCCTCTCCTGAGGCCCTCAGCCACGCCCATAATGGAAAACTACCGACCTGAGCCGTACATGAATAAAGAGGCACAGTAGGATGAGCTCACACCTGACAGTTGGGTACACGCTATCAAGGCCTCAAGGCCACAATGCTGGGTCTCAGCATCTCCTAACGTGGGAGCCAAAGTACACATTCAAATAAGCATTGTCAGGGCAAAACGGCCTATTCATTAGCAGGTTAGAAAACAGCCTTGAGCAACAGAGGAAAAATAATAACGAAATACAGTGTTCTGCTGAGTCAAGCAATATGAGAAACGAGGCCTAACTCGGGCCCAGTCTAAGCAGCCTAATTGGAATTAAGAAATACAAACTGGAGTCACACTTGCTAACTGAAGCCTGCACATTACGAGGATAACTCAACTGGCTGTATAACAAGGATGCAAATGGCGTCTATTTAGCTATGCACAGCTAACTTAATATGGCATATAACAAGTGCATTGCTGGAATGGGGATTTCAAATCTAACAGACCCTCCTTTAAGCAGAAGTGGCTAAATGCTTTATTCGTTTATCCGGTAGGATCTTTACAATTCAAAGGGACAAAAGAAAATGCATAGGTACTCATATGACGAACATGCAACAATGGAAGGAAGCAACATATTCAACCATGTAACCCATCTAATACTCAAAGATGGCTTCATCTATGAGCATTAGATCCTGGATGTCCTGCATCATCATATTGGAGACTTTATTATCATGGCCTGAAAGTCAAGAAGTAGGGCTAAGCGTAGTCACACAGTTGTGCAGCACACCGGGAGGCAATGAATACATAGACAACAGGAAAAGATGACACCTGCAACACCTATTAAGACAAGTAGTATCTTCCAACCCCATGAAATCAGTGGACCCCAGAGCCATCCTGTGAGGGACCAGGACCGGTTGTATTGGTGAATTTCTGAGGCTAGTCTGTGCACTTTCTGTATTGTGGAATAGACAGTGTGGGCACTATCAGATATATAAACAGAGCAGCTGCTGCCGATGACGCAACAGGCTCCACCCCTATCAGCCTGGATAACGTCTAAAACCATCTGATTTTGAAGAGCAATGAGCCTCAAAGCCTGAAGCTCGACTGTAATATTGGTCAGTATACCTGCAGTAGTAGTGATAACTTCCTCGACTGCTTTGGCCAGATGTCGAATATTGCGGCTATTGAACATGAGACCCCAGAACGGTAGGATGCCCTTTATTATGTCAGTGAACTGCTGCAGTAAAGCATCTGTCTGATCAATATCGTCTGTATTGACAACCCTCTTAACCCGGGGAACTGGGACATCCCTACGCTGCAAGCGATGATGGTAGTTGGAAGGAGCTATATAAACTGGAGGAATGAGGTAAGAAAGGTAGCATCTCCCAGACCAACCCTCAGGAAGCCACACATAGCCACGAGCACCACAAACAAAATAAACATTGGGTGGTGGGATCAACTGCAGGCTTTTGGGCATTCTTAACATGGAAGTGGTGTTGCATCTACTGTCCCCACCTCTATGTACCCCATCCCTTGAACACAAAAGGGAGCCGGTACATCTACCATTGCCAGGGGTAGGGGCTTATCTTCAGTGTCATTGCGGTCTTGGAAAGATTGGTAATATTCAGATACATTGAACTGCGAGAATCTATCTCTATCCATCCCTGTTCTGTTTGCATTCCTACCTTGATCTGCTGCTCTGAGGCAAGAACTCAAGAATACTCAATCAAATCACCCATCTCCAGGGGAAACACCAGGAGGGGACCTATGCTGAGAATACACACTCATTGTCAGAGAATGGGAACTGATGCTCCTGTGTTCCAAAGAGTCAGGCTGGTAGAATGAGTGGATCAAACTAAGTAAGGTGAACCAACCCTCACATCTATTAACATAGGACGTAGTCATAAGCAGCAAGTTCTCACTTTGATATGTGACAGAAGGTAACAACCCACACACTCAACATTTTGTTGTGTTATAAACAGCATGTGTTTGATGCAGCCTCTGAATAAAAACATTGTCCTTATAGGCCTTCTTTGTGAGGCACTAGGGTACCAATAATATGCTCAGGACGTATTGGCGTGGTTCTGATCCAAGCATGCACAGGATATTTCTCTTCTATGAAGAAGAGGACCTCAAATACAAACAGCAAAGAAAGCAAAATTATTACCACAAATGCAATTTTAGTCTTGGGGGGCTAAGAGGACCAAACAGGACCATGTGGAGTGGGGCGTGGAGCATCAAAGGGCTGCTCCTCATCAGGAATAAGACGACCAAAGGGATACATTTTAGAAAACTTCAAGAGCAATTCATAGAAGTCACAAGGAAAAGAAAAAGTCACAGGATAGAGCCACTATTGCAACAACAGCACCAGTGGGGGCACAATTCACTCAGCGGCCTTTAGAGTCTCGCTGGCAGACTCCTATTGTTCATCAACGATGATGCTGTGAAGCACTCCAACCGAGGGGCTGCACAATTATAACCCTTGCAGAAAAACAAATCCTTCTTCTTTCAGAATAGGGCAACCTCCCTCCTGGGATAATACCCTCAACTATGCTGTTCAGTGTTTAGGACAGTGCACCAGTGTTGTTAAGTCTAGTCTAATGCAGGCACCTTAGACACAGCACCTGCTCACTAAGCTCAAGTCCTTCCCTAACTCCTAGACTGTTCAGCTTGTGCACCACCCTTTTTTTAGGGCTTCAAGTTATATTTCATCACTCCAGACACTGTTTTATCAACAAAAATGGGCAGAAACTCAGAATCAGGTTGACATTGTGACTCAGAGTTGGGTGTATTGGACAGAGGGTGATCCGAGGCAGCCCTTATCTCCGGGGAATCGCCTCTGACAGGGCAGCGTCACTCTCCTCAACCATCTGCGCCCACCTCAATCAGGCATCAGAGAAGGGAACAAAATGGGGCAACATAGTGACAACAGGGAGTACAAATGCCTTGGGAACAACCATCACTATTTCCCAGACTAGTCAGTCCAACACCCATCCTTGTCCAAATTACCTGTTCTCTCCTCCCAGGTGGCCAACTCATCCACAGTTGCCTCAGCCTGAATTTCCCTGACATTTTCCAATGTATCCTTAAACATCCCATTGCCTTTTTCCTTAGCTGTCGGGTCTGTGAAAGCATTTCCCCTCCCAACATCATCTGTAATTGTTTATGAGCGCTGCATTTCACT
Organism: Lissotriton vulgaris; assembly: GCF_964263255.1. Lineage (NCBI taxonomy): Eukaryota > Metazoa > Chordata > Amphibia > Caudata > Salamandridae > Lissotriton > Lissotriton vulgaris. The sequence goes on along the minus strand of NC_141694.1, from coordinate 1,136,874,379 downwards.
ATTGCTAACTTAGCGGGAAATGTCAATGTAGATAGCAATCTATGTATCAGGGGGCTGTTCTGTATTTGCTGCCTGTGCGAGGTCAAGAACCCTCTCTCAGCCCGGAGGCGCCCAAAATTATGGGCCACCCGAACTGCGTACTGGCTGTCGGTGTAAATATTAACAGGCAGTGCCTCACTCAACTCACAAGCCCTAAGGAGGGCAACCAACTCTGCAGCTTGGGCCGACTGGTGTGGGATACAGAATGTCTCAACAACAGTGTGCAACATTGTGATTGCATAGGCTGCAGTAATGGTGGCATCTAGTAATTTAAAACAAGACCCATTGACATATAGTTCCCCTTGGGGGTCAGATAAGGGAACATCAGTCAGGCCTACCCGTCCTTTAGTTTATTCCTCAGTCCGAAATAAACAATCATGGACATCATTGTCATTTTCTTTTGAAGGGAGGGGTAGTAACATGGCTGGGTTCAGAGTAGCGCACCTTTTGCTGGTAATGTGCGGAGAAAACTGGGTCAATTCGTAACCAGTTAGACATGCACTAGTAAGGTGCTGTGTCTTTGTCTTGTTCAATAACGTAGCCACACCATGGGGTACCATTACTGTGAGATCAATAACAGCTAAGAGCCCTGCTGATTGTCTAATAGAAACCGACACTGCCGTGGCAGCTCTCAGACAGCTTGGGAGAGCTCTGGCGACATTATCAAGCATGGTAGAGAAGGAGGTGCTGGGTCTCTGCTTACCACCAAAACCCTGTGTTAGGACAGAAAGCCCGCAACCGTCCGCCTCATGCACCTAGAGCACAAAAGGCTTCTGGTAATCAGGAGCACCAAGCACAGAAGAAGAGCAAAGCACAACCTTTAATTGCTAAAAAGCTTGCTGGCATGCAGGTGTCCAAGGCAAAGGTTCATGCACATATTTAGTGGTGAAGTAAAGAAGGGTTTTGTTAGTAAGGAGTAGTTGGGGACCCAGGGCCGACAATACAATGTTATCCCAATAAACGTGGGTACCTCGTGTCAGGTCTTATGAACAGGCATATTAGTAATAGAAGCTATGCGCTTAGGTGTTAGTCTGTGACCCTCCTTAGACAGTAGGTGACCTAAATAGGTGACATTCTGTCGACAATATTGAAATTTCGAGAGTGACATCTTGTGTCCATAATGTGCCAAATGTAACAATAACCTAACGGTGGCCTCCTTGCAACCGTCCTCATCATCCGAACCCACAAGGAGGTTGTCAACTTAATGTAACAGCACATTACCAGAGTCAAGCTCCAAAGAATCCAATCAAGCTTTCAAAGCTTGGATATAGATGCTGGGATTTTCAGTATAGCCTTGGGGAGCACAACAGAATCTAAAACTCCGACCGGGTATTGCAAATCCGAACAGATATCTGCTATCTGTATGGATTGGTATGCTGAAGAAAGCATTCTTTAAGTCTATTATGGAAAATAATTTTGCTAGCGGGGGAATCATTGTCAGTATCTTAGTAATGTCTGGGACCACAGGGTGCTGAGGAAAAACAATCTTATTGACCTCTCTGAGGTCGATCACAAAATAGTAAATGTCACGGTGGGCATCAGAAGAATACGAGGGTGTCTTTTTAAGAATAGGAAGAATAGGGCTAATACACTCATTTGGCACAGTCTCTTCAACCACACCAGACTTCATCAAATCTTGTATTATCTGTAATAGGGCTTTTTCACCTGCCTGGGATATCTTGTACTGGGGAATACAGGGCAATCAAGCATTGTCTTTAATCTGTATAGATACTGGTGGGCTTTGGAGTAATCCCACATCTGTGTCTCCTGTAGCCCATAAGGTGGGCGGCACATCTTTGAACTCTGTGGGAAGGGGGCCGTCCTTTGCAAAGCATTGCTTAGTACGAGCCCCCTGCGGTACAACAGTGCATGTAAACACCGTCTGGAGAACAATAAATTGTCGCATGCAGTCTTTTCAACATCTCCAGTACCAACAACTTTTCTCCACAGTGTGATGTCAGTAAAAATGGTGAGTCACCCATAAAGGGGCCAAGAGTCAAGGCAAGAGGCTTGGAAATGGGTCTAATGATCGGCATGCCTGAAAAACTCACCAAAACATTGTGAGAGCTGCCCCAGGGACAAGTAATTGGGAAACAGAACTATTCATAGCCCCTGTATCAACTAAAAAAATGTGGTCGTACCCTGTAAATCAGCAGTGACGTAAGGGCCACGTTGATCTACAGGCAGCGGAACTGGTTCCTCGCCCTGTGCTTGGCTGTCCTAGCTGTGAGACAACCCTGTCACCTAATCCATGTCATAATTGTCATGATAGGACTGTCTTCCTGGGGATAATCAAAATAGTTCCTGCTCTGTCTATTGTGTGACGCGTCCTCCGACTGCATCCCACCTCTAACTCCTGTTTCTCGTCTGCGTCCTCGAAAACCCCGCTCTCTTAGGGCATCACCTTTCTGCAACTACTCCGGACACTCGTTCCGCCAATGTCCTTCCTGCTTACAGTACGCGCATTGATTAAGCCCAAGGGACGCACTCAAAGAACCGCCCCTACCGGGGCAGGCCAGCCATTGGGCCGGTCCTGAACCTCTACCTCGTCCACCTCCCCTCGCAACTTGCTGCAGCAATACCCTTGTCTTCAAATCCTATGACTTTTTCTCTACCTTCACCTTGTCCTCATTCTCTCTATGTTCATAATACTGTGCCATACTCAATATCACAGAAGAGGACAAAGTCATCCAAGTACTTTCTGAGGCCTGCAACCCCGTTGCGATCTCGAGGAGCAAGTTAGTGTCCAATCTGTTAACAAATAATCAAACACCACCCTCCTGTTACAGGTCCTGACCACTAAAGTCTAAAAACACTCTTTCAAATCTGGTAAAGATATCCGATACACTTTCATCCTTCTTCTGAGCACATGCAGTCAACTTATACCAGTCCACTCTCTTCAGTAGGGTGAGTGAGTGCATGTAAGTGATAATATGCCCTGGCAGAGCTAAGAGCTCCGCTTTTGGCTTCTCACCACTTTCGGCTTCTCACCAGGATTGAGCTCCTCATCCTAAGCTCTGATTTCATCCGAGGTGCCCCCCAATTCTACTGCATGTTCCTTCGTATGAACCTGCCTCAATAGATTCACCGGTACCAACAAGCCCAAAAACACCGCTATATCAGCTTGTGTCGTCACTGTGGAGGAGACATCCTCCATCAATTCTTTGTAATACAAAGTGGAGTTTTCCGGGAGTCTGCCAGCTGGCTCTTTAGAGATAGGACCTCACTCCTTTTCCAACGAGTATAGATTCACTGCTCCTGGAACCGAGTGTCGACCCCTGACCTTATTACAGTATTTGTAGAGTTGCCCAGTTCTGGTATCTCAGGGGGGTAAATGGGATGTACTTCCCTTATGGGATGCTATGTCCCTAACATTAGAACCTTCTGGAGTAGCCTGCCTTGGTAACCCACCAATGTCGCTACATTGCTAAAAACCTCATTGGGAGCCATCCCTGCAGCATATACATGGTCCTGTATATCATAAATTATTTGTGGTGCAACACTTTGAAAACACTTTTCCCATGACCTTATCAGCTTCGCTGATGTACTCAAGTGCATGTTTCTGTATATATGGCTCACAACCTTTCATCACACTCCAAACATCTTCCACAGTATAGATCTTGTTCTGAGCCCACTGAGCTGCCTGATTCACCACCATTTGCTTTTCCTCATCACCCACTGCAGATCGCACCAACACTTTATCCATTTGGTCTCGCACTGCTGCCCAGTTCGCTTCATAAGCCCCAATTGCAGAAAGAACAGATGCAGAGACAGGTACCATCATGTAGGGGGACAGGGTGGTAGGAGTGAAAGGGGGAGTATCAGTCGATACAGAGCTAACAGTTTGGACAGGGGAGCTAACAGCACCCTCCCTAGTGTCAGGCAGGAGTACGGGAGAAGCAAGTTGGGCTGGGGCTGAGGTGGTAGTGCCAGAAACGGGAACATTACAAGGGGTGTCACCAAAGGCCATGGTCTGGGGTGTCAGAACTGTCGGGTATATCTACTCAGGGGCATAAGGAGGAGGAGGACAAACATCTAGTAACTCTTCAACAAATTCATCCCTTTCCCCTCTAGCAACATAACATTTTTCTGTCTGTAACCAAAACTTTCTATCTGCACACTTTATGCCCTTCTCTATCTTCCCTCTTTCATAGGCTACTGCTTTCTGTGTTATAGTTTGTGTCTTTCTCTTCCAAGCCTCTTTCTCTGCCCTCATGCGTCGCTGCTTTGTTTCTTTCTGCTATACTGTCAGAGAGTCAAACATCGACTGCCTGCTCTTTTTAACAAACAATTTATCCTGTAAGTAATTCAATTTTTACTCATTGAACAAACCTGTAAGTGGCCTCTGCAATTCAATATTGTCCCTCTTATATTTATGCCACAATGTGCTAAACATAGTAGGGCCAATACCATATTTAAAGTATAAGTCAAAATTTAGTTAACCATCGTGAGGCGCATGCTGGCTCTCTTCCAATCGAGCATCAGTAGAACAACATCGACACCCAAAACACCCCAATTTGCTTGAGCAAGGCATCTTAATATAAGACACATGCACTGTCCCTAACGGACAAGTAGAACACCAGCAACAGTAAATAGGGAAAAGATAGAATAAAAAATATTGTTCATGAACCAAACCAAACGGTCCAGAGACCACTTCCCACAGTCCGGGACTGTACCAAATTCAACAAGACAGGCTCCAGCCCCAGACCTTTTCAAGCATTAGCCAAATACCAGTTGATCTGGCAGATTGTTCCCGAACAGTCCAGGACCTTTTAAAGTTCAGGACGAATTTCCAGTCGGCCCTGTAGACTGCTCGCAAACACTCTGTACCTTTTCAAGAGTACGCAGACCCACCAACTTCAAGACAAGACAGTCCAGAGACCATACCGGTCGACTCATGTTGTTCAAGCAAGGCAGTACGAAAACTAGAAACAAGACAGTCCAAAAACTGTATCAAGACATAGCCTGTAGGCTTGTGCCGTCCAAGAATGGTGCCATTTTCCAAGAATCAAATCAGTCACCTGGTGCACCTAGGTCAAGGCACGTTATTCTCTCTCTGCTGACTCTTCAGACCAAATAGTCAACTCCAAAGTTTTGCCTTCTCAGGATCCCAGCCGGTGACCACTAGATGAGGAGCCATCCGATCAGAAGGGCGGGGCAGCTGCGAGAACCTAGCTCGGTCATGTGTGGGGATACCCGATCTGCCCGACTGATTGGACACCACACTGACCTTGCAACCCGATCACCTTGTGGGGTGCCTGTTCGGGCACAAACTGAAGGACAGGGCCCTCTAGGGCCATGCGGGTTACTTACAACCACCTGCTATGCCTTCCCAAAATGAAGAATCGGTCAGACACTTGAGAATATAAACTTACATGTTTATTACCAATACCCTGCAGAAAAGTTTGATTCGACCTGCACTCTAGGATGTCTGCCAAGGGGCTGAACCCCCCAACAGTCTGAGGTGGATTTTCATTCCTCTCGTGAGGCCTCCTGCCATGCCCATGATGGAAAACTACAAACCTGAGCAGAACATGAACAAAGAGGCACAGTAGGATGAGCTCACACCTTCCAGTTGGGTACACACTATCAAGGCCTCAAGGCCACGGTGCTGGGTCTCAGGATCTCCTATCGTGGGAGAAGCTACACATTCAGATAACCATTGTCAGGGCAAAAAGGCCTATTCATTAGCAGGTTAATAAACAGCATTGAGCAACAGAGAAAAATAATAACAAAATACAGTGTTCTGCTGAGGGCAAGCAATATGAGAAATGAGGCCTAACTCAGGCCCAGTCAAAGCAGCCTAATAGGAATTACGAAATACGAAATGGAGTCACATTTGCTACCTGAAGCCTGCACATTACGAGGACAACTCAGCGGGTTGTACAACGCGGATGCCAATGGCATCTATTTAGCTACGCACTGCTAACCTATTATGGCATATAACAAGTGCATTGCTGGAATTGGGATTTTGAATCTAACAAAGGTGTGGTCTCCCAGTCCTGCTATATGCAGACAATGCCATTCTAATGGTTAGGCCTGAACAGGGTATGCAAATGCTTGTAAACTCATTTGCTCAATTTATGGGAAAAGGGACCTGAAGGTTAATAACTCTAAATCTTTTATTATGCAAGTTGGAGCCCGTTCAAGCAGGCCTTAGACCTCCAAGATAGGGTCTACCCCGAATCCAGGGATGAGTTATTTTTCATACTTGGGGATATTGATAGATGATAAAAAAAGAAATAGAGGCCACAACTTACCCATAAAACAAATGACCTAACCAAGGAATCTGCAGCTATATTTAACTTTGCTGCTAGATTGAGAAAAAGCCTAGTGGGTGCCTTACTAAAGCTTTATAGGTCCAAATGTATTTTCAAGGCACTATATGGCAGTGAAATTTGGGGATACACTACCCTAGATGATCATCAAATTGAGGAAGACAAGTTTGGGAGATAACTATTATCCGCTCTTCAGGGTACCCCCACTTTCACTGTACATGAGGATCTTGGTATGACATATATCACCGACCAGATAGCATATGGCCCTTTGTTTATTTAGTTGAAAATTTGGGCCGACGAGGGGATAACTTTAAACAAAGTGATCTTAAAGGATTGTCGGGCCGTCGATCATGCCTCTAGGGTGCCAAGGCTCAAATGTGTCGAGAGAAGTTTTGTGAGTCTGGGGGGAGGAGATTTCTTTACCAAGACAGAGCAGATGACAAAGAGGGATTTGAACCTTCTAAAGGCAGCATTTTTTGAGCTACAGACCATGGTAGGGGAAGAGAAGGAACTCTTGAAGCCTAGTGTATGACACTTCATCATACTAAAAACTACGTTGATGGTTGAGCCCTACTTACTCGGTTTCATAAAAATATATAATAGATTTCTACTGACCAGGTTTCGGTTCAACCTTTTTCATCTTCTCCTTGCACACTATGGCCAAGAGCAAGGGTCAATGCCTGCTGGCCTGTGGCTGTGATGGTCAATCTCCTTAGGATGTGGTCCATTTCATGACGTTTTGTCGTTTTTATGTTACCGCCAGAAAGTCCTTTTTTATTCCAATTTTTTAAAAAGGCCCACTTTAGGCAAGTGCACTCTGCTTTTATTTTCTTACAAATGCTTATGGGTAGCACTGTTATTTATGTGATAAATTTTTTAAAATCTGCAATGAGGTTTAGGTCTAGCTGTAATTAATCAGCCTACCACCATTTACACTTTTCTTGGCATCTTGCACTTTACATATTGTCATGATTAATCTGTTTGGCTATTCCATTTCGCATGAGTTGCGAGTGATGGTGCTAATTTTTGTATGATTATTTTATCTGGCACTCTTTTGTGTAATTGGGGCCCCTCTATCTATGGATCTTTGTTCAGTTGAAGTCATTGGTTACTTGGTTAGTTATCACGAAGACTGTTTTATCATTTTTTATTCCATTATATGCTGTTGCATGCTTTTATTGTTTTAATGTTTGAAACCGAATGAAGATTACTTTGATTTTATTTAAGGTCCACCTAATTACCCAAAAACTCAGCGAGACTCCACGGAGTTCCACAAGCAGCAAAGTTATAGCATGTCCCACTGTTCACACTGATTTTTAGTGCTGGGAGCTTATCCTGTGCTGTAAAAACGGTGTGAACGACAGCATGCAGCATGCCAGAGGGTGCAGCTTCTTTCAGCATCCCAAAAAGATATTCTACTCGAGCGGCAGCTTTCTCACCACGAGCGTCAGCGTTCTCAACATGTGCAGTAGCGACCTGCTGTGGCCACCTGTGTTAAGAAATCTTGCTGGGAGGCGGTCTAGCACATGATTTTCCCGCTCATGCTCATCAACTTACTGTTGGCGAGCCGCATGTGAGAAAAACGTCTGCCACACGGTAGTTGAAAGAGTTTTTTCAAAACACTATTCTCCATGTGGTGCTCTAAGTGGGCAAAACCCTGCAAACACTGCCAGCGGAGTGGAGTTTACCACCCACCCTATCTTTCATTTTCAATTTCTGAGTGCTGAAGTAGGAGACAACAAGCATTTGCAATTCAATCGATCTTGCCTTTGGGACCATTTATGTATATAGATATGCAGCACATTGGCCGGGGTGCTGATACATCTACTTCTCTTTAACATGGAGGAAAAGAAAGCACCAAACTGCGTGACATGCCAAGTATGGGAACACACGGAGAAAAACATTACCTTTAATCAGGAAATGGTATAGTCCACAGCTCTGTTTTTAATATAAAATCAGGGCCTTCAATGGCCATATCAATAAAAATACACGATTTGAAAAAAATAATATTGTGTATTTGTGCTTGTGGAAGACAATTTTCATGGACTGGAATCAGGAGAATGCTAAAGTGATTCTGGTATTCTACTGGCCTATGCTGGTAGTTTTGTATCAAGAAAGGTTAATAAAGACAGTTGCGAGTAAAATAAAGAAACTCTTCAAGCAGAAAGCAATTCTTCTATTTTACTGACCTCTACTGGTAATTTCTATCAAGACAGTTAAATAGAGGCAGTTGAACAAGCAGAACACAATTCTGGTATTTTGCTGACCCCTACTGGTCGTATTTTATCAAGGCAGTCAAACAGAGGCAGTTGAACAGAAAAAAAGCCCCCAAGAGGAAGCAGACAAGTCCTAGGGCTGATCTCCAGAGCCCACAAAGTACATACACATATAAGTATATACTAACGTATATACAAGAGGTCTCGAATGTTAGACCTAAAAAGGGTGCAACAGTCATGAAGGAGAAAAATTGTGTTCCTACCAGGGGCCTGAGGCGTTTGTGTGAGAGACTTGGGAAAAAGTTGATCTCCACGACATGGGCCCGAAATACCTCAATAGCCGCCTCACATTCTACGCACCCACCCACCAGCTCCGATCCGCCGGCCTCGCCCTCGCCTCCGTCCCACGTATTTTCAAATCCACTGTTGGAGGAAGATCCTTCTCCTACCTGGCGGCCAAGACATGGAACTTCCTCCCCACCCACCTACGGCAGACCCAGGACCATCTCTCCTTCAGGAAACAACTGAAGACCTGGTTGTTCGAGCAGTAGCGACTCTCCCCCCCCCCCCCCCCCCCCCAGCGCCCTGAGACCCTAGCGGGTGAGTAGCACGCTTTACAAATTTGTTTGATTGATTGAAGAGGACCAGCAATGACACAGCTAAGGGGGCACAGTTGTACTACAAAGAGTAGTCATATTTGCACAGGAGTGTTCCATTACATCCATACATAAAGGGGCAGATTTATGTTAACTGGCGCATCCCGAGGGATGCGCCAGTTAACATGCGCCACAGTGCGCCACAGCTACGCCACCCATGGTGCGCAATATTTATGATGCGGCGCACCATGGGGCAAAAACGGCACAGATGCGTGAGGCATCTGTGCCGGAAATGTGGCGCATTGCTAGAGTTGCGTCGCAAGCGCGATGCAGCTCCAGCAATGCTCTGGGGGGGCCTATTCTTTCAATGCTGCCTCAAGCCTTACGCCTGCTTCAAGCAGGCGCAGGGTTTTGACGTAGCATTGCCCTGAAAGTGACTGAGTGAAATCTCATAGATTTCACTCAGCCACTTTCAGGAGGCGTTTCTGTGCAGGAACGCCCCCCCTGCGCAGGAACGCCTCCTCATGGCGCAGTGCTGTACAACGTGACGCATCTCCTAGATGCGTCACGTTGTAAATAGGGCGCAGGGATGCGCCACGTTTCCGTGCCGTTGCGTCACGCAACGGCGGCGTAAACGTGGCGCAAGCCATTCATAAATCTGCCCCAAAGTGCTTACATCGACCAGCGCAAAAACAATGCAACAACCATTCACAGTGTTAGACAAATCACAAATGCGTTTGCAATAATGAAAGCCGCAAAGAGCAGTTGTGGGTCATTCCATATAATGTGATGCTAAGGTCTGAAAAGTTTACGCTGTGCTAAAATATCTTTTTTTTCTGTGAGGTGGAGTGACTTCCTATTGACTTGCAATAAGCGTACTCTTGAGTTTTCAAGAGTACCCCAAATCTACTCATGGAAGAAAACTTCCTCAATTAAGTTCATAGGGGCAGATTTATGAAGGGCTTGCGCCACGTTTACGCCGCCGTTGCGTGACGCAACGGCACAGAAACTTGGCGCATCCCTGTGCCCTATTTACAACGTGACGCATCTAGGAGATGCGTCACGTTGTACAGCACTGCGCCATGAGGAGGCGTTCCTGCGCAGGGGGTGCGTTCCTGCACAGGAACGCCTCCTGAAAGTGGCTGAGTGAAATCTATGAGATTTCACTCAGTCACTTTCAGGGCAATGCTGCGTCAAAACCCTGCGCCTGCTTGAAGCAGGCGTAAGGCTTGAGGCAGCATTGAAAGAATAGGCCCCCCCAGAGCATTGCTGGAGCTGCGCCGCGCTTGCGACGCAACTCTAGCAATGCGCCACATTTCCGGCACAGATGCGTCTCGCATCTGTGCCGTTTTTGCCCCATGATGCGCCGCATCATAAATGCGGCGCACCATGGGTGGCGTAGCTGTGGCGCACTGTGGCGCATGTTAACTGGCGCATCCCTCGGGATGCGCCAGTTAACATAAATCTGCCCCATAGGTTTTTACGTTCAGAATTGCAAACTGGGAGCATTCTGGACTTCTTTATGAAAAAAATCACTCACATCCCTTTGCAAGCATTACCACCAGGCTGGTGCACCGGAGAGAAATGTCTCTGAGATGCAGATAATTTGCAAGTTCGAGGCCTCTGGGGGGGAGGGGAGGGGGGAAGAAACCTTAATCTAACAAGTAAAGATAAACATTAATTAGTCTGAGGAAGGAGAGCATAAAAAGGTTAATCGGAAAGTAAAGATGTTCCACAGTTTAGAGTAGAAAGTAAATGAAAAGCTAAATGTAGCAATAAACTAATCACGAACATGAAATAAGAAAGTAATGAATGCGAAGGTGGCACTTGCAATCCCACTCTTCACACCAGGGACCGGCTTGAGTAGAGTGCTTGATAAAAGGTGTGAAAGTAATCAGGGAAACTAGAACATATCGAAGGTCAACAGAAATAAGGCTCTATCGAGACTCAGTGTACTCAGTAAAATCTCAGAAGTCAGTGACTGGCATGCACCTTACAAGATCATTAGAGCAGTTTGTGATATAGATTCGGTATGAACAACCATCGGACAAGATCCATTTTCGACAGTCTGAACTGCAAAGGGGCTGCATATCATAGGTCATACCTCCAGAAAGCCATTACTTTTGTAAGCTAATTGCATGTTGCAGCAGTCCGGAACTGCATTTGCGTCTTTAAAATAGCAATACACGAGTCAAGAATCCCAGCATGCATAGACGTGTTACAGAAAAGGCCACAACTGTCTCAAAATGCTACTCATGAAAAGGGGAAATTGGCAGCGATGTAAACTTAAGCTCTGCACACACATATGCAAAGAGAAGGTGTTTCTACTAAAGTGTTACAGTCAACGCGCACACGTTAGGCTAACACGCGCTTATGGACTAACATGAGTGTTGGTCTGGTGCAAAACTGCCCCTAACCATGAGATACTATCTGAACGCTCTTTTGCTCGAATGAATTGGGCGGTGAGTGGATTCTTGCTAAATGATTACAGTCGCTATTTTCCCATTTTCGTGCGCAGTTGTGCTGATAAACTGTTACATATTATCTTGCTATTTTATGAGACTTTATTTTAAAATATTTTTTTATATCCTCATTTGCCTCCAACCCCCGCGAACTGGTAATCTGCCGGTCTCCACTGTTGGTCACATATGGAGAAGTAGGTTTTCCATTTTATGGTACTGCCATCTCGCCGACCTACCAGTGGTACCCCTGCATCTCACCTGTTGCAGACCCCTCACTTGTTGTTGAAAGGGCGGTCGTGCTCTCTACCAATTTCGAAGAAACTGGAGACCAAAATTGCAAACAGATCCCTCCTTGGATCACTATTACCTGATTACCCGGTAATACCAAGGGGATCCAACCATCTCGGTCTGAGAGCTTCCCATAAGGCCTAATCATAGGACAAAAAAATAAATAAAAAATGTTATGCTATTTTATAAGTCTTGATTCCTTGCACGACCAGAATGTTCTAGAATAGAGCATATGATCGGTCCTGGAATCAAGACTGGCAGTTGTGTGGAGCCAGCCTGAGCCTCCAGTCCTGTAACCGGTGGTGCTTCCTTTTATTATGGAATACACTCTTCAAAATACTATTTAGAGTATATTTTTCTTCACAACATAAACCCTTGGAAAATGTCCTAAAAACGTAACTTCAGAGGCCCAGGCCTGTATCAAGTTAGGTGCAGGTATGTATACTACAAGATTTGATTAGCAGTTCATTTTTTCTCCTCAAGCGCTTCTCTGCCTTGAATTCACGGAGTAAAATCCTAGCAGAAATCAGTAAGCTGACACTTATTTACTAAACCATAGCTCAATGCAGCACTGAGGACAAATGCTACTGTGCTGCAATTCGTGATGGTGTAAGTGCAACGCAGAGCTTTATTTACAAAATATGTCGCTGCTGCTAGCAGCAGCCGGTACAGCCCTGAGTGGCTTCATAAATCTGGAGTAAAGCAATGCAGCGCAAATCGCTGTGATGCATTAATCTGCTCAGGGTAGGCTTTCATGTGCATTGCGTCGGTGTTCCCACATAACTCCCCTAGTACCAAAAGTGGTAGACCTGGGAAAATGCCAAAAAGATAGGCCTTCTGAGTGGATGCGTAACTAGGCAAAATATCTTTATTTCCCCTTGATGCTTCCTCTTTCTATGTGTGTTGCATTCTGCAGCACATATCGAAACAGGAATATGCACAAAAAAATCCTGTATGCAACATAGACACCCCTGCAGATCAAACTGCTTGTGGTGTCAGCAGGCTTCAGGCTTTGATGTGAAGTGCAGCGGTGTGGCGTGCAGTGCCCTCAGATTGTGGTGCAGGCAGTGGCTTAGAGACGGTCGTCCAGCAGCATCAGTGAGACCAGGGCTGTGGTGCAAAGTGGTGCGGTGCTTGTCTTGGTGATGGCAGGTCACAGTCAAGCAGCAGCGTCACCATTGCTAAAGCTCTGTCGTTAGCTGATGAACTGGAGTCAAGGGCACCAGTGTCGGTAGGCCATGGCTGCGGTGCGGGATGAGGGAGTTTTGCTGTGTAAATTACGAGCAGTGCCTTCGAACCACGATGTAAGCAGTGGTGTCAATGTCAGCATGGAGTGGCAGCTTTGGGGATACCAGGGGGGCAGTGTGAAGTGAGGCGATGTGAAGTGCGGTCCCCACACGCCACGGTGCAACAGTAGCTCAGTGGTGGCATCGAATGGCATCATCGGTGGGACCAGGATGCGGTACAAATAGCCAAAGTGCCCTTTGTGGTGCTTTCAGGACCCGGAGCTGGCAGCAGCATCGGTGATGGCATTGGGCGCTTTTTCTTCTATTGCAAAAACAGCAGTTGATGGACAGAATGCAGAACAATGTCATACATTCACCCCAGTAGAGTGATCTGGGCCTGAATCCATTGTTTTTTTGCACACTATGCCGTTCTAGTTTGAACCCAGCCATATGCAAATCAGTCTTAACCCTGTGCCTAATAGGAACAGTCCAGCCCAAACTGCCAAGCCAGGTCCTCCCTAGACTGGAAACAAGGACCTAGGATCGGTTTCGGGGTTTCAGCCCTCTTCAGCCAGGATAGCTTGATTCCAGTGGCATGAAGAGCACGGGACCCACGTCTGGGCATACCCGTCCCACTTGGGGTGACAAATGCAAAAACAAGTTGATGGACAGAATGCAGAACAATGTCATACATTCACATAACATTCAGAGTACAGAGATCTGGGCCTGAATCCATCGTTTTTTGCTCACCATGCCATTCCAGTTTAAACCCAGCCATTTCTTCTGTTGCAGCACAACACACACAGTTCCCAGTGCTTGTAGCAGATGAACTTGAAGTCTTTGCTGTTCCTGAGACTTCTTGAACAGGGGGCAAGCAGTACCTTAAGCCCATGGAGAAACTCAATAAAGAAGTTGCAGAAAGTTCAGGCCAGTCCTTTCCCTGCGTAAGATAGAAGCAGCTACTACAGGCCTACACAGCAAAGCACACAGCAAAGTGGAAGTTCCTCCTCACATCTTCTCCATCTCTTCTTCTTGGCAGGTTTCTGAGTCCAAAAGAGTTATAAAGTTCTAGGGTCTGGGCCAAAGTATTTATACAACATTTCCCTTTGTTGTCCTGTGGCAAAGAGGGTTTGTGCTCAGTCCAAACCACTTCTGCCCTCTTTGGTCCAGTTTCCTGACAGGAGGAGGCAACAGAATTGTCCAAGGCAGACCAGGCCTTTTCAGGTGCAAGGAAATCTCCCAGTACACTAAATGCAGCCCAGGTCTAGTCAGCTCAGCCCGGACTCATCCAGGAAAGTCAGCACACACCTCAACCCCACAGTGGCTGTATGCAGTGAATGCACTTCCCCAGACCCTGGCACTCCAATGCCAGACAGACAATGCACAACCCAGCGGAGGCACATAAGATAGTTAAGCAAGAAAATACCCACTTTCTAAAATTGATATTTTCAAACACACAGCATAAAAAATAATTTTTAAGCATGGGTGAAATTTGCGAATTCGCGATCCGCGAATGTGCGGATTTGCGAATTCGTGATCTGCAAATTTCGCCAATTTGCGGATTTTTTTATTTTTACTTGTTCGCGGGGCGCTGTGCGTGTTCGCAGGGCGGTTCGCGTGTTCGCGGGGCGCTTTGCGTGTTTGCGGGATTTTTTTGTGTAAGACCGCGATGCGCCCTCTGGTTCATCACTGCCACCCTCTCGTTTTTTGTGCCCTTCTGCCCTCTGTACCACTTGTTTTTGTGCCTTTCTGCCCTCTGCCCCACTCGTGTTTGTGCCCTTTTGCCCTCTGCCCCAATCGTTTTTGTGCTCTTCTGCCCAACTCGTTTTTGTGGTCTTCTGCCCTCTGACCCACTCGTTTCGGCCCTCTGTCCCACTCATTTTTGAGGCTCTTCTGCTCTCTTCCCCACTCATTTTTTTGCCCTTCTGCTCTCTGTCCCATTTGTTTTTGTAATCAACAAGAAACAAGTGCCAATACTGATCGTATCTTCGTGAAAAAGCTCTAACACCAGAACAAAGACAGTTTATCAAAGCTAGGAAAGGCTAGTTAATAGCTTTTTATTATTATAACTGGGTCATCAAAAAAGTATATTTGTTTTAGTCATATACTGTTAAACAGAAACAAAACATTTTTTGTAAACACAAGAACAATTTTGGACACAAACAGTGAAGCATTAAAATCAAACATGCATTCCATACTCAATCATATCTCAATCATACCTTCCATTCATACACAAAATACATACAAATACTCAGCCCTATTGAATACGAATAAACAAGCGGGTTGAGTATTGGGTCTGCTGCAATATATACAATTATATACATACAATTATACAGTGAATTCGTACATATAAGTCTGAATCAAATGAATCATCAGGATCTAATAACACGGTCAAGCAAAATATATGAAACAATTCTAAACCAATAGTGTAACAGTATATTCACACTAAGGAAAAAACAAAAGGAGCAGACACTGGACATGAAAGGGCCTACGCGTTTCGAATCCCTAAGAGTTGGGAGGGATTCTCATCAGGGCCAGTTAGCTCTGAAATAAGAAAAAGAAAAAACTTTGTGTACATCTATTTAAAAAGGAAGAATCTACAGAGCATAAAACACCCAAGGTTACCTATGCTTACCACTATGGAGAATATCCAGAGAATAGATAGCACCTGTGTCAACAACAGAAAAAATAATAATCACATAAATTATGGGTAAGTGTATGTCTAGCCTTCTCTTCTCCATTGTTTGTGGAGTCTACATCAGGATCAAAAAGGCGCATTTACCTTAGATGTATACGGAAGCCAAGCCTGTCTGGGTTCAGGTGGGAGAAGCTGGGTGGCCTGCAAAAGATATGGGCCATTTAGTATCTAAAAAATCGTGGCGTAGCCCTAAACGTAAGGCACAGGATCATTGTTCTTACCGGAAGATCGTGAAAATGCACGTCCAGGCACAAGGATCGCAGAAGGATCAATTCGAAAATAATTAGGTTCAGCCTCTATTGAAAAGAAGAATGGAAACTGTAAGACCTGGGGTCGGAGTGCGTAAAATTGTTGGTCTGTAAGTTACAAGGTCCGGTGATGGCTTACCGGTCGGGAAGAAATGTTGTTTGGAATGAAGTCGCCGGCGTCTCCAACAGCACTAGTCTCTCGCACATGCGTGGAGTGTAGTCTGGCTTGAGAGGCTTCTCTATGTGTGAAGCGGAATTGCGCATGCGTGGTGCGTATCGGCTGTTATAGATTCAATATTACGAGGAAAAATACATCTTCGACCATAAGTGTGGCACAGGCTATAGAATATCTCAAATCGGGTAGCAAAGGCAAACAGATTGTCACATTATGTACTGGAACAAATTTAAAGTTTGTATATCTCTGATATCTCATTAAGTCCCCTAACTGATGTGTCAAACTTTACAATCAGATAGGCTTCTCTCTTTGACAGTTTTTGGTCCAGATCTCCACCTCGTGGATGTTTTTCAACGCGAGAAATAACAGTCCATTTGATGTCGCTTAAAAGATGTTTGCAACGTTTCCAATGATTAACCAATGGAGCAGTTTCAATCCCATTTTTTATCCTGGATTTATGTTGGGTGATTCGGGAGCAAATTTCTTGATTGGTCTTTCCTATATATAGGAGTCCACAAGGGCAAACAATGCCGTAGACTACATACTTTGTTTTACAATTGCTGAAAGTTTCGTGTTTCCATGAGATGCCACGATGTTGAAACAATGATCCTTCTATTGTCAATTCACAGCATAGGCACGTCCCACATTTGTGGTGGCCAACAATTGGGGACAATCCCATCATCTTTCTCAGGGACGGTTGTTCGTCTTTTTTCATTCCTGCTCTTATTACGTAGTTGGCCACACTGTTCTCCTTTTTAAAGGCAAATAGCGGGGGAGCTTGAAGGCTTGCGTCCAGATTTTTTATGAGATGCCAAGTTTGACTGATGATTTTTTTAAGGTTATTGGCGTTTGGGCAGTAGGTAGTTAAACAAACTTGCCTGTTGGAATTAGATTTGTTTTTTCGTTCAAGGAGACTGTCCCTGGGAACCCATCTGGCCCTTTTCATTGAATTGCGGACCAATTTTTTGGGGTAACCCCTGTCGCATAGCTTGGAAACTAAATTTTCAGCATGAAATTTATAGTCCTCATTCGAAGAACAATTTCTACGAATTCGTAGAAATTGCCCAAAGGGCAAATTTTCTTTTAAACTCCGCGGACGGTTGCTGGAGAAAAGCAATGCCTTGTTGCGATCAGTCGGCTTAGTGAACAAAGATGTTGCTAATTTTCCATCTAGTGGAAAAACTTCTACATCCAGGAAAGAGATTTTGGTTGCTGAATGCGATATACTGAATTGTATATCGAGCGTTCTCTCGTTGAGCCAATTGTAAAACGATGTAAGGTTTTCTTCTGCCCCAGTCCAAATCATGAAGACTTCGTCTATGAAACGCCACCATGTGGCAATGTATTCCTTGAAGGGTTTGTTGTTGTGAATGTATGTGTCCTCATAGAGCGACATGAATAATACTGCCAGCTCTGGGGCAAAGGGACACCCCATGACGACCCCCTTTATTTGGAGGTAGAATTCATTTCCGAAGCTGAAGTAGTTCTTTTTTAGGGCAAAAGTGGCCAGATCCACTAAGAATTTGGTTGGTACCTGGACAGGTCTAGGTCTTAAGTCTAAAAAGTATTCCAATACTGCTACAGCTTCATCCTGTGGTATTTGTGTGTAGAGCTGTGTGACGTCCAGGGTTACTAGCAAATCATTTTCCTTATCAAATATTACTCCTTCCAGCTTGGTAATAAAGTCCGTTTTGTCCTTTAGATATGAAACCAAACGGTCCATGAACTGTTTCAAAAAACAATCGACATACTTAGCCAGTGGCTCCAACAGGGAATCGCACCCCGCCACAATAGGTCTACCCGGTGGCTTGGTCAGATGTTTATGGACCTTGGGAAGGACGTAAAACAAGGGTGTTTTTGGATGCCTATTCCGTAAGTATTCCAGTTCTTTTGGGCCTAGAAAACCTGCCTCAAAACCTTCTTGTAAGATGGGAAATAGGAGATTTTGGAATTCCATAGTAGGGTCTTTGCCGATTTTACGATAACAGGTCTGGCCATTTAATTACCTCATGACTTCGGTAGTATAGTCGTTGGTGTCCCAAATCACAATTGAGCCGCCTTTGTCAGCTTGTTTGATTGTGACTGTGTTGTCGTTTCTTAAAGTGGTGAGGGCTTTTGTTTCGTCTTTAGAGATATTGAATTTAACAAACTTTTTTTGTTTCTCCATCTCAGAGATGGCAGAAAGAACTGTCCTTTCGAAAATTACAATTTCCTTCGGTACTTTATTTCCTGGAGGACAGAAAGTTGACTTTTTGCATAATCCTGTGACTTCTGATGGTGTAGTAGTGGGATTTGCTGCGAAAAACGTGGTGAGGCGTAATTTCCGGCAAAACTCTATGAACTCGGTCTTCATCTTGACAAAATCGTTTTTTTTTTGATGGTACAAACGATAATCCTTTGGATAAAATGCTTTCCTCGGCCATTGTTAGGGTTCTATTGGAGAGATTGAAGATAGGGGATACCGCTAGTTTTTGTATTGTTTTTGGCGGGTGGTCATCTCCCATGGTTGGTTGTAGCGTTGCCTTCCCCTGGAGCTCGTTTGGCCCCTTCCTAAAAAAGAGTTCGAAGACTGTCCCTGAGGTTGTTGCATCTGATTCCATTTGTGGTTTTTGTTTGGTCTGCTATTATTGATGTCACTGTCTTCCCCTGAGGAGGAAGTGTCCGAAAATGTAATAAACTTGTTGCGAGATCTGCCTCGATTGTTGGAAAGATATCTCCTAGAATCCGTATTGGTGTAAAAATCAGGTTGGAGGAACGGATATACGTTTTCAATCCTAAAGTTCTTTTTGTCTTTCTCAAATTGATTTGTTTTTTGAGTTATAGTGAAGTCCTTGAATTCCTGGATTTCTTTATCAACTTTCTCCCTTAGACCTTTGGAGTCCGTGATAGTTTGGTTTGCACTGATTTCTTCCTCTAATTTCGCGATTTCCTCAAGTTCGGTTTTAGAAATCCTGACCGATGTTTCGAAGTTTGACACAGCAGTTAGGGGACTTAATGAGATATCAGAGATATACAAACTTTAAATTTGTTCCAGTACATAATGTGACAATCTGTTTGCCTTTGCTACCCGATTTGAGATATTCTATAGCCTGTGCCACACTCATGGTCGAAGATGTATTTTTCCTCGTAATATTGAAGCTATAACAGCCGATACGCACCACGCATGCGCAATTCCGCATCACATATAGAGAAGCCTCTCAAGCCAGACTACACTCCACGCATGTGCGAGAGACTAGTGCTGTTGGAGACGCCGGTGACTTCATTCCAAACAACATTTCTTCCCGACCGGTAAGCCCTCACCGGACCTTGTACCTTACAGACCGACAATTTTACGCACTCCGACCCCAGGTCTTACAGTTTCCATTCTTCTTTTCAATAGAGGCTGAAACTAAATATTTTCGAATTGATCCTTCTGCGATCCTTGTGCCTGGACGTGCATTTTCACGATCTTCCGGTAAGAACAATGATCCTGTGCCTTACGTTTAGGGCTACGCCACGATTTTTTAGATACTAAATGGCCCATATCTTTTGCAGGCCACCCAGCTTCTCCCACCTGAACCCAGACAGGCTTGGCTTCCGTATACATCTACGGTAAATGCGCCTTTTTGATCCTGATGTAGACTCCACAAACAATAGAGAAGAGAAGGCTAGACATACACTTACCCATAATTTATGTGATTATTATTTTTTCTGTTGTTGACACAGGTGCTATCTATTCTCTGGATATTCTCCATAGTGGTAAGCATAGGTAACCTTGGGTGTTTTATGCTCTGTAGATTCTTCCTTTTTAAATAGATGTACACAAAGTTTTTTCTTTTTCTTATTTCAGAGCTACCTGGCCCTGATGAGAATCCCTCCCAACTCTTAGGGATTCGAAACGCGTAGGCCCTTTCATGTCCAGTGTCTGCTCCTTTTGTTTTTTCCTTAGTGTGAATATACTGTTACACTATTGGTTTAGAATTGTTTCATATATTTTGCTTGACCGTGTTATTTGATCCTGATGATTTATTTGATTCAGCCTTATATATACGAATTTACTGTATAATTGTATGTATATAATTGTATATATTGCAGCAGACCTAATACTCAACCCGCTTGTTTATTCGTATTCAATAGGGCTGAGTATTTGTATGTATTTTGTGTATGAATGGAAGGTATGATTGAGATATGATTGAGTATGGAATGCATGTTTGATTTTAATGCTTCACCGTTTGTGTCCAAAATTGTTCCTGTGTTTAAAAAAAATGTTTTGTTTCTGTTTAACAGTATATGACTAAAACAAATATACTTTTTTGATGATCCAGTTATAATAATAAAAAGCTATTAACTAGCATATCCCAGCTTTGATAAACTGTCTTTGTTCTGGTGTTAGAGCATTTTCACGAAGATACGATCAGTATTGGCACTTGTTTCTTGTTGAATATTGATTACGGCTCAGCCTTACTGACTATGAGACAACCCCAGTTGTTCCCCACTTGTTTTTGTGCCATTCTGCCCTCTGCCCCACTCGTTCTTGTGCCCTTCTGCCCTCTGCCCCACTCGTTTTTGTGCCATTCTGCCCTCTGCTTCCCGGCGCCATTCTAAAATAGTTACAAGCTTGAAGCTTGAACTTTTGCCCCCCGGATCCGTTCCGCTCGCGAATTTGCAAATTTTCGGCAAATTCGCGGGAATTCGCTGATCGCGAATTTGCCGAAAATCCGCAGAATCCGCGAGCGGAACAGATTTTGCGCCCATGCTTAACAATTTTTACTAAAAGATGCATTTTTATATTCTGATTACAGGCATACTAAACTCTATTTCTCTATCTTGTCCCACTGGGAAGTTATACATGTAAAATGCTACAAAGTATCTTCAATTCTATCCTATGGGACAGATAGCCTTTCAATAATGAAAAACAAATGACACTGCGTATCACTATCAGGACATGCCACACACACCTGTACATGTCCTACCTTTCACATACACTGCAACATGCCCATAGGGGTACCGTGTACCTACATTAGAGGTGACTTACATGTAATAAAGTGGAAGGTTAGGGCTTGGCAAGTGGGTGCAATTACCAAGTGGAAATGGCAGCAAAAACTGTGGGCAGACACCACAGGTCTGAGATACCTTTACAGGGCGCCTTCAGTGGATAGCACAATCAGTGCTGCAGGTCCACTGGTAGCATTTGATGTATAGTCCCTGGCACTCTAAGTGCACTTTACTAAGGACTTACAAGTAAATCAAACATGTCAATCATGGAAACACAAATCCATAACATAATTTACAGTAGGAGCACTTGCACTTTAACACTGAACAGCAGTGAGAAAGTGCGCAGAGACAGTAAACCAGCAAAAACAGAGTTAAAACCAAGAAATAAGAAGGCAAAAAGACACAGGAAACACACCAAACGATCCCAAGACTAACAGTCACTCCATTACACATAAGTTGATGCAACATGTATGTGCATTAGTGTTCGTTTCATTGTTTCACTAATATAGTTGTTGTAGTGACATTTTGTATATATATTGCTGTTGTGCCTTGCAGATGATCTCAGCCGACATGTGTTTCATCCTTATGGGACTTTTCAAGGCGCTATATTCCTATGTAAGTGTTTCAAACTCAAATGTACTAATTGCTCTCACTTATGCAAGAATGGATTGAATGAAAATCCCAATAAATGTATGAAATTGCCTTCCAACAAAAGAAGTGTATCTAAATACCTCCTCAAAATGCGATGGGTAACAGATAGCAGCTGTCAGTTCAATAAAACAGGAATCTGGAAATAATGTAATCCTGCTTATTGTTGTGACTGTGATACATCCTGATACCTTGTACCAGCAGCCGGGCCACAAGAACACGCACTGGTGAGCCCATATCATGAGCAAGACTTGAGCTGCATGGTGACAGTGGGGATGGAGGGCTATTTCAAGGGGGAGTTCAGGTGTGCTTGGACGAGCCATCCTCCTGCCCCAGGATCCAGTGCTTACGATCAGGAATTGTCACAGACACAACAAGAAGCAGGTGCACATTATTGTGGGTTACAAAGAAAGGAAGGCTTCAAGCAGAAGACTGCACTGCAGCTTGAAGCCTGCCTTACTGCTTAAACCCAGGATTATCAGAGTCACTCCAAGGGTTAGTTAGTTGGCCTTCTGAGTGAGTCACATGGGCATGAACTTCAGAGACCTTAAACCCCACACCTGGCTTCTACTAAATTGAGTCTTATCCCACAAATGCCCCCCCCCCCAAGTTCCAGGATCCTTGGCAGTGTTGTTAGGGGTGCCGATCCTGAGATCAAAAAGTTTCCAGAAGATCCAACAGAAGACTGGGACCTACTTGCCAGCTGATTCGCCCAATATACATTATTGGTCAGACTGGCTTAGGGGTAGCTCCCTCTATGTTCTCTGTAGCAACATAGCAACAAATCCTATTAAGTGTGACCTGGAGCAACTGTATCCTGCCTCAAGAAGCCTCTGTGTCTACCAATTGTAGCTTTATCTCACTGGAGGTTTTTGACTTCCAAAAGTCAGAAGGTAAAAGTCTTTACACGGTTCGAAGATGTCAGGCTCTCCATCGACAACAACCTCAGCCTGGAAATCCAGGTTTTCCAGCTCAGAGCTCATACCCGCCATTGTCAGCTTCATCAAAACATCATCCAGGGGCTCCCTGATGATGACAACACTTCATTGTACAGAGCCTTTTGTCCAGCTGAACTCTACCTCCTCCTAGAGTTTTCTTCAAAATTTCTTCAAAGTCTGAAGGTAAGTCAGGACCGGACCCAATCCACTTTGTGTATCTGAATTGCACTCCATCATGGTCAGCCGTACCTTCTCACTATTCCCTGGTCTTGTGAGACCAGATATCTGTGGTTGTTTCTACTGGTTATATGTTATTAATGTTTGTGTCATTTTTATTTACTCATTTTCTAAATTGGTGTGGGAGTTTTGTTGCATTATGTTTTTACCTAAGTACTGTTTATGTGCTGCATAAATACTTTACACATTGCCTCTAAGTTACGCCTGACTGCTTTTGTTCCAAGCAACCAGAGGGTAGAGCACAGGGTAATTTAGTGGCCTTTTGTTGTTCACTTGACAAGGATTGTGATTGTTGCTTTAGAAGGGTTCATACCCCCCTCAACCAATAACCCAATTTCTCACACATACATTTTGGAGATGTTTCCAGCACAAGTTTTATTCTGTAGTACTTATAGAATTCAGGTGTGAAAAACCACAATTGTCCCTGTTTTACAGCTCAGAATAGGGAATAGCATGAGGTATTATCCCCTTTCTGAGATGCAGGACTCTATATGGGAAGGCTACACTTAATGTAGTAAACACTGCAAGCTGTGTTATCAATATTTGCCTTCAGCAAGTCTAGCACCACAAAAGACATCCTACTTGTAAGAACGCCCTAATTGTGGGCAGGTTGAGTCAACCTGGGGAACTCAGAAATAGCTTTATTATTTGCAGGACATACAAAACAAATGGAAGACAGTGAGGCTACAAGTCTCATAACATAATTACTATAAAAGTATTTATTGTGTTGCTAATGTTGTCACATCAAGGTGTGGGCGTAAAATCTGTTTTGTTTGCAGAATTTGCGGATTTTTGGCAAATTCGTGGTCTGCGAATAGCGCAAATTTGCCCATAAATCGGCAAATTCGCAAGCTGCAAATTATTTTGCTTGGTCGCGCTTGAAAAGTACAATATCGCACGAACAGCGTTGACATACCGTGATTCTGAGTCCGCCAAGTGTTTTTTCTCCCGGTTTGCGTGTGCTGCGCCATTTTCGATCTTGCTGCGTGATCGCACGAGAGTTTTTTTAACGCAATTACGTCATCGTGGCTCGCCATCTTGCACAGCGAGAGTTTAACAATGCGAGTACGTCATAAGTGCCCGTGATTACGCATTGCGGGAGTAAACAATGCCAAACACGTAGATGCGGCTCGCCGCTGACATCCGGCGGGAGATTTGAACAGCTCGCTTTCCCGAAATTGCAAAAATTGCAATTCTGCACAAGAAATCCACCACAGGAAGCATAACCCTTCTGAAAATGATGATTTTGATCAGAATAACTACTCAAATTGACATTTGGCTGCACTTTTTGGTGCAAGGAAGTGCCCCAGAGTCTCCAACTTCCTGTTCCTGGGCTCCTCCCAGTGCTTTGTCCATGTCCTGGTCACTTTTGATTTGGATCTGGAGCTGGAAAGATTACTTTTTGTGGCTGCTGCTGGATATTTGTATTTGAGGACTTTTTGGACTTTGGAGTTTGGATCACTTTTGGACTTGAGATTTTACAAGTAAGTTGGTGTTGTTTGTTTGGGGCATTGCAGTTGCTGCAACTACAGTTTTAAAACTTTTTTCACAACTCAAAAAAATATATATTGTGGGTAGCCACAGTATCCAGTAGGCCCAGGGTTAGTCATGGGTGCATGATACAACTGTTTCTGTGATTTTTTTTTAACCTAATTTTCATTTATGTCATGGAATTTTAGCTCACTGTTATATGTTGATTTTTTTTATTTTGGGGTGCCTGTAAAGCCTCACTAGCCAGTAGGCCCAGGTGTAGTGAGTGAAGCATGGACCTAGTCTTTCTGTGGGGTGTCTTGAATTTAAACATCATTGAGAGCATGTATGGCATTGGATTGTGGCGATTTTTGTGTGTTTTTCGCCTTTTTGGGGTGTTGTTGGGGGCCTGGCCATGTGGGTGGGGGCCATTTTGAGGCCTGGTACAGGCGGGCCTGACCATGTGGTGGGGGTCAAGGGGCCATTTTGAAGCCAGGCAGTGTGCTCAGGCCTGCATCCAGTTTGCCTTGCTTTCAACCATTATGCCTATGGGTACTCAGTGGTGCATGGACCTAGTCTTTTGTGTGGGGTGTCTTGAATTTAAACATCATTTAGGGCATGGATGGCATTGTTTTGTGGTGATTTTTGTGTGTTTTTCGACTTTTGGGGGTGTTGTTGGGGCCTGGCCATGTGGGTGGGGGCCATTTTGAGGCGTGGCACAGACAGGGCCTGGCCATGTGGTGGGGGTCAAGGGGCCATTTTGAAGCCAGGCATTGTGCTCAGGCCTGCACCCAGTTTGCCTTTCTTGAAACCATTATTCCCAGGGGTACTCAGTGGTGCATGGAACTAGTCTTTCTGTGGGATGTCTTGAATTTAAACATCATTGAGGGCATGGATGGCATTGGATTGTGGTGATTTGTGTGTGTTTTTTGACTTTTTGGGAGCAGTTGAGGCCTGGCCATGTGGGTGGGGGCCATTTTGAGGGCTGGTCCAGGCAGGGCCTGACCGTGTGGCTATGGATCAAGGGCCCATTTTGAAGCCAGTCAGTGTGCTCAGGCCTGCACCCATTTTGCCTTGCTTTCATCCATTATGCCCAGGGTTACTCAGTGGTGCATGGACCAAGTCTTTCTGTGGGGTGTCCTGAATGTAAACATCATTGAGGGCATGGATGGCATTGGATTGTGGTGATTTTTGTGTGTTTTTCGACTTTTTGGGGTGTTGTTGGGGCCTGGCCATGTGGGTGGGGGCCATTTTAAGGCCTGGTACAGGCAGGGCCTGGCCATGTGGTGGGGGTCAAGGGGCCCTTTTGAAGCCAGGTAGTGTGCTCAGGTCTGCACCCAGTTTGCCTTGCTTTCAACCATTATGCCCAGGGGTACTCAGTGGTGCATGAACCAAGTCTTGGATTGTGCTGATTATTGTGTTTTTCGAATTTTCGGGTGCTGTTGAGGCCTGGCCATGTGGGTGGGGGCCATTTTGAGGGCTGGTCCAGGCAGGGCCTGGCCATGTGGTGGGGGTCAAGGGTCCATTTTGAAGCCATGCTGTGTGCTCAGGCCTGCACCCAGTTTGCCTTGCTTTCAACTATTATGCCCAGGGGTACTCAGTGGTGCATGAACCAAGTCTTTCTGTGGGGTGTCTTGAATGTAAACATCATTGAGGGCATGGATGGCATTGGATTCTGGTGATTTTTGTGTGTTTATCGACTTTTTGGGGTGTTGTTGGGGGCCTGGCCATGTGGGTGGGGCCCATATTGAGGCCTGGTACAGGCAGGGCCTGGCCATGTGGTGGGGGTCAAGGGGCCATTTTAAAGCCAGGCAGTGTGCTCAGATCTGCATCCAGTTTGCCTTCCTTTCAACCATTATGCCTCGGGGTACTCAATGGTGCATGGACCTTGTATTTCTGTGGGGTGTCTTGAATTTAAACATCATTGAGGGCATGGATGGCATTGGATTGTGGATTTTTGTGTGTTTTTCGACTTTTTGGGGTGTTTAACTGATGTTCCTCTGGCTTCCTTTGCTTTTAGGTGCACAAGAGAACCACCAGTGCCAGGAAGAAGTCCTGCAGCGGTGGGTTCAGCACAACATCACGTGACGTCACGTTTGGCCACAGACAAGACAACTCTGCAACTCGTGCAACTGCGGCCTGCTGTTCTGCCATCTGAAGAAGATGGGACCAAACAAAGCTGGCCGTAGCACCTCAGCGAAAAAAGTTGCCAGTGCCACTGCCAGTAAGAAGGAGCAGAAGAAGCAAATGGCACCACCTACCAAGGAGACTGGTGTGCCCACCGACACCTTTTTTGGGAGAAAAAAACTACGCCTGCAGCAGCAGCGGTGCCCGCCGGGGACCAAGCTGGAAGCAGCACCTCCGCTTCATGGGCTCAGTGCCACCACACCAAGTTGGGTCCAAGACCATGAGTGCTGCTGAGGCAGCCACTTCACTTTCTCAATCACCATCGACCAGTGATTTTAGCTCATCACAAGAAAGTACCATCCAATCAACGCTGGGTGTAACTCAGCTGACGAGTGTTCAATAACCACAGCCGCAACGACAACCAAAGGTGCAACTAGTACAAGCACAGGTACATGGGCAAGGAGAGGCGCAAGTAGAGGCGCAAGGAGAGGCGCAAGTAGAGGCGCAAGGAGAGGCGCGAGTAGAGCCGCAAGGAGAGGCACAAGGAGAGGCGCATGGACAGGTGCATGGAGAGGTGTAACTAGAGGTTCATGGAGTGGCACAACTGCCTAATACGCTTGTTCCTCCAGAAGTAGGGGCACATCAGGAAATTGATATTCAAGCGGGGGTATCATCATCCGAGGAAGCCACTCCTCCTGATGATGATCGATTGTCTTCCAGATCCCCAGCAAGACAAAGGTCAAGGAGGGATACTACTACAAGTTCTTCTTCAAGCCCCCTTCATTCTGATGACCTTGATCGTGATTGGAACCCAGCAATGCAGTCTGAGAGTGTGTCACGCCGTGAGCCGACAAAGGTAGCTAAGCCTAAAAGGAAGGTTTCAGCAAGTCTTCGAGTTATGGGTGATGACGACGAACAAGAACTGGTGTCTCCTACTGCCGATGAACAGTCTGACGACGACCCAGTCGTCACTCCAGCCCCAGCGGGCATGCAGCAGACAGACATTTTCCCCCTATCCCGAATGGCTGCTGAGCGGGATGTGGGCGTCGTCGCACTGGTACCACCACCAACGCAGTTAACTACAACACCAACACGACCTACAGCTTCCATATTTTTTTGTCATTTGGGCCGGCAGGGACCTCCATCCAGCTCGACCTCCATTACCTCAAGTAGTGGTGCTGTTACTGAACAACAGAAACTAATTCAGCCACACCAATCCTCCACTTCATCTGGCATTGAAAGTCAAAGTAGCACCTCCACCACCAGCAGACATTTCCAGTCCCCAGTTTGGGACTTCTTTACTGTTAGCCAAAGTGCGGGAAACATGGTTGTTTGTTCAATTTGTAAAACATTAGTTAGTCGGGGTAAGCTTGGTACCAACTATGGTACCAGAGGCCAGAGAGGTCATCTCAAAAAACACCACATTATCCAGTGGGAGGCGCACCTAAGTAAGATCGAGGAAGCCAAAAGAAAAACAAATCCAAATGTATCCATTCATATTGCATCTGATGATGACAATAGGCTGATCGTGCAGACGGGAAGTGAAGAAGTGACAGACATTTTTTCTGGTACACCCAGTACCCCTGGCAGCAGCACTGCAGTGGTATCGCCCACACCCTCTACCCCTGCAACATGTATGAGGCACATTAACCGTCTGGGAGAGACACCAATGAGAAAAACTACATCACTGGGCCTAACTGGTTTGAAGAAGTCATCATCATCATCACGTAAAATGGACCAGCCCACCATTAGCGGAATGTTGTGGTCGGAGGCGCCATTTGAACACAACCACCCAACGGTACGTTTGTATGACGCAAAGGTGGCTAAATTGCTAGTGCTGGACCTTCTCCCTTTTTCTTTCGTGGAAGGGGTGGGTTTTCTAGAATTTGTGGCAACAGTCTGCCCTAAATGGAAGGTTCCTAGCCGGTCCTATTTTGCCAGAGTTGCGGTTCCAGCACTACATGAAGATGTGCTGGAGGTGATTGGGGCAGCTTTGCAGAAGAGTGCTGTTCACACTATACACCTGACAACAGACATGTGGACCAGTTGCCAAGCCCTTGATTACATGTGCATCACTGCACACTGGGTCTCTTTTGCAGGGGTCAGAGCAAAGACAACCGCAGGTGTTGACCAGGACACAATTTTTCAAGCTACTCCGAAACATGCAACAGTAGCAATGTTTGCCATGGAGAAATCTCAAGCTGCATTAAATATTTTGGATGAGTTTAACACAAAGGTCTTTCAATGGCTGTCTCCAAGAAAGCGCATGATTGGTTATGTTTCCACGGATAATGGCAATAATGTAGTTAAGGCCATGCAAGAGGGTGGCTATTTCAGAGTGCTGTGTTTGGCGCACTGTATAAACCTGATTGTGCAAGATTTCTTGAAAAAAGAAAATACAGTCAGCAAGTTACTGACCACCTGCCGAAGAATCTGCACACATTTCAGCCATTCTTTTAAGGCCCGGAAAGAGCTGAGGCACACGCAACATGAACGTAGACTGCCAGTCGAAGGACTCATCCAGGAGGTGGTAACACATTTGAACTTAACCTTCTACATGCTTGAGCGTCCGTCTGAGCATTGGATGGTAATCAATCAGTTTGTCTTTGGACTGGGTTCTACTATGAAAGACATGTGTCTAGAGTTGGAGGAATGGAAGCTAGTTAAAAGCCTGACAGACATGCTTCGTCCTTTTGAGGTCTTCATGCGTGAAGTCAGCAGGGAGGACTGTACTTTGGGCAAAGCTATCCCATTGTTGTGCATGCTAGAGCACCAACTGAAGGCGGTGTCTTCAACGTTCAAAGATGATACTGACAAGCAAGACGCATATCAGTTGGCGGAGATCTTATTAAGCCGCCTAGTTTGCAATCAAAGGCTTAAAAACATACATACAGAACAACATTACATTTGTGCCACTATTCTGGATCCAATGTACAAAAAGACAGTGGCCAGCAAAGCATTCATTCCTTTTGATGAAGAAGATGTTACAAAGTACAAACATTGGCTAGCTGTGTCAGCCACTCGGTTTGAAAAAGAGCTGCAGAAAATTGAAGAAAGAAGCAGTAGTAGTACTGAATCAGCAGGCCATCCGGCGTCAATGTCCACTTCTGAATCTGTGGCTGAAGTGAGTCACTTTCCCTCTCAGCCGTTAATGACACCAGCAACCGTATCATCATCCTCACCTGCACCAGGCCCAGCCATAATATTGTCGGAAGCGGATTGGCTAACTCAGCAAGTGTTTGCTCGTTCCAGAGATTCAAAGTCCACACAACAAAGTATGCAAAGTGGAGGAACCCTGTAGATCCTTGAGTCAATGGTGCAGGCCTATCTGGATGATCCAACAGAGGTCTTTGTTAATCAGAACCCATTGGTGTATTGGTATGGGAAAAGGCATCTATGGAGACAGATCACCAACCTGGTTATAAATTACTTGTCTTGCCCACTCACAAGCGTGTCTTCTGAATGTGTTTTCAGTGCTGCTGGTGGCATTGTAACCTCTAAAAGGAGCCGCCTCTCGGCCAGAAAAGTGGAGAGGTTAACAATGATCAAGATGAATCAGCACGTCATACCACCAGATTACAAAATACGTGAATACACGGCGGAAGAAGAGGACACCGACTTAGATGATGGAAGTTCTTCTCTGTTACCTGACCTACTCCCGTCTCAATTCACGGAGTTTGAGGACAAGCTCTACTTCCCTGACACTGAGCCCTGAAAATGACTTACTTTCTTTTTCATCCTTATTCACTTTTATTCCTGTGTGTCTTTCTCTGTTTTGCAACTTTTACCACGACAAAACTTTAATCACCTAATCACAACAACAAGCCCATCAGCAGAACTGTCTTCACTTATTTCCCTATTGATTTGATGGTGCCGCAGTCTGCATTCCTCAGGTTCACAAGTTCACAAGAACTCAGTCATGCTCCTCTATCCTCCTCCTCCAGACTCCCACTATGCATTTCCCTCAAAGCAGATCGCTGGATTCCGCACAATGAAGAAAGAACTTTGTCTTCGTAGACGAGTCCCCTCAAGTGGGACTGGAATTACTGAGTCCATATTAATGATGGCTGACACAGTTACTTCTGAAATTGACAGGAGAGGCTGCCCTGTGGGACTTCACTTCCAGAAGATGATGCGGACAAAAAGTGGAACAGATAATGAATTATAATGAGAAGATGGCATGCAGTGGACAACAATGGCTGTCTGGCTCTGATGGAAGCAATTGCTGTTTGCTTGTTGTGCATGAAATGAATCACTTTTGTTATTATTTAATATTTTAAACACTTAAGGAAACTCAAGTCTGCGATGCTTTTTTTTACCTTGTTAACTTCAAATTGTACTTCAAATGCAGGGCCCACTACGTTGCATTTTCCAATATGTTAAATGTCCTTGGACTCACTGTTTGCCAATATACCATAATGATTGATGATGAGTGTTGATGATCAAAGTTAACTAATATATTTTTTTTCTTTACAGTCACTCGCTGGGATGGATGGCTCATCATCATCGGTTTACAGAAGAAGTATGTCCAATTCGTGAGTGGCAAACAGGTAAACCAGTCAACACCAACTACTACAGCAGAACTACATGTTTGTCTAGTCGTGGTGAAGTGGTCGAGCCAGTGTAGTGTTGTTATGCCAGGCAGAGTCCAGACAGCATTTCATGTAAAATTGGGGCTATGTTGCAGGTGCTGCATACAATTAGATATGCTTCAAGGGTGAAAAAAAAAGAAAACAATCACAGCCTCCTAGAGGTGGAATGGCAGGCCTCTGCGAGATAGCTGTATAGCATGTTTTTGGGGGTTTGTTTGGGGGTCTTCTAGATTTTTGTGACTGGGTTGCGGGGTCTAGGAGCACTTGTGGGAAGGTCTAATTTTGATTGCAAGTGGTTTGAAGAAAATCCATGGTGGAAAAGGGGAGTTAGGGCCTAGCTGCAGAGCGCACTTGGATTGATTTTGGAAGTAGGCCTGAAATGTTCTAAGTGTCACATTTTGCATTTTTGCTTTTTGCCTGTTTGGGGGTGTTCTACTTGTTTGCGGGTGGGTGCAGGGGTCTGGGGGCAATGCTGGGAAGGTCTAATATCGGAATCAAGTGGTTTGGACAAAATCCATGATGAATTGTTTTCAATTTTCGCTCACTTTGGAGTTTTTGGGAGGCTGTTTGGGGGGTTCCTGGTGTTTGGGGGGTCTTGGATAACTGCTGGGCATGCCTAACTTTGGTTGCAAGTGGTGTGAAGAAAATCCATGGTGGGAAAGGGGAGTTAGGGCCTAGCTGCAGAGCGCGCTTGGATTGATTTTCGAAGTAGGCCTGAAATGATCTAAGTGTCACATTTTGCATTTTTGCTTTTTGCCTGTTTGGGGGTGTTCTACTTTTTTGCGGGTGGGTTCAGGGGTCTGGGGGCAATGCTGGGAAGGTCTAATATCGGAATCAAGTGGTTTGGACAAAATGCATGGTGATTTTTTTGTTCAATTTTCGCTCACTTTGGTGTTTTCGGGGGGCTGTTTGGGGGTTCCTGGTGTTTTTGGGGGTTGGGGGCTCTTGGAGCACTGCTGGGCATGCCTAATTTTGGTTGCAAGTGGTTTGAAGAAAATCCATGGTGGGAAAGGGAAGTTAGGGCCTAGCTGCAGAGCGCGCTTGGATTGATTATGGAAGTAGGCCTGAAATTTTCTAAGTGTCACATTTTGCATTTTTGCTTTTTGCCTGTTTGGGGGTGTTCTACTTTTTTGCGGGTGGTGCAGGGGTCTGGGGGTAGTGCCGGGAAGGTCTAATATCGGAATCAAGTGGTTTGGACAAAATCCATGATGATTTTTTTTAAATTTTCGCTCACGGGTGTTTTTGGGGGGCTGTTTGGGGGGGTTCCTGGTGCTTGAGGGAAGTTGGGGGTCTTGGAGCACTGCCGGGCATGACTAATTTTGGTTGCAAGTGGTTTGAAGAAAATCCATGGTGGGAAAGTGGAGTCATGGTGGTAAAGGGGAGTTAGGGCCTAGCTGCAGAGCGCTTGGATTGATTTTGGAAGTAGGCCTGAAATGTTCTAAGTGTCACATTTTGCATTTTTGCTTTTTGCCTGTTTTGGGGTGTTCTACTTTTTTGCAGGTGGGTTTGCAGGTCTGGGGGTATTGCTTGGAAGGTCTAATATCGGGCGCAAGTGTTTTGAATAAAATCCATGGTGAAAAAGTTTTTCCTTTTTTGCTCACTTGCCTGTTTTGGGTGGGCTGTTTGGGGGGCTTCCAGGTTTTTGGGAGTGGGGTTTGGGGTCTGGGAGTTCTGCTGGCACAGTCTAATTTTGATTGCATTTGTTTTTAAGAAAATCCATGGTGGAAAAGGGGAGTTAGGGCCTAGCTGCAGAGCTCGTTTGGACTGAATTGAAGGTAGGCTCTAAATTTTCTAAGTGTGAGTTTTTGTGTTTTTGCTTTTTGCCTGTTTGGGGGTGTTCAACTTTTTTGTGGGTGGGTTGACTGGTCTGGGGGCATTGCTGGGAAGGTCTAATATCGGGCGCAAGTGTTTTGGATAAAAACCATGGTGAAAAAGTGTTTCTGTTTTTGCTCACTTGCCTGATTTTGGGAGGCTGTTTGGGGTGTTCTAGGTTTTTGGGGGGGGGGGTCTGGGGTTCTGGGAGCACTGCTGGCACAGTCTAATTTTGATAGCATTTATTTTTAAGAAAATCCATGGTGGAAAAGGGGAGTTAGGGTCTAGCTGCAGAGCGCGTTTTGGCACGATTTGGAGTAAGGGTTCAACCTGGTATCAGTATCGCATGTTTTTAGGGGGCTACTTGGGGGTGTTCTAGATTTCTGTGAATGGGTACAGGGGTCTTGGAGCACTACTGGTAATGTCTAATTTTGAATGCCAGTATTTTTAAGAAAATCCATGGTGGAAAAGGGGAGTTAGGGCCTAGCTGCAGAGTGCGTTTTGGCACGCTTTGGGTTAGGGTTAGCATTTCGCATTTTTTCCGGGGGCTACTTGGGGGTGTTCTACATTTTTGCGACTGGGTTCAGTGGTCTAGGAGCACTCCAGGGAATGTGTAATTGTGATTGTAAGTGGTTTGAAGAAAATGTTATTTTTTTTACCAAAATTGCTTTTCGGCAGAGGGCTACTTGTGAGGGTTCTAGATTTTTGCGACTGGGTTTTGGGGTTTGGGAGCGCTCCTGGGAATGTCTAATAATCATTGCAAGTGTTTTGAAGAAAATACATGGTGGAAAAGGGGTCTTTTGGGCCTAACTTCAAAGTGTGCTTTCTGCTTGATTTTCAACTAGGCCTCATCCCCGTTGCAGTATTGCATGTTTTTGGGGGGCTACTTGGGGGGGGGTTCTACATTTTGCTGACAGGGTTCAGGGGTCTGGGAGCACTCTTGGGAATGTCTAATTTTGTTTGCAATTTTCTTTAAGGAACTCCATGGTGGATCCGCAGAATTCAATTACAGTTACTATTACTATCCTTGTAAAGGAGAACCAGGTTACGCACTTTTGAAGTGATGATCATTGTGTATAATAATAATGTCAGCTCTGAAAACTGAAAGTATTATTTTTGCACTACACAGCATACCTTACATTTTTTTAACTGGTTCACTTCCTGTTTTTACCCATCAAAAATTACAGGATGGCTTTTACCATGTGCCATGGAACAAACGCTGAA
This sequence comes from Lissotriton vulgaris, assembly GCF_964263255.1. Lineage (NCBI taxonomy): Eukaryota > Metazoa > Chordata > Amphibia > Caudata > Salamandridae > Lissotriton > Lissotriton vulgaris. The sequence goes on along the minus strand of NC_141694.1, from coordinate 1,136,840,131 downwards.
CTCAGACGCAATCCGCAATTACTCATCACCAGGCAGCCAGTGGACAGTGTGTCTGGTCACCAATATTGATCGACGGAGCGTAAGATGGAATGGAAGAGTATACCGCGAATAAGAGGAATGGCTGGATGCATGCAACTTCACCAATTCAACAGGACAACTACAACATAAAGTTACAGTATTCTCTCTTAACTTCTCCTTATCTTTTAAATGTTATTTTTGTAAAAAAATTGAACTTCTGTGAATGTGACTAGGTGCGTTTCTTTGTTCTTTGCTTCAAAGTCATCTCTCCAGCTATTTCATTCATTTCTTTTCTATTTTTATAACTAACTTAATATACTAATAATAAGTGTTTATTCTCTACGAGGGCAAAAAGGCAAGTGAAATTGCGTAATTAATGCAGCCCTGTACTAGTGTCAATGTCAAATTGTTTCCTCATACTTACTAATAAGATGTAGTAACTACAACTTTTCAGTAACCTAACCATCCGTTCAACAAACAACTTCATGCATGCAGTAGTGCACTACCTTTATGTCCCTTAAAAGATTGATGGATATCTTTGAATCCAAAAATGTGTTTCTCTTCATTTGTTGTTTGTACATGCAGTGTTTTTTTTTCTCCTCTCCACAAAACTTTTCCCAAAAATCCCCATTCCCATCCAATCTTCAAAAACCCTAACCCTCTTCCCATGAGCTGTGTGGTTTTTCATTGAGGTATGACTATGACAACAAGAAAATTCACACACTTGCAGGAGAGGATAAGGTCTAAGCACCAGAAACATGTTGGAAAATGGAATTTAATGTGCGACATTGTGGATTGAGCATCAAACATCATGCTCATACACATGACAAATCAAATGGTTAATTATTATGCTTAAGTATCCTTTGCCTTCATAATATTTCTTATAGTAGCCATAGTCCACAAAACTAGTACTTATATTTAGAATACTTTAGCACTGCTTAGGCTACAATTTATGGCAATGTTCTGTAGCGTACTATCTATCGTACTGTTTCTAATGCTACGCTCAGGTCACTCAATGTTTCATTTCCGTTTTGTTCATATGCTGCTACTGCCAGTGTCTACCACTACTACTACCAGCACAACAATGATATTTCATCCGTCGAGGACTCAAGTCAACAACCAACCTTAATCACCATTTGCCATGCAGGCAGCCCTGTGGCTACCCCTATTCTCAAACACGAATCACAGGTAAGATAAGCATTTTGGAGAGGTTGAATAATGGGCTAGGACTGGGAGGAGAGCAGAGACTGCCAGTACTACTAGTAAAATAATAGTAGGGCTACTGAATTCACTAACTCGGTTACTGGCACTTCGGTATATTTCAGGACTAGATGTTTCATTCATGCTGGTAAGTTGGAAGAAACCAAATGTCCAGTAACCCCCGCCCACCCCCACACAAAATAATATGAACCAGTATACTATGTTTTGGTATGAAAAATAATTATTACGAAATATATTCATGTAGTCGAAAAATAAAACATATTAACCCAACTCACCCCCCTGCCTAACCCCAACCAAAAGTCCAAAATTCCCCTTTCCCAAACACCCAATTCCCACCCCCCAACAGTCTTTAAAAAAGGGGCAAGGGACAGTCACTTTCTCCGGTGGCATAGTGTGGACAGCTGTTGCTGCACGTCCCACAGCTCTCTGCTGAGGTCCTGGAGCTGGTGCTTATGTTTTTCGGCAAACCGCTCCAGGTACTTCACTCTTTAACGGAGGCGGCGCTGACGTACCATCCAGGCTCTGGGGCAAGGCAGCTAATTGTGTTTCTGCTGTGCTGCGCCGGTGGAAGGCTTTCGGGCCACGGCTCCGTTTGGCTGGAGGCTTCTGGCTGGTGGACACAGGGGCACTGGAGGAGGATGCAGTGGTTGCTGTCTCCTCCTGCTCCCGAGCCCACAGCAGCCGATACTCGGCACAAATAGCCTCCAGCTAACGGGCCCTGGTCCGGACAGCCATCTCCTTTTGGGTGAGCTTTTTCAGAGTAGCATCTATATGAAGAAAGAAAGAAAAATACTGTAGCCAATAGTCTTTAACATAAAGTCAAAATATTTCATCGGAAAGTTGACTCGCAGTAACACCAGCAAGTAGCAAACACAGTATAACATTTTGGAATGTATCTTTCCGCCGTCTTTGTAGGCCTGTGACATTACTGGGAGTTTCAGGAATTCCACTGGCAGGACTAAGGATGGACTCACTAATACATACACAGTCAGAGAGTACTAAAAAAAGTCTTTTGTTTTTTTCTCTTGTTTTGCAAAAGAAATTACTGGTACGTGAACTTGTGGTAGCTGGCATGGCTGCTCAATCAGCTTGTACCCCAAAAAAACAGACACAAGCCATGATGATGCAGACTCGCAGTACTTGAAGCAGTACATGCAGGTCAATCAATCAATCAGGAGTTTGTTAAAGCGCAACTACTCACCCGTAAGGGTCTCAAGGCGCTAGGGGTGGGGGGGTGGGTGGGTGCATGTTCCATTCCATCAAGGAGGGGGTCTGTCGAAGAGCCAGGTTTTGAGGTTTCTTGCGAAGATGGGGAGCGATGTTGTCTGTCTGAGGTGGAGCGGAAGGGCGTTCCATGCTTTGGCCGGGAGGAAGGAGAAGGAGCAGCCTCCCGATTAGGTCTTTCTGGTGCGGGGGACCACGGCATAGGAAAGCTGGGCTGATCGTAGGGTCCTTTGGGGTGCGTGGAATTTGAGTCGGCTGTTCAGGTATGCTGGTCCGGTGCCGTGGCGGGCCTTGTGTGCGTGGGCGAGCATCTTAAAGGTGATTCTCGCCTCAACGGGGAGCCAGTGGAGTGTGCGCAGGTGCTGGGAGATGTGGCAGTGTTTTGGCAGGTTGAGGACCAGTCTTGCGGCGGCGTTCTGGATGTTCTGTAGCTTGCGGATGAGGTTTTTGTTTATTCCGGCGTAGAGTGCGTTGCCGTAGTTGAGTCTGCTGGTGACCAGGGCGTGAGTGACTGTCTTTCGGTGTTCGAGGGGGATCCATTTGAAGGTCTTACGAAGGAGGCGGAGGGTGTGGAAGCAGGAAGATGAGACAGAGTTGATCTGGCGGTCCATTTTGAGCTCGGAGTCCAGGATGATTCCCAGGTTGCGTGCGTGGTCTGTGGGGGTTGGCGGGTTTCCGAGGGCGGTGGGCCACCAGGTGTCGAGGTTTGGGCCCATGATGAGTACTTCTGTTTTGTTGGTGTTTAGTTGAAGGCAGCTGTTTTTCATCCATTTGGCGACGGCTTCCATGCCTTCACGTTGCGTCTGGCGGTGTTGGGCTCGTTGGATAGGGAGAGGATGAGCTGGGTGTCGTCTGCATATGACACGATGTTGAGTCCGTAGGTTCTGACGATGGGGGCAAGTGGAGCCATGTAGACGTTGAAGAGCGTCGGGCTGAGGGAGGAGCCCTGGGGGACTCCGCAGGTGATTGGTGTGGGGTCCGAGAGGAAAGGGGGGAGTATGACCCGCTGCGTCCTGCCGGAGAGGAAGGAGCAGATCCAGTCGAGGGCCTTGTCCTGGATTCCTGCATCGTAGAGTCTGCGTATTAGGGTGCGGTGGGAGACTGTGTCGAACGCCACTGATAGGTCGAGGAGGATGAGGGCTACTGTTTCTCCATTGTCCAGTAAGGTGCGGATGTCGTCTGTTGCGGCGAGGAGGGCGGTTTCCGTACTGTGGTTTTTTCTGAAGCCGGATTGGGAGGAGTCGAGGATGTTGTGTTCTTCAATGAATGTGGCGAGTTGGCTGTTGATGGCAGGTGGGGATAGGAAGCTCTTACTTTTCTATAGGGGTGGCTCTGCCACTGGCCAAACTCGGTTACATCAAGGGCTACTGCTCAATGTAATGATATCTTTCACACTGCCCCCCCGGACCTTGACTACTACAAAAGAAGAATGAAGATTATTCAATTCTGATCATATATCATTATCCTGCCGATCACATGATCTTTGGTTATATGATGGATGCCTTTAGGTGCTTTGTTTTGATAGATTGAGTGAACTACAGCCATAGTCCACCCATGACACAGCTGAAATAAAATTATTAACATAGGGAGTGAGTGTGGTACCCATAATTGGCGGAGGAAGGGACTTGACTTGATATAATGTTGTCAACTATACAATCCATACACAATAGATGCTGTGCTTGCAAAGTAAAGTACTGTACTGTTATTCAAGGCAGGGAGTATTTGTGAACAATCACAAATTCTAGTATTTGGATTTCCTCAGCTTTGCTACTCTGGCACAGACATGCTGTTCAAATTAACAATCTTCATCTACTCAGCGTCTGCTCTACTACATCATACACCTCTGCTATCGATGAGGAAAAAGAAGATAACATCCAGGCTTCCAAAGTACGTCTATCATTCTTCTTAATGTCTCAAATGTACTAAGTTTTCTTTTTCTCAAAAACCAACTAACACCCTTTTCATTATATTTTGGAAAGCACCGTCTTCTGCTCTTGACTTGCATTCAAAAACACCATTCTTTACAGTCATAAATGTTAAGACTCGCTCGTCCTTTGTTTCACCCTTCTTTCACTTTTCGTTCTCACATCCCTAAAGTACATCTGATATGACTTGGCTTCACGATAAAAGTTTACCAGCTGAGTTGAAGTCAAATAGAGGTGGCCATTGCTTACCCGAGAAGTACCGCCGCTAATGCTATTACAAGTCAAGGTTGACTGTCTTCTCCGTGATAGCCAAAAAAGTAGTTCTAAATTAGTAACTGTTCTTAACAGTACAGTGTACTTGTACTAGTGTACTGTGTACTGTACAGTACATCATACACTCCTTTGTGAGCCTACTCAAAAATGTCAATAATTAAGGAGTCTAATAATTTACCACCGTCCGCCGCCGCTGAGCCTTCCCCCCCTGCTCCTCCTGGTGGCGCAGCCGCATCCGCCCCTAGAGTGGAGCCCTCCGCACTGCTGGCCCCGGCATTGGTGGTCATCTGTGCCGCATCAGATTTTGTGACGTCTAGAAAAAACATGTCATATTTTCAGATGCCATACACAACCCCATATTTCGTCTCGTAATGGAAGAAAATGTTACATGACACATTTTTTATTACTGGGATTGAAAAAAGTTAAGGTTTTGGGGAGGGTGTTAACTTTTTATATGCTTATTCCATTAAATGCTACACTTCTTAGGACAACTGATGAATGCTTGCTTAACTTGCACCATTTTCCTAATCACCCTAATGCCAACAGGACGATTCACCAACTACTAGTAAGTCATCACCAGCAGTACTTTAAGTACCTTAAAGAAGGTGGGGGATCCCGCACCGCGATTCTACTAACTTCATGTGTCTGTTAACTATTACGTTAAAGTAATTTGAATCATTGGAATGTTATTTAAACTTTAACGTCATCTATCAGCAGTGCTCGCTCCGAATACTACGCTATTGAAAATAAAGAAATAATTTTTTCATTTCTTAATTGAAAATAAAACTTTAAAACTAACAAACACTGTGTGGTTTTTGTTCACGAGTGAGTGAGTGGAAGGGTTTGAACTACTGCACTTGGTATTCATGTTTCAGTGACTCAGATAGGCTGGGACTCGGCGGTAGTCTTCTTCTGTTCTTATGGGTCGTCAAATCATTGGTCAGACACACTAGATAGTCGGTCATTGGATTGGGGGTTCAACTTCTGTTCGGACTGAGGTATGTGGAAAGTCGAACTGCACCTATCATCAATAATGTCCTATTTCTCTTGTCCATACTTCTTTATGTGCAGAATAGTCCCTGAAACACTAGGTGTATGGTATGTGCTCCTAGCAAATCAAAAAGGCAACTGCTACCTTTTTCTTGGTGTAAACATTGACATTTTGTTGTTGGAAATTGTCAAAGCACTAACATTAAGAAGACTGGAATAGACAGCAAGGGCAACCCAGATGACTGCAGTCAGTGGCTAGAGCTATTGCTGGATCAGAGTTTTGTGTAACACCGTTTGCCGACTGGGCAAGCTTAGCTACCGGAAAAAACTAAGGTTGGGGGGGGCACAGGGAGTTTAAAGACCATGCAGTGACAAATTCCCTGAGTGAACTGTAAAACACAACCAATGTCACCGGGTCTAAACAAAAAAATGTGGTACATACAACTAGAGAAGTATTAGTGCATTTCCATATCAACAAATAAAAGAATTGGTAGGCACCTTGTGATCCCTAACAGGGTACCCTTCAGTCACCCCTCGGACCCACCCTTCATCATTTGGGATTCCTGTTTGCCATGTATTAGGTGCAGCAATGGTTCTTAATAGAGGTAAGATGTAAAAACCTCTGATGACCCTAGTGCTGCCCTATATGGTTGGAGTGTCACAGGCCATTCGTTGGCTGGAAAAAAGAGAGGGTGAATGATATGCAGTGCAAGTGAAAGAATAGTGCTAAGTGAAACTAAAATTGGGTGAGGGAGCAGGAAAAAATACCTTTATTCTGTGCTTTGCTCGCTCCTCCAATATTAAAAAGCAGTAAAGGTCAATTAAACAAATATTTACCCAGATGTAGTGGGGGTCAACATGTTTCTGCAAATCTAGGGACTACAGAGTCCATTGCATTCATCAGGACCTAAGTTAAAGCTACTGCAAAAATAAATAGTGAAATGTGTACTAAAGAAAATGTGACTACATATAACAATCTGCGACATGAAAAAAGATCACCTGGATCCCTAGGTATCGTCTTGTTTCGCAGTAGATGTATGTCACTGGTGGAGAAAGACACAAACATCAAAAGAATGACCACATTAGTTTAAATACGGTTAGCATGTGTTTAGTACATTCATAGCCACAAGTAATATTGTTCTCAAAAACACATTGGTTTCTTAGGTTAGCCACATGAAGATACTGTAAATTCTTACATGGGAGAGTAATGTACTTCGTCTTACCATTATAGTCGAAGTAGAAGGCTGTACCTTGCCTGGCAACGGCTCAGGATATGAGGGAAGCACAGCTCTATTGGGAGGAAGCAAGGAACAAGCAATGTCATCGCCTCCTTAGTTTGTCTGAAAACGAGTACGCACCGGCACCACTGTAGGAGAGCAGGGCAGATACACATTGATTATTGTTAAAAAGGAGGTTGTCTAATTAGGATAGTCAGAATCGGCATGTGTACCTCATGCTGCTCGAAAACAATGTATTGAAAATATTTTAAGTCCGATACAGCGCAGCACATGTCTTTGCTCAGGGTACAGTTAGAATAGTGCAGCAACCCGGTAATGGTTGAATGCGGTAAATGGTTTTTGCAACGGCATATAGTAGCGAGTGAAATCCTCGGCATCCGATAGTAAAGGGAACTGCCGAGGGATATCGCGATAAAGCAGCAGCTCGGTATTGGATAGAACAAGCCAGGTCTGCTTTGAAGATAGTTTTCACCGCGAAATGCAATAGCGAGTAAAATACTCGGCATCCGATTGTAAAGAGAAGTGCCAAGTAATAACAGCAAGGAAAAGCACAGGTTACTCGAGTTGCTTACCTCTCCGTCGGTACTTCGCCGCCTTCCTCTGAACCGATGGGGAGGCAACGAAGTTCAGCGGAGGTTTCGGTTAAAAGCCTGACGGCGATTGGTCCATGCCCAGTCAGGTGATCTTGGCGGACCAATCAAAGTGTTCGGGATGGATGTGATTTGAAAAGGACATAACCCGGGCTCTGATAGGTTGGCAGAGGGTCACATGGACGGGCTTTGTGTTTATAATGGCAGTGTTCATTGGTAAAACCGTGATTGGTTGCCATGGGACACATACTTGTTTATGTTGACTAAAGCAAGTGAGACAGTGAATAGAATCTTCTCGTAGAGAAGAAACAACAGTGATCATAGAGACGTCTCTTGGTGTAATTCACCAGCAATATGTAGTATGAGCGGACTATTAAGCATGTTATGTGTTTGGTCTATGAAAACCGATTAAATTTGTGTCACTGAAAGTTTTAAATGACGCATTTTCATAAGGGACATGGATGTGCTCAGGAATGTGTTTGGTCTATGAAAAACTGATTAAAATCAGTGTCACTGATTGTTTTAAAAGAAGAACCATAGTATACATGGATATAATCAGGAATATAATAGTCATTCATAGACCTGCCAATGTCAGTTCGTGCTGTCACTCAAAACTCATGCTAATGGCTGAGATGACAAAATTAGAGAGTGGACCAAGGAATCTCATCATTAAGTCTGCCTCGGTTTGTGCCTAGCTTGAAGACCCATTTCTGTTCTTTACGCATGAGGAAGTTGGTATGATCGGTTACATGCGGAGGAATGTAGGGCTGTTCAAGGACAGTCCACCCAAAAGCAGTAGGATCATGTTGTTTCTCTATGAAATGATTCGTCAACTTGGTGGCCTGTTTTTTATGGCGAATCGTACTTTTGTGCTCGGAGATGCGGATCTTTATCTTTTGTGTAGTCATTCCGACATACTTAAGACCGCAAGGACAGGTAATGAGATAAATAAGTTTGTCACTGTTGCAGTTCGTAAATTTTGTTTGTATCCATGGTCTATTGGTGCCGATGTCGACCTCAAGAGATTTAACTGTTTGGGGGCAGGCTTGGCATGATCCACACGGATGGTGACCTGTTACAGGTGGAAGATTCCAGATGGTACCTAGATCCCTTGGTGTTATGTTGCGTGGTCTTGTGTCCACAATGCGGTCTCTTAAGTTTGGACCTCTCTTGAAGGAAAACAATGGTTTCTCTATGGTTTCTCGTCCTGAATTGAGTATTGACCAATGTTTTCTTATTATCTTCTGGAAGTCATTGGATAAAGTGCCAAACGTGGTGACGCATGTGAGTCTGTTAGATGTTGTTCTGGCCACCAGTGGTTCAAGGAGAGCCAGTCTGTTGTTATTGCTGGCTCGTTTCATTGATCTTGGTACCAATTTTGATGGGTATTTTCTGCTTATCAGTTGTTGTTGTAAGGCTCTAGAATGTGTCATATAGCCTTCTTTGGTTGAACAATTCCTTTGTATTCTTAAAAATTGTCCATAAGGCAGATTCTCTTTAAGAGATCTTGGATGGTGGCTATCAAAGCAAAGTAAAGAGTTTTTTGCCATTGGTTTTTTGTAAAGTTCTGATTGCAAGCCTTCAGGAGTGGAGAAAATCCTTAGGTCCAGGAACGCAATGACAGTTTTACTCACTTCTACGGTGAATCGCAGGAAGTTGTTCCTGCTATTTAGCCAGTGATAGAATGTCATCAGATCTTCATGCGTCCCTCTCCAAATCACCAGTATATCATCGATATACCGCTTCCACATTTTTATGGAGGTGATATATAGATTGGTGTTACTCAGGATATGCTCCTGTTCAAAATGGTGTACGTAAAGGTTTGCCAGGCTGGGGGCAAAAACACTCCCCATACTGGTACCAGACGTTTGAAGATACACTGTGTCTTCGTATTTGAAAAGTTTCTCTTCATGGCTAAAGTTGCGCAGTCCATGATGAAGCTGACAGGTGTTATGCTGTTAAGGTCCCTTGCCCTTAAGAGAGAAGAAATTACTTCCAGAGTCTCATCTTGGGGTATAGATGTGTATAGCGACTCCACGTCGAATGAAACTAGATGGTCAGTCTCTACATTAAATTCAATCTCAGGAAGGAGGCGTAACACGTCCGTTGTGTCTCTGAGATAGGTGGGCATTTCTAATACCATGGGGCGTAGAAAATAATACGCGAAGGTGGAGAGCGGTTCCAAAGTGGATCTGATGCCTGAGATTATTGGCCAGCCAGGTGGAGGCCTCTGCTCTTTATGCACCTTTGGGAGGCAGTAAAAATAAGGCATCACCGGATGTTCCGTGCATAGGAAGGCAGCTTCTTGTCAGGCAACCCAGCCTTCTGTCTGGGCTTCTTGAACCATTCCTTTTATCATCCTTTGTATGTATGATGTGTGATCTTGTTCCAGAGGACAATAGGCTTCTCTGCTGTTTAGCTGTCGCAAACATTCGGTGCGATAGTCGCTAGTATTCATAACGACTATCGCACCGCCTTTGTCTGCCGGTTTTATGGTTAATTCGTTGTTAGCAGTCAAAGTCTTCAGAGCCTGTTGTTCGGTTTTGGAGAAATTGCTGAAGGTTTCCATATTTGTAGAAAACAAAGTGTCAATATCCTTCTCAATGGCCTGTTCAAATGCCAAAACCTGTACAGGGACCGTGTGTGATCCTGGGTTGAACGTTGACTTCTTCTTCAGACCTGTATTAACTTCTTCTTGAATTTGTTCTCTTTGGTCGGTTTTTTAAAAGAAAAATTGGAGGCGAAATTTACGAAAGAACTTAGCCATCTCTACATTTGTCTCAAAATGGTCATTTTTCATTGTGGGCACAAAACCGAGCCCTCTATTGAGGACTTGTTCTTCAATAGGAGTGATGGTATGGGCACTCAAATTGACGACGAGCCCGCTTCCATGTTCATTTGTGCCGTCGTCTTGTTCTTTGTTGTGGCACTCCTCAAGCTCCTCGTTGTTGTAGATGGCGGACTGAAGTGGACCTGTGGTTGTGTGCCTCTTCTCCGTCCTCGGGATCTGCCCCGGCCAAACCCTAAAAAAGGCGGCTGACCGCCGAAGCCACTTCCAAATTGTGGTGGTGGAAAAGGGCCCATTTGTTGAGGATAAGGGCCCATTTGTTGTGGGAACATAGGGTTGCCAAATTGCCAGGGAGCCGGTTGCCACCATGTCTGGTTCTGGTACTGATTTCCTCTCCAGTTTCTTTGGGATCGTTTGCTCCGGGCCCTTTGCTGGAAATTGCTTTGGTTTGAAGAGTCCGAGTCCGTGAAGTTGTCATCAGAAGTGGTAGACCCATAAGAAGACCCTGTCCTTCGGCCCTTGTTGTTTAGATCAGGAGGTACATAGGAGTTGCTTGTGTATGGGTACATTTTCTCAAAACTGAATTTCTCGAGATCTTTTTTGAATTTCTCCATTTTGGTGAATAGAGTAAATTCTTTGAATTCTTGATTGTTTTTATTCGACTCGTCTTGACCCTGTTGGAAGAGTTTACTTGTTAAAGTAGTCTTAATTTGGGATTCAAGAACTTGAATTTCTATGAGAATTGTGTCCGCTATTCGTTGTGATGTTTGTATAATCAGCACTAACCAATCCCTCGTACACCTCAAAGCTATGAGGGACCAGTTTTTGAGGAACTCCGTGTCAGTGAGGAATAGTCTTGGAGTATTGGTCACAATGAGACCAGATGGTGCACAATGTTTTCTTAAATATTGTGCCATGACCGCCCCATGTAAGGTTGTTCGTGTTTGGGATTTTTTTAGAGCCAGAATTTTACCCCAGTCGTCCGTGTTGATACTAACGACTGCAGGTATAGAGCCCAGCAGATTGGGGTGTTCATCAAAAACCCGTTGTATGTCCTCCTCACCAAAAGCCAACCCATGGTTCTCTGCCATGATGGTAGAATTTATCTTAATTCTTATATGTGTATCTAAGAAAGCCCTCTGTCAAAGGTACCTGAGTGCGACCCTGTGTCAAACAAACACGGTCAAGAGCACAGCAACCCTACCTTTAGTAGGATTGAACAAATAAGATTTGTTTCATTATGGACAAGGCCCGCAGCTCAGCAGCTGCTCTAGAACTGAAAAAACTAAGGTGGGGGGGGGGGGGGCACAGGGAGTTTAAAGACCATGCAGTGACAAATTCCCTGAGTGAACTGTAAAACACAACCAATGTCACCGGGTCTAAACAAAAAAAGGTGGTACATACAACTAGAGAAGTATTAGTGCATTTCCATATCAACAAATAAAAGAATTGGTAGGCACCTTGTGATCCCTAACAGGGTACCCATCAGTCACCACTCGGAACCGCCCTTCATCATTTGGGATTCCTGTTTGCCATGTATTAGGTGCAGCAATGGTTCTTACTAGAGGTAAGATGTAAAAACCTCTGATGAACCTAGTGCTGCCCTATATAGTTGGAGTGTCACAGGCCATTCGTTGGCTGGAAAAAAGAGAGGGTGACTGATATGCAGTGCAAGTGAAAGAACAGTGCTAAGTGAAACTAAAATTGGGTGAGGGAGCAGGAAAAAATACCTTTATTCTGTGCTTTGCTCGCTCCTCCAATATTAAAAAGCAGTAACGGTAAATTAAACAAATATTTACCCAGATGTAGTGGGGGTCAACATGTTTCTGCAAATCTAGGGATTACAGAGTCCATTGCATTCATCAGGACCTAAGTTAAAGCTACTGCAAAAATAAATAGTGAAATGTGTACTAAAGAAAATGTGACTACATATAACAATCTGCGACATGAAAAAAGATCACCTGGATCCCTAGGTATCGTCTTGTTTCGCAGTAGATGTATGTCACTGGTGGAGAAAGACACAAACTTCAAAAGAATGACCACATTAGTTTAAATACGGTTAACATGTGTTTAGTACAGTCATAACCACAAGTAATATTGTTCTCAAAAACACATTGGTTTCTTAGGTTAGCCACATGAAGATACTGTAAATTCTTACATGGGAGAGTATGTACTTCGTCTTACCATTATGGTCGAAGTAGAAGGCTGCACCTCGCCTGGCAACGGCTCAGGATACGAGGGAAGCACCACTCTATTGGGAGGAAGCAAGGAACAAGCAATGTCATCGCCTCCTTAGTTTGTCTGAAAACGAGTACGCACCGGCACCACTATAGGAGAGCAGGGCAGATACACATTGATTATTGTTAAAAAGGAGGTTGTCTAATTAGGATAGTCAGAATCGGCATGTGTGCATCATGCTGCTCGGAAACAATGTATTGAAAATATTTTAAGTCCGATACAGCGCAGCACATGTCTTTGCTCAGGGTACTGTTAGAATAGTGCAGCACCCGGTAATGGTTGAATGCGGTAAATGGTTTTTGCAACGGCATGTAGTAGCGAGTGAAATCCTCGGCATCCGATAGTAAAGGGAACTGCCGAGGGATATCGCGATAAAGCAGCAGCTCGGTATTGGATAGAACAAGCCAGGTCTGCTTTGAAGATAGTTTTCACCGCGAAATGCAATAGCGAGTAAAATACTCGGCATCCGATTGTAAAGAGAAGTGCCAAGTAATAACAGCAAGGAAAAGCACAGGTTACTCGAGTTGCTTACCTCTCCGTCGGTACTTCGCTGCCTTCCTCTGAACCGATGGGGAGGCAACGAAGTTCAGCGGAGGTTTCGGTTAAAAGCCTGACGGCGATTGGTCCATGCCCAGTCAGGTGATCTTGGCGGACCAATCAAAGTGTTCGGGATGGATGTGATTTGAAAAGGACATAACCCGGGCTCTGATAGGTTGGCAGAGGGTCACATGGACGGGCTTTGTGTTTATAATGGCAGTGTTCATTGGTAAAACCGTGATTGGTTGCCATGGAACACATACTTGTTTATGTTGACTAAAGCAAGTGAGACAGTGAATAGAATCTTCTCGTAGAGAAGAAACAACAGTGATCATAGAGACGTCTCTTGGTGTAATTCACCAGCAATATGTAGTATGAGCGGACTATTAAGCATGTTATGTGTTTGGTCTATGAAAACCGATTAAATTCGTGTCACTGAAAGTTTTAAATGACGCATTTTCATAAGGGACATGGATGTGCTCAGGAATGTGTTTGGTCTATGAAAAACTGATTAAAATCAGTGTCACTGATTGTTTTAAAAGAAGAACCATAGTATACATGGATATAATCAGGAATATAATAGTCATTCATAGACCTGCCAATGTCAGTTCGTGCTGTCACTCAAAACTCATGCTAATGGCTGAGATGACAAAATTAGAGAGTGGACCAAGGAATCTCATCATTAAGTCTGCCTCGGTTTGTGCCTAGCTTGAAGACCCATTTCTGTTCTTTACGCATGAGGAAGTTGGTATGATCGGTTACATGCGGAGGAATGTAGGGCTGTTCAAGGACAGTCCACCCAAAAGCAGTAGGATCATGTTGTTTCTCTATGAAATGATTCGTCAACTTGGTGGCCTGTTTTTTATGGCGAATCGTACTTTTGTGCTCGGAGATGCGGATCTTTATCTTTTGTGTAGTCATTCCGACATACTTAAGACCGCAAGGACAGGTAATGAGATAAATAAGTTTGTCACTGTTGCAGTTCGTAAATTTTGTTTGTCTCCATGGTCTATTGGTGCCGATGTCGACCTCAAGAGATTTAACTGTTTGGGGGCAGGCTTGGCATGATCCACACGGATGGTGACCTGTTACAGGTGGAAGATTCCAGATGGTACCTAGATCCCTTGGTGTTATGTTGCGTGGTCTTGTGTCCACAATGCGGTCTCTTAAGTTTGGACCTCTCTTGAAGGAAAACAATGGTTTCTCTATGGTTTCTCGTCCTGAATTGAGTATTGACCAATGTTTTCTTATTATCTTCTGGAAGTCATTGGATAAAGTGCCAAACGTGGTGACGCATGTGAGTCTGTTAGATGTTGTTCTGGCCACCAGTGGTTCAAGGAGAGCCAGTCTGTTGTTATTGCTGGCTCGTTTCATTGATCTTGGTACCAATTTTGATGGGTATTTTCTGCTTATCAGTTGTTGTTGTAAGGCTCTAGAATGTGTCATATAGCCTTCTTTGGTTGAACAATTCCTTTGTATTCTTAAAAATTGTCCATAAGGCAGATTCTCTTTAAGAGATCTTGGATGGTGGCTATCAAAGCAAAGTAAAGAGTTTTTTGCCATTGGTTTTTTGTAAAGTTCTGATTGCAGGCCTTCAGGAGTGGAGAAAATCCTTAGGTCCAGGAACGCAATGACAGTTTTACTCACTTCTACGGTGAATCGCAGGAAGTTGTTCCTGCTATTTAGCCAGTGATAGAATGTCATCAGATCTTCATGCGTCCCTCTCCAAATCACCAGTATATCATCGATATACCGCTTCCACATTTTTATGGAGGTGATATATAGATTGGTGTTACTCAGGATATGCTCCTGTTCAAAATGGTGTACGTAAAGGTTTGCCAGGCTGGGGGCAAAAACGCTCCCCATACTGGTACCAGACGTTTGAAGATACACTGTGTCTTCGTATTTGAAAAGTTTCTCTTCATGGCTAAAGTTGCGCAGTCCATGATGAAGCTGACAGGTGTTATGCTGTTAAGGTCCCTTGCCCTTAAGAGAGAAGAAATTACTTCCAGAGTCTCATCTTGGGGTATAGATGTGTATAGCGACTCCACGTCGACTGAAACTAGATGGTCAGTCTCTACATTAAATTCAATCTCAGGAAGGAGGCGTAACACGTCCGTTGTGTCTCTGAGATAGGTGGGCATTTCTAATACCATGGGACGTAGAAAATAATACGCGAAGGTGGAGAGCGGTTCCAAAGTGGATCTGATGCCTGAGATTATTGGCCAGCCAGGTGGAGGCCTCTGCTCTTTATGCACCTTTGGGAGGCAGTAAAAATAAGGCATCACCGGATGTTCCGTGCATAGGAAGGCAGCTTCTTGTCAGGCAACCCAGCCTTCTGTCTGGGCTTCTTCAACCATTCCTTTTATCATCCTTTGTATGTCTGATGTGTGATCTTGTTCCAGAGGACAATAGGCTTCTCTGCTGTTTAGCTGTCGCAAACATTCGGTGCGATAGTCGCTAGTATTCATAACGACTATCGCACCGCCTTTGTCTGCCGGTTTTATGGTTAATTCGTTGTTAGCAGTCAAAGTCTTCAGAGCCTGTTGTTCGGTTTTGGAGAAATTGCTGAAGGTTTCCATATTTGTAGAAAACAAAGTGTCAATATCCTTCTCAATGGCCTGTTCAAATGCCAAAACCTGTACAGGGACCGTGTGTGATCCTGGGTTGAACGTTGACTTCTTCTTCAGACCTGTATTAACTTCTTCTTGAATTTGTTCTCTTTGGTCGGTTTTTTAAAAGAAAAATTGGAGGCGAAATTTACGAAAGAACTTAGCCATCTCTACATTTGTCTCAAAATGGTCATTTTTCATTGTGGACACAAAACCGAGCCCTCTATTGAGGACTTGTTCTTCAATAGGAGTGATGGTATGGGCACTCAAATTGACGACGAGCCCGCTTCCATGTTCATTTGTGCCGTCGTCTTGTTCTTTGTTGTGGCACTCCTCAAGCTCCTCGTTGTTGTAGATGGCGGACTGAAGTGGACCTGTGGTTGTGTGCCTCTTCTCCGTCTTCGGGATCTGCCCCGGCCAAACCCTAAAAAAGGCGGCTGACCGCCGAAGCCACTTCCAAATTGTGGTGGTGGAAAAGGGCCCATTTGTTGAGGATAAGGGCCCATTTGTTGTGGGAACATAAGGTTGCCAAATTGCCAGGGAGCCGGTTGCCACCATGTCTGGTTCTGGTACTGATTTCCTCTCCAGTTTCTTTGGGATCGTTTGCTCCGGGCCCTTTGCTGGAAATTGCTTTGGTTTGAAGAGTCCGAGTCCGTGAAGTTGTCATCAGAAGTGGTAGACCCATAAGAAGACCCTGTCCTTCGGCCCTTGTTGTTTAGATCAGGAGGTACATAGGAGTTGCTTGTGTATGGGTACACTTTCTCAAAACTGAATTTCTCGAGATCTTTTTTGAATTTCTCCATTTTGGTGAATAGAGTAAATTATTTGAATTCTTGATTGTTTTTATTCGACTCGTCTTGACCCTGTTGGAAGAGTTTACTTGTTAAAGTAGTCTTAATTTGGGATTCAAGAACTTGAATTTCTATGAGAATTGTGTCCGCTATTCGTTGTGATGCCTGTATAATCAGCACTAACCAATCCCTCGTACACCTCAAAGCTATGAGGGACCAGTTTTTGAGGAACTCCGTGTCAGTGAGGAATAGTCTTGGAGTATTGGTCACAATGAGACCAGATGGTGCACAATGTTTTCTTAAATATTGTGCCATGACCGCCCCATGTAAGGTTGTTCGTGTTTGGGATTTTTTTAGAGCCAGAATTTTACCCCAGTCGTCCGTGTTGATACTAACGACTGCAGGTATAGAGCCCAGCAGATTGGGGTGTTCATCAAAAACCCGTTGTATGTCCTCCTCACCAAAAGCCAACCCATGGTTCTCTGCCATGATGGTAGAATTTATCTTAATTCTTATATGTGTATCTAAGAAAGCCCTCTGTCAAAGGTACCTGAGTGCGACCCTGTGTCAAACAAACACGGTCAAGAGCACAGCAACCCTACCTTTAGTAGGATTGAACAAATAAGATTTGTTTCATTATGGACAAGGCCCGCAGCTCAGCAGCTGCTCTAGAACTGAAAAAACTAAGGTGGGGGGGGGGGGTCACAGGGAGTTTAAAGACCATGCAGTGACAAATTCCCTGAGTGAACTGTAAAACACAACCAATGTCACCGGGTCTAAACAAAAAAAGGTGGTACATACAACTAGAGAAGTATTAGTGCATTTCCATATCAACAAATAAAAGAATTGGTAGGCACCTTGTGATCCCTAACAGGGTACCCATCAGTCACCACTCGGAACCGCCCTTCATCATTTGGGATTCCTGTTTGCCATGTATTAGGTGCAGCAATGGTTCTTACTAGAGGTAAGATGTAAAAACCTCCGATGAACCTAGTGCTGCCCTATATAGTTGGAGTGTCACAGGCCATTCGTTGGCTGGAAAAAAGAGAGGGTGACTGATATGCAGTGCAAGTGAAAGAACAGTGCTAAGTGAAACTAAAATTGGGTGAGGGAGCAGGAAAAAATACCTTTATTCTGTGCTTTGCTCGCTCCTCCAATATTAAAAAGCAGTAACGGTAAATTAAACAAATATTTACCCAGATGTAGTGGGGGTCAACATGTTTCTGCAAATCTAGGGATTACAGAGTCCATTGCATTCATCAGGACCTAAGTTAAAGCTACTGCAAAAATAAATAGTGAAATGTGTACTAAAGAAAATGTGACTACATATAACAATCTGCGACATGAAAAAAGATCACCTGGATCCCTAGGTATCGTCTTGTTTCGCAGTAGATGTATGTCACTGGTGGAGAAAGACACAAACTTCAAAAGAATGACCACATTAGTTTAAATACGGTTAACATGTGTTTAGTACAGTCATAACCACAAGTAATATTGTTCTCAAAAACACATTGGTTTCTTAGGTTAGCCACATGAAGATACTGTAAATTCTTACATGGGAGAGTATGTACTTCGTCTTACCATTATGGTCGAAGTAGAAGGCTGCACCTCGCCTGGCAACGGCTCAGGATACGAGGGAAGCACCACTCTATTGGGAGGAAGCAAGGAACAAGCAATGTCATCGCCTCCTTAGTTTGTCTGAAAACGAGTACGCACCGGCACCACTATAGGAGAGCAGGGCAGATACACATTGATTATTGTTAAAAAGGAGGTTGTCTAATTAGGATAGTCAGAATCGGCATGTGTGCATCATGCTGCTCGGAAACAATGTATTGAAAATATTTTAAGTCCGATACAGCGCAGCACATGTCTTTGCTCAGGGTACTGTTAGAATAGTGCAGCACCCGGTAATGGTTGAATGCGGTAAATGGTTTTTGCAACGGCATGTAGTAGCGAGTGAAATCCTCGGCATCCGATAGTAAAGGGAACTGCCGAGGGATATCGCGATAAAGCAGCAGCTCGGTATTGGATAGAACAAGCCAGGTCTGCTTTGAAGATAGTTTTCACCGCGAAATGCAATAGCGAGTAAAATACTCGGCATCCGATTGTAAAGAGAAGTGCCAAGTAATAACAGCAAGGAAAAGCACAGGTTACTCGAGTTGCTTACCTCTCCGTCGGTACTTCGCCGCCTTCCTCTGAACCGATGGGGAGGCAACGAAGTTCAGCGGAGGTTTCGGTTAAAAGCCTGACGGCGATTGGTCCATGCCCAGTCAGGTGATCTTGGCGGACCAATCAAAGTGTTCGGGATGGATGTGATTTGAAAAGGACATAACCCGGGCTCTGATAGGTTGGCAGAGGGTCACATGGACGGGCTTTGTGTTTATAATGGCAGTGTTCATTGGTAAAACCGTGATTGGTTGCCATGGGACACATACTTGTTTATGTTGACTAAAGCAAGTGAGACAGTGAATAGAATCTTCTCGTAGAGAAGAAACAACAGTGATCATAGAGACGTCTCTTGGTGTAATTCACCAGCAATATGTAGTATGAGCGGACTATTAAGCATGTTATGTGTTTGGTCTATGAAAACCGATTAAATTCGTGTCACTGAAAGTTTTAAATGACGCATTTTCATAAGGGACATGGATGTGCTCAGGAATGTGTTTGGTCTATGAAAAACTGATTAAAATCAGTGTCACTGATTGTTTTAAAAGAAGAACCATAGTATACATGGATATAATCAGGAATATAATAGTCATTCATAGACCTGCCAATGTCAGTTCGTGCTGTCACTCAAAACTCATGCTAATGGCTGAGATGACAAAATTAGAGAGTGGACCAAGGAATCTCATCATTAAGTCTGCCTCGGTTTGTGCCTAGCTTGAAGACCCATTTCTGTTCTTTACGCATGAGGAAGTTGGTATGATCGGTTACATGCGGAGGAATGTAGGGCTGTTCAAGGACAGTCCACCCAAAAGCAGTAGGATCATGTTGTTTCTCTATGAAATGATTCGTCAACTTGGTGGCCTGTTTTTTATGGCGAATCGTACTTTTGTGCTCGGAGATGCGGATCTTTATCTTTTGTGTAGTCATTCCGACATACTTAAGACCGCAAGGACAGGTAATGAGATAAATAAGTTTGTCACTGTTGCAGTTCGTAAATTTTGTTTGTCTCCATGGTCTATTGGTGCCGATGTCGACCTCAAGAGATTTAACTGTTTGGGGGCAGGCTTGGCATGATCCACACGGATGGTGACCTGTTACAGGTGGAAGATTCCAGATGGTACCTAGATCCCTTGGTGTTATGTTGCGTGGTCTTGTGTCCACAATGCGGTCTCTTAAGTTTGGACCTCTCTTGAAGGAAAACAATGGTTTCTCTATGGTTTCTCGTCCTGAATTGAGTATTGACCAATGTTTTCTTATTATCTTCTGGAAGTCATTGGATAAAGTGCCAAACGTGGTGACGCATGTGAGTCTGTTAGATGTTGTTCTGGCCACCAGTGGTTCAAGGAGAGCCAGTCTGTTGTTATTGCTGGCTCGTTTCATTGATCTTGGTACCAATTTTGATGGGTATTTTCTGCTTATCAGTTGTTGTTGTAAGGCTCTAGAATGTGTCATATAGCCTTCTTTGGTTGAACAATTCCTTTGTATTCTTAAAAATTGTCCATAAGGCAGATTCTCTTTAAGAGATCTTGGATGGTGGCTATCAAAGCAAAGTAAAGAGTTTTTTGCCATTGGTTTTTTGTAAAGTTCTGATTGCAGGCCTTCAGGAGTGGAGAAAATCCTTAGGTCCAGGAACGCAATGACAGTTTTACTCACTTCTACGGTGAATCGCAGGAAGTTGTTCCTGCTATTTAGCCAGTGATAGAATGTCATCAGATCTTCATGCGTCCCTCTCCAAATCACCAGTATATCATCGATATACCGCTTCCACATTTTTATGGAGGTGATATATAGATTGGTGTTACTCAGGATATGCTCCTGTTCAAAATGGTGTACGTAAAGGTTTGCCAGGCTGGGGGCAAAAACGCTCCCCATACTGGTACCAGACGTTTGAAGATACACTGTGTCTTCGTATTTGAAAAGTTTCTCTTCATGGCTAAAGTTGCGCAGTCCATGATGAAGCTGACAGGTGTTATGCTGTTAAGGTCCCTTGCCCTTAAGAGAGAAGAAATTACTTCCAGAGTCTCATCTTGGGGTATAGATGTGTATAGCGACTCCACGTCGAATGAAACTAGATGGTCAGTCTCTACATTAAATTCAATCTCAGGAAGGAGGCGTAACACGTCCGTTGTGTCTCTGAGATAGGTGGGCATTTCTAATACCATGGGACGTAGAAAATAATACGCGAAGGTGGAGAGCGGTTCCAAAGTGGATCTGATGCCTGAGATTATTGGCCAGCCAGGTGGAGGCCTCTGCTCTTTATGCACCTTTGGGAGGCAGTAAAAATAAGGCATCACCGGATGTTCCGTGCATAGGAAGGCAGCTTCTTGTCAGGCAACCCAGCCTTCTGTCTGGGCTTCTTCAACCATTCCTTTTATCATCCTTTATATGTCTGATGTGTGATCTTGTTCCAGAGGACAATAGGCTTCTCTGCTGTTTAGCTGTCGCAAACATTCGGTGCGATAGTCGCTAGTATTCATAACGACTATCGCACCGCCTTTGTCTGCCGGTTTTATGGTTAATTCGTTGTTAGCAGTCAAAGTCTTCAGAGCCTGTTGTTCGGTTTTGGAGAAATTGCTGAAGGTTTCCATATTTGTAGAAAACAAAGTGTCAATATCCTTCTCAATGGCCTGTTCAAATGGCAAAACCTGTACAGGGACCGTGTGTGATCCTGGGTTGAACGTTGACTTCTTCTTCAGACCTGTATTAACTTCTTCTTGAATTTGTTCTCTTTGGTCGGTTTTTTAAAAGAAAAATTGGAGGCGAAATTTACGAAAGAACTTAGCCATCTCTACATTTGTCTCAAAATGGTCATTTTTCATTGTGGGCACAAAACCGAGCCCTCTATTGAGGACTTGTTCTTCAATAGGAGTGATGGTATGGGCACTCAAATTGACGACGAGCCCGCTTCCATGTTCATTTGTGCCGTCGTCTTGTTCTTTGTTGTGGCACTCCTCAAGCTCCTCGTTGTTGTAGATGGCGGAAAGAAGTGGACCTGTGGTTGTGTGCCTCTTCTCCGTCCTCGGGATCTGCCCCGGCCAAACCCTAAAAAAGGCGGCTGACCGCCGAAGCCACTTCCAAATTGTGGTGGTGGAAAAGGGCCCATTTGTTGAGGATAAGGGCCCATTTGTTGTGGGAACATAAGGTTGCCAAATTGCCAGGGAGCCGGTTGCCACCATGTCTGGTTCTGGTACTGATTTCCTCTCCAGTTTCTTTGGGATCGTTTGCTCCGGGCCCTTTGCTGGAAATTGCTTTGGTTTGAAGAGTCCGAGTCCGTGAAGTTGTCATCAGAAGTGGTAGACCCATAAGAAGACCCTGTCCTTCGGCCCTTGTTGTTTAGATCAGGAGGTACATAGGAGTTGCTTGTGTATGGGTACACTTTCTCAAAACTGAATTTCTCGAGATCTTTTTTGAATTTCTCCATTTTGGTGAATAGAGTAAATTATTTGAATTCTTGATTGTTTTTATTCGACTCGTCTTGACCCTGTTGGAAGAGTTTACTTGTTAAAGTAGTCTTAATTTGGGATTCAAGAACTTGAATTTCTATGAGAATTGTGTCCGCTATTCGTTGTGATGTTTGTATAATCAGCACTAACCAATCCCTCGTACACCTCAAAGCTATGAGGGACCAGTTTTTGAGGAACTCCGTGTCAGTGAGGAATAGTCTTGGAGTATTGGTCACAATGAGACCAGATGGTGCACAATGTTTTCTTAAATATTGTGCCATGACCGCCCCATGTAAGGTTGTTCGTGTTTGGGATTTTTTTAGAGCCAGAATTTTACCCCAGTCGTCCGTGTTGATACTAACGACTGCAGGTATAGAGCCCAGCAGATTGGGGTGTTCATCAAAAACCCGTTGTATGTCCTCCTCACCAAAAGCCAACCCATGGTTCTCTGCCATGATGGTAGAATTTATCTTAATTCTTATATGTGTATCTAAGAAAGCCCTCTGTCAAAGGTACCTGAGTGCGACCCTGTGTCAAACAAACACGGTCAAGAGCACAGCAACCCTACCTTTAGTAGGATTGAACAAATAAGATTTGTTTCATTATGGACAAGGCCCGCAGCTCAGCAGCTGCTCTAGAACTGAAAAAACTAAGGTGGGGGGGGGGGGCACAGGGAGTTTAAAGACCATGCAGTGACAAATTCCCTGAGTGAACTGTAAAACACAACCAATGTCACCGGGTCTAAACAAAAAAAGGTGGTACATACAACTAGAGAAGTATTAGTGCATTTCCATATCAACAAATAAAAGAATTGGTAGGCACCTTGTGATCCCTAACAGGGTACCCATCAGTCACCACTCGGAACCGCCCTTCATCATTTGGGATTCCTGTTTGCCATGTATTAGGTGCAGCAATGGTTCTTACTAGAGGTAAGATGTAAAAACCTCCGATGAACCTAGTGCTGCCCTATATAGTTGGAGTGTCACAGGCCATTCATTGGCTGGAAAAAAGAGAGGGTGACTGATATGCAGTGCAAGTGAAAGAACAGTGC
This sequence comes from Lissotriton vulgaris, assembly GCF_964263255.1. Taxonomy (NCBI): domain Eukaryota; kingdom Metazoa; phylum Chordata; class Amphibia; order Caudata; family Salamandridae; genus Lissotriton; species Lissotriton vulgaris. Next base: position 1,136,817,026 of record NC_141694.1, on the reverse strand, counting down.
TAAGTGAAACTAAAATTGGGTGAGGGAGCAGGAAAAAATACCTTTATTCTGTGCTTTGCTCGCTCCTCCAATATTAAAAAGCAGTAACGGTAAATTAAACAAATATTTACCCAGATGTAGTGGGGATCAACATGTTTCTGCAAATCTAGGGATTACAGAGTCCATTGCATTCATCAGGACCTAAGTTAAAGCTACTGCAAAAATAAATAGTGAAATGTGTACTAAAGAAAATGTGACTACATATAACAATCTGCGACATGAAAAAAGATCACCTGGATCCCTAGGTATCGTCTTGTTTCGCAGTAGATGTATGTCACTGGTGGAGAAAGACACAAACTTCAAAAGAATGACCACATTAGTTTAAATACGGTTAACATGTGTTTAGTACAGTCATAACCACAAGTAATATTGTTCTCAAAAACACATTGGTTTCTTAGGTTAGCCACATGAAGATACTGTAAATTCTTACATGGGAGAGTATGTACTTCGTCTTACCATTATGGTCGAAGTAGAAGGCTGCACCTCGCCTGGCAACGGCTCAGGATACGAGGGAAGCACCACTCTATTGGGAGGAAGCAAGGAACAAGCAATGTCATCGCCTCCTTAGTTTGTCTGAAAACGAGTACGCACCGGCACCACTATAGGAGAGCAGGGCAGATACACATTGATTATTGTTAAAAAGGAGGTTGTCTAATTAGGATAGTCAGAATCGGCATGTGTGCATCATGCTGCTCGGAAACAATGTATTGAAAATATTTTAAGTCCGATACAGCGCAGCACATGTCTTTGCTCAGGGTACTGTTAGAATAGTGCAGCACCCGGTAATGGTTGAATGCGGTAAATGGTTTTTGCAACGGCATGTAGTAGCGAGTGAAATCCTCGGCATCCGATAGTAAAGGGAACTGCCGAGGGATATCGCGATAAAGCAGCAGCTCGGTATTGGATAGAACAAGCCAGGTCTGCTTTGAAGATAGTTTTCACCGCGAAATGCAATAGCGAGTAAAATACTCGGCATCCGATTGTAAAGAGAAGTGCCAAGTAATAACAGCAAGGAAAAGCACAGGTTACTCGAGTTGCTTACCTCTCCGTCGGTACTTCGCCGCCTTCCTCTGAACCGATGGGGAGGCAACGAAGTTCAGCGGAGGTTTCGGTTAAAAGCCTGACGGCGATTGGTCCATGCCCAGTCAGGTGATCTTGGCGGACCAATCAAAGTGTTCGGGATGGATGTGATTTGAAAAGGACATAACCCGGGCTCTGATAGGTTGGCAGAGGGTCACATGGACGGGCTTTGTGTTTATAATGGCAGTGTTCATTGGTCAAACCAAGATCGGGTGACATGAATTTAATAGGTTTTCATAGACCAAACACATAACATGCTTAATAGTCCGCTCATACTACATATTGCTGGTGAATTACACCAAGAGACGTCTCTATGATCACTGTTGTTTCTTCTCCACGAGAAGATTCTATTCACTGTCTCACTTGCTTTAGTCAACATAAACAAGTATGTGTCCCTTGGCAACCGATCACGGTTTGACCAATGAACACTGCCATTATAAACACAAAGCCCGTCCATGTGACCCTCTGCCAACCTATCAGAGCCCGGGTTATGTCCTTTTCAAATCACATCCATCCCAAATCCTTTGATTGGTCCGACCAAGATCACCTGACCGGGCATGGACCAATCGGCGTCAGGCTTTTAACAGAAACCTCAGCTGAACTTCGTTGCCTCCCCATCGGTTCAGAGGAAGGCGGTGAAGTACCGATGGAGAGGTAAGCAACTCGAGTAACCTGTGCTTTTCCTTGCTGTAATTACTTTGCACTTCTCTTTACAATCGGATGCCGAGTATTTTACTCGCTATTGCATTTCGCGGTGAAAACTATCTTCACAGCAGACCTGGCTCGTTCTATCCAATGCCGAGCTGCTGCTTTATCGCGATATCCCTCGGCAGTTCCCTTTACTATCGGATGCCGAGGACTTCACTCGCTACTACATACGTTGCAAAAAACATTTACCACATTCAACCATTACCGGGTTGCTGCACTATTCTAACAGTACCCTGAGCAAAGACATGTGCTGCGCTGTATCGGACTTAAAATATTTTCAATACATTGTTTCCGAGCAGCATAAGGTACACATGCCGATTCTGACTATCCTAATTAGACAACCTCCTTTTTAACAACAATCAATGTGTATCTGCCCTGCTCTCCTATAGTGGTGCCGGTGCGTACTCGTTTTCAGACAAACTAAGGAGGCGATGACATTGCTTGTTCCTTGCTTCCTCCCAATAGAGCAGTGCTTCCCTCGTATCCTGAGCCAGGCGAGGTGCAGCCTTCTACTTCGACTATAATTGTAAGACGAAGTCCATACTCTCCCATGTAAGAATTTTCAGTATCTTCCCGTGGCTAACCTAAGAAACCAATGTGTTTTTGAGAACAATATTACTTGTGGTTATGAATGTACTAAACACATGTTAACCGTATTTAAACTAATGTGGTCATTCTTTTGATGTTTGTGTCTTTCTCCACCAGTGACATACATCTACTGCGAAACAAGACGATACCTAGGGATCCAGGTGATCTTTTTTCATGTCGCAGACTGTTATATGTAGTCACATTTTCTTTAGTACACATTTCACTATTTATTTTTGCAGTAGCTTTAACTTAGGTCCTGATGAATGCAATGGACTCTGTAGTCGATAGATTTTCAGAAACATGTTGACCCCCACTACATCTGGGTAAATATTTGTTTAATTTACCTTTACTGCTTTTTAATATTGGAGGAGCAAGCAAAGCACAGAATAAAGGTATTTTTTCCTGCTCCCTCACCCAATTTTAGTTTCACTTAGCACTATTCTTTCACTTGCACTGCATATCAGTCACCCTCTCTTTTTTCCAGCCAACGAATGGCCTGTGACACTCCAACCATATAGGGCAGCACTAGGTTCATCAGAGGTTTTTACATCTTACCTCTATTAAGAACCATTGCTGCACCTAATACATGGCAAACAGGAATCCCAAATGATGAAGGGCGGTTCCGAGTGGTGACTGATGGGTACCCTGTTAGGGATCACAAGGTGCCTACCAATTCTTTCATTTGTTGATATGGAAATGCACTAATACTTCTCTAGTTGTATGTACCACATTTTTTTGTTTAGACCCGGTGACATTTGTTGTGTTTTACAAGCTTAGCTACCTACATGGACCGACTCATAATCGTAAATAGTAGTAGCACAGAGAGTGATGGTAGAGGCAGGATAAGAATTTAGAAAGTAGTCTAGAAGATCAAAGACTATTGTGTAAAAATTAGAATTAGGAAACAGTTTGTAATGAATAGGAGCTGTAAAAGTTAGGGAAGTAGAAGTATTAATATAACAATAAAACAACTTACTGGGGGCAGTAGAAGGAGCTGCAAGGGACCGATCCTGTGACTGTGCACCTTTTTCCACCGGAGTCTCAATGGTGCTAGTCGCCTTGCCCCTGGGAGGTGCTGATGATCATGAAATAAAGAAACACAACATGGATGATTGTTTTTTTGAACTATTTGATTTCTTTGACCACAATCTAAAATTATCTTGGGGAAACAAATTAGCAATAATTGCACTACGTGTATTGACCTATCCGATCTGGTCAACTAGGAGGATACTACTAGTACAGTATTGTGGGATTTACAGACCGTCTACTTGGAAAGCTATGTAAATCACTAACTAAACCAACAACAAAAAGGTTCTACTACGACTGCCAGCACTCAGCCGCATGCGACGTGACAGACACAGTCCGTCATCATGTTTGCAGAGCACTAAAAAATGTCCTACTACTACTAATAACAAGTCATAATATACTCAACCTATCAATCCATCACTATCTCTTCTTCTTAGTGGCAGCAGGAGTACAAAGGAAGGACTAGACTTGAGTCTCTAGTCTCTCTAGCATTACACAGTTCTGTAAAGTACTACACTCATACATATTCACAGTCCAATTGAGCAAAAAGTTGCAAACAAGTAAGCATAGTAGCAACGCCACTGAGGAGGCTAGCACCTGCAATCACAGACGCTATTTAAACACTATTTTACCTGTGATGTAATCAAATAGGAAGCATTCTTGCTCTTCGGGAAAAACATATATTAGCAATGTAACACAGAGCAGAATAATACAAAGTAGTTATTAAATAGCTACTCACCAAGGCCAGGGATCTCCACACCTATAAGGTGGAGCAGGTCCTGCTCCCGGTCGAGGACGTCGGGCCACCGGTGCGTCGCTTGGTCGTATGTGCGCTGGACCCCCGACTCCCTCTGCATGGCCCAGCACACCTTATCCCACCGCTGGCGACGCTCCCGGAGGCCATACCCTTGACCGGGCCTGCCCCCTGCTGCCACAGTCTTAGGAGGTGGCGCAGAACAAAAAATATCAGGGTGGCCACCTCCACAGCGGTAAAAACCTCCCTGGCCACTACATCCACTCCCCTCAAACGCCTGTAAGGGAGGCGGCTACAGGATGCGGGACCCTTCCGCTTTGATTTGCCGGCTCCCTTTGCCATGGTCCTGGCCGAAAAGAAGAAAAGACTATGGGGGAAAGAAATAAATAAAATAAAAGAGAGAGCTAAACAAAAAAATTAGTTATTAAAGTAACAAAAAGTAGAAGAAAACACAAAATATAGATCTAGACAAATATAGAGAAAGATAATGAGCAAAAAAGAGCAAAAAAAAGTTCAAAGAAACAAAGGATTGGAAAGATTGCAAGAGGATAGAAAAGCCATGCCCAGAACCATAGCAATGAATGAAAAACAAGATAGCCGCGCCCATTGAGGACCGCGTGGCTAAGTTTGCGTGATATTTCCCCTGCGAGTACGCAAAAACATGTGCAAACTCATAATAGCACACCGCACAAAACGCAAGATTGCCAATAGCGCCCGGAAACGGAAATACGCAACGCGCACAAGATGGCCACGCCCATGTACAACTGCATGGACAACTTAGGGGTCGGGGCGCTGCAAGCAGTCTGCGAATACGCAAAAAACCCTGCGAACACACACAAAAAATCTGCAAATTTGCATGAATTCGCAGATTTTGTGGATCGCAAATTTGTTTCGCACGAATTCGCGTATCGCGAATTCGCGCATTTCGCTCATACTTAGTCTTAAATAAGTTTATCACTTGTAAAAGACCAAGCTAAGTGGTAAACATTTCCATGAAAGATCACCTGTCCATCATGTAAAATGTGTAGCAGACTTTCAAGAGACCAGCATAAATTAACCCACTTTCTCTATATCATGCATCACATTCAAAAACTGTAATCTTGTGCAGCAGTCAGTAGTTCAGTTTCCTTTATAAAAAGAATGACTGCTTTGCTAACAATGTTTTGTTTCCAGCCACTAAAATCCCCATGGTCTTAAGAAGCCACTTTGTATGGATGTTGCTACTAATGCCAACCAAATAAATTGTTCAAATAAAGGTGGGTCAATTTTAGGACTCCTTATATGCAGGGGTACTATCACTCCATATGGACTGGAGTTAGAGGTTGCTTCTCAATTGCCCAGTTTCCTTGAAGACAGGCAAAAGATATCACTACATTCATAGCCATGAGGCCTAAGAGCTCTGATAGCTTTCCTAGTTTCGAAACATAGGGTCAATAAAACCAGCAGAAGTGAACAGGTCAACAGCATCCATGCCCTTCATAATATGATTAAAGTAATCCACTCATAGCACAAATGTAATTCTCTGGTTATGAATTAAGAATTCCTTGAATCCTTGGGGCCTCATTTATGAGAAGTGACGCATCACTGCGTGAAAGCAGCGATGCGTCAGTTCTCAGTGCGCCCTCCTTGCGACATGATGGGTGCGTCATATTTACTGTATGATGCATCATGTCAGAAGGAGTTATAGATACGTCAGTATTTCTGATGTATCTGTAGGCGAATAAATGACGCATTGCTGGAGTGTGTCACAAAAGTGGTGCAATTCCAGCAATTATCCTTTAGATAGATAGAGTGAGGGCGATAGATAGAGTGAGGGAGATAGATAGAGTGAGGGCGATGGACAGGTAGAGTGAGGGCGACAGATAGATAGAGTGAGGGTGACAGGGCGATAGATAGATAGAGCGAGGGCGACAGATAGGTAGAGTGAGGGCGACAGATAGATAGAGTGAGGGCGATAGATAGAGTGAGGGAGATGGATATATAGAGTGAGGGCGATAGATAGATAGATAGAGTGAGGGTGATAGATAGATAGAGTGAGGGCAATAGATAGATAGAGTGAGGGCAAATTTTAGGTAGAGTGAGGGCGATAGATAGATAGAGTGAGGGTAATAGATAGATAGAATGAGGGAGATAGATAGAGTGAGGGCGATAGATAGATAGATAGATAGATAGATAGATAGATAGATAGATAGATAGATAGATAGATAGATAGATAGATAGATAGATAGATAGATAGATAGATAGATAGATAGATAGATAGATAGATAGAGTGAGGGCGATAGATAAAGTGAGGGTGATAGATAGATAGATAGAGTGAGTCCGATAAGTAGATAGATAGATAGATAGATAGATAGATAGATAGATAGATAGATAGATAGATAGATAGATAGATAGATAGATAGATAGATAGAGTGAGGGCGATAGATAGATAATGTGAGGTGATAGATAGATAATGTGAGGTGATAGATAGATAGAGTGAGGGCGATATATAGATAGAGTGAGGGCGATAGATAGAGTGAAAGCGAAAGATAGAGTGAGGGAGACCGAGTGGATAGAGCGACCCTATGGAAAAAACTGAGGAAATTAGGAATCCCTGAGCAGTTGTTACGAATTATAATTGCACTGCATACAGACACCTAGTCCCAAGTACAAATGGGGAGGGAAAAAGGCCTGACTAACCCGATCCCAACCCCTAACGGTCTCAAGCAAGGGTGCCTCCTTGCCCCATTGTTGTTCTCCTTATACCTTAGCGATTTGCCGCAGCATCTACAGCGAGAACTAAACTTCCCACCAAAGGTAGCTGCCCAAAAACGATCTGGATGCCCTGTATAAGTATACTAAGGAAAATTTTCTAATACCTAATTTAACCAAAACAAAAATAATCTCTTTCTCAGGGAAGAAAAAAGCAGTAAATATTGTTGGAGACTCGGTGATGAAAAAATCGAAGAAGTTGAGGAGTATACCTATCTGGGTAGGATCTTCACTAAGTCACTAAAAAACAATCGCCAGTTTCTAAACTTGTCGAGAAAATCAGAGGTGCATGCAGGGGCACTGCTAAGGTTATACGCGGCCTCGGGAAATAGACATTTTTCCTTCCTGCTTAAAATCTACAGTGTGAAGATCCCTGCAGTTTTATCGTATGCCTTGGAATACATTCCTATAAAGCAGTGGACATTCCTGGACCTAAAAGAAGGAAAAATATTGAGGAAAATGCTAAAAGTAGCGCAGTCTATCCCAGTACAAGCACTCCGCCTTGAACTATCGCTTACAACCTCTTACTCTCGAGGTATCGCAAACATCATTAGGTGGGCATACAACCTGCTCCATGCAAAGGAAGGTACACTTCGCTCCCTGCTTAAAACAGAGACCTTTGATAGTGATTCTACGAAGCACGTATTTTATAAAAACATGTCTTTCGCCTTCAAACTGGCGAATATTAGTACCGATCTGTTGCTGACTTGGACACTGCCTCAACTGAAACTCTTTTTAAAATGCTATACCCCAAGATTAAGCTTTGACCTTGGCTCATCGCATTGTGCCAAATTAAGTATATATAAAAACTTTGCTGAATCAGTGGTATTTAAGAAACCCAGAACTATATAGATTTTAATCTCACTCATGGCGCTAGGAGATTAATCATCCTGGTCCGGTTGGGCATTCTACCCACCCAAACTTTAACATCAAAATGGCATCTAAACGAGTCATCAATATGTAGCCTATGTAACGGCGGGGAGCAGGACTTAGAGCATCTACTGTTCATATGCCCCAACTTAAAAGTAGTAGCGGCGAGAGCAAAACATCTGTATCCTATATATCTCAGATGCCGCATCACCACCGTCAAGGAATTGATTATCGCTTGCAAAACTCCCCCTAATGAACTAGTTTGTTATAAACTTTATACATTTTTAAAACCTCTTTTATCTATGTATTAACATGAGAACTTTTAAAAGCTGTAATAATCGAATTTTATATATTATTTGTGGTCCTCAGTGGAGTACCAAACCAAATAAAAACTTGTTTACTGGGTTGTATGTGTGTGGGGTTGTATTGTGGGGGTTGTGTGTGGTTGTGTGTGTTGTTGGGGTTGTTTTTGTGTGGGAGGTTGTGTGTGTGGTGGGTTGTGTATGTGTGTGGGGTTGTGTGTGTGTGGGGTTGTGTGTGTGTGTGTAGGGTTGTGTGTGTGGGATTGTGTGTGGGGGGTTGTGTGTGGGGGAGTTGTGTGTGTGGGGTTGTATTTGTGGAGGGTTGTGTGTGGGGGGTGTTTGTGTATGGGGTTGTGTTTGTGTGGGGGTTGTGTGTCTGTGTTGGGGGTTGTGTGTGTGGGGGGTTGTGTATGGTTGGGGTTGTATATGTGTGGGGTTGTATGTTTGGGGGGTTTGTGTGTGTGTGGGGTTGTGTATGTGTGGGGTTGTGTGTGTGGGGTAGTGTGTGTGTTGGGGTTTGTGTATGTGGTGAGTTGTGTGTGTGTGGGGTTTTGTATGTGTGTGGGATTGTGTGTGGGGGGTTGTGTGTGTGTGGGGTTGTATGTGTGTGGGGTTGTGTTGTGGGGGTTGTGTGTGTACATGGGGTTGTGTGTGTGGGGTTGTTTTTGTGGGGGGTTTATGTGTGTGGTGGGCTGTGTATGTGTGTGCGGTTGTGTGTGGGTGGGGTTGTGTGTGTGTATGTGTAGGGTTATGTGTATGTGGGATCGTGTGTGGGGGGTTGTGTGTGTGGGGGTGGTTGTGTGTGTGGTTGTGTGTGTGGGGTTGTATTTGTGGAAGGTTGTGTGTTGGGGTGTTTGTGTATGGGGTTGTGTGTGTGGGGGGTTGTGTGTGGTTGGGCTTGTATATGTGTGGGGTTGCGTGTTTGGGGGGTTTGTATGTGTGTGGGGTTGTGTGTGTGTGGTTTTGTGTGTGTGCGGGTGGGGTTGTGTGTGGGTGGTTGTGTGTGTGGGTTTGTGTGTGGGGTTGTGTGTGTGGGGGGGGTGTGTATGTGGTGGGTTGTGTGAGTGGGGGGGTTGTGTGTGTGGGGTTGTGTATGTGTGTGGGGTTGTGTTTTTTTGTTGTGTGTGGGTGGAGTTGTGTGTGTGTGTGGAGTTGTGTGTATGGTTGTGTTGGTTTGGAGTTGTGTGTGTGGTTGTGTCTGTTGTGTTTGGGGTTGTGTGTGTGGTTGTGAGGTTGTGTGTGTGGTTGGATGTGGTTGTTGTGTGTGTGTGCTTGTGCTTGTGTGTGTGTGTAGTTGTGTGTGTGTGTGTGGTTGTGTGTGGGTGTGTGTGGTTGTGTGTGTGGGGTTGTGTGTGGGATTGTATGAGTATAAGGGGTTGTGTGTGAGGTTGTGTGTGGGGGAGTTGTGTGTGTTGGGTTGTGTGTGGGGGGTTGTGTTTGTGGTGGGTTGTGTTTTGGGGGGGGGGTGTGTGTAGGGTTGTGTGTGTGGAAATGTGTGTGTGGGGGGTTGTGTGTGTGGGCAGATTGTGTGTGTGGGGTTGTGTGCATGGGGTTGTATTTGTGGAGGATTGTGTTTGTGTATGGGGTTGTGTGTGTGTGAGAGTTGTGTGTGCGTTGGGGCTTGTGTGTGGGGGGTTGTGTGTGGTTGGGGTTGTATATGTGTGGAGTTGTGTGTTTGGGGAATTGGTGTGTGTGTGGGGTTGTGTGTGTGGGGTTATGTGTGTGGGTAGTTGTGTGTGGGGTTGAGTGTGTGGGGTTGTGTGTGTGTGGCGGGGTTGTGTGTGTGGTGGGTTGTGTGTGTGTGGGGGTTGTGTGTGAGGTTTGTGTGTGGGTGGGGTTGTGTGTGTGTGGAGTTGTGTGTGTATGGTTGTGAGGGCGATAGATAGATAGATAGATAGAGTGAGTCCGATAGATAGATAGATAGATAGATAGATAGATAGATAGATAGATAGATAGATAGATAGATAGATAGATAGATAGATAGATAGATAGATAGATAGATAGAGTTTGGGGTTGTGTGTGTGGGGGTTACTTGTGTGTTGACGGTTGTGTGTGTGTGGGGTTGTGTTGTGGGGGTTGTGTGTAGTTGTGTGTGTACATGGGTTTGTGTGTGTGGGGTTGTTTTTGTGTGGGGGTTGTGTGTGTGGTGGGTTGTGTATGTGTGTGTGTGGGGTTGTGTGTGTGTGTGTGTGTAGGGTTGTGTGTGTGTGTGGTATTGTGTGTGTGGGGGGGTTGTATGTGGGGGGTTGTGTGTGGGGGGTTATATTTGTGGAGGGTTGTGTGTGGGGGGGTGTTTGTGTATGGGGTTGTGTTTGTGTAGGGGTTGTGTGTGTGTTGGGGCTTGTGTGTGTGGGGGGATGTGTATGGTTGGGGTTGTATATGTGTAAGGGTTGTATGTCTGGGGGTTTGTGTGTGTGTGGGGTTGTGTGTGTGGGGTTGTGTGTATGTTGGGTGTTGTGTATGTGGTGGGTTGTGTGTGTGGGGGGTTGTGTGTGTGGGGTTGTGTATGTGTGTGGGGTTGTGTGTGTGGGGTTGTATGTGTGTGGGGTTGTGTTGTGGGGCATTGTGTGTGTGGGGTTGTGTGTGTACATGGGGTTGTGTGTGTGGGGTTGTTCTTTGTGGGGGGTTTGTGTGTGTGGCGGTTTGTGTATGTGTAGGGTTTTGTGTGGGGTTGTGTGTGTGTTAGGTTGCGTGTGGGGGGATTGTGTGTGTAGGGTTCTGTGTGTGGTGTTGTATTTGTGGAGGGTTGTGTGGGGGGGGTTGTTTGTGTATGGGGTTGTGTGTGGGGGGGTTGTGAGTGTGTAGGGGCTTGTGTGTGGGGGTTTGTGTGTGGTTGGGGTTGTATGTGTGTGGGGTTGTGTGTTTCGGGGGGTTTGTGTGTTTGGGGGTCTTGTGTGTGTGTAGGGTTGTGTGTGTGTGGGGTTGTGTGTGTGTGTGGAGTTGTGTGTGTGGGGTTGTGTGTGTGGGGGGGGTTGTGTGTGTGGTGGGTTGTGTGTGTGGGTTGTGTGTGTGTGGGGCTGTGTATGTTTGTGGGGTTGTGTGTGGGGTTGTGTGTGGGGGGTTGTGTGTGTGTGGGGTTGTGTGTGCAGGGTTGTGTGTGGGGTTGTATGTGTGCGGTTGTGTGCATGGGGGCTTTTGTGTGGAGTTGAGTGTGTAGGGTTGTGTGTGTGGGGGTTTGTGTGTGGGGTTGTGTGTCTGGTGTTGTGTCTGTTTTGTTTGGGTTTATGTGTGTGGTTGTGGGGTTGTGAGTGTGGTTGAATGTGTTTGTGTGTGCTTGTGTGTGTGCTTGTGGTTGTGTGTGTGGTTGTATGGGTGGTTGTGTGTGTGTGGTTGTGTGTTGTTGTGTATGTGTGGTTGTGAGTGTGTGGGTTGTGTGTGTGGGGGTTGTGTGTGTGTGGGGGGTTGTGTGTGTGGGGGTTGTGCGTGTTGGGGGTTGTGTTTGTTTGAGGTTGTATGTGTGTGGGATTGTGCTATGGGGAGGTTGTGTGTGTGTGGGGTTGTGTGTGTACGTGGGGTTGTGTGTGTACATGGGGTTGTGTGTGTGGGGTTGTGTCAGTGGGGTTGTGTCTGTGTGGGGTTGTGTTTTGGGTGGTGTGTGTGGTTGTGTCTGTTGTGCTTGGGGTTGTGTGTGTGGTTGTGGGGTTGTGTGTGGTTGAATGAGGTTGTGTGTCATTGTGTGTGCTTGTGTGTGTGCTTTTGGTAGTGTGTGTGTGCTCATGTGTGTGTGGTTGTGTGTGTGTGGTTGTTTGTGGTTGTGTGTGGGGGGGTTGTGTGGGTGGGGTCATATGTGTGTGGGGTTGTTTGTGTGGGGGGTTGTGTGTGTGGGGGGTTGCGTATGGGGTTGTGTGTGGGGGGTTGTGTGTGTGTGGAGTTGTATGTGTGTAGGGTTGTGTTGTGGGGGTTGTGTGTGTGGGGTTGTGTTTGTGTTGGAGGGTTGTGTATGTGGTGGGTTGTTTGTGTGGGGGGTTGTGTGTGTGGAGGGTTGTGTGTATGTGTGGGGCTGTGTATGTGTGTGGGCTTGTGTGTGGGGTTCTGTGAGGGGTGTTGTGTGTGTGTGGGGCTGTGTGTGTGTGGGTTTGTGTGTGTGGGGGTTTGTGTGTGTGGGGTTGTGTGTGTGGGGGGGTTGTGTGTGTGTTGGGGCTTGTGTGTGTTGGGTTTTGTGTGTGGTTCGGGTTGTATGTTTGTGGGTTGTGTGTGTGTGTGTGTTTGGGGTTGTGTGTATGGTGGGTTGTGTGTGTGGGGGGTTGTGTGTGTGTGTAGGGTTGTGTATGTGTGTGGGGGGTTGTGTGAGTGGGGTTGTGTGTGTGGGGTTGTGTGGGGGGTTGTGTGTGCATGGGGTTGTGTGCGTGGGGGGTTGTGTGTGTTTGGGTAGAGTGAGGGCGATAGATAGAGTGTGGGAGATAGATAGAGTGAGGGCGATAGACAGGTAGAGTGAGGGCGACAGATAGATAGAGTGAGGGTGACAGGGCGATAGATAGATAGAGCGAGGGCGACAGATAGGTAGAGTGAGGGCGACAGATAGATAGAGTGAGGGCGATAGATAGATAATGTGAGGTGATAGATAGATAATGTGAGGTGATAGATAGATAGAGTGAGGGCGATATATAGATAGAGTGAGGGCGATAGATAGAGTGAAAGCGAAAGATAGAGTGAGGGAGACCGAGTGGATAGAGCGACCCTATGGAAAAAACTGAGGAAATTAGGAATCCCTGAGCAGTTGTTACGAATTATAATTGCACTGCATACAGACACCTAGTGCCAAGTACAAATGGGGAGGGAAAAGGGCCTGACTAACCCGATCCCAACCCCCAACGGTCTCAAGCAAGGGTGCCTCCTTGCCCCATTGTTGTTCTCCTTATACCTCAGCGATTTGCCGCAGCATCTACAGCGAGAACTAAACTTCCCACCAAAGGTAGCTGCCCAAAAACGATCTGGATGCCCTGTATAAGTATACTAAGGAAAATGTTCTAATACCTAATTTAACCAAAACAAAAATAATCTCTTTCTCAGGGAAGAAAAAAGCAGTAAATATTGTTGGAGACTCGGTGATGAAAAAATCGAAGAAGTTGAGGAGTATACCTATCTGGGTAGGATCTTCACTAAGTCACTAAAAAACAATCGCCAGTTTCTAAACTTGTCGAGAAAATCAGAGGTGCATGCAGGAGCACTGCTAAGGTTATACGCGACCTCGGGAAATAGACATTTTTCCTCCCTGCTTAAAATCTACAGTGTGAAGATCCCTGCAGTTTTATCGTATGCCTTGGAATACATTCCTATAAAGCAGTGGACATTCCTGGACCTAAAAGAAGGAAAAATATTAAGGAAAATGCTAAAAGTAGCGCAGTCTATCCCAGTACAAGCACTCCGCCTTGAACTATCGCTTAAAACCTCTTACTCTTGAGGTATCGCAAACATCATTAGGTGGGCATACAACCTGCTCCATGCAAAGGAAGGTACACTTCGCTCCCTGCTTAAAACAGAGACCTTTGATAGTGATTCTACGAAGCACGTATTTTATAAAAACATGTCTTTCGCGTTCAAACTGGCGAATATTAGTACCGATCTGTTGCTGACTTGGACACCGCCTCAACTGAAACTCTTTTTAAAATGCTATACCCCAAGATTAAGCTTTGACCTTGGCTCATCGCATTGTGCCAAATTAAGTATATATAAAAACTTTGCTGAATCAGTGGTATTTAAGAAACCCAGAACTATATAGATTTTAATCTCACTCATGGCGCTAGGAGATTAATCATCCTGCTCCGGTTGGGCATTCTACCCACCCAAACTTTAACATCAAAATGGCATCTAAACGAGTCATCAATATGTAGCCTATGTAACGGCGGGGAGCAGGACTTAGAGCATCTACTGTTCATATGCCCCAACTTAAAAGTAGTAGCGGCGAGAGCAAAACATCTGTATCCTATATATCTCAGATGCCGCATCACCACCGTCAAGGAATTGATTATCGCTTGCAAAACTCCCCCTAATGAACTAGTTTGTTATAAACTTTATACATTTTTAAAACCTCTTTTATCTATGTATTAACATGAGAACTTTTAAAAGCTGTAATAATCGAATTTTATATATTATTTGTGGTCCTCAGTGGAGTACCAAACCAAATAAATACTTGTTTACTGGTTTACTGGGTTGTATGTGTGTGGGGTTGTATTGTGGGGGTTGTGTGTGGTTGTGTGTGTTGTTGGGGTTGTTTTTGTGTGGGAGGTTGTGTGTGTGGTGGGTTGTGTATGTGTGTGGGGTTGTGTGTGTGTGGGGTTGTGTGTGTGTGTGTGTAGGGTTGTGTGTGTGTGGGATTGTGTGTGGGGGGTTGTGTGTGGGGGAGTTGTGTGTGTGGGGTTGTATTTGTGGAGGGTTGTGTGTGGGGGGGTGTTTGTGTATGGGGTTGTGTTTGTGTGGGGGTTGTGTGTCTGTGTTGGGGGTTGTGTGTGTGGGGGGTTGTGTATGGTTGGGGTTGTATATGTGTGGGGTTGTATGTTTGGGGGGTTTGTGTGTGTGTGGGGTTGTGTATGTGTGGGGTTGTGTGTGTGGGGTAGTGGGTGTGTTGGGGTTTGTGTATGTGGTGAGTTGTGTGTGTGGGGGGTTTTGTATGTGTGTGGGATTGTGTGTGGGGGGTTGTGTGTGTGTGGGTTGTATGTGTGTGGGGTTGTGTTGTGGGGGGTTGTGTGTGTACATGGGGTTGTGTGTGTGGGGTTGTTTTTGTGGGGGGTTTATGTGTGTGGTGGGCTGTGTATGTGTTTGCAGTTGTGTGTGGGTGGGGTTGTGTGTGTGTATGTGTAGTGTTATGTGTATGTGGGGTTGTGTGTGTGGGGGTGGTTGTGTGTGTGGTTGTGTGTGTGGGGTTGTATTTGTGGAAGGTTTTGTGTTGGGGTGTTTGTGTACGGGGTTGTGTGTGTGGGGGGTTGTGTGTGGTTGGGCTTGTATATGTGTGGGGTTGTGTGTTTGGGGGGTTTGTATGTGTGTGGGGTTGTGTGTGTGTGGTTTTGTGTGTGTGGGGTTGTGTGTGGGTGGTTGTGTGTGTGTGGGTTTGTGTGTGGGGTTGTGTGTGTGTGGGGGGTGTGTATGTGGTGGGTTGTGTGTAAGCATGAGCGAATTTTGCGGATCTCGCGTTCGCGAATTTTGCGGATTTGCGGATTCGCAATCCGCAAAATCCGCGAATTCCCGCGAATTTGCGGATTTTTTTTTTTTGGTGTTCGCCCGTGTTTCTGCCAGTTCGCGAGGGTTTTGTACACTTTCGCAAATTGCGAACTTACCTGTCGGGTCGCAAGTTTCGCGAACTTGTTGTTTCTACGTGTCCAGCCTGTTTGGGACACTCTTCTTCATCACTGCCACTCTCTGTCACCACTGCCACTCTCTGACTACTCATGCCACCCTCTGGCCCACCCATGCCACCCTCTGTTTCATCACCACACCCTCTGGTTGTCCAGTGTACATTATTTTCGGCAAAGCAAAGCACACCTTCCCTGCCTCAAGTGACCTGAATTAATTTGGGGCTGATTAATGTGTCACAGAATATTTTTTTAGCTGGCACCTGCTTCCTTAGTGCGCCCTGATTAGTGATCTTTTGCACTTGCTAAGTGCTTTCATTGTTGCAAAATTAGTTACAACACCTGCCCTGCCCCAACTGACAATAATGAATTAGGGGCTGATTAATGGATTTTAACTTCCAGCCTGGCTCCTGCTTGTCTCCCTTAGCTGTAATTCAGGACCTTTGTGGCATATGTGTAACTATTCTGAGGTTCAGAGCAGGGTCACATAATAGTTTCAACTGGCAACTGAACTCTGGAGGGGCCCCTCAGGAAGCACTACAGGAAATGGCTACTAATGATGAGCCTGAACTTTTGAACCTGGTAAGTAGTTACTTTCAGTTTTGCTAAAATCGTATTTCTGCAATTTTGCACTTATTCGCGGGGCGCGAACTCACGCGAACTCACGCGAACAGTGCGAGCAGTGCGAGCAAAATCTGCTGCTCGCGGATTTGCGGATTTTGCGGGAGATTCGCAAATCTCGCGGATTGCGGATTTCCCAAAAATCCGCAAAATCCGCGAGCGGAACGGATTTTCCGCCCATGCCTAGTTGTGTGTGTGGGGGGGTTGTGTATGTGTGTGGGGTTGTGTTTTTTTGTTGTGTGTGGGTGGGGTTGTGTGTGTGTGTGGAGTTGTGTGTATGGTTGTGTTGGTTTGGAGTTGTGTGTGTGGTTGTGTCTGTTGTGTTTGGGGTTGTGTGTGTGGTTGTGAGGTTGCGTGTGTGGTTGGATGTGGTTGTTGTGTGTGTGTGCTTGTGCTTGTGTGTGTGTAGTTGTGTGTGTGTGTGTGGTTGTGTGTGAGTGTGTGTGGTTGTGTGTGTGGGGTTGTGTGTGGGATTGTATGAGTATATGGGGTTGTGTGTGAGGTTGTGTATGGGGGTTGTGTGTGGGGGAGTTGTGTGTGTGGGGTTGTGTGTGGGGGGTTGTGTTTGTGGTGGGTTGTGTGTGTGGGGGGGGGTGTGTGTAGGGTTGTGTGTGTTGAAATGTGTGTGTGGGGGGTTGTGTGTGTGGGCAGATTGTGTGTGTGGGGTTGTGTGCATGGGGTTGTATTTGTGGAGGATTGTGTTTGTGTATGGGGTTGTGTGTGTGTGAGAGTTGTGTGTGCGTTGGGGCTTGTGTGTGGGGGGTTGTGTGTGTTTGGGGTTGTATATGTGTGGAGTTGTGTGTTTGGGGAATTGGTGTGTGTGTGGGGTTGTGTGTGTGGGGTTGTGTGTGTGGGTAGTTGTGTGTGGGGTTGAGTGTGTGGGGTTGTGTGTGTGTGGGGGGTTGTGTGGGTGGGGTCATATGTGTGTGGGGTTGTTTGTGTGGGGGGTTGTGTGTGGGGGGGTTGTGTGGGGGGGGTTGCGTATGGGGTTGTGTGTGGGGGGTTGTGTGTGTGTGGAGTTGTATGTGTGTAGGGTTGTGTTGTGGGGGTTGTGTGTGTGGGGTTGTGTTTGTGTTGGAGGGTTGTGTATGTGGTGGGTTGTTTGTGTGGGGGGTTGTGTGTGTGGAGGGTTGTGTGTATGTGTGGGGCTGTGTATGTGTGTGGGCTAGTGTGTGGGGTTCTGTGAGGGGTGTTGTGTGTGTGTGGGGCTGTGTGTGCGTTGGTTTGTGTGTGTGGGGGTTTGTGTGTGTGGGGTTGTGTGTGTGGGGGGTTGTGTGTGTGTTGGGGCTTGTGTGTGTTGGGTTTTGTGTGTGGTTCGGGTTGTATGTTTGTGGGTTGTGTGTGTGTGTGTGTTTGGGGTTGTATGTATGGTGGGTTGTGTGTGTGGGGGGTTGTGTGTGTGTGTAGGGTTGTGTATGTGTGTGGGGGGTTGTGTGAGTGGGGTTGTGTGTGTGGGGTTGTGTGTGGGGTTGTGTGTGCATGGGGTTGTGTGCGTGGGGGGTTGTGTGTGTTTGGGTAGAGTGAGGGCGATAGATAGAGTGAGGGCGACAGATAGATAGAGTGAGGGTGACAGGGTGATAGATAGATAGAGCGAGGGCGACAGATAGGTAGAGTGAGGGCGACAGATAGATAGAGTGAGGGCGATAGATAGAGTGAGGGAGATGGATATATAGAGTGAGGGCGATAGATAGATAGATAGAGTGAGGGCGATAGATAGATAGAGTGAGGGCAATAGATAGATAGAGTGAGGGCAAATTTTAGGTAGAGTGAGGGCGATAGATAGATAGATAGAGTGAGGGTAATAGATAGATAGAATGAGGGAGATAGATAGAGTGAGGGCGATAGATAGATAGATAGATAGATAGATAGATAGATAGATAGATAGATAGATAGATAGATAGATAGATAGATAGATAGATAGATAGATAGATAGATAGATAGATAGATAGATAGATTGCGATAGATAAAGTGAGGGTGATAGATAGATAGATAGAGTGAGTCCGATAAGTAGATAGATAGATAGATAGATAGATAGATAGATAGATAGATAGATAGATAGATAGATAGATAGATAGATAGATAGATAGATAGATAGATAGATAGATAGATAGATAGATAGATTGAGGGCGATAGATAAAGTGAGGGTGATAGATAGATAGATAGAGTGAGTCCGATAAGTAGGTAGATAGATAGATAGATAGATAGATAGATAGATAGATAGATAGATAGAAAGATAGATAGATAGATAGATAGATAGATAGATAGATAGATAGATAGATAGATAGATAGATAGATACATAGATAGATAGATAGATACATAGATAGATAGATAGATAGAGTGAGGGCGATTGATAGATAATGTGAGGTGATAGATAGATAATGTGAGGTGATAGATAGATAGAGTGAGGGCGATATATAGATAGAGTGAGGGCGATAGATAGAGTGAAAGCGAAAGATAGAGTGAGGGAGACCGAGTGGATAGAGCGACCCTATGGAAAAAACTGAGGAAATTAGGAATCCCTGAGCAGTTGTTACGAATTATAATTGCACTGCATACAGACACCTAGTGCCAAGTACAAATGGGGAGGGAAAAAGGCCTGACTAACCCGATCCCAACCCCCAACGGTCTCAAGCAAGGGTGCCTCCTTGCCCCATTGTTGTTCTCCTTATACCTCAGCGATTTGCCGCAGCATCTACAGCGAGAACTAAACTTCCCACCAAAGGTAGCTGCCCAAAAACGATCTGGATGCCCTGTATAAGTATACTAAGGAAAATGTTCTAATACCTAATTTAACCAAAACAAAAATAATCTCTTTCTCAGGGAAGAAAAAAGCAGTAAATATTGTTGGAGACTCGGTGATGAAAAAATCGAAGAAGTTGAGGAGTATACCTATCTGGGTAGGATCTTCACTAAGTCACTAAAAAACAATCGCCAGTTTCTAAACTTGTCGAGAAAATCAGAGGTGCATGCAGGAGCACTGCTAAGGTTATACGCGACCTCGGGAAATAGACATTTTTCCTCCCTGCTTAAAATCTACAGTGTGAAGATCCCTGCAGTTTTATCGTATGCCTTGGAATACATTCCTATAAAGCAGTGGACATTCCTGGACCTAAAAGAAGGAAAAATATTGAGAAAAATGCTAAAAGTAGCGCAGTCTATCCCAGTACAAGCGCTCCGCCTTGAACTATCGCTTACAACCTCTTACTCTCGAGGTATCGCAAACATCATTAGGTGGGCATACAACCTGCTCCATGCAAAGGAAGATACACTTCGCTCCCTGCTTAAAACAGAGACCTTTGATAGTGATTCTACGAAGCATGTATTTTATAAAAACATGTCTTTCGCGTTCAAACTGGCGAATATTAGTACCGATCTGTTGCTGACTTGGACACCGCCTCAACTGAAACTCTTTTTAAAATGCTATACCCCAAGATTAAGCTTTGACCTTGGCTCATCGCATTGTGCCAAATTAAGTATATATAAAAACTTTGCTGAATCAGTGGTATTTAAGAAACCCAGAACTATATAGATTTTAATCTCACTCATGGAGCTAGGAGATTAATCATCCTGCTCCGGTTGGGCATTCTACCCACCCAAACTTTAACATCAAAATGGCATCTAAACGAGTCATCAATATGTAGCCTATGTAACGGCGGGGAGCAGGACTTAGAGCATCTACTGTTCATATGCCCCAACTTAAAAGTAGTAGCGGCGAGAGCAAAACATCTGTATCCTATATATCTCAGATGCCGCATCACCACCGTCAAGGAATTGATTATCGCTTGCAAAACTCCCCCTAATGAACTAGTTTGTTATAAACTTTATACATTTTAAAAACCTCTTTTATCTATGTATTAACATGAGAACTTTTAAAAGCTGTAATAATCGAATTTTATATATTATTTGTGGTCCTCAGTGGAGTACCAAACCAAATAAAAACTTGTTTACTGGTTTACTGGGTTGTATGTGTGTGGGGTTGTATTGTGGGGGTTGTGTGTGGTTGTGTGTGTTGTTGGGGTTGTTTTTGTGTGGGAGGTTGTGTGTGTGGTGGGTTGTGTATGTGTGTGGGGTTGTGTGTGTGTGGGGTTGTGTGTGTGTGTGTGTAGGGTTGTGTGTGTGTGGGATTGTGTGTGGGGGGTTGTGTGTGGGGGAGTTGTGTGTGTGGGGTTGTATTTGTGGAGGGTTGTGTGTGGGGGGGTGTTTGTGTATGGGGTTGTGTTTGTGTGGGGGTTGTGTGTCTGTGTTGGGGGTTGTGTGTGTGGGGGGTTGTGTATGGTTGGGGTTGTATATGTGTGGGGTTGTATGTTTGGGGGGTTTGTGTGTGTGTGGGGTTGTGTATGTGTGGGGTTGTGTGTGTGGGGTAGTGTGTGTGTTGGGGTTTGTGAATGTGGTGAGTTGTGTGTGTGTGGGGTTTTGTATGTGTGTGGGATTGTGTGTGGGGGGTTGTGTGTGTGTGGGGTTGTATGTGTGTGGGGTTGTGTTGTGGGGGGTTGTGTGTGTACATGGGGTTGTGTGTGTGGGGTTGTTTTTGTGGGGGGTTTATGTGTGTGGTGGGCTGTGTATGTGTGTGCAGTTGTGTGTGGGTGGGGTTGTGTATGTGTATGTGTAGTGTTATGTGTATGTGGGATCGTGTGTGGGGGGTTGTGTGTGTGGGGGTGGTTGTGTGTGTGGTTGTGTGTGTGGGGTTGTATTTATGGAAGGTTTTGTGTTGGGGTGTTTGTGTACGGGGTTGTGTGTGTGGGGGGTTGTGTGTGGTTGGGCTTGTATATGTGTGGGGTTGCGTGTTTGGGGGGGTTGTATGTGTGTGGGGTTGTGTGTGTGTGGTTTTGTGTGTGTGGGGTTGTGTGTGGGTGGTTGTGTGTGTGGGTTTGTGTGTGGGGTTGTGTGTGTGTGGGGGGTGTGTATGTGGTGGGTTGTGTGTGTGGGGGGGTTGTGTGTGTGGGGTTGTGTATGTGTGTGGGGTTGTGTTTTTTTGTTGTGTGTGGGTGGGGTTGTGTGTGTGTGTGTGGAGTTGTGTGTATGGTTGTGTTGGTTTGGAGTTGTGTGTGTGGTTGTGTCTGTTGTGTTTGGGGTTGTGTGTGTGGTTGTGAGGTTGTGTGTGTGGTTGGATATGGTTGTTGTGTGTGTGTGCTTGTGCTTGTGTGTGTGTAGTTGTGTGTGTGTGTGTGGTTGTGTGTGGGTGTGTGTGGTTGTGTGTGTGTGGGGTTGTGTGTGGGATTGTATGAGTATATGGGGTTGTGTGTGAGGTTGTGTATGGGGGTTGTGTGTGGGGGAGTTGCGTGTGTGGGGTTGTGTGTGGGGGGTTGTGTTTGTGGTGGGTTGTGTGTGTGGGGGGGGTTGTGTGTGTAGGGTTGTGTGTGTGGAAATGTGTGTGTGGGGGGTTGTGTGTGTGGGCAGATTGTGTGTGTGGGGTTGTGTGCATGGGGTTGTATTTGTGGAGGATTGTGTTTGTGTATGGGGCTGTATGTGTGTGAGAGTTGTGTGTGCGTTGGGGCTTGTGTGTGGGGGGTTGTGTGTGTTTGGGGTTGTATATGTGTGGAGTTGTGTGTTTGGGGAATTGGTGTGTGTGTGGGGTTGTGTGTGTGGGTAGTTGTGTGTGGGGTTGAGTGTGTGGGGTTGTGTGTGTGTGGCGGGGTTGTGTGTGTGGTGGGTTGTGTGTGTGTGGGGGTTGTGTGTGAGGTTTGTGTGTGGGTGGGGTTGTGTGTGTGTGGAGTTGTGTGTGTATGGTTGTGAGGGCGATAGATAGAGTGAGTCCGATAAGTAGATAGATAGATAGATAGATAGATAGATAGATAGATAGATAGATAGATAGATAGATAGATAGATAGATAGATAGATAGATAGATAGATAGATAGATAGATAGATAGATAGATAGATAGATAGAGTTTGGGGTTGTGTGTGTGGGGGTTACTTGTGTGTTGAGGGTTGTGTGTGTGTGGGGTTGTGTTGTGGGGGTTGTGTGTAGTTGTGTGTGTACATGGGGTTGTGTGTGTGGGGTTGTTTTTGTGTGGGGTTTGTGTGTGTGGTGGGTTGTGTATGTGTATGTGTGGGGTTGTGTGTGTGTGTGTGTGTGTAAGGTTGTGTGTGTGTGTGGTATTGTGTGTGTGGGGGGGTTGTGTGTGGGGGTTATATTTGTGCAGGGTTGTGTGGGAGGGTGTTTGTGTACGGGGTTGTGTTTGTGTAGGGGTTGTGTGTGTGTTGGGGCTTGTGTGTGTGGGGGGATGTGTATGGTTGGGGTTGTATATGTGTAAGGGTTGTATGTCTGGGGGGTTTGTGTGTGTGTGGGGTTGTGTGTGTGGGGTTGTGTGTATGTTGGGTGTTGTGTATGTGGTGGGTTGTGTGTGTGGGGGGTTGTGTGTGTGGGGTTGTGTATGTGTGTGGGGTTGTGTGTGTGGGGTTGTATGTGTGTGGGGTTGTGTTGTGGGGCATTGTGTGTGTGGGGTTGTGTGTGTACATGGGGTTGTGTGTGTGGGGTTGTTCTTTGTGGGGGGTTTGTGTGTGTGGCGGTTTGTGTATGTGTAGGGTTTTGTGTGGGGTTGTGTGTGTGTTAGGTTGCCTGTGGGGGGGGATTGTGTGTGTAGGGTTCTGTGTGTGGTGTTGTATTTGTGGAGGGTTGTGTGGGGGGGTTGTTTGTGTATGGGGTTGTGTGTGGGGGGGTTGTGAGTGTGTAGGGGCTTGTGTGTGAGGGTTTGTGTGTGGTTGGGGTTGTATGTGTGTGGGGTTGTGTGTTTAGGGGGGTTTGTGTGTTTGGGGGTCTTGTGTGTGTGTAGGGTTGTGTGTGTGTGGGGTTGTGTGTGTGTGTGTGGAGTTGTGTGTGTGGGGTTGTGTGTGTGGGGGGTTGTGTATGTGGTGGGTTGTGTATGTGGGTTGTGTGTGTGTGGGGCTGTGTATGTTTGTGGGGTTGTGTGGGGGGTTGTGTGTGGGGGTTGTGTGTGTGTGGGGTTGTGTGTGCAGGGTTGTGTGTGGGGTTGTATGTGTGCGGTTGTGTGCATGGGGGTTTTTGTGTGGAGGTTGTGTGTGTGGGGGGGTTGTGTGTGTGTGTGGAGTTGAGTGTGTAGGGTTGTGTGTGTGGGGGGTTGTGTGTGGGGTTGTGTGTCTGGTGTTGTGTCTGTTTTGTTTGGGTTTATGTGTGTAGTTGTGGGATGTGAGTGTGGTTGAATGTGTTTGTGTGTGCTTGTGTGTGTGCTTGTGGTTGTGTGTGTGGTTGTATGGGTGGTTGTGTGTGTGTGGTTGTGTATGTGTGGTTGTGAGTGTGTGGGTTGTGTGTGTGGGGGTTGTGTGTGTGTGGGGGGTTGTGTGTGTGGGGGTTGTGCGTGTTGGGGGTTGTGTTTGTTTGAGGCTGTATGTGTGTGGGATTGTGCTATGGGGAGGTTGTGTGTGTGTGGGGTTGTGTGTGTACATGGGGTTGTGTGTGTACATGGGGTTGTGTGTGTGGGGTTGTGTCAGTGGGGTTGTGTCTGTGTGGGGTTGTGTTTGGGGTGGTGTGTGTGGTTGTGTCTGTTGTGCTTGGGGTTGTGTGTGTGGTTGTGGGGTTGTGTGTGGTTGAATTTGGTTGTGTGTCATTGTGTGCTTGTGTGTGTGCTTTTGGTAGTGTGTGTGTGCTCATGTGTGTGTGGTTGTGTGTGTGTGGTTGTTTGTGGTTGTGTGTGTGGGGGGTTGTGTGGGTGGGGTCATATGTGTGTGGGGTTGTTTGTGTGGGGGGTTGTGTGTGGGGGTTGTGTGTGGGGGGGGTTGTGTATGGGGTTGTGTGTGGGTGGTTGTGTGTGTGTGGAGTTGTATGTGTGTAGGGTTGTGTTGTGGGGGTTGTGTGTGTGGGGTTGTGTTTGTGTTGGAGGGTTGTGTATGTGGTGGGTTGTTTGTGTGGGGGGTTGTGTGTGTGGAGGGTTGTGTGTGTGTGTGGGGCTGTGTATGTGTGTGGGCTTGTGTGTGGGGTTCTGTGAGGGGTGTTGTGTGTGTGTGGGGCTGTGTGTGTGTGGGTTTGTGTGTGTGGGGGTTTGTGTGTGTGGGGTTGTGTGTGTGGGGGGGGTTGTGTGTGTGTTGGGGCTTGTGTGTGTTGGGTTTTGTGTGTGGTTCGGGTTGTATGTTTGTGGGTTGTGTGTGTGGGGAGTTGTGTGTGTGTGTTTGGGCTTGTGTATGTGGTGGGTCGTGTGTGTGGGGGGGTTGTGTGTGTGTGTAGGGTTGTGTATGTGTGTGGGGGGTTGTGTGAGTGGGGTTGTGTGTGTGGGGTTGTGTGTGGGGTTGTGTGTGCATGGGGTTGTGTGCGTGGGGGGTTGTGTGTGTTTGGGTGTGTGTGGGGGGTTGTGTGTGTGGGATTGTGTGTGTGGGGGCTTGTATGGGTATATGGAGTTGTGTGTGTGGGGGGTTGTGTGTTGGGTTGTGTTTGTGTGTGGGGGTGTGTGTAGCTATGAGAGTACATTAAACTTTGTTTAACCAGCAACAATACTGAGCTGTGAACTGTCACAAAAAGGCATTAGATTACCCTCCCACCTTCGAGAGGATTAGGTTAAGACCCATGACTTGCAACTAGTCAAGAATGTGGGCCTGTGCTCCCAGAGCAACAAGTCAGTGGCACCTCGCCCAAAATAACACAGGTTAATCCAATAATGTGCAAGCAGCATGGAACCTCTGTGCCCAGATGCAATGTGCCTCTCGGACCGATAGTACAAGGATGATGCCACCACTGTGAAAACTGAATATAGCTAAAAGTGTGTAACTGGGGAATGTTGTGTAACCAGCCACATCCATCCTCCCTAAAGTAACTAGAACCATCTATTTAAAACGAGATGATCCCTTGAAGTGAACCAGATGGAAAAAAGAAATAAGTGGCCTTCCAGGGAAACTCCTAGCAGCCAGCATTTAGAACCTGTGGATTTGCAACTATTTCGGTAGACTGATGTTCGTAAAGCTAAGGTCTTATATTCCTATCCCCATTTATTCAATTATGTGAAATATGTTCCAAAATAAGCAATGAACAAATTAGAAAAGCTAATAGCTAATGTGTTTTTTGTTTATGTCGCCATGTGCACAGTCTCTGTAAATTTTTCCTTGCAGAACAGGTACTGATTAATGCTGATACTTATGAGAACTATATTACAAATGTGGCATTTAAAACAAGCGATTTGCCGAATTTCACACATTTTAGTGAAAACGGTCAGCCGGCACTAGGTAGGTCTCCCCTCCAGGAGAGACAGGAGAGGGGAGGGGAGCAAGTCATCTTGAAATGTCATCGGAAGGGCTCACAACGTATCTTCATTAACCACAACATCATGTGGAAGAGTCATTGTGGCAGGAAAGGGAAGCAACAGGTCGTACTGAGCTCCCCCAAGGGATGGAGGAGAGGAAAGGGAAAGCCAAATGCAGAGAGGTCAGGGGGAGAATTGGGTAGAAGGTGAGGGGGCAGAGGAGCCAGGAGAGTGATTATGATGGGGGAGAAGAGAAAACAGAGGCGGAAACAAAAGACAACTCGGGGAAGGTGGTGGAACCATTGAAGGGGGAGGAAAACATGAGAACAAAAGAGACTAAAAGAAAGCAAGAAAACAAGGAGCAAAAAAGGGAAAGACAGAAAAAGAAAAGAAGAGCCTAGAAGCACTTCTATTTTTGCAACACGCTACCGAAAAAATTGTACCAAGCATTCCAGTGGAACGGGGGGAGGGGAGGAGTATAAAGGGGTTAATATGCAAAGTGGGGAAGAGAAGCTGAGAAGACATGTTCAGACAAGTGTGTGAGCAAGAGAAGAAAAAAGCAGACTAAGAAAATGAAAAGGGAAAACGTGAGAGAAAGGAGAGTAAGAGGCAACTTAAAAGGGGAGAGAAAAGTGAAAGGAGACTAAAAGAAGAGCGAGAAAAGGACAAGGCAAGATGAATGAGTAAGAAAAGAGGAAAGGAGAGAAGAGCGCTAGAAAAACGAAGAGGTAGAGATTTAGGGAAAGAGCAAACAGTGAAAATTAGCACCAACAGGAACAAGCAGGAAGTGGGATAAGGGAGGGGGCGACAAATCGTGAGCACTTTCGCAGCCGCTTTAATGATCTCAGTCACCGCACGGCTGACTGAGAACATCAAAGCAGCTACAAAAGTTCTCCCAAAGCGCACATGCACTGTGCCCGATCCACCTGCAGACTATAGGAGCATTTTTGAAAGCCCTTACTTAACACTCGCAGAGCAACGCATGCACGTTGGCTCAGCGAGACCTAAAAACACCGCTCACACTCCTGCAATTGCCACACAACATAAAATTTAAGATTTGGGCGATAAGTCCAACAAGCTGATTCCGTGGCTAGAAAGAAGGGATGGGACCAGAAATTGGGTTTCTGAAATTAGAAATGAAGAGGGCATGCAGAGTGGACCAAGTACAGAGTTAGCAGAAATATTTGCTAGATACTATGAAAATATCTATCAGTCAAAGACCGAACGGGGGTGGAAGACTGCGATGTACCACTAAAAGACATGACACTGCCGACTGTGGGGGCTGATGATAGAGCATTGCTAGACTCAATCATAAATGTAGAGGGAGTGGAAGGCGCTATACGGGACTTGCAATCCGGGAAGGCGGCGGGCCCGAATGGGCTCCCCATGGAATTGTTCAAGTGTGTTGCGGGGAAGCTTGCCCCGCACATGCTTAGTATGTTTCTAGGGGCCAGAAAAGAGGGTCAATTCCCAGAAGATGATAGAGGTCATCCATAAAAAAGGAAAACATCATGAACTCTGTAGCTCCTACAGACCTATCTCTTTACTAAACTTTGAAGCCAAAGTATTAGCTAATATTATTGCTAAGTGGTTGAGTCCAATTATACAGTCCTTAATTCACCGGGACCAGATTTGGTTTAAGCCGCACAGTAGCACTAGGCTCAATTTGCTGTAGTGTAGTTCCTATTTTCCCTATAGGCCCTGCGCATTGGAATAACATAAACAGCAGTGTAGACGTAGGACTGCGGTCTTCTAGGTCTCTACTGACTATGTTAGACTTAATTTAGGTTTGCGCCAGCTAGCTCAGAGGTCACTGGAAACTTTCTTGACTGAATAGGAAGTGATCAGCTTCCCTGGCTCAGACAAGAAGGGATTCAGCTTCCGACAACCGCATAAACATGACAACTTTGCTCCTCAGAATAAGAGTCAATCTCTAGAGTCGTGTGAAACAATAGACAGCTATTTCACTCAGTCAGTTGTGCAGATTTACTTTCACCAGAATAGAGAGACGGGCGTTTTCAATAAAAGATATTATTTATTGAGCAGTCTTCCTTCTCATGCAAGAGAAATGAATTGCCACAATTGCAAGACTTGTTATTATGAAAAGTGCGTAGAGTAAAAGGAGTATTACGAAATACTACTGTAAAAGCATTGACATGGTTTCTTAGCCATAAGATGGTTAAAATGAATAAAATATATACATTCATATATACATTGGCTAACGACCTCAAATGGTGCTTCTAACTACGCCTACCCCGGTGTGCCTGACCTAAGCCTAATACATGGGAGGGAGTAAGTAAGTAGCAGTTTAAGTTAAGTTGGTTATTGCCAAGAGTTTGTTTCAAGAATTCTCTCTAAGGGTTTAGTCAGCACCGTACCTTTGGAATAGAATGCAGGAGGTCTGGTATCTCCCTCTTAGGACCCGATATCCCAGTCACACGCCAGAGCTGGATTTTCTCGGCAGGAGAAAAGACAGCGTCTTTCTCAGCGCATCAAGGAGGAGGGGCAGCGTCTGTGGACTTCTCGCATCTGCTGGACTCTCTGCAAGGGGACAGCTGTTCTGCTCCAGTATTCACCACCACCGTGTGCTTGCTTAAGGCAACATTGGTATATTTATACCTGAAAGGTGCCGAGTTTGACGTAAGTTTTTGGATATTAGACATCAATAAAGATGTCATTAAGAACTGGTCGTTCTTACAGTGCTCGCAGGAGTTCTATTACTAATCAAAACAAAGCAAGCAGGGCTTTCCCAGGTTGCTGGGGGTTTGGTATGTCGAAAGAACTCGGTGTGCTATATACGAATCTAAGGAATTGGCTTCTGCTGTGTCATGGACTGTCATGGACTGCAGAGGCGAGTTACTGTAATATGGCTCTGATTATTATGCCGTTAATAGGGATATGAATTGATTATAGCCGTATAGGGGCATGAGGTCACAATATTGATCGGGGTCCTAGATAAAACACATCACCCACTCCACAAATTTATGTCCATCAAATTACTAAAAACTAAAGCAATAAGAAGCACGTGTATTCCTACCTACCCCAAAACACATTTTGTATTTGAAATGGTGTACATGAAATACATGAAAATGAATAGGTACTGTACGTCATCAAGCATAGTACTCATTCAAAAAATATTGCATATGCATTCAGTTGAACGATTTTGCGAAGAATTACACATGAAAAGTCTCTAAATACAGAAAAGAAGGTCGAGACTATTTCATCACATAGTAAATACAATTGCTGTAAAATGTGCTGGAGGCTGAGGTAATATTTTGTCTCTAGATCTACTAAAAATAGAAGCTCTATTCTTTATGAATAGTTCTACTTAAAGCAAAGTACGTGTGCCAGAAAAAATGTAAATATTTTGGAAATTTTGGAAAAAATAATTTCATGGTGAGCGGGGAAAAAATAGTTCAAAACGCTTTTCAGTAGCTTTTGTTTAACAAAGCTGAAGGCCGAATTCAGAGTTCATGGGAACGCTGTGTGCCGGATTGTTTTCTAAAAGTTATTGTTTCTGTTCAGGGGAGAACATCATTTCAGACAGGCTCGCAAATAATTGGTCTACATATTCAGGTGACAGTCGACCAAGTTCGATAATGCTGTAACTTGGCAGTTGTGAGAATGATCGCTATCATCAATTTGAGGATAAGCAATGCTCACAAAAGATCGTACCTGGGTGATGTTGCTTTCATTTCTAGCTTCACTGCCATCACCTAGTCGTAGCACAGGATTCTCAACAAATGCCGTCATCAGGATTGGTAACCGCTGGGGACAACACGATGCGTGAGCCGTTACTGGACTTAGCAAAGTATCGACGTCCATTGGTATTGCTGATGGTAGTGCAAGACAGGTGTCTAACACGCATTCCTCTCCGCATAGCATACATCGAAGCACAGGTAAGATGCAGGTCTGCCATATAGGTCTGAATGAAAGAAACTAGGTCATATTCAGATCTCGTAGCCGGGCTATCCCAAGGACTTTAGTTATGCGGTCCCGGTAGCTTATTGCTAGGATCGTTTCTTCCATCCATGCCGGAGTCATGTCTGCGTTTTGGTTTGCCATATCGGAGCAGGAGGGTCAAAAATAAAATACCTGCTACGAGTCCCAAAAGTAGTGGTAGGCCGCCAAAGATCGAATGTACAAAATTTGGAAAGATACCCAGGACCTCTTCAAATGGTGTTAACCGTCCCGAAAAAAATGTCTTCAATACACTCGAGATACCACTGGCATTCGACATATTTAGGATTTGGCTGAGCATTTCTGTGAAATGCACCGGGCAATTTGTTGATAAAAGTGTATGTATCTCTGCCGCCGTCCTTGCAATTTGGAGATCATACGTCTCTTTTGATGACGAGATGGGCACTGTTGTCTGCAAAAGCACAGACTTCATTCTGCTTAAAGTATCAATTCGTATAGAAGAGATATTCAAATTAGGCCAAATCGTAGCCACTGAGTCTCCAGGGCCATTCGGATACAATGCTTGCATACAGCAAGTGACCATGGAACTCACGCTTAAGAGATATGCTTTCCCTGGCACCAAGCGACAACAGCTGTGATCCGTTATTAGAACGTAACTTCCGTTAGAAAGTTGCCTAAGGAATGGCTCTATTTGTGCTGCAGGTGTGCCATGCCGATGGCATGAAAGATTGTTTGAAGTACCCTCACAGGCCCCATGTAAATTAATACCTTGGCACAAAAGTATACCGCTTAGTGAATGTTTACACTCATTACCACTAAGAAATACATTTTTGTTGTTGTCACTAGAACATGTGTGTGTATAAGGTAATTTCCATGATGACTTAATGTATCCTTTACCCAACTTTTCATACTGGCCTGCCGGTATATACTCAAGCAATTTTTAAATTGGAAAGTTGTTATCGGAATTGTGATAATCCCGTGTATTATCCATTCAATGACAGGTCTTTCTGACATTGTCAATGGCAATCTCTCAAGTTTTTCGATGCTCAGGATTGTATAGTCTGCTCCTTTCTGTGCCAAACTGATTTGTTTATCAGTAATGTTAAAGATGGAAAACAATGACGTTGTGTTGATTAAACGCCATGGCACATAGCCCGAACGAAGATTTTGCAATGTCCAGCCTAGCTGTACAATAGAACGCAATTGGGACTGGCCATGTTGTAACATTAGCAAGTCCTGGTCTATTATATCGAATGCAGATGATACAATACTGTCCAGTGAATATATTCTGGAGGACAGAGTCATTAACCCATTGTCCACAACAGAAAGTGATTTTTCCAAATTAAAACAATCAATTTCTCTCTTTTCTCGGCTGTTTCAATTTGAGTTTCTTTTTATGCCTTGTTGTATGCAGCATATATGCTGGCCGCTATGAAACGTTTTTGATGCTGTTTGCGTGATCCCATAATGAAATCGCGCAAGTCAGCACCATCTTTAGGTAAAGACAAGTGTTGCTTAATTTGTGCCAGTGTGGATGTTTGTAGCCATTCAAGGCATAGTTTCCCTACACTGTACGCTGTTACTATCCCTGGATGTTGTATCTGGGAGTATCTAGGGTCTGGTCTGGTCATTTTTAACCCCTGTAATTTGTTCGGGAATCTATCTTGACAGTTATTCGTGTCTGTAGGCCAGATTAACCACTTTTTCCAATCAGGATGTGTTCTGTTTTCATTTAAAATTTGGGATGCGTCTATTTCAATATCTGTGGTTGCATTATCAGGTATTGGCTTTGGAATAGATGGTTTGTTAAGGTCTTTAATCTTGGCTAGTCCAAGACAGGTTGTTTGTTAAATTGTGTCATTCAAGAACATTATTTGTTCTGGGATCATGCAGGCTCAAAATAATGCTTCTAGGCCTTGTACCTGCCAATCTTTTGTACCCCAGATGGTTTTTGTTTTAATGTTATTTTTCCAGAAATCAAATCCAAATGTAATCATTTTTTCCTAAAATGCTTCTGAATATATCAATTTAGTATTTGTCAGCATGGTTTTCGTCCCTGTTTTATCCAACAGTTTATAATAAAATGTTTCTGCATCACTTGTGTTAAACCCTGAGAAGAATTGGAATTCCTCATAGAATGTTTTTGAACTGCTTTTAGGTGGAGTAGCACAATGTTCCCATTGGTTATATTTAAAAATATTTCTAGGTTGAGCAGATTTATGTAAATAGTGGTCTGCGTAATGTGTAAAACAGTACATCTGTTCATAATTAGATGAACCTTGCAAATAATCATGTTCTGTAAATTTTGCTGACAACACTAAATCCGACATCATATCATTTATACTTTTAAAGTCCCAATCATCAGAGAATGTACTTGGTTTTAAAAAGTCACTTAATGAAACCTTAAATTGGTGAGGATATTTCAAGAGCTCGACCGGGCCATATATTTCATAGTCTGTCTTGTCCCAAACTACCCCGCCGGGTATTGGGACGGCTGTGACATTTACTGATGATTGTTCTCTTTTCTCGATGTGAGATGATTTGTGAGGCTTCAGAACTAAGTTGATGTTCTGACTTGCTGTGTCTATTGAACTGCATTTTCCCTCAATGAATTTTTCCAAACAAAGTACCATGATGAGCCAAAGCAGGAGGAAAAATACACCTAGCCCTATCCAAAATTCTAACCATTGAGAAATAAGATAGGTTTCTTTGAGTTGATGAAAGAGTTCTGTTGCTTTTTCTTTAAAAGTCTTTCCCCTAGATGCATCATTGTAACATTTTTCGATTTCTTAATTGCGAAAATTAAGGAATCGCAATTAAGAAATCGCAAAATAGTATGCATCAAAAAATCGCAAAATATTTAGCGATTCGGTAATTTTCCTTAATTGCGATTCACAATTTGCGAATCGCAATTAAGGAAAACCCTTCCCAATAATTCCTATGGGCCAAAAGGTCCATTCACATTTTGCGAATTTCAATTTGCAATTCGCAAAATGTGAATGCAATTTTAAGGGTGCAAGGGGGGTTCAAAGAACCCCTCCCTGCACCCCTGAAATTGAACTGTAAGTGCAATTTACACACACACATGACCCAAGAACATGTGTGTGTGCAAATTAAAACTTCCAAATATGCAACTAGTGCATGTTAGAAAGTGTTCTATAAATTAGCATGAAGTTCAACTTCATGCTAATTTACCCCTTCCAAATTGCAAATTCGTAATTCTAAAGTAATCATGCATTGCATTTAAGAAATCGCAAAATTGCGATTTCTTAAAAGCAATCGCAATTTAGAAAATCTCAACAAAATTGCGATTTCTAAAATTGCGAAAAAACTAAAATGCTTGATGCATCCCAAAAACGGGATTTGCACCGTTTGCGAATGCAAAAACCCTTGATGCATCTAGGCATTTGTTTCTGGCGTCACTTCAGGGTCGCTTTGATCTTCAGAAAAGTTGTCGAAATTGATGAAGTAGCCAGATACAGTTCTGTCGATTGTTGGAATTGTTTTTCCCATTTGGCTTTCATTAGCACATTCTGATGCCACATCATTGTAGACTGGTATTTCATGATGAACTGTTTCAATTTGTGTTTCAAGAGGCACAAGTTCCATGGCATTTCTGCATAATCCTTTTTTATTCACTGCAGGTTTATCAAATGTGATTAGTCTTTCAGTTTGAACCTCTTGGATACTTGCAAATTTGGGTATTCTGTTACTTCTTGGGAGTCCACTGGGCCTACTATTATTATAGGTCACATGATTATGGTTTTACCATGTCGATGGATACAACTCTGTTCTCCTTTTTACCAGCAAGGGGCGGTAGTACTACTGATCTTGTTCCGTTGATTGCTAAGACAGGTACTGCTTTTCTGTAAGAAGGCCCAAATTCCTTCTTCACCGCTATTTTCTCTCTGACCAGATCCCCAATCTTTGGAATCCAGACAGGTCTTGCCGGGACAGGTGGTGTGTCTTCAGTGGTGGTTGGCTGTTGTTTTAACTTTATGTTGCTCAGGGCTTTTCTTGTTTCATTTAAGTCCTGTAAAACAGCCAAACGATCTTTGATGTCAAAGTCTTTTTTCTTATCTTCTACCACTAAAGCAAGACTATCTAAGTCCTGAACATACATTCTAGTTCCGAACAATAGTTCGTACGGGCTGAAACCTTTTAGAGAATTTCTTGGCAAGTTGTTAAGACTACGTTGGACACTTATTAAATGCTTGACCCACCAATCACCCGAACCTAATACCTTTGCCGTTATAGATTGCTTTATGTCTCGGTTTTTTCTTTCCACTACCCCGTTTCCCTCAGGATGGAAGGGACAAGAGAATCGCAATCCAATGCCCATGCTGGTCATGGCCTCCTTATAAGCTCGAGAGCTAAAAGCAGGACCCTGATCAGAATGAAGCATGGCAATTGCGTATGTGCCGATAAAGACTCGCAAATCTTTTATAACAGTTCTGGCGTCAGCCGAGCGCTAGTGCCACATTTTTTAAGTGAATGTAGTCTTAAACAATTAATAGGACGCTGGATTGCACGTGTAACTAGCTCTATGCTACCTTCAGAAATGTCCATGGCATTACTCCGCTTGACCCGTTACTGCGGTCTCTGTCGCAGTCTGGACAGTTCTTTACAAATTTATAATGGTGCAGGCTCATCCCCGGCCACCAGTATGCTGATTGTAATTCAGTCAGAGATTCCTTCATCTGTTTGTGCCTTGGACCTTCACCCATGTGTTCGTCTGCTATTAATAAGATTCTCCGATTCGTTTTTTCTGAACGCTTTCTTGTGGCTACGGAAGCCGGTTTAGTTGCTTCCGTTGTGGCTGAATTAGCCAATGAATTCCCTGCAACGTGAACGCCATCACGTTGATGACTCAGAGTGTGTATCACGTGAGTCTTCTGTAGTTCTTTCTGAAAAAGAACTACCTGTTTCCAGAGCATTTTATGCTTGATTGTGGCACCTGTGTCATCTTTGTAATCATTTTGAACCCAGTTCTGCAAATCATTATTGTAAGAATTGACGCAAAAATGCGAACCGCACACGATTAGTGTCGGGAATTCACGTTCGGCATTTTCAAGCGCCGTCTTTAAAGATTTGATTTCAGCTCGCTGAGCCGAACATTTTCTCAGTGATTCAGTTTTTGTTATTTTCGGTCTGAATTTACCGCAGAGCCAGCAACCTTTAACAATCGCGCAGGCTGCATCGTAGGATCTATCTTCTACATTGTAATGCTGTACAAATCTGTCTGTATAGATTATACAGGAGTACTGTTCTAGAGGGAGAATTTTGATTGGCAGAGGATATTCTTTTTCATATTTTAAATCATTCCGTTTTTTCATGTGCGGGGCGAAATAGTATTTCACGTCTTCTGCAGCAAGAGAGTTTTCCACTGTATCCATTTTGGATCTAGTGACACTGTAGGCAGGTTTACTGGGCTGAATAGTGCCTCGAAGGCTGATTCTGCTGTGAGAACAGTGATTCTTTTGCCTTGTGCTATTTTCTGTGAGACTGAATGTTTTTTCTGCTTGTGTGTACAAATGTGATTTGTAAGCTATTGGTACCGTTTCTCCCTCATTAGAGGTCAGGTACGTGAATCCGCATCTTCCTGGGATGACCCGGATTACAAGGTTGCGTGTATTGTCACGTGTTTATAATTTTGTTTTAGCTAACATGTCTGTTTGCAGTGATCTCAAAATTTCTGTGTGTTTTTGAGTCCAGTTGATTGGTTTAAAATCAGGTTTTATTAATTCGTAGAGAGGTTTAATCCTTTCTGCATAGTTTAAAATGTAAGTTCTTCTGAAATTCAGGAAGCCTAGAATCGATTGTAAGTTCTTCAGCGTTTTTGGTGCTTGGAGTATAGCGCACTTTTCTAAGAAGTTGTCCGCTAGGCTTTTTCCTTCACTTGATAATTTGTATCTAAGAATAAGACTGTTAGATGGGTAATTCTTGACTTTTTAAAGTTGAATTTGTAACCCTCTTCTGTGAACCCAAGTATTATGGTGTTCACTCTTTTCAAGTGAGTATCCAAGTCGTCGTCTGTGAGATAGATGTCATCGACATAAGATAATGCCTCATCATCATATATTTGTAGTAACTCTGTTACTCTGGCTGAAAATAGTCATGGGCTGTTCTTGAATCCCTTTGGGAGCGTACAGAAATTTTTCTGTGACTCCATTATTGAGAAAGCGGTCAAGTACCTGCTTTCTGGTGCAATATTTTGGCAAAAGAACCCATTAGATATGTCTAATGTTGTTTTGTACTTTTTGCGAACTATGTTATTCATTAGTGCAGCACAATGCGAATTTTGTACTGCAAATGTTTTGCAACATGAGTTAAGGTGTCTGTAGTCCAAGACTAGACGGTACGATTCGTCCGGTTTGGAGACAGGAAATAAAGGATTGTTCATTTGAGAGGTGCTTGTTTCAATTACCCCTTGGTATTCAAGTTGATCTAAAATTTCCCTGACTTGTTTATTTGCTTCTTGCTTAATTGGGTACTGCCTTTGTGCAGTTGGTTGACTTTTTAACTGGATTTTGTGAGGAGAAGAGTCCTCATCCCATCTTACACAATTCTTATATAATGCTGGTGCCTGGGCTACTGCCCATTTCCTTGCATATATATATTTAGTGTGAATTGGAATGTGATTTGAGAAGGCAGGAATAATCATTTCTTC
Organism: Lissotriton vulgaris; assembly: GCF_964263255.1. Classification (NCBI taxonomy): domain Eukaryota; kingdom Metazoa; phylum Chordata; class Amphibia; order Caudata; family Salamandridae; genus Lissotriton; species Lissotriton vulgaris. Next base: position 1,136,781,226 of record NC_141694.1, on the reverse strand, counting down.
GCCATGAGGGCACTCCCTGACAAACTCTGGGGGCCAATCTTTCTCTGCTAACAGGATGTCATAGCCTTTTGAGAGGTTATCCCAAAATAGACCCCTTATTTTTCTAGTCTTATCTCCGTCTCTACGCAGTGTTATTTCGTATATCTTATGAGGTTCGCTAACTCTGGTGTCTGCAGTTTCTACCTGAATGTATTCATTTCTGTCCACTGTCTCCAGATGACTCATCAGGATCTTGCGAGCTATGCTGATTTCTGCTGCACTGTCTAGCATTGTCTGTGCCCACTCTCCGTTTTTCAGCTGTGTCCTCAGTATTCTATAATTCTGGCAAGCTCAATTGGTTGATCTGTTATATCTGTTTCTTTCAATTTCTGGCGGATCGCCACAGATACTGCTTCTCCTTTTATGTTGGCTAGTAATATAGCCGAGACCTGCTTGAAGTCTTTCAGTAATTTCATCTCAAGAGTTAAAGCAGGTTCTGGACCGTATTCATTCTGAATTTGTTTTAGCACATCCGGTATTACCGCCACGGACGGAACATCATGTGTTTTTGTGTAAATGGAAGCAAAGACTGTACCCCAAGTGTCACAGTCCTCCACATGTGGTGCGACCCCCATTGGAAGGCAGATAGTCAGAATTCTGTGTTTCTCAATAGGGGTAGTATTCGGGAATCATGCCTCTATTTGAGTAATTTTCTGTGCTAACCAGAAGGGGATTTGTTCCCGTTTTGCAGGAGTTTTTCCTAGACATGATTGTATGTTCTATGGTGTAATTTTTTTTGTAATTGTTTTTGTGTTCCCCTGATGAGGGGTCAGCTGTGGGATATTAACAGTTGTTTGGACTGTCGCAGTCCGCATTACATATTGGACTAACTGTGTATTTTAATTAGTAATTTTAGCTGTGCTAAAAGTTCTTCTTTTGACATTTTATCAATGTCTGGATGTGTTGTGTAGCTGGCTGGAACCGGCCACCTTGCTCCTGGTCTACCTAGTGGACCGAGCCTGGTAATGTGATCATTATGTTTTAGGGCGCCTTTAAACCAGAGCAGGTGCTCTTGGTATTTTAATGGGATTTCAATCTCCTCGAAAGGAGCGTATTCATCCGGTGGTTCCTCTATTTTATAATAGTGGAACTCGTGTGTTGTAGCGTCTGCCGCTGGAAAGTTTATCCAAGAATAGAATACCTCTGTCTGCCGATATCCGTGTGCCTCTATCACGAAAATGACTGTACCACCTCATGATGTCAGTCCGTTTTCTATAAGTTTTGAAGTTATAGATTTTCTTATGTTTGCCGGGATGATAATCGCACCCGGTTCATTAATCCCTGTAACATAGGGACCCTGTTGATTTGCGTCTGCTGCGACTTCATTGGTTCAGTTGTTATTGCCATTTGCAGACATTGTATTAATGATGGTTTGCAGAGCAGGTTTCCAAGGAAACAAAGATTAGGTGCACAATATTTTGGAACACTGTATCCTTCAACGTTGACTAAACCAGAAACTCTACATAGGAATTTCTTTCTACTAAGCTCCGGCGGATTTTAACCTTTCACCCACTCCAGACGTCTATTGGAGTATTTACGGGAGAAAGGGTCTGTGTGAAAAAGCACGACTGAGTTACTCTAACGTCTTGCGTTAGTTTTATCGCCTTACCATACGTTGGGCACCATGTAGTGTAGTTCCTATTTTCCATATAGGCCCTGCGCATAGGAATAACATAAACAGCAGTGTAGACGTAGGACTGTGGTCTTCTAGGTCTCTACTGACTACGTTAGACTTAATTTAGGTTTGCGCCAGCTAGCTCATAGGTCACTGGAAACTTTCTTGACTGAATAGGAAGTGATCAGCTTCCCTGGCTCAGACAAGAAGGGATTCAGCTTCCGACAACCGCATAAACATGACAACTTTGCTCCTCAAAATAAGAGTCAATCTCTAGAGTCATGTGAAACAATAGACAGCTATTTCACTCAGTCAGTTGTGCAGATTTACTTTCACCAGAGTGCAGAGAATAGAGAGATGGGCATTTTCAATAAAAGATATTATTTATTGAGCAGTCTTCCTTCCCATGCAAGAGAAATGAATTGCCACAATTGCAAGACTTGTTATTATGAAAAGTGCGTACAGTAAAAGGAGTATTACGAAATATTACTGTAAAAGCATTGATATGGTTTCTTAGCCATAAGATGGTTAAAATGAATAAAATATATACATTCATATATACATTGGCTAACGACCTCAACTGGTGCTTCTAACTACGCCTACCCCGGTGTACCTGACCTAAGCCTAATACATGGGAGGGAGTAAGTAAGTAGCAGTTTAAGTTAAGTTGGTTTTGCCAAGAGTTTGTTTCAAGAATTCTCTCTAAGGGTTTAGTCAGCACCGTACCTCTGGAATAGAATGCAGGAGGTCTGGTATCTCCTTCTTAGGACCCGATATCCCAGTCACCCGCAAGGGTAGGCTGGAAACGCCGGAGCTGGATTTTCTCAGCAGGAGAAAAGACAGCGTCTTTCTCAGTGCGTCAAGGAGGAGGGGCAGCGTCAAGGAGGAGGGGCAGCGTCCGTGGGCTTCTGGCATCTGCTGGGCTCTCTGCAAGGGGACAGCTGTTCTGCTCCCGTATTAACCACCACCGTGTGCTTGCTTAAGGCAACGTTGGTATATTTATACCTGAAAGGTGCCGAGTTTGACGTAAGTTTTTGGACATAAGACGTCAATAAAGATGTCACTAAGAACTGGTAGTTCTCACAGTGCTCGCAGGAGTTCGATTACTAATCAAAACAAAGCAAGCGGGGCTTTCCCAGGTTGCTGGGGGTTTGGTATGTCGAAAGAACTCGGTGTGCTATCTAAGAATCTAAGGAAGTGGCTTCTGCTGTGTCATGGACTGTCATGGACTGCAGAGGCGAGTTACTGAAATATGGCTCTGATTATTATGCCGTTTATAGGGATATGTATTGATTATAGCTGTATAGGGGCATGAGGTCACAATATTGATCGGGGTCCTAGATAAAACACATAATTGCGACGACTTTACGGCATAATTCACATGACCCAAAAGCACTTGATGTGAGGATGGTATTCAATAATATTGAAGGACTAATTTACTTTATTAAATAAGATGGTACATGGCACAAACCTACCAGGTAGTTATGATTGCTAAACACCGCCCAATGGCAGGTGTCAGAGTCAATGGGACCATATACAAAGCTTTTACACTCCACAGGGACACACAACAAGGGTGACCGCTATCACCGATGCTCATTGGACTGGCATTGGAACCATTGGCAGTCTGGGTGCAGGATGACCCAATGGTGAAGGGTATCGACATGGGTGAGGGCTGGGAAGACCCTATTTCTTTATATGCGGATGATATTCTGCTTTATGCCCACAGACCCAGACAGATATTCCATTGACTCATCCACATAATACGATCCTTTGCCACATATTCAGATTACTGTATTACTTGGGCTAAATCCCTGGTGCTCTCCCTAGATGGAAAGCTTCTAACCTTGACAGCAGTTTGCTCTGAGATAGCGAGGAAAGAGATGTTCAAGTACTTGGGTATATGGATTACGAGGACTGAGGGCGAGTTCCTGCGAGTGAGCTTAAATTTGTTTTTATTTAAAAAGGTTTTATAGAGCACGAACAAGATCCTTGCGGATATCAGATTGCTTTACATTGAGCAATGCTAATTCTACAACCAAGTAAATGCAGGTAAATCAATTATACAAAAAATAATCCTTACGTATAACAGAGCGCTTTACATTAAGCAATGCTAAACCTTAAAATATGCAGGTAATTCAGTTATACAAAACATCTCGCGGAGAGCGACAAAATAACAGGAACATATGATTGAAACAAAACAAAGTCAAATAGGGTGACTAGGATGCTTCGATGGACCCATATCATCATAAGGATTTGCTGGTCAGGGAATAGATGATCTCAGGACTTATTTCGACTAGGGTCAGGTAAATTTTGCCATGATAATCACTTTTACTTCCTTTTTAAACGATGCAGTAGAGGGATTCAGTCTGGTTTCTGGGGGAAGAGTATTCCATATCCTGGGTGCCATCCCCGAAAAGGATCGTTTGTAAGTTTTTTTCTTGTTGAACCTTTGAGGTTTCAGAAGTAGATTTTCCGCACTCCTTGAGGATCTTATGCCCCCAGAGATCGACAGCTTCTGTGCGAGTAGCTGGGTGCATTTTGATGTAAGCCCTTATGCGTCATGCACGTTATTTTTAGATGAATTCTGGCATCAAGAGGTAGCCAATACAGGTACTTTATAATTGGTGATATGTGGGAACTCCTTTTCGAGCCTGTGATGAGTCTCGCTGCATCATTTATTGAGGCTCTTAGGGAAGCTATTGTAGCTTTTGGAAGGCCACACAGAGAAACAATTCCATACTCCACCTGAGGGATAACTAGCGCTTGTACTGCCAGCTTGAAGTCATTAGCTGGTAGGAAGGGTTTCAGCTTCCTCAATGTGTTTATCTGGAAGTTATCTCCCTTTGTGGAGTTGCTGATGTGTTTCTGCATTGTGAGGTTGCTGTCCAGAGTAATTCGTAATTCCCAGCGATTTTGCAGAGTCCACCATGGTTGGTTGAACGTTGAGTGCAGTAAGATGATTGATCAAGTATTGCATTATGGTGACTTTGGCAGGTGGTGCTATAAGGAGGAATTTGGTTTTTAGCGCGTTTAATTTGAGATGGTGTTCTGCCAGCCAGGTCTGGGTGTTTCTGAGCTTTGAGTTAAGCAATTTAATGTCTTCTAGGGAGTTGATAAGTTGTGTATCGCCAGCGTACATATGATATTGCACGTAGACAAATGTTTGAAATATGGCATAAGGCCATTAGAATGACAGGCTGGGAGAAAGGACTCAGGGACCAGATACCTCTGTGGATGGGAAACCAACTGAAAGAGCTGACTCATCTAGAGGGCTTGCGGAAATGGAGCCTTCTAGGAATGGACTTACTAGGAGATGTCTGGAAGGGAGGTAGAATGGTCGAGTTTGATAGATTACGAAAGGCGTTTCAGATGGGAGGAGGGGAATATCTCCATTACCGCCAACTAATACATGCACTGCACTGCCATCTGACAGAGAGAACCTTGATACCGGAATATTCACTGGTCGAGGACAGACTTCTCCTAGATCACATGATTGACAAGGCATTATCCCTTACATATCAAAAGCGAGTTAATAATTCTCCAGACTATATGGGTCCTCTAAAGGAAGCCTGGGAATCAAATGTTGGTCTCCTCGAGGAGGATGACTGGGCTGAAGCCCTACAGAGTCCCAGAGAAATAGCTATCAGGGCACACTTTCATCTGGTCCAGCTCCGCATTCTTCATCAATCTTATGCCTCAGAAATGGTCCTAAGTGGGATTGGTAATTGTATGTCAGAGGAGTGCACAAGGGGGTGTGGAGCTAGAGGGTTATTCTTCCACATTTTGTGGGACTGCTCCATAACCCAAAAGTACTGGGAGAGCTTGTTCCGAGTCATTTCTAAAGTGGTGGGAGAACCAGTATTTACGGATCCCAGGTGGCATATACTAGGAGTAACTGGAGAGACAACTTGGCCTCAATGGGCCAAGATCTGGCTTGCATTGGCAGGGGTGGTGGCCAAATGAAACATTGCCTGTGCATGGGGGCAGGGGGTGCCCCATCATTATAAGCCTGGAAAAGAGATATGGATTGCTGCTATTGGGCGGAACAATCAGTTTATCAAATCAGGGGCTGTCAACCTAAATGAGAGAAGATATGTGGAGCATGGACAAAATACAGAGGTCTTCCTGCCTCAGCCCACTGGAAGCTTTCAACTTCCATAAAAGAGACTAAGTCGGAACATAGTATCTTCACAACAACTTTGTGCAGTGGCTCCCTGATGATGACACTTCCCTCTCTGGCACCCCCTGCAATCTTGTACCATTGAGCTTTACCTTCTCAGAACATTTTCTTCAAACTTTTTTCCAAGTCCACAGGTAAGCACCAACTGGACCCAATCCACTTCCTGTATCCAACTCTAGGTGCTAGTTTTCACTAAAATGTAAACAAATTATAACTCTGTTTCTACTGTTTGGATTTTTGTCACATTGGTTTCTAATAATTTATAAAAATGTACACTATCTTTGTTTTTCTAAATAGGTGCAGGGTTTTTTCATTTGTTGTGTTTTCACTATTACTGTTTGCAGCATACAACTTTACAAATTGCTTCTTAAAGAAGCATGACTGCTTTTTGTGCCAAGCAACCGAGGGTTAAGCACAGGTTAATAGCAGGCATTGCTCTGGAAAACAACAACTGGACAAGTTCTCCCATGCAACCAAATCATGGATTCCCTGAAAATCAGTTACCTTGCTACCATTTACCCATCCATCCAGTGCTCTGCAAAAATATAAGATGCATATTCCACCCAAGCACTTGAATTCTGCTTCTTGTAGCTTCTACATTTCTTGCCAAAAACTCTGGGATCAATCCATACCAAGGATTCCTTCATGGGGGCATAGGGCATCTGATCCTCAGTGGGCAAAACAAGTAAGGTCTTTTACACTTCACCTATGCAGTTGCCCAACAACCCGCTCTCAAATCTCTCTCAGGGACATGGAACTTCATTGCTATTTCATATGCCTTAAACCACTGCCCAATATCCTCATGCTTCATGACATCTTTGATAACATCTTTGAGAATGTATACTTTTTCTTCCCCAGGCACTGATGGAGTGCTGCCACCCGAGGCAGTGATCTCTAGGCTCTTCACTTTCAGCTGCAGCTCCCTCAACACTCTCTTATTCTCTAAAAGCATCTTCTTCTCCTCCATTGCCAATTTCCTGCTATCCAACCTCTTATTCTGTAAGTCACCCTGGCTCCCCAGCTTGAGCTTAGCAAGCTCCATTTTATGCACTCTGTTCTCTCCCAGTCCTCCACCTCCTCTGGAGACAGACCCCTTCAAGACACAATGCTGCCCTCACCCCCCACTTGTTAGGCCTTCTAATCCAACCTGCTGCCCTTCTAAATTCTCCCCTTCCACCATAGGCTCCTCTGTCTGCCCACTGGCATTACTTGCTTCCAAACAGGCCCTCAGCGCCTTTTGGAACTCCTCCTTCCTGGTTTGGCCTCTCCTTGAGATTACATTTCTTTTGCTGATGGCTTTAAGTTGAGAACAGTGTAGGTATGAATCCTCTACTTTTCAAATTCAATATCCACAGATGCAAGTGATGCTGCAATACACATAGTGAAAATTGGCAGTTCTCGAGATGCAAAAAAATTCCAAGGAAAAACTCTACAAAAATGTGTGTGGTTTCGTAATGGTCTGCACTCACTAGTAGTGTACATCATCCACTGTATGTAAATCACAAATGCAAGTCCAGGATCCTCACCGCTGTCCACCAATGTTATACATGAGGGTCTCTAGTTGGCAGAGGTAGGTACCTTTGTCTAAATAATGACCCTTACTTCTAGTTAGGGTAGGGGGATACACTTCCAAAATAAACCCTGCTCATCCCCTTGGTAGCATGGCACAAGCAGACAGTCTAATCTCAGAGGCAGTGTGTAAAGCATTTGTGAACACATACAATAGTACAATGAAAGCACTACAAATGAACATTACACCAGTTTAGAAAAATCGTACATCTTTCTCTAAACCAAAACAAGACCAAATGACAAAAATAAAAATTACACTACTCTTGAAAGGATTCTTATTTGATACATAAGGTTGTATTGATTCCAACCTTCTGTTCTTCTCTTATCTTTTCTATTGTGTGGTTACACTGTTTAGTCACTTTATTTGTAATGCGTTAGCAATCACAATTTTAGACAGGTCCTGAAGAAAGCCAGGGACAACTAGTCCAGAAGGCTGATACATGTCGACCTCATTTATAAGCAGTTATGATTGAAAACTGCTTTCTGCACTGTTTTTAACAAGGATTATAAGAGATATCCCAATAAAAGTTTTTCTCTCTTGTAAATCCTTTTTTAAATTTCACCTCCACATTATTGCACTGCACCCATCACTCCCACACACTGTTTGTGACCACATCTATGTGCTTTAAGAGCTTGCTTTCTCTCGTCTCTTTGTTTCTCCTACATAGCCCACGCGAGTTATAATCCACTAGAAATCCCTCTATGATCAAGAGGCACAGTGGATGGTAGGAAGAATACCCAGATGATGATACTGATCACTTCGGTGAGTGATGGCAATCTGATTGTTCTTAACACCATCGCTGTCAGTGATATTTTCCTCCTGTGCTGGAATTTTCAAAAGTCCATTGAACATGACGAGCTGGGCTCGTCATCAGCCTGGTAGGAGGCTACTTCATGACGAGCCCAGCTCGTCATGAGCCTGGAAGGGGTTAAGAGTCTTTCTTTTCTGTAATTTCTTGCTGTAGTACAGATTCAGGTTGAGAAACAGGTTCAGATGCTCCGTCCATCACCACCCCCTTCTGCACCACTTTGTTCGCCATAAGTTGGCAGGGTATGCTCAGACGTGAGTCCCTTGCTCACTTTGCCACTGGATTCAAGCAAGCCTGGCTGAAGACGGCTGTAATGCCAGAAACCGGTCCTAGGAAGCTTGAATCCGGTCCGGGGAAGGCATGGCTTGGCAGTTCGGGCTGGACTGTTCCCATGAGGCACAGGGTCAGACTGATTTGCATGTGGCCATGTCTGAACTGGGGTGGCAGAGTGTGCTAAGGAACAGTGATGGATTAAACCCAGATCTGTGGACTGGGTGTGAGTGTTTGATTGGTTCAGATGCTCCGTCCATCACCACCCCCTTTTGTACCGCGTAGTACTACTGGTGTCATATATGTTCAGAGGTTTTTCCTCAGAGAGGGTTCTGTTTCAGGAGACCTCTGGATTAGTTATTTTGTTTTGATAAGATTGAGTGGGGAAGAAATGTGTGGCAGGTCTATAAATATCCCTTCAGCCCTCCACCAAACTGTAGTTTGTTTTTTCTTAGTCCCAGACTTCACACAGGCTCTGCAAATGCAGGCCAAGTCACATTTTACAGGCTGCTTTGGTGGGTGTTACAATCAGTGCGGCAAGCCCCCAGTAGCATTTGATGTACAGGCCCTGGGCACACACAGTGCATTATACTAGGGTCTGGTAAGTAAATCAAATAGGCAATCATGGAAACACTAATCCATAACACCATGTATAAAAGGGAGCACTTGCACTTTGGCACTGAACGCAGTGGCAAAGTGCTCAAAGCATCTAGACCAGCAACAATGGAGTCCAACATACAGTAAAACACAGGAGGCAAAGGCAAAAAAATTGAATGGAGACCACACCAATGGTGCCAGGTCTAACAGATTTGAGTTATGTTTAAACTGTTCTGCATAATATTCCTTAATGTTAAGCAATATAACTGGGTTCCGAGTTAAAGCTGATTTCCATTGACACACTGACATTCAACAGCTAGAAATTCATGGATCATCATATTGTTGGAATGTACAGCATTCAAATTTCTATAATCTGTTTGTAAGAATGTGGGTTACTTTTTGACTAGGGTGTGCACCATGATCAAGCAGCAATCACAATTCTTGTCAGGGTAAGGCACAACCAATCCACAAATTAACCTGTGCTCCACTCCCTGGTAATGTGGCACAGAGATGTCAGGCTTAACTTAGAGGCAATGTGTAAAGTATTTCTGTACACTTCAAATAGTAAAACATTGAACGCCCCACACAGAAAGGACCCACACCTGGTTAGATAAATAAAGTAAAATGTAATAAATAAAACAACGGCAAAATGACAAAATCCAATTAGTAGTACCAGAGTTGTCAAATTTTAAAGAATAAAGTGAATATATCTGCAAAATGCCAAAAGAGCGAACTCGGGATGTCTGGTAGCACTGACCTAGGACAAATTCCAAAGTCCAAGTCGACAGCAACAGACCAGATCAAATACAGTCTCTGGTTAGTACTGCCGAAGGTTTAACTCTTCCAGTTCTTGCCAAAAGTCCTGTTTGTGTTACAAATAGCGACGAGAAGCAGAGAGATCATCACAGGATGCTGTAGGCGAAAAAGGCATTGCTGGAACTTTGTGGTGGCGGTGTCTGTGAGCCGTTGATGCTTCAGTGTGAAGAGTCAGACTGGCAGAGATTCATGCTGAGTTGCAGTGCAAACTATGAGCTCTGGTGCTAACGGATCCGTTAGCAGTCGCAAAGAGTCCAAAAGATTGATGTCAACAACCCCTGAGCCACACCAAGGGTCCAGGACCAGAAAAACACCACTTGAGGGTTAAATTCTCACTGTAGCTGGGTCCAGGGCATCATGTAGGATGTTGGATAGCTTTTAATGTCCCTGAGGATCAGCTTAGGAGACCAGTAGACTAGACCTTGGAGTCACTCTGAGGCCCTGTGTTTAAGATGAAGTTGCAGGTCCAGCAGCACAGCAGTTTCTTTAGAGCAGCAGTCCAACAGAGAGGCAGACCTTGTAACATTACACAAGTAATTTTTCCTGGCAGAGCTATTCCCAGGTTCAGAAGTGTACTGAAGAGTTGGTGTTTGAGGTCCTGAATGTATACACAGTTGTGCCTTTAAAGTAGGGTAGAAACTTCTAGTGCTTTCCCTTTGAAGTCCCCAGGCGTCCTGTCTTCCCTGTCCTGGATCCAGACTAACTACAGGGGGTATGCAGCCCTTTGTGTGGAATCTGGACACAATCTATTAAAGTATATGTGGGGCTATGCCCAGTTACTCCATCCCATACTGCCAGTGATGGCTGACTCCAGCGCATCTAAGCTCCTTTTTGTGTGCAGCTGTCTAGGAGGACTCTACAAAGCTCAACTGTCAGATACACTCAGCCGTCTGACCCAGATACAGGCACTAAATGGCTAAATCAGGGAAATGCCAACTTTCTAAATGTGGCATTTTCGTAATTACAATTTAAATTCTGACTTCCCCATATGCTAAGATTGTACATTGTGATTCTAGAGAAACCAAATATTAACCAAATATCCCCTTTAAGAATTGCACTTGTAATGTGTTCACTCTATGGGGAAGTAAGCCTTGCAGTCATGAAAAACGAATTTAAGGGTTTTCCCTAACAGGACATGCAAAACTTAAAAGTACATGTCCAAGTTTTTTAATACATTGCACACTGCACTCTGGGCTGTCCAGAGCATATCCTAGTAGTGACTGATATACATCAAAATGGAAGGTATGGGATTGACAAAAGGTGTGTCACACATCTGGCAAAGGCAGGCCCTGAGACATGTTTAAAGGACTACTCCAGTGGGTGGTGCAAGTAGTGCTGCAGGCCCAATAGTGGAATTACATTTTGTATGACTAAGAGAATGATGACACATCAGAACCGGAATGCTGCTCAAACTGGTCCACCTCCTGACATCCCCAACTCTATGAATTTAAACATTACATAGAGTAGTGAAGTGGTTAGGCGAGGGGTAGGGGAAAAAGGAAAGGGACTGCAGGGAATTGTAAGCTGTGGAGACAAAACAACACAAGATTGCATAGATGCACACAAACCCAGTCTACTCTTTGTAAGTCTCACTAAGAACCTGGAGAATATATACCATAATACGTATAATGACAATCTTCTACTTGACTGTATTCCAGAACTAAAACCATGAATTAATTTATTCCTGTTAGGCCCTACTAAGATAGGAATGCAGGGAATTAGCACCATCATACATGCAACATATCTTCAAACCATGATACTAAAGGTAATGCAAAAACAACAGACAGCCTACATACCGCATATAGGATAGAAAATGACAGTCTAAGGGAATCCAAGTCTTTGTCAATAAAAACACAGGCTTTACTGCAATGTTATCAGTAAGGAGACTAATCGAAATAAACTAGAACATGGAGGTCCAATGTATCTCTTCATGTTCTCAAGAAACGCTAATCCACAGTATCCAGGGAAGCCACTGAAGATAGCGATTTCCTCTGCTCAATAAACGTAATAAATGGATACCATAAACAAAAGGTTATGTCACCTAGTTACTTATTAGGTACATATACATGGAAGAAGGCTACTCCCTTTCAGCCCAGAATCCTCTCTTTAAGTTCAAAGAAGACAAAAGACTGTTGCAAAGAGAAGCCTTGAACCAGCTGGAGTGCTGTTCAGTTTTCCCTTCCGCATTGAAAGAGCCAGCCCAACAATACCTCAATGCAGGGTCCTCGAAGTCACTGGCCACAAAGCTTTGAAGAATCCTTGTCTTTGCCGTGCAGGAAGGCAGGTTCCCGCCAACTCACACCGAATTGTTAAACAAAGTCCACGGAAAAAGGAATCTTTCTCTCTGTGAAACCAGGAACGAAACGCAGCACCTGATAAGCCGATACGGGTCACAAGAATCAAATCGGAACGTGAATTAAGCATGGCAGTTAAGTGCATCCACTGTAATTAAATACCGATGAGCCTCGTCCAGGCATCATAAGAAATGTAGTTCTACTCCCTTTGCTTCAATTGCGATTCGGTAGGTGCTGCGGCCCACCGATCCTGACAGTATGCCCCACTCCAAGGCTCCCCTTTGCACCAAGCTTGGCACTGTGAGCCGTATTGAAGACGCGAAACACCACAGGGTATGGATGTTTCGAACAGGCTACCAAGAATCTTCTAAAAAAATAGGAGTCTAGAGGGAAAGACAACCAGAACTAGGACGCCCTCCACTCTGTAAGCTAATCAACAACAACAGTCCTAGTTCTTGTGGCAATATTCACTTATTGGACTGTAAACATCAATGGTCGACATTCGCTACCCAAGGGATCTCTTTAATCTCAAGATAATCCAAATGTTTCAATCTACTGCCTCTTTAAAACAACAACCTCTCTGATCTGTACAAACAAGACAGCACAGACAAAAAAAATGTGTGAAAAGCGAGATGGCACCTCACGGGCGCACCACCAATGGGACCCCTGGTTGGTACTCACCAGGATGGCCCTGTTCTCATCATTGGTGCCATCAAGCTATAACAAAAACGTGTCTCGAACCCCAAAAATAAAAAAGACAGTGGATGGTGCAGTGGACACAACTTATATGTGACACAACTAACAACATGTAACATTTAACATACAAGTCACTGTGCAACTAGGACAATAAACTTTACTTTCGTTCCTTTCTTTGTTGCAAACAGTAAACACACATATACTAAAAAAGGAGAGAGTGAATGCTACCTATCGATTCACACTCTACTTACAGCCAACATGTTTCATTGCCTTGGTTTCTATCAGGCAATTTCTTCAGGGCAATTCACTTTAAATGCCACTGCAAGAGACACTGATTCTTGGGTGCCTGCACGCAGTTTTGCCTCTCATGCCAGTCATGAAGTCATGAAAATTCGGAATCCAGCCCCCTTAGGTGAGCATGGTCCTATCTCCCCGTTAGAGAAAAATACGGTGACAGAGTAGCGGTCGGCGTCCTCTCATGGGTTCGAGGGTTGAGAGGACGCCGACCGCTACTCTGTCACCGTATTTTTCTCTAACGGGGAGATAGGACCATGCTAAGGGGGCTGGATTCCGAATTTTCATGACTTCATGACTGGTATGAGAGGCAAAACTGCGTGCAGGCACCCAAGAATCAGTGTCTCTTGCAGTGGCATTTAAAGTGAATTGCCCTGAAGAAATTGCCTGATAGAAACCAAGGCAATGAAACATGTTGGCTGTAAGTAGAGTGTGAATCGATAGGTAGCATTCACTCTCTCCTTTTTTAGTATATGTGTGTTTACTGTTTGCAACAAAGAAAGGAACGAAAGTAAAGTTTATTGTCCTAGTTGCACAGTGACTTGTATGTTAAATGTTACATGTTGTTAGTTGTGTCACATATAAGTTGTGTCCACTGCACCATCCACTGTCTTTTTTATTTTTGGGGTTCGAGACACGTTTTTGTTATAGCTTGATGGCACCAATGATGAGAACAGGGCCATCCTGGTGAGTACCAACCAGGGGTTCCATTGGTGGTGCGCCCGTGAGGTGCCATCTCGCTTTTCACACATTTTTTTGTCTGTGCTGTCTTGTTTGTACAGATCAGAGAGGTTGTTGTTTTAAAGAGGCAGTAGATTGAAACATTTGGATTATCTTGAGATTAAAGAGATCCCTTGGGTAGCGAATGTCGACCATTGATGTTTACAGTCCAATAAGTGAATATTGCCACAAGAACTAGGACTGTTGTTGTTGATTACCAAGAATCTTCCTCTGCGGAGTATCAATTCCACAAGACCAAAAACTAACCCTGGGCGGGCAACTTCGGGTAGTGTTGCCTACTTCGCCCTTTGCAAAGTAGGTGAAGCAGGCAACACTATGCCCACTCCTTGGGAGTAGCGAAGTTGCCCGCCACCCGCCTCCCTCCCGCCCTCCCGAACATACCTAATTTAATTAAATGGGCACAAAAAATAAATAAAATACACTTACCTTGTCCGCGGCGTAGCAGGGCTCCCTCTGCTCGTTCACGGCGCCGTCTGCTAACCAATGCGCATGCGCGGGCGGCCGCGCATGCGCATTTCTCGCAAGAAATGCGCATGCGCGGCCGCCCGCGCATGCGCATTGGTTAGTAGACGGCGGTGTGAACGAGCAGAGGGAGCCCCGGGACGCCGCGGACAAGGTAAGTGCATTTTATTTATTTTTCTTTGCCTATTTAATTAAATTAGGTATGTAGGGGAGGGGGGCATGCGGCGCATAGTGGGGCTATGCGAAGTGCACAGGTGGGCGTAGTTTCTCACCCACTTTGTGTAGCTTGGCGTAGCCCCACTATGCACACTACCCCCAGGGTTACCAAAAACCACAGCTGAACATTTCTGAATTTGGAATCCAAAGCGCGACGCAGCTCGTGTTTCAGGTGCCCATCACGGACAATGTGGGGAACAGCCCCCCTTCTTGCTCTTTGCGCAGGTTTCAGAAGACTGCAGTGGAACACCGGATGGATCCTCAAGGTGTGTGGCAGTCAAAGCTGATATGCAACAGGATTGATCTGTTTCAGCATGGTGTAAGGACCGATAAAGCTGGGGTGGAAAATGTTGTGTACTCTGAAGCGAATATTCCTAGTAGATAACCACACTCTGTCCCCTGGTTTGAATGTGGGGCCATCTCTTTGATGCGAAATCGCCCACTTTTCGCATTGTTGTTTAGCCCGAATGAGATGGGCTCGTACCTTCTGTTGGATGGAGCGTATCTTCTGCATACGAATCCTCACCTCAGGTTGGTCGTTTAGGTCGCCGGGTCATGATATTGGTTAGATTGTTGCATTGAACCCACTGTTTGCGAAAAATGGAGATACCCCTTCGGAGCTGTGCCATGAATTGTTATATGCCAGCTCTGCCAACCATAAGAAAGAGATCCAGGACTCTCCAGCCTTTTTAGCATAGCAACGCAAATAATTATTTAGGGTTTGGTTGAGTCTTTTAGTCTGGCCATCCATTTGGGGATGTTAGCTGGTGGACAACGCTGGAGAATCTTTTCGGGCTTTGTACCACATGTGCCCAAAACGAGCTATGAACTGGGTTCTCTGTCTGAAACAATGGAATTCGGTAGGCCGTGTAACCGCACTACATGTTCAAGCAGTAGTTGAGCCATCTGGCCTGCTGATGGTAAGATGGTACAAGGAATGAAATGCCCTATCTAGGTGAGTCCATCCACCACTACCAGAATAGCTGTTTTTCCTTGATCATTGGGTAGACCTGTAATGAAATCCATACTGATGTTCTGCCATGGTTGGGTGGGGGTTGGCATATGCAATAGTTTTCCTCTTGCTTTAGTGGTTTCTCCTTTGGAGCTAGCACAGACCTCACTTTCCGCTTCCCAAGATTTCTTGTCTTTGGTTAGAGTGTCCCACCAAAAGTGTTGTTGTAACAGGTGTATAGTTTTTTTAGAACCCTGATGTCCTGCGAAGATGGAGCAATGGCACCAGTTGAACTGCTTAAGTTGGATTGGATTAGATGGCAGATAGAGCTTGTGATCAAAAAAAAGGTAGGTTTTGTTTTATGCTTCTCTGAGCATGTACTCCCACCCATCATTTTCAGGAGTCTGCTGAGTGAACCTTCTTTACTTCTCCCAAGAAGTTATCTGCACTCACTGCACATAATACTGTTGTGGGGGATATTATGGCATTGTTAGGTGTTCTCAGAGGGAGGATGTCTGTACCTTGTCTCAACAGTGTGTCCACCTTTCTGTTTTCTGCCACAGGCCTGAACGTGATAACAAAGTTGTATTCTGCAAAGAAAATATTCCACCACATTTGCCTTTGCGACAGCTGTCTGGCCGTCTTCATGTACTGCAGGTTTCTGTGATCGGTGTATACGGTTACTTGTTGCATTGAACCCCACAGATATTGTCTCCATTCTTGAAAAGCCTTTTTAATGGCTAGCAACTATCAATGGTGAGCCACACTGAGCTTTTGGACTTATATGCCACAGGGAGAAATTGCCCTGTCTGTTTGTCTCCTTGAGAAAGCACAGCCCATATAGCCACACAGAGACGTCCCCTTCGACTATGAAGGAGAGATCGGTTTGTGGATGTTTGAGAATGGGAGCAGTGGTGAACGCATTCTTTAAGAATATAAATGCCTTGTCTGCATCACTGGTCCACACAAAGGGTTTTCTTTTTTTCTTAGTAGTCTCGTGATGGGTGCTACTACATGGGAAAAGTGCAGGATGAACCTATGGTGGTAGTTAGCAAATCCTAGAAACTTTGTAAGTCCTGCACATTGGTTGGCAAGGGCCATTCCTGAACTGCTTTCACCTTTCCTTCTGTCATATACAGTCCTGACGGACACATCATCCCAGGAATTCAACCTCATACACATGGAAGTCGCACTTGCTCAACTTATAAAACAAGGAGTGTTCTCTTCATTTCTGCAACATCAACAAAACATGATGCTCATGCCCGTTTCATTCTCAGAATAGACTAGGATATCATCAATGTAAACCACGCACAGGTATCTATGTATTCTTTTAATACATCATTTAAAAAATACTGAAATGCCACAGGGGCGTTGCACAGCCCAAACGGCATGACAGTTCATTTAAACAATCCATTGTGGGTTTTGAAGGCTGTCTTCCACTCATCCCCCTTGGTACAAGAGCACTGACACTAGAAGAAGGGGTTATCTATTCCTAACCATATTCAGGTTTATCATGTGATAATCGATGCATGTTTTTAAATCCCCGTTTGCCTTTGATTTAAAAAATGAGGAGAGACTGCCGGGGACTGAGAGGGGCGAATAAACCCAATTTCCCAAAAATGGTTCAAGTATTCTCTCAGATGCTTGGTTTCGGATACCGATAGAGCATACACTTAGCAGGAAAGTAGAGTGGCCCCTGCTATCAGATCTATCTGGCAGTCATAGACTCTATGAGGAGGAAGCCTTTCTGCCTGGGTTTCACTAAATACATCCTGATACCGATCATACGTGGAGGGCAACACTATAGGGGTCATATTCTCAAGGTGCTAAAGCCGAGTTATCAGCACTTTAGCGCAGCCAAAGTAGCGTTAAAATTACCGCCCCAGTCACAAGTTGATGCCAACAGCCGATATCACCGGATTTTCTGCGATAGCATCCTCAAAAATCATTGCCACAGATGACCACGTCAACTATCGCTAATGAGATGCGGAGTAGGCATTCCTGAGCATAAACCTGTGACACCACACCCTAACATTCTCAAGGACCATCCACATCGGCGAAAAGATCACAAAATCAAAAACAGAAAACTCACCGCTTCAACAAAAGAAAAAGAGTGAAGGTCCAGTGCTAACATTTTAGCCAGCTTCGCATTGTACAAACGTGCTATTGGTTGGTTGTGTTTGTACAGTCCCTCCTGCTTAGTAAACATGCTAAGAATGGTAGGCTGCATGGTATTCCTTTCTGTTCGGTTCGACGTGGCACTTTTTTGTAATGCAGTACTCCTTGGTGTCTCACGTTGACTCTTACTCTTGTGCAACTGAGATGTTGCTAATGCTGAGGATGTGGGCGGTACCGGGGACAGGGCCACTTTGTGTACCACTACCAGAGAGAATGTCTCCCTCTTCTTCTTCCTCCTGTTCCACCGTGAGCGGACCTTCTACTCGTTTATCCCCACTAACAGCAATGGTTCCAGTTTTTATGCGACAAAGGGGGTCCTCCCAGTTGATTGCTTGGTGTTTTTTCAGATGGGTCATTTGGCCTCCGGGACCATAGTTTGTACCAAGCTTAGCACGACTAACAGAGGTATGACAAATGGAGCACATAGCAAAGTTCTACTCCTTTTCGCTAACAGTAAAGAAGTCCCACACTGGGGAGCTTAACTATTATCTCCTGCTGGAGATGCCACTTCCAATGCCGGATGAACTGGAATGTGTGTTTTGAATTTGACTCTAAGACTGTGCAGTACCACTACCTACTTCTGTGGAGGTGGTGCTTGTGCTGGATGTAGGAAGCTGGAGGTCATGTTGGTGTTACCTGTGTTGGAGGTATTCGTGATACATCCGTACTAGTCGCAGCCATTCTGGATAGAGTATAATGTTGGTGTCCATGTCCTCGGGGTCGGGAGTGATTTTCGTGATGATTGGCTAATCATTATCCTGCTGTTCTACATTGACCTTCATAAGTCTAAGGCTTTCAGGAACCTTCCTTTTCCCTAGCCTGATCTTGGGATGTATCTCCCTCCCATGCTCAGATTGTTGTGGCTTCCAAGTGAGATCTAGATCATCAGAAGAGATGCTAGGCAAAGAAATCGCTGGACTAACCCTCAATTTCATTGCTGGGGATTTGGTAGACAATGGATCTCCTGAATGAGTGGCTTCCTCTTCTTCTTCCTCTGCATGAGGCTCAATTTGGTGAACTGCCCCTACTTCAGGAGGAACAACAACTACTATTGTGGCTGGTTTTTGCGGCTGTTGTTGTTCACCACTTATCTGCTGTGTTCCCTCTTGCGTTGATTGTTTACTACTTTGAGAAAGCAGTAAGTTTAGGTCAGCTCAGCATCGCTGCTTTCCACCATTAGGTTGGCTACCTCTTCCACACTCATCTGCTTGGTTCAGTGTTGGTGGGCTGGGTCTACTGATGTGGAGGTGCTGCCCCCAGTTTGCCCCCCGGACACCGCTGCAGCAGGCATAATTTTTGGTTTCCCAAAAAAGGTTTTGCGGTCAACACCAGACTTAAGTGCCACTTCCCTCTTCTGTTGTTCCTACTTCTCAGCAACTTTCTTGGTCTTGGAGGACCTGGTACCTGCTTTCTTTGGGCCCATCTTCTTCAGATGTCAGCAGCACTCAGTTGCACAATTTGCAGAGATGTCTGGTCAGGTCATACCACACATCATATTGCGTATGTCAGACGTCTGTCTGACAGTACAACAGGCGATGATGACAGACACCTCCTCCTCAGTCTTCTGTGCACCTAAAAGCAAAACAGCCAGAAGAAAATCAGTCAAACGCGGAATTTGCTGTGCTTTAATTTTAATTACTACTACTGTACTGTGTACACTCAGGAAGAGTAAGAATAGCAAAGAACAAACATACAAATGTAGTGGAAGTGGAACCCTATTTGGCCTTAATTTGTGCATCATGTGGGATGGATGCAGCATCAGGGATCTACATCTGGCCATGGGGATGGAAGCAGTAAGCTAAGAGGAACAATGAAAAGACACACAGGCCTATGTGGCAAAAACAGCACATTACTACTACCACTACAAAATGGCCCCCAGCCACATGGTCACTCATCACAGGCACAAGGGCAAGGCACAGAAAACAATGAACTCAAACAGGCCTATATCCCTATGTGGCCAGACAATGGGTGCCTGTTACACAACACAGATTTAATGCAAAAAAGAAAATCTGCATGGTTAAAAAGTTTTTTTTTTTTTAGACCTCATCACGCAAAGCTTTGAATAGTAGAGTGTTATAGCAATTTGACCGCAAAAGGAGAGACTTTCTGGCTAACTATACCATTCATGCCCTTCCCCGACACTAGGGTCACTCATTAATCCTCATGAGGGTATCCTTCCGGCTTGTTAGGCCTCTCTTAAGCAGCATGCCCACTCCGTGTATAGGCTGTACTCTGGGCCTACTTCTCAAAACAGATAATGTGCCTAATCATTTGACCTCATAGTTTGCCATACTCTTCCCTCCCAGTACTGTTCCCAATTATTCGAAAACTCTAGCCTTTTACTATGTGGCCCCGCTTTATCCAATTTATTTATTCTTATAACTGAGTTTGACCATTCTTCTACTGTGGAGGGGAGGGGGTTAACCCATTTTATACAGATTTCACGTCTAGCTGCTAACACCATCATGAATAACAAATTCCTATGCCTTTTATTAAGGCTAGAAACCCCTGCATCAACTAGTTTCACCCCAAAAAGTATAACATGGGCGCTTACCTGTATTTCTTGTTTAAGGACCTCAGAGAGGATCTTACCTACATTATCCCAATAAGACCGGAGGTGCGGGCACTGCCAGAACATGTGGATGTCGTCCACTCTTGCTTCTCTGCATTTGGGGCAACTCCTTATTCTCCCTTTGTTCATTTTCGATAGCCTCTTGGGTGTCCATTACGCTCTATACACAGTAAACAAGAAATTATTTTTCAAGGGTGCAGATTTTTATCACTTCCCCACATGCATCCACAGATACTTGCCATAGTGCTCTAACATCCTGCAACCGCAGCGCCTTTCCCTATATCTCGATTGGTAGTGTGAAGTCCTCTCGTCCCTCATTGATAAGCGCCTGGTACCAGTAGGCTACTTCTTTCTTCTCAAATCTTTGTTGCATCTTGGCCTCTAACTCAAGATTTCCTGGCCCGTCTTTCCCTAAAGTGTTAGCCCAGCTTATTAGCTGGTAATACTTACATTTTGAGAGGCTTCCATTTGTTAAGTCTACCAGTTTTTCTCAATCAATAATATTAGGTCCGGTTAATACTTGTCCCCATTCCACTATTCCATTTTCTTTCAGTGGAGATGATAACGCATCCTTTAGGCATTCGGGAGTGCGAGGTGAGTCCCAGATTGGGGCGTGATAGCTATAATAGGGGATCTTCCATAGGCGTCTTAACTGTACCCATAGTCTAATAGCTGTTCCCAAAATTTTCAAGTTCATCTTTTTGAAGTATTTTGTGTGACCAAATTTGTACAGAAAATGGTCCCCTTCTGGGCCTGTCATTGCTTTCAAATAAGCCGGGAAACAATTGAGGGTTTTAAACAGCACTCTGATATTGTTAAACTGGAACGCCCTGTAGTATTGAAGAAGATCTGGGCTAGCTATTCCTCCACGCTCCAGTTTCCTTCTCAACTTCTCCCTTGGAGTCCCAAATAAAGCTACTAATTTCACTCTGTATTTTGACTATCAGATCTTTTTTAAGCTCTAATGGTAGTGAGTTGAAGAAGTAAGTAAATTTGGGTAAAATCATCATCTTAACCAGATTAGAGCAACCTATAAATGACAAAGGGAGCGAGCTCCAAGCATTAAATAATTTTTTAACCTCGGACTGCAACTTGTTAAGATTTATCTGGGCAATCTTGCTAATCTCTTTTACAATTAAAATCCCTAGGTATATAATTTGCGATTTCTCTGAAGGGTAATTAGCCTGCATGTTCCAACACATTATCTCTGTCTTTTGTTGGTTAATTTGATAACCTGATAGATTCCCAAACTGCTGTAATGTGTCTGTTATTTCAGGTAGAGAGTCTGTCAGGTTATTTGTATAAATCATTAAATCGTCTGTGTAGAGCGCAACTTTTTTTCCCAATTCCTGCAGATGAAAGGAGATATGTACGGGTTTGATCTTAAGGCACAAGCTAAGGGCTCGATATAAAGATTAAATATTATGGGTGATAACGGGCACCCCTGTCTAGTGCCTCTTTCTAAATGTATTCTCTCCGTCAGAGACCCGTTAACCAACACACAAGAGGTTGGAGAGCTATATATAGCTCTGACTACTCTAGAGAAATGTTTGCCCAGATTATAAGCTTCTAATGTGTTGTGTAAAAAACTCCAATTAAGCCTATCAAAGGCCTTAGCGACATCGAAGGTAACAACCGATAGGGGGAGTTTTTCCTCGTTAGCTAGATCTATAGCTCCTATCAGCTCATGTGTGATTTCCTGAATCTGTCCGCCCCTAATATATAACCTTTCTGGTCAGTGTGGATTAAATGACCTGCGCATGTTCCTAGTCTCTTTGCCAACAACTGTGTGAAGGTCTTATAGTCACAGTTTAACAAAGAAATTGGCCTATAAAACTCGCAGCGTTTAGGATCTTTCCCTGGTTTCAATATTATACAGATGTTAGCTTCGCTCCATGATTTAGGAGGTATTTGTCCTCTTATAAAAATATCATTAAACAAATTGGTGAGTTCTGGGACCAACTCATTAGGCAAGGCGTGCGGGCCGGCTGCCTTAGCATTTTTCAGACCTTTAATCACGTCATCGACTTCAGATTCCGTAAATTCTGCATTGATCTACTGACAGAGTTTGTCTAACCCAGGGCCTAAGATATTCTTGAGTTAATGCCTAGCTATTTTTTATATCCTCGTTATATAGTTCTGAAAATAATTCGAAAAAAGGCATTTTTAATATCTGCTTCTTCCACCAATGGTTGAGTACTATTTACCTCTTGGATGCTTGCAATTTTGTTTTTTGTTAGATCATTCTTTGTTTTCCAAGCTTGCAACACCCCTCCCCGTATTGATAGTGTGCTAACTTGCTCACTTCCCACCTTTTCTTAATTCTAGAGTCTAGAATGTTTATTAAGTTCTTTTTAGCCTTTATCAATTCCTTCCTAGATGTTTATATTCTCTCAGTTAATGTTTCCTCATTAATCTTCTTTTCCCACCTGTGTATTTCAACCTCCAACCTCTCTATTTCCTTTTTATTTGTTTTATTTCTGTAAGCTGTAATGCCGATCATTTTACCTCTGAGTACTGCTTTTAGGCCTCCCATCTAATCTGACTGGAGGTCTGTTCCTGATTTAATTGAAAATATGATAACGTTTCAACCCTCAGAACCTCTACTATATCGTCCTCTAGAAGTATTACCTTATCTAGAGTCCACCTTGACTGAGTCCGGAATTTGTCGGACTCAAATTCCAATATTACCGCAGAGTGCTCTGAGAGGTGCTCAGGTAAATGTTTTACCTTTTCAACTTCTCCTAGTAGTGCTTTATCTATTAAGAAATAATCAATTCTATAAGAATGCCCTAATTTTTTATTTTTGAAAGTTAAAGGTTGGTTTGTTATTTCTCCCTTAACTCTCCACACATCCATTAACCCTAGATCGTCTTGATACGTCTTAAGCCACCTCCTCATTTTAGGCAAGGTTTGTCTATTTTTTGAAGGGTTCCTATCTAATACAGGATCTAACAAGATGTTAAAACCTCCACCAAGGATAATAGTCCCTGGAGCATCTAACAGGTGTATATAAAGCTCTTGCAGAGCCAAGGGGTTGTCAGGATTCATCGAGTAGCCACTGTAGTTTCCTCAAGACAGTTATCTAAATCCCTGTCATTGCCCCGCTCTACACGAGCTAATGTTTGGTTCCCTTGCTCCTCTGGTAAGCTGAGAATTTCCGGAGGTAATCCGAGTCAATAAACAAGAGAACTGATAAGACTGTACATAGTTCCCCTCCCTAAGATGGCCGCTCAATGTCCCATTTAGAGGAATTGATAGGTGCGCCCTCTAGTGGGCTTCTGGAAGGCGCGCGCTTCTAACTGCGCACTTCAACGAAGATTCCGTTCGAGAAGCTTTTCCTTGCCGCTGCTCCGCGTCAACTATTCATGACGGGAGAATTACAGCAATTATAGCAGAAAGTCAGAGTGTCATAGTAATTGGGTATACAGAGACTTTCGTAAGATAAATTCTCACTGTGCGCTCTCACAGCTCAGAGAGGCACCACAGTCCTGATGAAGTTCCCGGCCGCTGTCATAGAGCGGTGACAACTGTCAACCAGATATCATAGCTGTTTTCCTGAGAATATTTACTTCCTAAAAGACTCGACAAGACTCGTCAAAGTTGAGTATCCAACAGAGGAGATTCCAGAACTCCACAAGTAAGGTGTTATATCTTCTCGTCAAGCCTGCAAGTACAAGAACTATATTGCCCAGCATTCGTATCTTCTCCCGGACATTCCCCCTTGCGTTTTTCCTTTCCTTTCCTCCCCTTTGTACCTTCCTGTATCCTTTTTGCGTGCTACGGAAAGTCTGTTGAACTCGTTCTTGTACAACTGTCAAGAAGAACATCTCTTCATAGAACCCCCGAGACCAAGTCTGGCCAAAGGCTTCACAGGTACTAGTTCAGTCAGAGGGAGAGTGAGAGAGTGTGGGAGGAATTATCTAGGGTAGAGATCCTAATGTATGCATATGTCTTCACTGCAGGAAGCTCAGCCAGATAACAATACACATTATAGAAGAGAGGCAAATACCTGGGCAGAAACTGGTAGGACAAGTTTTGTTACCTTTTAAGAACAGTCTGCGTAGTGAGGAAAGGTTTGTGGTATATTCTCTGCTTCTTTCCCTTCTGTGTATTAGGCACCTTCAGAGTAGACGGCAAGAAAAATAGCAGTCACTAGAAGATAGAGGTGCCAGTCGAAGTACAGGTATTCTCTTCTCTGTCCACTTCCCCTTTCCCTGCTGCTGGTGGTCTTGCTCTTGAAGCGAGGGTACCGGTGGAAGGGTGATCGGGACATTCGTCAGTACTGCCTCTGCGAAGCGTTGGAGCACCAGGACATCGTGACAGATTGAAGTGCCCACGTATTTTTCTTCGCCCGGGCAGTATGGCTGAGGGAATGGACTTGAAGGAGTTAGGTGCAATCTTAGTGGGTATTAAAAGAGATTTGGGAGCAGTTCGGGACGAAAACCAAAGTTTAAAATTAGAGTTAGTGGCTTCCCGTCAAGAGACCAGGCTGTTAGCACAAAAGGTAGATGGGTTAGCTATGGGAAATCCAGTGCAGAGTTCTGCTGTTCCAGTCACTAGTGGTGTTACTGCGGATCCAAAATCTGTAGCTCAAGTAATTCATTCGGTATCACCGCTGATTCCGTTGGCAACTCCTGAAAGGTTTTCTGGAGATCCTCAAAAGGCCCAATATTTTTTGACTCAATGTTCCCTCCACTTCATGTGCCGCCCCACTCTTTTTCCGGATGCTCAATCTCGAGTAGCATTTATCCTGTCATATTTGAGTGGAGATGCTGCCAATTGGGCCATGCCTTTGGTTAGTGAGGATGATCCTTTGCTTAGTGACTTTCCTAAATTTAACGCTGAGTTTCTTAGGATCTTTGATCGGAGAAGGATATCTCAGGCCACCGATAACGAGTTGTTGGAGCTGCGTCAGGGATCTAAAGATTTAATTCCCTACCTCACGCAGTTTAACAAATGAATCCTGGAAACTAGCTGGCCCGAGGAAAAAAGAGCTGCTTTATTCTATCGTGGATTAAGGGATGAAATCAAGGACACTCTGGCTCAGATCCCTAATAGACCCACAGAATTGTCAGCTTTGGTGGATTTGGTTCTGGAATTGGATTTTCGGAATTCGGAACGTAAAGGTGAAAAGAAGAGAGATTGGAAGATAAATTTCCCGCGCTTTGACAGAGCAAAGAGTGAAAAAGGACCTGGAGGGAATTCTGAGTCGAAAAAGCCATGCAAATTGGGACAGTTGGAGGTCCCTTGAGTAAAGAAGAAAAGGAACAACGGAGACAAAAGAAGTTGTGCTTGTATTGTGGTGCCGCCGGCCATTTTGTTAAGGATTGCTTGAAGCGTCCTAAGACTCTGTTTAAGGGAAACGAGATGAACCACCAGTAGACGGGGTCGCTCTGGTGGTGAAAGAAGACAAGACGGCTCCAGAATCTCATTTAATTTTAAATACACTACAGACCATGACTCCCCATGTGATTCTCCATGTAACTATGCAATTCCGTGAACATCAAATTTTTGGAGTGGCAATCATGCTCGACTCCGGTGCCACTGGAAACTTTTGTGATATCCGTTACGCTAGACAGATGGGAATCAAAGCAATCGCAAAAGACCGCCCAGAGCCAGTACGTGCAGTAGATGGAACAAACTTGACTTCCGGACCGATTACTAGTCACACAGAGGAATTGGAAATTACTCAGGGGGATGGGCATCGGGAAGTGTTGCAATTCAACTTAATCGACGCCCCGCAATTTCAATTGATCCTGGGACTGCCATGGTTAACCCTTCATAACCCGACCATAGATTGGGAAAACAAGACAGTCAGTCTGAATTCAGAGTTTTGCTTATCTCACTGTTATGGTACTAAAACTCGAGAGAAAGAACCTACGCCATCTATGCTGTTGTCTTTTGGTGGTCAGTCCATTGGAGCAGTTATGACTGAAGAAATTCCTCCAGAGTATCGAGATCTAGAGACTGTGTTCAGTGAGCAGGAAGCCGAATTGTTGCAACCCCACCGTGCTTATGATTGCACCATAGATTTGGAACCTGGAGCAGTTCTCCCATGTAGTCGTATTTATGCCCTGACAGAAGCTGAAAATGTACACTTGAAAGAATACCTAGATCGATACCTTGCTAATGGTTTTATCCGGCCATCTCAGTCTCCTGTATCCTCACCACTGTTCTTCATGCCGAAGAAGCAAGAAGGTAGCCTAAGAACTTGCATAGACTATCGTGCATTAAATCAGGTCACCATTAAAAATAGGTACCCGTTGCCGTTGATTTCTGTTCTTTTGGATCAGATAAAGGAAGCTCAAATTTTAACCAAACTGGATTTGCGAGGAGCTTATCACTTGGTTCGCATGAAGGAAGGGCATGAATGGAAGACCGCCTTTCGAACCAAGTTTGGTCTTTTTGAATATTGTGTCATGCCATTTGGCCTTTGTAATGCTCCTGCAGTGTTCCAACATTTCATCAACGACATCATGAGTGATTTAATTGATAAGATTGCTATCATCTACCTGGATGATATTTTGATTTACTCTCGTAACACTCAAGAACACACTCAGCATGTACGAATGGTTCTAGAGCGATTACAAGCCAATCAACTTTTTGTTAAGTTGGAAAAGTGTGTTTTTCATGTATCTCAAGTGGAGTTTTTGGGATTCGTTATCTCACCTCAGGGAGTTACAATGGATCCAGGAAAAGTAAAAGCAGTGGAAGATTGGCCTGCCCCCAAGAACGTGAAAGAAATTCAAAGATTTCTGGGTTTTGCAAATTTCTATCGGCGATTTATTCAGGGATTTTCTCAGCTGATAACTCCCATCACTGTTCTCTTGAAGAAAGGAGTCGAATTTGAATGGACTGATGATTCTAATTCCGCTTTTTTGAGTTTGAAGAAACAATTCATTTCCGCCCCCATCCTTCTGCACGCGGATCCTGCTGAACCATTTTATGTGGAAGCTGATGCTTCAGATCAGGCCATAGGGGGAGTTCTTTCACAACGCCATCCAAAGACTGGGCAGTTGCATCCAGTGGCGTATCGCTCAAGAAAACTGACTCTACTGAAGTTAACTATACCATCACGGAGAAAGAGTTATTAGCAGTAAAGGATGCTTTTGAGGACTGGAGGCACTATCTGTTGGGGGCACGACATACAGTCACAGACTATTCTGATCACAAAAACTTGCAGTTTCTAAAGACGGCTAAAACCTTGACTCCACGTCAGTTGCGCTGGTCTCTTTACTTTGCAGACTTCGACTTCGTGATTACCTATCGACCTGGCCCCAAGAACGGAAAAGCAGACGCACTGTCCCGATTACAAACTGAAGAATCCGAACATACTGTTGGAGCTAAACCAATCATTCCAGAAACAAAGATAGTGTGTGCACTTACTTTGGAAAATTTCAAAGAAGAGGTCCGAAAGAGTCTAACCACAGAAGAGATTCAGCAGTGGGTTCAACAAGGAGAAGAACGACAGTGTCGACATCAGCTACCTTATGTAAAAGAAGCCTTATATCTTCCTACCACTGATCTCCAAGAAAAGGCCTTGTGGAGCTGCCATGATCATCCACTAGCGGGTCACAAGGTAATTGCTAAGACTCAAGAATTGGTGCAGCGTTATTTTTGGTGGCCTGGGATGTCCGATCAGATCAAGAAATATGTTCAGTCTTGCGAGTCTTGCGCTCGAAGTAAACCAAATAGACAGGCTCCCCAAGGTTTGTTGCAGCCTTTGCCCACTCCAACTTCTCCATGGCATACAATTTCCTTGGATCTCATAGTAGACCTACCGTTGAGTAAGGGATTTGATACCATCTTGGTGGTGGTAGATACCTTCACCAAGATGAGTCATTTCGTCCCTCTGTCAGGAATTCCAACCGCAGTCGAGTTAGCTAGAGTATTTAGTGAAAATATAGTAAAGATTCATGGTGTCCCTAAGATAGTGGTCTCAGATCGAGGTCCCCAATTCATTTCTAACTTCTGGAGGGCCTTCCTAAAGGGTATGGGGATAGAGGGTAGATTGTCTACTAGTTATCACCCAGAATCCGATGGAAAGACAGAAAGGATAAATCAAGAATTAGAACAGTACTTGAGGTTATTTCTATTGGATCAAGATGGAGAATGGTCAGAAAAGTTGTGGATGGCAGAGTTTGCTTGCAATAATGCGAAGAGTGCGTCTACAGGATACTCTCCGTTTTATTTAAACTTTGGTAGACATCCTAACTTTATGATTATGCAAGAGGAGTTAGATGTCCCAGCAGCCAAGAGAGCCCTTTTAGATTTGAGCTCTTTGCACAAATCAGCTGAGAAGAATTTAGAGAAAGCTAAGGCGTCCTATAAGAAGTTTGCAGATTCACATAGACAAAAGTCCCCACAGTACCAAGAAGGAGATCAGGTGTGGTTGTCCACTAAGAATTTACATTTGAAGGGAAACAGAAAATTTCAACCCAGATTTGTGGGTCCGAATACCATAGAGAAGGTGTTAGGACCAGTTACTGTTAAATTGAAACTTCCGACCAAGATTGGGGTGCATCCAGTTTTCCATGTATCCTTGCTGAAAAAGATTCAATCACCTATACGACTCACAAAACCTCCTGACCCACTTAACATTCAAGGACACACAGAATATGAGGTTAAGGATATTTTAGATTCCAAGTACCTTAAGGGGAAATTGAAATATTTAGTGGATTGGAAAGGGTTTGGCCCAGATGAAAGGTCCTGGGAACCTGTTAGTAATATCCATGCTCCACAACTGCTGAAACGTTTTCACTCCAGATTTCCACACAAACCAGGACCGATGAATCGGTCCTTGAGAGGGGGTACTGTCAGGATTCATCGAGTAGCCACTGTAGTTTCCTCAAGACAGTTATCTAAATCCCTGTCATTGCCCCGCTCTACACGAGCTAATGTTTGGTTCCCTTGCTCCTCTGGTAAGCTGAGAATTTCCGGAGGTAATCCGAGTCAATAAACAAGAGAACTGATAAGACTGTACATAGTTCCCCTCCCTAAGATGGCCGCTCAATGTCCCATTTAGAGGAATTGATAGGTGCGCCCTCTAGTGGGCTTCTGGAAGGTGCGCGCTTCTAACTGCGCACTTCAACGAAGATTCCGTTCGAGAAGCTTTTCCTTGCCGCTGCTCCGCGTCAACTATTCATGACGGGAGAATTACAGCAATTATAGCAGAAAGTCAGAGTGTCATAGTAATTGGGTATACAGAGACTTTCATAAGATAAATTCTCACCGTGCGCTCTCACAGCTCAGAGAGGCACCACAGTCCTGACGAAGTTCCCGGCCGCTGTCATAGAGCGGTGACAACTGTCAACCAGATATCATAGCTGTTTTCCTGAGAAGATTTACTTCCTAAAAGACTCGACAAGACTCGTCAAAGTTGAGTATCCAACAGAGGAGATTCCAGAACTCCACAAGTAAGGTGTTATATCTTCTCGTCAAGCCTGCAAGTACAAGAACTATATTGTCCAGCATTCGTATCTTCTCCCGGACATTCCCCCTTGCGTTTTTCCTTTCCTTTCCTCCCCTTTGTACCTTCCTGTATCCTTTTTGCGTGCTACGGAAAGTCTGTTGAACTTGTTCTTGTACAACTGTCAAGAAGAACATCTCTTCATAGAACCCCCGAGACCAAGTCTGGCCAAAGGCTTCACAGGTACTAGTTCAGTCAGAGGGAGAGTGAGAGAGTGTGGGAGGAATTATCTGGGGTAGAGATCCTAATGTATGCATATGTCTTCACTGCAGGAAGCTCAGCCAGATAACAATACACATTATAGAAGAGAGGCAGAAACTGGTAGGACAAGTTTTGTTACCTTTTAAGAACAGTCTGCGTAGTGAGGAAAGGTTTGTGGTATATTCTCTGCTTCTTTCCCTTCTGTGTATTAGGCACCTTCAGAGTAGACGGCAAGAAAAATAGCAGTCACTAGAAGATAGAGGTGCCAGTCGAAGTACAGGTATTCTCTTCTCTGTCCACTTCCCCTTTCCCTGCTGCTGGTGGTCTTGCTCTTGAAGCGAGGGTACCGGTGGAAGGGTGATCGGGACATTCGTCAGTACTGCCTCTGCGAAGCGTTGGAGCACCAGGACATCTTGACAGGGGTCATCATTATTGGGACCATAATATCCTCCAATTGCTAATGTTCTGCTGGCTATATGTTTATTTCCGACAACCCATCTCCCTTTTACATCGGCTTAGTGAGACTCCATAATTGCTTTTGCTGATTTTTTAAAAATAATGATTACACACTTAACACAGCATGTTTGTTCTGTACAAATATAAAAATCTACCCAGCACTGGCCTTTCATTATTCCATCCCATTCGGATAACAAGAGATGTGTTTCTTGTAAAATAATTACGTCCCAATCTTTATTTTTGAGGTATTCTAAGATCCTCTGCCTTCTTGTTCTAACCCTCAAGCCATTTACGTTCCATAAAAGAATTTTAATTCCCATGAATTAAGGTGAAAGGGCACTTTCCCTCTTAGCTTTGCGTGATTTGGACAAGATTTTTTAAACAAAATTCCCTATTTTGCTCCCACACTCTGTGCATCATATTTTACACAGCATCTGTGTCCCCCCTCTCCTCCCCCCCCCCCCAGTTTATCCCTCCCCTGGAGAACCCTCCTTTTACTCTTTGGCAGGTCTTTCCTGCCTATTCGAGAACCCTACCCCATGGGCAGATATATTTATTTACATGTTTTGAGGTCCGGCTATTCGCACCTTAATTGTATCAATGAGCGCTTCTACCTCTTGTGTCTCTTTCAGGTTAGACATGTGATTATCCAACATGATCCTTAGCATTGCAGGGAATTTCATTTGCACGTTAGCCCCCAGAGATTTTAACTCCTGCATGTATTGACCTAACTGCCACTGGCGGTCTTGTGTCATCTTAGAGATATCAGATCTTATTATGAAAGACCACTCATCCTTCTTGTGAGATCCTGCACTTATAGCCTCTTTAAGGATTCTTTCTTTTAGTGCATAGGTTTTAAAATTTACAAGAATCTTCCTGGTGTTTGTCCTGTTTTTATTTTTCGTGAAAGGGTCTCTATGGACCCTCTGTATGTCATCGGAAAGCTCCTCACTTTTAATCCAGGGAAAAAACTCTTTTAAGAGATTTATCACAAAGACCTTTATGTTGCCGGTCTCTCGACCCTCCGGAATATGAAGGAGCCTCAGGTTATTACATCAAGCCTGATTTTCTAATGGCTCAATTTTGTTTAGAAGTTCTTTTTCACTGGCCTGCAGGCCCCCGTGGTTTTTTCATTCCGGGTAACCCTTCTATCTAGTTCTTCCACGTTAGTTTCCAAAGTGGAGACCCTTTCCATTACAGAGTTCATCTTGGTCTCCAATGTCTCACAGACCCCTTGAATTATGGGATTTTTTTCCCGATTTCGCAAAGTTCAATCTCATTTCCGTAATTAAGATTTCCATTAACTGGTCCGCTTTTTTGCCCCTTCTTTTCTCTCCTTTAAGGCTGACGGCTGTATATTTCCCTGTGTATTTTCCTCACTTTCTGCTGCCTTGTCTTCCTCTGATTCTACCAATTCACTAAAACGATTGGGGCTATGCGGAATACCCCCCATTAAGTTCCCCTCGGCCATTGTACGCTTTGGTAATTCCTTTTCTAAGTGGGTGTCCACACTCTCTTTTTCTGGGCTTTGATCTTTTAAGTCCCTAGGGAGAGTGTGTTTTACCTTGAAGTAAGTTCGGAGGGAGGGGGTAATTTTAACCTTCTTTGTTGTTGCTTTAGACCGTATTGGGACTATTTTTGACTCCAGGGTTTGAGGAGATGTCACTACTTTAATGTTTTCTTTAATTTTCTCCCTTTTCTCCCTTTGTAGTGCTTCGGAATTGATAACAGTCCTAAAAAAGTTTCTGCTTCTTAAACAATATCTTTTGCCTCTTTTTGGCACGCTATCTATGGGAACCCTAACCTTGTCACTAACCAAGTTATCAGCAGTCCTACCCCCTTCTGTAGCCTCCTTTTTAGGTAGTCCCTCTACATTTACTTTAAGGTTTCCCAAATAAAACTAAGATTTTTCACTTACTTGAATGACTCCAGGGCCCTTCTTTGTTATTTTCCAGGTCTTGTTCAGGTCTCCTACTGAAAAATTAGCAGCTTTGCTGCCTCTTGTTTGTTCTCCCCTGCCTGCCAGTTCTTTTCCTTGTGTCCCCTCCCTTCCGACAGCCCCCTTGCTGCGGGTGGCTGACTGTTACCTTTGGCCGACAGGAAGTCCTAGCAGCAGCCATCCTGCTCTGCCCGAGAACAGCCCCTGCCTTGCTCCACAGTGTCTCCCTGTGTCTCTCCGCCCCTCCGAGAGCTGTCGTCTGAAACCTGCTGCCGCCCTGACTCTGCTGCCGCTTCTCCACGCAAGCCCACAGTCTTGGGAGGCACCAAAAACCCTCTCTGCATTCCGAGCCGATCCCAGCCACCACCAACAACAAAAAACGAAACCGCAGCCAGAAGGGGCCGCACCGAGCACGCCGCGATAAAATCTCCAGAGGGCAGACCCGGAGGCAAGTATCCCTTTTTCCTTGTTTTTTTAATGTTTTTCCCTGCAATATATCCGCCAGTTATTGTGCCTGTTTAATGCTCAAGTTTCTGCTTTTGCCGGGCCGTCATTCTGCCTACCACTGTACTATATGCCCAAGCGCGCCTGGGATCTCCCGGCCGGCGTCTCTATTGGGCCGCCATGTTCTCCCCATTGCAGAGCAAAAAAAGAAAAGGAATAAAAGACAGACAATGCAGACCTATGGGAAAAGCACAATGCTTGGCTTCACAAAATGGCCACCACCCACATGGTCAGCCCACCCACAATAACAAGAAAGTACATACAAAGGACAGGAACAGGAAGTTGGAGTCTCTGGGGAACTTCCTTGCCCTTAAAAAAAAATGACTCCATGCTCCAAAAACTACAACCAAAAGACAACCTGAGGAGTTTTTTTAGCAACATGAACAAAATCAGCATTTTCGAGAAGGTTTTATGCAGTTTGATATTGTTCACCAGATTGCAAATTCAGCATGTTTGGCACTGTGAACTGTACAAAAAGTCGTTATCGCATGCGCGAACACGCAGTTAAGCGCAAAGAAGACAAAAACTGTAAGTCCGCGTTGTCGCGCTGTGCAGAGTTACCAAGACTATGCGAGCTGAACTACTAGGGTTACCTACTGGCAGAAAAGCCCTATTTATTTAACACACATCCACAAATGGAAATTTCACCCCAAACAACACATTTTGCAATTCAATCCGAAGCCATCCATGCCATACATGATGTTAAAAATTCAACAGACAACACTAAAACAGTTGTTTAACTTTCATGCATCCATGATGACTGATGATGACTCTGAGTAGTACCTCTGGGCCTACTGGCAGAGTAGGCCACAAGCTTGGATGCCTATGGCAAAAGCACAGTGGCTGGTCCCACAAAATGGCTGCCACCACATGGCCAGGCAGTCTCAAAAAAAAAAGAAAAGGAATAAAAGACAGACAATGCAGGCCTATGGGAAAAGCACAATGCCTGGCTTCACAAAATGGCCGCCACCCACATGGTCAGCCCACCAACAACAACAAGAAAGTACATACAATGAACTCAAGCAGGCCTTTATCACTATATGGCCAGGCAAAGGATGCCTGTTACACAACACAGCTTTAATGCAAAAAAGAAAATCTGCATGGCTAAAAAGGTTGGAAGGTTAACAACAACAGCACATACACATGCAACAAAGGCATTTATTAACACACATCCAAAAAGTTCAATACACCCCAAAAACCACATTTTGGATTCAATCCAATGCCATCCATGCCCTAAATTATGTTTAAATTCAACAGACAACATAGAAACAGTTGCTTCAATCACCCCTGATGAGTTCCTCTGGGAGTCTGGCCCTACTGGCAGAATAGGCCACAAGTTTGGAGGTCTATGGCAAAAGCACAGTGGATGGTCCCAGTAAATGGCGGCCACCACATGGCCTGGCCACCCACAACAACTTGAAAAGAAAGAGAAGACAGACAATGCAGGCCTATGGCAAAAGCACAATGCTTGGCTTCACAAAATGGCCGCCACCCACATGGTCAGCCCACCCAAAATAACAAGAAAGTACATACAAAGGACAGGAACAGGAAGTTGAAGTCTCTGGGAACTTCCTTCCTCTTTAAAAAAAATTTAAAACAGAAAAATGACTCCATGCTTCAAAAACTACAACCAAATGACATCCTGAGGAGTTTTTTCAGCAAAAGGAACAAAATCATCATTACTTAGAAGGTTTTATGCAGCTCAGGAGATATTGTTCACCAGATTGCAAATTCGGCATGTTCAGCATCGCGAACTGTACAAAAAGTCATTATTGCGTGCGCGGACACACAGATTGAGCGCGCGGAGAAGACAAAAACTGTATGTCTGTGTTGTCGCGCTGTGCAGAGTTACCAAAACTACGCAAGCTGAACTACTAGGATTACCTACTGGCAAAAAACGCCCTATTAATTTGACACACATCCAAAAACTGAAATTCCACTCCAAAAAACAAATTTTGCAATTCAATCCAAAGCCATTCATGCCATACATGATGTTAAAAATTCAACAGACAACACAAAAACAGTTGATTAACTTTCATGCACCCATGATGACTGATGATGAGTAGTACCTCTGGGTCTACTGGCAGAGTAGGTCACAAGCTTGGAGGCCCATGGCAAAAACACAGTGGCAGGTCCCACAAAATGGCCACCAACACATGGCCAGGCTACCCACAATAACAAGAAAGTACATACAATGAACTCAAGCAGGTCTATATCACTATTTGAATTCCTAGGCTTACCTATTGACTGAAAAGCCCTTATTTAATTAACACACACCCAAAAACTGATATTCCACTCCAAAAACAACATTTTGCAATACAATCCAATGCCATCCATGATGTTAAAAACTTGAAATTCAACAGACACCACAGAAACATGGTTGGACCTATGGGTACCTCTGGGCCTACTGGCTGATATTTCAAAGAAATACAACTTGGCCCCTACTGAAAGTACAGGACAACCTCAACAATAATTTTTAAAAACAATGAAAAGCCCTGAAAACTGTAGGTTAAAAAAAGCCCCAATCAAACAAACATGTACACCAATTCTCCAACTCACTGGTAAAATAAAATCTCAAATCCAAAAGTCCTCAATAAACCCAATCCAATGATATAATGCAGCAGACATACAAAAAAAGTGATCCTTCCAGCTTCAAATCCAAATGAAAGTGAACAGAACATGTACAAAGCACTGGGAAGAGCCTGCTGGACAGGAACAGGAAGTTGGAGACTCAGGGGCACTTCCTTCCTCTTGAAAAAAAGAATAGAAAAAAGACTTCTTGCACAAAAGACTACAGCCAAATCACAATCCGAGGAGTTTTTTGGAGCAAAATGATCATTTTCGAGAAGGTTTTATCATGCTTGTGAGATATTCTTTGCCATATTGTAGTTTCTGCTTGTTCGGGAACACGATCTTATCAACACTGCCACCGGAAGGAAGACAGCTTGTCCGAATGACGTGTTCGCGTCCGCACAGTCTCGCAGATCATGCGGCCGGATTCCAAACCAGTCATTACAGCGCCCGCGAGAACGCATATTGAGTGCACGAGGAAGAAAAACAACCACACTACGCTGTAGATTGCGTAGTATTCGGCAACTCTGCTCTCTACATGAACCGCAAAGTTACCAAAACTTTGCAAGCTCCGCGAGCGGAATGTATTTCACCAACCAGAGTTAGTCAACGCGTTATGCAGGAATGTGTAAGATAGCTGTACACAGGTTCTCCCAAATTTTGTGAAATGGAGTTGAGAGAGAGATGGGGTTAGTGCATTGGAACGCTTCCATAGGATATGTATACATTTTGATTATAAAGTACCCTTTTTTGTCTTAAATTAAAAAAACTACCTTTGAGATAGTGGCTTAATGTAAAAAAGATTGTTTTAATGTACTTGATATTAAGATGTTTCTTTATTTTAATTTTATTTTCATGTTTTGTGTTAAATACATTGAATGATACAGAATAAGGAAGGAATAATTTTGTTAGTCCTGAAGAGGTGGCCTTATCCACTTAGTCCCACCCAAACGTGTCGATGCAGACAATAGTGTTAAATTTGATTTGGGACAAGAAGCATTGAGACCAGAACTAACAGTCCTTTGCCTTGTTTACATTTGTTTCAAATTAACTGTGTAAAGGCACATTTGTTAATGCCCTACATTTGCTCCTTCCATGTGATTTATTGCCTATTGTAGAAATAATGTATTGTCAATGTTTTTAAATCTCTGGTAGGTACTGTGTTACCCTTTGATAGGTTTTCTTAATCTGTTTTTATTGTGATGATTTATTTCTGTGATTTTTATCATTGATTTATTAATAAAAAAATGTTTTATAAGTACCGTTGTACCCCAAATGGAGCTGTTCCACATGTGAGTGTGTTGATTGAGTGTGATGATATTTGGTATCTTTAAAGTATTACACTAGTTCAAAGGGAATCTTCACCACTACATTGTTGATTTTGGTGTTCTGTTCCTTTGAGCTTTATGAACCCTTCTCCTTGTTTTCAAGATACCTAATAATTGAAACAGATGTCTGTGGGATTTGCACCAGGATGTGTAACTTGGATGCTCCATGAAGAAGGATACCCTGGAAAGTTGAGATATGGTCTATTGGACAGGAATGTAAAGGAGATCCAGTTGCTGAAGTGAATGTATTGCAAGAACAAAGGACCAGGTCAAAGGAATGACGTCTAGATGAATAGCTTGAAGGATATCTTCTCCTCTTAAGTTTCTGAGGATATTCCACTCATGGTGGTTGAACATACTGGCTGTCTGAAAGAACAACTAGATCCACCGGAACTGGCATCTTTGAAATGTAAGCCATCAAAGTGACTCTTTGGACCATCAATGGTTTGGTACGAGGAAGGAGAGGCTACAATGGGACCTAAAGTAGGTCCTCGAAGGAATCCTCATCATCATAGGTCTTATTGACAACAGCAAAAATGCATGAGAAAGAAACTATGATAATCTCTGAGATGGAGAATGTGAAGCAATTGATACCATTGAATGAGTAGGTATTAGGCGCCTCGACTTTGATTTTTTCATGGTAGATCTTCTTAATAACAAATGTCCTAACAATGATCTTCTCAGTGTCAAGTGATGCTTTGAGGAATGCTATGATGCCGATGGCTTAGCCTTCCTGAGTTTTTATGGAGAAGGGTGCTTTGGTGCTGTATGTTACAACAACGATTTCTTTGATCTTGAGGCCTAGGCGTTCAACAGCCAGAGAAGACTTTTAACGCCTTAACCGCGGCACGGTGAGGGCGTTCTAAGGAGTGGGCATGCCTCCGTTGGCCCTTGTCCGTTCGCAGCACTGGGGAGGGAGTGCCCCCGTTGGCCAACGGCCGATGGTAGCACGGAAGGGGTTAAGGGCGGTTGGTCTTTTGTCTTTAGCATCAACTTTATAGATGCTGCTGAACTGGCTTTTGACGGTGAACAATTTGGAATGACACCAACCCTTGAGGTTGAAACATATGACATCAAACCGGAATGGTGGAAATGATAAATATGTTTCTTGTTTTTGTGTAGATCTCCCTCTTCAAGGCTGATTTCAAGGAAAAGGACAATGGCAGTGAATTAAAACCTGAGGTTTTCCAGCTTTCCCATGAGGCTAATTCTCTCATGATCTTTCCGGGCTTTTAAAAAAAAATTTCTGACAAAACTTGCAGTTTTTTACTGAGTGTGATGGACGTAAATGGACTACACACATTTCATGTGGAAGATAAGCAGCCTTCTTCCTCCAACAGAGGAGTTTTTTTTACAAATAGTGAAGGCATTTGCAGAAAAAACCCTTCTAGGATGAAAAAATGTGAAATAAGCAGACACCTGTAAGGTGTGGATATAAAGCAGAGATGTGACACGTTGAAGGCAAACACGTCAAAAAAGGGCAAGAAACCACCTCAAGTGCAAAGTGTTCCACTCTACTTGACTTTCAGACAAGAATTTAGGCTGAAAAGTAAAGTAGAAAGCATGCTAGAAGATGGAAGCTGTTGATTTCTTAATTGAATAGTGCGATCTTTTTTCTTCTCTAGTCATTCAAGCCTATGAGCCTACATGTTTTCCTTTCTTTTGTAGACATATGAATCTAGTCAGCAGCACATCTGGTTTCAAGCTGCAATGCAGCTCTATGCACTATCGATTTGAAAGGTAAGGGAGGATGTACCCTTACAGATAGAGCAGTCACCTCGAAGCTGGAGAACCGTCTTTGAGTCTCAGCAACGACTATCAACATCCTGTGATTCTGGGCAAATCACTGAATCTTCCTGTGCCCAACAAAAATTAATGTGTCTATCTGTAACGAAACTGATAACTGATGTTTCGGGTCTAGTCCGCGCTATATAAAACTCTAACAAACAAAGGAGAATATGTACTAGGAAGTGGCGGAGCGTGTTGTTAGCCTACTTGGCTTAATAACATGCTCCGCCACTTCTGAAACGCAAGGCTGCACCATATTTACAAGAATGTGGTGCAGCCTTGTGTTTCCCCTTGCAATGGCGCTAAGTTTAACAAATTAGCGCAAACGCAGGCACCCTTGCTCTAGAGTACAGGGGTGTCTGCCTTAAGGGGAGGATTGTTTATGTGTAGGAAGAGTTACTTCCTGCACATAAATAATCCTAAAATGTAATTCTTTCATTTTCATGTATGCTGCTGCTTTGTTTATGTACAGGAAGGGACATGTTCCTGTACATAAACAAACTATGACATTTTGCTTTTTCCATGTGTTCTGCACAAGACAGCACACATGGCAAAAGCAAAAGCAAAGAAAAATAATGCATTTCTCCTCATTTCGCTAAGACCAGGGTTTTCCTGGTCTTAATTTTGGCGCTGCCTCCTATGTACGCCACACTTGTACATAGGGTGCAGTGTCAAATAACAATGGGTGTTGCGGTGGGACGCCCACCACAACACCCATTGCATGCCCCTTTTACGCTAACCATAGTGTGAAAGGTTGCATTATGTACAAGACAGCGTTAAGCCACATTAAGTGGCTTAACGCTGCCTTGTACATAAGGCGCAGCCCCTATTACCACCACAACGTCCGTAAAAGTGATGTTGTGGTGGCGATAGGGGCTTGTACAAATGCCCAAATTTTTTTAAAGATATAAAAAAATCTTTTTATCTTCTCTTTTTTTGTTCCTTCAAACTTTTGTAGTGACTAAGTTTTTGACACGATATTACAGAACCACAATATTGTTGTGTCAATATTAGTGAATGTGTATATCTAGCGTATTGTCTGCCAGCATTGTAATATTCATATTATTGTTTCACCTAGCACCTCTAACTAAGCCCTGTACAATGGAATCCCTAATCAATGTTATCACGCTAGACCAACAGAACACAAATGTTTACTGGACGGCATTACCTATTACATGCCTTGCCGAGAGTGCATAATCCATCTGTTTACAGATTTACACCTGGGCTAACCCACAGCCCATTTCTGACACCCAATAGCAGATTGCCATCCGCCACCAAGATAGAATATACACATAATATGAGAACGAATTGAGAACCTGCACGTCATCACCGTTCACCCAATGAAGTAAGCTCAATGATAACATTACAAACGATGTTAAAAGCCCTCTTGGGATTGCAATAAGTAGGTATGTGAGTATGCAATTGGTTCCTGTCGGCTCCGAATTTTAAAAATGCCAAGGTCAAGCATCAATGACTATAGAAGCCTCTGAATCCCCGTGTTCATCTTAGGAGTCTCAGGGGTTTTGCTAATAAAATGTGATGAGAGTATGACATGATTTACGGATGTCTGTTGTGCCACTTAAAGTGGGGTCAACACCATCCTAACTGGTACCTACATTGCCATGACTCCCCTTTGGGGGGTTGTCTCCATAAAAAAAACTGCCACTGGTTCTCCATATCTGTCTCCCTGTTAATAACAACAGCAAGTGGCGTGTGGATGCTGGTCCGCTCCTCTCCTTCTCGAACTATACCACCTCACCAGAGACATATTTGGTCCTGATAAGGGCAGACATACATACAGTGCACAATGCACATATTCGGGCCAGTATGAGAGCCTTTAGTTTGCGCTACCACTTTGCCCATGTTTACAGAGGTTCAGTTTCTGTTTATCGGTGCCAGAAAGCCAACTAGGAACAATAGTTATTACTTTATTTGTATGGCTTTAAGCAAGCCTCACAATTATAATAGATGCCCCTATCAACGCAGCCATTTTTCTACACCCCTTTTTTATACTTCTCATACAATGCATGTTTTACATTCATTTTGATTTATCTCTCTGCGATGGCCATCTTGTATCGTAACGTATATATTACTATAAATATCCCTTACATTGCATGATGATCCCTCTTTAACATTCTCGAGCTAAGAGCAATGTGTACCCAATTATGTACAGACAATAATGCTTGACCTAAGTGACGATTTAGCCTTTTAGGAAAACGAATTTTAACCATAGTGCCCCAGACTGTAGGATGCAACAACAATTTCAAAATGACTAATTTCCCAGTGAGTATCGGACGTGCTGATGAAAGAAGAGTCAGAGACCCAAACTTTCTCTCTCTCCCCATACCGTCTCGACATATTGCTTACATACTGTGGAATTACCTCATTAATTATTTTCAATTAAATCATGGATGAAAATATTTGACATAGTTCCCGGTATCTCAAGTAGGCCTCTAGAAGAAATCCCACACTTGTGTGTCCACTGGTGCCAACTTCTGGAGGCACTGTAGCGCAAGCCCCAGATGTGGCTAAACGGCCAGAGCGGCCAACTTTGAAGCTGGGGAACCAGGTTCGGCTCTGGCTGGAGGTTCAATCAATCAATCAAGTTTCTTATAAAGCCTGACTACTCACCCTTGAGGGTCTTAGGTCACTGAGTGGGGAGGGGGGTCATTGATCTGTGGTTCAGTCGAGCAGCCATGTCTTAAGGTCCTTCCTGAATTGCAGCAGCAATGGTGATTGCCTGAGGTGCAAAGGCAAAGAGTTGCAGGTGTTCGCAACAAGGTAGGAGAAGGATCTTTCTCCAGCCATGGTCTAGCAGGTCCATGGGATGGTGGACAGGGCCAGTTGGGCTCAAATATCTTCCCATGCCTAAAAATGAACGTGTCTGTCTGTAATGCAACTTGTGCTCATATAACACGCTCTGATCCCTTCGGGTGTAATTTGGGCTTTATAACACTGCAAAATAATAACTTGGGCTTCTGAAAGCAGACCAAGGTCTGAGTTTAGCCGAGGAACTGAGGCACCAGTAGAGTGGCTTTATGTTATTTCTTATGCAAGCAGAGGCACTCACTGTCTTCTACTGCTGTTGCAAAGCATGACCATAGGAGGGCTGGGGGGCTGCAAGTGAGCTATGGAATAAGGCCCCGTCCTGATGGAGATTCCTATTGATATGTGCAGTACAGTTTTTAGCAGCTCCATTCTTTTAAAGGAGTGTGAATCATCGACCATTAGAAGTGGAATTCTGAGAATGAAATTCCATCTCTACATTATGTTATGTTATGTTAATTCAACTTATTAAGCATGCGAATACTCTGAGATGATCTTGACGCTGAAGTTCAATGTAAACATAACTGAATCATGACCTAAATCTGGAAAAAAA
Source organism: Lissotriton vulgaris (assembly GCF_964263255.1). Classification (NCBI taxonomy): domain Eukaryota; kingdom Metazoa; phylum Chordata; class Amphibia; order Caudata; family Salamandridae; genus Lissotriton; species Lissotriton vulgaris. The sequence goes on along the minus strand of NC_141694.1, from coordinate 1,136,739,288 downwards.
CAGGTTTTAAGACTCTTACTAAAGACTGATAATGATTTTTCTGACCTAATATGTATAGTGAGTGAATTCTACAGTTCGGCACTTCCATAGCTAAGGCTTCGGCCACCCCAATAGGAAGTGCGAAACCTGGGAACAGCCATAAACTTGGCATCAGTGGAGTGGAACTGTCTGCATGGTTGGTACCATTTAAAAATATTTTTCAAGAAAGTGAGTCCTGCATTATTCAGTGCCTTAAAGGCCAGACACAAAGTTTTAAACGTAATGCGGCCCGCTACCAAAAGCCAGTGAAGCTTCGAAATCTCTTTGTAGACTGATTGGTATTTAGGCGAAATCAGTAATATCCTTGCTGCCTATTTTGTATCATCTGCAGCTATTTTAGATGTTGACTTTGCATGTTCTGATACAGCCCGCTGCAATAGTCCAGTTTTGACAATACAAGTGCAGTTACAACCGTCCTCCTTGAGTCCATAGGTATATAAGGTAGGATTTTCTTTAGTTTCTTGATTAAATAAAAGGAGGCTGAGACAATGGCATTTGTTTGATGAACATAGGACAGCTTATCACCAAAGACAACTCCTAAGTTTTTAGCTTTGGCTAAAGATTTAGGCACTTCCCCTAACTCTGCAGGCCACCAAGAGGCATCCAATGCTTATTGGCGATTGCCAAAGATCATTATCTTAGTTTTGTCTGAAATAAACTTCAGACAGGGCTTCCTCATCCAGTTTTTAATTTCCAGCATACAGTTTTGAAACCGGGTAGGGAAAAAAGTTTCATTTTTGTAGACAGCCACCACAATTTGTGTATTGTCTGCGTAGGATATCAGATGGGCTAACACCAACGTGTTACTGGGCCCACCCACCTAAAAGGACATCTTTTAGACCCTGTCTTCAGCAACTGCAAAAACCTTCACGTTGGAAATCCTTCCCCCCTTTCCTGGTCTGACCACTTCCTCATCCCGCTCACTTGGACCCTGCCCCTTCACCTCCCCCCCAAACCCACGATGACTCAACGTTACCGCAACTGGTCTAAACTCCTTTTATCTGAGTGGCAGGATCTCCTACAAGGTACCAAACCCATCAACACATCCACCCCCACTCAAGATAACGAGAACTATAACAAATGGATCACCAGCTCCCTAGATATAGTATTACCACTAAAAAATTCCCATCCTAAATGGGGCAATCCTACAGCCCCGTGGTATACGAGTGATCTACGAGAGGCCAAACGTGTCTGTAAACGACTTGAGAGAATATGGCGCCTCAGTTACATCTCAGCAGACAAAACGAGCTATCGAACGGCAATTAAAAACTACAAAGCAGACATTCATCTAGCTCAGGCTAAATACTTTGAACTTAAGATCGAGAAGGCAGCGTTCAAACCCAGGGAAATCTATCAGATAGCCAAATCCCTTCTGCACCTTTCCGAGGCCCCAAAGTATCAAAACAACACTCAGACCCACTGTGAGGAAATAGCTGAGTTTTTCTACCAGAAGATAGAAACCATCAACTCTTCTTTCCCCCCCCCGGCACTTTGTCCACAGACTCCATTTACATAGGCTGCACAACAGCTCCCCCTTGTGTTCTTAATAGCTTTCCCCCATTAGAACTTATCAACCTGGAAAAACTCATGGGACAGGTCAAATCAGGATCACCTATCGACACAACTCCTCCCAGTACTCTCACCCAGATAACCCATCTGATATCGCCCACTATCCAAGACCTGCTCAACTCCTCCCTCCATACTGGTATTGTTCCACCTCCATGGAAAAGAGCAATGGTAAAAGCTTTATTAAAAAAGCCCAGTCTCGATTAATCTAACCCCGCTAACTATCGACCCATCTCCCTCCTACCATGGCTTACTAAACTTCATGAGAAGCATGTTAACACCATTCTCACTGACTTCCTGGAAGTCAATAACATGCTAGACCTCTCTCAGACTGGCTTCAGGCCCTGTCATGGTACGGAGACTGCATTGATTGCGGTGATGGAGGAGGCAGGAAGGATCTTGGACGATGGCAGATCTACGGCCATCGTCCTACTCGACCTAAGTGCCGCCTTCGACACTGTCAATCATAATATCCTACTCCACCGTCTTGACAAAATAGGAGTGTCAGGCACGGCACTCAATTGGATGAGGTCTTTTCTCACAGACAGATCCTTCCAAGTCTTTAAGAGGGATTTCACCTCTACCATTAAACCCCTCAATTGTGGAGTACCTCAGGGCTCCTCCCTGAGCCCTACCCTTTTTAATGTCTACCTATGCCCCCTAGCTGATGTCGTCTGCCCATTCGGTGTGAATATCGTCACTTATGCGGATGACACGCAGCTAGTGGTAGCACTGGACCCCCCCTGAACTCTCATCATAGTTTACACACATGCCTAGAAGCAGTCGTTGCTTGGATGTCTGGCTTTTGTCTTAAACTCAATGGGGACAAAACAGAGATAATGCTCTTTGGAAATAATATTGCGAAATCCATTGATCCTATCTGGCCCCTCTGTTTAGGAAGTCCCCCGCAACCCAAGAAGCAAATCAAGAGCCTAGGCATCTGGCTCGACCATGCTCTAACCTTCAACTATCAAGCTACCAAGCTTGCTGCCACCAGCTTCGGGCTGATGAGACTACTCCGTAAAATTCTCCCTCTCCTTCCGTTCCATTCAAGACGGATTATGGTTCAAGGATTGATCCTCTCCCGTCTCGACTGTGGAAACGCCCTATATCTTGGGGCCCCACAATCCACACTTAACAGACTCCAGGTTATCCAAAACTGCGCGGCAATCAATCAATCAATCATGGCATTTATATCGCGCACTACTCACCCGTAAGGGTCTCAAGGCGCGTAGGGAGGGGGGTCTGCTACTGCTCGAACAGCCAGGTCTTGAGCTGTTTCCTGAAGGCGAGGTGGTCCTGGGTCAGCCGCAGGTGGACAGGCAGGGAGTTCCATGTCTTAGCAGCTAGGTAGGAGAAGGATCTTCCTCCGGCGGTGGCTCTCTGGATGCGAGGCACGACGGCGAGGGCGAGGTTTGCCGATCGCAGCTGGCGGGTGGGCGTGTAGAAGGTCAGGCGGTCGTTGAGGTACCTAGGGCCCAGGTAGTGAAGGGATTTGTGTGCGTGGGTGAGGAGTCTGAACGTGATCCTCTTGTTGACAGGGAGCCAGTGTAGGTCTCTCAGGTGGCTCGAGATGTGGCTGCGTCGGGGAACGTCCAGGATGAGTCAGGCGGAGGCGTTCTGGATGCACTGGAGTCTCTTCTGAAGCTTGGCTGTTGTTCCGGCGTAGAGGGTGTTTCCATAGTCCAGTCTGCTGGTGATGAGGGCCTGGGTGACCGTCTTCCTTGTCTCGGTCGGAATCCATTGGAAGATCTTGTGGAGCATGCGGAGTGTGTGGAAGCAAGATGTGGAGACGGCGTTGACTTGTCTGGTCATCGATAGGGAGGAGTCCAGGATGATGCCCAAGTTGCGTGCGTGGTCTGTTGGCTTGGGTGCGGTGCCTAGGGCTGGGGGCCACCAGGAGTCGTCCCATGCGGAGGGCGATGGTCCCAGGATGAGGACTTCTGTCTTGTCCGTGTTCAACTTTAGGCGGCTGTTGTTCATCCATTCGGCGACGTCTTTCATCCCTTTGTGGAGGCTCGCTTTGGCGGTGTCGGGGTCTTTGGTGAGGGAGAGGATCAGCTGGGTGTCATCGGCGTAGGAAATGATGTTCAGGTTGTGATTGTGAGCGATGGCAGCTAGTGGTTTCATGTAGATGTTGAAGAGAGTGGGGCTGAGCGATGATCCTTGCGGGACGCCGCAGATGACTTTGGTGGCCTCCGAGCGGAACGGCGGGAGGCGTACTCTCTGTGTTCTTCCGGAGAGTTATGAGGTGATCCAGTCCAGGGCCTTCCCTTGGATGCCTGTGTTGTTGAGTCATTGGACTAGGGTGCGGTGGCAAACAGTATCGAATGCAGCGGAAAGGTCTAGGAGAATGAGTGCCGCTGTTTCACCGTTGTCGAGCAGGGCTCGGATGTCGTCAGTGGCTGCGATGAGGGAGGTCTCGGTGCTGTGATTGGCTCTGAATCCGGACTGCGATGGGTCGAGGGATCCGTTCGTCTCGAGGAAGGCGGCCAGTTGCTTGTTGACGACCTTTTCGATGACTTTGGCCGGGAAGGGAAGGAGAGAGATGGGGCGGAAGTTCTTGAGGTTGGTCGGGTCCGCTGTTGGTTTCTTCAGTAGTGCGCTGAGCTCGGCGTGCTTCCAGCTCTCAGGGAAGGTGGCTGTGTTGAAGGAGGTGTTGATGATGTCTCAGAGATGGGGTGCGATGGTGGGGGCCGCTTTGTTGAAGATGTGGTGGGGGCACGGGTCGGTCGGCGATCCGGAGTGGATGGTGTTCATCATGCTTGTCCTGTCTTCGGGAGTCACCTCGGTCCATATCTGGAGGATGGCGGCTGGGTGCGTAGGTTCAATCGATGGGTGCGGGGGTTGAGCGCTGAAACTGTTGTGGATGTCGGAGATCTTGCGGTGGAAGTACGAGGCGAGGGAGTCACAGAGGTCCTGTGAGGGGGTGATGTTGTTGTTGCCGGTGCTGGGGTTGGAGAATTCCTTGACGATGTTGAAGAGCTCCTTGCTGTCATGGGCGTTCTTGTCCAGTCGTTCCTTCAGAGATTTCTTCTTTGTGGTGCGGATGAGCTGGTGATGTCTGCGCGTGGCGAGTTTGAGGGCGGTCATGTTGTTGGTGGTCTTGTCGAGGAGCCAGGTCTTCTCAAGGGTGCAGCAGGCCTTCTTGGAGTCCTTGAGTTAGTCGGTGAACCAGGGAGCCTTCTTGCTTCTGGGCCTGGTGAGTGGGTCCTTCAGTGGGGCGAGGTCGTCAGCACTTGTGGTCAGCCACTGCGTGAGGTTGCAGGCTGCTGTGTTAGGGTCCGTTGTCCTCACGGGTGGGTTCTGGCTGAGGGAGGTGGCGAGCTGGTCGGCGGTGATCTGGCTCCAGTTCCTGTGGGGAACCTGCTTCAGGTGGTGGTGGACCGTGTTCTTTGCGAAGCTGAAATGGATGCAGCTGTGGTCGGTCCAATTGAGTCCGGTGGAGTGACTGAAGGAGACGTGCTTGCTGGAGGAGAAGATAGGATCGAGCGTGTTGCCGGCGTAGTGGGTGGGGGTGTTGACCAGCTGCTTGAGTCCGAGGTTGGTGAGGTTGTCCAGCAGGGTGGTGGTGTTGCGGTCGTTGTTGTTCTCCAGGTGGAAGTTGAGGTCCCCGAGGAGGATGTAGTCGGTGGAGGGGAGGGCGTGTGGGCTGATGAAGTCCGTGATGTCATCGCAGAACTGTGCACGCGGTCCCGGGGGTCTGTAGATGAGGGTGCCTCTGAGGGTCGTCTTGGGGTCGGTGTGGATCTGGAAGTGGAGGTATTCGGCGGCGCTGAATGTCATGATGGAGTCAGTCGAGATGCGAATGGTGCTCTTGTGTACGATGGCGATACCTCCTCCGGTCTGGCTGATGCGGTCCCTCCTGATGATCTTGTAGCCATCCGGGATGGCTATGGCGATGTCGGGGGCTGAGGAGGTGTTCATCCAGGTTTCCGTGAGGAAGGCGACGTCTGGAGATGCGGTGTCGAGGAGGTTCCAGAGTTCCACGGCGTGGCGGTGGATGGAGCGGGTGTTGAGCATGATGCACTTGAGGTGGTTGTTGCTTCCAGTCTTGGCAGGTGCGGTGCAGGTTCGGTGGCAGGAGAAGTTGCAGGATCGGCAGACGAAGGGTCCATGGGTGCGTCGCGGGGATTCTCGGTAGCATCCGGGGGCTCGGGCGGTGTTGAGTGCGATGAGTGTGGCGAAGTTGTAGGTCCTGTGGGGGGCTGGCGGGCACGGGGGCCAGGGGGTCTGGCGCTGGGCGCGGTCCAGGCGCGGACGGGCGCAGATGGGCTTACCTTTGGCGCACCTTCGGCGCTCAAACGGCGCTCCCGCTGCGTGCGTCCGCTGCACGGTCGCTGAGGGGGCGTCATAAATAAGGAGCCGGGAGGGAGGGTCAGCTGGGAGGCGGGAGTGGGGTGGCCAATGGGCAGGGAGGGGAGGCGGGACTGCAGGCGGAGGCAGGAGCAGGAAGGAGGAGACTGGGGCAGCGGCGGTGGGAGAACGGGAGGGAACAGCGGGCGAGGAAGGGGCAGCAGCAGCAGGCAAAGAGCGGCAGGCGCTACCTACGAGGCAGCAGGCAGCAGGCAGAAGGCAGCGTCGTGGAGTGGCGTCAGTCAGCAGTCACAGCTGTAGGCAGGCGCCAGGCAGTGGCAGGCAGGCAGGCGGCAGAGCAGTGGAGGAGGAGCAACTGGCGGTGGGGGCACAGGGGGTCACACTGACCAGTCCGCCACGGTCCCCTTAAATAAGGAGCCGGGAGGGAGGGTCAGCTGGGAGGCGGGAGCGGCGTGGCCAATGGGCAGGGAAGGGAGGCGGGACTGCAGGTGGAGGCGGGAGCAGGAAGGAGGAGACTGGGGCAGCGGCGGCGGGAGAATGGGGGGGAAGTGACTGGGACAGCGGCGGCGGTCAGCGGGCGAGGAAGGAGCAGCAGCGGCAGGCAAAGAGCGGCAGGCGGTACCTACGAGGCAGCAGGCAGAAGGCAGCATCGTGGAGTGGCGTCAGTCAGCAGTCACAGCGGTAGGCAGGCGCCAGGCAGCGGCAGGCTGGCAGGAGGCAGAGCAGTGGAGGAGGAGCGACCGGCTGTGGGCAAGAATTCTCCTGGATATTCCTCGCCGAACCTCAGTCAGAGCCAGACAGAGGGACCTTCACTGGCTCCCGGTGAGATCCAGAATCGAATTTAAGAGCATGTGTATCGCACACTGCTCCTACTGGGGAACAGGCCCCTCTATCAACTCCCCCCTGGTGAAAGCCTACCAGCCTTCTCGTTCACTCAGATCCGCGAGCTCCCACCTCGCCTCAGTACCACGCATTAGGAAGGCCAGGTGTGGAGGCCGCTCACTCTCTTACAACCTAGCCAAGATTTGGAACTCCCTTCGCTTCCCTATCAGATCAGAACCTAACCTTCTCACTTTCCGCAAACTTCTTAAAACTTTGCTCTTCAGCAAAACTTCGGCTTAAACTCTTCCCTCAGTCTCTCTTATTCCAGCCTCTCCGGCCCAACTCAATCTCTTCACAGCGCTGGGACACCCCTGGGTAGCCAACGCGCTTTACAAATCCTCATTCCATTCCATTCCATTCCCTTCCATGGGCTAATTCCGACACGTACATATTAAAAAGTGAGTGACTCAACAATGAGGCCTGTGGAACCCCATAAGGTAACACATAGGGGGTTGATTTAAACTGGTCCAAGGCCACTGATTGTTTTCCGTCCGTAAAGAAGGAAAATAGCAGCAAGAGAGCAGAGTCTTTTACACTCAAATTTATTTAGCGTAGTTTCAGCAGGTTACGGTCAATGATATTGAATGCTGCTGATAAGTCAAGGAGAATTAGGGCAGCTGCCTCAACTGTGTCCATCACTGCCCTAATCTCCTCTGCAGCCTTGATTAATGCAGTCTCCATGCTATGTTCCGGCCTGATTCCAAATTGGGAGGGATCAATCAATTCATTGTTTTGTATATATTAAAATAACTGTTGATTCATTATTTTTTCAACTATTTTCAACCACCCGTTCAACACTTCACAAATTACATTTGATTGTTTTAAGACAAAAATCCAAACATCAAAAGCTAAAGCTTATTTTTTTAACTTTCTATGTAGTTAGTAAGCTACCTAGTTTCTTGTCTAAAACTTTCATACAGTCCTGTTTTTTCAGGCCCACTGCATTCTGACACCTATAGTTTTATTTCAACATTATAAAGTAGTATGTCTAAAAAGTCAAGACTGCTTGAAGCAGTCTTGTATAACATGAAGGTATTTGGACGGAATGTTGTTACATTTTACGTAGTGGTGTAGCCCATTTGCAATACTATTACTGCTTAATATGCACATAAAACAAAATATAAACCCTGTTCACTTCACTGCTTCATTCACATCATGCATGACAACAAATATTGACAACACCATTTGTTTTGACATTTGACTAGAGCCAATGTTTTTACAAAGTTCCATTAACAAGTAAGACAGGGATAGCAGAGAAAGCAAAAACTGCAAGTTTTTTAAGACAAGCAGATTGGAAAAATGGGAATGTGAACGAGAGAGTGCATGTGTGACACTGTGTCAGTGAGAGTGTGAGTGTGAATTTGAGTTGTTGGATGTAAGTGTGATAGGTTATGTGTGAGGAGAGTGTGTGTGTGTGTGTGTAAGTGTGGGGGAGTGTGTGCATGTTTGGTATGCTAGTATTTGTGCTTCTAGCCCTGGCATATTTGAGGTAATTTTGGTTCATTGGGAGGTTTCCCATGGTACTTGGAAGCTAGTGATATGAGCCTCAATGTACCCCAATCTAGGCCTAGGAAGCTACACAACCTTTTACCTACATTTTTCCTACCTTGCTCTGCAAAACGGTTCTTGCATTGACCTTTTTACACAGTTATGTGCTGAATAAGTGTCGATCCATTTCCTCAAATCTGGCCCATTTATCATGCATGGGGATTCTTAGTATCATATCCTAATGCCCTGCCCAGGACGTACACAGTATAATTTACATATTCTGAGTAATAACTCTGTATAAAAGTCACAGCTATCATCATCTTGGGCGACAGGCCCACTGTATATAATTGAAACCATTACATACCTAGGTAAAACCCCTGAGGGTACCATTTGGGTATAAAAGAACCACATCTTCAGTGGTTAACCAGAGGAGAAGCTTCCATGCTGACACAAGATGCTGAGGTCCCTGCAAGCAGAAACCCCAGCACGCAGTGGTCTGACACCCCTTGCAAGATGTCCAACCCGAGACTAAGACTGGGTCTTTTGTTCTCTCCATCAGGTAATGGGGTTGGCTCTTTCCTAGGGGATTCTTGGCTTTGCACCCACATACATGCTAGGTATATTTAGGTACACTTTGATAGGGTTCGCATTGTAGAAGTACGCATGTTTACTGCCATGTCCCTATATGTCTGCATATATTCACTGTTTTAGCACCATTACATAATTCTACCTTTTATTTACTTTGTTGGTGCTTCTAATCTCATACATCTGTTTCTGTCTAATGATTGTCACAGCAAACATGTTTCACACTAGAATGACCCTGGTTCAATAAATGCTTATCTCTCTGAGACCAAGTGAGCATGAGTGACTGCGAGAAAAGTAATGCACTGTTTCAACGAGCCCTGAAAGATCGAGGGTTGTCATGTTCCACAGTTGCCAGAAACGATTTGCTCCTTGGTAAGGTTAAGGAGCTTATTGCGGCAGTCTGAGCAAGCTGGTCTCAAGACTAACATATCCTCTGGGGGTGTCTGGAATCAGTCTAGGCACCAATCCCTTAATTTATGTTGTCTAAATGCACAGATCCTATGTATTTTTGGGAACTACACGACAGTAGAGAATGACATACCAGTTGCAATTCTAGTTTTATGGGGGTGCCCATGACAAAATAATTGAGCTGACACACTGAAGATAATTCTTGGCATAAGAAATGGCAACCCTGACAAAATTCTGGTCCTTGAATAATGGATTTAATTCATGACATAATGCGGCACCCAAGGTATATGTGGGGATCTATGGCAAAATTCAAAAGCTAGCATAATAAATATAATTTTTGATAGAAGGGAGCACCTGTGGAACATAGAGGGCACCAAAGACAAGATGCTGGTACTGGCATACTGGAGGTAATTTTGTATATGTGAGGAGCACCCACCACATCATACTGGACTGTCTGTGCTCAGGGGAGCCAATATGTGGGTGTCACCTAAACCTTCCTCTCAGTAGGACTATGAGAAGCTTTATTTAGTTGATGACTTAAGGTTAGGAGAAAATTGCACTGTCAAGCCAGCCCCAAAAATCTATATAGATTAGTGTACACTTTACTCTCAAACATAAAACGAAACTCTGAAGTCTAAACTTGACGACTGCCCTACTCCCATTTGTGCTACTGCCACAGAAAAACATAGTAAATTATCTAGGACACTTTAATACCAATACATTGTCATATGTTTGCCTTTGAAAGTTCAATCCCAGGCAGCTTGATAAAAAAATTAAATGATCACTGCTGCGGAGAAAGCAGGAACGTTTGTGTGGAAGTACACAACTTCTCCTAGTCAAAAGATGTATTACTGACTTCCAACATGTGGGCGGAGGAAAAAGCCCCTCTCCTGGCAGTGCTTCTGTCAAACTAGAACTAAAAAAACTTACAGGCTACGCACACAATTGGATTTAGTTGTATTTTATGTAAGAACTACGGCTCTTGGTAAATTTCGGTGTGTTTAACCTGTTGAAACATCATGATGAGTGCGATCTGTAAACCACACGGTAATTACTGTTATTCATAATTCTGATCCCATCTCAAGTAACCGGGCCATTTCTACTAGGGCCATACTCTAGTGCATACAGAAGGTATCCACTATGTATGTCCAAATATAGCATGCTTGCACTTTAGCCGGCATAGTGCTTGCTCTATGGTACTCTATTGGATGCGCTCAGCCTACTCACCTCCAGTTTGTGAATAAAGATTTGTGAACTGATTTACCAATTTTGATCTGCATGTTATTGTGGAGTTAATTCATTTTTGTAGTTAATGTATTTCCTTATGTAAGTGTATGCTGTTCGTCTTCATTTTTTTCATAATGCACATTACTTCATAATTCTTAGAGGTGATTATTTCTCTTCCACTGACAGATTATATCCAACAGCCTGGAGCTGTTTCTTGGTTACCACTTGACCGTTCAATTTTAAAGCTAACTTTTCATCATTTTGAACAAGAGATTTTTTTTGCTGTTTTGGAATATACTTTTCCTCCAAAGTGAAGCCGGAGCTAATTACAGCATTGGAAACTGCTGACAAGGATTCTGTACATTTCGGCAAAGGAACTAGTTACAACCTTTGCATGAAGGGTTCATGTTTCCCCCGCCAGTGCATATTAAAATGCAAAAGCAGCAGCAGACATGTGGCACAATTATTTTGTGCTGAACTGAGTCAAGTGCTCTTGGCAGTCTTAATGAACGAGAGAATTACTGTTTAACTATGCAGCAAAAAAAAACATCATGCCTTGAGATTTATTTTACAATTCGCAGATCCAGCAAATGCTCATAAAAATACTTTTTCTCTGTCTACATGCACTTACACTGCCCTTACAGCTAGGACACTTTTAAGCAGAACGATCTTAATTATTTTAAATATTGAACTCCTTCCCTAATTGCAGAGCACCTCATTCCACAGCAGAAGGGTCCCACATTTTAGGCCGGAATAAGCTGATTAAACTGATCGATAAACGATGTCCTTAGATGTTGGCAAAACATCCCTCCCTACCTTGCCTTTCTAAATAGCTGCAGCTTAATTTTAAACACAACTCCCTACAGCTCACTCATATTACAAATGTGTTACCACCAGCTCCCCAGTCCTCGTCTTATTCATGACATATGGAGATAACCATCCACCAGACAGAAAAACGAACAAAAGGAATGCTGAGACCCTCTACCCCACCCCTCCCACCAGGAGTGCCTAACCAGCACTTTCCAAGCATTCATTTTAAACTACTAAGTCACTAACAGGCAGGCCCGGACTGGCGGTTGCGGACACCGGGCAATCCCCCGGTGCACCGCAAGGGTGGGGGCCGTTTTTGCTACATGGCCGTTTATGCAGCATAGCTGCAAAATCGACCCTGCAACAAAATCGACCGAAAACTGTCCCTGGCAAGGAGCTCAGACCTCCCCCCGGGGGCCGGCCGAGCACTTTGCCGGGGCCGATTTTGGTTCCCAGTCTGGCCTTGCTAACAGGTAGGCCGGCAGCTCAGGAGGGATTGAGGGGCATCATAAATGGGATGAGGACAAGGGGACCAGGAGTAACAAAGATTACAGGTAAGTAATAATGCATTACCACCAGGACCCCAGTCCTTGTCCCATTCATGACATATGGTATCACAACTGCCAAACTCTAAATCAGACCCTAAGGGATTTGCACAGCTCGAGCCACTAGGTTATTTTTTGCAACTCTGGAGCTCTTGCTGGAATGAACGGCGCCACCCGATTCTAGAGGAGTGGCGCCCTTAGTGGCTTCCGGGGCGGGAGCGAGCGAGCAGGGCCTCCTTCAAGGCGGGAAAAAACAGGGAAGAGCCAGGACACGTCATTGGGAAGGCGGGGCCGACCTTCCCTCCCCCGAGGGTACAAAAGCCTCGGGAGAGGCGGATCTAACCCTCATTGTTCTCTCTCAGCAGCTCCGGCGGCAGCAGACCAGCAAAGAAGTACAGCATCGGCTGGTTTACTGCACGTGGAGGAAGGGGAGAGGGCCTCATGGCGTAGTCATTTAAGGTGAGTGTAAGAGATGATCAGGCTCAGTGCTCAGGGGAGAGGATGTGGTCTGATGGTTAGCGCGGCCGACTTTGGGCTGGGAAATCAGGTTCGAGGCTCTTATCGAGCCATTAAAAATGTATACATGTCTTACTTTTAACTGAGCCCAAGTTGTGTTACATGCCGCGGTAGTGTGAGATTCCTAGCCTAACAGGCTGGTACTTCCCAGGAAGATACAAGTTTGTAACCAAATGATCCGGAGTTTGTGTGAGACATACACAGATCGGCCTGGATTTAATTGCAGAAACACAAGCGCAGGTTTGCACTGCTCAGTAGGCCACATTAACTGATTGAGCAGCAGGCCAGGATGACGAGTCACTTTAAAGTAGCATCACTTGAAATTGTACGCAGGTGGCCAGGGCAATGGTTGCCACACTCGAAACATGGGGAGACAATTTTTCAAGCTCCAATGCACTGCACATCTGCTCCAGGCACACTCTGAACTCTTTGCGGGTATTATTGATATAATCCGTAGTACTGTAGAACACATGCATGCGCAGTGGTACGGAGCATGATTAGAGGCGCGGGAACGCAGCGCTGTGGCTTATCACATTTCAACCGGCAATTTCTAGAACCACCATTAAAGAAAAGCTAACCCATGCCACGAAGATTGGGGACATTGTTCGTCCTTAGTGGTGAAAACATAATTACAACTTCACAGGAACATGAATGAATTAACAAACCTGCAAAAGCGGCACTCATGTCTTTGAAAAGTGAGCGTCTTATTCAAAGCACTACCAGTTGCATGATTTATTCTGCTAGTTGAAAATAGCGTCGTGTATACCGAGTCCCCTATTGATAAACCAGTTTATGCAATTATTAAAAAAAAAAAAAAAATTCATGCAACTATAAACGAATTTTATGTTGCTGGTGGTTAAGCCATCTCACTTATTGCCTCCAGTTGCAGCGTTTTTCTAATATAAAGTGAGCCTTAATTTCATAGGAACGGTTATAGTTTAATCACTCATTGATGACAACAAAGCACGGGCTAATATAAGGTAAAGATTTATGAGTATGCAGTAGTGGATAAAAGCGAATGTATCAAGCAGCGAGGACACTACAGCGCAGGGCAATCATTATCAGGTACACGTTGTGTCGACTCCCTATCAATTCGATGAGGGGTTGCGGATCGGTAATTTTAACTCATTAAGACCCTCATGGTTCAGTCGATCTGCAATAGGGTTAAGGTTCGCAGAAAGGGCAAGTCAATAACGTTACTTCCTTTTAACAATACATAGGTTCTGACACTTGAATTATTCAATTATCCTATTTTGGGTTTTTTCGTAAGCTTTCCACAAAGGTACACTACATAATGTGCCTGTTCTTACTACATAATTGGTTAAAACTGCCATATAATTGGGCCCTCCGTTGCATCACTACTTACGTGGTTCCTAAATATGATGGCCCTCTTCTTTCACCCTTCTATGGTCACCTGTAGCAGCATCTAGTACCATTGCTGTTTTAGTCGGTATACATTGGTCTATCACGGGAAAATGGCGATAAAACGAGATAAAGTAAGAGGTATGAAATGAAGGTCTTCACAACTGGGCGATCGGTACAAGGTTACACCTAAACTCCCAAATGAATTTGTGCTTTTCTTTTGCGTTATGACTCCGGGACACATGGCTTGTATACCCAGTCAAAAATGATTATTTCTTTAAGACAATTGCTGTTTATTTTGCAAATTGGAATACAACATCAATATGTTCCCTGGTTGAACCGGCTGGTTCAGTATATTATGTACCGTATTAAATTGATGGAACATCACTCAAGCATAAGGGTGCATAGCTGATGAATGTTATCACATCTCCAAAATAAAGCATAGATAACATTTATATTATTGAATTATCAAAATGTGCGCTTATATAAAATTTAAGCAGGACTATACTTTCTAAGACCTAATAATACTGCTATGGATACAGCGTTGGTCAGGGCAAATCCCAAAATGCATAACCTTACTGCTGAGGTGCTTAGCACCTGCTCAGCGATAGTCATTTACATGAACACTCATTATTACCCATTACTCCAAGTGCAGTGTACCACTCCTGACAGCAGACGGGCTATTGGACAGGCCATAATTTGCATAACTGTATTGTGCCGTCAAAGTCACGGCCAACTCCACCAAATTCAATTGCCAGTGTTAAAAGAGCAAAGCACACTATGTTGGAACCTCGCATAGCGTTGTCATTAGTATTGAATATTTAGGTTAATTTAATTTTTACCAGAAGAGTCCGTGAACGGGTACAATTATAGCCTGTAAAAATAGTGTTACAGTTTATAGGGCTTAAGGCCATTGTGAGGGTATGAAGTTGAACTCATTTCTATATAAGGAGGCGTCTTTATCGTGGCCACCTGTAGGTACGGAAAGGTCATATTGTACACATTGTGGCAATACTTCATTACAGATGATTAGGTCCCATCAGCCGTGGCGAATACTTCGTATGGGCTATACCCGCCAGAAACCAGGCTTATCCCGTCCACTATACTCTTCAAGAAAGAGGTGAAGGCCATCCTTATGGCTAAATACACCTGAACACTATTGATACTGGAACAATGACAGTATTTGGCTCCCACATTATCGGCTGTCTGAATACTTATCTATGTCAGTCCATTTTTTCTCTGCTACTGGATCTAATTCATTGCACGGATGCTATACTACTGATTTCCAACTTGATTATTGGGTTGTACACTAGGTCTTGAGTGCCTCAATAACCTGCAACGCACCCACTACTGACTACTACTTTGCTTTCAACATTGTGTTTACTCACCCTCTGGGATGCTATAATCCTATCCGTTTAGACATTGTACTGCTTCCATACTATTGTTTCCTGATTGTTATTACTCTGTATACTCTTGTATGATTGATACCCTATTTTTGCAACTCACTGTCTATGGAATCTCATATTGATTTAAGAGTCTTGTTTATCCTACCTACTGTTTCTGTAAAGCGCTCTGATATCTGCAAAGATCTTGTTTGCGCTATATATAACTTTAAAAATAAAATAAATACAATAAAATAATACTTTGCATAATATCCCCTCAGGCTTCACCTTGTCAGGCATCATATGTACAATGGGGAAGTAGCCTTCGAGAATATAGAATCTCCTCATGCTCCCCAAGCTGGCATTCAGCTATGTGTATCTTATTAAGAGGAACATCTCTGACAGTGGTGGATCTTATTAATGGTGTTCTCATAACGATGTACACTTTACTTTGATGAAGGTTATCTTTTACCATTGCACAGTGAGTTGTGTCTTTGTGATCAAAGGGGCTACGCCCTTGGTTAACAGGGAGTGGTGCTGAGGTGGCACCCAGCAGCACGAAGGCTGTTAGGTCGGGCGGGGGGGGGGCGAGCGCGCCAGTAAGCTACTCGCCCTGTGGCGGGGTCCCAGGCAAGAAAAGGGTGTGGACTTCCTCTTTTGGTATGGACTGGCTGCCCATGGAAAGGGAGAATAGCTCCCCCGCCTAGTGAGAGAACGCCCCTGAGCACAACGTAAGTGGGACCAAAAGGTCTAGTTCAATAAGCAGCAAGTAATCAATAGTTCATATTTAGATTGGAAATGTCCAGCTTTCCGTGTTTATTTGAACATGTTAAAGGTGTATCACTGTTTGCAACATGTGACAGTGATTGTAATCCATATAAAGTTCATGAATTAAGATATATTCATTATCACACATCCCAATGCATTTCGGGCGGGGCCCATCGTCAGGGGATAACTCTACAACAAAAAGCAAAAGACCAAGCTGTAATGGCTTATATATGCAGTAATACAGCGAACAAAAATATACCATGTAAAGTAAGCATAGTAATAAGGCAGAAAATGAAGAGACGGTAGATGAAAAAACACGGTGAGACCCCAGAGCGGGGAAGATTAAAGATGCCACGTGGTGATAAAAAAGAATAACTGAGCGTGGTTCCCAAAAAGAGAAATACGGAAACAGATCGGAAACTAAGTCCGTGTTTAAAAAGATTCACTCGTGAACATGCACTATATAAAGGGGCGGTGCGTGAAACGCGGTGTGTGCCAAGATTAGAGACCGGGAGCACATGCAGGTAACAAAGATATAGAGGTCCCGAGTGGGGTACTTACAAGTGTGACAACTACGCAAGGACTCCGCGGAGTTCCGTTGTGATCAACAGCCGAGAGGTGGGGAATCAGGTTAGAAAAGCGGAAGCCGAGTGCTAAACAGGAAAGAAGGACTAAACGGCCAGAGAGGACAGTCAAGAAAATCGGTGAAAAGTTTAAGCGCCATATTAAAAGGTGCAAAAGATAAATAAAAGCTAACAAGATACGTGAAAAAATAAAGAAAAATGTAAATATAACATGATATTCACAAAGAACCAGATCATAAGTAACAAAGGAATTCAATGCGGTCGTTGAGCCCCAGGGGGACCATCGTGGACAAAAAACGGATCCAAAAGTTCTCGCGTTTTAGCAGATAGTTCTTGTTGTTTAAGGTGATCGGGACTTGTTCCAATATTTGGTATTTAAGTTGAGCCACTGTATGTCTATTTTCCAAGAAATGGGTAGCAACCGTAGATTTTAAGTTCTGAGTGCGAATATTACTCTTATGTTCTAAGATCCTTACTCGTATCTTTCTTTCGGTGTGGCCGACGTAACATTTGCCACATGGGCATTTTAAGACATAAATAACGTTCTTGCTGTTACATGTGGCGTTCACTTTTAGTTTTATGGTGTTGCCTTTCATGGGGTGGTTGATGGAGTTACCAAGGATACAATTGTTGCAATTGCTGCAGTTGTGACAGGGTTTAAGACCCGTGTAGGTGACGTTGGTGTTGGGTCCACTGGATTGACTCAGGATTTCCTTGAGGTTCTTTCCCCTGGTAAATGCGAAAATGGGGGGCTGGTTGAACAATCCCTTAAAATCAGGTTCCAAAGTTAGAATAGGCCAATGTTTTCGAATGATTTTCTGGAAACAATTGGAAGCTTTAGAGAATTTGGAGACTACAACCAGGCGATCGGAGGGTGTCTTCAATTTGGGTTGTAGTAAAGAGGCTCTGGTGCATTTTTCACTCCTCTGGATTGCCACATCTAGTATAGGGGTGGGATATCCACGTGCTCGTAGGCGTTCCAAAACAGTCTTAATTTGCATTTTGCTTTCATCTTGTTTGGTAACAATTCTTTTTCCACTTGGAACAACATCACCCAACGGATACAATTCACCTGGGATTACAGTGAACATTGCGTCCATTATTTGGATGTGAAAATACTGAGAGAACTGGGAGAATGGTTCACTACCATCTTTCGAAAACCTACAGACAGAAACTCAACCCTACATTATCAGAGCTTCCACCGCATGGGATTGAAAAATAACCTACCATATGCTCAGATACTACGGGTAAAAAGAATTGTTTCCAAACAAGATGAAAGCAAAATGCAAATTAAGACTGTTTTGGAACGCCTACGAGCACGTGGATATCCCACCCCTATACTAGATGTGGCAATCCAGAGGAGTGAAAAATGCACCAGAGCCTCTTTACTACAACCCAAATTGAAGACACCCTCCGATCGCCTGGTGGTAGTCTCCAAATTCTCTAAAGCATATATAAGCCATTACAGCTTGGTCTTTTGCTTTTTGTTGTAGAGTAATCCCCTGACGATGGGCCCCGCCCGAAATGCATTGGGATGTGTGATAATGAATATATCTTAATTCATGAACTGTATATGGATTACAATCACTGTCACATGTTGCAAACAGTGATACACCTTTAACATGTTCAAATAAACACGGAAAGCTGGACATTTCCAATCTAAATATGAACTATTGATTACTTGCTGCTTATTGAACTAGACCTTTTGGTCCCACTTACGTTGTGCTCAGGGGCGTTCTCTCCCTAGGCGGGGGAGCTATTCTCCAGTTATTCACTCCACACTGCCTGGCCAGACAGTGTTTTCCCCGAGTAGCACACCACAATCCATCACAATCCTACAACTTGGATTATATTAGCTGTGCGAGCTCCCCATCCTTTGTACATTGCCCATGGAAAGGGCAAGCAGTCATTGTGGGGCTTTGAGCTGGCGGGAGAGGGGGGACTGACCTGCTGGTGGTCCTGACCGCTCCTGCCCTACCCGTATGACGGGGTGTCGGTTTATAAGCATTGGAGGGGGATACCCCGGTATGTTTGTCACAAGTAGTGGCAGTTTATTTACCTGCGGCTCTGTTGACTGGAGGGCGGTCAACTTAAGGAGAACAGGCTATCTTGGTTGGGGCCTGCTGGCACAGCCCGAAGGACAGGCAAAAGGCCCCTTGGAGAGTGGGCCGTTAAATATAATGACAATCTATAACTTTGAGATGATTCAATGCTGTTGTGCTGATAAGCAGGTAATTTTAAAGATTCACCTTAAACCTTAAACAAAAATGAATAAAGGATTAATGACAATGCTTTAAGTTTTAATAAAAGACTACGCGGTGAACGACAATAACCTGCTTCATGTCTTCTATGGGAGAGGGGGGGCGACTCGCACTGGTAAGCACACTATGAACGGCGCCACCCGATCCTAGAGGAGTGGCGCCCTTAGTGGCTTCCGGGGCGGGAGCGAGCCAGCAGGGCCGCCTTCAAGGAGGGAAAAAACAGGGAAGAGCCAGGACACGTCATTGGGAAGGCGGGGCCGACCTTCCCTCCCCCGAGGGTACAAAAGCCTCGGGAGAGGCGGATCTAACCCTCTTTGTTCTCTCTCAGCAGCTCCGGCGGCAGCAGACCAGCAGGACAGGACCCACCCACCCATCCCTGTAACAAGGAGGAGAATGGCGGGGTCCCAGGCAAGAAAAGGGTGTGGACTTCCCCTTTTGGTATGGACTGGCTGCCCATGGAAAGGGCAAGCAGTCATTGTGGGGCTCTGAGCTGGCGGGAGAGGGGGGACTGACCTGCTGGTGGTCCTGACCGCTCCTGCCCTACCCGTATGACGGGGTGTCGGTTTATAAGCATTGGAGGGGGATACCCCGGTATGTTTGTCACAAGTAGTGGCAGTTTATTTACCTGCGGCTCTGTTGACCGGAGGGCGGTCAACTTAAGGAGAGCAGGCTATCTTGGTTGGGGCCTGCTGGCACAGCCCGAAGGACAGGCAAAAGGCCCCTTGGAGAGTGGGCCATTAAATATAATGACAATCTATAACTTTGAGATGATTCAATGCTGTTGTGCTGATAAGCAGGTAATTTTAAAGATTCACCTTAAACCTTAAACAAAAATGAATAAAGGATTAATGACAATGCTTTAAGTTTTAATAAAAGACTACGCGGTGAACGGCAATAACCTGCTTCATGTCTTCTATGGGAGAGGGGGGGCGACTCACACTGGTAAGCACACTAAGCAATGATTTCTGTCCACCCTTTTTTCAGTGCACCAGACACTTTGCATAATATAGCATAGAAAGCAAAGACATACTACTGGGAAGTGCAAAAGTGCTTTGGAAAAAAACACAAAAATGAAATACTTCTAAAAGCTTGATATTTGTGTTTGCTCTGTATCCACGGTCATGTGCTGAACACCCTTGGAAGAGCGATACTGTACCAACTATTTGAAAAATGGATTCCTTTTACCAACATCTCTATTTTGATCTGGAACATCTTAATGATTTTTGGCATAGGAGCCTTTAAGGCAGGTGAACTTGCAATCTCTCCTATGCATTAAAGTAATCGTTAAGCTACGATGCAATTTATGTTTAGGCTTAAGGTTCTAAAAGTAGGAGCAGTGAGATGGGGGTATAAGTCAGAATGCAATATTTTAGATCACTTAGGTCATATTCTATATTTTCTACTTTATCTTGTTGATTGATAGCCCAACTCACTTTTTATTTCAAATAGATGTCACTGAAAATATTGATGTGAAATTCATCAAGTAATAAACTGCTTATGAAGTACCTAGACACTCTGGATTCGGAGCGATAAAAATGTTATGAATAAGAAATAACCTATACATAATGTATTAAAGCTAATTCCACTTGCATCACTGAGTGAACTGTAGTCTTCATTAATGTGTGTGTGTGTTTTAAAAAGCTTTGTTTCCATAAATATTACAAATCCAAAAGATGTGATTAAAGGTAGGCAAGAGTGACTATAAAATGATGCAGCTTATTTATTATTCATGTCGAATAGCACATTTTGACAAAACGTGCACACTGAATATTCAATTTGCAGTCAATAATATTTTGTTGCAAAAATACGATTCACTGGGGACTAATGTTTGAGCAACTGCTATTACTGGAAATGTTATAAAAA
The DNA here is from genome assembly GCF_964263255.1 of Lissotriton vulgaris. NCBI lineage: Eukaryota > Metazoa > Chordata > Amphibia > Caudata > Salamandridae > Lissotriton > Lissotriton vulgaris. The sequence goes on along the minus strand of NC_141694.1, from coordinate 1,136,718,685 downwards.
TTTGAGCAGAATATAAATACTCAAAGGTGGTTTAAACGTGGTTCCATAAATAAACCTTTTAAGTATGCAGAAAATAAGAATAATTTTAAAGAAGATACAAGAAATAGACTTTGCTTTTAGTTAACTGGATTTTCCCAGATGTGTCCCTTTTGAATAAATGCATAAACATGAGAAAACGCTGTAAACTTTGTTTTTTCCCAGTGTGTCAAACAGAGTTCAAGTGTATATACTGTTGCAAAGCATTATTTATTTTCACGGACGGTTTTATTGATTTTGCATTGTGACTCGTTACAAAAAATCTATTTTGTCCTCGCATTCAGAGCTGCTCATAGAATAAGGTAGGATATATATATATGTTGAATCATGATAGTATTCAATTTACAATAATGTATTCTCTACCGGAGAGCAGAATACAATCAGATTTCTGGGGAGGCTATACATATCACATGTTCAAGTACTGGGGACAATATTTTGTGGTAGGTGAAGTTCAAAATTTCAAAAACTTTTTAGCCTCAGCTGGTTCCTCCCGCCAAAAACTTGGGACAATGGCTTAGCCACCAAGAGGCTGTCGGCCAGTGTTCATCATAAGGTCCAAACCACTGTGAGAAGTCTTCCCTTTGGCCATTTTTTGGTTTTGCCTGCACAGCGCTTGCACTCTGCTTGCGAAATCTCTTGTATTTCAAAACAAATCTTAAACGGGGCTTAGAGCACACCCATTACTTACCTCTGCTTACCACTGACTGGCTCCAAATGGCTCCACGCCACTTTACTTACCCATCGGCAGGCTCCCACTAAGTTTGTTTCCTTGCTTTCTATTAGTCAGCACCTCCTCCTCGTCTCTGTCTTCTCATGGGCTTCAGTCAAGTCTTCGTCCTGCCATGGAGCCTGGACCAAGTACTACTTCTAATGGTCAGTGTCTTTCCACTGCAGGTACCTGCAGGTATTATCTTTGAGTTTTGGAGTCACTTTTTAAAAATTTGGGGGCAGATTTGGGGGCAGATTTGGGGGCAGATTTAAAAGCCCCTTGTGCCCCTTTTATGCTGCTGATGCGTCACTTTTGTGACGCAGCGGCGGCGCAAAAGAAGCGACATGGTGCAGGGTACTTACAACGTGACGCATCTGGGAGATGCGTCACGTTGTAAAGCTCTGCGCCAGAAGGAGGCGTTCCTGCGTGGGGGGGCGTTCCGGTGCAGGAACGCCTCCTAAAAGTGACTGAGTGAAATCTACAAGATTTCACTCAGTCATTTTGGTGCCCATGCTACGTCAAAACCCTGCGCCTGCTTGAAGCAGGCGTAAGGATTGATGCAGCATTAACAAGATTGTATTGTAAATCTGCCCCTTGATTTCTTATTTGCTTGTTATCAGTGGTTTTGTGTGAGTGTTTATTTTATTGGAGTCCCTTTGTCGCTGTAACATTCTGTAATTACCTGCTTATTAGTTCAGATCTTGGGTCGGTTCTCATGCTTTCTCAGTACAAGTTTTTATTTTAAACAATCTTTTGCTTGCATGCAGATCACAATCCGGTCAGAAATCCACATTTCGGACATGGTAAACCTTGTTCAAGTTTTGCAGTCACTTTGTCCTTTTCTAATTAGTTCAAATCTTATTTTTGTAATGCATTTTGTGCTGTCTGAATGTGTTCATTTGATTTGATTTGTAATGTAGTCTGTGCCAGTGCCTATGTGCAATATTTATTTTAGAAATTTACAATGCACTGTGTGTCAATTGCACTGTGTGAGTTTTATTAGCTGGCTCTGGATTTATGAGTTCATTCCTTTTTTAAGCACGTTTTCCATTTTTGAAACACAATGCCTGCGACTGCTTTGTAAAACCTGGTTGTAATAACAATTGATATGGTTTGCAGAAGAAAAATCAATTAATGAAATGTCAGCCACCTGGATCTTGCAAGTTCTCTGCTCGTCCCCCATTCTTGCCAACACCCCCATCGCACACCAGCAGCACCCCTGGTTCACAGGGAGCTACTTGTGCAAGGAATCGCTTATACATGGGGTGACAGTTAAGGGCACGGGTCACGAATGCACCGACCATGTTGCATGCTTTGCACAGTATAGACACCTTCCCTAGAATGGCTCTTCGCACAGAGATGTCAATTTGAGCCCCAGTAGCTGGAAACCCCTGGGATTTTGCACACAAGTATTATTTGCTAACCTCTTGAGGTGGAAAAATATTTTGCAACAGTTTTCACGGTTGCACATTTTATTCTCCCTGAGAACGTTCTCACTGTCTGGGTATATATTGTTGTACCTTGTGAACCAATCCATGTGAGCAAATCTCAATTATCAACTTTTGCAAATCACACTTCCCTCACCGACCTGCAGGAGAGGCAGACAAGGCAGACTTTAAAAAGAAGCATTGACAAAGTCAGTAGGTTTTGCCTATGTCAATGTTCTTTTGACATGTTGCACAGCAGAGAGTCCTGAAGTGCAATATGCCTTAAAGTAAAGATAAAAGGCGCTGGCGCACAGCCAGCATTGCCCACCTAATAGTGCTATTATTTTCTTTACTTTCAGTCATGTTTTACAGCACCCTGAGCTGCTGTTCAACATGTCTAAAAAACATTGACAAAATGAATAGATTTCGCATTGGCGAAATCTATTGGCTTTGCCAATGCCTGTTTATGTTTGGGTCTGACGGAAAAAGCAAAGGAAATAACAACAATTACTCCAGTGCAATGGGAGAAAAATCCCAACATATCATATCTATTTAATTTTTGTTTTCCCGAAACAATCTCCAACTTTTTGAAATTCGCTATTGAGAAAACCAAAATTAGAGTGGGTGCATCAAACATGGGATCCATATGGAAATGGATCAGCACCTTCAAAAGAGCTGGCACGGTGAAGACTCCGCTGAAGGTGCAGAGACTCGTGCCATGTAGGCAGGGATAACTAAAACTGATAGGAAGTCTTCTGCCAGGTACACAGAGACCATAGCCTCAGCTGTTCTTGCAGACATTCTGGCCAACCATTAAAATTTAAATGGCTCAATTTTTCTACGATGGCCAAAGAAAGTAAATCAAGATTATAAAACGCAAAATGTATAAGGAAATGAAACTAAAGCACAGACTGGAAGCAATGTCCATGATGGCATATAATGAGACAGCCATCCTAAACTCCATCAGGCTTCAAATTCAATATATTCATAAAGCCTTTGAACCGTTTCTTTCAATAAGAGGGCACACATCTGAAAGAGAAACAGATGGTGTCCTTTATTTTGTGGGTCTCCCACCACTGTAATAACAATGGTAATTTCTCTGATGCATCTCTAATTCACCGAGATTGTCTGATACTGATATTAGCCTTTGCCCTTCATCTTCACCCCAGGTTAAACAAAAGGGTAGGAGCAAGAAGATCTCGGGACTAGGTAACCCCAAGGGCAAAAGGGACAAAAAAGCTAACCCAACAGGGAACATGGGCAGCACCCGTCCAAGGGCCAAGCTAAGACCAGAGTTACCATCTGTCAACTATAGTCCAGAATCCATCCTTGACAAAATGACCACATTAATCAGAGCCCTGCACAATGAGGTGGACAAGCTGGTTAAAGAAGTACACAAACTAAGCAATAAAATAGAGGATGTATCGTGAGGTCACATTTAGATCAAGATCAGGCCAGCGGACCTATCATAGAGGGAATTAGCAGTAACAAAGATAAAAATAAAAAAACTAAGGGAAACATGGGAGCGACTATTAACAGCTCCAAAACGGTGCCTAATATCAATAAAGCCCAAATGAACAGCATAACAGTAGTCGCCCAGATAGAGAAAATTCCCCCATCCACTGAAATGGGCACACGAGCCGTGGGGAAACCACCACTGGTAGATCAAGTTAGAAGACTTCTTATTGACCTGATTAAAGATACCGACATGCAGACTCCAAATGTTAATAATCTTCCCCCAGAATGTAGCGCTTATGTTGCTGTATTAGTTAATGTACCCAAATTGAGTAAGGGGCAAACAGAAACTCATGATGCCCTCAAAAACAAAACTTTTCACTGGCTTTGTAATAAATGTAGTTACCCAGAGTGGGAAGCGAATCAGATAATCATGACACAGAGGGTTGGTTGGGTGGACCCTCTTAGGAAAAAGTTTGAGGGGGACTGCATAATTATAAACTTTAGATCCCTCCACTGGGCAAGGAACAGCCAAGCTAATGCCCCACCGCCTTCGCCCTGGGAGTTCAATATGACCCTCCTCCCTCTGGGGTATTTTTATAGACACTTACTGGATCCTACATTACATACTAACAACAATCTCATCAATAGTAAAACAACTGATCCATCTATGCAGTTTTCTAGTTATATAATTCCAACTTATAACAGATATCAGGTTTTTGACTCCATGGAGGACAATGACTGACATTTGCTGCCCATGGCCATAACGTCAGCAAAATTGCCCCACGGGTTACAACCACCAGACATAGATGAATCCAGTAGTGAACCTCTCCCAGATATTCTAGAGCCGGGTAATAGAGTACCTGAATTGGGCAGTCCTAGGGACTTGATCGTTACTAGGGCTGAGCAACCATATGCACCAAGGCAGGTACAACTTCCTATTACATGTATCTTAGAAACATCGATAACCACATCTGAAGACCGATCTACTTTATATGTAGACAGACAATTAAACATCACCCCAGGCCAAGAATTGGGCTATAGCCTAGTTACTTGGAACATAGTGGGTCTTAAAAAAAAGTTGGATACACCGTTCTGGAAGGGTTTCATTACTGATGGTTATGATATTATCTGTCTCCAATAGACATGGTACAAAGAACCCATTTTTATCGAGGGCTACACCTCACATTAGTTAACTGCGGCCAATTCTGTTGCTGGACAAGCAAAGGGTGGCCTTCTTATACTAGTATCAAATAAATTAACTGCCTGCCAAACTCAAAGTTATAGTTCAGACGGATCAAATAGTCAGACGCTCCGTCTAAAATGTAGTAAAGGCAAAGATCTAATTTTGATCAACTGTTATAATAACAATTTTAGTAATAATAGAGGGAAAATTGTCTATCTCCTGGAGAGTGAAATTAAAAAGGCCCTTGCGGTTTCACGCAAGCAGGCCATTATTTTATGTGCAGGTGATTTCAACATCAAATCCTGCCCATTGGCCATAAGCAATTCCTGTGGTCTTAGAAAGGAGTCAGGTAATGGGGAGGCAGGGGACGACCTTCATCTCCCCCATTGTAATTATGGCTCAGCCTTAAACAAATGATTGGCTAAATTTAATTTGGACTTGTTGAACTGCTCCAAGAATAAGGAAAACATCCCTTGCCCGACCTTTACAGGCAGAAATACAAACACTAGTATTGATCACATCCTGCTCTCCAACAACACTGAGTACTCAAACCTTTGGGTTACGGAGCAATCTTTAAGTGACCACAATAGCATCCGTACATAATTGTTATGTTGGGGAAATAAAGAACCTGGTGACAATAATTACGTAACCAATGTAGTACCCATTAGACCAAATGGAATGAGAATCAAATGGGCCAGCATTGACCCTCAAAAAAAAATCAAGAGGTGGTGATGAAATGTCGTGAAGAAATTGAGAACTGTTTGAGTGATGAAGTTACTGCATGTATGCTATTGGATGACTTTGTCAAGATGAATGGTACCATAGAAGATATTTTTACCAAGAAAACTAGTGTGAAAAGGGTGGTAAATGCAGGTTGGTTTGATGGAAACTGCACCCGGGCTTTACAAGATCTAAAACAAGCATTGTGTGCTAAACCCCGTAATAATGCAACTATCAAATTACTACGTTCAGAGTATAAGGCAGCTATTTTTAACAGGAAGAAAAACCTTCAGGATGAGGCTTGGACTAACCTTAATTTTGCGGCAGATACAAACAACAGTAAACTTTATTGGGAGACAATTAATAGCCCATTTTTAAAGAACGATAGTACGCCTTCTTCTTCTTCTTATGTTGAATGTAATGCATGGATTGAGCATTTCACGAAGATTTTTAATCCAAACACAAACACCATAGACTCAAATAGGTGTGAAATATCCACCTGGTACCCATTACCATTGTTGATTAGTTTAGAAGAGGTATACGAAGGTCTAACTAACAGTGAAGGTGGTAAAGCATCCGGACCGGATGGAGTTCCTATAGACCTCCATAAAACAGCAATGGATCTATGGGCACCCATTCTAGTAAGGTTTTTTAATATGGCAGCAGAGGGACAATTACCGTTAACTTGGGTCCAATCCCTAATCATACCACTTTTTAAGAAAGGTTCCAAATCTGAGGCGTGTAATTGACGCCCCATTTCCTTGTTAGATGCTTCTATCAAGGTGATGAGTAGAGTTATGCTACAGAGATTGGAAATCTGGGTCAAAGAGCAGGATATTCTATCCAGGGTACAATATGGCTTTAGGAGAGGCCTAGGCACCCAAGAACAATGTGTCAACCTTGATCTCCTAATAAATAACTATACTGTTGCTAAGGAGGGCAACTTATTTCTCTGTTTTGCAGATTTAAGTAGCGCCTACGATCTCGTGGATCATATCATATTATGGAAAATTCTAATGGACCGGGGCGCTCCCAAAGAAATAGTACACTTCCTAGCAAGGCTCTATGAAAGGCTGTCCTGTAAAGTCCGATACGGCCCATCTGTAGAATGTACCCCTTTCTTTAAGGTTACTAGAGGTATACGCCAGGAATGTGTACTGGCACCGCTTTTATTTTCATTATTCATTAATCAGATTGATACAACCCTAGGCCAAATTCCAGCAGATGCACCGCATATAGATGGTACGGCGGTCCCAATTTTATTATATGCGGATGACGCTGTTTAAATATCTCGTACCCAAATCGGATTACATCGCCTCATCGACAACTTTTTAGCTTTTATAAAGAGCAGGAAACTAAAAATTAATAAAAGCAAGACCGTTGCCATGACATGCGGAAAAAAATCAAATCAGCAAGTTCCTTTTTTATAGACAATGAGAAGCTGCAAACTGTAAAGAGCTTTTGCTATCTTGGGATAACATTTTCCGGTGATGGGAAATGGACAAACAAATTTAATATTATAGGCCTGAAGATGACTAGGAATACAAATAGCATCTCTAGTTTTTCCGCCAAATTAGGGTGCCCCAGAAGAATTAAGAATAATAAACAACAGAAGATGCACGTGCTGCTAATGAATTACCTGCCTTATTTTTGGCTAAACATCAGAACTGAAACAAATGTTTATTTCGATCACAAAGTGTCGTTTTTTTATTTTATTTAGATTTAAATCATTTATTCATTTTTATCTCAGGAGAATTAAATTTTAACCAAGTTCATTTTTTAAGCCCTTATGTACAACATAACAACAAATAACATATATTCAAATATATATTTACAAATATGTTATGTTATGTTAGCAAGTGGTTTGTATAGCGCGCGGTTACTCAGGCAGAGTGTCCCGACGCTGTGTAGATCTGCGGAGAGACGTTGAGCGGAGAACAGGCGCACTAGATGCTGAAAAGCCAGGTCTTTAGGCCTTTCCTGAAAGACAGGAGGTTGTCAGCTTTCCTCAGCGAGAGGGGGAGCTTGTTCCAAAGCTGCGGGGCACAAGCTCTGTAAGAGCGTCCTCCAATGCGTGAATGCTTTACAGGTGGAATGACAGCAAGGGCTTGAGTGGCTGACCGGAGCGATCTTGTGGGATGGTAGAACTGAACATGTTTCCTGAGGTAAACTGCACCAGTACCATGTAAGGACTTGAAAGTCAAGGTCAGAGTCTTGAAGATGATACGTTTCCTTACCGGAAGCCAGTGGAGTGCCTCAAGGAGGGACGAGGTATGAGATCTGCGGCTTAAACCGAAGATGGCCCTTGCAGCGGAGTTTTGGACGGACTGTAAGCGAGATAAGAGGTATTCTGGAAGCCCTAAGTAGAGCACATTGGCATAGTCAAGCCTGGATCCAATCATTGCTTGAACCGTGATTCTCCCATGAGCCAGAGACAATAGAGGAAGAAATTTCCTAAGTATTCGTAGCTGGCCAAAGCATTGGCCGACCAAAGCAAGGATCTGGGGTTTGAAGGTAAGACCATTGTCAAATTTGACACCCAGGTTCTTAGCGACCGCAGTAGGAGAGGAAGGAGGATGCATATCTGCCGGCCACCAAGATTTCCATTGAGTGTCAGGAGAGCAGCCAAAAAATATAATTTCAGACTTGTCTGAATTACATTTAAGCTGGTTCAACTGAAACCAGGAAAAAACTGCCTCTAAGCAACTTTTAATAGAGTCACCCGCGAAATCAGTGTTCTTGTCACAGGTAAATAGCAGCTGCGTGTCGTCCGCATAGGACACGATACGCGCGCCAAAGGTCTCTGCTAGTTCGGCCAAAGGGGAGAGATAAATGTTAAATAAAGTGGGGCTAAGGACAGATCCCTGTGGCACTCCCACATCAAGAGATGGAACTGTTGCTGAGAAAGGGGGTGACCAGATCAATTGTTGACGTTCGGCGAGAAAGGACTTAAGCCAATTGAACACTGTCCCTCTAATCCCGATCTCCTGAAGTCTAGAAAGGAGCCGGTTGTGAGGGACGGTGTCAAAGGCCGCTGAGAGGTCTAATAGTACCAGCATAGCCTTCCCACCGCGGTCAGTCACTCCCTTTATGGTCTCCGTTACCTCAAGTAGAGCTGTTTCTGTACTGAGGTTAGAGCGGAAACCTGACTGCGTCTGATGGAGAATGTCATGGGCCTCTATGAATTGTGACAAGGTTGAATGGACATGCTTTTCGGCGAGTTTGGCCAGGGCAGGGAGCAGAGATATAGGCCTGTAATTAGAGTGCTCCAACGGATTCAAATTAGATTTTTTTATGAGAGGGATGACATGAGCCTTTTTCCAGGCCTTTGGGACCTCGCCCGAAGTAAAGGAGGCATTAAGGAGAGGATTTATCAAAGAATTAAGAACGGGGGCCATTTTTGAGAGGATTTTGGCGGGGCAAGGGTCTGAGGGGGGGCCCGATGTCAGTTTTAGTAACAGGTCAAGCGAGGCCTTCAACGATAGAGGAGGAAAATCAGACAAAATATGGGTACCCTGTAATGTGTTCCCAGTAAAGGAGGAGGGAGCAGAATCGATGGTGGGGACAACAGGCGGAAAAGATGCCTGGATGTTCAGAATTTTATTGTAAAAAAAGCTAGCCAATTGATTGACCCAGAGTTCAGAGGGAGAGAATTTGGGGTTTAGAGCAGGGGGGGAGGTGAAGTCCCTGACTATATTGAATATTTCCTTGCTGATGTTACAAGCTGAGTCAATTCTTTTTGCAAAAAAAGCCTTTTTTGCTAGTGTAATTTCTTTGTGATAGGCCTTAATGAGATTTTTATACCTTATTTTTAACAGGACATCATAATTTTTGCGCCATAACCGTTCGGCTTTCTTGCAGTTTTTCCTAGTTTCATACAGTTCGGTAGTAAACCAGGGGGCTGAGATGCGTTGGGATCTTGGGGGTCTGGTAGGCATGGGTGCCAGTTCATCAAAACGTTGAACGAGCCAGGACTGAAAGCTAGCGAGGTCCTGTTCCAGGTTACCAGTCCGTGGGCAAGGATTGAGTGCTAAGGACCTCTCCAGCATGTCAGTGGTGACACGGTGGAATGGACGAAATACCTTTAATTGAGTGGTATTTTCCGTGCAGGAGCCTTTAGAGGAGCCTACAATGTCAAAATTTAATAGGAGGTGGTCTGACCATATCACCGGAAGTGGTGGATAGGGTTGAATAGGCAAGGAAGAGAAAACTTGGTCTAACAAATGACCTTTATTATGAGTAGCTGCAAAAAAATACGGTAGAAGATTAAACATGCTAGTGGTGTCATTTAATTTAACAGAGTCACTGGACTCAGGTTCGTCCATGTGAATATTAAAATCTCCTAGGAGGAGAAGATGCTTATATTTTGTTGCAAGAGGGACTAAGGTTTGGTGAAGTTTGTCACAGAATGGGCCCAGGTGGCCTGGTGGGCGATAGACTAAAAGGCCCGCACAGGAATGCTGCGGGGAGAAAGATAGGCAGAAGCCTAATGAATCTGCCCCTGGGATGTTATCAATTTCAAGTACAGAGCAGGTGTAACGTTTGTCTACTACCATTGCGACTCCTCCTCCTCTACCCAGTTCTCGATCTTTCCTGACTATATAATAGTTAGGGGGAAATAGAAACATAGAACAAACAAATCGACATGATTCCATTCATACCATCAGTCATACAACTTTCACACCGCACTATGTACACAATATATACAGACAAATATACAAGAAACAATGTGAATTATTTCCAAAATATAATCAAGTGGATTACAATAAAGCCAAAAACATTTGTATTTTATAAAAACCGTTTGATATTTTTCACAGTTTATAATTTCTTTTAGGCTTATAGAGTCTGCACGTTTCGAACTCAAATGAAATAATGAGTTCTCATCAGGACCAAGGTCTGTGAAAGAAAAAAGGGGAGACTTATTGGTTTTCAATTGAACTCTAATGCTACACTGCCTTTTTCTACTGCAAGCTAGTGCCTCTTACCTCTCAATTAGTTAGAGACCAGCAGACGTGTGGATATGTCCCAAAGATCAACCATCTATCATCGGAAACATATGGAACACCATCAGCTACTGAAATGTGTCTATTTATCATGCACCATGCAAGCATGCACCTCTCAATTGAGCTTACTTGGTCAGAGTGGCCGGATCCCACGTAGGTGTACGAGGTCCGCCTGTTAAGTGCTGTGTGTCTGTGAAAACAAGGGGGCGCGTAAGTCCTCGCGGTGATTGTAGAGGGTGAATATGAATTTAGACTAGCCAGGTCTGTGCTTACCTTGAAAGCGGTAAGTGGGTCTGTTTATCCGAGGTTGCAGTCAGCGCCGGTTATTCTAAAATTGGATATGAATAGTCTGTCAAATATAGATCACGGATGCCTCCATGTAGGATTTTAACGTGAGAGATCTGGTTCATCGAAATGCGAATCTTACCTCCGTTAATACGCGGCAGTCCGGAAAATTTTCCGTTGCTTCTGCTCGGCGTCCTCGCTGTGCAATACTTCCGGGTCCGCGAAGGATCATGGGGCGAGTAGTTTCTGTGCTGATTTCTCGCTTTAAATATCATATCATAAAACTAGACGGGAAGGAAAAATTGCCACAAAATTCGAAGAGAACAATTGAGGATCAAGTTCGAAACCGTGCCTCCAGTGCTTCAAAAGGAAGATTTCTCAGTTTGCTTCTCCCTGTATAGAGCAATTTTGGGAGACTCAATTGGATTTTACTGCATTCCCTTATTATGAATTGTGGGAGTTGTAGTATAGGCTTGCTTGGTGACACCCCAGATTGTAGTTCAATAAAGTTATGCGGTCAATATCAAGCAGGGCAGGTGTCGATGTATCCATGATCTCGAACATCGTATAGTGTTGATATGACTGATTACATTAGCAGGGAAAGCCATTTCTGTAATGTATCTGGTGTCATGCCAACTTGGGAGCAGATATCAGTATCTGTGTTTCTTTTAAATGGGGGTGCAACAGATGTAATCTAGGGATGATCCAAAAACATATTTCCTTTATTATGTCCGATGGTGTGGGTTCAGAGTTTGAACATTTCAGACATCTCATTTAATCCGGAGAACGCTGTATTGAATTTGACAATTAACATCGCTTCCATTTTTGTTAATTTGGCGTCTAAATTACCACCTCTGACATCATTTTCAACCTTCGCAATGACTGTCCACGTCAACTCAGTATCTTTGTGTTGTTTTTCTTGCCAGTGATTAACTAAAGGTACTGTTGCCACATTATTGCGAATTCTTGAGTTATGTTGCTGTATTTGGAGGCGAACCTCTCGGTTTGTTTTTCCAATATATGCCAGATTGCAGGGGCATATAATTCCATACACCACGTAGCGCGATTTGCAGTTAGAAAACTTGTCATGTTTCCAACTAATCTGATTGTGTGTGAACACTGCTCCTTCTATTGTGGTGTCACAACATGTGCATGTTCCACATTTATGGTGTCCCCGAATTGGTGGTAAATTTAACATAGTTCGTAAATCAGAATTTTTCTTTTTGGGCAAAGCGGCTCTAATCAATTGGTTGGCAACACTGTGATTCTTTTTAAAAGCAAAAAGTGGTTCATTTTTGAAGGTTTGATCCAAATTGCGTAACAGATGCCAGTTTTGTTTCACTACTTTTTTCAAACCGTTTGAGTTAGGACAAAACGTGGATACAAAGATTAACCTGTCAGTTTCTTTTTTTGCTCTTCTTTCCAAGAGAGTGTCACGTGGAGTCCACCATGCTCGTGTTGCAGACCTTTTTAGTAATTTTTTTGGGTACCCACGTTATAGTAGATTAGCTGTAAGATTGTTTGCATGTTTCTAGTATTCTTCTTTGCATTGGCAATTTCTTCTTATCCGTAGATATTGACCATATGGGAGGTTGTCTTTAAGGCTGCGTGGGCTGTGACTGTGAAAGTGAAGAGCCCTGTTGCGATCAGTTGATTTTTTATGGAGTGTTGTTATTAAATCATCTTCAAGGGGTACACTTCTACATCTAGAAACGGCATTTTTTCCGCCGAGTGTTCCATGCTGAATTTTATTGTTGGTACCCTATTGTTAATCCAATCATGGAATTTTTGAAGTTCCTCTTTTGATCCGGACCAGATGAAAAAAATATCGTCTATATAACGATACCAATGGGATATCCATTGTACGTAAGGGTTATTGTTATAGACGAATGCCTCCTCATATGTTGCCATGAACAACACAGCTAATTTAGGGGCGAATGGGCATCCCATCGCCACGCCAGCAACTTGGAAGAAAAATTCCCCATCAAAGTTGAAATAATTCTCTTTCAAAGCAAATTCTGCAAGTTTTAAAATGAATTCGGTTGGTATTGGATGTGGTCTTGGTCTCTCCTCCAGAAATGTTTCCAGAACATAAATACCTTCATCTTGTGGGAGTTGAGTGTAAAGTGAAGTTATGTCCATTGCAACCATTGGCTGGGAATTTTTGTCAAACTTGATTGTCATGAGCTTATTGATAAAGTCCGTGGTGTCTTGTATGCAGGATTTCACTTCCAACAGAAATGGTTTGAGAAATAAATCTACAAACTTAGAGATCGGTTCCAATAGGGATTCACAACCGGACACTATTGGGCGTCCTGGGGGTGTTTTTTCATTTTTATGTATTTTAGGCAATACGTAAAATAGGGGTATCCTTGGATGTTTTATTTTTAAATACCCATACTCTTTTTTGCCTAAGAATCCTTGTTCGAAACCATCATCGATGATTTTGTGTAGTTCATTTTTCAGTTCCAGAGTAGGATCTTTATTAATCTTCCGATAGCATGTTTCTTCATTAAGTTGTCTTTTAACCTCCTTTGTATATAATTCTTTGTCCCAAATGACAATAGCTCCACCTTTGTCGGCCTGCTTTATAATAACCGAGGTGTCTGTTTTTAAGTTATTTAAGGCCTGTGACTCTTCTTTTGATAAGTTGAATTTGGTGTGTTTTTTCTTTGTCTCCATTTCCATGACTGCTGATAATATAGTTAGTTCAAAGGTCACTACTTCTTTTGGTATTTTACTTGTTGGTGGGCAGAAGGATGATTTATTCCATAGTCCTGTTGTTTCAAGCATAGGTTGGTAAGTCTGCTCTGTAAAAAATGTTTTGAGTCTTATCTTTCTACAGAATTTAATAACCTCTGTCTTGAGTTTCACGAAATCTGTATGTCTGGTTGGGACAAATGTTAATCCTTTCGTTAAGATCCTCTCTTCCTCAAATGTCAAGGTTTTGTCTGACAGGTTAAATATTGGTGACGGAACTAATTCTTGTAGTTTTGTCGTCTTGTTGACATCTCCCATGGTTGGGGGGCAAAGCGTGTTTTTCCGCGTGGTTTTGTTTGGCCCCTGCCTAAAAAAGCTCCCTGTTGTTGCTGTTGGAATCCTTGATTTTGTTGGAATCCTCCTCTCCTATTATTATTTCTCCTTGGTGTAGGGTCGTCACCTTCACTCCCACTTCCAGATGACGATGTATCCGAAAAAGTTATAAATTTATTGAATGACCTCCCCTGGTATTCTTGTAAGTATTTCCTAGAGTCAGGTTTGGTGTAAAAGTCTGATTGGAGATACGGATATACTTTTTCCAAGTTGAAGTTTTTTTTTGTCTTTCTCAAATGGTACTGTCTTTTGGTTTATTGTGTAATCCTTAAACTCACCAATATCTTTCCGGACTTTATCTAACAACAATTTAGAATCTGTAATTAGTTGATTTGTGGAAATCGCTGTTTCTAGGGCCTCAATTTCTTCCAATTGTGTCTTTGAAAGTCTCTGGGCTGTTTCAATTGTTAGAACCATTAAATCGCGACTACATTTCGTCTCGATGTAACTATATCCCTTTTTATATATAGGGTCTTCTGTAAAAATTACAGGGACATTTTTAATCTGTAGTCCTCCAGGGATCGTCCCACCTCTCAAATGTTGGAGCAAAAAATGACCATGCAGGTCAGTGCGAATTTGTTTTTTCTTTAGGCGTGTTAATTTGTCTATTTCATTCTGGTTCTGGGCTGAGACGCTCAAAGAAGCAGAAGCGAATAGGGGTGGGGCAGCGAGCAAGTTCTTTATATGTTCCCCAGTGTACGCAAAAGTTTCATTTTCACTCATACTCACAACAATTATCTCCACACAAGGTCACTCTACCAAATAGACTCCCACAGACGCAAGGTAGTTGAACCTGCTCGGTGGTAAACAACGACAATACAATCCCACTTTTTCTTCTCCTGTTTTGAGAGATAAGGGACCACACAGACAACTGTCTGCAAATACAACCTTGAACAAAAACTACTGGGTTTGGGCTCCCAACAGCACAGCTTGCCACAAGCTAATAATAAACAACAGAAGATGCACGTGCTGCTAATGAATTACCTGCCTTATTTTTGGCTAAACATCAGAACTAAAACAAATGTTTATTTAGATCACAAAGTGTCGTTTTTTTATTTTATTTAGATTTAAATCATTTATTCATTTTTATCTCAGGAGAATTACATTTTAACCAAGTTCATTTTTTAAGACCTTATGTACAACATAACAACAAATAACATATATTCAAATATATATTTACAAGTAGAAAATTAGAACAAACAAATCGACATGATTCCATTCATACCATCAGTCATACAACTTTCACACCACACTATGTACACAATATATACAGAAAACTATACAAGAAAAAATGTGAATTATTTCCAAAATGTAATCAAGTGGATTACAATGAAGCCAAAAACATTTGTATTTTATAAAAACCGTTTGATATTTTTCACAGTTTATCATTTCTTTTAGGCTTACAGAGTTAACGCGTTTCGAACTCAAATGAAATAATGAGTTCTCATCAGGACCAAGGTCTGTGAAAGAAAAAAGGGGAGACTTATTGGTTTTCAATTGAACTCTAATGCTACACTGCCTTTTTCTACTGCAAGCTAGTGCCTCTTACCTCTCAATTAGTTAGAGACCAGCAGACGTGTGGATATGTCCAAAAGATCAACCATCTATCATAGGAAACATATGGAACACCATCAGCTACTGAAATGTGTCTATTTATCATGCACCATGCAGGCATGCACCTCTCAATTGAGCTTACTTGGTCAGAGTGGCCGGATCCCACGTAGGTGTACGAGGCCGCCTGTTAAGTGCTGTGTGTCTGTGAAAACAAGGGGGCAGGTAAGTCCTCGCGGTGATTGTAGAGCGTGAATATGAATTTAGACTAGCCAGGTCTGTGCTTACCTTGAAAGCGGTAAGTGGGTCTGTTTATCCGAGGTTGCAGTCAGCGCCGGTTATTCTAAAATTGGATATGAATAGTCTGTCAAATATAGATCACAGATGCCTCCATGTAGGATTTTAACGCAAGAGATCTGGTTCATCGAAATGCGAATCTTACCTCCGTTAATACGCGGCAGTCCGGAACAATTTTCCGTGGCTTCTGCTCGGCATCCTCGCTGTGCAATACTTCCGGGTCCGCGAAGGATCATGGGGCGAGTAGTTTCTGTGCTGATTTCTCGCTTTAAATATCATATCATAAAACGAGCCGGGAAGGAAAAATTGCCACAAAATTCAAAGAGAACAATTGAGGATCAAGTTCAAAACAGTGCCTCCAGTGCTTCCAAAGGAAGATTTCTCAGTTTGCTGCTCCCTTTTATAGAGCAATTTCGGGAGACTCAATTGAATATTACTGCATTCCCTTATTATGAATTGTGGGAGTTGTAGTATAGGCTTGCTTGGGGACACCCCAGATTGTAGTTCAATAAAGTTATGCGGTCAATATCAAGCAGGGCAGGTGTCGATGTATCCATGATCTCGAACATCGTATAGTGTTGATATGACTGATTACATTAGCAGGGAAAGCCATTTCTGTAATGTATCTGGTGTCATGCCAACTTGGGAGCAGATATCAGTATCTGTGTTTCTTTTAGATGGGGGTGCAACAGATGTAATCTAGGGATGATCCAAAAACATATTTCCTTTATTATGTCCGATGGTGTGGGTTCAGAGTTTGAACATTTCAGACATCTCATTTAATCCCGAGAACGCTGTATTGAATTTGACAATTGACATCGCTTCCATTTTTGTTAATTTGGCGTCTAAGTTACCACCTCTGACATCATTTTCAACCTTCGCAATGACTGTCCACGTCAAATCAGTATCTTTGAAGAATTAAGGACATTGTTACCATCTATAATGCCAGATTTGTTTCATCTGCATTATATGGAGCAGAAATTTGGGCTATCACTGGAGAAAAACTCTACAACGTGATGAAAATACATTTTTAAAGAAGGTGCTGTGTGTCCCCCCTTCATCCTCAACCATACTTGTGCACGAGGAAGTAGGTGTTAACTATATTACTGACTTAGCAGCGATGCGCCCTTTGACACTTTGGCGATCGATATGGTCAAAATCAGAAACGCTGTTCACACAGCTAATAATTAGAGACTGCTTAAGGCTTGACCACTTTTCCCGCATCCCGTGGTTGAAATATATTAAATATTGGTATTGTATTTTATTTAATAACAACATTCTCTCTGCACCCGAGTTTGCTGCTTCTATCTCCAAAAAAGAACTGAAAGAAAAGTTTTTATCATATAAGAGGGAGATTAGGGTAAGGCAGTCTAGGACGCTATCGACAGTTGTTTTTTACCAGGAGCTAAATTTGAATAAAGGCTTTCAGGCCTATTTATCAATGGTTACACACAACTCACATCAATTTGTTTTAATGCCTCTCAGGTTGGGCACTGTGTACCATTTGGTGGCATTTCCACATAGGAAAATCGTTTCAACTTCCATTTGCCCTTGTGATCAAACCTCACGACAAAGCTGCTGCTATTTTTTACTGTTCTGTAAATTTTACCACTTTTTACGGTTATTTTATTTAAAACCAATCTTTTTCAAATTTAATGTTCAATCCACCAAATCAGCAATGAAATTAATTACGCTACTAGAAAGTCCAGATATTTGTTTTTCTGTTGCTACGTATATAATGAAATGTATAACCGCCAGGAAATCTCTAATTATTTGATATAGTAATTTTTAGTTGAACACATCAACTATATCCTCATCTTGTTTGTATATCTTTCCTTTTTTAGAGGTCTAGGATTTTTATTGTATATAGTTGTCTTTTAAATTATTGTTTTATTATCAAGTTGCTCCAGACAAGTGATGGAAATGTTTTATTGTTATCATACTTTGCTTCATAAACTAGGCCATTTATTAATTTTGGATCTAATGAATCATTTAGCACTTTATGAATACATCACTGTACAGAAGCTAAAAGTTTGCACATGTTTATGGTTTTATCTTTTTTTGAAGCATATGGCACTTTATAGCTGCATTCTGCACTGATGTAAATTTGGTTCTAACGAAGTATTTTGTATTTTATGGCTGTATTTTTTGTACAAAATCTAGAGTTTGTACATCTAAACTATTTTTATGATCTTGAAAGCATAGGGCACTTTATAGCTGTTTTGCACTTAGCGAAATTTTGTATGTCAGAAATTCTGCGCTAATTTCTATTTCTGCGCTTGCCACTTCACCTATCAAACAAGTACACCATGTAGGATGAAATTTATTATAACACAGCCTTTTTCCCCAAAGGGTGTATAATGTGGTACATATGTGTTGTGCTAAGGAGGAATGCAACGGACATTCATCGACAATTCTTTTATAATGTTGTTAGTATCAAAAGCTGTAATGTGTTATTTGTATTTTGATGCTATATTTTATAAATGTATGTTTTGCTTACATGGATTGTTTTGGCAACCCGAATAAAAGCATTTTGAATTGAATTGAATTGATAATTTCTCCCTTAATGCAAGCAAAGGATACAGTCAACCTTGTTCCTGGCCGGGTTGTAAAAAACTCTATAATTGGATATATTAGTAAGGGCTTTTAGTAGGCTGGAGCTAGCTGGCCAGTAATTAAAACCCGATTTTGAACTGGACCTTATCAGGCTCTTAATTATGTCTATAACTTAACAAAGGGGGAAGCCCAGACAACTGGACCCAACACAAGACTGGGCTCCTCTATGAAGCTTTGGCCCTGGCAGTGATGTCAGCGAGGGGCAGCTCTCAGACACCAGGAGCAGATGTAACTAGTGACTCCAGGAAGACAGCATCTTGAACTGACCCAGCATGCTGTGCAGGAGGATTGGGACGGGGTGGAGAGGTGATGTGGCACCCTACAAGTGGCACAGGTGACCTAGCTTCTAGAACCTTCCATCCCATTCCAATCTCTTCTACCCCCTTCCAAAAATGTGTGCACCTGGGAAAGAAAGTGCTGTTGGTGCTTTTGTGCTCTTTGCTGCTGGACTCTGGGGCTACAACAGTCATCGTCAACTGGAAGGAGAAACCACCTGATGTCCAAATGCCCAAAAGGACATGTGGCTCTGCCCTTGTTGATCCTAAGGGCAGTGGGTCTCTCCAAGTACCAATCAGACCGGCCTTGGTATACCCTCTTAGGACTGGTAAGGGGGAGTTGGACTCCTGCTACCTCAGATAAGACCAGGAGGATCGCTGGTGCAGGGACCCACTGGAACCAGCTCCCTGCCAAATAACCTGACTTAGAGGTTAGATGGTCTGCTAAAACGAATCCCGGTGATAGAGCTTACCACCAGTAGTAAAATGAGTCCAGTATCGGACAAAACAGCCCAATGGGTATTTACTTATGGTATTTTTCAGGTTAGTGACCTTGACACTTGTTGAAAAAATGAAGCACCTCGGGCTTCTCTGCATCTTCAACAAATACCCCTGGGGTAGGCCATGGCCTGGAGACTGGCACAAGGAGTATTTTTTATTTTCTACCCAGAAAAGGGACATGTATGGGGCTCCCTCCCTAGGATTACACCTACCCCCGGGCCACAATCTCCCCAGGGGCCTGCATAAAGCTGATACGGGGCCCCAGGAACACGAACCCCGGATAACAAGCACCAAAATGGTCCCAGAAGGCATCCTTAACCCCATGCCTGTTTCTGGTGGGGAGGAGGGCCTGCAGTTTGCTGCCTCCCACCCGAATGGACCGTGGGAGGAGAGGGAGGAAAGTCTGGCTCCTACACCACCTGAGGAAGGAGACTGAGCATTAGGATGGCGGCTGGGGCCAAGGGGGCCTTGGCACTCCCTGGGTGACCCCCACTGCCTCACTTACTTTGGGGGGGCCCTGGGTGGGACGGAGCACCCCTTCAGAGATAAGAAACTACAGTGCAAAGCGACTTACAAGAAGAAGGAGAGCCAATATTAATATATTTACTGCTTCTGTTTGGAGCGCCCATAATGCCTTGTAGGTCTTCTAATTTGCACAATTTTTTTGCCTTGTGGTGGCCTCAGAAAGACAGGCACATCACCACTGAGTGTCAAAAGTGTTGTGGGGCTGTGAAAGTTGCAGCAACCCCTCAGAAGTCATATTTGAAAACTGACCCTCCGTTTTTTTGTTTTTGTTTTTTTAAACAAACTTTATTGAGTTTACATAGTCTGAACAGGCGCATCAGACACACAAGCTCATAGACTTCATTATAACAGCAGTATTCATAGGACATTTGTGGCCACATCATGACTCGGCCCCTCAACTCGCTAGTTCGTCTAGGCCACCTCATTCATTGCTGCAGGCAGAGGAATTCCCCCGAATGTGGGGGGCATAGTCCCATCGTGGAGTAGCTTGGCGCCAAGAGTCGTGTGGGTCCCAGCTTAAACGAACACTGCCCACAGTACATCATCATGTCAGAAAACAATGAACATAACCCCCCAGCACAATCCCCCCCTAAACTCCCCCAGAACCCCACCTACCTCCTCCCCTCAGACATGTTGCTTTCCCTAATAGCACCGTTGTTGCACATTATTCACTCCACACCCTCCGTCAGATTCCCTGTCAGTGAGTCATGTTCCTCCCAGGGTGATGCACATACGGTAGCGATCCCCCCCACCCCCTCTAACCCTGTGGTCTGCAGTTGTGGTCCCATGTTGCAGAAAAGACACTCAAAGCCGGAAGGATCAGTCCTCATCATCACCCAGGCTCTCGCTGTGTCCCTCTGTTTGTCGTTATCAGTTCTCCGAGCTAGTTGGAGCCGGAGGGTCCCCTCACAGTCAGCCCACTTTATGAATTCCCTTAGCCAACGCGCAACACTGGAGGCTGTGACCGCCTTCCACCTTCTAGTGATTTCACGTTTAGCTAGGACTAACCCCAGATCCAGGAACTTACTAGTGGTTTTGTTATGGCAGTGTGGGGGAACCAATGTAGCAAACACACCCCTGGAGTATTCTGCTGTTCCCGATCCATCACCTCTGTCAGTTTAGCTAGGACCTCTCCCCAAAACCCCTAAAGCAATGGGCACTTCGAGAGCATGTGCAAAAACACTGCATCCTTCAGTCTGCATCGCGGGAAGGCAGTGTGGCAACCAAAAAACTCATTCGTTTTGTGAGGACTGAGGTATGCCCTATGAAACACATAGAATTGGATGAGTTCAAATCTCGTGTTTCGAGAGCACTTCATGCCCGTTCCATTAGCATCTCCCAGGGTTTCGCCTCGGTAGACGCACCCAAATCTGCCTCCCATTCAGTGCGTAATCCCGCAAGAGGAGCCCGTAAACCCTGTGTAAGTCTTCGATACAAGCACATAACCGCCTTAATCCGACCAGCGGAGGTGATCACATATTGGCAAGGGAGGAAGGCCTGCAGTTCCTCCAGCCCCATTTTCCAATGTTTGCGCATTGCCGCCTTCACAGTTGCATGCAGAAGAAAGTCCTGAGCAGGCAGTTCGTGGTGTTCCATGTGATCTTGGAATGGTAAAAAGGCACTGTCCTCATAGAGATCCCCAATGGATGAGATCCCCATCTCCTACCAGTCGCGCAACAGCTGCCAGTCCCCTCCGTGCGGCAGTGCCTCACAAAACCACACCAGAATCTTGGGCGCATATACCAGACACACTCTTGCGCGTCTCAGAGACCTATGCCAGCATTGCCGCAATATCCAAAACTCTCTGGGCATCTACCTTTCACGCATCGGAAGCTGTAACAGAATCCTAATCAAGTGGCGAAGCCCCGGGTCCCTACCTCTCTGATCTACTTTGACTCCGAGTTTCCCTTCCATTCGCTGCGTGAGCCATTGGAAGTAAGCCTCAAAATCAGGTGCTGCAAGGCCCCCTTCTTGTCGTTGACGCATCATAGTAGGTAGCGCCACTCGTCATCTCCCTGAACCCCATAGGAAACTGGAAACCATGGATTTGAGTTGGGCGAAGCACTTCCCAGGCCCCCAGAGCGGCAGTGTGACAAAATAATACAGCAAACGGGTTAGGGTTATCATTTTTAGCAGTGCCACTCGTCCCTCAACCGACAAAGGTAGAGACCACCAGAAATCAAGGTTACTCTTGGTGGTCCGCAGGGCCCGCCCTACTTTACCCTCAAATAAATCAGTAGCCTCATGGTAAATTCTGACCCCAAGTAGTGTAAACAACTGCCTTCCCATCTTACGTCAATCCCCTCAGGAGGATCCCCTCGCTCCCGTGCAACAGAAACAGACAGGTCTTGGCCCAATTAACTTTAAGCTCTGCTACTCGCCCCAATCGCTCCGGGAGGTCCCGGGCACCATGTGACTCATCAGTGGTATTGGCAAGGAACATCAGCAAATCGTCGGCATATAAGGAAATGTAGTGCATCTGACCCATCCCCCCTCGACCCCTGTAATGTCTCCTTGTCCACGTATGAACCGCCAACATCTCCATTGCCAGGGCGAACAGGAGGGGAGACAGCGGGCAGCCCTGCCTCATCCCCCTGCCTACGTTGCAAGCAGCCGAAATCACCCCCCCGTCCGAACCCTGGCCGTCGAGCGAGAGTAGAGAAGCTTTGTCCAGGCCACAAACCCCTCCCCAAGCCGAAGGCCATCAGCACCAAAAACAGACACGGCCACTCAAGGCTATCAAAGGCCTTTCCAGTATCTACAGATAGTACACACGCCTCATTACCTCCAGCCGCCTCCTCCTGCATCAGTTGACATAACCGCCGAATATTCATGGCCCTGTTCTGGGTGGGAATTAACCCAGACTGGTCCCCGTGCACCAGAGTGGTTATGTGCTCCATCAGGCGACTGGCTAAAATACCGCTCAGGATCTTATAATCAATGTTTAACATCGCCAGGGGGCTATACGCTGTTCGGTCCCATTCCGGCTTGCCCAGCTTAAGGAGCGGTACAATCACTGCCTCCCTCATCGAGGCAGGCAAGCATCCCTCCTGCTTTGAGCGATTGTAAAGGGACACCAATTGCGGAGCCAGCACATCCATGTATGTGACTTAGAACTCCAATGGTAACCCATAAGTGCCCGGAGTTTTGTTCTTGGCCATATGCTTGAGAGCGCTTCGGACCTCACCCAATTCTATAGGCTGGCCCAGGTTCTCAGCCTTGTCTGCTTCAACCTGAGGTAACTCTATGTCAAGGAAATCCCCTTCCTCTATCTCTCTGGGGTCCAGCTTGCTGCAATAAAGGTAGTATTCCAGGAGCTGTGTGTTAATGACCTGCTGACCGTAATGCACCATCCCCCCTCTTCCCGCAGCTCAAGAATCGGTGTGCCCCTAAGCGCATCAGCTGTCTGCGGGGTGACGACCGGCAGCTCCATATCCGAGAGTCCCTGGGCGCTACCAGATCTTGGCTCTCCGTCCCACTCTTCTCCGCGTCAGTGTCATTACTCGTAGGGCTGGGCACTCCACAACCGATGGCCGCCACCGCCCGCACCGCACTGTCTTGTTCCTGCCGTTGAGCTATCGGAGAAGTGGGTCTCCTCCTTGGTGGGGTATGTTCCTGAGGTTCCCGCAGCACCGTTGCCCGCGGAGTGCGCACCTCCGCGCCACCGCGGCTCTCCAGCCAGTCCCACGCCGCCTGTGGGGTAAGAAAGAAATGGGTCTCCTCGTGCGCCGTCACCCGCACACTTCCCGAAAATAGCATCGCGTAGGGGAGATGGAGCTGACGCAATTTTCTCTTGACAGCCAGAAAGGAGGACCGCTGACGTTGGACCTCCCTTGTATAATCCGGGAAGATCAACACATTGCTGTTACCTATTTGCAGGTTCTGCTGTTCTCGAGCCCTCTGCAGGATGAAGTCCCGGTCACGGTAGTGTAACAGCCTCGCTACCATTGGCCGTGGTGAAGTGCCAGGTTTAGGTGGGCGAGCCGGAACCCTGTGTGCCCGCTCCAATGGATAGAAAGGGGACGAACCTTCTGGCGCCACCTCTGTCCACAACCAGTTCTCCAGAAAACAGACCGCGTCTGTTCCCTCCTCGCACTCCGGAATCCCTACTATGCGGAGGTTGTTGCACCGCAAGCGCCCCTCACTGTCCTCTGCCCTTACTTCCAGCACTTTGACTCTGTGCGTTACTTCATTCAAAGAATGGCGCAGGGCTGCCACCGTATCCGGAATGACCATCATGGTGGTTTCCTGGGTCGCCACCCTCTCCTTAAGCTTCCTATGGTCATCCTTCAGTAGGGTGAGGTCTGATCCAATGGCGTCCATCCGTTTCTCAGGTGCCTCCCATGGGGCCATGATGGCCTGCATATTTTCGCCCAAAGTGGGATCCCCGGGCCGTTCTGGTCTCCGCCTCCCGACATCGCATCCTCATTGTCTGTGTGCTGTTCCGGCTCATCCAGGCGTAGGACCTCAAAGCCCTTCTTCCTGGAACCTCGACCCATGATGAGTGGCAGGCACTACTGAGAGGGGTAGCGTCGGTAAGCCCACAGCCCCGCTCCGCACCAGCACATCACCATTGTCCCTCGAGGACCTCACCAGAAATCTCAGCCCCACGTTCCACTCTGGACTTGCGTAGGACCAATTAGGCCATCACCAGCCCACCACCGCTGCTCTGCCAGCCACTAATTGTCATCTTGCTCCTTTCGGGCAGTGGAGGGCACCCAGAGCCAGATCATCACCCCCTCGCAGCAGAGCTCCAGTTCAGCGCCGGGCCACACCACTAGCGCCACCAGGAGGGGGGTCACCGACCTACCTCAGGGATAAAGGCTCCAGGCAATGGCGTCAGCGTCCCAGTCTCTAAGAGGTGGCCTAGCATGCCACCCGCCCGGTCTCTCAGTAAGTCTGTCACCTGTGTAGGTGTACCGCAATGCACCACCAGAGCTGCAGGGGTGCTGTCGTCTCAGGGCTCACAGGCGTCACAGTTTTCCGCCGTCTAGGGATGCTTATCAGGGAGGCTCCCTGCCTAGCGCACCATCTCTCCTCGCAGCGCCAGGTTCCGCCCGGCAGATAGTCTGCATTCAGTGCCAATTGCCAGTCCAACTCAGGGGGGGCGTGCAGTCACCACCTCAACAACAAGGAGTGCCACCAAAGTGCCTTGTGGCTCCTCCCGGCAGGGAGGGCGATTCAGACTCAGGACAAGGCGAGGCCCCAGGGTACACCCCGCCACGCCTCCTCGGGGGAGCCCAAAACAGAGGCCCAGTCCCTCAGAAGCGACCAGAGCCGCACCGGTGTAGATTGGGCCCCAGACCATGCACTCCTGCCCCTCTCCTCAGGGCAAGTCCTCTGTACAGCCCACTCCTGAACAGTCCATCCCTCCAAGTCGCAAGCAGCACTCTCCAGGGCAGTCCCAGGGTCTTCCCAACCCTGATCAAATGTTATGCAGGGCTAGTGGCAATGAGGCAGCCCGCCTCGGCCCCCAAATGGCACCAAACCTGTCCCGAGCACCGCCATGTTAGGGACTGGCACCACGTCCTGTCAGCCAGGGTGTTGCTGCCTTCACCCGCCCTTGCGCTGAGCCTCCTCATCGTCGAGGAGCAATGGGGCCACAACCTCCTCTCCAGCGCCGTCCGTTGGGCCACCAAACCCGCAGGGCATCCCCCAGGCTCCAAAGCCGTCACCGCAGTCAGGCACCAGTGCCACTACACAGGGCCGCCATTTTGTTCACCGCTGCACTGGCCCTCAGCACCGGTGGAAAGTAGGCCTCTTAACGCCACCAACGCCGGTTGCAGCGCATGTCAGGAGGGGCACCAGGCCGTCCGGTGCAAGATGCGGTGCCGGGGGACAAGTTTTCTGGGCAGGATCAGTAAATTTCAGGGGCAGACACGGAGGAGCTCCGGAGTTCACCTCTACCTACATCAGCGCTCAAGCCACGCCCCGACCCTCCGTTTGTGAGGTCAAGAAATCCATAACCCTCTAGATTTTCTTACATTAGTTAAAGCACAACCAAAGTTGGAGCTATTGCTACACAGCTGGAAGTGCAGCATTCTCTAAGGCCTGGTTCTATTGCAGGTGACTTGAAGGTGTGAAGAAGATGCAGTGTTCTCATGGGATTAAATCTAAGCTTGTAATTTATGTGATCTGAAAATGGCATTTCATAAGGGCTATTTTGATGATTACATTGTATATGGTCTGAAAGTATATAAAGACCACATGTTATGTTCATTTCCAAAATGAGTTATTGAATTAGTAATGCTGACAATGATTTCTGATGAAAGTTGATAAGCTTTATTTACATTAATGTCAACATTTACCAATGATTATTTTTGACAATTGCATTTACTCACATAAGGATGGTGTTTTTAACATGTGGGTTGTTGTTCTGGTAATATTGTTAACCCTTGATAAAGCCAATACATCTGTTTTACCTAAAGTGATAACCCCCATTATTTTGATTTGCTATCTGTCATAGGTGGAAGGGTTACTGTGATTTTAGTGGTCATGATGCTTCAGGGGTCAAATGTGATTTCGCTATCATCTAAGGTATTTTTAATCTGCCTTTTGTATATATTTGTAAATTAAGGCATAGCATTTAAGTAGTGAATGTTTCGTTTTCTGAAGAAAAATGTCTTACTAGACAATCATTTATTGAGTGTTATTGTTGTCTGCCAGCAAATGGTGATAACTAGCCCACACCACCTCACCTGAATAGGCCTTGGACTGGAAACAGTTGAAACACCACAGCCTCAGCCACACAAGTTCCGACATCGCAATTGTACCACGGATATGGCTCAACCATGCCAATGCCTTAACCATACATATGCCTTAACCTGCACACATATGCATGGTTAGGGCATATCCGCGGTCTAGTTGTTGGGTGGCTGGCAGAAGCAGGAAGAGAAAGGTTTGGGAGAGGACGCAACACTGTGAGGTAAGTAGGGTTTTGGGGATAGGGTGGTTTGTATGGGTTGGGGGTAGATTTCAGGGCTGGTGGGTCGGGTAATTTTGAGGTCCTGGGGAGGTGGGGAGTTTTAGGTTTCAGAGCAGAGGACAGGAAAGGGGCAGTTTTCAGGCCAAGGGGACAGTTGGACGAGGGTAGGGGGGAGTTGGGGGTAGGTTTAAGGGGTGAGGCTTGTTTTGGAGCTCAGCGAGTGGGGATGGGTTCAGAGTAGTTTTTAGGGGGCTGAGTTTTAGGGCTCGGGGGACAGGAACTTGGCAGTTTTCAGGCAGAGGGGGCAGTTGAGCTGGGGCTGGGGGAGGTAAGTTTAGGTTTTAAGGGCTGGTTTTAGGGCTTGGGGAGAGGGGCTGTTGTCAGTGTAGTTTTTAGGGGGCGGAATTCTAGGCTTCATGGCAGGACGGCAGGAAAGGACAGTTTTAAGGCCAAGGAGGCAGATGGGCTGGGGCTGCGAAGGGGTGAGGTAGGGGGAGGTTTATGGGGTGGGGCTGGTTTTAGGGGTCAGACAGGGGGTCTGGGATCGGAGTAGTTTTCTGGGGATAGGGCGTTGTGTTTTAAGGATCAGGATAGGGGGTCAGGTTAGTTTATAGGGCTTGGGCAAGGTGAATAGACTTCAGGAGGGCCGGAGTGTGATCTTTGCCTCACATGTCTCTTTACCAATCACGTCTTTACCATGAAATTGCGTGGTAAAGGCATGTGTGGTGAAAGCATGTGTGGTAAAGATGCGGTTGTGGTTAAGACTGTATGGTCAGGCTTTCGTTGTTGAGGCATGCGTTGTTCCATCACAGAAACCAGCCTTGGACTGCTCTACTTTGCAATCCTGAGAGAGAAACGCATTACTCTGGGGTGCTTGACTCTGTGCAACTAATCATCCAAATTTCTACCATATGAAAAGGGTTTTAAAACTTTATTTCACCACTTTGAGATTTGTACAACTTTTTAGATTTTTTGACTATGACACCTGAAACGTTTTGGGGCAGATTACGTTCTCTGTCAGAAAGCCTCCGACTTTAGGTCTGGCTGCCTCAATATAATTTAGGCGCTCAGTAGTGATACCGGACAGTCATTCCAGATGGATTCTGAGAGGCTCCAGGAGCCCATCGGCCAGTCAGAGACAAGCCTGTAATCCATAGGGATGGCGTTTTATGCCGTCCAGATTGTGATGTTCGGCTTCCGGCAGACTTTCCATGCCAGGCTTTTTGACATGGAAAGCCTGTCGGAAAGTGAGTTTGGGAACCCCTAGCAGGGCCCACTTCAGTTTGCGGCCTTGTATATCCATGCACCACATTGCAGGCACCCTGAGGTGTCTGCCAAGCGGTGCAGGGATGAACACAACCTCCAAATTCCCTATGGGAGCTTGTGCTATGGCCGGGTTATGGCCACAGCTCATGCTCCCATAGGGGAAATGTGAGTATGCGACTGCACCATGTGCGGTGGCATCGTATGTAATTTGGTGGTCAGGACCATCGACCGGAGGTCAGTCGTACACCTATCCATGATGATGTCGAATGGACGCAAGCCCACCTGACATCGTAATAAGCCATAGAGTTTTCACTCAGGGATATTCCAAGTTGCGATTCACTTTCATAATTCATGTTTTTATTAAAATGTACTTTGTTTCTGGCACTCCTGCTACATTGTTCTATTAACTTGTTCGGCTTTTCGAGGGCTCTTACAGGTTTTGATAAAGCATTAAGATCATCTTCAAACTAGGCTATAGTTGTCTCCCAGTCATTATATTTAAAGTGGCAGTACTTATAAAATTTGGTATGGGCAACTACTATCAAAAGCTCAACAAAAAGAGTCTATATCCTTGAATATTCCCTCTATCAAATAATTATTTCATCAGCAGCCATTTTCACATATTTTCCATAGAGTGTCTTTTTTAAAGCATTTACAGTATTAATGATGAATACAGGGGCGGCTCCTCCGTTGCAGCGGAGGAGCGTCACCCCACTTAATAGCCCCCAGAACCATAAGAATAAAAATAAAATGATAACTCATTGCCATTTTATTTTCTGCCCCGTCCCGAACCAAGAGTCAGGATGGGGTGGGGCTTAGTGAGAGCAGCAGGAGGGAGGAGGGTGGGCTAATTATGCACTTTTCAAAGTGTCCATGTCCCTTTGGCCAACCGTATTGCGACAGTCAGCCAGTAACCCAGCTGTCTTCAAGAGAGCTGGTTTTGAGCAGATGCGGGCCTTTAGAGTGCTGTGGCATGCTGAAAGAGATCGCACCCTCCAGTCAGGGGGCTGCTCTCATGCTGGTGAGTGCAGCACCAGGATAGGTCAAATGACTTGCTGGGGCCTGCACAGCAGTCTTGATGAAGTCCGAAGCAAGGAGGTCCTGCAGTGAGGTAAGTGTGTTTTATATATTTTAATTATATATGCGCCACTTGGCTGTTTATTTTGACCTTTCAAAAACAATTGTATGGGCCGCCCTCATAGATGGCAGCTACCACTGACTTAACTCCTGGCACACTTAGCCAAGAGATGCCCTACTCCATCATGTGTTGCTCTGTCTACGGCCATTTGAGGCCCCCAATTTGCCTAAGCACAGTGAAGACACCAAGGCAGTGTGTATGCGCTTTATTGGGAATCAGATGGAGATTCCCAATAAAGTGCCAGAAGTAATAGTAGGAGCTGGGGGAGTGTTTGAGGGGGTTGAGCCCATGTTTACAATTGCCCACACCCTATTTGGGCACTGAAGTGGCTGCAGTATGTTTAGCATTTCACAAATTAGTGAGTCCACAGAGGCTGCGTGGAGGGGGAAGAGGAAGGGGGCAGATACTCCGCATCAGGCTGTGTGCAGGGCGTCTGTGGTCTTTTGGACTCAGGTTTTGGTACTTTTTTAGTTTCTTTCTTTTTCTGGATGTAAAACTGTACCTGTCTTAAGGAATCGGAGATTGTAGTAAGCCGGGAGGATGACTGCAGCGAGGGAGACATAGGTGGATCTGTAGTTGGTCTGTCTGCATTGCTTTTCCTGCGATAAGACATGGCGGGGGTCTCTCTGGGTACCACCAAAGTGCACTGGGCTTCATTGATACTTTAGGTGGAATTTAATAAACACCTGTTTGCGACAGCCTGACTGGTTACTACGCTTATATTGGGCACTGTGTGGGTTTACATCACTAAGCAATACAAATAAAAAGAAATTCTGCTATGAACTGCTACTATTTTGATTTTGATTAATAGTGTCTATGTATTGCACTGCACTGCAGATTAAACGACTTCAATGTGCTATGAAACTGTGTCATTATTCTTAGCGCACATCAAGTGGATATTTAATGTAATCCTATCATTTTAAACCTGCACACTTCCTTAACCAGCTACTTCATTCTCGGATAAATACAGTTATATTTTTGTCTATCCTTCCATTCATCCCTCGATACATTCGTCTCTGCAGTGAACATCCACCTATATATCTTAATTACACAACCATCAAATTTTGATTATGCAACCATCAAATAATACATTAAAAGCAACTGTGCTTTCGTTCTCTCACTTTAGACTTGGAATCCCTTGTAGCCAAGGACTATCACGAAACCCTACAGCTTCCACAAATACTACAAACAATCAAGCCCCACCTCATGTAGGCTGTGGGTGAAATGCACTAATCCAGATCTTAGCTGCAACATTACATCTGCTTCCCTCCCCCCCCCCCTCTCACCCGGGGGAAGCCTAGAACGAAAGCAAGCACAAATGTACTGTATACAAGAAATGCAAATTGCCAAATATATATTCCACTTATATTTTTTATCAATAAAAATGTATTAAATAAAAAAAAAAAAAGAAAAAAAGAAACTATATCCAACTTGAAAAGCACTCTGAGACATCACAAAGTGTTGTTTATGCAACTACAAAAGGAAGTCCTTGGCACACATGCTGCCAGGCTTAACAACAAGCCTGTTGAATCCATCTTAGACCCATACTTCTCCAACTGGACACTCGTACAGCAAAGGATGCTATCTGCCAATTCTACTCCCTGGACATAGTGAAGATCATGTCCATCTCTGGCAAATTTATGCCTCAAACATGCACACTCTTGAATGACAAACTGGGACAGGCAGAGAGCGACTAACAGCCTGACGAGCCCCTACATACAAGGATTATTACCCCTCGAGGACTATTTCTTTCAGCATTCAACACCACTAATTGGCAGCAAAGACATTAATCCTTTCATTTTTTTTTTTTTTTTATCAAAGAGTCTGCGCCAGTTGCTTACATACCCTCCCATCAGTATGGTTTTAAAGACTGGCTTAGTAGCTTTTTTTTTATTGATCAACATCATGTGCCATATGTTTTAATTTGTACATTGTAATAGTTTTAAGTAATCACACAATAAGCCTCATTCATTCCATCCATCTCGCACATCTGCCCTGCTGCTTTCAATTTTTTTATTTAAGCAACAAACAGCTATTAAGCAATTGTTATCCATATAGATTACATTACAAATCATTGGATGATGGGGGCAGTGACCTTGTCATCAGCAATACTGTGATGAGAGACGTTCGTTTTTCAATACTGTATCTAAAATTGTCTGCAAAGGAAAAGTCAGAGTTGCCATAAGCAAGACGTCTGTCTTCTAGCCTTCCATGGATGAATGATGTGATGAATGATGGGTGAACAGATGGATAAATGTACACACAGCAGGATAGTGCCTTTGTGTGAGATTGCTGACCACCAAGCCTTGTGTCAACCTGACACATGGTAATTATGGAACCACCATTAGGCTGTCTTCCAAATAATAACAAGGTGAATGTACATCAATTTTTTTTACCGAACATTTACTCCTCACCACTTTCAAATGTCAGTAGCTGCCAGTGGATGTATATTGTTAACAGTTGCCTATTGTTTTTGATATAGACATAGCTCTTCCTAACACTTGAGTAAGCTCTCAAAGCTGTTTTTTGAGAATGAAGAAATGCTGATGTAAATGAAAATATCAGGTTCAATATTTACAAAGAATTGAGTGACAATCCTCAATTCGAAAGACCACTCTTTTAGTCTAATTTCTTATAAATGCTTGTTTTTATTTTAAGTTTTGTTTTTTATGTATTTTCTATTTTGGTTATAAAACCTTTTTCAACAGAGAATTTTTTTCAACAAAGAATTATTCACAACAGAAGAGACATGAAAAGGTATATACAAATAACCTTCCAAATTATCACAACTTAAATGCAATAAAATATTTGGTGAGTACATTAAACATCCAATAGACAACACTGAGTGCACTTAGAGACATAGACATACAAGACTAGACGAATTGGTGACACAGTGACAAAGTAGACTGTTCTGAAACAAGTGTAAACGCCCTGTAATTAGTAAAGTTTTTTTGGGAAACAGGTGCGGGTACTTCTACTTAATAAACCACTTGATAATGAATATTTTTCACAATAGACCATCCAATAATTCAATTTTTGGGTACAATCATGAGAAGATTGGTCTATTAAGAGAACGGAGGTCAAGAGAACAGAGGTCGACGCGTTTCAAATCCCTTGAAAAGGCAGGGATTCTCATCAGGACCATGTGGGCTCAATCTGCACTTTGTGGTTCAGTGGTCGGTCTCCCAAAAGTGGGCAGCAGATTTGGATTGATAAGCAATGTACCAACGTGATCATTTTCCGGTTTAGTCAGTTTCGTTGTATAGAGCAATACGGTGCTAGTTCTTTTAGTCTCCTCCATACGCGTCTGAATCTCTTGCTGAGGCGCACTGTTGAATACAATTTTATCCGCCAAATGAATAAATACATGACAAAAGAAATCCTATGTCATTGTAAAACACATACAGCACATTTCATATATTTACAAATATATATATATTACCTACTGGCGGTTTTTTTTCAATGTTAAATCTCAAAATTCTATTTGGAATAACTTTGGCTTCGGTTGACAAATCTGCCTGAAAATTTCCTCAAAATGGCCTCGCAGCGCCCCGGTCCTTCCCTGAAAGTTTAGGGGGGATTCGTCAAGCGGGGTCCGAGATAAAAGGGGGGTCCCAAAACGCGTTTTCACCATGTTAATTTCCATAGGGCGGTTGATTTCACTTTTAGCTCGAACGGCTGAATGGATTTACACCAAACTTGGCAAAATTGTAGGGACTAGTAGCCCGAATATGCCTTTGCTATGTCTCAAGAAATGTGCTCCAGTGGATTTTGAGTAATTTAGGTTAAAAAAAATATATATATCTATAGGCGCGCCCCGGTACGCGCACCGGGGAGCGCACCGGGCGCGCCACGCGACTTGCGCGCAGAAAGCTGATTGGCTCTTGGGTGTCTGTAAACATTCTAAACAGTCTGGAGCGGCCGCCATCTTGTGTCTCGGTAAAATCGAGACACAAGAGGTGGCAAAAACAAAGGGGGGAATTGACCATAGGGGGCAGGGTAGACCCCTCCTGACCCCCTAGGTTTAATGTGGGGGCTAAAATAGGGTCCCGCGGGGCATTTTAAAAAAATATTTTTTTTCGATTTGCACAGGGGAGCGCCCGGTACGCGCACCGGGAAGCGCACCGGGGAGCGAAGCACGGGGAAAATCCAGGACCATATTTATGAAGGCCTTGTGCCGCCAGTTTTGCGCCGCCTGTGCGTCACTTTTTGTGACGCACCAGCGGTGTAAAAAAATGCGCATCGTTACGCTATATTTAAAAAGTGACGCATCTAGGTAGATGGGCCACTTTTTTAAACCCTGCGCCACATTATACCTGCGTCAGGTATAATGTATGCAGAGGGGGCGTTCCCCCCCAAAAAGCTTCGTAATAGCGACGCAGTGAAATCTATGAGATTTCACTGCGTCACTTTTAGGATGCTGTAGCATCAAAATCTTGCGCCTGCCTCACAGCAGGTGTAAGACTGACGCAAGACCTTTCACATGCTGCTTTCCCCATGTGAAAGGACGCATTACTGGAGTTGCGTCACTTTTGTGACGCACTCCAGTAATGCGTCAATTTTGTGTTTACAGATACGTCAGAAATACTGACGTATCTGTAACTCCTTGCGAGTTGATTCGTCATACATTAAATATGACACATCTGGAATGTCATAAGGAATGCGCACAGAAAAGTGACGCATTGCTGTTTTCACGTAGCGATGCGTCACTTTTCAGAAATGAGGCCTCCAGTTTATTCACTGTGTCACCTCTACAACCCTTTCTTGCGTCAATAAGTCCCTTTTGCATACATTATACCTGACGTAGGAATAATGTGGCACAGGGGTTTACAAAGTGACGTATTTACCTAGAAACGCCACTTTGTAAATATGAATAAATAAGGTGCATTTTTTATTGGACTGTTGCGTCACAAAAAGTGATGCTTTGGTGGCGTTAAAGTGACGCATGGCTTCACAAATGAGGCCTTCTGCCTTCAACTCCAGCAATGCATCTTTTCTTATTCTTCCACACCCCTGTTCCTTTTCAACATTTTCATTGAATATCAACATTCCCCATATTCACTCTTCTTCTCATAACTTTCTTTCCTAACACTCACCTTTTTTAAGTCCTCCTACTTCACTTCCTTTTTCCTCTCATACCTTTCTGTTCTTTCTTACTCATTCTCCTTTCCATTATCAATACACTCTATTTCACTTACTCTTTTTCATTTTTTTAAGAATATAGCTCTTTAATGAGAATTGGAGATAGTTCTGAAAAGAACTTTTTGTTTTCTTCTATTTTCTAAACAGGAACAAAAACAGGGAATGGAAACTGCTCAACAGGAGCAAAAAAAACAAAAAAAAATAGGGGTGGGAAGGGCAGCGATGGTTTTCTAATGCTCGAACCATGAGCTGTACACTTTGTTCCCCAAAGGTAAGCAGTTGATTGCAGTATCTGCATCTGAGGGCACCATGGTTAAAAGCAGGTTGAATGTTCGGAACCAGCTCTTGTGATCTCCCCCTCCCAGAAGAAGTTACTC
This sequence comes from Lissotriton vulgaris, assembly GCF_964263255.1. Lineage (NCBI taxonomy): Eukaryota > Metazoa > Chordata > Amphibia > Caudata > Salamandridae > Lissotriton > Lissotriton vulgaris. Next base: position 1,136,684,158 of record NC_141694.1, on the reverse strand, counting down.
CTCCGGTTGATGTGGAGGCCCCATCACTGGGAACCTCTTGTGCCAGAGCCCTGACACTTTCCCGGGCAAAATTTTGGGGGTGCTTCCTCTCCACATGCCGGATCATTGTGAAGTTCCCAAAAGAGTACTTTTTAAGGGGTTACCCCGTGACAGCTCTTCTTTGCAGATCCTGCACTCCACTTTTGGAGCATTCATCTTTTTTTGTCCAGGTGGGATTTAAAAAAATTTCCAAATGAAATGTTCCTTAACTTTTCGTTGAGGAGGCTCTTCATTGATGAATTCTGGTTCATCCTCACTGCTGGATTGTCTGGCAGCCATTGTAAAACCGATAAATATCCAGGAGCAAAAAGGCAGGTCTTGCAGTCACAAAAGTGAAAGAAGAAGTGAAGGAAATGGGTGGGGATTTCATTCTTTGTAAAAAAAACTGTTAGCAACCAATGAAAAGTGTTATTTTAAGGTCACATGACCCGACGCGCTTACGCTACGCGCTCCGGAGCGGCGCGAACGTAGTCGCTTCCGGGGCGCATACGTGGCGGAATCGTAAGCACTTCTGGGGGCGTATACGCAGCGCGAACGTAGGCGCTTCCGAGGGCGCTTACGTTGCGCGCTGAAGTGACGTCATCATACTTTTACGGAAATGCATAATCATTTTCCTTATAAAAAAAATGGATTTTATTTGTATGGTACGAAATGTTTTGCAATATTATTAACTTTTCATTCATATTTTTTTGCACGAACGAAAGTAGCGCTCTGGGTGCGCTTTCCGGTGAGCTTAACGGTGAGCTTACCGCAAAGCTTACCGGAGAGCTTACCGGAGAGCTTACCGGAGCGCGCACCCAGAGCGCAAAAGGAAAAAATGATATATAAAAAACTCAAAAATGAATACTTACACAAAACAGCAAATTGAGAAAAAAAACATAGGTTAGAAACTCGATATAGAAAGGAATTAGCATTTAAAAAACCTATGAAATTCACAGAAAAAATCATAGGTTTCACACCAGTTATAGTTAGGAATTAGCATTTAAAAAACCTGTTAAATTCACTGACAAAACCATAGGTTTCACACCAGTTATAGTTACCTGGAAATTTTACTGACATAAAACCATTGGAATTCCCACGTTATAGTTAGTTGGACTCACTATAACTTGCGCGCCTGCAATGCACTGCTGATGACGTCACATATTACATCACTCATGACATGGTCAGTGACATCACTCATGACATCACTGATGACACCATCCTTGTGACAGAGGGTTCAAGACAGAAACTATGATTTCAGGGTGATTTCATCACTCTATCATGACGCAAATACATAGGTATAATGTCTCAGTCATTACCGGTCTGCCAATATCAAAATCGCCATGATACGATGATATTTTTGACACGAGTGTAGAGCTTCGGTACCACATTGTAGCAGGGTCCAGAATTTTCAGTACCACACATTGGTCAGGATACCTTACTTCTATGACAAGAAAAAGCAGTCCAGAGTGAAAAAGCCAATCATCAATATTACTTGAAAGAGTACATAACCACCAAGTTTGCACAACTTTTCTTAAAGCAAGAAAAAAGTGTGAGAATCACTGAAATACTGTTGAATAATGCCATACAGAAGTATGTGTGCTTAATAGAAACTATCTCCCAGCTTTAATAATGTTGTGTGGATCACCCCAGGAAATTACCACACTTGTGATGAAATAGCTGAATTCTTTGTTGGGTATGGAAAAAAAAAAGAACAAGGTACGATAAAATTAGATGCGTGCAAACGTGCGCGATGACCAGCACCAGTTGAAAGTGAGCGTACTAGTCTTTAATGATGAGTGCCCGCATGTGTGATGCTGTCATTTTTGCACACCAGTGTTTCTCAGCACGGGCACATGGAATAAAGGCATATGCGAGCAGGAAACCTTCCCACGAAGAATCGCTGACGATGCGAAGCGCGTGGAAGAAGTGCCACCAACACAGGCATGTGCAAGCTGGAAACGTGAAAGGTGCCCACAAAGAATTGATGATGATGAGGAGAGCATGGTAAGAGCACAACCAAACTGGTTGAACTGCGCAAGCCAGCGAAAAATTTAAATATGCCACGAAAAAGGCTAAAATCTCACCACAATTATCAATGAAAGGGTTTGGCTACCACACAGCAAAGCCACGCCAATATAACAATAAACAACTACAATTGCCAATACTGCCACTTGTTTTACTACTTCATAAGGGGGGAAAAAGAATAAAACTACTCCCTCTTAACCACTCTTTCAGTTCGAGTTAATCAATTTATTTTTTTCGAATACTCAAGAAAATGTTCACAATACAATTCCTTACAAAATGTTTATACGAAACAGGTCGACCACGTTTTTTAGGCAAATCAAGTCAAGTCATCATCACAAAAATTATATGATTTTGTTGAATTACTGATGGCCTTTCATTGAAATTTAAAATTTATCGTCCGTTGTTTGTATTTTTGTATAATTTAGTCACTTTTGTATTGAAAAAAATGGGCTGTTGGTACCCCAGGGTGGGTTTAGAATGATTGATAGAAGGATGTATCTATGAATGTGACAATGAGTCTGAACACAAGTATGACTGTGACACTATATATGAGCATGAAGAAGAGGATGTTGATGGAATTCTGTTGAATAGGGGACACTAATTAGGTTCCAAAAAGTGTGTTATTTTCTATGGGGAATTTTGTATAGCTTGTTTTATGAATAAACAATTTGTAAAGAACTGTATTTTGAACATTTTCTTGAGTATTCGAAAAAAATAAATTGATTAACTTGAACTGAAAGAGTGGTTGCCACTCTGTTGCTTCGTATTTACATTGTACTGTATTTTTGGTTGTAAATTCTTTGTATTTTGGTTTTTAATTGTTTGGTTTCCTGTGCTAGTCTTGCTGTCCCCCCCTGTGCTGTAGTCCCCTGCACCCACCCGCCCCCCTCCCCACTTTCCACTTTCCGCCACCGGGAGTGTGGACACGCCCCCTTCCTCCCCGCTCCCGCCTCCCAGCTGCTCCTCCCTCCCTGCACTTGGCCATAAATGGCGACCGTGCGGCACAGGTGAGTGTGACCTATTCGTAGGACACCCCCGCCTGCCGCTGCTCTCATCCTCGCTGAGCCGCCACGCCCCCCGCCGCCGCTCGTGGCTTTCCGCATCCCTGCCACTCTGTTGCTTCGTATTTACATTGTACCGTATTTTTGGTTGTAAATTATTTGTATTTTGGTTTTTAACTGTTTGGTTTCCTGTGCTAGTCTTACTGTCCCCCCCCTGTGCTGTAGTCCCCTATGCTGTAGTCCCCTCCGCCTGCAGGCCACGCCCCCCGCCGCCGCTCGTGGCTTTCCGCATCCCTGCCACTCTGTTGCTTCGTATTTACATTGTACTGTATTTTTGGTTGTAAATTCTTTGTATTTTGGTTTTTAATTGTTTGGTTTCCTGTGCTAGTCTTGCTGTCCCCCCTGTGCTGTAGTACCCTGCACCCACCCGCCCCGCTCCCCGCTTTCCGCTTCCCGCCACCGGGAGTGTGGACACGCCCCCTTCCTCCCCGCTCCCGCCTCCCAGCTGCTCCTCCCTCCCTGCACTTCGCCATAAATGGCGACCGTGCGCACGCGCAGCGTTGACGCGCAGCGGGTGCGCCGATTGTGCGCCGAAGGCAAACCAAAGGTAAAGCAGTCTGCGCCCGTCCGCGCCTGGACTGCGCCCAGTGCTAGGACCCCTGGTCCCCGCAGTCACCTGCCCCCCCACCAGACCTACAACGCCACCGAACTCTACGCACTCAACGCCGGTAGAATCCTGGGCTGCTATCGAACTACCCGAGATGCACCCACGGAACCTTCTGTAAGTTCACCTGCATTCGGACCTGCACCACACCAGCACCGACCAAGCCGAACTCCAGCAGCAACCACCTCAAGTGCATCCTGCTCAACACCCGCTCCGTCCACAGACACACCGTCGAGCTCTGGAACCTGCTCGACACCAAAGCCCCAGACGTCACCTTCCTCACGGAAACCTGGATGAACGCCTCCTCAGCACCCGACATCGCCATCGCCATCCCGGACGGCTACAAGATCATCCGGAGGGACCGCATCAACCAGACAGAGGAAGCATCGCAATCATCCACAGGAACTCCATCCGCGTCACGGCCAACACCGACAACACCCTCGAACCCGCCGAACACCTGCACTTTCAGATCCACATCAACTCCAAGACCACCCTCCGCGGCACCCTCATCTACAGACCCCCGGTACCTCACACACAATTCAGCGAAGACATCGCCAACTTCATCAGCCCGCACGCCCTCCCCTCCGCTGACTACATCCTCCTCGGGGACCTCAACTTCCACCTGGAGAGCAACAACGACCGCAACACCACCACCCTGCTGGACAACCTCGCCAACCTCGGCCTCAAGCAACTGGTGACCACCCCCACCCACTACGCCGGACACACACTCGACCCCGTCTTCTCATCCAGCAAGGACATCGCCTTCAGCCATGCCACTGGACTCACCTGGACAGACCACAGCTGCGTCCACTTCAGCTTCAGAAGGACCACGGCCCACCAGCAACAGGTTGAACGCAGAAGCTGGAACAAGATCACGACCCTCCCACCAGCGCAACGAACCCAAGCCAGGCGGCCACCAACCTCGCGAAGTAGATCAGCAACTGCACAGATGACCTCGCCCCTCTGAAGACCCCGCCTAGCAGACCAGGCAGCAAGAAAGCCCCATGGTTCACTGACGAACTCAAGAGCTCCAAGAAGAACTGCCGAGCCCTCAAGAAAGCCTGGCGAAGAGACCCAACACCGAACAACATGACTGCCCTCAAGTTTGCCACCCGTAAACACCACCAACTGATCCACGCCACCAAGAAAACTGCATTCAAGGAATGACTGGACAACAACGCACACAACAGCAAGGAACTCTTCAACATCGTGAAAGAGCTCTCCAACCCCAACGCCGGAAACAATGACATCACCCCGTCGCAAGACCTCTGCAACTCCCTCGCCTCCTACTTCCACAACAAGATCGCGGACATACACAACAGCTTCAGCTCTCAACCAACGCACCCCACGACTGAACCACTGCCCCCCACCACCACCCTCCGCGCCTGGATCCCGATCAGCACCGAAGACACCATCCGCACGATGAACTCCATCCACTCCGGATCTCCGACCGACCCCTGCCCTCACCACATCTTCAACAAGGCCGACGCTGTCATCGCATCCCACCTGCGGGACATCATCAACACCTCCTTCGACACCGCCACCTTCCCGGAGAGCTGGAAGCACGCCGAACTCAGCGCTCTACTAAAAAAGCCATCAGCCGACCCCACCGACCTCAAGAATTACCGCCCCATCTCGCTGCTCCCGTTTCCTGCTAAAGTCATCGAGAAGACGGTCAACAAGCAGCTGGCTGCCTTCCTCGAGATGAACGGATCCCTCGACCTCTTGCAGTCTGGCTTTCGGGCCAACCACAGCAACGAGACCGCCCTGATCGCAGCTACTGATGACATTCGAGCCCTGCTCGACAATGGAGAAACAGCGGCCCTCATCCTCCTAGACCTCTCCGCGGCCTTCGACACTGTCTGCCACCATACCCTATTACAGTGCCTTATTAACGTCAGAATCCAGGAGAAGGCATGGGAATGGATCACCTCCTTCCTCGCCGGAAGGACACAGAGAGTCCGCCTCCCCCTGTTCAGATCAGAAGCCACCGAAGTCATCTGCGGTGTTCCTCAAGGCTCCTCGCTCAGCCCAACCCTCTTCAACATTCACATGAGCCCCCTCGGAGACATCGCACTCCAACACAACCTCAACATCATCTCCTATGCCGACGATACCCAGCTGATCCTCTCCCTCACCAACGACCCCGCCACCGCCAGAACCAACCTACACGAAGGGATGACAGACGTAGCCAAGTGGATGATGAGCAGCCGCCTGAAACTGAACTCAGACAAGACGGAAGTCCTCATCCTGGGCTCATCGCCCTCCGCCTGGGACGACTCCTGGTGGCCCCCCGCCCTGGGCAGCGCACCCAAACCAACAGACCACGCACGCAACCTAGGCTTCATCATGGACTCCTCCCTCTCCATGACCAGACAAGTCAACACCGTCTCCTCGTCGTGCTTCAACATCCTGCGCATGCTACGTAAGATCTTCCGGTGGATCCCCACCGAGACCAGGAAGATGGTCACCCAGGCCCTCGTCACCAGCCGTCCGGACTACGGCAACTCCCTCTACGCCGGAACCACCGCCAAACTCCAGAAGAGACTCCAGCAGATCCAGAACGCCTCAGCACGACGCATCCTGGACATCCGCCGTCGCAGCCACATCTCCGGACACCTGAGAGATCTGCACTGGCTCCCGGTCAACAAGAGAATCAACTTCCGTCTCCTCACCCACGCACACAAAGCCCTGCACAACCAAGGACCAGCATACCTTAACAGCCGCCTCAACTTCTACGCTCCCACACGCCATCTTCGATCGACCAGCCACGCCCTCGCCGCCGTCCCCCGGATCCGAAGAGCCACCACAGGAGGAAGGTCCTTCTCCTACCTGGCCGCCAAGATTTGGAACTCCCTCCTGACCCACCTCCGCCTGACCCAGGATCACCTCGCCTTCAGGAAGCAGCTCAAGACCTGGCTGTTCGAGCAGTAGCGGATCCCCCCTCCCCCAGCGCCTTGAGACCCTCCGGGTGAGGAGTGAGCTATATAAATGCTGTGATTGATTGATTGGTTAAGAGGGAGTAGTTTGTTTCTTTTTCCCCCTTGCTGAAGTAGTAAAACAAGTGGCAGTATTGGCAATTGTAGTTGTTTATTAAAATCTCACCACAGCACTTCAAAATGGCGGGACCTCTGGAGATTAGTATGAACACCAGAAAACAGCACACCACAACGCTTGTGCTGAAGGATAGACAAACTCATGTGAGAGTGGACTTCTCAACTTCACGATCTGCCATCAGCAGGGCTACAGGCTTGACTCTTCGATCCCAGTTGTCGCCAGTGTCATGAAGTCATCAAGAAATGAAACGATCCCGTCATGAAGTGATGGTAAGTTTATTCATATGTGGAGGAGAGTTGAGAAGCTCCTTTATCAAGCCTGGTCCAACCGTTTTTCTGTGTGGAATCTGGACCATGCTCACTCTGTTCCAGATTCCATTAAAAAACAGCAGGACACCACACCAGGTCATTTTGGATATGGCTCAAGGTCACCCTGGTATGAGCAGTATGAAAAGAAGAATTTGCAGTGAAGTTTGGTGGCCAGCCATTGACATAAGCATTGACACCAAAGTTAGATCATGTATTGAATGTGCAGTTAGTGACAAATCTCAGAGGAAGTCACTTACAATAAACCTCCTGTGTCTATACCCAATAGGGCATAAGAAAGAATTTACTTTGATATTGCCGGTCTCATGTGTTTGTCGAGTACTCAATTATTTGCAATAGTTATGATTGATCAGTTGTCTCAATGGCCAGAGGTCAGTTTAGTACCTAAGGTTGACTCTCATACTGTGATCATGTTTCTCAAGGAAGAATTTGAGAAGGATGGTTTTCCCAAGTGTTTGGTCACAAACAACGGGTGCGATTGAGGTCGTCGGAAATGAAAACGTTTTAGACGAATATGGAATCAGTCACATACGTAACTCTGTGTACTATCCACAAAGTAATGGCATTGTAGAAAGGTGAAACAAGAAATCTGAACAGTCCCTCTTAATCAATAAAGGAAAGAGGATAATGCTTATTCACATTGTGCCACCATAACTCAAGAGATCTTTACAATTAGAACCACTCCTAACAGTTGTAACAAAATATAAAAAAACAATTCAGGTAAAGTTTATAAACAATTTATTATAAAAGTATACAATATAAAGTCTCAATAACTGTGCCACAGTGAAAAATATTAAAAAAAGAGTGTCAGCATCATACAGAAATGATGTACATCTCTACAGTGTCCACAATACGGAATTTTAAAAACAGCAAAAGGGTTAAAAACAAGTTGTCGACGCAGCGTTTCAGTTTCTAAGTTGACACCTTCATCAGGACAGGGTTTTATGAAAACGGACTCGTGTTGTCTTCGAGCCGTATTTTCCTCTGATTCAATTTGAGGAAAACAATCCTTAATTCATCACAGGACATCAAATGGATTATGACATTAGAAAGGAATCTCCTTATGTCTTAGTAATGTAATGGAGTTTTCTTTCTAAGGAGGAAAAAGGAGCCACCGGTATGCGGGACTGTTTTTCGAAGTTCCCCTTTAAATAAGGGACCAGCTCAAAATGCAGCGCGTGACTGGATGTCGTCAGGCTCTTTTCGTTATAGTGGGATCAAGTTGTTTACTCGTTATCACTGTGTGGGTTTTTTTTTCGGCATTCACCACCCTTACGTCCGGGATTCGGTATCCGGAAGAGGTGTTGCAACAAGCTAAATATAAAGCTAGCCTCAAAGATAGACGAGGTCTATTAGACAAAACTGTCAAGTCGTCACTCCAGAGGGAGGTGTTTGTCATTAAATATTCAACAATGTGCAGCTCCATCAAGAAGAGCATCCTAAACAGATGGGAGGTTATTGAACAAGAGACAGATTTCAAAACGGTCTTTGTTGGCAAACCATTGTTTGCCCACACCAGATCCAAAAACATAAAAGAAATATTGAAACAGACACAGGTGAGAACAGGAAATGTCAGACACAGAGGCATGGTGAAATGCCACAACTGTGGCCATTGCGGCAATGTCATGGTGGGGGACAGTTTCCAACACCCACACACAGGGAAACACATACAGCTAAGACACACATCAGACTGTAACACCAGTATGGTAGTGTACGCCATTAAATGCCCCTGCGGGTTGGTATACGTGGGGAAAACTACCAGAAAAATAAAAGTCCGCATTACGGAACATAAAAGCATGATTAGAACCAGCAATCTGAAGTCTAATCTAGCCATGCACTGGAAAGACAGACAGCACACCATCCTGCAACTGCAATTCACAGTGTTAGAAAGTATAGATGAGAAGTCACATGCTGACACCAATCGCCTATTGTCTCAGAGACAAACACATTGGATCCGCAGCTTGAACACGCTTGAACCATGTGGGCTCAATGATAAAATTGAATTTACGTGTTTTCTGTAATGTATATTTATTATGACTGTCATAATGTAAAATATTTTCTATAGCATGTAATGCTACTTTGTCATAACAAGGATCCAAAAATGATAGGTGTTTAACCATCATACTGTTCACATCCACTTTTACATTCACTATTTTATTTCACCCTTCGTCAAACTTTGCGTGTTCTTTTTATTAAGGCATCATACATTGGAGTTATGATTATAGACTGTAGCAATCGCCTTTAAAAACCATTCTAAGATGGCGCCCGTTTACACATAATGAGCCCGTTTTCGATGTTTAGTAGTAAGGAGGCGGTAGCGTATAAGATTTCACACACCCTCTGAATACCGCGCAAGACGACGAGAGAAGGGCTACACCGGACTGTGTTAGGTAAGCGGAAGTTTAGATGTGAGACAGGAGAGGGATACGAGCAAGCGGGTTGTAACGTTTTGGCATTCTCCACAGAGCACAAACGAGCGGAGAATTTACACGGAGCATCTCCATGGGCAAGGGACCGACTAAAACCATAGAGGTAGGCGACGCTGTTCAGTGGTAAGCTTAGACGGGGCTTATAGACGTAAGGGAGAGATTGTAATGGCATCACTTTTTCCGCAGTTCAGAACACGGGTGACGATTTCCACACCGAGTTCCATTACAGGGAACCTACACATACGGGACATACGCCAGACAGGAGAGGTAGGCGATATTCTAATTACATAGCTTTCGATATGGATGAAAGGCAGTGGCTTACAGATAGTCATGAGATTTTCATTTATTTTTTCAGGAAGGTGATAATTTCACTTTTTCGCGTTGTCAGTCACATTTGTCAGTAGTCAGGTAGGCTGACTTGAATTCATTTAAATTTATGTGGATATGGTCACTTGATGGTTTATTAGATTAACATACATAGGCACCATGGTAAAGACAACAATGGGACTCGTTATGACAAACGGGCACTAAGTTTTGCATGTACACAAGGTGGAGATCTTGGCTCCCTCAGTTTAAATTCTGATTATCATTATTGTGTTGGCTTTATTTTTAGTATTCCCCTGATGAAGGTATCCCATACCGAAATGCATTGGGACTAACTGCAAATGATGTTAAGATGAACAAGTACATGATGTATTGTATCTGATGAAGAAAGAACACATACAAGAAAGAAAACTGGCATTAAAATTATAATGTCTTTCAAATGAATTGCTTTAATTTTTGACCCCAACACAGAGGGGCATGGACAATATCCCAGGAGCACAAATGGTTGTTTAAACTTTGATTTACTTTCTAGATATTGAAATGAGGTGTCACATCTAAGTGTGGTTTACATAGCACCCCACGGGGGCTTGTGCATAGTGCGTCACTTTCAAACAGTCTCTGTTTGGGTATTTGAATCCAAGTTTTCCTCACCCATGAAGTGGGACATCAGGTGCGGGAAATATCTGATGGAAATGTGGGAAACATGAGTAAGGTTGTCAGAGTACTAATGTGGTTGTGGCTTAAAGGTACCAATGAGAATAATAAAAATATGGAGTCTAGCTATAAAAGTGATGGACACCGGGGCAGTGATATTTTGAATACGTGCCAGGATAGTAGGTTGAAAACCATACCTGTGTGGAGCAAAGTTTACGTGATGTCATGCTGGTGTTTTCTCTGTCTGTACAACATGACATTTTGTACTATGTTTTTGTTTTTTGTTTTTATGATGTGAATGTTTCATGCATTGCAATCTATTTGTTTTAAATTACACTTGATTAAATCAAATGATTATTTATGAAAGGGAATGTTTGGTATCCTGGCCAATGGGGTTGTATGGAATCTTGTGGTCTGTGAGAGATCCAGATTCCATACAACGACAGTCGGTCCAGGCTTTCATTGCAGATAGTCACCTTTCAACATAAGAAGAATACAACTACCTTGAAACTACACCTGTGTTGTTGTGGTGACTCTGGAGTGGAACTCAACAAGCAGCTTGTCTAATGTGCCTTCTTTTGAAACTCCAAGCTAAATTTCAAGTAGAACCCTCTTTTTCCAAAAGTCCTCCACCTTTCTTCCGGCCAACATCTCTGTTGTTTAAACCTAGCCTGATATTAAATGAAAGATAATAAATACATGTATGTTTTAATGATTCAGTATTTCTCCCTCCCAGAGAATGGAAGGAATCTCTTTTCTGAAGGAAATCTTTCAGTCATTTTTCAGAATTGTTCAGGATTATTCAGAATAGTTCTTTAAGGATTACATAATCATTGTATTACACTTGTTTTTCTTAACTGATTATGTTACACTTTTAGGAGGGAATTTCTTTTCATCAGAATTTTTCAAGTTCTTAGCTAGATTTGTGCCTAACTCTAATGAGTAACATAGTGTCCTCTTAACTTGCTATGGTGCCCTCCTGTGTCTGGTTTCTCATGATACCCCTTTCTTTCTGCCTGTTGTGATGCACTTTAGTGTGCCTCAAACTTCCTTTTATCTTGTTTCTGTGTTTCCACATTTCACCCCTACTTAATGCACTCCTGGCAAATCCATGGAACTTGCCACTGAATGCCGAAATGCTGCTGACTGTCTGCAAAGGGTTCATGCTACAAGGTGGCATCACTAGGATATTATCGATGTTGTCGCTGCTGATGTTAAGAAGGACAGAGTTACCAATTTCAGCATCACACACAGGGTACAAATGTCCAGTGCATCTGTTTTCCTCAGTGTCCTGTGTTTCATCACATAGGTGAACTAGCTGGTTGTGGGACAGTCCATTATGAAGGACCTGCGATGTAGAGGTGATTCAGAGACATCCACTTCGGGAGGAGCACCATCAGCAGCTACATTTCCTTAACTGGCTACTTTTCCAACTGCTCCTGCTGAGCCTGGGAAAGAATCAGAGAAAATGTCATAATTTCTTCTGTAATCTGTGATACATAACATAACATAACATAACATAACATAACATAGCATAACATAACATAACATGTGTATTTGTAAAGCGCACGTTCACCCTTGGGTATCTTGGCGCTGAATAACAGATGTTGTGTATAGTATCCACAGCTGCAGGACCTATTGAGAGTCTCTTCTAACCTCTCTACGGGGGCATCTGAGTTTACATGTGGGAAAGAAGGGCTTAGTATCATGGATGGTGGTGTGAAAGCTGGTCGTATTAAGGAGGGCATTGCAGTTGGCATGAAATGAAATGAAATGAAAAATTACACTTGTATAGCGCATAACTACCCGGAGGCCTCACAGCGCTAGTGACTGATTGCTTCAGGCGAGCTCAGGGTAGTTCAGCAGGTTTTGGCAAACAAGTGAGTTTTCAAAGCTTTTCTAAAGGACATACGGTTGCTGTTCTCTCGAAGAGGGAGAGGGAGGGAGTTCCAAAGCCTGGCCGCAGTGTGGGAGAAGGAGCCGCCACCCCAGTGGGCTTTGTTGACTTTGATGGTGGTTGCCAGCTGAAGGGTGCAAGAGCGAAGGGATCGGGATGGGACATAGGGCGTGACCATTGGGTGTAAAATTGCGGGGCCTTTCCGGTGGAAGGATTTGTGTATAATACACATAGCCTTAAACTGTACTCTGGCCACCACTGGGAGCCAGTGAAGTTCCTTTAGGACTTTCTTCGCTGACTGCCAGCGGGGTAGCTTGTAGAGTAGACGGGCGGCGCTGTTTTGCGTAACTTGGAGCCTATGTATTACAGAAGCCGGGGCTCCCATATAGAGGGCGTTCCCATGGTCCAGGCGGGAGAGTATCAGTGCCTGGACCATGACCCTCCTTGCCTGGAATGGAAACAAAGGGAGCACGTTGCGCAGCATTCTCATCAGCCCGAAACAAGTGGCGGCAGTCTTGGTGGCTTGGACCGAGAAATCAAGTGATTTGTCGAGCCGCATCCCGAGGCTCTTTATCTGGGACTTGGGAACGGGAGGCGAACCCAGACATGGTGGCCAGATGGATGCAAGAGCAGAAGGGGGAGGATTGCCCAATAGGATGATGTCTGTCTTCTCCCCGTTGAGTTTCAAACAGGAAGATTGCATCCACCTGGCGACAGCCGCTAGACAGTGATCTGAGGTGGTGGGTGATCCCTCGGAGTGGTCTTAAGATGGTGAACTCCATCCCCTAAGAATCATAGAATGGGAAGCTTTAAGTACATTTTGCAAAGCCTTGGTGGGATTACTGGCTGTGTCAACTACTGCCTCATCACTCAGTGTGCTGTGATATGCCTCATGTGTCAGCCCTGTCTTTCCATTTTTGTCTCCCTAACTGGTCCCTTGGATGAAAATATTTTGTCTAAGATTGCAGAGGTTGCTGACCCCTTCATGCTGTAGCTGCGGCACTGTAGGGGCTCTATATTTTTGTGGCATGGAAATACTGAACTTTGTAATGAGTTTGATTGTTTACTTTATAATTTCTTGGGCATTCACTAAGTGCAAGTAGCTGTAGCTTAGGCTCTGCAGGGGCCCTGTATGCGTAAGTACCGGTCTTTAACAGCCGCGCCTACGGTATCTGATGTTTAAGCAAGGCTTCCTGGTGCTGTATGTAAATTGGCTTCAAGCTGTCAGAGTTGTGGGAAGCAAATATTGTCATCCACACATCCTGACTCTTTCTGAGAGGAGCAAGTCAAGGTTTACGTGTGGCAGTGAACGTCTGTCTCACAGAGCACTTCTCTCTCCTTCGCCTCTTTTATCTTCAAATTGAAAGGAATAGGTGATTTGGAAAAAATCCGCTGATTGTAATGTTATTGTAATGTTACGTTCCCCTGCAGGACATTTCACTGCTGCAGCCCTTCCCTCGAAGTTCATCATTCAACAATAGAACACAACTTTTAACTATTTTCGCCTACAGCACCAGTTAATAATCTCTTTCTCTTGAAAAGTTGCTCATAGTGCATTCATTTATATGGCTAGTTCTAAAGTATTTTGTATTTAGTTTTACATTAGGATACAACTAAAGCTTGCTCTGGCGATTAGTGACTCAGATGTTAGAGTTCCTTTTGGCTGGATGATGTCACTTTTTAAAAAAGGAATTAGCAACTGAATAAGATAATTGGCAAAGGCAACACTTTTCTTAACCCAAGGACTATTTCTCAGCTGCTTGCGTGGAAAAGATTAAACTTTACATGAAAGAATTGTCCTTAGGTCCAGTTTAACCCTGTTATGCTCCTGATTGCTGGCATTATAACAGTATAAAGCGCTGTTTTAAAACAAGCATTTGCAAAGGAATTGGCCTCAGAATTTCAAGAGTTTCAGCTACTGGCATTGTAAATTACTTAGGGGCATATTATCAAGGGATTTATCTCCGCTTTTTTTGCTTTAAAAGCCAAAAAGTGGAGATAAAATTATCTCCCTATCAGCAACAGGGTGCTAACACGCAAATTCGCATGTTAGCACCCTTTTTCTCTATGCTTCCCCTTGCATCTCTAATGAGATGCAAAGGGGGCGTTCCAGAGAAAAATAATAGGAGAAATGTTGTTAAGCGACATTTCTCCTATTATCAAGGATTTCGCTAACCCTGTTAGTGATAAAAAAAAGCAGCGCTAACAGCGGTTAGCACTGCTTTTTTTACACCTGGTATTTTTCGGACTTAGCCATGATATCCTATGGAAGGTGGATATCATGGCTAAATTTGTGAGCCCCTATCATGAAGCTAACTCCAAATTTCGAGAGATTATCGTTGGTTTTCCAGCGATAATCTCTCAATTGGCAGTTAGAGCGAGGATTTTTATCACTACTGAGATAAACCTTGATAATAGCAAGTTATCTCTGCGTTAATTTCCGGCGATGCTTCGCGTTAAAAAATTTGTTGCTAAGCATCATTAGCGGTAAATATCCCTAAACGTTGGTAATATGCCCCAATGCCTCGTATTTATGTGTTTTGAAAACCTGCAAGCGGTGCGATACACACGCACTTTGTACTTATAGTACTTGCTTACGAAAAGTATGTGTTTATCGTAACGCTTGCAGGTTTTCAAAACACATAAATAAATAGCTCAGACTCTCGCAAATGCGAGACCTATTGCATTGCAAATGCCTATTATGTTATGTGTGCTGTATAGTGCAGCACACATGCAAAGTCGTAAAAAAAGCTGTAAACTTTCTGTACCTGGAGTATCACTGACCGGATACAAGTTATAAAGGTTTGTGGAACCTGTTCTTCTGCCATAAATGATATTAGTGAACAGGTATCAGAACAGGACTTTAGACTTACTTCTTTTGGATAGACCATCCAAAGGCCGAGAAAGGGATCAGCAATGCGGTCTTGTCCTACCCAAGGGATGGATGAGAAAGAGCGAACATGGAAACTTAAGAAGACAGATAAAGCTCCTTCGTTTTGGTTCGATGTACTACCAGGTGTCAGCTTTCTGAAAGAGTGAGTAAGTGATGTCTAGGCTATTGGAGGGATTCAGCGAGGCGCATATGGCAATTTCAAGCCATATCTCTCTCCGAGCAGGGTATTAGCACCAGCGCTCATCACTTTAACATCAAATTATTCTTGAATATTTTCTTTGAAAGAAAACAACCCTTTTCTAAATTACGAACGAAGGTGACCCAGTGAAAGAGATGTAATGAGAGCTACAGGTCCCAAGAGGCTTATTTACAAATGGCTTGCGCCACCCGTACGTCACTCTTCCCATGTTAAAAAGTACGTAAAAGTGGAGCAAGGGGCTTAAATAAGCACCCAAGTATCTAATTTCCAACGCAGGATTCTGCACGTAAGCTTGAATCACAAATGTGCTACAGGTAATCTTGCCTCTGAGGGGGACTTTTTTGTACTTGTTTGACTTCCTTAAGAAAATATTGCCCTCAACTGACATTCATTATTGCTCACACGGCTGACTGTATATAAAAGAGCGTATCTTTTTTGTGTGTCTTTTTATTTAGTTTACAAGTATGCAGGTTGTGAGTTGTCATTCTTCTCTCCTATACCTGACGAGAGGGATTATGCCTCCCTACCCAATTCCTTGATTAAGACCCAAGGGAATAGACCTGTACCGATCCTTCCCTTACCACCCAGTCGGGATCCTTCTCTTGCATTAGGGAAGAGAGAGAGAGGGGGGAGTGGGAGGGAGGGCGGGAGTGAGGAACGGAGGGGGAGAGAGAGAGAGAGACATCCCATTCCATTAGGTTCATTCACCGTCTTCTGCTCTTTTGTGGGAAGCCACAGATGTGAAAGCAATAGAACCATTTTTGGAGTCGCCCTTTCTATTTCCTTGTTTTTACTTGCACCACAATCTATTGTCGTGATAATGGTTTAATTATTGTGAAAGTCAGTTTCATCTGCAGCAGGCGGTAAATGGACAGCAAAATGTAATCCATTGTAACTGTGATATTGTCTCTTTGGTAAAGAGAGGCAAGCTGTGCGAAACCCATTTTTAACCTAAAGGAGGAACATATGCCACATATTGGTTGATGTCTGGGTGGGAAATAATGCAATTACTGTTAAATATGTGACAATATTGAGTGAACATGCAATTGGCGACTGCAAAGACATCAAAATAGGTTTTCACAATAATGCAGCAGTCTCTTTTAAGTGATGGAAACGCAGGAAATAAAGTTCTCTTTAAGCCTTATATCAGCCAATAAATGAATGAGGACATAATTTTTGAAATACATGGTATCTCCTATTCCTGTAGTTGACATTCAGAAATCTAATTAAAAGATAAGGTGAATGTGTAAAACAGCTACTTGCAAGCCCTGCGTGAAAAACAGCCAGAAACTGTTTTATTCTAAATTTTGGAGAGATTCGTATGGACATCATAAAAAACTATGGAACTGACAGACAACTTGAATTCCAAATTAAAATTTACCCAGATAGATCAGAAAATAAACAACATAATTATGTTAAAAAGTCAATTTTTAAACTTTTTAAGATGCGTTGAACAGTGAACATCAAGGCACAATACAACCTTTTTTTTGCCGTGTATATATTTTTATATACGGCTGGTTAGATGGGAACATGTGTGAACACTTGCCGCCTGCGAATGAGAGTCTACTGTTTTGCACAGCCCAGTAACTGCACACAGGTAGCCTGGTGTCAGGAGGGCTCGTGCAAGAATACATATTCACTTGGGGAAGTCAGTGTGATTTACTGTTTTGTCCATAGAGACACTGCATTATACACCTAGAGAGTGAACTGCCTTAGAGTGCAGGTTTTCTCCCCTGTGGTCTACAGAGGCCATTGACATCTTGAATTGCGGTGTAACCTGTGTGGGAAACTTAGGTATGTAACTTCCGAAATATTATCTGTACACTATATGGATCATCCAGAGTTTTCATATTTCTCTGGCTCAGCTTAGGATCAGACCGGAGCCCAGGCGTTTTGACACCCTGCTGTGCCCAGTTAATTGTGTTATGGGGAGCAGTCTATAGACTTGATGAAACGCAGGATGTAGGATCATTGCTGTCCTCTACATTAGTTGTTATTTATTTCATTCTTTTGTTCCACTGGAATTTGTTGAGAAAAGACCAAAAAAAATACAAAACAAAAAAACTGTTCTTTTTAGAACTACCTTTACTGGTCTAAGAAAGATCTATATTTCTATGTTAGTGTGTAAAAGTTTGTCAGAATGAATGTGTAGTTCATAAAGGAATGAATGAATATGTTTTTAGTGTATGGAGAATGTGAAAGTGCAGAACTATAAGGAACTTCTACAGCATAAATCTATAAGGTGTTTATCTATAGTATACTGTAGTATGTCCGAAGCACTTGAATGCATCTTATGTACATAAATATGTTACAAGTCTATGTTTCAATTTGCGCTGCTGGTGAAAGTGCCTGGGTGAATTTGTATGTGTTAGGGGCGGATTTACAATCCCCTTCTACCTCTTTTACACAGCTGTTGCGTCACTTTTGTGACACAGCGGTGGTGCAAAAGATGTGCCATGGTGTGTGCTATTAACAATGTGACGCATCTGGAGGGTGCATTACATTGTAAAGCGCTGCGCTAGAAGAGGCTTTCGTGTGCAGAAGGGGGTGCAGCAAGGCCTCCTAAAAGTGACTGAGTGAAATGTATAACATTTTATTCAGTGACTTTTGAGGTTATGCTGCATCGAAACCTTGCACATGCTTGAAGCAGGTGTGAGGATTGATACAGCATTGTGAGCATAGGGCCCCAAGAGAATTGCTGGAGCTGTGTTACACTTCCAACCGAAGTCAAGCAATAATTCATTAAAAAATTACTTTGCAAATTAGTTCTGGTATTATTTTATAATAATATTATGAAATATAATCTTAAATAAAATAAAAATAAATATTTATATTAAAAATATAAGAAATTAGTATAAAAAGAAAGACATAATAAGTAATACATTTATGAATTATCATTTACAAAACCTGTGAAATTCACTAAAATAACCATAGGTTTCACACGTTTAATGGTATCTTCATTTTTTGAAAATTTTTGTTTCTATTTTTGAGCGTGTGTATCAAAGGTTATATTACAGTAAGAGGAGGTGTGCCACAAGGATGATGTCATCAGTGATGTCATCAGGGATGTCATTTTAGATGACATCAGTGATGTCATGAGTTATGTCACTGACCATGTCATGAGTGATGTAATATGTGAAGTAATCATCAGTGCATTGTGGGTGCAAGTTATAGTTAGCTGAGCTAACTATAACAGAGGAATTTCAAAGGTTTTGTTTGAGAGAAATGTTCATCTAACTATAACATGTGAAACCTATGTTTTTTTCAATGAATTTACAAGGTTTTCTAAATGCTAATTCCTAACTATAACGTGTGTGTAACCTATGGTTTTTTCAGTGAATATATATATATATATTCACTAAAAAAAACACAGGTTTCACACCAGTTATAGTTAGGAATTAGCATTTAAAAAACCTAGTTGAGGAATCTGCCTGAAAATGTCCTCAAATTTGCCTCGCGGCGCTCCGGTCAGAAAGTTTGGGGGGGGGATTCATCAAGTGGGGGCCGAGAAAAAAAGGGGGTCCCAAAACATGTTTTCCCTATGTTAATTTCCATAGCGCGATCGACCTCACTTTTAGCCCGAATGGCTGAATGGATTTCCACGAAAACTTGGCAAAAGTGTAGAGACTGGTAGCCCGATGTGCCTTTGCTATGTCTCAAGATATGTGGTCCAGTGGATTTTGAGTAATATAGGTTAAAAAAAATATATATATCTATAAGCGCGCCCCGGTACGCGAACCCGCGCGCTACACGAGTTCCCGCACGGAGAGCTGATTTGCTCTCGGGTGTCTGTAAACATTCCAAACAGTCCGGAGCAGCCTCCATCTTGTGTCTCGGTAGGATTGAGACACAAGAGGTGGCAAAAACAAAGAGGGAAATGACCAAAAGGGGGCAGGATAGACCCCCTTGACCCCCTAGGTTTGATGTGGGTGCTATAAAAGGGCCCAGCGGGGCAAAAAAAATAAAAAAAAATTCCGATTTGCGCGGGGGGAGCGCCTGGTACGCACACCGGGGAGCGGACCGGGGAGCGTACCATGGGGAAAAAAGAATGACAGAGTTTTAAAAAAATGTAGCCTTTTTTATAAATTGGAGGTAGTTCTAAAAAGAACTGTTTTTTTCTTCTTTTTGTTGTCTTATATTTTTTTTGTTTTTTGGAACATTTTATACTTTTTTTGGCTTTTATGAACAGTTTTACATATTTTTTTATTTTTTATGGGGACAAACAAAAAACAGGGAATTGCAAACAGCTCAACTGGAGCAAAAAAAAAACAGGAAAAAATTAAGGCTTCTTTCGGCACCGGTGGCTGTCTCCAGCACGGTTTATAAGTCTGAAAGCCCGGCTCATGAGTGATGTCACTGACCATGTCATGAGTGATGTAATATGTGACGTCATCAGCAGTGCATTGCAGGCACGCAAGTTATAGTGAGTCCAACTAACTATAACGTGGGAATTTCAATGGTTTTATGTCAGTAAAATTTCCAGCTAACTATAACTGGTGTGAAACCTATGTTTTTTTCAGTGAATATATATATATAAACAAAACTTTTTTACATTCAACAATCAAATATACCAGCAAATGAGAGGGGTGGCTTTGGGGGCCTGCTTCTCCCCCAGCTTCGCTTGTTTACATATGGGGCTGTGGGAGGAGCGGGTCCTTATGGGCCAACACAGAGACATTATGTGCAGCAAGGTGATGCTATACCTCAGGTACATAGATGATCTGTTCATGATTTGGAGAGGGTCACATGAGGAAGCCACTGAATTTGTAAAAGAGTTGAATGAGAACAATCTAAACCTACACTTCACCTCATTAGTCAACAAAGAAACTGTGAATTTCTTAGATGTAGAGGTTTACATTGAAGATAAAACACTGCAAACAAAACTACATAGAAAGTCAACTGCTGGAAATACTTTGAATCACGCAACTAGCCAGCACCCACAGCATCTCATCCGCAGTATCCCCTACGGGGAGATGCTGATATTACGGAGAATATGTAGTTCTGACACTGAATGTGACCTAGCCCAACAAGCGAGCAAAGTTAGATTTCTGAATAGGTGGTATAGTAGTGCGGTATTAGATGGGGCGACTAAGCGCACTAAGAAAATCACAAGAGAGCAAGCCCTAATACCCAGAGTCAGACTAATTGCAGTGGCAAGTAGCAATGAGCAAATACAAGCTAGAGCTATTGTTACTTACAGCAACCAGCATTCAGCAATCAGAAAAATCTTCAACAAAAACTGGAATCTAGTCAAAGGTGATCCGGTTATAGGGGGGAACAACCATTACAACGCAAGTATTACAACGCAGTGCTATTACAACGCAAGTATTACAACGCAAGTTCTATTACAACGCATGTTTTTACAACGCATGCTGTTACAACGCAAGTGCTATTACAACGCATGCTTTTACATCGTAAATTTATATTATTAAATATATTTATTTTTATTACATATATATATATAAATATATATATTTATTTTACTCTATTATAAATAATATATAATTTTTATTTTTAATATTTAAAATATTGATTTAAAAAAATAACAAATTATTATTAAATTTAAGATGGTAAGTATGGAAGTTAATAAATAAGTATTTATAATTATTTTATTTATTTTAGTTAATTATTTATTAATAATTAATATTGGTAAAATGTATTTTTTTTATGTTATATATTCAGATATTATTTTGGGAAATAGTAAAATTTGTTAATAAAATTAAATTTATATTTGTTGGAAAAATTGATATTTATAGAAGTATTAATACTCAGGTATTTATTTAGAAAATGTATATAAATATATTCTCTCTTTTTTTCTTGTTTTTTTTTAAATTTATTTTAAAAAAAATTAAATATGAAATGTTTAATAAAAGAAATTTATTTTTAAATAAAATGTAATAAGCTTTATTTATTTCTTTTTTTATGTTATTTTTTTTAATTTGTTTAATTTAAAAAAATATATATATATTTTGAAGGAAAATTTTTTTAAAATTTTTTTTAATAATAATTATAAGTTTAAAAAAAAGTTGGAATTAATAAAAATTCAAAGGAATATTTTTTGATGTATTTTTAGAAATTTTCCCACGGTTTTACATTGATTTCTATGAAGGCTTTAGTACTTCATTTATTTCAATGAATATTCTATAGTAACCCGCGGAACTGAATTGGAAGGTTGAAAAACAACAGAAGCAGGATGGAGAAGATGGAAACAAGACTAGCATATTGGTAAGTGATAATAAACATCATTTTTAGTGCTTATACAATAATTTAGAACGTTACATTTAATAAAAATAAAAGTAAAAAGACCATGTGCTTCTTTAATTACTTAATTTTATTTTGTATAAAATATGTATAAAAAACATATATTTTAATTTAGTTTTTCAAAATGTTTCTAGCATTTTAATTTTTCAAATAATATTTTTAATACATGAAAAGATAAATACAATAAAAGTTAAATAAATAGTCCTTTTTTATCGTGCTACATTTTGATCACGTCGTTACGTTAACGTCGACGTAAGCGGCCATCTTGGATTGCATCGATTGCTGGAAGCAGCAGCAAGCTGATCTGCGCTCAAGGTAGGAAACTTTTATAACTTTATTTAAAGTAAAACATAGATAAAAAAGTATATATATTGTAATGAAAGGATAAGGAGAGGTTGCGATTTAAAAAAATAGTTGTATTGGGTTTGAATTCAACATGTCGCCGAACATTTTACTTGTATATGCCTTCGTCGGGTTATGTAACGAAAAAAGTGAAGGGTAAATATATAAAAATAAGTTATTGTTAAATTATTTGAAAACATTTTGAACGTAACATGTCTTGAGTACAGATAGAAATGCATTGGTATTGAAAGTTTGTAGAAGAATAATAGGTTAGTTATGTGATTTTTGAAAAATGATTGCTTTTGGCTTGGTTTGTTAAATTGAAAACTGGTTTTTGGAATTGCTAGTGTGAAAATCGAAGAGAGATATGTTTAGATTAAATTGTTGACATTTTCGAAAAAGGTGTTTGATTGGTTGCTTTTGTTTGATATTTCATAAGCCAGGAATTTAATGCAATTATTTTGCATGTTGCTTTTAATAATTGAATTGATTGAAATGTGAAATGATTTAGTCAGCGAGAAAAAAACCAGTTAGGATGTGATGTTAAATAACCTTGAAAATTCTTTTACAGGTTATCAACATCTAATTGTTTTTTATGGGAATTTTTCAAAAAAATATGAATGCCAATGATTTTGGGTTTCGTAGTCTGTTTTCTAGGAAGATGAAAAAATTAAATTTAGTTAGCGAGAAAAAATGCAGTTAGGTTGTGATCTTACTTAACCATGAAAAATTAATTTACAGGTTGTGAATGTCACATTTTGCAGTGAAGGATTTTCAGAAAAAAGAAGAATGCCTAAGAATTTCGCAATTGAATATGGATTTGTTTGCTAGATTGATTTTTTTCTGTTTGAAAAAGAACAGAAAAATGTAAAAAAAAAAAAATTCTAAAAACAAAGAAGAATGCTTTACTTTTAAAATGTATGAAAGTTTCGATTTTATAATTTCAAAAAGAAAAATAAGTTTCACAATTTTATTATAATTTTTTATTTTTTTTTGTGGAAAAGAATTAAAAGATAAGAACATTGTTCTTTTTTTTAATATTCGGAAAAATTCGAAAAATAATTAATTCCACACTTTTTTGAAAAACAAGTTTTTTAAACTAATTATTTTCAAGCCAGCATCATTTTTGAAAAATTAAGTGGAGAGGTAAATTTTGTAACTTTAAATGGAACGTTCAAAATGTTTTCTAAAAGAATAGATATTCCATTTTAAATTTAATGGAATGACATTTTTTTTTTTTTTTTAAAAAGAGAAGAGTGACTTCGAAATGGATTGTAAGGGTTTTCTTTGGAAAGAAAATCGAAATGGATTTATCTCAATTTGTAAATGGTGCAGCAGAAAAAAAGAAGACTTCTAAAGGTAAGGGAACCCAACGAATATTAATTTAAAAAATGTTTTACAAAAATGCCAATTGAATTAAATGTGTAAAAAAATTATTTAGGACAAAGCAGGAAAGTAAGATTGTGATTAATGATTAGAAATGGAATATGTTAGCAACATTTTCCAGGTAGTCTAATGCCCAACTCAACGAAAATTGTTGAAGTACAGCCAATAGTCTCTCGGACATCTCCTTTGTTTGTCTTGAAGGTCGTGGATTTAGGCTACCTGTCAATGCCTGTGCAAGTCTCATTTCTTGAAAACTTTGCTCCTTCTTCAAAGTTTTCAAAAAAGAGTAGAAATTTGGATGATGTTTGCTAATTGTATGACTGAAGGAGTTGTGCCATCCCTCTATGGCATTGTTTGTTTTGGCACCTCCTTCCAAGCAGGTTGAGTAGCAGTTCCACCACTCCACATGGAAACGTGGCTTTCTCCTGCGACCTGATCTGCTTAGATGCCCAATCCATGTGTCCTCGAAGTAATTTAACAAGGGTGCCAATTTTTCTTCATTTTCAACAAAATATCCTGATTCAGAAATTGCAGTGTAGTACTCATCTACACTATCAGGAGGTACAAAACAAAGTGCTGTTAATTTCTTTAATTCAACCTGTAATTTGCTATCTGAGCAGTAATCTGTAACCAGGGATGTTTTTTTAAGTTTACGCCAATATGCCTGGGAAAAATGAAAAAAACATCCCTGAATTTGGGTATCCACGTACAATTTGTTGATCACATTGATCATAGTCAATTCAAAATCTATAATGATTTTCCTAGGACTTTTTCCAGATGTTTTCTCTTTAATCACTGACAAAAATTCAGTGTAGGTTGCAGATTGCTTATCTGGTAGCAAACTATACACCAAGGGAACTACATTTTTGTTAATTTGTGCATGAATTTGATATTTTGATATTTGAAGGTTTATTTGTAGAGCGCGACGTTCGCTCCGGAGGGAGCATCTTGGCGCTGCAGATCCTGACTAGTCAATCCTGAGGTTGAAGGGGGGATTAGATGGCCGCTTTGGCGTAGTCATCGGGGAGGTTAAAAATCCAGGTCTTTAAGAGCTTTCTGAAGGATTTTTCAAGCGTCTGTTGCCGGAGAGTTTTGGGCAGGTTGTTCCATGCTTTAGTAGCCAGCGAGCTAAGGGTTTTGCCTCCCTTGGTCTTTAAGTTGTATTTGGTGGGGAGGATGAGGTTATCAAGGGACGAGCGGAGAGAACGGCTGGGGGTGTAGTGGGGAAATCGTCTGGAGAGGTATTTAGGGCCGGTTTTGTTGAAGGCACGGAAGGCGATGATAAGAATTTTGAAGAGAATTCTCTTATGGAGAGGCAGCCAGTGTAGTGAACGGAGGGCAGCAGAAATGGAAGTTCTGCGGGGTAACCTGAGTACCAGACGAGCAGCGGAGTGAAGCACACTTTGAAGTTTAGATAGCGTGTTCTTTTTTGCCCCTGCGAGAAGGCCGTTGCAATAATCTAGGCGGGAGATGATGAGCGCTACTGTCACAGTTTTCCTGGCATCGGTAGGGAGGAGGTTGAAGAATTTTCTGAGTGATTTGATTATTCCGAAGCATTTGCCAGCTACCGTTCTAGCGTGTATGTCGAAGGAGAGGTCGGAGTCAAAGGTGACACCCAGATTTCTGGCGGAAGTAACAGTCTGGGGGGGAGCGGTTGAATCATCTGGCCACCAGAGGGTTGGGCAGAAGGACGCATTTTTTCCAATAGGAAGGATCTCAGTTTTGCTGGAATTGCATTTTAAATGGTTGCGGTCCATCCAGCGGAAGACTTCAGTTAAACAAAGTTTAAGGTTGAGTTCGGCATCAGTGGAGTTGTCTTCTAGAGGCACGATGAGTTGTGTGTCATCGGCGTACGAGGTGACTGGTATACCAAAGGAATCGATCAGGGATAGGAGTGGGATAAGATAAATATTGAAAAGGAGGGGGCTCAGAATGGACCCCTGTGGTACACCAGACGAGACCAACTTCTCTCTTGAGTGGAAGGGACCTAGGGCAACAGTTTGTGAGCGATCGGTGAGGAAAGACCTAATCCAAGCTGAAACAGTGCCGGAGACGCCAATATCCCTCAGTCTACTGATGAGGATGGAGTGGGAGATGGTATCAAACGCCGCCGTTAAGTCGAGGAGGATGAGAATAGAATTTTTCCTCTGGTCTTTTAACAATTTGATGGTATCTGATAGTTCTATCAGTGCAGTTTCAGTCAAATGTTTTGGACGGAAGCCTGATTGTTTGGGGTGGAGAATGTTGTTTTCTTCCAGGTGGCGTTTTAACTGTCTGTAGACTAGTTGCTCCGTTATTTTTCCCAAGGCAGGGAGTAGTGAAATCGGGCGGAGGTTGGTCAGATCTGTCGGGGATTTATTGGCCTTTTTCATAAGGGGTTTGACAATTCCCTTTTTCCATCGGCTGGGGACAGACCCTGTGAGGAGTGAGGAATTAACTATTTTATTGATCGTAGGATTCAGCACCTCGATTAGTTGGTGCAGAATTTTTGGGGGACAGGGATCAGAAGGCGATCCAGATTTGCAGGCCAGGATGATTTCTCTGGTTTGCGCTAGCGAGGCCGGCGAGAAGCTGCTGAGAATGCCGATGCTAGAGTCCGGTGGGGGGGAACAGGAGGGGTATCAGGGGTGGGAAAGTTGTTTTGAACGGAGACAATTTTGTCTTCAAAATAGTCAGAGATTTGATCACAGAGATCTTGGGATGGGGGAATTTCCGGTAGGTGAATGATTTTCCTATTTTAAACAGCGTCTTTTGTTTTTGGCTGGCATCTATAATGGCGTTAACGTAAAAGTTTTTTTTAGCTGATTTAATTTTTGAGAGATACGTTTTCCTTATTAGGGTATATGCAGTACGGTTGACCTCATCGTATGTCTTGCGCCATTTACGTTCAGCTTTCCTGCATAGCAAATGAGCGTTAGCTAGGCCAGGTGTGAACCAGGGGGCCTTAGTTTTGGTTTTTTGATGGGAGGAGCCAGGACGCTTGGGGCGGAGTCTTGAAGGACTAGGTTTTTCTAAGACCCAGCGGTGCCAGGGGACAACACCTGAAACCTTCGTGGGTAACCTGTTCCGGCGTACAAATGACAGAGACACGGGACACTTCCTTCGGCGTCAAAGATTCGAGGTTTATTACTGCAGGGAACACAGAAGTCACGAGAAGTACATAACGTAGGTTCACGGAGCCTGACTCAAATTGCTACTGTGGGTCGCTCCTTTTTATACAGTTTTCTCTCATAGGTTAACATGGTAGACAAAGGTTACAACTTGGTTCCCATCGTAAAACCATAAGGGGTTACTTTCATGTATTCAAGGCCCGGAACATAAGTACGGAAACGTTTGGTGGTTCCCAACTGTAAAAATCCATCTTCCCACCATTAGTACATTCCAATCGGCAGTAAACAGATCGAAGAAGGAACAGAAACAGGTGTAGAGGAAGGCAGAAACAGTGGGGAGATCGGAAAGGGTGTAAAAGGGGTGGTATCGGGAAACACGAGCTGCAGGCATCAAAGGGACGCGCCTAATGAGATGCACGGCTAAGATAATAGACCGGCACGGCAAGATGAGCCTCGAGCGAGGCCATCTGCCTTACAGTATCATCCCCCTCATCATAAAGACACTTTCAAAGGAAGTGTGTCTTCCGCAAGAGTCTTGGGAATCCCAGGGTCGCGAAGCGGACAGCGTCCGTTCGCTGGCTACTTGAGGGCAAGAAACAAAATGGATGCCATATCTAAGATGGAACCCGTGGGTACAGATGTAGAAACCCACGAAACAAACGAACGGTTTAGGCTAGTACAGCGAAACTGCGTACACCCACTAAACTCGTCATTTGCGGTTCATAGATACCAGACTCGACCGTATTCGTGCGAGTCGGAAACACCACATACGATTGTCACGGAACCTCAGACGCTCCTTTTGCCCTCATGTAGGCAAGCACTAGTCAGAATCATATTCGATATTCATCAGACCATCTAGATGTTGCTGCAACATAACTCTATCCATCTGAGCTCCTTTGGTAACAGGCGGCTGTCTTATACACGTCGTAGCACAGAGGCCACATAAGGCAGGACCACACTGCACACAAAGGCAACACGTGAACAGAAATGCTACAACGACTCCGATGATCATCAGAATTTTCCAACCCCAAGTCGACATTATGCCCCAAAACCACCCAAGTAGCGTCCAATCCCCTACGTCCACGTGTATGGACTCAGAGATCTTATGCAACTTTGAGATGGCTTGATAGACAGTTGGAGCGTTTTCTGGAATGAAAATACAGCAGCTCGAATGGATCACCTTACATACTCCACCTCGCTCTGCTAAAATAACGTCTAAAACCATACGGTTTTGTAACGTCATGAGCCTATCCGCCTGAAGTTCTGCGGTGATATTACCAAGGGCACTGGCAGTGATATTAGCTGTCGATTCCACTACTCGGGTCAACTGTCTCAGGTTCCTACTATTGACCATAGGCCCCCAAAACGGAAAGAAACCCTTGAAAAAGTCTCACGCCTCTTGACCGGCAGTGTCCTCTTCGCTAATCACGCCCCTCACAATTCTAGTCTTGTGGTAATCTTCATCAACGGTAAACGTCGGAGGCAACAAATTTGCAATATAACATGTGCCCGCAAAGTCGGAGGGCAACCACGTATACGCACGATCATGACAGACGAAGTACGTACCCTTGGCAGTCAGAAACACAGGGGAAGAGAGCATCGTTAAGATATACGTCTCGGAGCAAGCACTCTCTCCAAGATGAGCTCTCGGTCTTCGGCCACGACCTTTTAGACGGAAATTACCAAGGTGGGGTACGATCCATATCGGAGACGAGCTTCTAAGCTGTCTTTCACCCACGAGCGCACTATACTCAGCCTCACTCAGGTCCCTATAGGCTTGCACCTCTTCCTCTGGGATGAGCAACGGCTCATAGATATCCCTATCTAAATCAGCGATCGCTATAGCCAAAGGCTTGTGATACGGACCAGGACCAAAGTGGGAAGGACGTGGCTCTCGATTGGGGTAGGAATCTAGTGCACTTCGAAACATTGTCTGAAATGCTCGAGCTGAACCCTGGGAACTATAAGGAAGGACCAAATATGGAATTCCCTTATCCGTGGTATGTGGCATTAACCCACACACCCAACAATTAGTAGTATTAACCACTAACTGATGCTGATGAAGGAGCTGAATGAAGGAATTATTTCTGGCTTCCGCACGTCTAGCCTGCTCGTGTTGAGGTAAGATATGGAAGGAATGAGGGGACACAGTGGTGATAGATTTAGGTTCAGAAGTAGGAGTAGGTATGGCAGAAGGTAGGAAGTACTGTATCATATAATACATCCCACCCGCCAGTAACGAGGAAACGATTAGAAACAGAAGGAACACCTAAACATAAAGCATTTTGTATGAGTAATTTGTTGGAGTTTGAATCTTTGCGCCTGAGCTTTTTCCAAATCCACAAGCTTTGAAAACGCCATCCTCTAAGACCGTCCACAACGTTTCTTGACGCACTTCGTTCTGTGTAGCAGTAGTCAATCCCCAGGAGTTCCCAGGAATCGACGGTCTTCGACCTAGTGTCAAGACCTACTAACCAGAAGGAAGTACACGCGCGGCCCTACAGTACACCTGGATGCAAGGTATCTTAATTCACAAATATGTACAAAGTCTCTCAGCTGTGGAAGCAAAAACACAGATGTGGAAAAAACTCAATATTTACAAAATCACAGTTATACAAGTGTTTAGACTGATCGTGGCAATGGGGTAACGTAAATGTCGAGGAACAAAAGCAAATTTTATTTGTCCTTGGTATTAGATCGCAAAAAGTATAGGCTCTTTCCAGGACGTGTCTGTTCGTCAAACAATGGATCCGATGAGGGAACAGAGTTCTGTTGATCAGTCAATTGTTAAGATCTTGAGCTTTGTGGTGACAAATGTTCAACAATGTCATTCTGCTGCACTGAGGATTCTCCGACAGGTTGGGCGTCGCTAAAAGGTACGAAGGTCTGCAAACTTTCAGTTTCAGACGAAGCAATGCCTTTCCTCACCCACGAGTCCGCTGCTAAAGGTATAGGTACCTTTTTGGTGTGGGTGGCATGCACCCAGTTCTTCCGGCCTTCCAGACGGACAGCAGTTCTCGTGGCAAGGAGGACTTGGTAGGGTCCAGTAAAACGAGGTTCGAGGTTACGTTTTCTTCCAAAGTTCCTCGTCACCACCCAGTCTCCGGGCTGGAGCTAGTGGCCTGGACCCTCCGTCTGCGTCGGCAGTGCTTCAAAGACCTGTTGGTGAATTAACCTCAGTTTAGCAGTCAGATCATGAAGATAATCAATCAACATTGGGTACTCAAGATCAGAAAACACACTCGGTCTAGGGACCCCCCAAACATTCGCAGGACGGCCGAACACTATTTCATAGGGACTGAGCCCTACTCGGGAGTGTACAGTCGCCCTTGTTGACAACAAAGCTAGAGGCAAAGCGTCAGGCCACGAAAGACTAGTCGTAGCCTGAATCTTCGCTAATTTTAGTTTGAGGGTGCCATTGTATCCTTCAACCAAACCTGCTGACTGGGGATGGTTGGCGCTGTGGAATTTCTGAGTAATTCCAAGGCCCTTACACACACTCTTCATCACACTCCCCACAAACTCACTTCCGTTATCAGACCATACAATCCGTGGCATTCCATACCGCGGAAAGTATTCCTTCAGTAGGATTTTCGCAGTGGACAGAGCCGTATTGTCTTTGAGAGGGTAGGCTTCGATCCATCGGGAGAATGCGCAAACCACCACTAAAACGTATTTAAGGTTATTGCATCGCTCCATATGGATGAAGTCTAGCTGGATCACTTCAAAGGGACATGAAGGTGGAGCAAAATGGCCAGGAGGTGTAGGGGTTCCTTTACCAGGATTGTACATCATACATATCATGCAATTCTTCACCAATCTCTCAGCACATTTAGTGATACCATCATTCTTCCACACAGGGACAACAACTTGCAGATACCTTTCGCACTAATATGTGCTAACCCGTGTGCCATTTTCACAACAGCTAGTACATACGCATCCGGCAACATCCATCTCTTATGCTCCGACAAATCAATCCAACAACCATTCGCATCCAGCTTTCCCGTACTCTCTTTCCACTTCGTCTTTTCAGTCTCGGTGGCCTCATTCTGTATCGTTTTCACACTCTCGATGCTATCCTCGCACATACTAGTCTCTGTAGGCCACCTAACCGAACTCGTCACATACTTTCTAGTGCTAAGGTTCCGGGCAGTCTCCTTAGCAGTCTCATCCGCAAACGCATTACCACGACCAACATCATCCGTCACCTTACGATGCGCACTACATTTAACAATCACCACCTGCTTAGGCAATGTAAGTGCATCCAAAAGATCATTCACAAGCTGTCCATGCTGAATCTTAGTACCATGCGATGTCATAAAACCTCTCTCTCTCCACAATCGTCCAAAGCTATGGGCGACGCCAAAAGCGTATTGGCTGTCGGTAAACACATTCACCCGTTTCCCTTTCGACAACACACACGCTCTAGTCAAAGCGATCAGCTCTGCAGCTTGGGCAGAGTTCTGATTCAATCTCGCAGCTTCCACAACAGTATTCAAAGTTACCACAGCATACGCAGTCGTCACATCACCATTCGGCAATTTAAAACATGAACCATCCACATACAAGGTCCCATCGGGATCTTCCAAAGGAGTGTTTTTAAGGTCCACGCGACCTTTTGTTTCCTCCTCAGTCCGTAAGTAACAGTCGTGAGCTGCTACTTCATCTGATTCCATACTAACTGGCAACAAAGTCGCCGGGTTCAGGACATTACAACGTTTTATCTGAATGTGACTTGCCAAAAGCGTCAACTCGTACCCAGACAACCTTGCACACGTCAAGTGCTGAGTTTTTGTACGATTCAACAGAGTATCAACTGCGTGCCGAACCATCACCGTAAGCATATTATCCATGACCAATCCTGCAGATTGTCTGATGGACACCGCAGCTGCCGCTGTTGCTCTCAAACAACTCGGCAATGCTCTAGCTACCGGGTCCAAGGTCGAGGAAAAATATGTACATGGACGTTGCTTACCGCCAAAAGATTGCGTCAAAACACTCAACGCACAACCTTCTCTCTCGTGAACGTATAGAGTAAACGGCTTACTGTAGTCAGGGGTACCTAACACAGGAGCCGAACACAACGCGTCACGCAGTGCAGAAAAACTTTTCTGACATTCATCCGTCCATGGTAAAGGAGTCGGAACATCCTTACACGTAAGAGCCACCAATGGTTTCGCTAGCAATGAAAAATTTGGAATCCACTGCCGGCAGTATGACGTGATACCTAAAAAGGCACGCACATCTCTCTGAGTCGTTGGCACAGTCATCCGAGCAATCGCTGCAATTCTCTCTGGGGTCAACCTTCTTCCCTCCTTTGACAATAAGTGACCTAGATAGGTTACTTCTTGACAACAATATTGAAGTTTAGAAGGAGACACCTTATGATGTAAGTCACAGAGATGTTGCAACAACCACACTGTAGCGGTTTTGCAAATGTCCTGAGTATCTGCAGCCACCAATAAGTCGTCAACATATTGGATCAAGGCTGCACCAGCCGGCAACACAAACGCATCTAGTTGGCCCTTCAAGGCTTGACTGTATATCGATGGACTCTCACAGTAGCCCTGAGGAGCACGTTTAAACCGGAAGCTGCGGCCACCAAGAGAGAAACCAAAAAGGTCTCTACACTCTTCAGCAATCGGAATGCTGAAGAACGCATTCTTCAGATCGATCACTGAAAACCAAGATGCAGAAGCTGGAATCAGAGTCAGAAGAGCCGTAATGTCAGGCACCACAGGGAACTGAGGAATCACAATTTTATTAACCTCCCGTAAATCGATAACAAAACGATAAACAGGTGGTTTCGAAGGGTCAGTACGTTTCAGAATGGGCAGTACAGGGCTGTTGCACACGTTTCCCCGAGTCTCCTCAATAACATCTTTTTCAATCAGGTCGTAGATAATAGCTAACAATGCTCGCTCACCGTCAAGGGAGATACGATATTGGGGAATACGTGGCAATCGCACGTTAGATTTCAAGTGAACAACATAAGGGGATATGTCGAGCAGGCCCACGTCATTGGGACCTGTTGCCCACAAAGATGCAGGAAGAGAACTCAATTCCGGTGGAAGCTTATCGAGGGACAAATACATAGGAGAGACAACTCTCTCACCCAACGTAAGCTTTACTCCCGCAGGAGAACAATACAAAGTCGCATACAGACGTTTTAGCAAATCCAGGCCCAAAAGATTTTCACCACACCCGGTGGTCAAAATCAGCGGAGCTTTCAGCTCACGTGGCCCAATTGTAAGAGGCAAAGGGCACGAAACCGGATTGCTAACAGGGGCGCCAGAGAATCCAACGGAAACATTTGTTAAGCCAGACAAAGGTGCGCCAGGGAGTTTCGAATGCATGATGGAACTTTTCGCTGCACCAGTGTCCAACAGAAAAGGCTCAACGACGCCCGAGGTGGCAACTGTGACGTAAGGCCCTCTCTGATCAACCGGAACTGATACTACTCCCTCTCCTTGTCTATGGCTGTCCTAGTAATTACCGTCGTCAGCATCCTGATCGACGTAATAATCATCCACATTGTACTGAGCAGATCGCCCTTGCGACGATCCACGCTGATCAAAACAAATATTTGAGTCAGAAGTGTTGGTGGAACGATCGTTTTGAGCACCACGTCTTCTACCACGTGGCGTCTGTTGAGAACCACCACGACCTCCTCTAGACGAATTACCACTATTACGCTCGTTGAGAACTGGGCAATCGAATTTTAAATGACCCTCATTCCTACAATAGGCACACTGATTGTACCCCAACGAAGATCTCTGCGAAGAGGAGTCATTTCGAGACTGCGACCTATTAGACTGCGGCTGCGATCGATTACGTTGTTGCAAATCATTCTGATTCGAACGCGGAGGATACGCCTGTTGCAACAACACTTTAGTTTTTAGCTCTTTCGTCTTCTTGTCAGCACGATCATTCTCTTCTTTTTCCCTATTCTCATAATATTGGGCCGTAGCCAATATTTGAGCAGAAGTAGAAACAGCCCACGCACTCTCAGAATTTCTCAATTTGTTGCTTAAGTCAGGCAACAAATTAGAAACAAATTTGTCCACGAACAACCTCTGACCACCCTCGGTACCCATATCTTGACCACTATGGTCGATGAATGCCTCCTCAAATCTCGTAAAGAAATCAGAGACACTCTTGTCCTTCTTCTGTTTGCAAGCAGACAGTTTGTCCCAATTTACCTTCATAGCTGGCATAAGCGTTTTCATGAGAGTTATTATTCTCTGAGGCAGAGCCGTAATTAATTGATCAGGCTTGGCCCCACCAACTTGCAAAGCGTCAGCAGCCCGCAATGCATTCCAATCACCGCCTAATTCTCCCGCATGGTCTTCCTGACGAATCTTTGCCCATACCGGTTGCGGTACGACGTTGCCAAACAGCATATCGATATCAGCAAGATTCATTATCGTAGCATCCACGAGCTGCGATAATTCTTTATAATACCCTGCAGGATTTTTGCGAGGGTCAGGCAAAGATTGCTTCACCTGCAAAACTTCCGATCGTTTCCAAGGAAGATGGATCCACACTCTCTGAAAATGTGGCAGGATCGGCGGAGCAGCACCAGGGTTACCTGGCATATACACTGGAGGAACTTCGCGCATGGGATACTGACCAGGCGCATCTAGTGGTCCCTCAATGTCTTCCACAAACAATGCTCGAGGCATTATAGAGGGACGAAGAGATAACAACTGCTCAACAGCGCGTCGAACATTAGAATCCACTATCATTCCGCTCGAAAACTGAAGCTGCAGATTAGTCAAAGCAGTCAATACATCGTCAGATGCATCGGCCGATATTTGATCATGTAAAACCTTACACATTTCTTCAAAAACGTATCTTTGTGTCGGTATATTGAATTGACAGAACGTATCAAGCACCGCACGTGGAGGATTTCTAAGGGGGTGTTTCATCCAACCCATCGCCATATTATACAACGCGGTACGTTCCCGATTACCAGGAAGCTGACTACGTCTTTGAGGACCGTCCGAACCAGCGGACTCAAGAATAGGTCCAAGAGAATTAAAGAAGTTAGCAGCAACAGAGGGGGTACGACGTCGAACAGATGGAGAAGTATAACATAGGGGATTAACAAGAGAAGAATCGGGAACAGAAGAAACAGCAGGAGTAAGTAGAACAGGAGCAGCAGCGGGAGCAGGAGTATGAGGAAGTACAAGCGGAGGAGCAGTAGGAACAGAAGTAGGCAAAGGAGCAGGAACAGTCGGAAGAACGGGTACAGGTTGAGGAACAGGTACAGGAACAGGTACAGGGGGAACCACAGGAGCTGTGGTACCCTGTGCGAATCACTGACAGAATTTCGATTTCACAAAAATCGACCTACTATAACATCGAGTCTCAAACATCGATATCACTAATATCGACACCCTATACTTAACATGAAAACGACAAAAATATCGATCAAACTATATCGATGCATAAAAATATCGTATACACAAATATCGTTAACATTATTTTCGACTACCATAATATCGACACTCAATACTACATATAGCACACTACAATAATATCGAATACTAAAATTTCGATAGCACTATTTTCGTCTATATAAAAATATTGATTGCTAAATAATACTCAATTTTTAATATATAACACCAATAAATCTATTCTCTTAGTAATACACACATTTTAAAAGACTTCACTATTTTATTTTCAAATTATTAAGTAACATTTACTGTAAAAAATTGTGTTTTCGCGCACTAACGATATTTGAATATAAACTCATTGTAAACATACTTTTTTTATACTTAGTACTCATTGTACATATTCTATATTTATTACAGGAGTGTTTATTACATAAATATATCATTTCAGTTCCTCTAGATAAACAATATAAGAAGATATATCTTAAATGTTTAAGTTAAAAAAAATTCAAACTAACCAATAGTAACTCGTCTTTACATATCTGACCAATCAGATAGCAAACTTAATTACACATAGACTATATAAACCAGTCACAAACAGCCATACAACTTGCAGGGAATATTCTTCGTGACCACATACTGCCAATTTTGGGAGCACCATCTATATTCTTCTGTGCAAGAAAATTCGTCCGGAAACTACAAGTAAGTAATCATATAGCTCTATTAATAAATTCTAATGTTTTTTTACTATTACTTATAGACCAAGATTTGTAACCTAAATTGTTGTTTCTTTATGTACTTTGCCTTTAAACAGACTCTACAAACAAATCAAGTTATACTTCAACTTCAAGATACTGGACACTTTAAATTTAAAAAAGGTATCTACATATTTTTAGTATTTACTTAACGTTATTTGACAATTAGTGTCCTAATTTCAAACTCTCTAATTTGTTTCTTCGGCTGTAACTCTTAATACATATTGTGAAGCCAGAATGTTTTGGGAAAAAAACGTTACAATGCTGTTTAAAAAATATTTATTCCTGTTCTTAAATATGTTTCTTTTGCTTTAACTCATAATACATGTGTCATCCCAGGTTCTTTTCAGCAAATAAGTAACAATGCTTTATAACAAGTGTGTATTGTTTATGGAACATATAAACGCATTGGTAATTTTCATAAACTTTCCCTCTAAACAGACCTCAAAGCTACAGAAAACAGATAATTCACATCAAAGAACACACATTCTGCTACTACTCTAATTCTCTTGGTAAGTTCAGAAATAAAAATAACAAGTCTTTATAAACTCTATAGAATATACTCGAACAAAAAATGACTCTTTTTATGCTTCTGTTAGTATTATCTTGGAAATGTCTCTTTTAAAATCCAAATAAACTAAAGTATTTTTAGAGACGTTATAAACTACCAAAAATGTAACCAAAATAAAAATTGTAACTTTTCCTATAACATACTTAATTTTTTTTCAACAGACCGTGGCAATAGGACCACAACATCGGACTGAACAAGCACCTACTTTCGATACATAGAACATTACTGCTGGTAAGTAAATTACTAGAAGAGTACTTGCTTTATTTAAAATCTTTTATACATTTCATATTTTGTTAATATTTGTATATTAACTTTTCTAGATACCAGAACTCAAGAATGACTGATGATGCAAGATTTATTACATCTCAGAAAGGCAAATTTTTGTTATGCTATATGGGCTACATTTATACTCAGGAGAAACAAAAAGACCTTAAAGTGAATTGGAAGTGTACGAAATATTACTCCAATAAATGTTATGGCCGTGCTACAACAAGAGAAACTAGTGTTATTAATACCACTAAACATAATCACCCACCAAACATCTCGGAAATCGAAGTGAGATCCACTCTCGAGAATATCAAAGAATTAAGTAGCAGATCAGAACTACCTACCAACGTAATTCTGAAAGAATTACTACCTAAAGTTCCCAGAGAAGCAAGAGGTCAGCTACCATCTATTGCTTCCATTAAAAGAACAATAGCAAGGACAAAGAAAGCAAGTAGACCCAATATACCAACTCCTAGAACTTTTGAGGAAGTCATAATTCCGCCTGAGCTTGTAATCACTCATAATGACGAGCCATTTATTTTTTATGATAATCATAGCAAGGACAAAAGAATAATCATGTTTGCAACTAATAACAATATGAAAAAATTAACAGAAAGTGCTACTTGGATGATGGATGGAACTTTTTCTATATGCCCAAAACCTTTCTACCAATTATACACAATTCATGGGCAATATCATAATACCTGTATCCCCTTCATATACTGTTTATTACCGAACAAACAAGCCACAACTTACTCAGAAATTTTGCAAAAAATAAAAGAACAAACTTCTGACTACTTCCCAATGAAAATCATCATAGACTTCGAACAAGCTATGATTAATTCTATTTTGAAAAGTTACCCACACACATCCATTCAAGGATGTTATTTTCATTTCAATCAATGTCTCTGGAGACATTTACAAAAATCTGCCCTTAGTGTTGAGTATGCAACAAATATAACTTTTGCATACCAAATCAAACATCTCATTGCTCTGGCATATGTACCAGTAACTGATGTGGCAGAACATTACAATCGATTAATTGAAAGTCCTTTCTACACCCAAAATGAGCAAAGACTCGCCCCACTTTTAGATTACTTTGAGGACAACTGGGTAGGAAGACTACATAGGTCAGGCCACAGACGCCAGCCTAAATTTTTAATTCCCTGGTGGAATGTATATCTACCAACGCTGAACCAAGAGGCAAAAACGAACAATGCTGTTGAAGGTTGGCACAATGCCTTCCTCTCTTCTACTGGACGTACAACACCCACATTACACAAGCTAATCACAGCTAAACAAAAAGAGCAAAGCTTTCAGGAACTACGTATTGAGCAATCTGTCATACAACTAAAACCAAAAATCTCTAGACAAACTGCTCAAATGTATCTATATCCTCAACAGCAAGTCCAACTATATCCTACAACAAGAGGACTGGAATATCTAAAAATGATAGCCAAAACATTAAACTAATTACAATAAGTAAATCAATGGATAAACATCAAACAATATCCTTAATATGATAACACACATATTCTAATATAATAAATCTATATTTATTTAGTCTAATTAATTTTTTTACACTATTATAAAAAGACTAAATAAATATATCATTATATCATTTTTTTTTTTAAATACTGTTTCCATCCAAACAAAATATTAAAAATGAATAACGTACCTTTAAATAGAACATCATAAAGATTAATCCTTTACCGACAATACAATGTGTAAATCTCAAAGACTTAATCCAACAAATCATTAAATATTTTTCTATTAACTGTGCTAAAACTATCCATCATCCAAATAAAACGACTCTTTAAATGCCATTGAAAATGACGACTGTTATCTTAAACTGTGATAAATATTTCAGAGAACTCAAAATATAAAGGAAGAATGTTATACATCTCCGTTCTAACAACTGAAGCACACTTCCTTTCCCAAAAAAAAGAGTAATCGGAAACGGAAATAGCTGTTTCAAAATACGAGACAAAAAAATTCAAAACAATCACACCGACATAACACTAACGAGTATACCATAATATATAAACATAACATTCCTATTTTTTTAAATTTTAATTAAATCATACCACATACTCATTAACTCCAACTATTTCAAATGGCCCAAAAACTCGTGAACGGAAATACGTATTGAGTCCACTCCATTATATGTAAATAGTCATACTTTAATTACCAACCCCAAAATAACAAAGAACTACCTTTAATTTTTAGTTACAATACTTTAAAAAGATAAAAGTAGAATCGTACCTACTCAAACGTGAACCTGCTTCCAACCGCGACTTTCCCTTTCCCAAAATAACGCAAAAAGACAAAGAGTGGTTACAAAATAAAAGAACCGAATTATATGTAACTGTGAAAAGTACTACTATAAATGTCCATTATTGTTATATATATGGTTCGAAATTATGTGTAATGTACAAAAAATTGTATAGAACATTGTGAAATGAAAATCTTTTTTGCTGTATATTAAATATATTTTACATACTTTTAATATTTATTACATTAAGTATGAAAATGTTGAAATATTTAATGTAATATTTATTAAAATAATTATATAACTAAATGTGTAATATTGTATTTGTTTTTCTGATTTACTTGTTTACAATATGACTAATATGTGAAAATTATTATTATTAAAACATATTTATTAATAATAATAATTATACATAACAATACTGTATTGTTAAAACAATCATTGATGATGATGTAAATGTTCTAATCAAGATCTTTATATTATATTATACATTTAAAAGTGTTCATATGTTAATATCATCATCTGTATATCACTATATTTATTGAAATTTTGTGATTTATGTTTATCATTACACATGTTTAATGTTTTATTAAGAAACAATATTTTTAATATGTATGTATAATATCATACATTGCATTATGTTAACTAACCATTTTTTCTCTACAAAATAAAAGTACTTTTCAAGAAAACTACTCAAAAATGTGATTATTAAAATAACATTGTCCTTTTTTTTTAATATGTATCCCAAACATAGCTTGATAAAATGTATATGTGATCGTATTTTTCAATTGTTGAATTAAAAAAATTATTGTCAACAAAAATTGTGTAATTATTTTCTATTACCTATTACAAAATCATTTTTATGTCTTTTTGCAAATGTATTATAACTGTAATGTTCTATCTATTTCTATATACCACATGTAATTAGAGTACATACTATACACTGAACCTATAACAGTTATTATTCATACACCCATATACATCTAATATCAATATTTGAAGGACACAGAATTAATAATTTTAATATTCCGACTCCAATCACCATTTACTTTAGGTAATTGCTTGTCAAAAAACTTTCATAATTTACTATTACAACTGCAATCACCATTTAATTAGGGTAAGTGCAGGACACAGAACATATTTAATGTACTATTCCAACTCCAATCACCAATTAATTTGAGTAAGTGCAGGACATTAATTCATAATAAATTACTATCGTAAAATAAATGTAAAAAAAATTAATGTAATATAATTTAATTTATTGTCATTTAATTAATTTAATTTAAATTTAATCTTAATTTATTTTTTCCCTGTACCCCAAAAACTGAAAAATGACCCAGAACCCCAAAATACCTCTTTACCCAAAAACTAAAAACTGACCCTGAAACCTGAAAATACCCCTTTACCCACAAACTAAAAACTGACCCTGAACCCAAAAAAAACCCCTTTACCCACAAACTAAAAACTGACCCTGAAACCTAAAAATACCCCTTTACCCACAAACTAAAAACTGACCCTGAAACCTAAAAATACCCCTTTACCCACAAACTAAAAACTGACCCTGAAACCTTACAAAACCCCTTTACCCACAAACTAAAAACTGACCCTGAAACCTAAAAATACCCCTTTACCCACAAACTAAAAACTGACCCTGAAACCTAAAAATACCCCTTTACCCACAAACTAAAAACTGACCCTGAGACCTAAAAATACCCCTTTACCCACAAACTAAAAACTGACCCTGAACCCTAACAAAAACCCTTTACCCAAAAACTAAAAACTGACTCTGAAACCTAGAAATACCCCTTTACCCACAAACTAAAAACTGACCATGAAACCTAAAAATACCCCTTTACCCAAAAACTAAAAACTGACCCTGAAACCTAAAAATACCCCTTTACCCACAAACTAAAAACTGACCCTGAACCCTAAAAAAACACCTTTAACCCACAAACTAAAAACTGACCCTGAAACCTAAAAATACCCCCTTAACCCACAAACTAAAAACTGACCCTGAACCCAAAAAAAACCCTTTACCCAAAAACTAAAAACTGACTCTGAAACCTAAAAATAGCCTTTTACCCACAAACAAAAAACTGACCCTGAAACCTAAAAATACCCCTTTACCCAAAAACTAAAAACTGACCCTGAAACCTAAAAATACCCCTTTACCCAAAAACTAAAAACTGACCCTGAACCCTAAAAATACCCCTTTGCACACAAACTAAAAACTGACCCTTAACCCTAAAAATGTCCCTTTTAAAACACTACCCACCCTTATCCACTATAAACTCGACATCCCGCTCCTAAAAATATTTTACAAATATTTATTAAATATATAATAATTATTTTATATTTACAATACTTTTTAGTACGTACACAAAAGAAAAATACATTTTTTTAATATACTCCCTAAATTTCGATATAATTTCGACTTGTTCAAATATTTATTTCAAATTTCGAAATTTAAAAATTTAAATGAAAAAGTGAAATTTTTATTTCTATAATTACACTATATTTTTTAAAACACTACCCACCCTTATCCCCTATAAACTTTACATCCCGCTCCTAAAAATATTTTACAAATATTTATTAAATATATAATAATAATTTTATATTTACAATACTTTTTAGTACATACACAAAAGAAAAATAATTTTTTTTAATATACTCCCTAAATTTCGATATAATTTCGACTTGTTCAAATATTTATTTCAAATTTCGAAATTTAAAAATTTAAATGAAAAAGCGAAATTTTTATTTCTATAATTACACTATATTTTTTAAAACACTACCCACCCTTATCCCCTATAAACTCTACATCCCGCTCCTAAAAATATTTTACAAATATTTATTAAATATATAATAATAATTTTATATTTACAATACTTTTTAGTACATACACAAAAGAAAAATAATTTTTTTTTAATATACTCCCTAAATTTCGATAAAATTTCGACTAGTTCAAATAATTATTTCAATTATCGAAATTTAGAAATTTAATTGAATATTCGAAATTTTTAATTGTATAATTACACTATACTTTTTTAAAACACTACCCACCCTTATCCCCTATAAACTCTACATCCCGCTCCTAAAATTATTATACAATTATTTAGTAAATATTTTAATATAAATATATCTTTACAAAAATTTTTACTACATACACAAAAGCAAACTACAATAAATTTAACAATACTCCATAAATTTATATAAAATTTCGCCTTTTACAAATATTTAATTCTAATTTCGAAAATGTAAAATTTTACTTTAAATTCGAAATTTATTATTCCATAATTACACTATACTTTTTTAAAACACTACCCACCCTTATCCCCTATAAACTCTACATCCCGCTCCTACACTTATAACTAAAATTATTGACATTATATGTATAAATTACCTTATATATAG
The DNA here is from genome assembly GCF_964263255.1 of Lissotriton vulgaris. Taxonomy (NCBI): domain Eukaryota; kingdom Metazoa; phylum Chordata; class Amphibia; order Caudata; family Salamandridae; genus Lissotriton; species Lissotriton vulgaris. The sequence continues at coordinate 1,136,641,891 of NC_141694.1, read as the reverse complement.
ACAACATTTGACTATATCATTACTTAACATACTTTAAAACATCACTTTTACATATCGATATTTTTGCCTATCGATATTTTAAGCTTCGATATTACTGATTTTGAAATTCATGTCTTCGATAATATTAACACACACATAAATCGATATTTCCTACAACGATATTTTGGTTGTCGATATTTCTTACCATTCGACATTAACAACTCGATATTTTGACTGCCTACCACCCTGTGCGTACGGAGGTGGTGATTTCAGAAGATAGGACAGTAAAGGATCCTCAAATGCTTCTTCTTTCTTATCCGACTCCATTGGCAAAGCGGGGTAACATTTGTCTATAGACATACGCTGAAGCCTATCGAAAACTTCCATTTCCTTTTCCTCCTTATCTCGCTGAAACTGTTCTGCTTTCTTTACTATAGTAGCAACTCCATCTCTCTGATTGCGTTTTGTCTGTCTGATTTCTTTCTGTTTGGCTTCTTTGCGCCATAACCGAAAGGCATCAAACATGGCCGGCCTTGATTTTTTCTTAAACAATTTAGCCTCAAGGTTATCTAAAATCGGGGTCTCGAACCTACCATGAGGTGGCCAACTAAGGACACCATCCTTTTTGGTATAGCGAATCCAATATTCAGTAAAGGTAATCGGACCTAACCCATGCTTACTATAGAGCTAATAAGTTGGAGTTCCAACCGGAGGTCTCGGACACGAGTCATCCAGTCGGGAATCCGCACCACAACGACCAAAACAACTGAACAAAGTACTACGGCCAGGCATCTTGCACACCAGCCGAGTTTCACAAACTTCAAGGGTTATAGGATTTACAAAGTCCCCGCAAAGAGCAAAAACCCTCGGTTTTTGGCGACTGCAGACGTCAAATATCACAACAAAGAACCAAGTACTAATAACCACAAATGCAATGGAACCATGCAACAACTAAGCACCCACAACTAAGGACTCTGGGAGCGACCCACAAATACTTAACTCAAAGATCAATGGCGTCACCAGGAAGGCCCGTCAATCGTCTCGCTGTACCAAGGTCCACGCCAGGCGCCAAAACAGGTCTACAGTCAGGGCAGCAGTCCGTCGCAGCCGTCAGGAGGCGGGAATCTTCGCGGGAAAAGTCGTCGGGCCACTTGTTTCGACAACAGGATCGATGAAGCGGGGTGCACCTTCCCTCGGAGATTTCACACGAAGTTCCTCACGATCTTCGGGCTTGGACCGGTACCACTGATGCAGCCCCACGTTGGGCGCCAACTGAAGGACTGGGTTTTTCTAAGACCCAGCGGTGCCAGGGGACAACACCTGAAACCTTCGTGGGTAACCTGTTCCGGCGTACAAATGACAGAGACACGGGACACTTCCTTCGGCGTCAAAGATTCGAGGTTTATTACTGCAGGGAACACAGAAGTCACGAGAAGTACATAACGTAGGTTCACGGAGCCTGATTCAAATTGCTACTGTGGGTCGCTCCTTTTTATACAGTTTTCTCTCATAGGTTAACATGGTACACAAAGGTTACAACTTGGTTCCCATCGTAAAACCATAAGGGGTTACTTTCATGTATTCAAGGCCCGGAACATAAGTACGGAAACGTTTGGTGGTTCCCAACTGTAAAAACCCATCTTCCCACCATTAGTACATTCCAAACGGCAGTAAACAGATCGAAGAAGGAACAGAAACAGGTGTAGAGGAAGGCAGAAACAGTGGGGAGATCGGAAAGGGTGTAAAAGGGGTGGTATCGGGAAACACGAGCTGCAGGCATCAAAGGGACGCGCCTAATGAGATACACGGCTAAGATAATAGACCGGCACGGCAAGATGAGCCTCGAGCGAGGCCATCTGCCTTACAGTATCATCCCCCTCATCATAAAGACACTTTCAAAGGAAGCGTGTCTTCCGCAAGAGTCTTGGGAATCTCAGGGTCGCGAAGCGGACAGCGTCCGTTCGCTGGCTACTTGAGGGCAAGAAACAAAATGGATGCCGTATCTAAGATGGAACCCGTGGGTACAGATGTAGAAACCCATGAAACAAACGAACGGTTTAGGCTAGTACAGCGAAACTGCGTACACCCACTAAACTCGTCATTTGCGGTTCATAGATACCAGACTCGACCGTATTCGTGCGAGTCGGAAACACCACATACGATTGTCACGGAACCTCAGTCTGGACTTGATTTCCCGAGAGATCCAGTTGTGAAAAAGGTCGGCGTCGATTTCGACGTTCCCTGATAGAGTGGGGGATTGAGAAGGCATTAGGGGTTTGAGGCTAATGTTTTCTTGGACCTTTTTCCAGTTGATGGAGTTAGTAAGGAGGTGGTTGGCTTTATTGCAGGAGGTGCGGATTCGCAGTCTTAATGTGAAATGGGATCAAAGAGGGATCAGACCAGATCTGTGGCAGGGGGGAAAGGGTGGTTAAAGAAGAAAGATTGGTGCATACACCATCAAGGGTATGACCAAGGGAGTGCGTAGGAAGAGTGACTCGTTGCTGGATTTTAAACATATCCAGAGTTTGGGAATAGTTGACGGAATGGGCGTCGGCTTTAGATTCAAGATGTAAATTGAAGTCGCGAGTAAGGTAAAATGTGAGTATCTTAGGGAGAAATGTCCCAAGGCGTCACATAACGAGTCAAGGAATTCAGTAGCGTTTCCGGGTGGGCGATAAATGAGGCCGCCTGAGAAGGAGGTGTGTTCATTCAATTTAATTGAAAAACCTAAACCTTCTGTTTTTTTCAGTGGATCTAGGCTGAAAGTATGACAGGGAAAGTTGTTTCTAAGTATAATGGCGACCCCGCCACCTCTCCCCTTAGCCCTGTCTTGTCTGAAAAACGAGTAGCCTTGGGGTAGGGCGATAGCAATATCGGGGTTGCTCTCTTCCGTTAACCATGTTTCGGTGACCATTAAGCAATCAAGATCCGAGTCAATGATGAGATAGTGTATGTCTTGATTGTGCTTGCACATGGATCGTGCATTGATTAGTCCTCCTTTGAGTAAAGGCTTGGAAGCGTTGGGGGTGATGGTGCGGCTGGAGTGGGGCCTAAGTTGGAAGAGGTCCAACGGCAGAGCTTACAGCTAACTGAGCCGGTTAGAGTGGCTGGGTCTAGTATGCAGGGGCAGTGCTTGGAGCCCTGTAGATGTTTGAGGTCACTGGGCTGTAAATTTGGGTGAAAGGATGGGGCGTACATTTAAACGTCCCATCCATCGTCCAAATTTCAGTATTCTCTAATTTAAAAAGGTTACGGGGAGTGCTAAATATTAGAATTCGTTTAAGAGGGTTTTGGTTGTCATAGAGTAAGAAAGGTTCATTAGAGAAAGAAAGAGTTAAATCATGTGGAATAATAATGTCAGCAAAAGTTTGTGGAGTAACTGTGTGTGTGTTACTTGCCTGCTTTTTACGTTGAATAATTCGACGCAAATTTGGGATAGTAGGCATATTACAAGCAACATGTCCAGGGACATGTTGTGTAACCTCTCTTAAAATTTGCCCAGGAGTTTCATTGGAGGTGGATGCAATATCTTTCATTTTGTTTATTGTTTCGCAAATTTCTATCTCCATTGCAGAGGCAGAGTGGTTATGTTCAGTGGTTTTGATTACGTTGTCACCAACAGTAACCGCTCTGCCACTGCAACGGGAAGAATAATATTGCACACACCTCCAATGTCTCCTTGGCTCACTTATCCTTTCATTACAATATATATACTCACAATGTTTAGGAAGTCTGTTTCCTTTTCTTGATTTGGTGTAAGTTGCTGTGGCCTGGCTTGACATTATCTGAAGAAAAAAAGAAAAGAGATAATAAAAATTACTATGTTTTTGTAAAAAAAAATTAAACTGGAGTTAGAATAGTAAGTTTCTCCTCTTCACTATCCAGCACTTTCACTACTCATGCACTTTCCTGGAATTTGAATAGTTAGTGGAACCTCTTCACTATCCAGCACTTTCCCTACTCATGCACTTTCCTGGAGTAAGAATAGTAAGTGGCACCTCTTCACTATCCAGCACTTACCCGACTCATGCACTTTCCTGGAGTTAGAATAGTAAGTGGCACCTCTTCACTATCCAGCACTTTCTCTACTCATGCACTTTCCTGGAGTAAGAATAGTAAGTTTATCCTCTTCACTATCCAGCACTTTACCTACTCATGCATTTTCCTGGAGTTAGAATAGTAAGTGGCACCTCTTCACTATCCGGCACTTTCCCAACTCATGCACTTTCCAGGAGTTAGAATAGTAAGTGGCACCTCTTCACTATCCAGCACTTTCCCTACTCATGCACTTTCCTGGAGTTAGAATAGTAAGTGGCACCTTTTCACTATCCAGCACTTTTCCTACTCATGCACTTTCCTGGAGTTAGAATAGTAAGTGGCACCTCTTCACTATCCAGCACTTTCCCTACTCATGCACTTTCCTGGAGTTAGAATAGTAAGTGGCACCTCTTCACTATCCAGCACTTTCCCTACTCATGCACTTTCCTGGAGTTTGAATAGTTAGTGGAACCTCTTCACTATCCAGCACTTTCCCTACTCATGCACTTTCCTGGAGTAAGAATAGTAAGTGGCACCTCTTCACTATCCAGCACTTACCCGACTCATGCACTTTTCTGGAGTTAGAATAGTAAGTGGAACCTCTTCACGATCCAGCACTTTCCCTACTCAGAATATTAGGTGGCACCTCTTCACTATCCAGCACTTTCCCTACTTATGCACTTTCCTGGAGTTAGAATAGTAAGTGGCATCTCTTCACTATCCAGCACTTTCCCGACTCATGCACTTTCTTGGAGTTAAAATATTAAGTGGCACTTCTTCACTTTCCAGCACTTTCCATACTCATGCACTTTCCTGGAGTTAGAATAGTAAGTGGCACCTCTTCACTATCCAGTACTTACCCTACTCATGCACTTTCCTGGAGTTATAATAGTAATTGGAACCTCTTCACTATCCAGCATTTTCCCTACTCATGCACTTTCCTGGAGTTAGAATATTAAGTGGCACCTCTTCACTATCCAGCAATTACCCGACTCATGCACTTTCCTGGAGTTAGAATAGTAAGTGGCACCTCTTCACTATCCAGCACTTTCTCTACTCATGCACTTTCCTGGAGTTAGAATATTAAGTTGCACTGTAGTGTAGTTCCTAGTTTCCCACTAGGCCCTGCGCATTGGAATAACATAAACAGTAATATCGACGTGGAACTGCGGATATTCCAGGCCTCCACTGACTATGCTAAACTTAATTGGGTGTGTTACCAACTAGCTCAGAGGTCACTGGAAACTTTCTTCTCTGCATGGGAAGTGATCAGCTTCCCTGGCACAGACAAGAAGGGATTCAGTTTTCCAACAACCGTGCAACATGACAACTTTGCTCCTCAGATCAAGAGTCAATCTCTAGGGTCGTGTGAAACAATAGACAGGTATTTCACTCAGTCAGTTTAGTGCAGTTTACTTTCACGATATGTAGAGAATAGAGAGACGGGCGTTTGTCAATAAAGGGTTAACATTTATTGAACAGTCTTTCTTCTCGTACAAGAGAAATGTATTGCCACAATTGCAAGACTTGTTATTATAAAAAGTACGTACAGTAAGATAAGTATTGCGAAATAGAACTGTAAAAGCATTGATATGGTTTCTTAGCCATACAATGGTTAAAAGTAATAAAACATATATACAGTCATATATACATTAGGCTAACATACTCAACTGGTGCTTCTAACTAAGCCTACCCCAGTGTGCCTGACCTAAGCCTAACACGTGGAAGAGGAGTAAGTAAGTAGCTTTAAGTTAAGTTGGTGTTGCCAAGGTTTGTTTCAAGAATTCTCATCTAAGGGTTTAGTCAACACCATACCTCTGAATAGAATGATGGAGGTTTGGTATCTCCTTCAGGGGAAGCTCGATATCCCTGTCACCCGCGAGGGTAGACCGGAAACGCCGGAGCTGGATTTCTCTGCACGAGAAAGGCAGCGGCTCTTCTTCAGCGCGTCGAGAGGAAGGAGGGGGGACAGCGTCCGCGGGCAGCTGGAATCTGCTGGGCTCTTCTGAGAGGGACGGCTGTTCAGCTCCTAAGCGTACTGCACCATCGTTCGCGCTTTAGCAGCGATAATGGTATCAGCAGCTTCACCACCACAGGGACAGCAGGCTGCAGCGACAGAGTGCTACAGTGCTCAGCAACAGCAATGGGATGCACAACAGGGTGCACGACAGCTCACAACCACAATTGCTTAAGGCAACGTTGGTAGTATTTATACCTGACAGGTGCCGGGTTTGACGCAAGTTTGCTGGACATAAGACGTCAATTAAAGATGTCACTAGGAAGTGATAGCTATCAGTTGCTCATTAGAGTTCTATTACTAATCAAAACAAAGCAAAGGGGATTTCCCAGTTTGCTGAGTTTTTATCTTGTTGAAGAACTCGGAGTGTTAATCTAGGAATATCAGATAGTGACTTCTGCTCTGTCATTGCACTAATTGGTTGCAAAGGAAGTGGCAGAGAGAGATATCCTTGAACATGGTTCTGTTCGTGTGAGGTCAGAGATGACTTTCTGAATATCGCACTTGAACGGTTATGCCAATATAGGGAATAAATGGACGATATGAATTGTCTGGCTTGGAGACAGGAAACAAAGGATTGTTCATTTGAGAGGTGCATGTTTCAATCACCCCCTGGTATTCAAGTTGATCTAAGATCTCCCTGACTTGTTTTTTAGCTTCTTGCTTTATGGGATACTGCCGTTGGGCAGTTGGTTCACTTTTTAATTGGATTTTGTGAGGAGGTGAATCCTCATCCCATCCTACATGATTTTTATATAATGCAGGTGCCTGGGCTACTGCCCATTTCCTTGCATATGTATATTTTTTGTGAATCGGAATGTGATTCGAGAAGGCAGGCATAATCACTTCTTCGCCACGAGGGCACTCTCTGACAAACTCTGGGGGCCAATCTTTTTCAGCTAACAGAATATCATAGCCTTTTGAGAGCTTGTCCCAAAATAGACCTCTTATTTTCCTAGTCTTATCACCCTCTATACGCAATGTAATTTCGTATATTTTATGGGGCTCGCTAAGTCTGGTGTCGGCAGTTTCAACCTGAATGTACTCATTCGTGTCCACTGTCTCCAGATGACTCATCAAGATCTTGCGCGCTATACTGATCTCTGCTGCACTGTCCAACATTGTCAATGCCCACTCCCCGTTTTTCAACTGTGTCCTCAGTATTCTCGGCATGGTTGATTACTCTAATACTGGCTACCTTCTTTTTAGGAAATTGAGATTTCTTATTTTGAGCAGGTTCCTTGTCTTTGGACTTGGTGTGCTCTCCTGGGTGTGACCGTCCTCTTCTTTCCGAATTCTGTGGAAGAGATCGAGAGGGACGTGTATCAATACTTTGATATCTATCAGGTTTTTTTAGATTATCCCTATTTCTAAGGTTATATCTTTTTTCAGAGGGCTCCCGCTGGGGAGACTGGCGTTCTCGAGTCAGAGTTCTTTCCCTCCGTCGAGGAGACCTTCCTCTGGACTGGAAAACTTTTTCCTTGGGAGTGGATTGTTTATTTCCATCCCAGCTCTTTTTAGGAGTGTTTAAATTATTTTTAATAAATAATTTTTCTGGATTTTCGAGCAGTTGGGGCTTTACCGGTTTCCCACCCAAGCTGTCTCTACCTAATTCTTCATAGCACTTTTCTACGATTTTTGCAAGCTCAACAGGATCTTTTATATCTGTTTCCTTCAACTTCTGGCGGATCGCCACAGATGCTGCTTCTCCTTTAATGTTGGCTAATAATATAGCCGAGACCTGCTTGAAGTCTTTCAGTAATTTCATACCTAGATTTAAAGCGGGCTCTGGACCGATTTCATTTTGAATCTGTTTTAGCACTTCTGGTATTACCGCCATAGACGGAACACCGTGTGTTTTTGTGTAAATGGAAGCAAAGACTGTACCCCACGTGTCGCAGTCCTCCACGTGTGGTGCGATTCCCATAGGAAGGCAGATGGTCAAGATTCTGTGTTTCTCTATAGGGGTAGTATCAGGAAATACTGCCTCTATTTGAGTGATTTTCTGTGCTAACCAGAAAGGAATTTGTTCCCGTTTTACGGGTGTTTTACCAAGACATGATTGTATGTTCTGTGGTGTAATTTTATTAGTGTTCCCCTGATGAGGGGTCAGCTGTGGTACATTAACAGCTGGCTGGACTGTTGCAGTCCGCATTACATATTGGACTAATTGCCTATGTATTTTAATTAGTGTTTTTAGCTGTACTAACAGCTCTTCCTTAGACATTTTTGCAATGTCAGGATGTGGTGTGTAGCTGGCTAGAACCGGCCACGTTGCTCCTGGTCTACCTAGTGGACTGAGCCTGGTAATGTGATCATTGTGTTTTAGGGCGCCATTAAACCAGAGCAGGTGCTCTTGAAATTTAAGTGGGATTTCAATCTCCTCGAAAGGAGCGTACTCTCCCGGAGGTTCCTCTATTTTGTAATAGTGAAACTCTTTTGTTATAGCGTTTACCGCTGGAAAGTTTATCCATGAATAGAATACCTCTGTCTGCCGATACTCGTGAGCCTCTATCATGAAAATTACTGTACCACCTTGAGGTGTCAGTCCGTTTTCTATAAGTTTTAAAGTTATAGATCTTCTTAAGTGGACCGGGATGATAATAGCATCCGGGTCTGTGTATTCGGGACCTTGCTGAGTCGCATCTGCTGCGGCCCCAGTGGTTCCGTTTTCTCCTGGCATTGTATAAATGCAAGGTTTGCTGAGTAGGTCTCCAAGGAGACAAAGATTAGGTGCACAATATTTTGGAACACTGTATCCTTCAACGTTGAATAAACCAGAGCTTTACATAGGAATCTCTTCCTACTAAGGTCGGGCGGATTTTAACCTTTCACCCACTCCAGACGTCTATTGGAGTATTTATGGGGGAAAGGGGTCTGTGTGAAATATGCACAACTGAGTTACTCTAACGTCTTGCGTTAGTTTATCGCCTTACCAAAAGGTGGGCGCCATGTAGTGTAGTTCCTAGTTTCCCACTAGGCCCTGCGCATTGGAATAACATAAACAGTAGTATCGACGTGGAACTGCGGATATTCCAGGCCTCCACTGACTATGCTAAACTTAATTGGGTGTGTTACCAACTAGCTCAGAGGTCACTGGAAACTTTCTTCTCTGCATGGGAAGTGATCAGCTTCCCTGGCACAGACAAGAAGGGATTCAGTTTTCCAACAACCGTGCAACATGACAACTTTGCTCCTCAGATCAAGAGTCAATCTCTAGGGTCGTGTGAAACAATAGACAGGTATTTCACTCAGTCAGTTTAGTGCAGTTTACTTTCACGATATGTAGAGAATAGAGAGACGGGCGTTTGTCAATAAAGGGTTAACATTTATTGAACAGTCTTTCTTCTCGTACAAGAGAAATGTATTGCTACAATTGCAAGACTTGTTATTATAAAAAGTACGTACAGTAAGATAAGTATTGCGAAATAGAACTGTAAAAGCATTGATATGGTTTCTTAGCCATACAATGGTTAAAAGTAATAAAACATATATACAGTCATATATACATTAGGCTAACATACTCAACTGGTGCTTCTAACTAAGCCTACCCCAGTGTGCCTGACCTAAGCCTAACACGTGGAAGGGGAGTAAGTAAGTAGCTTTAAGTTAAGTTGGCTTTGCCAAGGTTTGTTTCAAGAATTCTCATCTAAGGGTTTAGTCAACACCATACCTCTGAATAGAATGATGGAGGTTTGGTATCTCCTTCAGGGGAAGCTCGATATCCCTGTCACCCGCGAGGGTAGACCGGAAACGCCGGAGCTGGATTTCTCTGCACGAGAAAGGCAGCGGCTCTTCTTCAGCGCGTCGAGAGGAAGGAGGGGGGATAGCGTCCGCGGGCAGCTGGAATCTGCTGGGCTCTTCTGAGAGGGACGGCTGTTCAGCTCCTAAGCGTACTGCACCATCGTTCGCGCTTTAGCAGCGATAATGGTATCAGCAGCTTCACCACCACAGGGACAGCAGGCTGCAGCGACAGAGTGCTACAGTGCTCAGCAACAGCAATGGGATGCACAACAGGGTGCACGACAGCTCACAACCACAATTGCTTAAGGCAACGTTGGTAGTATTTATACCTGACAGGTGCCGGGTTTGACGCAAGTTTGCTGGACATAAGACGTCAATTAAAGATGTCACTAGGAAGTGATAGCTATCAGTTGCTCATTAGAGTTCTATTACTAATCAAAACAAAGCAAAGGGGATTTCCCAGTTTGCTGAGTTTTTATCTTGTTGAAGAACTCGGAGTGTTAATCTAGGAATATCAGATAGTGACTTCTGCTCTGTCATTGCACTAATTGGTTGCAAAGGAAGTGGCAGAGAGAGATATCCTTGAACATGGTTCTGTTCGTGTGAGGTCAGAGATGACTTTCTGAATATCGCACTTGAACGGTTATGCCAATATAGGGAATAAATGGATTTATAGCCGAATAGGGGCATAAGGTCACAGTATCGATCAGGAACCTAGATAAACACGCAACAGCACCTCTTCACTATCCAGCAATTACCCGACTCATGCACTTTCCTGGAGTTAAAATAGAAAGTGGCACCTCTTCACTATCCAGCACTTTCTCTACTCATGCACTTTCCTGGAGTTAGAATATTAAGTGGCACCTCTTCACTATCCAGCACTTTCCCTACTCATGCACTTTCCTGGAGTTAGAATAGTAAGTGGCACCTCTTCACTATCCAGCACTTTCCCTACTCATGCACTTTCCTGGAGTTAGAATATTAAGTGGCACCTCTTCACTATCCAGCACTTTTCCTACTCATGCACTTTCCTGGAGTTAGAATAGTAAGTTTCACCTTTACACTATCCAGCACTTTCCCTACTCATGCACTTTTCTGGAGTTAGAATAGTAAGTGGCACCTCTTCACTATCCAGCACTTTCCCTACTCATGCATTTTCCTGGAGTTAGAATATTAAGTGGTACCTCTTCATTATCCAGCACTTTCCCTACTCATGCACTTTCCTGGAGTTAAAATAGTAAGTGACACCCTACACTATCCAGCAATTACCATGCACATGTATTTTGCGAGAATTACTACAGTAAATGGTTTTAGATACTATTCATCTCTTACCGTGCTCATGCACTTTTTAAGAATTGCAATAGTATGTGACATGTCTATACTATTCTTAAAGTATTATTTGCAATTTAATCTGCAGATGAGATGTGTTTATATTTAAAAATTACGTTTGGGTTTTGAAGTTTGCATTGTTGTTTTCTTTCAACTCTTGTAACTTGTTTTTGTATGGGCTGTGTTTCGGTTCCTTTTTCGTTTTTTGTTTATCTTCTTTGGCTTTAAAAAAAGATTGGAGAATGTGATATATGTTTTCAAAATGTTTTATTTGTTTTTTGTTTTTGAAATTTGAAAAATTGACTCATCTTTTTTTAATTTATAAACTTAGTGGCATCTTTGCACTATCCAGCACTTCCCCTACTCATGCACTTTCCTGGAGTTAGAATAGTAAGTTGCACATCTTCACTATCCAGCACTTTCCCTACTCATGCACTTTCCTGGAGTTAGAATATTAAGTGGCACCTCTTCATTATCCAGCACTTTCTCTACTCATGCACTTTCCTGGAGTTAGAATATTAAGTGGCACCTCTTCACTATCCAGCACTTTGCCTACTCATGCACTTTCCTGGAGTTAGAATAGTAAGTGGCACCTCTTCACTATCCAATACTTACCCTACTCATGCACTTTCCTGGAGTTAGAATAGTAATTGGCACCTCTTCACTATCCAGCACTTTCCCTACTCATGCACTTTCCTGGAGTTAGAATATTAAGTGGCACCTCTTCTCTATCCAACAATTACCCGACTCATGCACTTTCCTGGAGTTAGAATAGTAAGTGGCACCTCTTCACTATCCAGCACTTTCTCTACTCATGCACTTTCCTGGAGTTAGAATATTAAGTGGCACCTCTTCACTATCCAGCACTTTCCCTACTCATGCACTTTCCTGGAGTAAGAATAGTAAGTGGCACCTCTTCACTATCCAGCACTTTCCCTACTCATGCACTTTCCTGGAGTTAGAATAGTAAGTGGCACCTCTTCACTATCCAGCACTTTCCCTACTCATGCACTTTCCTGGAGTTAGAATAGTAAGTTTCACCTTTACACTATCCAGCACTTTCCCTACTCATGCACTTTTCTGCAGTTAGAATAGTAAGTGGCACATCTTCACTATCCAGCACTTTCCCTACTCATGCATTTTCCTGGAGTTAGAATATTAAGTCGTGCCTCTTCACTATCCAGCACTTTCCCTACTCATGCACTTTCCTGGAGTTAAAATAGTAAGTGACACCCTGCACTATCCAGCAATTACCATACACATGTATTTTGCGAGAATTACTACAGTAAATGGCTTTAGATACTATTCATCTCTTACCGTACTCATGCACTTTTTAAGAATTGCAATAGTATGTGACATGTCTATACTATTCTTAAAGTATAATTTGCAATTTAATCTGCATATGAGATGTGTTTATATTTAAAAATTACGTTTGGGTTTTGAAGTTTGCATTGTTGTTTTCTTTCAACTCTTGTAACTTGTTTTTGTATGGGCTGTGTTTCGGTTCCTTTTTCGTTTTTTGTTTATCTTCTTTGGCTTTAAAAAAAGATTGGAGAATGTGATATATGTTTTCAAAATGTTTTATTTGTTTTTTGTTTTTGAAATTTGAAAAATTGACTCATCTTTTTTTAATTTATAAACTTAGTGGCATCTTTGCACTATCCAGCACTTCCCCTACTCATGCACTTTCCTGGAGTTAGAATAGTAAGTTGCACATCTTCACTATCCAGCACTTTCCCTACTCATGCACTTTCCTGGAGTTAGAATATTAAGTGGCACCTCTTCATTATCCAGCACTTTCTCTACTCATGCACTTTCCTGGAGTTAGAATATTAAGTGGCACCTCTTCACTATCCAGCACTTTGCCTACTCATGCACTTTCCTGGAGTTAGAATAGTAAGTGGCACCTCTTCACTATCCAATACTTACCCTACTCATGCACTTTCCTGGAGTTAGAATAGTAATTGGCACCTCTTCACTATCCAGCACTTTCCCTACTCATGCACTTTCCTGGAGTTAGAATATTAAGTGGCACCTCTTCTCTATCCAACAATTACCCGACTCATGCACTTTCCTGGAGTTAGAATAGTAAGTGGCACCTCTTCACTATCCAGCACTTTCTCTACTCATGCACTTTCCTGGAGTTAGAATATTAAGTGGCACCTCTTCACTATCCAGCACTTTCCCTACTCATGCACTTTCCTGGAGTAAGAATAGTAAGTGGCACCTCTTCACTATCCAGCACTTTCCCTACTCATGCACTTTCCTGGAGTTAGAATAGTAAGTGGCACCTCTTCACTATCCAGCACTTTCCCTACTCATGCACTTTCCTGGAGTTAGAATAGTAAGTTTCACCTTTACACTATCCAGCACTTTCCCTACTCATGCACTTTTCTGCAGTTAGAATAGTAAGTGGCACATCTTCACTATCCAGCACTTTCCCTACTCATGCATTTTCCTGGAGTTAGAATATTAAGTCGTGCCTCTTCACTATCCAGCACTTTCCCTACTCATGCACTTTCCTGGAGTTAAAATAGTAAGTGACACCCTGCACTATCCAGCAATTACCATACACATGTATTTTGCGAGAATTACTACAGTAAATGGCTTTAGATACTATTCATCTCTTACCGTACTCATGCACTTTTTAAGAATTGCAATAGTATGTGACATGTCTATACTATTCTTAAAGTATAATTTGCAATTTAATCTGCATATGAGATGTGTTTATATTTAAAAATTACCTATGGGTTTTGAAGTTTGCTTTGTTGTTTTCTTCCAACTCTTGTAACTTGTTTTTGTATGGGCTGTGTTTCGGTTCCTTTTTCGTTTTTTGTTTATCTTCTTTGGATCTAAAAAAACGATTGGAGAATGTGTTATATGTTTTCAAAATGTTTCATTTGTTTTTCGATTTTGAAATTTGAAAAATGGACTCATCTTTTTTGAATTTTTAAACTTAGTGGCATCTTTGCACTATCCAGCACTTTCCCGACTCATGCACTTTCCTGGAGTTAGAATAGTAAGTGGCACATCTTCACTATCCAGCACTTTCCCTACTCATGCATTTTTCTGGAGTTAGAATATGAAGTGGCACCTCTTCATTATCCAGCACTTTCTCTACTCATGCACTTTCCTGGAGTTAGAATATTAAGTGGCACCTCTTCAATATCCAGCACTTTGCCTACTCATGCACTTTCCTGGAGTTAGAATAGTAAGTGGCACCTCTTCACTATCCAGCACTTACCCTACTCATGCACTTTCCTGGAGTTAGAATAGTAATTGGCACCTCTTCACTATCCAGCACTTTCCCTACTCATGCACTTTCCTGGAGTTAGAATATTAAGTTGCACCTCTTCACTATCCAGCAATTACCCGACTCATGCACTTTCCTGGAGTTAGAATAGTAAGTGGCACCTCTTCACTATCCAGCACTTTCTCTACTCATGCACTTTCCTGGAGTTAGAATATTAAGTGGCACCTCTTCACTATCCCGCACTTTCCCTACTCATGCACTTTCCTGGAGTTAGAACAGTAAGTGGCACCTCTTCACTATCCAGCACTTTCCCTACTCATGCACTTTCCTGGAGTTAGAATAGTAAGTGGCACCTCTTCACTATCCAGCACTTTCCTTACTCATGCACTTTCCTGGAGTTAGAATAGTAAGTTTCACCTTTACACTATCCAGCACTTTCCCTACTCATGCACTTTTCTGGAGTTAGAATAGTAAGTGGCACCTCTTCACTATCCAGCACTTTCCCTACTCATGCATTTTCCTGGAGTTAGAATATTAAGTGGTACCTCTTCACTATCCAGCACTTTCCCTACTCATGCACTTTCCTGGAGTTAAAATAGTAAGTGACACCCTACACTATCCAGCAATTACTATACACATGTATTTTGCGAGAATTACTACAGTAAATGGCTTTAGATACTATTCATCTCTTACCGTACTCATGCACTTTTAAAGAATTGCAATAGTATGTGACATGTCTATACTATTCTTAAAGTATTATTTGCAATTTAATCTGCAGATGAGATGTGTTTATATTTAAAAATTACCTTTGGGTTTTGAAGTTTGCTTTGTTGTTTTCTTCCAACTCTTGTAACTTGTTTTTGTATGGGCTGTGTTTCGGTTCCTTTTTCGTTTTTTGTTTATCTTCTTTGGCTCTAAAAAAACGATTGGAGAATGTGTTATATGTTTTCAAAATGTTTTATTTGTTTTTCGTTTTTGAAATTTGAAAAATTGACTCATCTTTTTTGAATTTTTAAACTTAGTGGCATCTTTGCACTATCCAGCACTTTCCCTACTCATGCACTTTCGTGGAGTTAGAATAGTAAGTGGCACCTCTTCACTATCCAGCACTTTCCCTACTCATGCACTTTCCTGGAGTTAGAATATTAAGTGGCACCTCTTCACTATCCAGCACTTTCCCTACTCATTCACTTTCCTGGAGTTAGATTATTAATTGGCACCTCTTCACTATCCAGCACTTTCCCTACTCATGCACTTTCCTGGAGTTAGAATAGTAAGTGGCACCTCTTCACTATCCAGCACTTTCCCTACTCATGCAGTTTCCTGGAGTTAGAATATTAAGTTGTACCTCTTCACTATCCTGCACTTTCCCTACTCATGCACTTGCCTGGAGTTAGAATAGTAAGTGGCATCTCTTCACTATCCAGCACTTTCCCTACTCATGCACTTTCCTGTAGTTAGAATAGTAAGTGGCACCTCTTCACTATCCAGCACTTTTTCTACTCATCCACTTTCCGGGAATTAGAATATTAATTTTCACCTCTTCACTATCCTGCACTTTCCCTACTCATGCCCTTTCCTGGAGTTAGAATATTAAGTGGCACCTCTTCACTATCCAGCACTTTGCCAACTCATGCACTTTCCTGGAGTTAGAATATTAAGTGTCACCTCTTCACTATTCTGCACTTTCCCTACTCATGCACTTTCCTGGAGTTAGAATATTAAGTGGCACCTCTTCACTATTCTGCACTTTCCCTACTCATGCACTTTCCTGGAGTTAGAATATTAAGTGGCACCTCTTCACTATCCAGCAATTACCCGACTCATGCACTTTCCTGGAGTTAGAATAGTAAGTGGCACCTCTTCACTATCCAGCACTTTCCCTACTCATGCACTTTCCTGGAGTTAGAATAGTAAGTGCCACCTCTTTACTATCCTGCACTTTCCCTACTCATGCACTTTCCTGGAGTTACAATAGTAAGTGGCACCTCTTCACTATCCAGCACTTTCCCTACTCATGCACTTTACTGGAGTTAGAATAGTAAGTGGCACCTCTTCACTATCCAGCACTTTCCCTACTCATGCACTTTCCTTGACTTAGAATAGTAAGTGGTACCTCTTCACTATCCAGCAATTACTTTACTTATGCACTTTTCCGATTTTATAATTATTAGTGACATTTTTACAGTATCCAATACTTACTTTGCTGATAGTCTTAGTTTTCTGATATGTTTTTCTTTGACGTGCTTTGTCGACTGGTATTCTCAGTTTTATTTCAAGTTAGCAGTGCTTCAGAAGATAAATTTCAGAATCTAAAATATATTTAAAACATTTCATGAGTGTTTTTTTTTAAAAGCATAGGACATGTATAGTTTTGGTACGTTTTACTTCAAGATAAAAGCAATCTGGTCATTGTCTAACCACTCTGTTTTCCTTCATTTAGTTTTCTATTTATTGGTTCTTTTTTATGGTGGGGGGGGGTGACAGGTTTACTAAACTGGCATGTTTTTTCGTTTATGCTGATCCACTTACTCTACTAATGCACATTACTGGTATAAGATTTGTTACTGGCACTTTTAAACTATCCAGCACTTACCTTAGTAATAGTCCTTGCTTTTTGATAGGTTTTTCTTTGACGTGCTTTGTCAACTGGTATTCACAGATGTTTTTTATACTTGGCAGTTCTTCAGAAGAAAAATTTGAGTTTCTAAAATATAATTTAAACATTTAATGAGTGGTTTTCCTTTTAAATCAAAGGATATGTAAAGTAATGAAACGTTTCATTACTGAACTGTGCAAGGTTGTGCTAATGTTTTGCGTCTAGTTAAATACTATCTGCCTACTTTCTAAGCACTCGGTTTTGCTTTATTTGCTTATGTATTTCTTGGTTGCTTTTTTAAGGTGTTACGGGGGGTGGAGAGAGCCTTACTAAACTGGCATGTTTTTTCGTTTACCTTATACACTTATTCTATTAATGTACATTTTTTTATTACGATTTGTTAATGGCACTTTTACACTATCCAGCACTTACCTTACTGATATTCCTTAGTTTTTGATATGTTTTTCTATGACGTGCTGAGTCGATTTGTAATCTCAGTTTTTCTTGTAATTGCCAGTGCTTCAGAAGATAAATTTGAGTATCTAAAAAATATTTTGAACATTTAAATAAAATCATAGAGTGGTTTTGCTTCAGACGTAAAGCACATGAAAACAAATGAAACGTTTTACTGTTAAACTCTGTAAGGTATCACAATGTTTTCTATGTGCATTAAATGAATCTGGCCACTGTGTGACCACTCTGTCTTGCTTTCTTTACTTATATATTCATTGGTTGATTTTTTCAAGGGGTGGAGGGGGGGAGGGTAGGTTTACTAAAGTGGCATGTTTTTCCACTTATGCTTATTCATTTACTCTACTAATGCATATTTCTTGTATAAGAAATATTATAGGCACGTTTACACTATCCAGCACTTACCTTGCTGATACTCCAAATTTTTTGGATATGTTTTTCTTTAACGTGCTTTGTCGACTGGTATTCTCACTTTTATTTTTTCGACTTGATACTGCTTCAGAAGATATTTTTGACTATCTAAAAAATATATTTTATATTTATTAAAAATCTGTTTTTGATTGATTGTGATCTATTAATAACTCACAATTTTTACATTAAAAAAAATCAACATGTTTTCACACTTTCGGTACTGTTGCATTTTTAATTAATATTTAGAATTTCAAAAACCGTTTGTTTTTGCTTTATTTATTGTTTTGTTTATATTTTCATTAATTTTCGTAATATTTACCTTCTGTAAATCTTGTCGATTGTTTTTAGAAATGAATGTCGATTTCTAAAACCAACTTCGTTTTTCTGAGAAAAAAATAATTATAAGGAATGGATTATTTATTCGGCTGGAATGTAAGGTCTTTACTTCTGTTTTTTTTCAACATTCTTTAATAAAAAATTACCTTTTTTTCAATCATCCTGGTAAACTCGTTGTTTAAATTATAAACTTTTTTTTGAAAAGTTGTTTTTTTCGTCTCACTTGGTTGGAGAACTGTTTATAAATGAAATAAATATTTTGGGTCGTTTTATTAAAAATATAGTATATCTCATAATAAATTATTTTCTTCTTAAAAAATTACATTATTTTTATACTATTAACGTTTATTAATTTTAACGAATCGTTTCAGTTGTTTATCATTATTTTCAAATATTTCCTTTCTTAATGGTTCATATTCTATTAATTAATCTATTTCAAAAACATATTTCTTTAACATATTGCTGCTGATGTGTTAACATTAAACATTTTTAATTTTCGTTTTATTAACTTACTTCAATGTGATAGAGAAATGCTTTAAAGTTCGCTTTCGTTGTTAATTAGTTCAAGAGGTCAGAGGGTCAGGTTTTCACGTCTGCTCACTCTGCTAGTTGATATTCAACTGACTTCAAAATGGTGGCTTACATGTATTTATACATTTTTGTAATTTCCATCATTTGTGGTCTAAATTACACCGTTTCATTTTTTATTTTATTTTCAGTCATTTGATGTGGAAACGTATAATTTAAAATGTTTTCTTTTGGAGTAAAGTTTTCACTGTTTCGTTCCGTTTTGGCATCCATTTTGAAAGTCTTGTTGATATTTTATGTCATGGAAATGGTAGATGGACTTTATTTCATTCTACTGTGTTTAAAACGGCGCTTCTTTGTAAGTAAAATCTTTCTGTTTCTCTTTAAAGTTTAATTTTCATTCAATTATTAATCATTTTTACGTTTTCTTTTAAGTACATCGTTATCTTGGTGTAATATGTTAGTTTTCGTAAATATGAGTATTTTTCTATGTTACTCGAGTACTTATTATATTACTCGCGTATTATTTTGAATAGCACTATGATTTTGCGGTATTTCCGTGCAGTTTTTAACATTTCAATACACTTCCCTAATTAAAACCACTATTTTTCTTGCATCCCGTTTCTGTAGTTATTTCACTATTTTTTATATAATATTTATTTATTTTATTTATTTAATTAATATATTAGCTGTAAATAATTTTTGTTTTTTGTTTTTGAAAATCATTGCTTTTCCGTGTATATTTTCATCACATTTTAATACACTTCCCCACCCAAATCCCCTATTTTCCTGGCTTCCCGTTCCAGTTTTTTAAAAATATATTTTTAAAATTATTTATTTATTTAATTAATTAAATTTAAAAATTAATCCTTAAAAATGTTATTTTTTTTGTATAATTACCTCGCTAAAATATGTTAATTTTCATAAATATGAGTATTTTTATTGTTACTCGAGTATTTATTTTATTACTCAAGTATTAATTTGAATCCTTCTATGATTTTCCGGTATTTCCGTGTAGTTTTCTTACTATATTTTAATACACTTCCCCACCCAAAAACCCTAATTTTTCTGCATCCCGTCCCAGTATTTATTATACTATTTATTATAAAATAATAATTTATTTAATTAATTAAATGAATAAATTAACTATTATTAATTTAATTATTTTTAAGAAAATCAGTACTTTTACGTGTATTTTTTCACCACATTTTAATACACTTCCCCACCTAAAAACCCCTAATTTCCCTGCATCCCGTGCCAGATTTTATATTACAAAAAAAATATATAATATAAATTTGTTGTAATAGTATGCGTTTTAATAGATATCGTTGTATTGGCACTTTTTCATTAGTGACACTATATTGCGATGTAATAGTATGCGTTGTAAAATATCGCGTTGTAATAGATTTTGCGTTGTAAAAAATGCGTTGTAAAAGCATGCGTTGTAATATCATGCATTGTATCATCATAGATCCGGTTATAGGGGGTCTGGTATCCAACAAACCGAACCTCACATTCCGTAGATCGCCTACTATGGCCAATGCACTAGTCAGTAGTAACCTAGAAACCTCTAAATCTTGGATGGATCACATTACAGGTTTTAAGAAGTATTAAAGCTGTAAAGCCTGTCGCCATGGGGTGAATAAAACACATATTGCAAGTCCTTTCTTGGAAAAAACGCTCATCATTAACAAAAGGCTCACATGTAAGACCGAATACGTGGTCTATGTTTTGCAATGTCCCTGTGGGCTCCAATATGTGCCAAAGGAAGTGACGAAGTGCACACCTATTTTTTCATTAATTTGTCCATTTTGTATTTATTCGCGTGCTGGCCCAGAATCGTGGTCTGCCCGGAGCCACGAAATTGTGAATGAACATCAGGAACTATGGGGCAAGCTCTTACCCCATAACTGGACGCACAGTGGTAATGAAAGCATGCCAATTATGCACCATTTCAAATCAAGTTAGTTCCAAAGTTTATTCAGAAAGTTCATCCAAACTGTTCATAGTATACCAAATTCCTCCAAGAACACGTGCGATGCATTTTACTAGCATAACTGTAACCTCATACGCTACAAACATGCCGAAGCCTTAATCGGTAGCTAGGAGTATATGCCGGTAGTCTTCATAAATTTCATCACGATAACCCAATGCATTTCAAGCCCTTCAAGGCCCTTCGTCAGGGGTATTTCTACAATTAAAAGACAGTATTTCAATGCCAAAATAGTATATATTTGAATTATGTAAAACACATTTCTAAGCACTTGTTTCCTCACGCTTTCAACGTTTTCCCGCTAATTGTGACCGTATGCCGCCACTGCCTTCTTAATAAATGTCTGGGTAACCCTCCCTCCGTTTCATCAAATATCAATACATTTACTCTTTCCCATGTACTCACCATGAATATGCAAGGTACACCCAACTGTCTACGTGTCGAAGCTGAACTGAACGTGACTATGCCTGCAAAAAACTTTCAATAGGTCTTTAAAGCAAACAACTATTCTAGCTGCTCCCTTACCTTCAAAACGTGCTTCTTAATCCCACCCAGCAGGTTCACTAACTGTGCTTCTCCCGGGTTTCGCTATTTCTAACCTTCCCTTTCAAACTCCACCCCTATGCTCTCTAGCTCCAATATGTGGGCAGTACACGCTTGCCCGCCCACAAGCGGATTCTACAACACCTTAGGGCGATTTCTGGAAAGGATCATGCTTACCCAGTGGCCAGACACTTCGAATCTGTACACAATAGTGACCCCAGCAGCCTACAATATTTTCTCGTTTGCCTCTTAAAAGAGGTGGAAACAGAGACGCAAAATTGCGTTTATTGGAAACGAGATATATTTTAGAGCTCAACAGTAAGAATCCTGGAGGTTTAAACGCCAGTGAGGACATGTACACCTGCCTCTAACATACTTTAACCAGTTCCTGTAATACTAAAGTCAAAAAACGGTTATATTATTATGAGCTCCTCTGAAGGTATTTGTTTCGAGACCAGAATCTGCAACCTGCTATAATCTGTAGTATGTTTTTAATGTTAGCACTTGCACTTTCACATGATTAATTTGATATATCTGCAGTATCCTAAAGAGGGTATATTGTAGGCACCCTAATGAATTGATTATTTAGTCTGTGTTGAATACGATTTTTTCTTTTATACCCACATGGGTCTTATATTTATGACAGTGAGAACTGTGATTGGTTCCTTATATGATCAAGGATATTATCATTAGGTTCATCTACCCTATGTTATTGCAAGTATTTATGTATATAGTGTAGATAATGTATATGTAATAGAATGTACATATATGAATTTGAGAATTGGGTTTGAATTTTTAACTTAAATGTAAATATATGAATTTAATCATATGCATTTTATAATTCGTATTAACCCAGGAATTTTTTGATTTATGTTTACTAATTGAACCTCATGAGCACTATGCCCCGAATTGTTGTTGGAACTACGTAGTATTTCCTCACTGTCTATGTCTATTACTGACACAGCTCAATCCATTTGAGCATTTGCACTTTATATACCCTTGTTTGTGTCCATGACACGCTATGTGATCAAGCCTCGTTGTTGGAGGCGAAACGCGTCATGGTGGATTGCAGGCTTTAACTTTGGCACAAATAAAGCACTGAAAAAACTGCACTTACTTGGTGGTTTCGCTCTTTTCGTTGTTCTGCATGAAGCAGCTACTAACGGCGACTTTCTGGATATATATATATACATATATACATATATATTTCGTTAGGTCCAATGCAAACGCAGCAAGAGCGCAGCCACGCCACGCCACGCCACACAGAAAGATCGAGTAAAGCCACAGACTCCGTGCTCCTGTTGTTAGTGCATTTATTCGTGAAGAATAAACAGCCCACCAGTCGCCATGACGCGTTTCGCCTCAGCCGAGGCTTGATCACATTATACATATATATATTCACTGAAAAAAACATGGGTTATAGACCATATATAGTTAGGAATTAGCATTTACAAAACCTTATTTTACTCACACAAAACAATGTTCCAGGCTAATGTATTTTCCCGGGAAATTTACAACTGTCCTGCAAGTAAAATATTCCTATTTTGAGAAAAAGGGCGTTTCTTCGTCCCATGAGGGAGCCGTTGAACAAAAGAGGCTCGGCCTGCTGTCTTAGTCGCTGATAGGCATGAATATCGGATTCTTATCGATCACTTTATGTTGCAGGAGTGGAAAACACAACAGCCCTTGACCATTTATCTTTACTCCGTCATGTAATCGGGCTGCTTTATTTCACTTGCCTTTTACTGATTGGAAAACAGTGGCTATTATTCAAAACTTTACCAATCTAGGTACTACTACCATGTTTTGTTTTAAAAACCTTTATTGTGAAAATGTCAGTATACAAATACGGGCCTATAACCACGTGGGCCGGCCACGGAGCAAACTGGAATCGTATATGATGAGGGGACATTTACACTGTAAAAGAACATAACGGGCGGGCCATTAGGTTGCAAGAACTAAGGTGTCTAACAGTTGCGGAATCGGTGGACGTACATTTTATAATTAAAGTACGACAGGGCCAGTTACAATAAAATTATCTAGATATACATTTGCGGGCAAGTACCATGGGTGACGTTAATTCGAACTTTCAATAGTACAGTAATCAATAACACATCAGAACTTAATATCAATAGGGATGTCCAAATGTTCAATCAGTACTCGTCCCCGCCCGCCATGTGCTTCAAAACTGCATACGTATCTCGTGATATCAAGGTTGGGCAACCAGTACACAACAAGGAGTTACGAGTCCCATTTATACCGGCGCCATTTTGGGAGAGGCCCGGCAGGTCCAGGATATAGTCAAAATGTCTCCACCAACCAGTGGTCAGACCAGAACCCCTTTCGGCAGTTCAAAAAGGTTCCGTTAAATGACAACAGAAGAGATAGGCAACAAGAACAATCAGTCAAAAGAGGGGACGCTTTCAGGAATGGGGCCCATGCCCTAGCAGGCAAGCGTCCGAGTTCCAAGGTGTCCCAGGGCCATTTTAGTGGACCAGGCCCAAATCCAAAGAGCCGGCCGCCATTTTGAGAGTCCTGTTGCAGCCGCCTATCGCTGTAGCCGCAAGAGCGGGTGGAACTCAGCTGGATGGCAGGTGAGGCACTGTGCCGCAAGAGTGGGCGGAACTCAGCTGGATGGCGAGTGAAACGCTAAGAGGCGCCCCACTGCAGATGAGGTGCCTCGACCTGGGGAGGCAGGAGAGGCCCGTTTGCGCCGCCTCCCCCCCCCCCCCGGGCACCCCATGCCGTCTTTTGGCGCAGCAATGTAGGATGGCCACACCAGTGCGGCAACTTGCAGGACACCACCTCTGTGCCATCCGGATCTCGGCGCGTTGTGCTGCCTTCGGCCTACTGTAGCAGCAAGTGCGGGCGCAACTCAGCTGGACGGCGAGTGAAACGCTAAGGGGCTCCCCACTGCAGATGAGGTGCCTCCACCTCTCCACCTGGGGAGGCGGGAGAGGCCCGTTTGCGCCGCCTCCACCCCCCCCCCCCCCGGCACCCCACGCCGACTTTCGGCGCAGCATTGTAGGATGGCCACACCAGTACAACAACTTGCTGGACACCACCTCGGTGCCATCCGGATCTCGGCGCGTTGTGCTGCCTTCGGCCTATTCGCACATCGGTCCGCTACTGACGCCGCCTCACAGGCCAACGGATTTTGTAGGCTTTTTATAGCCCAAAGCCGCATAACAGGTCATATGACTTGTTTATAAAACTTTTCATTGGTTCATTTTACTTTTGGTTTCCTAATGATGGAAGGCTTGATCATATGACCTAAAAATAACACTTTTCATTGGATTGAAACATTTTTTTTCCCAAATGATGAAAGCCCCACCTTTTTTTTTCTCACTCGGCAATCCAAAAAGGTTCCGTTAGATAACAACAGAGGGAACAGGCAACAAGAACCATCAGTCAAAAGAGGAGAGGGCAAGTTCTTCCCTACCGGGTCACGTTGGGGCTCCACCGGAAGTCATCGAATTGGTAGTCTACAGTGTTTCTGGATGTTTCAGACTGAAGCTGGTGTCAGCATGAGAGCACCACCATCTCGTGGCTCCATCGTGGCCATTCCGCAAGCAATCATGGCAGCCGCTCCCCACCGGAAGCCTGCGGGAGTCGGGGGCCCCGATGACTTTTGTAGAATCTTCAAGGCTGATGGGACGCTTTCGAGAATGGGGCCCAAGCCCTAGCAGGCAAATGTCCGAGTTCAAATGTGTCCCAGCGCCATTTTAGTGGACCAGGCCCAAATCCGAAGAGCCGGCCGCCATTTTAAGAGTCCTGTGGCAGCCGCCTATCGCTGCACCGCAAGAGTGGGCGCAACTCAGCTGAATGGCGGATGAGGCACAGTGCCGCAAAAGCGGGCGCTAAACAGCTGAATGGCGACTGAAACGCTAAAGGGCGCCCCACTGCAGCAGAGGAGCCTCCACCTGGGGAGGCGGGGGAGGCCCGTTTGCGCCGCCTCCCCCCCCCCGGGGCACCCCACACCGTTTTTCTGCGCAGCATTGTAGGATGGCCAGACCAGTGCGGCAACTTACTGGACACCACCTGAGTGCCGTCCGGATCTCGTCGCGTTGTGCTGCCTTCGGCCTATTCGCACAACGGACCGCTACTGACGCCACCTCACAGGCCGACGGATTTTGCCGACTAAAAGACAAACCAAAGCAGCCCATTGTTGATTTGAGATGGATGTTTCAGCAGGCTGCCATGTAAATAGTTGTTTAAAACATTTTTTTTTCTCGTGTTTACTTTGTTGGAGCGTTGTATATATTTATAAGTTATTAAAGTGTTATAATCCTACTACTTTGTTGGAGTGCTATATATTTTTAATGTGAAACATAATTGTGAAGACTTTGATGTACAAAAAGGCATCCCTGGAATCTTCCGCTTCAGGCTCGGTCCCACACACCCTTACAGTGAGAATCCCCTCCCCAATCACAATACAGGATCGTTATCAGATATTAGGAACGCGTGTGGTGTGACGGATCTCATGGGGTGGGGGCCTTGATCTACTGTAACTCCTTTGAAGAGGGGTGATTCTTTACAGTTGGGGCCATAAACTACATCCGCACGGCTAGGTGATAGCCTCGGACCGGCCTGGATAATCAGACACAGAGGAAGAGGAGTGTCAGAGGGTGCGGTAGTGAATAGGGTGAAAGGGAGGTGTCGGGCGGGCACAGGGTGTGATTCTCAGGGAAGAGCAGCGCAGATGGGGGGAGGTTTATGGCCCATGCATGAGAGAGAGAGCGGGGGTGACCAGTGCATGGGGGAGATGCTTGCGAGGGTGGGGAGCCATGCTGAGGATCGGCGGCGTGCAGAGAGTGGGTCTGGTCAAGGCATCCAAAATGGCTGCCGTGCACGACAAAAGTGTGGCATTGGAAAAAAGGCAAGATGGCGCAGTCAATGTTTATCAATACGGATTAATTTATAACAATTATTTTTAACAATATATTTACTCGCAGTGACAAAATGGCGGTCAACACTTCCTGATTTCCTTCGAATCGAACGTTAACAGACGTCAAGCAGCCAAAAAAAAAAAAAAGCTCACGTGCAGCCGCTGGAAGACATGTATCAACATATATGAGCATCCTCAGCCACCCTCAGAAAACATAGGGGGTCAGGATACGTCTCCCGTACCCCCGTATACCCATTTCTCACATTGTTTTGCCTCCATCTTGTAATTTAATTAAAACAAAACACAAAATGGCGAATTCCCGTTTCACAACCCGGTTCGCGAACCGGGAAGCGCTTCTACCGCGAAAAATAAATTTTTTTTTATTTGCCCCACGGGACCCTTTAATAACCCCAACATCATTCCTAGGGGGTCAAGAGGGGTCTACCTTGCCCCCTTTCATTAAATTCCCCCTTCGTTTTTCTCCTCCTCCTATCTCTCGATCCTACCGAGAGACAAGATGGCGGCCGTTCCGGACTGTTTAGAATGTTGACAGACACCGGAGAGCCAATCAGCTTCACTTCGCAAAGTTCCGTAACGCGAAAAGTACGCGAACCGGAGCGCTACCAGGGACGCTGTCACAGATATATCTGTTTTTTAAAACGTTAATTTCTCAAAATCCACTGGAGCACATATATTGAGACCCAGCAAAGGCACATCGGGCTAACAGTCCCTACAATTTTGCCAAGTTTCGTGCAAATCCATACAGCCGTTCGAGCTAAAAGTGAGGCCAAACGCCCTATGGAAAAATGAATGGGAAAAATGTGTTTTGGGACCCCCCTTTTTTCTCGGCCCCCCCTTGACGAACCCCCCCAAATTTTTAGGGGCTGCTCAGAAATGTCCCATTTTCCTGAAAATTTCAGCCGATTCCGTCCACAAACGCCAAAGTTATTAGACATAGAATTTTCAAAAGTCCCATAGAGAAAAAATCCTAACTATATATACCGCCAGTAGGTAATATATATATATATATATATATATATATATATATATATATTCACAGAAAAAACCATAGTGATGTCACTGACCATGTCATGAATGATGTAATATGTGACATCATCAGCAGTGGATTGCGGGTGCGCGATATATAGTTAGCGCATCTAACTATATATGGAATTTCAATGGTTTTATGCGAGTAAAATAAGGTTTTGTAAATGCAAATTCCTAACTATATATGTTCTATAACCAATGGTTTTTTCATTGAATTTTCAAGGTTTTGTAAATGCAAATTCCTAACTATATATGGACTATAACCTATGGTTTTTTCTGTGAATTTCAATGGTTTTTTAATAGCAAATATCAAAAGCTGTCAAATGTCAAGTACGTGATAGGTAAAAACGTTTTCGTGTTTATGCACGCTGATGTGCTTTGAACGCTGCCCCCCCTCCCCTCTTTTCTCTTAGTAGTACTCTCTCTTTGCAGATAGTGAACGTTAGTTAACGCAGACCTTTACCCCCGTTGTAATCCGTCGTACCTGCTTGTCTCTCCATTTGATTGATTGTTATCCAAGCATTTACTGTTTTAGAATTGGTTCTCTTTGGATCATTCTCTATTTACAAACAAGCACAAAGTCGCAATACTCTGTTTAGTCTTTGCAGATAGTGAAAAATCGTGTAAAAAAATAAAAGTAATCGAGCAAAATCAGTAGACCACTAATTCGATCTCTTTTTGACCTCGGTAAAATACAAACATTAGGAACAACCCTTCATGAGAAATACGAAAATAGTGAAATGAACTGAGCTCCACACCATGAGGGCTGCAAGACAGCTCGACTCCACCACCCACCCCGCCCAAAATAACGACAAACCCTATGCAAATATTATAAATATAGACAACACACCAGCAAAGAAACAGGGTAAAACATTTTATTAAATAACTATTTACTTAACTATTTTATACTTTTTGTTGCCCGATCCGGCTAGCTCAATCGATCGAGCATGAAACTCATGCACTGATAGCAAGCGTTGAGAGTTTGTAGAACGATGGCTTCAGATTTTCTACATACGGTGTAGTGGCGCGAACTGGGAGGGGGCGTTTGGATCCTGCCCCTTCCCCAAATAAGATTTTCATACGTGAGTGTTCGTTCATGCTTTTGGTCCCTGAGTTGCTTCGATGTCACTGCCTTACACAAATGGCATAAGTCCTGGATGTTGAGTGCCATACTTCAGAGTTCTAAGCAGCGCTTGTAACACTGTTTAAACCTTATTTGCACCTGCTGCAGCTTCACTATTCAAAGTAAGTGGGGTCTGTTTGTGGACCTGACTGCATTGGAAAACAATGTGATACGGTGCCTCCCTAAACCGCTTGACGGAGGCCCCCGAGGGGCGGTGAGATGGCGCGGACTGACAGGGGGCGCTTGGCTCCTGTCCCCTCCCCAAGTCGTGTTGCCCTGGTGTGGCCTGAGATCGCCCCCGACATAGGCGGCCGGCTCCCGGGGTCCGGCGGAATTTTTTGCCTTTTGATGACTCTTCCATTCTGGACTTTGTCCCACAATCCGTTTGACCTGAAGACACGCTGTAGTGGGGCGCCCCTTTACCGTTTTAGTTGCCATTCCACCCGCTTTTGGTACTCTGTGCCTCTTCCGCCATTCAGCTGTTTACCGCCCGCTCTTGCGACTACAGCGTCTCGCTCACCATGTAGTTGAGTTGCTCCCGCTCTTAAGATTTAACCGAACTTTTTGGACTGCTGAAAGCGGTTGTATTCCGACCGCTGGTTGGTGGAGACATTTTGACTATATTCTGGACCTGTGTTGTCGCGTAATGCGTCATATGACGCGCCGCGTTAGCGCACCCGGAAGTGCTCCGGTGCGCAAGGCGCAGCTTCCCGGAAATGATCCAGAGCGCGCCGCGCAGCGCGTAACGTAAGCATAACAGGTCATGTGACTTGTTAATAAAACTTTTCATTGGTTCATTTTACTTTTGTTTTCCTAATGATGTAAGACTAGGTCATGTGACCTAAAAATAACACTTTTCATTGGATTAAAAAAAAAATTTTCCCAAACGATGAAGGCCCCACCTTGTTTCTGGATGTTTCAGACTGAAGCTGGCGTCACCATGAGAGCACCACCATCTCGTAGCTCCGTCGTGGCCATTCCGCAAGCAATCATGGCAGCCGCTCCCCACCGGAAGCCTGCGGGAGTCGAGGTCCCCCAAGACTTTTGTAGAATCTTCAAGGCTGAGGGGACGCTTTCGAGAATGGGACCCAAGCCCTGGCAGACAAGCGTCCGAGTTCCAAAGTGTCCCAGGGCCATTTTACTGGACCAGGCCCAAATCCGAAGAGCCGGCCGCCATTTTAAGAGTCCTGTGGCAGCCGCCTATCGCTGCACCGCAAGAGTGGGAGCAACTCAACTACATGGTGAGCGAGACGCTGTAGCCGTAAGAGCGGGCGGTAAACAGCTGAATGGCGGAAAAGGCACAGTGTAGCAAAAGCGGGCGGAATGGCAACTGAAACGATAAAGGGGCGCCCCACTACAGCAGACGAGCCTCCGCCATGTGCTTCACAACTGCATACGTATCTCGTGATATCAAGGTTGGACAACCAGTACACAACAAGCAGTTACGAGTCCCATTTACACCGGAGCCATTTTGGGCGCGGCCGGGCAGGTCCAGGATCTAGTCAAACATAACAAATGAGGCTGACGTCTCGGAAGCAGTTGACGCACAGCAGGACATAGCAAATAAACATGAAGTCTCTAAAGCTGTTAACTCACTGCAGGACAAAACAAGTGAACCTGAAACCTTTGGAATAATTGTCGCTCAAAAGAACAACACACAAAACTCTGTAGAGCCTGAAGAAAGAAAAACAGAACGGCACTGTAGTTTCAGACACACTTAACACTAATGACTAAACAAAGATATTGTCTGTTTATGAAGCAGTTATCATATAAACAGAATTGCAAAGAAGTGTGCAGACGCCAATGCTATTAAGAAACACAAGGAAATCCCTAACGCATCAGCATTCTCGGAAGAGGTTGACACAGATAACATCTTAAGGAACAAAGAAAGACAAAATAAGGATGAGGAAGTTATCACTTTAGTTTTTTCATCAGCTAGCGACAGCAAGAAACACATTGTAATGGAGATTAGAGAGGCTACGGATGGATAAATAAATTATCAAAAGAAATGGCTACTCCCCCCTTTAGCAGATTAGCTAAATCTTTGCGTAATTTGTACATTAAAGTTATATTATTGTTGTTGTTGTTGTTATGGTTATAGTTCTGGTTAATTTCAGCAAGAAACACATTGTAATGGAGAATAGAGAGGCTACGGATGGGTGAATAAATTATCAAAAGAAATGGCGACTCCCCCCTTTAGCAGATTAGCTAAATGTTTGCGTAATTTAAGCATAAAAGTTATATTATTGTTGTTGTTGTTGTTATCATTATAGTTCTGGTTAATTTCCATTCAGAGTGTCCTACACAGCACCACTCTAGGTAAACACTACATAATGTAAAACCTGCACTTAGTTGGTCACCATGGGGTTTAAAGAAGGGATGGTTCTTCACCTGGGTGCCGTCCACAACTCAGCACGTTGTGCTGCCTTGGGACTATTCGCACAAAAGACAGCTTCGGACCATTGTTGTTTTTTTTTGTCAAAAAATGTTTAAATATATTTACAGTTTGTGTTACGTTCGTTATATTTAAAAGTTAATAAAGTTTTATAATCCTACTTTTTGGAGTACTATATATTATTAAAAAATCGGGTGAATGGGGCCTTGAATCGGGTTATTGTCATGTGTGGGCTTTGCAAGTGTACTGCTACAGGATCGGACATTTCAAACTCAAATGCACGTTCTTTTTCTTACCTTTCCGAAGCATGGAGCGCAATAGCAGGCAGAGAAAGGGTGATGCAAGTGTTGAACACTGCCTGGCCTGGCAAGTTGCTGGCAGTGCCCCCCCCTGCCCGCTCCTGAAAGAGGGCACACACACACCGCCGCCCCGAGTACTTCACAGATCTTTAAAATCCCATGCGCTTGTTCATGAGGCTTAAATGGTTTATCACCCCTTCTAAAACTCCTGCATCGACCCTCTGACGTTTCCTGGAAGAATTAGCACGTAACACAATACCAAGCCCTGTCAGCTGAAACCCCCGAGGAATCGTGGGGCATATTATCAAGGGGGTTTAATTCCGCTTTTTTGGCTTTAAAAGCCAAGAAAGCGGAGATAAAATTATCTCCCTATTACCAAGCTGTCGCTAACACCAGTTAGTGACAGCTAAAAGGAGATAGCAACCATCTTGGGCCCCGCTTTGCATGTCAGTGATATCTATCACTAATGACATGCAAAGTGGGCGTGCCAAGATGTTAGCGACTGGAAACAGTCCCTTACATCGCTATCTACTATTACCAAATTTTGGAGATATTCGCGCTAAGCGCGAATATCTCCACAAGCTAACACCTGCCCTGAGCAGTTCCTAGCCATGTTATCCAATTGGAGGTGGATAACATGGCTAAGAGCATTTGCTGGATAATGCTTGAATATCGCTGACTTTTCAGCGATATTCATGCATTGCGGCTGTTTTTTATCGCATTTGCGAGCAGTTCTTAGCCATGTTATCTAATGGGAGGTAGATAACATAGCTAAGAGCATTTGCTGGATAATGCATGAATATCGCTGACTTTTCAGCGATATTCATGCATTGCAGCCGTTTTTTTTCGCATTTGCGAGCAGTTCTTAGCCATGTTATCCAATGGGAGGTGGATAACATGGCTAAGAGCATTTGCTGGATAATGCATGAATATCGCTGACTTTTCAGCGATATTCATGCATTGCGGCCGTTTTTTATCGCATTTGCGATAAACCTTGCTAATAGCAAGGTTTATCTGCGATGTGCGGCGATAATTTTTGTCTCTAAACAAGTTAGAGACATAAATTATCGCTAGTTGTTGGTAATATGCCCCCGGGTTTTTGCTTGCAGAAATCGGGAGGCGGGAGACTAGCACTGAAATCAGTAGTCTCACGCCTGAATCGGGAGGGTTGGCATGTCTGGATTCTCTACAGCTAGGGCCATAAACTACATCCGCAGGGCTAGGTGATAGCCTGGGACCGGCCTGGCATCTAAAATGGCTGCCGTGCACGACAAAATTGTGGCATTGGAAAAAAGGCAAGATGGCGCAGACAATGTTTATCAATAAGGATTCATTTATAACAAAATATTTATCGCACTGACAAATTGGTGGTCAACACTTCCTGATTTCCTTCGAATCGAACGTTAACAGACGTCACGCAGCAAAAAAAAAAAAAAAAGCTCACGCACAGCCGCTGGAAGACATGTATCAACATATATGAGCCTCCTCAGCCACCCTCAGAAAACATAAGGGATTAGGATACGTCTCCCGCACCCCCTTATACCTAGTAATTTAATTAAAACGAAGCACAAAATGGTCTCCCGCACCCCCTTATACCTAGTAATTTAATTAAAACGAAGCACAAAATGGCGAATTCCCGTTTCGCTACCAGTTTGCGGCCCAGTTCGCGGCCCGGGAAGCGCTTCTACCGTGAAAATTATATTTTTTTTTTATTTTCCCCACGGGACCCTTTAATAACCCCGACATCATTCCTAGGGGGTCAAGAGGGGTCTACCTTGCCCCCTTTCATTAAATTCCCCCTTCGTTTTTCACCTCTTCTTCTCTCTCGATCCTACCGAGAGATAAGATGGCGGCCGCTCCGGACTGTTTAGAATGTTGACAGACACCGGGGAGCCAATCAGCTTCGCATCGCAAAGTTCCGTTTCGCGAAAAGTAAGCGGACCGGAGCGCAGCCCGGAGCGCTGTTACAGATATATATCTTGTTTTGAACGTTAATTTCTCAAAATCCACTGGAGCACATATATTGAGACCTAGCAAAGGCACATCGGGCTAACAGTCCCTACAATTTTGCCAAGTTTCATGCAAATCCATTCAGCCGTTTGAGCTAAAAGTGAGGCCAACCGCCCTATGGAAATTAACATGGGAAAAACGCGTTTTGGGACCCCCCCTTTTTTCTCGGCCCCCCCTTGACGAAACCCCCCCAAATTTTCGGGGGCTGCTCAGAAACAAAATGTGCCATTTTCCTGAAAATTTCAGCCGATTCCGTCCACAAACGCCAAAGTTATTAGACATAGAATTTTCAAAAGTTCCATAGACAAATAATCCTAACTATATATACCTACTGGCGACCGCCAGTAGGTAATATATATATATATATATATATATATATATATATATATATATATATATATATATATATATATATATATATATATATATATATATATATATATATATATATATATATATATATATATATATATATATATATATATATATATATATATATCTCTAAGCTCACTATCCGTCTGCTCTCCTTCACTCGCGGCCGGGTGCTTTCAGTGGCGGGAGACGGTACCTCGCCAGTCGACTAGACAAAGCTCAGATGCAAGAAGCACACAGCACTCACGGGGGACTGTTCCAATATAGTTTATTGGAAAACCACTCTTTCAAAGTCGCGTTTCGGCCACCGCCTTTCTCAATTAGTGGCCGGCGCCACCTTTAGGCAAGATTTAAATACAGCCAATCAACAAAATAAAGAAAGGACATGTATAGTGCATTCTTACCACCATTTCTAAGTGGTGTTTTCAGTTAAATCACTGACCAAATTACGCCTTGGATGGGCTTTTGAACACACAAATAATGATTGTTTAACAAATTATATATATATATATATTCACTGAAAAAACCATAGGTTTCACACCAGTTATAGTTAGCTGGAAATTTTACTGATATAAAACCATTGAAATTCCCACGTTATAGTTAGTCGGACTCACTATAACTTGCGCGTACAATGCACTGCTGATGACATCACTCATGACATCACTGATGAGACCATCCAGTGAATGTGTGTCTTTCTGAAAAATAAATTTGTTTTATATATGTATTTGTAAAGGTCGATGGAAGAATAAATGTTTAAATAAGTGTGTAAATGGATGTTTTTTTTAAAAAAATTGGTTGGGTAACTGGCATATTATGTGTATCTTAGTGAATACATATATTAGCGAGTATTGTTTAAATATTTAAATGTTTGTATCAGTGTTTCTCTTTGTGTATAAGTGGCTGCATGGGGTTGGTGACTGACTCACTGTTTGTATGTGTTTTGAAGACAGCATATGTGCAGGACTGTATGGGTGGATGAGTGTATATATGTGTGTGTTAGTGAGTGAATGACTGTCTCACTAGTGTCTTCATTAGTAACGACATATGTTTTAATCTAGTATATGTGAGTATTGATGTATATAAGTGAGTATAGTATATATAGTGAGAGATTGTAGGAGTTCCTGTGTAAATAAGTATGTGTTTCTATAAGTGATTGTTTAAGAGAGTAAGTATGGGTAAGTTTCCTTAGAAGTAAGGTGGCAGTGTGTGTATAAATGTATATGCAAAGAAATGGATGTTTAATAGTTTATTTGCATGTGTGAGTATGTGTGTGAGTAACTTTTGGATGATTGCTGATGTGTAACAGGATGTGTAGGTGTATCACTACATATGATGAGTGAGTATATGTATGAGTGACTATATAGAACTGTTGGTGAATGAGTGGATGTGTATATAGATGGTGGAATTACTGAATTGGTTGTTGTTACTGGTTTGGGTATCTCCATTTTTTAGAAAATGTTTGTTTCTATTTTTGAATATGTGTTTCAAGCGTTACATTACACTGAAATTAGGTCTGTCACTCTGTCACAAGGATGGTGTCATCAGTGATGTCATGAGTGATGTCATCAGCAGTGCATTGTACGCGCAAGTTATAGTGAGTCCGACTAACTATAACGTGGGAATTTCAATGGTTTTATATCAGTAAAATTTCCAGCTAACTATAACTGGTGTGAAACCTATGGTTTTTTCAGTGAATTTCATAGGTTTTTTAAATGCTAATTCCTAACTATAACTGGTGTGAAACCTATGGTTTTTTCAGTGAATTTCATAGGTTTTTTTAATGCTAATTCCTTTGTATATCGAGTTTCTAACCTTTTTTTTTTTACAATTTGCTGTTTTTTTTAAGTATTCATTTTTTTTATAATTTTTTTCTTTTGCGCTCTGGGTGCGCGCTCCTGGAAGCTTTCAGCTAAGCTCTCCTGTAAGCTTCTCCGAGAGCTCATCTGAAAGCGCACCCAGAGCGCAACTGTCGTTCGTGAAAAAAAAATATGAATGAAAAGTTAATAATAATGCAAAACATTTCGTACCATACAAATAAAATTTGTTTTTTTTAATATTGAAAATGATTATGCATTTCTATTAAAGATTGATGACGTCACTTCAGCGCACAACGTACGTGCCCTCGGAAGCGCCTACGTGCGCGGCTCCTAAACGCACGCAAAAGCGCCTACGATCGCGCCACGTGTGCGCCCCGGAAGCGCCTACGATCGCGCCACGTGTGCGCCCCGGAAGCGCCTACGATCGCGCAGCGTAAACGCACCCGGAAGTGCACCCGAGCGCGCAGCGTAAGCGCGTCGGGTCATGTGACCCTAAAATAACACTTTTCATTGGTTGCTAACAGTTTTTTTTTACAATGAATGAAATCCCCACCCATTTCCTTCACTTCTTCTTTCACTTTTGTGACTGAAAGACCTGCTTTTTTGCTGCTCCTTTTTTCTTGGTTCATCATGGCTGCCAGATCATCCAGCAGTGAAGATGACTTCATTGATGAAGAGCCACCTACCCCAAAGGTGAAGGGACATTTCATTTGGAAATTTTTTAAGTTTCCAGAAGGCCAGAAGAAGGTGAATGCACCAAAAGTAGAGTGCAGGATCTGCAAAAAGGTCCTGTCACGGGGTAACCCCCTAAAAAAATACTCTTTTGGCAACTTCACGATGATTCGCCATGTGGAGACCAGGCACCCCCAGAATTTTGCCCGAGAAAGTGTCAGGGCTCTGGCACAGGAGGTTCCCTCTACATCAACAGGAGGAGCAACTTCTTCTGGAAGAGACCAATCTCAGGGGCAGGTAGCAAACATCCAACCTGCATTCAACCATGGGGTCGTCAGATGCAGATACTGCAATCAACTCCTCACCTATGGGGAGCAAAGTGTCCTGCTCATGGTTCGGGCATTAGAGAACCATCACTGCCCTTCCCACCCCTAATTTTTTTCTTTTCTTTTTGCTCCTGTTGAGCAGTTTCTATTCCCTGTTTTTGTTCCTCTTCAGTTAAAAGAAGAAAACCAAAAGTTCTTTTCAGAACTACCTCCAATTCTCATCAAAGAGCTATAATCTTAAAAAATGAAGAGTAAGTGAAATATAGTGCATTGATAATTGAAAGGAGAATGAGTAAGAAAGAACAGAAAGGTATGAGAGGTGAAAGGAAGTGAAGTAGGAGGACTGAAAGAAGGTGAGTGTTAGAAAAGAAATTTATGACACAGTGAATAAACTGGAGGCCTCATTTCTGAAAAGTGACGCATCGCTACGTGAAAATAGCGATGCGTCACTTATCTGGACGCACTCCTTATGACATTCCACATATGTCATATTTAATATATGACTAATCAATTCGCAAGGAGTTACAGATATGTCAGTATTTCTGACATATCTCTAAACACAAAAGTAACGCATTGCAGGAGTGCGTCACAAAAGTGACGCAACTCCAGTAATGTGTCCTTTCACATGGAAAAAGCACCATGTGAAAGGTTTGCTGAGAAGCAGGCGCAAGATTTTGGCGCAACTGCATCCTAAAAGTGACGCACTGCGTCATTATTACCAAGCTTTTTGCAAGGAACACCCCCTCTGCATGCATTATACCTGACACTATTTTTTAAAAAGTGACGCATCTAGGTACATGGGTCACTTTTTAAAACTCTGCGCCATATTGTATCTGCATCAGGTATAATGTATGCAGAGGGGGCAATCCCTCGCAAAAAGCTTGGTAATAACAACGTACTGAAATCTATGAGATTTCCCTGCGTCATTTTTTGGATGCTATTGCGTCAAAATTTTGCGCCGGCCTCGCATCACTTTTATGTTTACACATATGTCAGAAATACTGACGTATCTGTAACTCCTTGCAACATGATTCGTCATACATTAAATATGACACATCTGGAATGTCATAAGGACTGTGTACAGAAAAGTGACGCATCACACCAACAGTGTAATAAAATGTGCCTCGTTGCACTATATTTAAAGGATGCAACAGCATCCTAAAAGTGACGCAGTGAAATCTCAAACATTTCACTGCGTCGCTATTACAAAGCTTTTTGTGGGGGAACACCCCCTCTGCATACATTATACCTGACGCTATTTTTAAAAAGTGACGCATCTAGGTACATGGGTCACTTTTTAAAACTCTGCGCCATATTGTATCTGCAACATGATTCGTCATACATTAAATATGACACATCTGGAACGTCATAAGGAGTGCGCACAGAAAAGTGACGCATAACACCAGCAGTGTAATAAAATGTACCTCGTTGCACTATATTTAAAAAGTGACGCATCTAGATAGATGCGTCACTTTTTGAATATTGCATAACAATGCGCATTTTTTTACACCGCTGGTGCGTCACAAAAATTGACGCACAGGAAGCGCAAAACTAACAGCGCAAGGCCTTCATAAATATAGTCCTGGATTTAGGGGGTCAGAGGGGGTCTACTCTTCCCCCTTATGATCCAATCAGCTTCCTGCGCGCAAGTCGCTCGTCGCGCCTGGAGCGCTCTCCCGTGCGCGCACGGGAGAGCGCATATTCCCGCGCAAAACGAAAAAAATTTTTTAATGCCCTGCAGGACCCTATTTTAGTCCCTACATCAAACCTAGGGGGTCAGAGGGGGTCTACTCTTCCCCCTTATGGTCATTTGCCCCTTTTTTTTTCAAACCCCTTCTGTCTCGATTTTACCGAGACACAAGATGGCGGCCGCTCCGCACTGTTTAGAATGTTTACAGACAACTGAGATCCAATCAGCTTCCTGCGCGCAAGTCGCGTGTCGCGCCTGGAGCGCACTCCCGTGCGCGCACGGGAGCGCGGCTATAGATATATATATTTTTTTGAACCTTAATTACTTAAAATCCACTGGAGCACATATCTTGAGACATAGCAAAGGCACATCGGGCTACCAGTCCCTACAATTTTGCCAAGTTTGGTGGAAATCCATTCAGCCGTTCGGGCTAAAAGTGAAATCGACCGCCCTATGGAAATTAACATGGGGAAAACGCGTTTTGGGACCCCCCTTTTATCTCGGCCCCCGCTTGACGAATCCCCCCCAAACTTTCAGGGAAGGACCGGACCGCCATGAGACCATTTTCCTGAAAATTTCAGGCAGATTCGTCAACCGGCGCCAAAGTTATTCAAAATAGAATGTTGAGATTTAACATTGAAAATTATCCTAACTATAACTACCTACTGGCGACCGCCAGTAGGTAATATATATATATATGTATATATACTAAAAAAAAGGGTAACAGGTGCTTTACAGTTAGGAAATAAAACTGGTTAAATGGACTTTATACTTAGGCTCAGATTTTACACACACAAAACCCTAGAAATACAGTAGTTATTGTAGTTACAGTAGTTATGACCTAACTATAACTTAGGCATCCACAATGCCATGCTTATGACCCCACTCATTACATCACTCATGACTTGGACCATGTCACTGGTGTCATCTTTTAATTTTAAAAATGGCCCTGGCGGATGGGGTCCTCAGTGCCTAATAAGGCTCAGGGACGGGGGTGCACAGCCCACTCCCCTTTCATAAAAAAGACCCCAGGGTGTGGTGCCCCCAGGGCCTAATAAGGCTTGGGATGGAGGGCAATTGTATTACTTGGGGTCCTGAGTTATGTTTCCTGGTGATGGACATAGAAGCACTGTATACCAGTATTAATCATCACCAGGGTTTGGAAGCTGTTCAATATTTTTTGGATTCTCGCGAGGCAACTATGAGGGATCACAATCAAATGTTGTTAGACATGATCCGAATTTGCCTCTTCAACAACTATTTCCAGTTTGGCAAGGAAGTTTACCATCAGGAACGCGGGGTGGCAATGGGTTCGTGCTTCTCCCCCAGCTATTCATGCTT
This sequence comes from Lissotriton vulgaris, assembly GCF_964263255.1. NCBI lineage: Eukaryota > Metazoa > Chordata > Amphibia > Caudata > Salamandridae > Lissotriton > Lissotriton vulgaris. Next base: position 1,136,602,670 of record NC_141694.1, on the reverse strand, counting down.
GCATGTTGGCTGGTGGGAGGAGCGTGTGCTTGGCGTCACCCACGCTCACTGGCTTCCCCATCTATTAGCCTACTGGAGATTTATAGACAATATATTTATCGTCTGGAAAGGATCTCAAACCCTGGCAGCGGAGTTTGTCAAGGAAATCAATGTGAATGACAGAAATCTCAAATTCACTGCTACAATTTCTGATACATCTGCTGAATTTCTGGATGTATTGATTTACATTGACAACAACAAAATACAATCCAAACTGTTCAGGAAGAGCACTGCGGGTAATTCCATCTTGCATGCCCGTAGTGCTCACCCCTCTCATACGATTAACAGTATACCCCTTGGTGAATTCATCAGAATTAAACGCATCTGTAGTGATCCTATTGTCACCCAACAATGTTTAGCAGAATCTAGGAATAGATTCCTTTGCAGGGGCTATAAAAGAGCGGTACTGGACAGAGCCCTCAATACAGTGTCAACACGCACACGTGAAACATTGTTGACCCCTAAGATAAAATCTGATACTGATGATACTAAGTTGACAACAGCTAGATTCATCACTACTTTTTGTGCCCAAAGTTCCAAACTTAGCCAAATTATCAGATCTGAATGGCCAATTGTTTAAACTGATGTTATTCTTGCTCCTTTTTTGCCCAAATCTCCTGCGATAACCTTTAGGAGGGCTCCCTCAATGAAAGATTCCCTTGACCGCACACAACCAGAAAACCAATTGAAAACCACTTGGCTTAATAAACCTGTTTTTTATAGATGCACCTCGTGCCGTGCCTGCACGTTTGCAGTTAACAGCACTGAGTATACATCTGCATTTAGCAATCGTGCCATACCAATCAGGGAACATCTTACATGCCGCAGTGACTTTGTTGTGTATAAATTGACCTGCATGTGTTCATTGTCCTATATAGGGAGCACAAAGTTGCAAGCAAACCAACGTATCTTGCAACACATCCGGGCAATAGTAAATTCGGACATGAATTACCCGGTTGCTCGCCATTTTAAATCTGTCCACGACAAGAAACTTAAAGATCTTACGTATACCTTGTTGTGTTCAGTGGCTAACCCCGGCAGGGGAGGTGATCGATAAAGACTTCTCCGTCAAAGAGAGGCATATTTCATCATTCTGCTCGATACCAGATCCCCCAATGGGCTGAATGCTTTTGATGAATTGCACCATTATTTATGATTTCAGTAGCTTTTCCATTGTATATAATTGTATATTTGTTATCATTTTTGATAAGTGGGAGTTGTATCGGCCCTTTCAGATATTCAAAAGATGTAATAACAGCTGGGTTTTTATACACCTATGGTAACTTCCATAAATTGATGCCTCTGCCGCTAATGTGATTCCATGTATATAACATCTAAATCTTTTTTGGTCTAATCACTCGTTTTTTGTTTATATTGGCAATTTGTGATGTCCTTTTGATCATGGTGAGGGCCACTATATATAATTGTTTGATAACTTCATATATTGCACTTGCAAAAGATCTTGATGTTTCATCGCTAATATGAATTTTTGTCTTTTTAAAATATCAATTATTATATTTGGCCGCTTATGAGCACTATGCTCTGATTGTTTCTCAATATTCTATAATTTTGGAATATTGTTTATGGACTTGTTATCACATTAATTTAATTGCCAGTCAACGTTGTTATTTGACCCTTGCAACCTGTTTCTTTAGGTGTTTGGGCTTTTATCTGTGATTTAATCCACCGCCTACTCCTGACGCGTCATGTGACCAAGCCCCGTCCGCGGGGCGAAACGCGTCATGGAGGGCACTTGCCCTGCACTATTCACTGCCTATTAAATGCACTGCTACAACTGAACATCGTTGTTTGCTGGCTCATCTTTTTTGATCCGAGGGATTGCTGGAGGTCTGCGCCCGCTTTAACTGCGTCCAGAGCAGTTGGGAGTTTGTTGTTCATATATATATATATATTAGTTAGGAAATAAAACTGGTTAAATGGACTTTATACTTAGGCTCAGATTTTACACACACAAAATCTAAGAAATACAGTAGTTATTGTAGTTACAGTAGTTATGACCTAACTATAACTTAGGCATCCACAATGCCATGCTTATGACCCCACTCATTACATCACTCATGACTTGGACCATGTCACTGGTGTCATCTTTTAATTTTAAAAATGGCCCTGGCGGATGGGGTCCTCAGTGCCTAATAAGGCTCAGGGACGGGGGTGCACAGCCCCCTCCCCTTTCATAAAAAAGACCCCAGGGTGTGGTGCCCCCAGGGCCTAATAAGGCTTGGGATGGAGGGCAACTTGCCCCTTCCCATTAATAGAAACAGCATTTTGCAGCATACTTTTAAAGAGGAAAATGCTTCAGTGGATTATTTTTTGTGCAAGACAGGTGCCCCTTCCTAAAATAAAAAGTCCTGCCTGTAGCACAAGAAAGGATGTCTGCGTAGGCTCCTGGACCTAGGCAGCAGGTTGTGCACCCGTGTAGACAGAGAGCAGTACAGCTCTGCATCTAGACATATTCCTGCCCTCTTCATTTAATGCAGCACAGTCCTGTAAAGTGTCTTAATGTGAGTCTTTGCAAGACATATTGATAAATATATAGGACCAGGTGTATCTGTCACTTTCCAATGGTCCCCAAGGATAATTGCCTGTGGCAGCTCCTCTGCAATAGCAGAGGAGCATCACCCCACGGCCTGGCTCAGAGCCAGCAAATATAAATTGAAACGATGTTCTTGCATCATTTTAATTTAAATTTGTCAGCTCTTAGCCAGCAGTGTTTGGAGGGGCAGGGCCGAAGCATGGGAGGGGTGAGGAGGAGAGCTAAATGCACTCCACTCCCTAAGTGTGCATATGTGTTTTAGTCAGCTGTCTCAGTCCTACCAAAACACACATGTGCATTTAGGTTTGCTCTAGCCCAGCTGCATTGAGCAGCCGGGATGGTGAAACCCCACAGACTCCCCAGCTTTAGCAGGGTGTCTTTTCTGCCTAGTCACACCAATCTCAGCTCATCTCTGCAGCGCAGGGATTGGACAGGGACCAGCAGGCAGAAAGAAGAGAGGCAGCATGAAGAGACGCAACACTAGAGATGGCCGATGGCAAAAGGTAAGTGTAATTTTATATTCAATCCACCCTACGTGATGCCTCCCGTGCGGCCCCACACGCTCACCACCCCTAGTTTTATTATTTATAGCAGCCGCCACTGATATTTGCAGAAGGCACATGGAGGCTTCAAGAAAGAGAGAGAGAGATAGAAAAAGGAAGGGAGGGAGGGTTTTAGAGAGAAAGCAGTTTGAGAAAGAAGAGAAAAGAGACAAGGAGAGAGAGAATGGATGAATGGAAAGGGAAAGTTTGAAGAGATGAAGAGAGCAGGGCTGGTATTTTTGCCAAGGATTGTTTGGTTTCCCAGATCGGCCCAGCTGCTTACCATGGGTAGTAAGAGTTTGTACATGTTCTTGAAGGTACCCACAAAACTCTGAACTCGTTTAATTAATTTGACAAATTCCTCACAAAGTTTACTGTTGACTATCAGAATTGTCCATCGCCTAGTCCTGCTCCTGTTCAAAGATGCCTTTTATTTGACCGAGAACAAAATATCAGTTGGCTTTTCATTAACGTCCTATTTAATTATTGTATTTGTGGTGTACAATTAAAAGAATTGAATGCCGCCACTGCAATCCCCATCTTTCTAGTGGTGTGATTTGGAAATGATGCTAAATGAAGAAGCTTCTCATATAAAAGGGCACCCCTGGGATCTCATGGAATTCTACCCTAAGCTCAATGCAAAAAGAAGTAATTTTACATTCACTGTTCATTATATCTGCAAATAGTGCCCCAAAATGGAGTACTACATCATAAGTGACCTGTTGGTCCTAAATACCACACTCAGTGATCACAATATGAGATCGGTATCAGTGTTAATAAATCCGCCTATGACCGATCCATGGACTCTTAATGGCAACTTGGTCAATTTTTTTAACCAGTCCGGAAGATGTTTTTGGAACTCTACGGCTATTATGGGCCTAGCGCCTATTATAGATAATAAATTAAAAAATCTACAAATTGGAATAGCTTGTCCCTATCCCTTTTTGAGGACTTCATGAAGGAGGTAACATCTGTTGCTACAAAATCTACTCGCCACAGAATGAGGAAAATAATTCCTAGTTCCATCTTGTGTCTCAACAGGGAAATTAATAAACTAGTCAGGGAGCAATATCTATGCAGATCCCTTGACAGAAACAATACATAACCCTTCTGAAAAGAAGGAGGCATAGGGCTCAAATAAAAATAAAGAAGGATAAAGAGGACAGAATATGGATCAACCTGCATGAGGCTGCAGTATGCGGGCAGGCAAGGTTGTTTTGGTCCTTAATTAGTGAGGGTTGGGGGACAAGGTCTTCCCCTTCTCCAATCCCCATTGCTGAGGCAACTTGGATTAACTATATCTCTAGTCTTTATGCGAGTAATGGTTGTATGAATGTTTTTAGGGATTGTAAAGAAGATAGCCCTCCTTTAGATCCACCTTCTGAGAAGGTTATCGAACGGGCCATAAAAGAATTACGCTCCTCCGGCACAATGGGCCCTGATGAGCTTCCAATTCTGGTCTTGAAGCAGGACCCTGTTTCCTGGAGCAAGATTTTATTTCCATTATTTAGTTTTTGCTTCATGAATAAAACTGTCCTGCCGTCATGGAAGGGAAGTATACTGGTGCCGCTGTTCAAGAAGGGCGATAGGAATACCCCTAAAAACCATCGTCTTATCGCCCTTCTTGATGCAATCGGTAAGGTCTTTGCTAAATGCCTGTTGTTCCTGATAGACGAGTGGGTGTCTAAAAACAACATATTGCCCCTTGAACAGACAGGCTTTCGCAGGGGTCATGGTACCCTTGATAATCTTACGGCCTTACAAATAATCACTGACAAATATGTGAGGGTTCGCGGTGGTAGGGTGTACGCAGCGTTTATAGACTTCTCCACGGCGTTTGATAAAGTGGATCGTCCACTGCTTTGGAGAAAGCTTTCAGCGCTGGGTATGCCTTCCAGCTTGTTGGAGCTGGTGTGTGCTCTTCACACAGATACATGGTGTAAAGTTCTTTTAGGGGGAGAAAGAGGGCTATCTAGGGTCATTCACTCTGTTAATGGTCTTAAGCAGGGTTGTTTGTTAGCCCCCATTCTTTTCTCTTTATATATTTCTAATCTTCCTTTGACACTTGCCTCCTGTGAAGAATTAGCTCCTATGTTAGGGGGCTCTGTGATTTCTAGTTTACGCCGATGATATCTTAATATTGGATCTAACCCCTAAGGGCTTAAATAACCGCTTACATGCCCTCCATTTATATGCTGAATCTCATTTCCTTAAAATAAACATTTCTAAGAGTAAAATAATGTGTATTGCTGGCAAGAAAAAAAACCTCAAAATTGGATGGACTGTTGGGGGACAAATGTTGGAAGTTGTACATAATTATGTATTTTTGGGGAAAATAATAACTAATAATTCTAGTGAGAAACCCCATATTGATAATAGCATGCGGAAGGCAGTGGCCCAAGGCAAAAGTTTACTATCCCTTTATACTGCCACTGGGAGGCGACATTTTTCCTACCTGCTGGAGGTATTTCATGCAAAAATCCCGTCCTCCCTACTCTATGGACTGGAAACAGTGGATTTGGGGCAATGGGGTTTTTTGCAGCAGCCCGAGGGGAAGATTTTCCAGTATCTAACTACTACTAACAACGCATGTACAGCAGCGGCCTTCAGACTTGAATTTGGAGTACGTAGTAGTTGGGCCCAGGGCCTGGTGGGATTGGTGCGATGGGTTGTCTGTTTGGTCAAGGGGGAAGTGGGGACCCTTCGATGTCTTATGAAAAACGAATTATTGGGGTCTTTTAATGAATTATCCCTTCTCGTAAAAAATTCTAAAAAGGCGTTGTCGTTTTTAAAATTAGATGAGACCTCCCTTTTTTCACTATCCCAGGGCCAATTGAAATCAGTCCTGAAACGGGCCTCGTGGGAACTTAGTTTTTGTTTAGATAGGGAGTATATCGTGACAAGGAAGGGAGTCACTCCATTCATTTCATCTTGTGCAATTAAATACAGGCAACCCTATATATCCTGGAACCTATCTCATGGTGTCCGGCGGTTCTTGTTCCTGCTAAGACAGGATCTTCTACCTTTAAACAGACTTTTGGCCAAATGGTATGGTACTTCCGCAGCCTGTAATTTTTGCAACTTCCCTACGCAAGATTTGACACATGTACTATTTGTATGTCCCTCTCTGCTTCCTTCCCGTCGCAAATGGTTGCACCACCTCTGTTTGAAATTGAGTATTCTAACCATCAATGCTTTTGTACTTGCCCTTAATATTCCTCCCAATGAGATGTTCTGTTTTATGTTATGTTATGTTATGTTATTAAAATATTTCTTAAGTGCACTGTCACCGATTGGTTTCTTGGCGCTGCGATCAGCAGTAACATGAGCATAGATGAAGAGAATTGAGATATTGAAATGCTTGTCTGAAGAGCCAGGTCTTCAGGGCTTTCCGAAAGGGCAGAAGGTCTTGACAATTCCGGATCTCCAGAGGGAGGAAGTTCCACAAGCAGAAGGCAAGTGTGGCGAACCTACGGCCTCTGGCGCGCTTAAGTTTGAAAGAAGGCGTCTGCAGGAGGCTCAGATGGAGTGAGCATAGATTTCGAGATGGAGTGTATCTGGAGATAAGTTGGTTGATAAATGTGGGACATTTACAGTAAAGGGATTTGAATATTATACATCCGGTTTTAAAGGCACAGCGCTGGGCAACTGGAAGCCAGTGCAGTTTCCTAAGTAGGGGGGTAGCTGCCTGTCGCCTTCGTTGGTTCAGAATTAACCTCAAAGCATGGTTCTGTACCAACTGGAGTCATTTGGATAGGTAGTTGGGAAGACCTAGATAGATGGCATTCGCGTAGTCCAGATGGGACAGGACAGTAGAGATCACGACCTGGGTGATTGCCTCGCGCGTAAGTAGCCGACGGACCTTCCGAATTTTTTTTAGTTGGAAGAAGCACTTGGAGACCACCTGACCTACCTGTGCTTTCAGTGACAGATCACAGTCCACGGTGACTCCAAGTGTTTTGGCCGACGAGGAAGGTGTTGGAGCTTGGCCCAGTTCAGAAGGCCAGTAGTGTGGGCCCCAGTACTTGGCGCTGTCGCCGGTCAGGACTAACTCGGTTTTTCCCGGGTTCAGTTTAAGCTGGTTCTGGTCCATCCATGTTTTTATAAAACTCATGGTAGACTGAAAATGCAGTATGGAGTCTTCAGTGTTGTCGATGGTAAAAAGCAGTTGTAAATCATCGGCATAATTGAAGACCCTCACCTGTTTGTCTCTTAGAGTCTGAATCAGGGGAAGTGTGTATAGGTTAAATAAGTGAGGTTAAATAAGTTTTAATGTTTTTACCTTTTTTAAATGTTTTTAGATATTTATTGAGGGGCCTTTCTCTGCAATGTATGAACTAAAGTATTATGATGATGAAATCCGTATTGGTCTTTTTGCACAGATAATCGTACCTTGTAATTGTGTCTTTCTATTATACAACCTGTATTTTTGTGACTATGTACTTTCATTTTGTGGATCTCTTCGGAGTTCCAAATCAAATCAAATAAACTTGAAACTTGAGTACTACATCATAGATTGTATGGTAAAACTACAGAAAGAAATACTCTCCTAGAGTACCGAATAAACCATCCAAGAAACTGAAGGTAAGTCTGTCATTTTTACAGGTTCTGCGAGGGGCAAAAACTTGTGGTTATATTACATTTTTTGGGAAGCCAATGCTCTCAGTCAAAAACTGTTTGAAAGACTGTTCTAATGCAGATTGGTATAAATTACCTTGACACGTCGATAGAAAATCTGTTTACACAGTGAAATAAGAGCATATTGTACCACAGCTGGTCTATGTTACTGTCATAATGGACAGCAACCATACGAAATATTACAAAGGGTTATGCATAGATGATCAAAACTGCCAATGTACTGACACCCTAAATTGCGAGTCTATTTTACACTTTTATCACACTGTTATGCTATGAGTCCCATAATATGATAACCGCATCCCAATGGCCCTCACGCATGACATCAAAACAATTCCCATAAAGAATAAAAGTGAATAAAACAAACTTATAACCACACACTTTACACGGGGTATTGAACTATCCATGTATGCACATGCTTCATCAAGCCGTATAGCAGTAGCATACACTATCTTAATGTTTTATGTATATGTGACATGACCACGAGCCACTAAGAAACTTTTCTGATATTTATCACCTGCATCAGGAGATAGATTCATTTGACAATAAATATTTCAAGTCCTACACTTGTTTCAGTGACTGGTTGGACAAAAAAAAAACAACTCTCCCTGTTTGTAATAATAAGCTAGTCCTGCAGTGCAAGTAGTCATGTTCACTTTTAATTTCAAACAAAAGGAAGGGTAATTGTTAACTAAATAATTTTGTCTGGTGTCCAACGGACTCAGGATCAGATTTCTAGAACTGAGAAAAAAGTTTGCTGTTGTGGCGATCTGAGGTAAAGCAAGCAGATTGCCCTTTATGCTGAACACCCACCTTAATTCTGCCTTAAACCTGCTCTGAAAATACTGGATCCACTACTTCAATTGCTGATGTTATACTGTACTGCTTTTGTGCTCATTACCACCTTCCCTACTGGAGAAGCCAGTGTGCTTCTCATAATATACGTGTTGACCGTAAGTTATTGGAGGTCTATAGAATTAAGGTTTACTGCCTTATTGTTTGAAAAAAGATGGCGACCCCTACATTAACAATAGGTACTTGATGGCTAGTAGGGAAAAGGTATATCAAGGGAAAAAGACAAGCTAATAACAAGCAAGAATATATGAAATTATATCAGGACATCTGATCAAACGACATAGTGCTTGATTATTATCAAAAATATGTTTTTATTTAGTTTTATATATTATTTTATCATTTTTTTCCTGAATATCAAAAATACATATTTCTGTATGTTTTATAATCACAATATATCAACAACATATAATCACAATGCATCAAAATATATAAACTTTAATCACATTAGTAATAGATTAAAGCAAACATGAATCTGATATCAATTGATACAATATGCTTTCTTTTATATTTCCAATAAGGAACAGATCAACATGGACAGAAAGGAGAGTCGGCGGTAGATGAGACTACGCTTGTTTCGGCAGGTTGCCTTGGTCAGGACACGTCTCAGCTTTCACTATTTGTTGTAATTGTACAAAAAAGTAAATCCAACTTCATGTTTGTAACTGATAAAATGCACAGTCCCTGAGTCTAATTTGGTAATCAGTGTATATTTCAGAACACTTGATTGTTTTAAGTAACGTTGGTACACCCCAAGGATTTTGTTGGTGTAGTCTGAGGATTTGGTGCAGTCGCAGGTATATTACTCTGTATATTGTCCCTATATGGCCAAGGGTTCCAACCGGATTATATTCAATATACTCAGGCCATCAGCGGTTTCCTCGGGCTGCTGCAGGGCTCCTTTCGTCCCCCGCAATCTCAGCGGGCCTGCCTCCACTTCTGGCAGGTGGGGGAAGGCTGTAGAACGGCAGAGGGAGCCCCCGAGGCTCCGGTCTTCTTCCTGGCAACACGCGGGGGACTGCGCTCCTGCCTTATTGAACATTTTAAGGAAATACAAGCTCTACTGTGTTGAAAATGTTATAAAAGGTGGTGAGGCCTAAATGGTTATGAGAAGTCACTTGTCATTGCCACTCCTTCAAATACTCTGCATTCATAGCATCAAAATTCAGCTAGAAGACGATTGACATAAAGATATATTCTCATAGAGGCCATGAACCATGAAGAACTTAAATTGCGACCTGAAGCTTGGCTCCGGTGTGCTTCTGATGGGTGGACACACTAGGTGGGCTGAAAGACTTAGTGATGGGAGAGATCATCATTGACCCCCACAAAAAGGCATACGGCTGCTCCCCAACCTCAATGCTGAACCTTCAGTGGCTTTGAGCTATCTTGGAAATCAATCATGCTGGGCTAAAGAGCCTGCTGGTGCCTTAGGAAAGCATAGCATATATCAGGCAGAAGACATAGGCCTTTGGCATGAGACGTGATAAATGTACAGTTACAGATGGCTGATCAGGTGCAGAGAGATACCTGAAAAGACCTAACTGGACAGGGACCGTGGGGCCAATGCATGTTGAAGTGATTTGGATTGTGAGTTTAGCATATCATTGTTGAAGTGTGGTGGTAGCATTGATTCCCAAGCACTGGAGAATTTATGTGATTTTGGTATACCTGCTAAGTGGATGAGAGGTGAGGAGAATAAGGGACAATGCATCCCTGAACAGTAGGCCCACCACTGACCATTAGTGCATCATGAAACAGCCCTCTACATTCCATAATCTGTGCACTGGACACATTTCTGAGGACTCATGCCCAGCAAACGTCAATGAATAGATAGCTTCGATTTTATTGGGTCTATTCTGCCTCCAGAAATAGCAAAAGCCAGGGGTGGTCTAGAAGTAAGTGAATGTTGTAGCTATTGTTCTCATGGAGTGCCCCCTTCAAGAGTGCTTTCAGCACCCTTTAAATGGCAGGCAACAGGTTGAAAAGGGTTGTTCTAATTAAGTGTATGAAAGGATGTGTGATCCAAAGATGCATTCAGGAGACTCTGTGCTCCGGAGGTGACTGACAGGAAGATCCCCCACTCTGGTTGGATCTAATACATCAAGTTGGAATTGGATAACCTGAAATCGTTAGGCAGCAGGATGTCCTCATCTGGATACATGTCTTTGAGAAGGAGGACCTAATATATTAGGCTAGGAGGAAGGACTCATCCTCTGGCACTGCAGGATGCAGCTCTTTTGGATTTGACTTCCTCCATATTTAAGTGACACAGGAACTACAAACCAGTACTGAAAATCTGAAGACACAGAGTATGCTTTACCAAATGGGTTGTCAGTTCTGCGTCTTTGGCTGTGAAAGAAAAAAGTGAGTGAATCGCTGGCTGATCTTGACATTGCCTACACATGACTGATAACCCAAATGCTGCAGCAGTGGTAAAACCTCACAATGCTGTTCTCTATGCTGCCATGCCTGGTGTGGCACAGAGACACATTTCTGAGGACCCTCTGCAGGAATGGAAGACCATTCCGGCTGTGGAGAAGGCAAATATACCCTGACACCTGAGGGCAGTAGGTACAATCAGTGGTGGCCCGTGGGACTCCGGGGCTTGTTCCCTGAGTCTCAAAAAGAAAACTGAAACCGTTGAACTGACCAACCTGTGCAGCAAGACTTATATTGAAAATGATTCCTAGAAGGAACAACAATGGGGGTGCTGAAGGCCAAGAGGTCATGGAATAGGGCTTCTTTCACTAGAGAACTCACAATTCTATCGGCTACTGAACGGTCCCATCTGATAATATTGTATACATTATACTTGACCGTGCACACTGGGGATCCTTAAGTGTGACACTAAGACATATTTGGTTTGCATAGAGTTAACCTGATCAATACTCTTATGCAGGGTTTCAAGTAAATCAAGAATAGTTTCACATTCTAAACATCTCACTTCCTCATGAATAAATTCCTGAACTACAGCAGGCAATCTTCCTATTTTGATTGGACAAATACTCAGTCGCCTACCTGGGGTCCAACTCACTCCACTAGATGAACTAGCAGTACAGGGTAATTATTCTCTATTGCTTCATTACATATTTAGAGACAAAATAAGGGGCACTAGAAAGGTTTATAGTGGCTTGGGAGGATAGCTGCTATAGAAATGACCATGAGGCTTCTGACTAAATTTCTGTTTTTGGTAATTCTCTTTGTAGTATTTCATTCTTGCCGAAACATTTCCAGTTCCAAAACACCATTAATGACTTTGTGCATGATTTAGAGTTTGGTGAATGGGTACTCTGTCACAAGCATCCATGTCTACCATGTTTGTAGAGAGAAAGTTGCACACTAATGTATGCCTCATCAAGGTTTGTGTAACAGAGGTGCAATTTTTAAAAGTCTCTGCATTTCCCATCTTTTGATGTGTGCTGCACTGTACGGCACACAAAAAAAGTAGGAACACTATTAAAGTATATTTTGTGTACTGAAAGAACACACAAACCCTTGCACCATGGTGCAAGGGTGCATGCATTTGATAGTAGATATGGTGATGTTCTGCTTTCCACCTTTCATGCCACAAATGGCAGTAACTTTGGTTGGTGTGCTGCATTGTGTAAACAGTTGCTAACTCTACCCCATAGTGTTCTAACAACCATGCCCCAATCATTGGACAGTGTGCATACATTTGAGGGGGTAGATTTACTACTTTAACTAGAGAACAAAAAACATTTGGAAAGTGTATTCATGGAAAGGTGGTGACAAATGTGCTATTCTGAGTCCGAGCCTCCAACGCTTGTTGACAGTGCATAATTTGGAGGGCCCTATTTATTGTTCTATTTGGAATTGAGCAAAGGTTAAGAAGAGTTCATAATTGACCAGGAGGGGCAAAAGTGTGTCAAATAGTATTTGAACTCGAAATGCATTTTATTTTTACATTTTATGGTGCAGAAATACTAAACTATCACATAAAAGCTGAACCACAAAATATTTATTAAATTAATATAAATAATCAAAAACAACTCCCACAATAAAAGCAATATAGCACGCACACATTATCAAACTTTACCTTGTTTTAAGTTTTGAAAAATAAACCTTCAAAATAATTTCTACAAATATTTGTAATTTTTTATGTTTGTAACCTATAAAGAGAACAATTAGAGATGAACTTGCCCAGAACATTAAAACATTGTCCAATCTATCCCCGATAAACTTCATTAGCGGTAAATAAAAAATAATTTTAAATATGCACCATAAGATACATGAACCACAACATTTTTAAAAGTCAGACCGAAAAAATATGTATTTGTTGTAAATCATATATTATTCATATAACATGTAATATTGGACATTTATTTAAATAGTTATGAATTTATAACCAAAAAATGGATTGATTGAACCAAAAATCTATCCATTGAAACTCTCAAAATATTCCACAGCTTATGAAAAAGAATGTTAAAAGATAACAACTAAAAATAAATTAGAAACAAAAAACACGATTGAAAATGTACCCCCAAAAAATATTATGATATTAAACATCTGCCCGCTTGATCCCCAAATCAACGCCCAATCTATAATACATAAAATAGTAATTTGTAACCTCCAACAAAACATTAACCTCAATACTTTTTAAAAACTGATTTTTAAAGATGTCTTTAATAAAAGAAAATTATTACAAAATAAAATTAAAATCTAAAGCATTTCTATTAAGTTATATTACCCAAATCATTGTAATTGCACAAATCACATTAAAATATAACATAAACAAAAAAAGTTCCATACTTTAGAATAAAACTCATTAAATTGCATAGTTATTTTAAAGAATATAAAATAAACATAAAAGTACAAAAATTATGCAAATAATATTAATTGTCACAATATTTTAGCAAACTAAATTATACAAAACATTGTAATTAGGTGCCAAAGTGAAATACTAAACTTTTGAAATTATATGCAGTATTATTTTTGCACTCAAATATCAGTACCAAAAAATGTTTGCCACTCGATATGCAGGCACCATACTGCCAGAAAAGCAGTTCTGTATTCCATATTTAATAGCCTAAGAACATGCATCTTTCGTGGAGGTTGGCAACGGGGATATATTTTACTTCCAATATGCACAAATCAATCAATCAATCAGTGACACTTATAAAGCGCGCTACATACCCGTGGGGTCTCAAGGCGCTGGGGGGGGGGGGAGCCGCTACTGCTCGAACAGCCAGGTCTTCAGCTTCTTCCTGAAGGAGAGGTGGTCTTGGGTCAGGCGCAGGTCGGTCGGGAGGGAGTTCCAGGTCTTGGCGGCCAGGTGGGAGAAGGACCTTCCTCCTGTAGTCGCTCTTCGGATGCGGGGGACGGCGGCGAGGGCGTGGTTGGCTGATCGGAGGTGGCGTTTGGGAGCGTAGAAGTTGACTCGGCTGTTGAGGTAGCTCGGGCCTTGGTCGTGTAGGGCTTTGTGTGCGTGGGTGAGGAGGCGGAAGGTGATTCTTTTGTTGACGGGGAGCCAGTGAAGGTCTCGCAGATGTCCGGAGATGTGGCTGGTTCGTGGGATGTCGAGGATGAGTCTGGCTGAGGCGTTCTGGATCCGCTGGAGTCTCTTCTGGAGCTTGGCGGTGGTCCCGGCGTAGAGGGCGTTGCCGTAGTCCAGTCGGCTGGTGACGAGGGCCTGGGTGACGGTCTTCCTGGTCTCGGTGGGGATCCACCAGAAGATCTTCCGTAGCATGCGTAGGATGTTGAAGCATGCCGAGGAGACGTTGTTGACTTGCCTGGTCATGGAGAGGGAGGAGTCCAGGATGAAGCCCAGGTTGCGTGCATGGTCTGTCGGTTTGGGTGCGGTGCCCAGGGCGGGAGGCCACCAGGAGTCGTCCCAGGCGGAGGGAGAGGGGCCCAGGATGAGGACCTCCGTCTTGTCCGAGTTCAGTTTCAGGCGGCTGGTCGTCATCCACTCGGCTACCTCTTTCATCCCTTCGTGCAGGTTGGCTCTGGCGGCGGCGGGGTCGTTGGTCAGGGAGAGGATCAGCTGGGTGTCGTCGGCGTAGGAGATTATGCTGAGGTTGTGTTTGCGTACGATGGCCGCGAGGGGGCTCATGTAGACGTTGAAGAGGGTGGGGCTCAGAGATGATCCTTGGGGGACGCCGCAGATGACTTCGGTGGCCTCTGACTTGTACGGTGGTAGGCGGACTCTCTGTGTTCTCCCGTCGAGGAAGGAGGTGATCCACTCCAGCGCCTTGTCCTGGATTCCGACGTTGCTGAGGCGCTGCACTAGGGTGCGGTGGCAGACCGTGTCGAATGCCGCGGAGAGGTCTAGGAGGATGAGGGCCGCTGTTTCTCCATTGTCCATCAGGGCTCGGATGTCGTCGGTGGCGGCGATGAGGGCGGTCTCGGTGCTGTGGTTGGCTCGGAAGCCGGACTGTGAGGGGTCGAGGGATCCGTTCGTCTCGAGGAAAGCGGCCATCTGCTTGTTGACGGTCTTCTCGATGACTTTGGCTGGAAACGGGAGGAGCGAGATGGGGCGGTAGTTCTTGAGGTCGGTGGGGTCCGCTGTTGGTTTCTTGAGTAGGGCGCTGAGTTCGGCGTGTTTCCAGCTCTCGGGGAAGATGGTGGTGTCGAGGGATGTGTTGATGATGTCTCGCAGGTGGGGTGCGATGACAGCGTCGGCTTTGTTGAAGACGTGGTGAGGGCAGGGGTCGGTCGGTGATCCGGAGTGGATGGAGTTCATCGTGCGGATGGTGTCTTCGGTGCTGATCGGGGTCCAGGCGTGGAGGGTGGTGGTGGGGGGTGGTTGTTCGGTTATGGTGTGCGTTGGTTGGTTGTTGAAGCTGTTGTGTATGTCCGCGATCTTGTTGTGGAAGTATGAAGCCAGGGAGTTGCAGAGGTCTTGCGATGGGGTGATGTCGTTGTTTCCTGCGCTGGGGTTGGAAAGCTCTTTGACGATGTTGAAGAGTTCCTTGCAGTTGTGTGCGTTGTTGTCCAACCGGTCCTTGAATGCTGTTTTCTTGGCGGCGCGGATCAGCTGGTGGTGTTTCCGGGTGGCAAGTTTGAAGGAGGTCCTGTTGTCCGGTGTCGGTTCCCTTCTCCAGACTTTCTCGAGGGCTCGGCAGTTCTTCTTGGAGCTCTTGAGTTCGTCGGTGAACCATGGGGCTTTCTTGCTGCCGGGTCTGCTGGGCGGGGTCCTCAGTGGGGCGAGTTCGTCCGCGCAGTTGCTGATCCACTTCGTGAGGTTGTCGGCGGCCTGGCTGGGGTTCGCTGAGCTGGCAGGAGGGTGCTGGCTCAGGGAGGTGGCGAGCTGGTCTGCTGTGATCTTGTTCCAGCTTCTGCGGGCGGTCTGTTGCTGGTGGTGGTGGGTCGTTGTTTTCTTGAAGGTGAAGTGGACGCAGCTGTGGTCCGTCCATTGAAGCTCTGTGGTGTGGCTGAAGTTGATGTCCTTGCTGGATGAGAAGACAGCGTCGAGTGTGTGTCCGGCGAGGTGGGTGGGGGTGGACACCAGTTGCTTGAGTCCCAGGTTGGTGAGGTTGTCGAGCAGGGTGCTGGTGTTGCGGTCGTTGTTGTTCTCCAGATGGAAGTTGAGGTCTCCCAGGAGGATGTAGTCAGCGGAGGGGAGGGCATGTGGGCTGACGAAGTCGGCGATGTCCTCGCTGAATTGTGTGCGTGGTCCAGGGGGTCGGTAGATCAGGGTGCCTCTGAGGGTGGTGTTCGGGTTGGTGTGGATCTGGAAATGCAGGTGTTCGGCGGTGGTCAGGGAGTTGTCGGTGCTGGTCGTGAGACGGATGGTGCTCCTGTGGATGATGGCGATGCCTCCTCCCATCTGGTTGGCGTTTCGGTCCCTCCGGACGATCTTGTAGCCCTCTGGGATGGCGATGGCGATGTCGGGAGCTGAAGAGGCGTTCATCCAGGTCTCCGTGAGGAAGGCAACGTCTGGAGCTGTGGTGTCGAGGAGGTTCCAGAGTTCGATGGCATGTCTGTGGATGGAGCGGGTGTTGAGCAGGATGCACTTGAGGTGGGTACTGCTGGTGTTCGGCTTGGTGGGTGCTGGTGCGAGGCAGGTCCGGATGCAGGTGAACTTGCAGGCGTGGCAGCTGAAGGGTCCGTGGGTACGTCGTGGAGAGGCTTGATGGCATTCTGGGAGTCGGCCGGTGTTGAGAGCGGTGAGGGTGGCGGCGGAGTACGTCAGGCGGGTCGGTCGGGGTCTTCGGGGGCCAGGGGTCCTGGCGCTGGTCGCGATCCGGTCGCGGACGGGCGTAGACGGGCTTACCTTTGGCGCGCCTTCGGCGCACAATCGGCGCGCCCGCTGCGCGTGACCGCTGCGCGTCCGCACGGTCGCCATTTAAGGCGAAGTGCGCGGGTGGGCGGAGCAGCTGGGAGGCGGGAGCGGGGAGGGAACAGAAGAGAAAAAGGGGCGGGGCCAATGTCGGTGGCGGGAAGCGAGAGCGGAGGGCGGCGAGGTAGGCGGCCAATCAGGAAGGAAACTGGACACGGCACAGGGGATACAAAGAAATTAACAGGCACAAATTTAGGGCAAAACAAATAAAAACGGCAAAATACGCGAGCAGACAGCAGAAACAGACAAGCACAAATTTAGGGCAAAACAAATAAAAACAGCAAAATACGCGAGCAGACGGCAGAAACAGACAAGCACAAATTACGGGCAAAACAAGGAAAAACAGCAAAATACGCGAGCAGACGGCAGAAACAGACAAGCACAGATTACGGGCAAAACAAGGAAAAACAGCAAAATACGCGAGCAGACGGCAGAAACAGACAAGCACAAATTTAGGGCAAAACAACTGGGAAACCAGAGGGGAGCGACCACGGCGTCAGCGAGGCCGGCGGCGAGGCAGAAGGCAGGCAGAGGGGAACACACGCAGCAGCTGGTGGCCGTGCGGCGCGGGGGTGTCCCACAAGTGGGTCACAAAAAGATGAGGGTTAAAACAAAAAGTGTTCATGTGATTGTTTTTTAATGTGAAGATGTACATGGTGGTTCTTGTCATACCTTTATTTTACTCTACTGAAAGTGCATTTTTCAACTTCTTTATTTGTTAACATGTGAGGAGGAAGGAATCGGGAATTGGTTGTAAATCGAGATTCAAAGATTGTCATTACATACAGAATTTAATTTCCTAGAGTCATTTTAATGTTTTGTTTGTACAGTGCTTGCGACATCTACTCTTAAAAGGGCTTGGAGCCCACCCACTACTTACTTTACTTAACATTGAATTGCTCCTTGTCACCTTTAAATACCATTGGTTGGTTCCCACACTTCACGCTACTTTACTTACCATTGGCTGGCTTCTATGTGCCTCCCATGTCAGTGCCTCCTCCTTGCCTCAGTATTCCTGCTGGTGGAGCAATAGTTCATTGTGCAGTGGAGCCTGGACCAAGAACTGCCTGGGTGGCCAGTGTCCTTCCAATGCAGACTCCCGCAGGTACTATTTTGTCTCTCTTTGTATGTTTGCACCATCATTGAGGACGCACACCAGAATTCTAGTAAAGCAGTGTTTCTGCCCAGGGTCCTCCATAGACAAGGATGTTTCAACCCTGGGAGTACACCTTCTTCCTGGACAGCAATGTGCGGCATCCAGGTTTGCTCTTTTGAGGAGTTTCTCTGTCTGCTGTGTGCTTGGTGCTATCCCCAAGTGCTTCCCAAGCTTCTTTGTGTCCCTAGGCACTCTGCTCCTGTGTCTGACCGTTCTTTCTCACCTGTGGTTTGAGACTTCTTGGTCCCTCATGGTTCTCATCCTTGTCTCTGTCATCGCTAGCCCTGCTTCTTATTCCTTCACTATTTTTTAATTTATTTTATGTTTTAATTTTTTTATT
The DNA here is from genome assembly GCF_964263255.1 of Lissotriton vulgaris. Lineage (NCBI taxonomy): Eukaryota > Metazoa > Chordata > Amphibia > Caudata > Salamandridae > Lissotriton > Lissotriton vulgaris. The sequence goes on along the minus strand of NC_141694.1, from coordinate 1,136,584,247 downwards.
TGAGTTTTTTATAGAGCTGGCTAGACCCGGAGGTTTCAGAGCGCTTTACATAAGGTTCCACAATATTTACAAAATTACATCAGTTACGAGTTTCATCTGTTACTAGGAAAAACATTGCAGCAGCGAAGAAGAGGGGGTAAATGAAGCTTAGGAGCATGATAGACGGAGTGTAGTGGAGAAAAGGGGGAGGAGTAAAGGAGTAAAGGAGTAAAAGGGTAAGGGGGAGAGTAGGACGGAGAGACAAAGTTAGGTCTGCCCTTAGTCGGGCTGGGTTGGTTACGGCCACGGAGGTAGTCCATAGCCCATCTCCTCTATAGCTATCAGGGAGATCCATCGGGCTTCGGTCAAAAAGCTAGGTCTTCATTGTTATTTCTATTTTCCCTGTTACTTCATTTACTTTCTTTCTTTTTCTTAATTTTTTTCTTGCCATTTTATGTAGCACAAACTAGGCCCAAGTGCTTTTGGGGGCTTTACATGGGTAGGAGTTACATTACACGAGGTTATACTTTGTTAGGGTTCCAAGAGATTGTCTTATTTTCCCCCCAGTTTTTCTGTTTCTCCATTTCTCTCTCCCTCTCCCCGGTTTTTGGCACTCCCTTTTACCCTTCTATCATCCTCATCATCACAATCATCATCATCATCACCATCATCATCATCAAATACTTAATTTTAAGAAATGATTTCATACAAATGTACATGGAAAGAAAACCACATCATCACAGTAATGCATGGGTACACCTGTTATACATGTGATATGCAAATATGGATATGTTCCATAAAAAGATATCATGATTAAAACAGACAAACAATATTGGTTTGGCCAAGGCTGAGGCTTCTCTCTTGGCTTCCACCCTGAGATCAAGGGTCTTTTTTCAACCAGACTATATCTTTTCTGATAATTCTCTGTAGATTGAAAATAACTCTGGTCTTCTAAGAGCTCTAAACATTTCCTTCATATAAACCAGCCAAGGAATATTATGCATGGTGTCCAACTTCAATCCGAGATAACTAGCCTATTGGCAATTAATCCTTCCTTCATCCAGATAGCAGACACCACAACAACAGGGGTCGCAACTGCGTAAAATCAGTAACATAGCTCATTGCTATCTTCATGTAAGATGTCAGTACTCTGTACCCCCCCCCCCCCCCGAGGGCCCTAAAAGATTTCTCCACCACCGTCGTTGAGCCTAGATTCTTTTAACCCCAAATCGTACAGCTAAAATCTCCAGCATTATTGTAATTGGCTTTTAGCCCGAACGGGAAGAGAAATCATTTACTCCAGCACATTACAATTCCTAAATAGGTATCAACATTATCAATCTTACTTAAGAACTGGCCCTGCACAGAAAAAGTAGCACTTTTTCGTGTTTTTCAGCCCCAGGACTATCTCGGATGTCGAACAAGATTTTGTGTTCCTTAGCTCAATGAGTTCATCTCTTCACTCTGACCCTGCCTATGATATTGAGCATAAATAAAAGAGTTAGGCCGATAACAGGAAGGGTCATTTTTATGCCTCTTCTTGAACACAAATACAATAATGGAATGGTGCCAAGCTTCAGGAAGGGGTTTACTAATATCAGCATTAATGTTTAGGGTAAGGAGAGAGGCCCAGAGATCCACAAAGGATTTAAACAAGTAGCCAGAACCCCATATGCATCAGGAACATTACTAATGGCAAGGACAGAATAGCATTCCTAATCTCCTCCCACTGTAGCACCAGTTTGGCACCCGAGCCAGGTCTAAAGGAGTTGAGGTAAAAATGGTCCTTCCAAGCCTGGGCAGGGACTAGAGCATAACAAGGTGCTATCTTTATGAGTGCATGGAAAAATAAGTTACTCCCACAGCTCATTCTTTACTTTCAGCTTTGTAGGTTTTACTGTGGCTCTATAAATAACCCTACACATGCTTACCTCCCTCGTGTCACAAGTTTTCTTTTTTTACCATGGCTAGAATGACCGTTGGTGCCTTAGTACAGGTATTAATAAAACCATCAGCATGAAACCTGGTTACTGCACGTCGCAGTCCTTAGAAGGACAGTATTAATGTAGGTGCACATCTTATCAAACACCAATAAAATAGTGTGGTAAGGGGCCTCTGCATTCAGAGACATCTGTATCTCCGAGAAGCAGGACGTTAATAACTTAGTGATAAAAGTCTCAGGGATAATTTTGTTCCACTTCAATCTACATCCCTGATCAGTTGTTTTAAATTGAGCTTTAAAATGAGAGAAATATTCTTCCTTCTCCGTGTCTCAATAAGAGTTGTCAGGAAGTGGGTTATGGTCACTGGAAATGTTCCATTCCAGAGAAAATAAGATAAGGGAGGAAAATATACCAAGACCCTTGAAAGTAGGAATGCTATTACTTAAGAGCCTGTTCCCAACACTCGGGAGGTTAACCTAATATATCTGCTAGACTGCCCATTCATCACATCACACTGTGGATCATGCTTCAGGTGAACTTTGCCCTGAAACCCACCCTCATCCTTCTCACTTTCCTCATAAAGATAGCAACCTCTACAGGGGTGAATATTTCAAATCACCAAGGAACCAAAAAACTATAATTGCTGAGGCAAGTGGTACAAAAGAATTTGTAAGAAAGTGCTAAGTGAAATCAGCATATCCCCAGACTTTTGCCATGCATCACATTGTAGATAATAACACACAAAATCTTTCTGTTATTCTTAAAGGAGAGGAGAACACCCAGTAAATGGGGAGAAATACCAACAATCTCTTCTATTTCATAGGAAAGGTTAAGTTTGACAAAGGCCACTAAGACTCACCTGCCCTCCGACTGGGCGAGGTGTTGATTTCAAAGGAACCATATCTATCTAAGTGAATCCCCCTCTTATTCCAGGTCTCCTGGAGTCAAAAATTATCTGAAGGGGCAAGTGTCTTTGGCCAGTCAGATACATTAGATTTCTCCTGCAAACCTGGTAGGTTTCATCAGATGACCTGGGAGGCCCTAGATGGGGTTGACCCAGAAGTGGTAACTCTCAAACTAAGGTCCCTCCCCAGTCATCTTGATCGTTCTGTCCACTTTGGGTTAGTCATAATTGGACATCTAGGATCAGCCTGTATTGTAATCCCTCAAACAGATATGGTTAAAGTTCATTAAATGCAATTAAATAGAACATTTGGAGATTACAGAAAAAAATGTTCTTTGTCAGAAACAATTGCATAGAAACCAGCAAGTGACCTTGCTGCTTATTTTTAAATAGGTTAATACCAGACTGATCAGTTTTATTGCCTTTAGCTGGTGGAAATATTCTCCCTTTCAATGATACAGCAGTCATAAGTTGTGTGTTCTCATTGTACGTTAATGATTAAGCCAGTTCAAGGATATTCTCTATGATCCTCATTGCTTGCAAACAGTGAGACGCAAGTTTGAATGCAACCATGTGCATAGTGCCATTCAAGTTTAACAGGTCCTTTCTCTTGGGGCCTTACCATGATAGGACTTTACCCAAGCAGCACAGAGCCCAGCACATGTCTTCTGTCCTTTCAGGGTGTAAACTTTATTGAAATTAACCTGGCATTTAAATCAGTTAATGCCTTACTTTCAGTTAGCACTTATTCTGGGCATAGTGATGCTAGAAAATTCTGATGGCTAATGTTTCCCATGGATGTAGCCTGGAATGAGGGGGATTCAGATGATGCTGGGAGGTTGATGTAAATGGAGATGGTTGCACAGATGTGGCAGTAGCCGGGTACGCTATTATAGAATAAATCTTACTTCAAGCATTTTCTCATTCTGCTGTGTGATATAGTTTCACATACTGCTCTGGAACAGAACATGGCAAACCTTGTCACTGTTTCTGTGCTACACTGTCTAAAAATAGCTCAGCACTGCACCAGTAAACTGCACCACAATATAGCCCACTTGATTGATACTGTGCTATTTCTATTGCAGAGTTTAAGGACAGAAAATATATGTGGTAGGTAGGAGCCTTATATTTCTAAGACAGGCAGAACCATAGTGTTGGGACGGAAAAGTAATCTGCTTTGTGAGAGACATATACCCCTGTCGCGAGTGGACAACTGTATTGTGGTCTAGTCTCTTGATGCTGATTTTTTGTTAATAGGTCAACATGAATTATGCTTGTGCATCATGACATTGGCTTGTCTCATGGATTGTTTTCTTGTTGGTCCAGGAGGGGCACCTAAAGAACTACCCTCCTAGTTGTGGAAGGCTAACACCTACACTAGGGGTTAACCAGTGGAAGCCCAGTGGCAGCAGCATAGCATGTAGTGATCTAGTTCACATGTCCTTTTTACACTGTGTCACTGGTATAAGGCCTACAGGTTCACTCATCTTTTTTAAATGTTCAGCTACTGTGTGTTTAAATCACCCCTGGCCTACATTAGGTGGGTGGATGGATATTTTCACTTTCCGCTCAGGAACAGAACGTGGCAAACCTTGTCACTGTTTCTGTGCTACACTGTCTAAAAATAGCACAGCACTGCACCAGTAAACTGCACCACAATATAGTCCACTTGATTGTCACTGTGCTATTTCTATTGCAGAGTTTAAGGACAGAAAATATATGTGGTAGGTAGGAGCCTTATATTTCTAATACAGGCAAAACCATAGTGTTGGGACGGAAAAGTAATCTGCATTGTGAGAGACATATACCCCTGTCACGAGTGGACAACTGTATTGTGGTCAAATCTCTTGATGCTGATTTTTTTGTAATAGGTCAACATGAATTATGCTTGTGCATCATGACATTGGCTTGTCTCATGGATTGTTTTCTTGTTGGTCCAGGAGGGGCACCTAAAGAACTACCCTCCTAGTTGTGGAAGGCTAACACCTACACTAGGAGTTAAACAGTGGAAGCCCAGTGGCAGCAGCATACCATGTAGTGATCTAGTTCACATGTCCTTTTTACACTGTGTCACTGGTATAAGGCCTACAGGTTCACTCATCTTTTTTAAATGTTCAGCTACTGTGTGTTTAAATCACCCCTGGCCTACATTAGGTGGGTGGATGGATATTTTCACATACCGCTCAGGAACAGAACATGGCAAACCTTGTCACTGTTTCTGTGCTACACTGTCTAAAAATAGCACAGCACTGCACCAGTAAACTTCACCACAATATAGCCCACCTGATTGTCACTGTGCTATTTCTATTGCAGAGTTTAAGGACAGAAAACATATGTGGTAGGTAGGAGCCTTATATTTCTAAGACAGGCAAAACCATAGTGTTGGGACGGAAAAGTAATCTGCATTGTGAGAGACATATACCCCTGTCGCGAATGGACAACTATATTGTGGTCTAGTCTCTTGATGCTGATTTTTTTGTAATAGGTCAATATGAATTATGCTTGTGCATCATTACATTGGCTTGTCTCATGGATTGTGTTCTTGTTGGTCCGGGTGGGGCACCTAAAGAACTACCCTCCTAGTTGTGGAAGGCTAACACCTACACTATGAGTTAAACAGTGGAAGCCCAGTGGCAGCAGCATACCATGTAGTGATCTAATTCACATGTCCTTTTTACACTGTGTTACTGGTATAAGGCCTACAGGTTCACTCATCTTTTTTAAATGTTTGGCTACTGTGTGTTTAAATCACCCCTGGCCTACATCAGGTGGATGTAGAAGTGTGAGCATGGTAAAAACATGTGCTGAGCGCATATGGGCCTGCAAGGAATACACCATACCTAGGGTGAAGTGTGGTAGCATAATATATTAAGACAGCAGTATTTAGTCAGTGGGTGTGCTGTGAATGTAGCCTGAGTGTCCCAACTAGTACATAACATGGAGGACCTTGGGAAGCCCAGGCATGCCTGGTGAAAACATGAGGAGTAGAGTAATTCCCCCAGACAGAATTGTGTATTACTGCATTCCTGTAAGCTGGGTGGGATGAACATTGGATGAGGGGAGAGCTGGGCCCCCTGTGCATTTCAAAAGGCCCTTTGATTCAATCACAGACCACAAGGAAAGGGGCAGGCAACATGCAGAACATCCTCTTTAACAGTTGGTATGTTCCTTTGGCTATGCCATTTTCCCATTTTTGTTTTCAGCAGGTGCACTTTTCAGGGCACAGCATGCCCTCGTGGAAATTATGTCATCCTAGAACCAGAACAAAAATCATTTCTGCTCTATCGCAATGTGAGTTGTGTCAAAGTCATACACATACACTTCTCTTTACAACGGTGTTAGTAGGGAGAGAGGAATATATGGAAAATTGCTGCACTGCACTGTGTCATGACCTCATAAATGAGCCCCTGAGGCTACAAAAAACCCATAAATCCAACAAAAGGTAGGGGCGTGCAACACAATAAACAAACTTGTACCATGTATTCCCAGCACAGAACAAATATATATATTCAGTTGGTCAGTTCATTTGAATGGACACATAAGAGCTAGATGTCACATGGTTTTTGCACCAGAGCCCATCAATCCTAGAAGGAAATGTTTTATTTCTGTACTTTAGGACATAAAAAGATTGATATAGACAAATGATTCCCAGTGAACAAAGGCTCTTGATTGGTGAAGAGTTTAGGCTGCTGGCAGGTAGAGAGGTTGTGTTTTGTTGATGTAAGAGATTAAGCTCCCATGGTATGCACATCTGGCATATCTATTTTATAATTGTATTGTAATTGTATGTATATAGCACTTACTACCCCTGATGAGGTGTCTAAGCACTTTTTTGGCGAGTAGAATGCTACTCAGGAACCCAGAAAGGATTAGTAGTGAATCAATATAAACATAATTTGAGTGGTTGATATGTTAGTCAATTATTTAGATTAAGCAGAATAGTGGAGGGATGGAAAAGTGAAAAGGGTTTGCAGTTATAGAGTGCTTGCTACCCCTAATGAGGTGTTGAAGTGCTTTTTTTGCGAGTAGCATGATACTTTGGAATCCGTAAAGGATTATTGATGAATTAGTATAGTGAAATATGAAAGTAATTTGAGCGGTGGATATGTTAGTCAGTTAATTGTATTAAGAAGAGTAGTGGAGGGACGGAAGAGGGAAAAGGTTTGCATTTATATAATGCTTGCTACCCCTGACGGGTTGTTGAAGCACTTTATTGGCGAGTAGCACACTACTCTGGAGCCAATAAAGATTAGTGGTGAATTAGCATAGAAAAATATGAAATTAATTTCAGAGGTCAACATGTCAGTCTGTTATTTGGATTGAAAAGGATAGTGGAGGATTCGAAGAAGACACCTTCTCACGTCAACCACACAGCTCATAGGTGGTCCACGGTTCCGCTCGCTAACGACCCTGCTCACCCCTCCAGATGTGTCCCTCTCTGATACAGATGCTCATTCTCTCCTACATTCCTATGCTCCAGCACATCCCCCACCATAGCAAATGTGAAGCAAATTGAATCCATCCCCAATGATCCCCTCAGGGAACCTAGGTCCAAAACTCGAACCTTAAACGAGAACAACCTCACAAGAGTCACCACCACTCTTTCGGCACTAACAGACACCAACATAAGTCTCAAATGTGTGCTCCTAAATTGTAGATCGGCGGCTAAGCATGCTGCAGATATTGCTGACCTCACCCTAGCTAAATGACTCACCTGCCCTCCTCCGGGACCTTTTAATACATCCCAATTATAATATCATTAGTTCAGACAGATCTATTCAAGGTGGAGGCATAGCATGTTTATATCGTAGCAATCTTATACTGAAAGTCCTACAGATTGACCCCCTGCCGTCTTGTGCATACATATGCATTGAAGTGTCTGGTGGCAATAATCACTCCTGCAAACTGTACACGTTTTACCACCCCCCTCGCGACAACTTTCTCTTCTCAAACTGATCATGGACATTATCTCGGCCAGTGCAGACTTCCATGGCACTCAGGTCTTCCTGGGAGATTTCAACCTCCACTGGAACAATGTAAATGATGTGGTGGTCAATAGCCTAAAATCCTTCCTTCTTGACCTTGACCAAATTAAAATATGTGACAGCCCCACTCATATCAAAGGAGCTACCTTAGATCTTATTATTGGTAAGCCTGGACTCGGTCCTCCCATGTGATTGGACAGACCATTATTGCATTTCCTTCTGCATTCTTAATTGGGGAAGAACATGTAAAGCCCAGGGTAAGAACCCAAAACAGCTAAATACATGACTACGAAACATCAACCCGCAAGATCCGACTACTCTTTGTGAGAACATGCTCTTTGTGAGAACATCCTGCCCCCCCACCGAGCATGTCTGATGTTCACGACCTCACGGCCCACTATAACCACGCAATGCTGAACTTACTAGACTCGGCTGCACCTCTAACCGCTTCAAACCTTTGTTGGCGGATAGTCTTAATTCGGAAACAAGAAACTTAACGCTTACTGAAAGTCAATGGCTGTCCTATCACTTCCTTGAGTTTCTATACCATCGGAGTTGCCTGAGAAGCATTTATAATAAAAGTATCAGATGCTCGAAGGCAACCTTTTTCAGAACTCAACTGCTCAACTGGACCAAGCAAAAAAACTTTTTTAAAAACTATATGAACTCATCAAGTCCAAAGACAATGGTCATCCAAACATCACATCTCTGGGTCAAGGGACTAAGTGTGAAGAATTTGCAGACTTCTTCATTGCTGAGTCTAGTAAGATTGAAACTGAACTACAATCTGCCCAGGACCACATGTTGATCAGTCCACTAGGCATGGTTATCTTTGACCCCGTGCATCCCGACTTTCCTAAAAACAATGCATCCTGGAGTCTGCTCCAAACTCTGGATGAATGCACTATACACAAAACATTGTAGACTCTGAAATCTTCCAATCATTACAATGACCCTCTGCCATCGTACTTTTTCCCAGAAGTTAGATCCTCCTTACGAACATTGTGGACTAAGATTGTCAATGCATTACTTCAGGGAATATTCCGGACTGCCTAAAATCGGGGCAAGTTTCTCCAATTTTAAAGAAACCAACAGGTGATCCCATGGACCTGAATAACGTTCGCCCAATCACCAACATCCCCACCCTGGCAAAGCTCCTGGAGAAATGTGTGCTTGCCCAACTCTTCAACCACATCGGCAATTTCCAGCTCCTGGATCAATGTAATATGATTTCTGCCTGGGCCATAGCATAGAGTTAGCACTAACGCATATTGTCGATGATGCACTAAGAATGCTGGATCACAATGAGTCGTGCCTACTGATCCTTCTTGACCTCTCGTCAGCATTTGAAACTGTCAAACACAATAACCTAATTGACCTCCTGGAACACAGGATGGGGTTGTCTAGGCCAGTGTTTAACTGGTTCTCTTTGTTCCTCTTGAATAGATTTCAATGCTTCAAGGTGAGGAATCCTTGTACCATCCTGCACCGGTTACACTGTGGGTTCCACAAGGTTCAGCACTCTCGCCCATGCTCTTTAACTTGCTCATGACACCCAACTTTATTTGAAGATCGCCTCCCCTGAGGACATTCAGTCCCTCAATTCAGTCCTGCTGGAAACACAAAGCTGGCTGACATGGAATCACCTGGAGCTGAATGCTCTAAAAACAGAATTCCTCCTAATCTCACCCCACAAGCAATCCCCAGTCATGGAACAATGGCTGAATCAGCGTACTGCTCTCAATTGGAGTCCTCACCTCGTGGACTTGGCATCCTCGCTTGGTATTATATTAGACAAAAGTCTGAACATGCAGAAGCACATCAGCTCCCTCACCAAATGAGCGATTTTCCAACTCAGCATCTTAAGGAAGCTCAAACCCTGTCTAACTGCTCATGACCTAAAGGTTGCAGTGCAAGCATTAGTGGTTGCAAAGCTGGACTAAGGCAGTGCAATTCTGTGTGGCTTTCCCAAAGGGAAAACGGCTCCTCTTAGTGTGGCCCTCAATTCTGCTGCTAGACTCTTAACGGGGACTAAAAATACAACCACATCTCTCCGGACCTGCTGGCCCTGAAGTGGTTCCCATATGAAGCTCGGATACAGTTGAAAATTGCATGCATGGCACACAAAGCCATCTACTTCAAGACCCCGCTGTACCTCGCTTAGACACTGGAGATCTCATGTGGTACAAGAGCCTCCAGAAGTGCCAGCACCCTTTTACTCAAACCCCAAAAATTCAAGTAAAAAAAGACTTACAATCAAGCCTTCTCAGGCATGGTGCCGAGGATCTGGAACTCCCCCTCCCCAAAGTCATGGTGATCCCTTCCACTGTCTGCTTCAAAATGGAAGTTAAAGGACTCTTGCTGAAGAAATGTTTCCCTCAGTCCACCTTCCCCATTTAACCTGTGGTCCATAGCCGCTGTAGCCCAGAGGCTTTGCTGGCGTGAATGCTGGACATTTTTAAAATGTTGTACATTTTGCTTTGCTGACTCTGTATGTTTGCCTATACCCTTCCTTATTGCATAATCTGTAAAACTCTCTGATACCCTCAGTGGTCATGTTCACGCTATATAAAACCTGATAAATAAATACATAAATAAGGATTTAGAATTTTAATTTGCTTTTTTGAGGTCATAGCAGTGGAAGGAGGCTTGGGTTGCGTAAAAGGGAGGTGGAGGGGAAAAAGTCAGAGGGAAGGATTTAGAAGAAAGGGTTGTTTGGGAGATGTGAAATCTGAATAGTATATGAGGTATGAGATGATGCAAGGAGGGGTAGAGTAGGGAAGATTCTAGAGAGGGTTATTTTGGGGAACATAGTAGTGGTATGGAGTTTGGGATAAATGAGAGAGTGGAGTAAGAGGACATATCGATAGAGGTATAGGGGGAGAAATGGGGTAGTGCATTGGAAAGAGTAGTAAAATGAGGTTTGAGATGAGTCAGAGAGTTGAGGTAGAGGATATATTGAGAGTGGTATAGGGTGAGAAATAGGGTAGTGCATTGAATATGCTGAATAAAAGAAAACTAATACAATGTGTATATATATATATATATATATATATATATATATATATATATATATATATATATATATATATATATATATATATATTACCAGTAGGTATATATAGTTAGGATTTTTTCTCTATGGAAATTTTGAAAATTCTATGTCTAATAACTTTGGCGTTTGTGGACGGAATCGGCTGAAATTTTCAGGAAAATGGCACATTTTGTTTCTGAGCAGCCCCTAGAAATTTGGGGGGGGTTTGTCAAGGGGGGGCCGAGAAAAAAGAGGGGTCCCAGAACACGTTTTTCCCATTCATTTTTCCATAGGGCGTTTGGCCTCACTTTTAGCTCGAACGGCTGAATGGATTCACACGAAACTTTGCAAAATTGTAGGGACTGTTAGCCCGATGTGCCTTTGCTGGGTCTCAATATATGTGCTCCAGTGGATTTTGAGAAATTAACGTTTTAAAAAACAGATATATCTGTGACAGCGTCCCGGATAGCGAACCAGTTCGCGTACTTTTCGCGTAACGGAGCTTTGCGAAGCGAAGCTGATTGGCTCTCCGGTGTCTGTCAACATTCTAAACAGTCCGGAGCGGCCGCCATCTTGTCTCTCGGTAGGATCGAGAGACAAGAGGAGGCCAAAACAAAGGGGGAAATGAAGGAAAGGGGGCAAGGTAGACCCCTTCTGACCCACTAGGACTGATGAGGGGGATATTAAAGTGCCCCGCGGGGCAAAAAAAAAAAAAAAAATGCGATTTTTCGCCGTAGAGGCGCGTCCCGGTACCCGAACCGGGCAGCTAACTGGGCAGCTTACCGGCAGCATAACGGGAGTCTGAGGAGAAGCTGATTGGCTGTCAACATTGTAAACAGTCCGGAGCGGCCGCCATCTTGTCTCTCAGTAGGATTGAGAGACAAGAGGTGGAAAAAAAAAGGTGTAAATGAAGGAAAGGGGTAAGGTAGACCCCTCCTGACCCCCTAGGATTGATGAGGGGGCTATTAAAGTTCCCCGCGGGGCAAAAGAAAAAAAAATTGGGATTTTTCGCAGTAGAGGCGCTTCCCAGCTAACCGGCAGCGTAACAGGAGTCCGACATCTTGTGTTTTCGGAGCGTCCAGATTGCGTACCGGGTAGCGTTCCGGTAAGCGTAACAAGGGGAAAACCAAGAGAAATAGTAAAATAAAATTTAAAGGAATAGATTTCCACCAAACTTGGCAAAATTGTAGGGACTGTTTGTTTGATGTGCCTTTGCAAGGCCTCAAGATATGTGCACGTGTGGATTTTGTCTAATTAAGGTTAAAAAAATATATACATATCTGTAAGCGTGCTCCGGCGCGCTTACGTTACGGGTTTTGTTTGTGCTGCAGAGACGATACGTCACGTTTGTGCGACCCGTCATGAGGTGTCTCACGTGGCTACGTGATACGTCACGTAATAAAGAATATATTTTACAGCTATAGATATTAGCTTTTAAAAAACCAATGAAATTCACTGAAAAAACCATAGGTTATAGACCATATATAGTTAGGAATTTGCATTTACAAAACCTTATTTTACTCGCACAAAACCATAGAAATTCGCATATATAGTTAGTTGCAATAACTATATATCGCGCACCCGCAATCCACTGCTGATGATGTCACATATTACATCATTCATGACATGGTCAGTGACATCACTGATGACATCACTGATGACATCTCAAATGACATCACTGATGACATCTCAAATGACATCACTGATGACATCTCAAATGACATCACTGATGACAACACTGATGACGTCTCATTTGACATTACTGATCACATCACTGATAATATCATTCATGTGATAATACGATGAACCTCTTCAGACTCTAATATAACCTTAGATACAATCAGTGTAAACAGACACTCACAGATTGTCACTCATCCATGGAGTTACTCATACATCTAGTCAGTCATGAAAAGAATCAATCACTCTTCCATTTCCTCAACTATACAGTTATACACACCTTACTTATTCAAACATATACTAACACATATTTACTCTCTTATACAATCCCTGATACAAGTTCACAATGATCCATACAGCCACTCACACATTCACTGGCTCTTATGCACAGTTATTTATATATGTCAACTCTCACATGTACTGTGTTTTACATATGTACTTACTTTGACATGTAGCAAATACACTCATGCAGACAGTCAACCGCCCATACAGCTGTTTCCACATGCACTTTTGAACCCATACATATAGTGAATCAACTACTCACACATCTATGCACAGAGTCACACACCTCCCACTCAGTCTCCCATACAAATACTTGGGCAACCAATCAATAACCCATATAGTTACTCATATAGCTACTGATCAACACATGCAGCATCTTATACAACAACAGACATACTGATGCACACATTCAGACAGTTTAGTCACTAACCCATGAACTCAGTGAGACACATTTAATCATTTACTCATACAGTCAGTCATGCACCTACTAAATCCTTCATCCAGACACTTATACATCCACTCATTCTTCAATATGTAAGACATATTTTAACTTTACAGAAACTTACAGCCACTGGATGATGTCATCAGTGATGTCATCAGTGATGTCACTGACCATGTCATGAATGATGTAATATGTGACATCATCAGCAGTGGATTGCGGGTGCGCGATATATAGTTATTGCAACTAACTATATATGCGAATTTCTATGGTTTTGTGCGAGTAAAATAAGGTTTTGTAAATGCTAATCCCTAACTATATATGGTCTATAACCTATGTTTTTTTCAGTGAATATATATATATATATATATATATATATATATATATATATATATATATATATATATATATATATATATATATATATATATATATATATATGAGGTACGTGGCGCTCCCGCAGATATACCAACACAGCAAATCAGCTGATCAGCAACACAGGAACCAGCAAGACCCATATATTGGTGCAAATATTTTTATTTAGTTTTTAGCCCAGCACCAGTCCGCCATGACGCGTTTCGGCTAGAGATAGCCTTGATCACATATATGCACTGGAAAAAACATAGGTTTGATACCATTTATAGTTAGGAATTAGCATTTAAAAAACCTATTAAATTCACTGAAAAAACCATAGGTTTCTCAGCAGTTATAGTTAGCTGGACATTTTACTGACATAAAACCATTGAAATTCCCACGTTATAGTTAGTTGGACTCACTATAACGTGCGCGCCTGCAATGCACTGCTGATGACGTCACATAATTCATCACTCATGACATGGTCAGTGACATCACTCATGACATCACTGATGACACTATCCAGTGAATGTGTGTCTTTCTGAAAAATCAATATGTTTTATATATGTATTTGTAAAGGTCGATGGACGAATAAATGTTTAAATAAGGGTGTTAATGGATGTTTTATAAAAAAGAAATTGATTGGTTAACTGGCTTATTGTTAGCGAGTATTTTTTAAATATTTAAATGTTTGTATCAGTGTTTCACTTTGTGTATAAGTGGCTGCATGGGTTGGTGAGTAGCTACATGTGTGTGTATATGCGTTATTAGATTTTTTTTAGTATCAGTATGAGTGTCTGTATGGTTTGGTGGGGGTGTTACTTAACACATAGATGCATCAATGATTGACTCACTGTTTCTATGTCTTTTGAATACAGCATATGTGCAGGACTGTATGGGTGGATGTGTGTGTATATGTGTGTGTTAGTGAGTGAATGACTGTCTCACTATTGTCTTTATCAGTAACTACATATGTTTTAATCTAGTATATGTGAGTATTAATGTATATAAGTGAGTATATGTGAGAGTGAGAGATTGAGAGTTCCTGTTTAAATAAGTATGTGTTTCTATAAGTGATTGTTTAAGAGAGAAAGTATGTGTAAGTTTCCTTAGAAGTAAGGTGGTAGTGTGTGTATATCTGTATATTCAAATAAATGGATGTTCAATAGTTTATTTGCATGTGTGAGTATGTGTGTGAGTAACCTTTGGATGACTGTCGGTGTGTAACAGGATGTATATGTGTATCACTAGATATGATGAGTGAGTATATGTATGAGTGACTATATAGAACTGTTGCTGAATGAGAGGATGTGTATATAGATGGTGGAATTACTGAATTGGTTGTTGTAACTGGTATGGGTATCTCCTTTTTTTGAAAATGTTAGTTTCTATTTTTTATTATGTTTTTCATGGGTTACATTACACTGAAAGGAGGTCTCTCACTCTGTCACAAAGATGGTGTCATCAGTGATGTCATCAGTGATGTCACTGACCATGTCATGAGTGATGTAATATGTGACGTCATCAGCAGTGCATTGCAGGCGCGCAAGTTATAGTGAGTCCAGCTAACTATAATGTGGGAATTTCAATGGTTTTATGTCAGTAAAATTTCCAGCTAACTATAACTGGTGTGAAACCTATGGTTTTTTCAGTGAATTTAATAGGTTTTTTAAATGCTAATTCCTAACTATAACTGATATCAAACCTATGTTTTTTTCAGTGAATTTCATAGGTTTTTTAAATGCTAATTCCAAAATATAACTGGTGTGAAACTTATGGTTTTTTCAGTGAATTTCATAGGTTTTTTAAATGCTAATTCCGAACTATATATAAGGCCCCAAACCTATGTTTTTTTGTTTGAATTTCAAAATTTTGTTAATAGCAAATGTCTATAGCTATAAAATGTAATATTTTTGAAAATGAATGAACCCTATATTTTATTTGTATTTTAAGCAATTTTTTTAATGTATATATATATTTTTTTTACCCTGGAGCGCTCCCGGGGCGCGCCCCGGTGAGCGCCCCGGAAAGCATAGTCTTTTGAAGTGCCCCAGGGCGCGCTCCGGAGAGCGTCCCGTTAGCGCTATTGCCGCAAACGAAAACATCATCGTGACGTATCGCGCAGCCGCGTCCACGTGATACACACGGTGTAAGCTCACCCGGAAGCACTCGAGCGAATACGATCGCGCAACGTAAACATTTTACGCACTTACGCGACGCGCCCGGGGGAGGGCCACGTAAGCGCGTCGGTCATGTGACCTGAAAATAACACTTTTTCTTGGTGCAGAACAGTTTTGGTTTCATAATGATGAAATCCCTGGTCTTGTGACCTGAAAATAACACTTCTCATTGGTTCAGTCCTTTTTTTTTCCAAATGATGAAAGACCCCACCTTTTTTCCTTATTCTGACTTTGTCCTTTGACTTAGGAAGACCTCTTTTGCAATCTTTGAAGTATATTTTGTACTTTGAAATGGCTTCCATAGCAGCAGCAGCTGGAGCATCTGCACTACCACCACCACCACAACCACCAAGAGGACCACCACAAGATTACATTGGTGGTCAACAAGAGGAGGAGAAGGAGGAGGAGGGGAGGAGAAGATTGCTGCAAGAACACAATACCCCATACCAGCCAAAACCACACATTGTATGGGAGTTTTTTTCGATCCCAGAGGGTAAGAAAAAAGTCAATGCAGCCAAGGTGACTTGCCTAATCTGTGGCATGGAACTTTCCAGGGGGAACCCTAATAAAAAATACTCTTTTGGAAACAACACAATGATTCGCCACATGCAGCGCAGGCATCCGATGAACTATTCTGCTGCTGAGATGAGAGAACTGGCCAGTAACCCTCCCCAATCTTCAAGCACCACATCAAAAAGAAATCAACTCACTCCATCGGGACCAGAGGCAAGGGAGACGATCCCTTGCATTCAGCCATGGTTTGCGGATTTCCGTATAACATGTATCCATTGTGGTTAGACCATCTCCTATGGTGAACTAAGCATAAAGCTTATCGTCCTTGCTGGGGACAACCACAAATGCCCCAAAAAACCCTAATTCTTTTTTATTTTTTTGCTCGAGTTGAGCCATTTTCAATTCCCTGTTTTTTCGTTTCTCCCCATAAAATTAACAAAAAAATATAAAATAGTTCATAAAAGCAAAAAAAAGTACAAAATGTTCCAAAAACACAAAAAAATATAAAACAACAAAAAGAAGAAAAAAAACAGTTCTTTTTAGAACTACCTCGAATTTATAAAAAAAGGCTACATTTTTTAATAACTCTGTCATTCTTCTTTCCCCATGGGCTGCTCCCCGGTCCGCTCCCCGGTGCGCGTACCGGGCGCTCCCGCCGCGCAAATCAAAAAAAAAAAAGAATGTTTTGCACCGCGGGGCACTTTTATATCCCCCCACATCAAAACTAGGGGGTCAGGGGGGGTCTACCCTGCCCCCTTATGGTCATTTCCCCCTTTTTTTTCCACCTCTTGTGTCTCTATCCTACCGAGACACAAGATGGCGGCCCGTCCGGACTGTTTCGAATGTTTACAGACACCCGAGAGCCAATCAGCTTTCCGTGCGCACCTCGCGTGTTTCGGCCGCTGCGCTCCCTGGTGCGCGTACCGGGGCGCGGCCATAGATATATATTTTTTTAACCTAAATTACTCAAAATCCACTGGAGCATATATCTTGAGACATAGCAAAGGCACATCAGGCTACCAGTCCCTACGATTTTGCCAAGTTTGGTGGAAATCCATTCAGCCGTTAGGGCTAAAAGTGAGTTCGACTGCCCTATGGAAATTAACATGGAGAAAACAAGTTTTGGGACCCCCCTTTTATCTCGGCCACCGATTGACGAATCCCCCCAAACTTTCAAGGAAGGACCGGAGCTCCTCGAGGCAAATTTGAGGAAATTTTTAGGCAGATTCGTCAATCGGCGCCAAAGTTATTCACAATAGAATTTTGAGATTTTGCATTGAAAAAAATCCTAACTATAACTACCTACTGGCGACCGCCAGTAGAATATATATATATATATATATATATATATATATATATATATATATATATATATATATATATATATATATATATATATATATATATATATATATATATACACAACAAATACACACGGCAGGCTGGCCGTGGAGGAGAGCACCGTCGTGAAAGAAACGAGGCTGAGGACCTGAACTATTCAGAAACAACACAGCGCAGCGCTCTACATGCTTAACGAACTTGCCTCAAATGCCCTGCTATCCTACTAAGGACATCAATTGCTTTTATTTCTTAACATCACATCGAACTTACCAAAGGATGATTGTTTTTGCTCACAACAGGCACTGCGTGTTCCATCATGCACTTCGAAATGTTCGCATTTTTTCAATGCCCACTGTGGGCCTTCAATGAAATAAAAAATGCCGGAAATTGCTTGTGAGCCATTGACGTGATGATTAATTAGCAGCCCAGGAAGAAGGAGCCTTGAGCTCTGAAACGCGTTGGCGAAATATGCTAATCCCAGGGACACAGAGGCAAGCTGCATTTCAAAGCTGGTTAGCAAGAGTACTGCGTGTGCCTTCTCAAAGCTTCAGGGCACTTTGTAGTACAATATATATATATATATATATATATATATATATATATATATATATATATATATATATATATATATATATTGCCTACTGCCGGTCGCCAGTAGGTATATATAGTTAGGATTTTTTCTCTATGGGACTTTTGAAAATTCTATGTCTAATAACTTTGGCGTTTGTGGACGGAATCGGCTGACATTTTCAGGAAAATTGCACATTTTGTTTTTGAGCAGCCCCTGAAAATTTGGGGGGGTTTCGTCAAGGGGGGGCTGAGAAAAAAGGGGGGGCCCAAAATGCGTTTTTAACATTGAGCTTTCCATAGGGCGTTTGGCCTCACTTTTAGCTCGAACGGCTGAATGGATTTGCACGAAACTTTGTAAAATTGTAGGGACTGTTAGCCCGATGTGCCTTTGCTGGGTCTCAATATATGTGCTCCAGTGGATTTTGAGAAATTAATGTTTTAAAAAACAGATATATCTGTGACAGCGTCCCGGGAAGCGCTCCGGTTCGCGTACTTGTCGCGTAACGGAGCTTTGCAAGCGAAGCTGATTGGCTCTCCGGTGTCTGTCAACATTCTAAACAGTCCGGAGCGGCCGCCATCTTGTCTCTCGGTAGGATCGAGAGACAAGAGGAGGCCAAAACGAAGGGGCAAAGGACCATAAGGGGGCATAGTAGATCCTCCCTGACCCCTGTGGTAAATATTTGATTTACCGTCCTAATTTCTATGCAGGTAAGTACTTAATCAATAATAACTCAATCGGAAAGAAAGAGGCAGAGTCCGTGGTGTTAGAGTTCTTAGGGGTTTTATTCCTTAAAAAGGAATGGTCAGACCGGATATCATGTTCCTACCACTACTGGGGTGTAGGAATGGATAGAGCAATATTTTATTGACAATACATAGCTTATATACTTAAGTCACATTATAGAAACCAATACAGTAGGCGTAACAGCTGAGAGAAACAAGATAAAACACACACGTGGTAGTGATACGTAATTAGAAGGCGTGAACTAGGCGTGAACATAGAGGTGTGTGCTAGAAACGTCACAGGTAGGTGTCACAAGTGGGTGGCAACAAAGCAGAATCTTGTAATGTCAGCAGAAATCTGAGGCCTGGATGCGCGCGCAGCTGCATGACGTGTGATTGACGTGAAACCGGAGGGTGCAGGGGACTTGACATTTACACTGGCGGAAAGAGACAGAAGTCTGGCATGTCAGATCAACTTGTACCTCTATCATATCTGATATCTGATGTTTGGGAACCATATTATCTAGAAGGAAAAGGTCTCTGGGGCATAAGCTATTCTATACTGACTGCGAGTGCGTGTATAAGCGCCTAAGTGTCTGCATGAGATGCGAGGGGCATGGGCCTACCATGGTAACAGAGGCTATGAATTACTTGCACGGAGACAGTGAGGCCGGGCCCTTTGCTCTGCAGCTGGGGGGATGTTTACTTAAACTAGTAGGCAGGAATGCATTTTCGAGGAGCGGAACAGATAATTCGAAGGTTGAATTCAGTCTTGGCAGGCAGCAGGCTGAGCTAAGCGCCGTGAGCCACACAGGGAGTAAGGCAGAGGTCACGGGTACAGAGACAGCCTGGGCTGAGGCTTTCAGAGTCAGAAGGCAGGAAAAAGGCTTGATGGCAGAATTCAGGGCCTACTTCGCCAGAGCTGAAAAACGTGTAAAGTACACCACAAAAAGACGTTGGCATAGCATACTTAGAAACGGAATATTCAACCCATTCAGGGTGGGTCTGAAAGAGGACATGTTAACGTTGGACGCAAATGTATTTGCGTCTTCATAGCTGGCACAGGAGGGAAGTCACATGCACTTTAAGCTGGTACATGGAGACGGTGGGGTACACGTTAGGGAACATTACTTGACCATAAAATTTATATTTCCTCATTCCCTCCTTGTTCCCTATGGACCCTTCATGATATATCGATCCTCATGAATCGATCAGTCTGTTCTTGTAACATCATTTGCTCTTCTTTCTTCCTTTCACGTTTTGAGAGAAAACTGGAATGTTCAATGCATGATGTGGCACACAGTCCACAAATCGCTGGCCCACACTGTAGGCACAGGCAGCAACTGAATACTATGACAAGGGCAATGCCTAGGAAGGATAGGATCTTCCATCCCCAAGCGGTCAACGTTGTCCAGAACCAACCGGACCAAGTCCAGGTGCCTGGATTCTGATGTATCAGACTTGCAATTTTATGAAGACGTGTAATAGCTTGGTATACTGTTGGCGCGTTTTCTGGAATGAAAACACAGCAACTTGACCCGATGACCTTACAAGCTCCGCCTCTATCTGCCAAGATGACGTCAATAACAAGACGATTCTGAAGAACAACAACCCGCATGGCGGACTGCTCTTCTGTTAAGTTACCTAGGACGGAGGCCGTTTCATTTACTACTGCTTCGAGTGTTCTAGTTAATCTGCGTATTAGTTTACTGTTTTGGACGGGACCTGTGAAGAAAAAGAATCCTTTATTGAAATCTGTGTATTGCTCCCATGCCGTTTCAGTATAGTCGAAAATCGGGAGATCTCTTCGGAGCCTATTCTTTACTAGATTTGTATTTCTGTGATAATCAGGAGGGGCTAGAAAAACAGGTGGCAGAAGGAATGCAATGTAACAGGTACCATCCCAATCTGGAGGTAAGCGTATGTATGCGGTATGGCCACAAACAAAGTAGGAATGACGGGTAGCTCTAAAGGAAGACTTGCCTTGATCACTGAATTCGACCACAGTAGTACATTTACTATGACCTAAGTGTACTGAACCCTTCTTACTGACACATAAATCACCAGTGACTGGCAATACTGACATAGCAGGGAGAACTGGTGCAGCTTCGGATTCGACAGTAAGAATCATAAGGTTAATTGTATAATTACCTAATCCATAAACTTCATTCTCTAGATCAGTTCCTATTCTAATGGGAAGTCCCTTCTTGTCAGGGTAACAGGCATTAAGCAGAACTAAGTTCAAGTTTCCCCAAACCCAGCTCCCTTTGAAAACAGCGACATCAGGATCTAAGGAATTAATTATTCTAAACCATGCACCACAGGAGCCATTGTGAGTGAACGGGTACGGAAAGAGAGGCAGAACTCCCTTGTATTTCTGATAGGGAGGGAGTCGGCCACATATCCAGCAATTTGTAGCATTGTTAGTCTGATGGGAGTGATGTAACATACTAATGAATGTGTTGTTGCGCAGCGCGAGTCTGTAAGATAGTTCGTGGGGAGGTAATTTACTAAAAGAATGTTCGGCAGTGACATTGTAAGCAGATTGTTCACGCTTGAAGATAGGGTAATATATGGGAAGCAATATACTCGCTACAATAATCAGAAGACTTAGAAAAAACATAATCAATAACGTCACTATACAGTGACTACGGAGTGATTTACAATATGTACGTTTCTTGAGTTGTCTCTCTCTCTCTCTATCTCGATCTAGGGGATACATGTCAGAAACTATTTAACCGATTCACCTAGGGGAGGACTTAAACAATTAAACTGTCTGACTTGCTAGATCGAAGTTTCATTCGATACTCCTCTTGGGGAGTTTTCTCTTGTTTGGTAACTTTAAAGTCTTTAGTATCGAGGCAGTCTTTTGAGGGGGTGGACGAGTCAGTTTCTGGCAACAGTTCATTACATTTTTTAATATGACTCGTGTGGATCCACCCCTTTCGGCCTTCCACCTTGATAGCGGTCCGTGTTGTAAGAAGGACGGTCTTCGGCTCTTTCCAGCGGGGCTCCAGCGGACTTTTCCTGTCGAAGTTCCTAATTAGCACTGTATCACCGGGACGGACATCGTGTGGCTTTACATCAGTGTTGTCAGGAAAGGCTGCGGCAACCTGTGAACGACATGATTGGAGTGCAGACATCAAGGAGGCAAGGTAATCTGTCAGCATGTTACAATCAACATCTGTAATTTTCTTAGGTATGGGCGTCCCCCACATATTCGGTGGTCTGCCAAAGACCACTTCATACGGGGATAGTCCTGATCTCGAATGGGCGACCATTCTCATATAGAACAATGCAACTGGCAGGGCGACTATCCAGTCGACCCCTTTCTCTTTACAGATTTTAGCAAGGCGGGTCTTTAGTGTCTGGTTATGCCTTTCTACAAGGCCAGCGGCTTCGGGATGTCGGACACAATGGAATTTCCACTGATATCCTAGCAGCAGGGAAACCTGTTTCATGAGTTCGGATGAGAATGGCTGTCCGTTATCTGAGTACACGACACGAGGCAAGCCGTATCGTGGGAAGAATTCTCGAACCAGCTGCCTGGCAGTGGTCGGAGCAGTGTAATCTGGGATTGGATATGCTTCGGTCCAACGGGAAAGTGCACAAACAATTACGAGGACATATTTGAATCCTCGACAACGGTCCATCTGGATATAATCCATCTGGAGGACTTCAAAAGGGTGATCGGGAGGATGAAATCCACCTTGCTCTACAGGGACGCTTTTACCTGGATTGAACTGAAAACAGATCATGCAAGTACGCACTTTCTGTTTTGCTGCTGCTCGTAAGTGTTTGTTGTACCAGAGATTCTGTAAACTGTCTAACATCGCTTTCTCTCCTAGATGTGCTGGACTATGAGCTGTATTTATTATGACTTGAACCATAGAGTCGGGGAGAAACCATGTAGATTTTCCCTTCGTCATCCAACCTTGATCTGTCTGGATCCCTCCTAGTTCAGTCCATTTCTTTATTTCATCTGTAGTAGCATGTGTCTGAATATCGATTACATCTAGTGTGGGATCCCTGACTGTCATACAATGTGTCGGTACTATTGTCTTTGTCACGTCAGTTGTCTGGGTGTGAGTTAATGCTGTATGCTTTGCTGTCTGGTCTGCCAGGTCGTTACCCTGGGAAACAGAATCTGTAACTTTAGTATGTGCTTTACACTTCATGATAGATATGCCTGAAGGCAGATGTATTGCTTCTAACAGTGCTTGAATGAGGGGACCGTGTTGGATCTTGGCACCGTGAGAGGTCAAAAAACCTCGTTCTTGCCATAACACTCCGAAGTCGTGTACGACTCCGAAAGCATAACGGGAATCAGTGTATATGTTAACATTTCTGTTCTTGGCTAGTATACAGGCTCGGGTCAGAGCAATGAGCTCTGCTGCTTGAGCAGACAGTGTATCAATAAGATATGTTTCTTTTACTTCAGTTTCAGTGGTCACTGCATACGCGGCCACTAATTCTCCTGTACTTGTTCTCATGCATGAACCATCCACGTAAAGTGTCAGGTCTGGATTTGTCAATGGAACATCTGTTAAGTCTCGTCGGGGCTTTGTTACTGCATTAATGATCTCTATACAATCATGCGGGGCTGGATCTGTCATAATCGAAGGCAACAATGTTGCGGGATTTAGAATGCTGCAGCGTCTGATTTCTATGTGTGGCTGGAATAGCGTCAATTCATAACCTGTCAGTCGTGCTATAGTCAAGTGTTGAGTCTGAGTTCTGTTTAAAAGAACCTCTACAGAATGTGGAACTTGAACTGTTAATGGATGTCCTAAAACAATTGAGTCGCTCTGTCTGATTGCTAGTGCTGTTGCTGCTACTGACTTCAAGCACGCAGGGAGTGCCTGGGCTACTGAATCCAATGTACTTGAAAAATAAGCGCAAGGCTTATGTGAACCTGCTTGGTCTTGAGTGAGGACAGACAACGCTGTACCATCACGTTCTGTAACAAAAAGTGTAAAAGGTTTGCTGTAACATGGTGTCGCTAAAACTGGTGCTTGGCATAAAGCTTTCTTTAATTCCTCAAAGGCCTGTGTGTGTTCCTGAGTCCAAGGAAGGACAGTCGAAGTCGCTGCCTCTTGTGTTGTCAACTGAATGAGTGGTTTAGCTAGAAATGCATACTGAGGAATCCATTGCCTGCAGTACGAGGTGAGGCCTATAAAAGCCCGCACTTCCTTTTGTGTCTGGGGTTGTGGCATATTTACAATTAACTGGATACGGTCAGGAGTGAGCTGTCTCCCCACTTTGGACAGCAAGTGACCCAAGTACACAACTTGCTGAACACAGAATTGTAGCTTCGAAGGAGACACCTTGTGTCCCTTGTCGGCCAGAAAATATAAAACTGTCAGAGATGCTTGTTCACATTCGGGCTCACTTCGTGCGGTGATCAGCAGATCATCGACGTATTGCAGTAAAGCGGTGTTAACTGGCATTTGAATACAATCAAGTTGTCTTTTCAGTGCTTGACTATAGATGCTGGGGCTTTCTGTGAATCCTTGAGGTGCGCCCTGTTCGGGCGCCAGAATAATGTGGTAAATATTTGATTTACCGTCCTAATTTCTATGCAGGTAAGTACTTAATCAATAATAACTCAATCGGAAAGAAAGAGGCAGAGTCCGTGGTGTTAGAGTTCTTAGGGGTTTTATTCCTTAAAAAGGAATGGTCAGACCGGATATCATGTTCCTACCACCACTGGGGTGTAGGAAGGGATAGAGCAATATTTTATTGACAATACATAGCTTATATACTTAAGTCACATTATAGAAACCAATACAGTAGGCGTAACAGCTGAGAGAAACAAGATAAAACACACACGTGGTAGTGATACGTAATTAGAAGGCGTGAACTAGGCGTGAACATAGAGGTGTGTGCTAGAAACGTCACAGGTAGGTGTCACAAGTGGGTGGCAACAAAGCAGAATCTTGTAATGTCAGCAGAAATCTGAGGCCTGGATGCGCGCGCAGCTGCATGACGTGTGATTGACGTGAAACCGGAGGGTGCAGGGGACTTGACATTTACACTGGCGGAAAGAGACAGAAGTCTGGCATGTCAGATCAACTCGTACCTCTATCATATCTGATATCTGATGTTTGGGAACCATATTATCTAGAAGGAAAAGGTCTCTGGGGCATAAGCTATTCTATACTGACTGAGAGTGCGTGTATAAGCGCCTAAGTGTCTGCATGAGATGCGAGGGGCATGGGCCTACCATGGTAACAGAGGCTATGAATTACTTGCACGGAGACAGTGAGGTCGGGCCCTTTGCTCTGCAGCTGGGGGGATGTTTACTTAAACTAGTAGGCAGGAATGCATTTTCGAGGAGCGGAACAGATAATTCGAAGGTTGAATTCAGTCTTGGCAGGCAGCAGGCTGAGCTAAGCGCCGTGAGCCACACAGGGAGTAAGGCAGAGGTCACGGGTACAGAGACAGCCTGGGCTGAGGCTTTCAGAGTCAGAAGGCAGGAAAAAGGCTCGATGGCAGAATTCAGGGCCTACTTCGCCAGAGCTGAAAAACGTGTAAAGTACACCACAAAAAGACGTTGGCATAGCATACTTAGAAACGGAATATTCAACCCAGTCAGGGTGGGTCTGAAAGAGGAAATGTTAACGTTGGACGCAAATGTATTTGCGTCTTCATAGCTGGCACAGGAGGGAAGTCACATGCACTTTAAGCTGGTACATGGAGACGGTAGGGTACACGTTAGGGAACATTACTTGACCATAAAATTTATATTTCCTCACCCCCTAGGTTTGATGTGGAGGCTTTAAAAGGGCCCCGCAGGGCAAAACCCCCCCCCAAAAACCCGTTTTTTTTCGTGGGGTGCGCCCGGTACGCGCACCGGAAAGTGGTCCGGGGAGCGAACCATAAGGAAACAAGAATGATTGACTTTCAAAATATTGTATGTTTATTGATTGTTCGTTTTGTTGTTTTTTTGTTTCTTTTTATTTACGTAGCAACATGTAGGTACCAATGCAGAGTCTAAAAATAAATAAACACCGTCTCCTTTGTAGATATCTTGCAAGTTGTTTCAGAAGTTTTTGTGGTATATGGAATTCATACCATAGTCAGTCTGGAAAGCCGAAACAATATGGAGGCAGGAGATGATAAAGAGATGTTAAATACACATTGGAGATAATATAGTGGAAGAAAGGAAGTAACTATGAGCAAACTTACTATGTAACACAAAAAAGTTGCACAGTATATTTAAAGTCTGACTTTACATTATAATCAATTTGCTACTAGTTTAAAAAATACATATAAAAATGAATAATGTCTCAAACAATTTTTGAATTATCAAATAAAAATTTATTTTTCTTATTCTTTTTCAAAATTAAAAAGAAATTCTAATAATTCATTGTCAGTTTTTTTCCATTTTCAAGTAGGAAATCTACTGCTTCCACACATTGCAGAAGTTCAAAGTCCCGTGAATCATCATAGAATTCAGAGTCAATTTCTATATCTGTTTTGCTTCTTGCAACAATTTCCAAGTTAGTTTTGTTCTCTCCTTCCATTTTTGTGCTGTAAAATGAATTTTAAAAAAATATATCAGTACAGATAGGGCACTGTTGGGTTTAAGTACAGACAGGTAGTTTGGTTTTTTAAACAGTGATTTTTTTTCGTTGGGCAGTGTATGGTATCAGACTGGAAGTAGAAATATAAAAAAGTGTATGTGATAAAGCCTAAGTAAATTCATAATTATACAAGACAAGCCTAACTCCATCCATAACTATAACGGAGAAGTCTATCTTATTCTATAACTATTACAGAGGGATAGTATATAACTATCAGAAAATGTTTTCCTTATTAACTTAAAGTGCACAACATACTTCAGTTTATAAAATAACATTTTACCTTTCAAAAACAAGTTTAAGTTCTCAGTTGAAATGCACTTCAAGAAGTAGTAGTCAAAATGGCTGTGTTTCTCTCTCTTTCTTTATATATATTCAGGTACATAACCAATCAAATGTCATGATATAATAGTAGAAATTGAAAGTAACATTTTAATTGGTTGTCAATTCCAACACTTTATATGTGCTTTGTGAAGTAATTTACCTCAGGGAATTTAGAGAGGTCTACATGCTAAATGGCTAAATGGAATTCCAACCAAATTTGTGAAAATGGTAGGCATTGGTATGTAGTATGAGCTAATGTATAATTGGTGAAAGTGTCTCCAATGGTTTTTCTGTAAATTACTTTCCCACCTTTTTTGAGCGAGTGCTTGTCAGTGCGAGTCCCGGTACACGAACCTGCAGCGTTACGGGAGTCCTCCATTTTGTGTTTCGGTAGAATTGAGATACAAGATGGAGGGTAAATAATGTTCAGAATGGGTAGAAGGGGGCACGGTAGACGTATCCTGACCCCCTAGGTTTTCTGAGGGTGGCTGAGGAGGCTCATATATGTCGGAAAAAAAATTGAGGAGGTGGTCCACTCTTTCTTGGAGGTGGTGGTGGTGCTGGGGGTCCACCAGCTGCAGGTAGTACAGATGCCATGACTGAACAAGCAGAAACAGGTCTTTCTCTCATAAAAATGAAAGTCAGAGTGAGGAAAAAAGGTCGGACTTTCATCATTTGGGAAAAAAAAATGTCTAAACCAATGAAAAGTGTTAATTTTACGTCATATGTGTAGTAATGAGATACAAGGAGATCAGGTAGAAGTCTGTAGGTTTATTGTAGTAGACAGCTTGAACAACCACCTTCAGCAGAAGCCCAGTAGAGAATGACCAAGTCATCACATAGAATGTTACAGTAGAAATGTATGATAACAATTCTAACACAGAATGCTACACTACCACTCTAACATAGAATACACTAACATGGAATACTACACACCTTCCCCCTTTGAAAAAAAAACTAATACAAACAAGAGAAAGAAATTAGAAAAATAAGAAGAAAGGAGCAAAAAAAAAAAATACTAAGGAAAAATTCAGCACAAATAATCATGTAACTTCACAGGAATTTGCTTAACTCGAGAACTCTTCCTAGGAATAAAGTCAGGAACAACATTGTCTTGAGAAACAGGGCTTTGAGACATAGGAACATCCTCTTGGAAACTGGAATTGACAACATTACTTTCATTGACAGGTGTAGGAGAAACATTCTGAGGAGAAATACCAACCACAGGAACAGGAACCTTTAAATCTTGACTCTCCTGCATGAAAGTGTCAACCATAGCAGAGTAAGGTACATGATCCTCAATAATGGGGTTCTTAGGTGCGTTATCCAGATAGGAATTGTTGGAAGGAAGGGGAGATAACAGATTCGGGTTTTTACACAGAGAAACTCTCCTGAAATTCCATACTTTACCCCCTTCAACACGAACAGCTTTTCAGAAAATTTCAATAACTTTGCAAGGATCAGACCATTTGTTCCACTTGTTCCCAACAGACCTTCCAAACTTGACACGTACAAAATCACCAACACTGATTTTCCTACTGCGATTGCTTAAAGACAAGGAACTGTTTTTCATTTTTTCTTGGTATTTCAACACTCTATCCCTAACTTCATCACAGTCAAAGGAAGGTTCAACTGGGAATTTGATTTTCATCCACCAAGGGAGAAGCTTTGAACCAGGTTTCCTAACTCTAAGCATCTCAAAAGGAGACAGACCTGTAACGGAGTTAGGGGAGGTTCGATAGGATAATAGTGTAGCACATAGGGTTTTCTTCCAATCAAGGTTGCTCTTAACTGCTAATTGGATGGATTCCTTAATGACCCTGTTGAAGCGTTCCGTTTGACCATTGGCCTGGGGATTATAATTGGACACTCTTTTGTGGGCAATGCCACATCTTTCAAGAAAAGACCCAAACTCTTTACTGACAAACTGCGGACCGTTATCAGATGCAATTTCAGCTGGAATTCCTTCTCTACAAAAGACTTCGTCCAGAAACTAAACAGCCTGTGTAGAACCAATTTTGTCCACAATCTGGAGCTCAGGCCATTTGGAAAAGTAATCGATTAAGACTAAAGCAAAAACCTCTTTGTTCGGAGACAAAAATAGAGGTCCAACAATGTCAATACCTAGTTTCTTCCAGGGACAGTTGACAAACTCGATGGGAGAAATGTCCGTTGACAAGGGTTTCACAGTTTTGTCACTATTGGCACACGGAGGACAAGAACTTACCCACTTATCAACCATTCTATCAATGCCAGGCCACCAGTAAAATTCACGGATACGTCTTTTGGTGCTGGACATACCCATATGGCCTTCATGTGCCATAGAAACAATCTTTTCTCTCAAGGTAAAGGGAGGGACAATCTTGTCACTTCGAGTCACAAAACCTTGGTTCAACATAAGTTCATCCTTAACTTTAAAGAAAGAGAGAACATCACCAGACAAATACCTTTCTTGGGGCCAACCATGTTGTAAATAATCCACAACACCAGATAAACAAGTATCATTACACATTGCTTCTCTCCAAGCAATCTCAGATATGCCGGTAGACAGACCTGTACTGTTACATTCATTGACATCATCAATGTTAAAAACTACATCAGAGTCAGATAGGTGGGGACAAATAGAATTAACTAGTGGTAACCTGGACATGCAGTCGGCATGTACATTCAAGCGACCAGGAATATATTCCACAATACACTGGAACTCTTGTAGTTTCGCAGCTAGGCGGGACAAACGCGCAGTTAAAGTTCTGCCACCACCAGCTGCTAACATGTGTATCAAAGGTTTGTGGTCGGTTCTTAAACGGAAACTGGTACCCCAAATGAACTGCCTAAAATGCTCACAAGCCCAAGTACATGGTAGGAGCTCCTTCTCTATGGTGGAATAGTTATATTCAGCACCACGCAATGTCCTGGAAGCGTAGGAAACTACATGTTCTACACCTTCACCTTTCTGGATTAAAACAGCACCCAAACCAGTATTGCTTGCATCCACACATACTATGCATTATTTACCCAGGTCAAAAGGTCTGAGAAAAGGAGCATTTGCTACTTCTTGTTTCATAGCATCAAAAGCAGATTGCTGGTCTTTACACCAAATGAATTTTACGTCTTTCTTTAACAAAAATCTTAAAGAGTGTACTTTGGAGGCGTAGTTCTGAACAAACTTGCTATAGAATCCAGTCAGACCTAAAAAGGAAACTAACTGTTCCTTGGTTGACGGTCTCGGTGCTTTCAAAATACTCTGTATATGATTAAACTTAGGTTTAATGCCCTCTGAAGAAATCTCATGACCCAGATATTCTACTTTGCTCTGTCTGAACTTACATTTAGACAATTTCAACGTTAAACCTTTTTCCTGGACAGACTTTAGAACTTTCTCTAGATTAGCATCGTGCTCCTCATAATTCTTTTTTTTTTTTTTTTTTTTTTATTAATCCTCATTTTGCGATTGTATAAATAAGAAGGTTTCTGGAGTCTGATGAAAAAC
Organism: Lissotriton vulgaris; assembly: GCF_964263255.1. NCBI lineage: Eukaryota > Metazoa > Chordata > Amphibia > Caudata > Salamandridae > Lissotriton > Lissotriton vulgaris. The sequence continues at coordinate 1,136,553,923 of NC_141694.1, read as the reverse complement.
TTTGCCTTCACAGCCCCATCACTTTCCGAGATTGCCTTTCGGGGTGTATCCCTTTCATTGTTTGATCCATCAGTTTTCCTCCACTTACCCTTTATCTTTTCCAATAATACCATTGGACGATCGGGGGGGAGCTAGCCAATTTGACTACTCGGCAGATATCATTTCTACCTGGTATTATGGTTTATCGCGTATAATCATTGGATTTATTGTTCATGACCCGGTAAGTGATATTAATTACTTTGGAAATACTGCTCCCAAATTTCCCAAAAGTTTGTTCTCTTTGTGTATCCCCTGTTTCTGTCAATATTATTGATTTTAATGGTGTAATTTAACCAGTTTGTGTAACTTGGAGCGACCGGTTTAACCCAGTTAATACAAATCTCCCTTCGGGCTAACAGCATTAATACAAAAAGTAAACTTTCCTGTTTTTTACTTAACTTATTTCTGCCATCACCTGTGTTTCTGTATATCCCGAAAAATATTAAAGAAGTACTTACAGTTATGTTGGTTTCTAGTATCGTATTCACTGTCTTACCAATCTCCTCCCAGTAATTATTTATTACAGGGCACTTTTGAAACATATGTATATCGTCCGCACTTGCTTCTCCGCATTTGGGGCATAACTTAACATTGGATCCTTTAAATTTGGACAGTTTCTTTGGAGTCCAGTATGCTCGATGAACTGTAAACAGGTGGTTCCTCCTTAATGGTGCTGACTTTATACAGGACCAGCATTTCCCCATTGATTCTTGCCATATCAGTTGTAAGTCTATCTCTTGATCCGGTATGTCTTTTCTCCAAACTTTTTCCGGGATTGTAAACTCTTCCTCTCCTGATTCAATGAGTACCCAATACCACTTTGATATTTCTTTTCTTATTATCGTGGTTCCTGTCATTTCGTTTTCAAGTGTTTCGTTTCCGGTATTTTTCTCTTGTAATGACTTCGCCCAGTTTGATAGCTGGTAATATTTGAATTTTGATATCTTACCATCTGTTAATTCATGTAACGAGTTCCATGGGATTATCTCATTTCCTTTTAGGATTTGTCCCCATAGCATAATTCCTGATGTTTTAAGTGGTACTGCTAAAGAATCTTTTAAGCATTCTGGTGACCCTGGTGAGTCCCATATAGGTGCTTTTCCACTGTAATAAGGTATATTTACCGAAGTTCTTATTTGAAACCACAATTTCGCGGCGTTATATAAAATCTTCCATTTAATTTTTTTGAAAAATTTTGGATGTCCAAATTTAAACAAGAAATGATCTGTTTTTTCAGTCATGTTTTGCAGGAAACTTGGGTAATCTTGATACTTCCTCAATAATGGCCTAAAATTCTTGAATTGAAAGGACCTACAGTACTCAAATAAGTCCGGACTTGCTATCCCACCTTGATCTTTCTTCCTCTTGAGTTTACTCCAGGCTATTCTCGTGCTTTTTGAAGCCCAGATAAAACTTGCGATTTCACCCTGAATCTTCTTCAAGGATTCTTTTTTAAAATCCAATGGTATTGTATTGAAGAGGTATGTATATTTTGGAATAATAGACATTTTTATTATGTTGGATCTCCCCAAGAAAGTTAATGGTATGCTTGACCATGTTTTAGAAGTCTTCTCATTTCTTTAGCTATTATCGTTAAATTTAGTTGCGGGACTTTCTCGATTTCCTTTACCAAAGTAATTCCTAAATATTTTAGTTTGTCTCTGCTATACTGTGTGAGAGGATTACAGTTCCAGCTCATTGCTTCAGTTTTTTCTTTATTCGTCAGATAGCCTGAGACTTTACCAAAATCACTCATCAACTCATCCAATGCTTGATAGGAGCTTTCATAGCTTGTTGTAAATACCATTAAGTCATCAGCATATAATGCTACTTTCTTTGACCAATTTTGATATTCAAATGCAGAGATCTGAGTATGATTCCTAATTAACGTAGCCAGTGGCTCTATATAAAGATTAAAAAGTAACGGTGACAACGGGCAACCTTGCCTTGTGCCACGTTGTATTTTGATGTTGTCACTCAGGTTGCCGTTGATTAGTATTCTAGCTCTTGGATTCCTATATATTTCTTTTACCACATGGGCGACACTTTCCCCCAATTCGTAATTTCTTATGGCTTCGTTTAGAAAATCCCAGCTTACCCTATCAAATGCTTTGGCAGCGTCATAGGTGATTATAGTAAGGGGAAGATTTTTAGAAGAGGCAATATCAATTGCTGCGAATAACTCATGAGTAATTTCGTGAATTTGCCTTCCTTTTATAAACCCTTTCTGATCTATATTAATCAAGCCAGGCATAACTTTTGCAAGTCGTTTTGCTATAACTTGTGTGAAGATTTTATAGTCACAGTTAAGTAGCGATATTGGTCTATATGACTCACATGTTTTGGGATTTTTTCCGGGTTTTAGAATAACACTAATTATCGCATCATTCCAGGTATCTGGAATTTTCCCATGATCCATAAGTATATCGTTCATTAGGTCTGTTAGTTTATTGATTAGGTGTTCTTTTAATGTTATATAGAATTCGTTCGGAAGTGCATCTGGACCAGCGGCTTTTCCTCTTTTTAAGTTGTTTATCACTTCTCTAACTTCCTCCGGTTTAATCCTTTGATTTATCTCTGTCTTTTCTTCGTATGTTAGTTTTGGAAGGTGAACAGCTTCCAAGTATTTACCAATTTGCTCCTTAGTTGGATTTGTGTCTTCTTCATATATGCCAGAGTAAAATTTAGAGAACTCCTTTCTTATTATATCGTCTTCGGAGGTTTCTTGTGCTTGTTCTGATATCTGAATGCATGATATATTATTCCTAGATTGTTCGCGTTTTGTTTTCCATGCCAATAGTTTCCCACACCCTTCTCCATATTCATAGTTTGCTAGTTTACTGTTTTCCCATTTTTCTCTCACAATGTTTTCTAAATAGTTTGCTAGCTTTTCTTTTAACTCTCGATGTTTTTTCTCTAGTTCTTCTTTTTTGCCTGGAGAGGATTCGTTCTCTAGCTGAAGCTCTGCTTTTTTGATGTTTAATTCCATCTTTTTGATATCTAGTTTTTTAGCTTTTGCTTTATGTGCTCCCAAGCTAAGTAATTTACCCCTTATTACGGCTTTGTAGGCGTCCCAAGTTATTTGTTTTGAGGTGCCTATTGCATTGTCTTCAAAATAATGTGATGAAGTAATTTCTAGCTGGCTGATATATTGTTGATTGCTTAGTAAGGATCGATCTACTGTCCATCTAGAAGGAGTAATATCCTTAGGTAAAGATAAAGTTAATTTTACTGCTGAGTGGTCAGATAAATGTGCTGGAAGGTGTTCGATTTTTTTCACTATATTTTGTAAGGATCTGTTTAAGAGGAAGAAAGTCTATCCTTGATTTGTGTCCTAGTTTTTTATTCTGAAAAGTGAAAGGATAAACTTTATCTCCTTTTTGTGACCACATGTCTTCCAGGTTTAAGTCGGTTTTGTATATGCTTAGCCATTCCCTCATCTTGGGTAGATTAAGATGTTTATTTGGGGGTAATCTATCTTTTTTTTGGGTCCAGTATTATGTTATAATCTCCTCCTATTATTATGGTATCAGATGTTGAGAGAAGTTCCGAATATAGGTTTTGGAGTGGTACAGGATCATCTATATTTGGGCCATAGTATCCTGCTATATTAACCAACTTGCCTTCTATTCTTATTTTTGCAACAGCCCATCTACCTTTACTGTCTACTGTCTTGCTTATGACTTTAGCCTTTAGAGATTTTTTAACAATAATTGCTACCCCCTTCACGTTACAATCTTGTGTAGTATATATACACGTCTCCACCCAGTTTAGTCTTTTTATTATCTGTTCCCACTCAGCACCAACAAGGTGAGTTTCTTGGAGTATAATGATCTCACTCTCTGTCTCCTTTATGTACTCCAAGATTTTTCTCCTTCTATTGGGGGTTCTTAGTCCGTTAACATTCCATGAGAGAACTTTTATTAATTTTTCTTTCATCATTTCTTCGGAAAAGTTTTTATATAGGGGACTGTGTTAAGGCAATCTTGTATATACATCCTTTGAAGCTCCAGTTTTTGATTATGAGGATACATTTTTTCTGTTTTTTTCCCTAGTTTGCTCCCCACCCGTGTATTTTTTCTTACATTATAGTGTTTCTGCGAGTTTCGTTTCTCCCCCCCCGAGGAAGCCTCCCTTCTTCTTTTGGATGGAATTCTCCACCCGATTCGAGCTCCGATTCACCATTTTCTTAATTGAGTTTATTTTTAAGATTTTCTTCCTTCTTTCTTTTACCTTTTTCTAGAGGGTTATCTCTTTGAATTAGTTTGTTTTTTCCCTTTGAATCTGGTCTTTTATCTTGTTTATGAGTTCTTCTACTTCTAGAGGTTCTCTGATATTGTGCATTTTGTTCCGCCACATGATTCTAAGAGCTGCTGGAAATTTCATCTGGACAGTGGCCCCCAAAGTTTTCAACTCCTGCATGAATTGTCCCAATTCCCACTGCCTATCTTGTGTGGCTTTACATATGTCTGAACGGATCTTGAAGGACCAGCTATCTTTGTTTAGAGTTCCATTTTTTAGACCCTCACTCAGAATCTTTTCTTTTAAGGTGTAAGTCATAAAGTTAACCAGGATTTTTCTTGGATTTTTTTTTCTTTGTTTTTTCTGAACGGATCCCTATGTACCCTCTGAATATCTTCCATCAAATCGCAACTTTTGGTCCATGGAAAGAATTCTTCCAAAAGTGAGATGATGAATTGTTTTATATCCGATCCTTCCTCATTTTCCGGTATATTCAGAAACCTAAGGTTATTTTTTCTCCCTTGGTTTTCCAATGATTCCAGCTTATCTTTAGTTATTCTCTCGCTATCTCTGAGTTTTCGAATTTCTTTTTGATTCGTGCTGACCTTTTTACTAAGGGTTTCCACTGCTTTCTCTACTGCAGTGACTCTCTCCCCCAGAATATTTAATTTTTGGTCCAGACCTTCACACACTTCACGTATTTTATTCTGATTCTCTTCAGAGACAGAGAATTTTTCTGTCATTGCTGCCATTATTTTTTCAGCGAACACCTCCATGACCTTTTCTGTTGTAACCATTGTCGCCGTTTCTTGCACTGTTGCTGTTTCTAAAGTTTCATGCTCTTGTTCTATAGATTTTCCTGTGGGTTCAGGTTCGGTTTGTGATGGCAGCAGTGTAGATGGTGATGATGTTTCCTCCATTAAACGTGCTATTATCGGAGTTGCGTTAACTGAGATAGTTGGTCTTTCCCTTCCAGCGCTGTTTAGAGTCACCTCACTATTCCTGTATGTAAGCGAACTATTTGGGTGAACTCCGGTGCTTACTGAAAGTTCAACAGGCTCACTCTGTATAGATGAACGGCCGCCTCTTACTTGCACTGATTGTTGGACCTTAAAATAAGACCGCAATGAAGGAGTGACTTTAACTTTTTGGTTCGCAGGCAGCTTTGATTTTGTAGATCTTAATTTAACATTTTCAGATAGTTCTGCTGATTTAGGCAACACTCTCTGTTTTCGCTTAGTTATTCTTGGTGATATGCCTTTCTTGTGTGGTTCAAACTGCGGTACTAAGTTGTGGTTCCTTAGGCAATAATGAGACTTTCCCCCTGCTTCCAGGCCTTTCTCTTTTCCTATCTCTGTTATTGCACTTATTTCAGAGTCTCTTTCTATTTTCCTGGATCTAGTATTGTACACCCTTGGTTTAGGCTGCGCTTGGGTGTGGCCTTCTCCTTTACTTTCTTTACTTTCTCCGGTGTAATCTCGAGTAAAGCACCCTGCAATTACATCTGGTGTTGTTGCTGTTCTCTCCAAACTGTCTCCCCCACCGTTAGCTAAGTTCCCTTTTATAATATCCTCTGATTCCCTGTTAGCGTGTGTGTTAGCGTGTGGGAGTGATGGCAATATTTCCCCCACAATTATTAGTGGCGCAGTGTTCTCCTTGGAGCTCATTAGCCAGAAGAGCTCTGATTTTACTGGCAGGTTACTATTAACGAGTTTTGTTTTATTTTGTTTCGTTTCCCCCTTCAATCCTTTCAATCCCTTCTCTTTTTTCCTTTGTTTCCAGCCTTCAATCTGGCCAGACGGGGTGCACTGCTCACTCGGCTTTCTCGGCTTTCTCGGCTCACTGACCTGAAGGTGGCTCTGTCTCTCCTTCTCTCCCCCGCCGATTCTGCCGCTTGTGCCCCGGAACTGGAAGGTAACTCTCTGGAGCGCCTTCCGGCAGTTCCGTGTTGCTCTCCACGCACACACCCAAGCTCCGGTGCTCGAGGGAAACTGCTGTATGGGTCCCAGCTTCACCGGCGTGCCTAGCAGGTAACTGTTTGTCATCACTCATAAAGAGAGGTCTTTCTGTTTAGGAATTTCTCGCTTTGTTTATCCCTCTAGTCGGGAGTCCGCATAATGGCATTCGGAGGAATTAATCTTTAATTTTCTCGAGCGGTGAGTCGGAGCTCCCGACCGAGCTTGCTAGCCGGCCGCCATCTTCCTCCAGTTCTCGCTCCTCATAATTCTTACCATAAATGAGGATATCATCCTGAAATGCAATGGCACCCAAACAACCCTCTAAGACAGTTTTCATAAGCCTTTGGAACACAGAGGCTGCACTGGCTAAGCCGAAAGGCATACGGTAATATTGAAACATGCCTTCCGGAGTGATGAAAGTTGTTAAGAACTTTGACTCTTCATGTAACAAAACCTGATGGTATGCACTAGTTAAATCTAGAGTGGAAAATACCGATGCACCAGACAGGGTAGAGATGAGTTCATGGATATGGGGTAAGGGGTGTCTATCAATCCAGATTTCCTTGTTTAAACTACGAAGGTCAACACACAGACGGAGTTCGCCATTGCTCTTAAGTGACAAAACCACTGGCGAAACCCGTGGAGAAGACTCAACTGGCTCAATGATTTTCTTATCAACCAGATCCGATAGAATACCCTTTAATTTTTCACGATATGCCAAGGGAACATTTCTTACTTTAGGTCGAATGGGTATGGCTGAGTCTTTGAGAATGATACGGTGTTTAAAGTTCACAAAGGTTCCCAAATTGTCTGAAAAAATTTATGAAAATTTGTCTTTTAATCGGGTAATGAAATCATTTTCAGGAGGGACTACGTATACAGGAGGAGAAGCATTGGGGTCAAGCTTAATGCCTAGATCGTATTGATGAGGCCAACACAAAATGGATGCCCCTTTGGAAGATACATAAACCTTCCCTTTAGTGGTTCTATCTTTAAATTTGATATCTACCCACATGTAACCCTCAATATCAATTTTCTTACCCGTGTATCCACCAGGATGTACATCTGGTGGTAATAGTTTGGTTGAGTGCCAGTATCGGTTGAAAACATTTTTGCCGATTATAGTGTACCAGGTGCAAGAATCAATCAACATTGGGATCTCCTTACCATTGATAGTGATGATATCAGTAGGAAAACCTTTACATTCTGAATCACCTACGCATAACAAGGTGTTGATCTCAGAAGGTTGTTCAGTATCATCATATTCTTCGTAAGACAAAAAATTTACTCTTTGAGCAGATTTACACATTTTGCTAAAGTGACCAGATTTTTTACACTTTATGCAAATTTTGCTCCAAGCAGGACAACCTCTGTAGTTACCTACGTGATCATTAGCACCACACCTATAACAAATAACCTGAGATTTTTTAACAGGAAATTTACTTTCTCTCCCAGAAAAATCTTTTCTTGGAGGAAAAGAACTCTTCTTAAAATTATTGAAATTTTTAACTAACGAGACTTCAGGAATAACTACTTTAGATTTAGTATCTTGACTTCTAATTTCATTCACAAATAGTTCGGACTGTTCAATGCCTTTGGCGATATTTAACACAGCACTAAGGGAAGAATCGGTACCCATCCAGAGGCGTTCTTGGATTTTTTTGCTTTTTGTGCGCATCATAATTTGGTCCCTCAAGACCTGTTCAAAGTTTATGGTTTCAAAAGAACAGGACCCAGCCAAGGTGCGCAAGGAGGCTACATAGTTTTCAATAGACTCATCGTCTTTTTGTGCTCTGGAATAAAATTTAAACCTTTCCATTACAATGTTAATTTTTCTTCCAAACCTAGCACTTAGTTGTTTTATGACAATATCAAAAACATTTAAATCCCCAGCACCTGTACTTTCTATAGGAGGCAAACTTTGTAATATGGCCGGGATACCCGTCACCCCCTCCCAACACAATCCCCAAGGATGGGAAGACGGTCACAGTTCTTGACTTTTGGAAGGCGGGAGGGAGTTACCCTCCCGGCCGTATTTATTAAAATATGAAACAAAATCAAAACATAAAATAACAGTTTCATATCATGTACAATTTCATTTTCACATTACGATGTTTATTGGCTAACCTTAACACAGCTCTAATACAAAGGTTCTCCTAGCCGATTCTAAACATCCTGCAAATGCATATACTCAAAATTAAATTGTACATCCTAACATTACGGGCCAACGGCAAGGTCGTAACCGGTGTCAGATCCCTAATACCAGAACTCCCCCCTTACTTGTAAGGGGCGGGCGCACAGAGGACTGTACCTCTGTGCCAACTTCCAATTTCCCTTGTCTTAACGGGGGCCCCATATTTACTCAACGCCATCTTAGTGGTCGTCCGAGGACTCGTGTGAGGTGTCTAGAAGGTAGCGTAGACCCCCCTCCCACCCCACACTGCTTACCACATCCGCCGTCGCGGATGTCCTGGCCCCGGGAAATTCCCAGGAGGGGCCCGTAGCCCCTCCTCCCCAGGGAGGGGCTATGACCGCCTTCCCTTTTGGCGGCCCCATCCTTAGAGGGGTACCGCCTCCCCGTGTGAGGGGCCAATGGCCGCCTCCCCCCGGGCGCTCCCATCCATAATGGGTGGCGCCCCACCTCTAGGGATCTTCCAATTACTGCTCACCGATCATGACTTTACCGCCCGACCAAAATAAATACGACATTTTGAACCTAATGAGGACGGTATAAACGGTTAGAATGAGTAACCTTTATTTACACAAGTAACACATCATTCAACTAGGCTGTGATACTTCGCCTAAGAACATGCTAAATAGCAACCTTTTTATTATCCTCAAAAAAGACAATCCAGACTTTATTAAAACAACCTGTAAAAGAGATAATATCACCGTTAATCGACTTTATTGCAGTACTAATCGTTGCCATAAGGGGCTGGTGGGTAGGTCAAAATTGGCTCCTTGTTCCGTCTCGGGCTCACGTGCAACGAGGAGGTGCAGCTTCCAAGCACAGGAACAAGAGGATGCTTCCTTAGATTGTTGCTCTTTTATTCTCCCTTGGAGGGATTGTACCCTCCTCCGATCCGCCTACGGGGCGTGGCCAACGGTGCAGGTGTCTAGGACAACCCCTCTTGGGCGGGAAAAGGCGCGCCGCGGCTATGCCGCTTCGGGCATACCAGCCGGGACACGCCCCCCGCCCAAAATGGTTTCCCGGGGGGGTCAGGGCACCCTACCATACGTTCGGGGGGACCGAGTGGTCGCCCCTTTCCATATGGCCGGGATACCCGTCACCCCCTCCCAACACAATCCCCAAGGATGGGAAGACGGACACAGTTCTTGACTTTTGGAAGGCGGGAGGGAGTTACCCTCCCGGCCGTATTTATTAAAATATGAAACAAAATCAAATCTTAAAATAACAGTTTCATATCATGTACAATTTCATTTTCACATTACGATGTTTATTGGCTAACCTTAACACAGCTCTAATACAAAGGTTCTCCTAGCCGATTCTAAACATCCTGCAAATGCATATACTCAAAATTAAATTGTACATCCTAACATTACGGGCCAACGGCAAGGTCGTAACCGGTGTCAGATCCCTAATACCAGAACTCCCCCCTTACTTGTAAGGGGCGGGCGCAGAGAGGACTGTACCTCTGTGCCAACTTCCAATTTCCCTTGTCTTAACGGGGGCCCCATATTTACTCGACGCCATCTTAGTGGTCGTCCGAGGACTCGTGTGAGGTGTCTAAAAGGTAGCGTAGACCCCCCTCCCACCCCTCACTGCTTACCACATCCGCCGTCGCGGATGTCCTGGCCCCGGGAAATTCCCAGGAGGGGCCCGTAGCCCCTCCTCCCCAGGGAGGGGCCTATGACCGCCTTCCCTTTCGGCGGCCCCATCCTTAGAGGGGTACCGCCTCCCCGTGTGAGGGGCCAATGGCCGCCTCCCCCCGGGCGCTCCCATCCATAATGGGTGGAGCCCCACCTCTAGGGATCTTCCAATTACTGCTCACCGATCATGACCTTACCGCCACAGGCCGGATAGTTGACCGGCTATCCGGACCCCCCACAAACTCCTACTAAAGGTCATGGCTACACAAACCCGTTAACCAAGCTATGAAGTCTCCTATGAGTAAGACATTCCCCTCCCGGGACAAATGGACCCCATCTTCAAGATACATATGGTCCCCCCGAATACATCCATGTGGAATACAATGCAACTGGCCTGAACGAAACAACCTACTAAGTTTGTTATTAACTTTCTTTACCGACTGATTCAAAGCTGGCACAGAGAGGGCCCCCCGCCACACCCTTCTAGGAATCATGTGTGACCATGCAATCGTGCACCCCGGAACCCTTCTTGCCAACCAACTCACTGTGGATAAAATTAACTCGAGAAGTACTCGTCGACCAATGGTTACCAAATCATTGCCCCCAAGATGTACTATGATTACAGACGGCGGTGACCTCGTCCGCCCTAGCAGTCCCTCCATAAAGGTTTGAAACTGGTCAATACAGAGTCCGCCCCTTCCGTGGAAGGTCACCCTGCACCCGTATTCCCCAGCCACGTGAATCATGTCACCTGCTTTGAATACGTCCGCGGCTCGCCTCACGTATGAGTGGCCAACGACCCACACCACTCTTCCCTCAGCCGGTGATCTTTGACCGCTGGTCCCCAGGTGTCAGGTCAACTGCACAGTCCGCCCCGCAAAGCCTGCTCGCGAAACTGTAAACCAAACAGAAAACAAGAAGCGTGAGTGCATGACATTAGCTTCACAACATGTGCAACAGCACATACCTTTTATAACAATTCGAGGACCAACATCCCAACTGTTTCACCTTTTCAACACTCAGACCCCTGGCTGTAGCCTCTGTAGCAGCCCCTATCCGGAAGGAATGGGTCCCAAAATCGCTCGGGTTCAAGCCCGCTGCTGCGATTGCCATCGTTAACACCCGCTGGAACTGAAACCTAGTCAGTGGGTTGGCGTCGGTGTGCCTCAGCAAGCTTCCCCCCATGATGCCGCCCTCTGCGCTAAATACTCCTACACGCATTTTACCGGGCACATGGGAGATCCTGGAATTCGCTGGACTACCACACAGTCCCCAATCGCTCCCTGATCGGTCTTGGACCGGGCTATCGAGACTACCATCGTCTCCCCCTTAATTTGAATGTGTTCTCGACACAGACCTCCCCCCGTATCCTGCTTATTCCTCGCCACCAGTTCGCTTACCCGCATAGCCCCATGAAATGCTAATGCAAAAGCGGCCCGGAACAGCACTGTCTCTGATTGAGATGAACATGTCGCAGGGAGTACGGACATTAACAGGGACAACCTTTCCAGACCTATCGGGTGCCTCTCATCCACCCTACGACCCTCAAGGCGTTGCCACCCACGCAAAGCCTTCTTTACGAGAAAGGACGATGTGGGGTCCTGGATGCCATGCGCCTGAGCCATGAAGGCAATGGCGGCCCTGTGCCTATTGGCTGTTGCCAGTGATCGGCCTGCCTGATGTAGTGATACCAGAAATTTCAGGACATACTCCTCCTGCCCCCAATGCTCCCCCCTAGCTGAACCCAAAAATTCCCAATAGGAACGGAACGCCCCTTCATATGCCTTCCTTGTCCTGGGTGCTAGACTCTCTCCCACGAGGTTTTGTAATCCGGGGCACCGAGAGACCAGAGAGCTTCGGGAAATGGTGCTGCCACCAAGTCCGCTGAGGGCAGAAAACCCCGGAAGGCCTGCATGTGGGAACGAGAGAGCGCATCAGCCGCCTGGTTCAGTACCCCAGGCACGTGTCTTGCCCTAAAGTGGACGTTTAGTCTCATACACAGCAAGACAATTTCTTTCAGCAATCTCAAGATCCATTTGCAGCGTGCTGCCTGATTATTGATACATTCAACAACGGTCATATTATCAGACCAGAACACCACAGTGCGATCACGAAACCCCTCCGGCCATGTTTTCAAGGCCACCAGAATGGGGAACAGCTCAAGAAACCCAATGTTACCTGTGAGCCCACCATCGTGCCACCACGCCGGCCATGTTCGTGCCGACCATTGATTACCAAAGATGGCGCCAAAGCCCACACTCCCTGCCGAGTCGGTCCACAACCCCAGCTCCTCGGAGGAAGCTGGCGGTTTGTTCCACACGACGCGACCGTTGAAATCCGCCAGAAATGCCAGCCATATGCGCATATCCTGGCGAACCTCTGCTGACAGTCTTGTGCGGTGGTGCCCTTCCCTGATGCCAACCATGGCTTGTGCGATAGAGCGGGAAAAGGGGCGTGCCATCGGTATCACTCTAAGGGCAAAGTTAAGCTGACCCACCGCTTGTTGCAACTGATGGAGAGTTACTTTTTTCTCGCCGAGGCACATTTCAAGTGAGGCTTTAAATTTCATTACCTTCTCTTTGGGCAAACGGAAGCACCCCTCTACAGAATCGAGCTCAATTCCCAGAAACTCGAGTGAAGTAGATGGCCCCACCGTCTTACCTGGTGCCAGTGGCACGCCAAAACGTTTCATGAGATTACAGAACTCCCTCAAAGCCTGTGCACATTCTGTGTCCCCAGCTGCCCCCAGAAACAGAAAGTCATCAAGGTAATGCATAACCTGCGTAAAGCCTGTGGCTCTGGTGAACGTCCATTGGAAAAAAGTACTGAACTTCTCAAAATACGCACAAGAGATGGAGCAACCCATCGGCATACATTTATCCATGTAGTAGCGACCTTGAAACATAAAACCTAAAAGACGCTGGTTGTGTGGGTGTACCGGGAGCAACCGGAACGCTGACTCGATATCTGATTTAGCCATCAGCGCTCCGGGCCCCAGGCGATTCAACATGGCGACGGCCTCATCAAAGGATGCATACCGCACCGAACAAACTCCCGGGTCAATCGCATCGTTCACCGAAAGACCCCTAGGAGCGGACAAATTATGGATTAACCTGAACTCACCCGGGTCCTTCTTGGGGACCACTCCCAACGGTGAACAAACAAAATCAACAATCGGCGGGTTTTCATATGGCCCCCTAACCCGACCTCGGGCCACCTCCTTTGCAATTTCTGCCTGTACCACCGATGTATTTTGTTGAACCGATAGTTGGTTCTTACACTGTGCTTCCCCCCGAAAACCATATGAAAAACCGTTTCGCAACACCCCGGCAGAGACATGATCAGGATATTCGTTCAGCCAAGGGATCATTGCCATGATATCAACGGGAGTAGGTAACGGTGCCCCTCGGTCGATGTTAGACCTGTTTGGCCCCCCCTCTACCTCCTGTATCACCATTCTTGGCTCTGCACGAACTCTCGGGGTGTGAAGACTGTCCGCACCCTGCACACTCATGCCTGAACTTGCATGTCCCTTGTGGCCTAGTGCACTTGCCCCTGTTAAAGCTCCAACAGACCCCTTTTCTACTCGAGTTCCCATTACTCTTTGTGTGCTGATCACTGTTGGCGCCCGCCCGAAAGGGCGCCACCACATAATGGCGGGAAGGCTCCGCCCCATTCCCGCCGAAAGAAGACGACTTCGTCGTGTTCGGCATCACCTGTTTTTGCCAAGAAATGGAGTCGAAACAATCCCACGTCAGGGATGAGTCGTGCTCCTTGGCCTTACGAAATTTGTTATCATAACCCATCCATTGATTGCCTTCATACGTTTCATAAAATTCCATTATACGTGTCTGGTAACAGGCTAATCCTGACAATACTTCAGGCCTACGTTCCCCCATGATTGCAGTGAACATTCCAAACGCTCTGGCCCAATTAGCTATCGTTTCGTCTACTCTGAAACCCGCTATTTTTGCACGCCATACACTCGGATGCAACAACTCCTTCTGATTTCTAACGTGCTCTATCTCATAGTGATCGGTCAACAGCGAAAACATGTTCACATATTTATCCGCCCAAATCCTTTCTTTCACAACCATCGGGATATGTTGGACCACCTTTTCCCTCCTTGAGGGTAACGATCCCTCCCCCGCCATTGGCAACGGCTGCTTACCAGAACCAGTAGCTGGATTTGTTGTTGCTGCTGTTCCAACGCTCGACGCCGGTTGTTCCGAGGGATTCTGCGGGGAAACAAGAGGACAAGGTGCCTTCGCAGCATCTCTTGATTGCCGCAACTGCTTCATTATTAATCTGGCCTCCTCGGCCGTGTCTCCCGGTGCCACTGCACCCTGGTTGCTCTTGCCTAACCACGCCGCCAACTGGGCGGCCAGTTCGGGAGGCATATCCCCCTCGTTCACTGGTGTAACTACCACAGGGATTGGTTGTCCCGCGTTCGGGATCGGAACTGGGGCCTCAACTGGACTGACCGGGCTCGCCGGGGGTGACTCGGGCACCGGGGCCTCCCCCCCTGCCGCCCTATTCCTGGCCCTTTTACCTCTCCCGGCAGGGACTACTCCCGGCAATGCTGGCCCAACGACTTTCTTCGGTCTACCCGTACCATTCATTGCCACCATCTGCTTCTTCATGTTCGCCATGTCTTTCACCAGCATGCGAAGCATTTGTTCGGTCCCGACCTTCTTTCCGACCTTCTTGCCAGGCATCGTTCACAGCTATTCGATTCGAGGTCCTGGATCCAAAGCTGCGGAATCACTGAAATGAGAAACACAAAAATTACAAGTTCTCAAAATTGGCTCCTTGTTCCGTCTCGGGCTCACGTGCAACGAGGAGGTGCAGCTTCCAAGCACAGGAACAAGAGGATGCTTCCTTAGATTGTTGCTCTTTTATTCTTCCTTGGGAGGGCGTGTACCCTCCTCCGATCCGCCTACGGGGCGAGGCCAACGGTGCAGGTGTCTAGGACAACCCCTCTTGGGCGGGAAAAGGCGCGCCCCGGCTACGCCGCTTCGGGCATACCAGCCGGGACACGCCCCCCGCCCAAAATAGTTTCCCGGGGGGGTCAGGGCACCCTACCATACATTCGGGGGGACCGAGTGGTCGCCCCTTTCCATTCTTTGAGTCCCGCACCACCTAGACAATTCTTTAATAATGCCAACTTTCTTTTAGGAGAACAACCATCCTCTTCAACAACGTCTACATAAGCTAAAAATGTAGGGTACCAAAGATCCCATTCTACTTTTGGATCTCCTGCTGTGGGTAAAAAGTGTGCAGGGGAAGGAATATTATTTGACATTGTAAATTAGTTACACTTATAATTTCACATAAATGAGAAAAATTTAAAAAGAGAATAACCAGGACTAATTACACAAAATAATAAAAGTAGTCACCGTTGTCAATGAGGCAGAAGTCCCAAAAGAATTCCAAGTCTTCTTTCTTCAAGCTCTTTATTTAAAAAAAAAAAATAATGAAAAAAAAACGATGTGGTAAAAATTGTATATTCAGCAAAGGTAACTTGGTACAATGAGAAATGCGGAAAAATAGTTATAAAACGAAGTGTTTATGAGAGGCAAATTACTGAGAAACGATCGTGATAGTTAATAGAAAACTATCGTGGTTGTTTCCATGGAAATGTAGAGGAAACAAAATGGCCGCTGGAACGCATACGCAAGAGCGTGATGCGTGCCTGATGACAGTAGGCAAGTGACGTGTTGATGAGTCACAGGCTGCAACGCTCGTTCGATGAGACTCCAATGATGGAAGTAAAGCAGAAACGCTCATTCGGTAAGTTTTTAAATGATGCAGATGAAGTTTAACAGTCAATGAAAATTGGGAAAAAGGCACAAAAATAGAACGCGTTGGCAGACAAAGATTGCGTTAGAAGGGAACAGATAATAAATCAGCGCTAGTCAGTTTTGAAAGGAAAACGGGAACACATCACCGATTTCAAACGAGGGAAAATGAAAAAAAATGAACAGAAACTCCCGCTGGTGCAATCAAAGCACAGAAAGGGGACAAACAGCCGCTGGTGCAATCTTTGTACACATATGAAAGGAAATACCTTAATTTTCTTTAAGCTGTAAAGGTGAACGCTGTCAGTATCCCTTGACTTCACCAGATAGGATCCTTGAAAAGGCGGGTTCTTTTCTTGAAAAAAAATAATTGCAGATCCTTGATGGTTAGTTGAAGATCCCGATTGTCGCCAAATTTATGTAGTAATGAGATACAAGGAGATCAGGTAGAAGTCTGTAGGTTTATTGTAGTAGACAGCTTGAACAACCACCTTCAGCAGAAGCCCAGTAGAGAATGACCAAGTCATCACATAGAATGTTACAGTAGAAATGTATGATAACAATTCTAACACAGAATGCTACACTACCACTCTAACATAGAATACACTAACATGGAATACTACAATATGATCAAGCCTTCCATCATTAGGAAACTAAAAGTAAAATGAACCAATGAAAAGTTTTATAAACTAGTCACATGACCTGTTATGCTTACGTTACGCGCTCCGCGCCGCGCCTCGGATCGTTTCTGGGGCTCTGCGTTTCGCGCCTTGGTTCACGTGCCAGAGCGCTTCCGGGTGCGCTAACGCGGTGCGTCATAAGGCGCATTACGCAGTAACGCGATACGTTGCGATTACGCGACGCGTCACGATGTGGCTATCCAACGCGGTACTTGCACTAACGGAACGTTTACCGGTTCGCGGACCGTCAGCGAAACAATAAAAAATAATTTAAAAAAAATTTAATAAAAAAAATATAATACAAAAAAATAAAAAATATATTTTTGAATTAGAATAAGAATACATTTTACAGATTTTGATATTTACTATTAAAAAACCATTGAAATTCACTGAAAAAACCATAGGTTATAGACCATATATAGTTAGGAATCAGCATTTACAAAACCTTGAAAATTCACTGAAAAAACCATAGGTTATAGACCATATATAGTTAGGGATTAGCATTTACAAAACCTTATTTTACTCGCACAAAACCATTGAAATTCGCATATATAGTTAGTTGCACTAACTATATATCGTGCACCCGCAATCCACTGCTGATGATGTCACATATTACATCATTCATGACATGGTCAGTGACATCACTGATGACATCACTGATGACATCTCAAATGACAACACTGATAACATCACTGATGACAACACCCAGTGACTGTATGTTTCTGTAAAGTTAAAATATGTCTTACATATTGAAGAATGAGTGGATGTATAAGTGTCTGGATGAAGGATTTAGTAGGTGCATGACTGACTGTATGAGTGAGTGATTAAATGTATCTCACTGAGTGCATTGGTTAGTGACTAAACTGTCTTAATTTGTGCATCATTATGTCTGTTTTTCTGTAAACTGCTGCATGTGTTGATCAGTAGCTATATGAGTAACTATATGGGTTATTGATTGGTTGCCCAAGTATTTGTATGGGAGACTGAGTGTGTGTGTGGGTGGCTGGGAGGTGTATGACTCTGTGCATTGATGTGTGAACAGTTGATTCACTAGATGTATGGGTTCAAAAGTGCATGTGGAAACAGCTGTATGAGCGGTTGACTGTGTGCATGAGTGTATTGGTGAGTGAATGGATATCTCAGTGCTACATGTCAAAGTAAGTACATATGTAAAACACAGTACATGTCAGAGTTGACTTATATAAATAACTGTGCATAAGAGCCAGTGAATGTGTGAGTGGCTGTATGGATCATTGTGAACTTGTATCAGGGATTGTATAAGAGAGTAAATATGTGTTAGTATATGTTTGAATAAGTAAGGTGTGTATAACTGTATAGTTGAGGAAATGGAGGTGTGATTGATTCTTTGCATGACTGACTAGGTGTGTGAGTAACTCCATGGATGAGTGACAGTCTGTGAGTGTCTGTTTACACTGATTGTATCTAAGGTTATATTAGAGTCTAAAGAGGTTCATCGTATTATCACATGAATGATATCATCAGTGATGTGATCAGTAATGTCACATGAGATGTCATCCGTGATGTCATCAGTGATGTCATTTGAGATGTCATCAGTGATGTCATCAGTGATGTCATTTGAGATGTCATCAGTGATGTCATGTGAGATGTCATCAGTGCTGTCATTTGAGATGTCATCAGTGATGTCATCAGTGATGTCACTGACCATGTCATGAATGATGTAATATGTGACATCATCAGCACTGGATTGCGGGTGCGCAATATATAGTTAGTGCAACTAATTATATATGCGAATTTCAATGGTTTTGTGCGAGTAAAATAAGGTTTTGTAAATGCTAATCCCTAACTATATTTGGTCTATAACTTATGGTTTTTTCAGTGAATTTTCAAGGTTTTGTAAATGCTAATTCCTAACTATATATGGTCTATAACCTATGGTTTTTTCAGTGAATATATATATATATATATATATATATATATTACCTACTGGCGGTCGCCAGTAGGTTTATATAGTTAGGATTTTTTCTCTATGGGATTTTTGAAAATTCTATGTCTAATAACTTTAGCGTTTGTGGACGGAATTGGCTGAAATTTTCAGGAAAATGGAACATTTTGTTTCTGAGCAGCCCCTGACAATTTGGGGGGGGTTTCATCAAGGGGGGGCCGAGAAAAAAGAGGGGTCCCAAAACGCGTTTTTCCCATGTTAATTTCCATAGGGCGGTTGGCCTCACTTTTAGCTCGAACGGCTGAATGGATTTGCACAAAACTTGGCAAAATTGTAGGGACTGTTAGCCCGATGTGCCTTTGCTAGGTCTCAATATATGTGCTCCAGTGGATTTCGAGTAATTTAGGTTCAAAAAAAGATATATATCTGGGCGGAGCCTAACCACACATCTGATCTGATTGGCTGTCAGCACTTCATCCAAGAAGTGTTGGCAGCCATCTTGGGACCAATATACATGATAGCACCTCATTAAAAAGCATTGTAGTTAATAGAGGGTTTTAGGACTTTAGTTACATTATAAATCATTTGTTGATGGTACCATACTCGTTTTAGGAATTGTGGTGGGTTCTAAGGTGATTTTACCATGTGAAAAAACCTTCTGCTGTGATATCATGAATATTGTTTGAAAGAAAACTAATGTCTCATGATTTTCCCACAGTGGTTTGGAAGGGGATCTATAAGCTAAACATTTAATTTAAAAAGAAACAACATGAGGGGGTATATTTTGCCATAGAAAGTATGATTAGTGCTGCAGAATGAAAAATTAGGGCACATTTTGAGTGACTTCTCAAATCCTCTTCTATTTCATTAAAAAATTCTGACATGCAGTCTCCCAAAATGGCCACCAGAGACAAAAGAGCCCAAATGTAGCCCAAATATCACCCAGATGTAGCCCAAGTATAGCCCAATGACAGAATGTCCCAGAGTGTTCTAAAGAACAACTAGAGCGCTAACAGTCCTACTTATTACAAAGGTATGGCACACCTGAAGCCATCTTGATTGGAATAAAGTGGTAACTCTTAAAACATTTAATTTAAAAAGGAACAAAATGAGGGGGTATATTTTGCCATATGAATTATGATTAGTGCTGCAGAAAGAAAAATTAGGGCATATTTTGAGTGACTTCTCAAACCCTCTTCAATTTCATTTAAAAATTCTGACATACAGTCTCCCAAGATGGCCACCAGAGACAAAAGAGCCTAAATGTAGCCCAAATATCACCCAGATGTACCCCAAGTATAGCCCAATGACAGAATGTCCCAGAGTGTTCTAAAGAACAACTAGAGCGCTAACAGTCTTACTTATGACCAAAGTATGGCACACCAGAAGCCATCTTGATTGGAATGAAGTGGTAAGTCTGAAAACACTCAATTTAAAAAGGAACAACATGAGGGGGTTAATTTTGCCATAGAAAGTATGATTAGTGCTTCAGAAAGAAAAATTAGGGATCATTTTGAGTGACTTCTCAAATCCTCTTCTATTTCATTAAAAAAATTCTGACATGCAGACTGAAACATGCACTTTGAATACCAGCAGCAGACGTCCCTGGTGAGCAGTAGCTTTACTACAGTGATCTAATGTGCAACTAGAGTGCTAACATTCAGAATTTATGGCAAATGTGTGACACATCTGAATGCCTTCTTGATGGAACCAAAGTAAACAAGCATTGAAAATGCAATAGATCTCGCCCTCGTTTAAGTTAAAGCCATTCTGTTTGTAATGAGGTGGCTTTTTAGCTTTGCTTTTATTAGTGTTTTTTCAACTTTCATGTAAATAACATGCATCTGTATGCATATAAGTATATGTATGCATGCATTTATGTTTGTATTTATATAGATATACAGATGATATATGTTTATATATGTATGTATATATATATATATATTCACTGAAAAAACCATAGGCTATAGACCATATATAGTTAGGAATTAGCATTTACAAAACCTTGAAAATTCACTGAAAAAACCATAGGTTATAGACCATATATAGTTAGGAATTAGCATTTACAAAACCTTGAAAATTCACTGAAAAAACCATAGGTTATAGACCATATATAGTTAGGAATTTGCATTTACAAAACCTTATTTTACTCACACAAAACCATTGAAATTCCATATATAGTTAGTTGCACTAACTATATATCGCGCACCCGCAATCCACTGCTGATGATGTCACATATTACATCATTCATGACATGGTCAGTGACATCACTGATGACATCACTGATGACATCTCAAATGACATCACTGATGACATCACTGATGACAACATCCAGTGACTGTATGTTTCTGTAAAGTTAAAATATGTCTTACATATTGAAGAATGAGTGGATGTATAAGTGTCTGGATGAAGGATTTAGTAGGTGCATGACTGACTGTATGAGTGAGTGATTAAATGTGTCTCACTGAGTGCATAGGTTAGTGACTAAACTGTCTTAATTTGTGCATCATTATGTCTGTTGTTCTGTAAACTGTTGCATGTGTTGATAAGTAGCTATATGAGTAACTATATGGGTTATTGATTGGTTGCCCAAGTATTTGTATGGGAGACTGAGTGTGTGTGTGGGTGGCTGGGAGGTGTATGACTCTGTGCATAGATGTGTGAGCAGTTGATTCACTAGATGTATGGTTTCAAAAGTGCATGTGGAAACAGCTGTATGGGCGGTTGACTGTGTGCATGAGTGTATTGGTGAGTGAATGGATATCTCAGTGCTACATGTCAAAGTAAGTACATATGTAAAACACAGTACATGTGAGAGTTGACATATATAAATAACTGTGCATAAGAGCCAGTGAATGTGTGAGTGGCTGTATGGATCATTGTGAACTTGTATCAGGGATTGTATAAGAGAGTAAATATGTGTTAGTATATGTTTGAATAAGTAAAGTTTGTATAACTGTATAGTTGAGGAAATGGAGGTGTGATCGATTCTTTGCATGACTGACTAGGTGTGTGAGTAACTCTATGGATGAGTGACAGTCTGTGAGTGTCTGTTTACACTGATTGTATCTAAGGTTATATTAGAGTCTGAAGAGGTTCATCGTATTATCACATGAATGATATCATCAGTGATGTGATCAGTAATGTCAAATGAGATGTCATCAGTGATGTCATCAGTGATGTCATTTGAGATGTCATCAGTGATGTCATTTGAGATGTCATCAGTGATGTCATCAGTGATGTCACTGACCATGTCATGAATGATGTAATATGTGACATCATCAGCAGTGGATTGCGGGTGCGCGATATATAGTTAGTGCAACTAACTATATATGGAATTTCAATGGTTTTGTGTGAGTAAAATAAGGTTTTGTAAATGCAAATTCCTAACTATATATGGTCTATAACCTATGGTTTTTTCAGTGAATATATATATATATATCTATATATATATATATATATAGATATATATATATATATATATATATCTATATATATATTCACTGAAAAAACCATAGGTTTTACACCAGTTATAGTTAGGAATTAGCATTTAAAAAACCTGTTAAATTCACTGAAAAAACCATAGGTTTCACACCAGTTATAGTTGGCTGGAAATTTTACTGACATAAAACCATTGAAATTCCCACGTTATAGTTAGTTGGACTCCCTATAACTTGCGCGCCTGCAGTGCACTGCTGATGACGTCACATATTACATCACACATGACATCACATCAAAGGTTTTTTAAATGCTAATTCCTAACTATAACTGGTGTGAAGCCTATGGTTTTTTCAGTGAATTTCATAGGTTTTTTAAATGCTAATTCCTAACTATATATAGGACCTCAAACCTATGAAATGTAATATGTTTTATAATGAATCCTATATTGTATATTTATATAATACTATTTTATTTATTTATTTTATTTTTTTGCCCTGGTGCGCTCCCGGGGCGCGTACCGGGGAGCGCCCCGGTCAGCGCACTTTTGCCACGCGCCCCAGGGCGCGTACCGGTGAGCGTCCCGTTAGCACTATTGGCGCGAACGAAAACATCATCATGACGTATCGCGTAGCCGCGTCCGCGTGATACGCACGGTGTAAGCGCGCCCGGAAGCACCCACGCGCATACGAATGCGCTATGTAAGCACCCCGGGGCGTGCTCCGGGGCGCGCCCCGGGGCGCGTAGCGTAAGCGCGTCGGGTCATGTGACCTGAAAATAACACTTTTCATTGGTTCATAACAGTTTTGGTTTCATAATGATGAAACCCCTGGTCTTGTGACCTGAAAATAACACTTTTCATTGGTTCAGAACAGTTTTTTTTTCCAAATGATGAAAGCCCCCACCTTTTTTCCTCATTCTCACTTTGTACTTTGAGTGAGGAAGACCTGTTTCCAGAGCTATTACTACCTATTTCTACTCAGAAATGGCTACAGTAGCAGCAGCAGCTGGATCATCTGCCCCACCACCACCACCACCACCATCACCACAAGGACCACCAGAACATCTCATTGGTGGTCAAGAAGAAGAGGAGGAGGAGGAGGAAGGGACAAGGCAGTTCCTGCAAGAAAACACTCCACCATGCAAACCTAAGGAGCACTTCATATGGGAGTTTTTTAAAATCCCAACTGGTTTAAAAAAAGTAAACGCTGCAAAGGTGACCTGTCTCATCTGTGGTGCTGTGCTATCCAGGGGGAACCCTACAAAAAAATATTCCTTTGGGAATCATACAATGATTCGGCATATGCAGCGTTTGCACCCTATTAACTTTTCAGCAGCAGAGATGAGAGAACTCTGCAAAAACCTACCCCAATCATCTGGCACAACCTCAACAACCAAAGAACCCACTCCATCGGGTCCAGAAGCAAGTCAGTTGATTTCAAGTATCCAACCAAAGTTTGGGGGATACAAAATTGTTTGTGTACATTGTGGGAAATTAATCACTTATGGTGAGCAGAGCATTACACTCATCATGCTTGCTGGTGATAACCACAAATGCACAAAGAAGCCTTAATTTTTTCCTGTTTTTTTTTTGCTTCAGTTGAGCCGTTTCCAAATCCCTGTTTTTTGTTTTCCCTATAAAAAATACAAAACAATTATAAAACTATTCATAAAAGCCAAAAAAAAATAAAAAAATTCAAAAAAACAATAAAAAAATATAAAACAACAAAAAGAATAAAAAGTACAGTTCTTTTTAGAACTACCTCCAATTTATAAAAAAAGGCTTCATTTTTTTTAAAGTCGGTCATTCTTTTTTCCTCATGGTACGCTCCCCGGTGCGAGTACCGGGCGCTCCCCCTGCCGGGCCCTTTTATAGCCCCACATCAAACCTAGGGGGTCAGGGGGGTCTACTCTGCCCCCTTATAGTCATTTCCCCCTTTGTTTTTGCCACCTCTTGTGTCTCGATTTTACCAAGACACAAGATGGCGGAATGTTTACAGACACCGAGAACCAATCAGCTTTCAGAGTCGCAAGTCGCGTGGCGCGCCCGGTGCACTCCCCGGTGCGCGTACCGGGGCGCTGCCATAGATATATATATTTTTTTGAACCTAAATTACTCAAAAACCACTGGAGCACATATCTTGAGACATAGCAAAGGCCCATCGGGCTACTAGTCCCTACAATTTTGCCAAGTTTGGTGGAAATCCATTCAACCGTTCAGGCTAAAAGTGAGGTCGACCACCCTATGGAAATTAACATGGGGAAAACACGTTTTGGGACCCCCCTTTTATCTCGGCCCCCGCTTGACGAATCCCCCCAAACTTTCAAGAAAGGACAGGAGCTCCGCAAGGCAAATTTGAGGAAATTTTCAGGCAGATTCGTCAACCGGCGCCAAAGTTATTCCAAATAGAATTTTGAGATTTTGCATTGAAAAAAATCCTAACTATACCTACCTACTGGCGACTGCCAGTAGGTAATATATATATATATATATATATATATATATATATATATATATATATATATATATATATATATATATATATATATATATATATATATATATATATATATATATATATATATATATATATATATATATGGCATTCAGTACAGCAATGCACTTAAAAATAAAATAAAGAAATTTACCAGCGGCTGCTGATTGATATAGGGTGTCCGTTTCTCTCATTTGCGGTGAGCGCCGGAGATATGGCGTGGAGAGTGTATTTTTTATATATATATATTCAGCTATCAGTAATGTGGACTCAGATGATGGCAGTGAATTAAATCAATGGCCACAACCTCAAACAAATTTCAGTCCTTCTGAAGAATTGGGGTTTATAATCGAGGACCGCCGGCACACGTTAAGGCCAAGAGCACCCCAGTACCCAAATGCTGCAGGCGGAATGTACAACGCAAACAGAGGCGCAAAGCAAGGCAGCTTCAAAAAGAAAAGACGAGGGAAAGGGAACCAAGCCTTGGATCAATAACTGGAAGTACGGATGTGCCCATCAATACGGCAATCAATTTGACCAATGTAGATCTCAATGTGGCAGAAATGCAACTTTTAGCTTTGGGGGTTATTGTTTTGCCCTAAGACAGTTTTTTAGTATGTGCAATCACGTATTGACGTGTTCAAATTTATCAGGAACTTGAAATTATTAAAATTCTACAAACTAAATCAAGCCGGTGAAAAGGCCTCGTCTATGATTGCAGAAGACCAACCGAGTTTACAATTTCAGGCATTTGATATCTCCATTCTAAGAACTGTCAAAACATTGGCTGGACTGGCAGATGTATCAGTTTCTAATACTCAGGATGAACTCCAACGCATTTGTATTACCTGTGCTAGTGCGGTTCAAACTCCTTTTCACTCCCCATCGACGTTCATCCCTATGATGCCAAGGGAGGCCAATGATATATTTGTAGACTGCATCATCAAAAAAATGATGAGAAAGTTCAGTGAAAACAAAAACATCATAGTGAATAAAGCAGAGAAAGGGGGAAATTTAGTCCTTTGGCCTTGCAAAGTGTACATGGAGGAAGCCATGAGACACTTGAATGATGTCATGTGTTACAGAAAAGTTTCGTTTAATTACTTAAAAATGGTAAAAGAGCAGGTGTTGAAAGAACTAGCACAATGGATACAAGAGGGTTTAATAAGCAAAGATGAACATCATTTTTTGAGAACAGATCATCCCATTACCCCAACTTTACATTTTATTCCAAAAGTGCATAAGCAAGTGACTCCTCTCCCTGGCCGTCCAATATTCTCTGCACAAAGGCGTTTACTGGAATCCATGAGAAAATATGTGGACTTTTTTCTGCACGACTACATAGAAGTTATTCCCTCTTACATTACGAAAAAAAGTCATTTTTTGAAGGAGCTCAGAGAAGTTACATGGGAGGAAGATTACTATTTCATAGTAATGGACATATGCTCTCTTTACACTAGCATAAATCACTACGATGGCTTGAATGCTGTACGCCAGTTTCTTTCAAACAGAGATGTGTGTTTTTACCAACACAACAAGATGTTGTTGAAGATGATAGAGATATGTTTAACTACCAATTTATTTTTATTCAACAAGGCGATACACCAACAATTGAGAGGTGTGGCTATGGGGGCATGCTTTTCCCCCAGCTATGCATGTTTACATGTTGGTTGGTGGGAGAAGCATGTCCTCGAGCACACTCACGGTGACGCATTTTCCAACCATGTCATCATATGCTGGTGTTTTATTGATGACATGTGCGTGGTGTGGCAAGGCTCAAAGGAGTCAGCACAAAAGTTTATAAATGACATCAATGAAAACACCTTGAATCTGCAATTTACTGCTATATCAGTAATATAGGAGTGGAAATTTTTAAATGCGGCGATTTATGTCGAGCCCAATATCATTCACACCAAGTTACACAGAAAGGCCACAGCTGGCAATTCTGTACTACATGCCAGCAGTACCCATCTCAGACACCTGATTAAAAGCATCCCCTATGGGGAGTTTTTAAGAATTAAAAGGATATGCAGTAACAAAAGAGACCTTGATGTGAGTCTAGTTGAGTCAGTACAGAGGTTCATGGCACGTGGTTACAGAATGAGAGATCTACAGATCACACTTTCGAAAGTCCATGATCAAGAAACTGTACAACTAGAACTACATAGTGATGAGGCATTATCATCAGACACACCAGAGTCAGCAAAGTAAACAATCGGTGGTCAGACTCAATACTACATTCAGTTGTCAGGAAAAGCAGGTCAGAAGGATAATTAACAAGAACTAGCCTATATTGAAAACAGATATCACTTTAGACCCAGAACTAAATGCACTACCGGCTATCACATTCAGTAGGGCGCCCTCTATGAGGGATGCCCTAGTAAGAACCATTCCTGAAGTGCTTGAAAGCAGTAATTGGTTGGCAAATAGAACTGGATTCCATAAGTGGAGTTCATGCAGGGCGTGTAGATTTGGGGGTGAATTAAAATGCATTTTTAGATACTTTTTCCCCTACTCCACACAAATTAAAGGGCCTATATATGTGTAAAACTGACCGTGCAATCTATGTACTGGTATGTACTTGTCATCTACAGTACATAGGAGGTACCAAACTTCAAGTATTTAACCGTATTTTGCAGCACCTACGCGCAATTGTAAATTCAGATCCCACCTATCTGGTCACGCGACATTTTAAGCTTGTGCACCAGAACAATCTTATTGACCTCAGTTATTTTGTAATTGATGCAGTCCCCAAATCAACGAGGGGCGGAAATAAAAAGAAAAAACTGCGTCCATTAGAAAGTCAGTACATTTTACAGTTGGATACTAAAATGCCGAAAGGTGTGAACAAGGGGGAAGATCTGTATAATTTTCTGTAAACTTCGAATCATATTAGATCATTGTTGCTACTAAAACAATTATGAAATGCATTCAGATAATATTTTAAGATATATATATTTATTTATGTGTGTAAAACTGATTATGTATTGGATTTTAGTTTCACTTTTATCGGATTTTACTGGTTTTACTAGATTTCTGGTTTCACTGGTTTTTATTCTGTGTCTGTGTGGTATTTGAATCTGATGGTAGTAGGTTTTTGCACTTTTTGAATATATATGTTTACATTCTCAGTGTTGTTTGTAGACAACTTATGCCAATATGATCTGGTGTAGCGTCAATTTGTACATATTTATTTTTATGATTAGCACTTCAATTGTTTCCACAATTGGTGGTATTCTATTATTGGTCATATGCATTGCAGTATGTGGGGACTATCACTCTATGAATATGAAATAACAGTAGCATCCGCTTTATCTGCTAAAAATAGTGTTTACATTTTATTGTGTTCTCCATGATAATAATAGTTGACCAATATTTATTTGCACTTTATGGTTAGTATATGCACTTTCAATATTGTGTGTGGAGGTCCGTTCCTGTGAAATATGCTGAGAAAAGTGCATGTGGTCGGGTTCTGGTGTCAGGTGTATATATATATATATATATATATATATATATATATATATATATATATATATATATATATATATATATATATATATATATATATATATATATATATATATATATATATATATATATATATATATATATATATATATATATTACCTACTGGCAGTCGCCAGTAGGTAGTCATAGTTAGGACCTGGTTCCCACCATAGGAAACCCACAATATTCTATTTGGAATAACTTTTGCACCATTCGACGAATCTTCGCGAAATTCTCCAAGATAATGGCCTGCCTCACTCCGCTCTGTCCCTGAAGTTTAGGGGTGATTCGTGAAGCGGGGGCTGAGAAAAAAGGGGGTCCCAAAACATGTTTTCCCCACGCAATTTTCCATAGGACCTTTAGCCAGGGCTACAGCCCGAACTGCTGAACGGAATTACACCAAATTAGGCAAAAAGGTAGAGTCTGGTTTGCAGATCACGCTTCTTGTTAAATGGTGTAAATCCGTTCAGTAGTTCCTGAGAATTGTATAAGTAAAATCACAGATATATCTATAGACGACGTACCGTACGCGTACAGTGAAGAGTACCATTACAAGCACGAGCTGCATGCTCATTGGCTGTCAACAGTCTGTCAAAACCCCAAACCAGGAAATGTTGGCAGCCATCTTGTGCCTCGGTAGAACGGAGTCACAAGAAAACAGTAAAAGAAATGTGAAAACCATGCAAAGGGGGCAGGGTAGAAAAACCCTGACCCTCTAGGCCAGTTCAGGGGGTCCCACAAGGACCCCACTGTCCCCCAATTTCATTTATCTTTTTTTTAATTGCGGGGTACGCTTATGGTACGCATACGCGGTGAAAAAGGAAAAAAAAACGAAGTCCGCTTTATTCTTAATTAGCCCCCGGGATTTTTTACGTAATGGGTGGCCCAGAGGGGCCCCCGGACCCCAGTGACCACCACCCCTGGGGCTTTTTTGTAAATTATGCGAGGGCTTACTGCCCCCCGGCAGCCCCGGGGACCGCCACCCTCCGGGAATTTGATTTTATTTATTTTTTTAAAACATGTTTGGGGGGCTCAAGACCCCCACTCACCCCCGGGGACTGCCACCTCCCCGGGGCTCTAATATTTAAAATAGGGCGGTCCGTCAGAGGGGGTCCATGATGGAACCTCCAGCCCCGGGGACCACCACCACCCGGGGATTTTCAATGTTTGGAGGGGGCCGCGCGGCCCCCCTCCTGGATCTTTTGATGGCCCTGGGGACCGCCACCCCCAGGGCCAGCTCCTGCAGTGTCCCGGGGTGCCTGCCGCGAGACACTGCTGTTTGAAGTGGTAGTACGGGAGCCTTGCGGCTCCCGCCCTACCATAGCAAACTGCTTTCTTATTTGAAAGAGAGAGCAGGAAACCTGCTCTCTCGTTCGTTCATTGCTTTTGTGAGAGAGAGCAGCATGTAAGCTGCTCGCTCTGACGAAAAGCAATGCCAGCTCTCGAAGGACTCTGGGAGCCGGCTGGGACCGTGGGGGCCTTGGGGATGGAATCCCTGGCGATTATAAAAAAATTAGTAATAGAGGCTATTTTTTTTTACGGTAGATTTACCATACGCGTACCATGCACGTATGTAGACATACGGTGCGAAGTCTGTAAGTCGTCCCATAAGCGTACCGTAGCAAGAAAAATGAAAATATTTTTAGATATTTATGAAGTGTATGTGTTTACATGTTGGGTGGCTATAAAAAGTTGTGTTTATTGGGAGATTTTATTACCTACAAGTAAGTACCGATGCAGAGTCTAAAGTTCAAGAGGAAGACTCTGTTCCCCTTATCTGTAAAATGCACATCATCTCCCTTATAGATGCCATGCATATTGAAGCGCAGATTGTTTTGGTAAATTGACCCCATTCTACAGTCTCGGAGAAACGCAGAAACAGATTTATTCATATGTTTCCTAGCTTTCTCAATCTGTGGACAAAATTGATTGGACCAGTTCCATTTTTGCCTTTGACATATATTAGAATACTTATGATCAGGGGGGGAAGGATCACTTGTCCTGCATAACTCTGGGTATGCCGTAACTGTTCCGAGTAGTCCCAATGTTAACCCTCATGCACGTGCTGGTAATCGTGTGGTATTGAGCGGTATATCTTATTCTCCGCCGTCCCTTGCACGTGTGTGCATAATCATCGGGTTGTTTTTTATGCAACCTCCATCCAGGAGGCATTACCCATTGTTAAAAACAGTAGTGATAAGTGATGGTGAGGTGATGTGATAAAAAATGTCTCTTTTGATCAGAAAATGTATTTATTTGTTCTGTATTCAGAGGCAATATAATTAAAAATATGTCGGTGAACGTGAGTTATTATGACTCGATTCACACTAAGTGAAAAAGGTCGACATGTTTCAGCCCTATCTTATGCCTGACAGGTCATGTGGGCTTTCTTCAGGACCGTGACGTGAAATAGAGACCTCTCACGTCTCTATTGGTGGTGAGAAAAGTTTTAAATGATGGAACAAAGCATTATGTTGCTCCAAAAGAAGGTCAAAAAGTACCTGCAAAGAAAGAAGACATTGTAGACAAGGGGTAAGGGTGAAGGGAGACATTTAAGACTATTACGACTGGTGAAATGTACCAGGAACACATAAATCGCACTGTGGCGTAGCAACTAAAAAATGGCAATACTTTGCACTGACTACCCCACTCAAAGAATAGGGTCGACTATCTCTTGATTGGCATGGGACTGGAAGGATCTGTTTTAGTGGATATGGCAAGTGATGTGAGTGGCATACGTTTATCCGTGCCGGATTGGAGGCATATAGGTGTGGTGGTATTGCACACGTTCACTCATGACCAGGCATGTTGTGTCATTCAACAGCGCGCTCAGGCTGTGATGCTTTACCTCAAGAATCAAACACAAGCGGCCATTTCTGTATATAGTGACATACCTATGTTCTTGGCTTTAATAAGCCTCTTCGGTATCAGGGTGGGTCAGGGAGGCACGCTACAATGGTAAACATTCAATCAGAACAATATGCTCTTTTACATTAATACGTTACGGTTTAGCAGCGTTGTGGTCCTCGTGGTACCTCTGGCTCTCCATTCACTCTTTGTGCTGACTCTGCCACCTCTGTCCCGGAATACGTGCAACGTTTCCGGGTTGGTGGTTTTATAGGTAGTACAGTGATGGGAAGGGTAGAAAGACTTAGGTGACTCATTGGATGTTTTAGTGTGATATTTCAATGCAAAGAACTACTTTCAGATCAAAAGTTCTACAAGCGAATAGATGTAGATCCTACACCCAGACTACAAAAGACCATAACATTAATGGTAACAGAAGCTGAGACAAACAATTGGATCTCGAAAAAAGAGGCACAGTTCCTAGAGACCAACAACCCGAGAATACCTTATTTCTATTCGCTCCCTAAAATACACAAACCGCGCTCCCCACCACCTGGAAGACCCATTGTGACGGGAATAGGTTCGGTCCTAGAACCTTTAGCACAGTTTGCAGACCAATATCTCAAACCAACAGTCCAAAGGACCCCCACCTACCTGAAGGACACAAGGGACCTGCTGAATCTGCTCCGGAATTTTGCGTATTCAGAGGATAACATGATACTCGTAGGACTAGACGTAGAAAGCCTCTACACAAGCCTACCTCAAGAAAAAACACTGGAAACACTGGAGACAATTGTTTTCAATATGGACTGGGACCACAAGACCCCAAGACATTTTGTTCTCGAATGTTGCAGGTTGGCACTGACTGAAAACTACTTTAAATATAATGACACCATGTTTCAACAATGCCATGGAACTTCCATGGGAAGTACATTTGCGCCTAGCGTGGCGGGGCTCTACGTGAGCCAATTTGAGGAAACTCACATTAACAATCCAATCAACCCTTTCCAACAACACATCCGGTTCTGGCGACGTTACATCGATGATGTGATCCTCATCTGGGAAGGAGACATGTCTAGTCTCATCAACTTCCACACCTGGATCAATACCCGGGATGAATGGCTGAAATTCACCTACACAGCAAATAGCAAACAAATTGACTTCCTGGACATCACCATCTATTCAGAGGGCCCAACTCTGCAAACTAAAACGTATTCTAAGCCTACATCCAAAAACAGCTTACTCTCCTACCAGAGCTTTCATCCGAAACCTCTAAGAGAAAATCTCCCTTTCAGCCAATTTCTGAGACTGCGACGCAATTGCAGCAAAGTGACGGAGTACAAAGAACAAGCCAATGAGCTGAGCGAAAAATTGGAAGAAAGATATTATCCCAAAAGTATCATCGAAAAATGCAAAAAAAGGGCCCGTAACCAGCCCCGAGAAAGTCTCTTAGAAACCACACCAAAAGAACCAGAAGTTGATATCACAACTTGTGTAACCACATATGGCCCTGCGAGTAACAGACTGAAAAAGATAATCAATAAAAACTGGAGGATCTTAACTTCAGGTGACATACAATGGCCCAAACCACGTTTTGCCAACAAACGAACCCACAACCTCAAGGACATCCTAGTCCACACTAGACCCCTTACCACAAGACAGCCACCACCAGTCAACTCACCGCTGGACATGAGCCCAGTAACTGGTCATTATCCATGCGGATCGTGTTCTGTCTGTCCCCTTACAAAAGCGACACAGGAGATACAACTGCTTCCAAATTTCAAATGGAAAATTCTGCATCACACCAACTGCAACACAAGTCATGCCATCTACATGATCACATGCCCCTGCAAGAAAAATTACATAGGGATGACATGTAGGAAAGTAAAACAACGACTGTGTGAACATCGCAGCAATGTGAAATGTAAAAAGGCGACCACCAAGATGTCTAGCCACTATCTGGAAACTGGCCACACTGTGAAAGATCTACAGTGGGTAATTTTAGAAACACTACACAACAAAGACCATAATGCAGAGAAAATCCTCTTTGAAAAAGAGCAACGGTGGGTGCACAGACTAGGTACAGATATCAATGGTCTGAATGATAACATACCGTGGGGTACAATTTATAATGGATGAACAAATTGAAATATCACACTAAAACATCCAATGAGTCACCTAAGTCTTTCTACCCTTCCCATCACTGTACTACCTATAAAACCACCAACCCGGAAACGTTGCACGTATTCCGGGACAGAGGTGGCAGAGTCAGCACAAAGAGTGAATGGAGAGCCAGAGGTACCACGAGGACCACAACGCTGCTAAACCGTAACGTATTAATGTAAAAGAGCATATTGTTCTGATTGAATGTTTACAATTGTAGCGTGCCCCCCTGACCCACCCTGATACCGAAGAGGCTTATTAAAGCCAAGAACATAGGTATGTCACTATATACAGAAATGGCCGCTTGTGTTTGATTCTTGAGGTAAAGCATCACAGCCTGAGCACGCTGTTGAATGACACAACATGCCTGGTCATGAGTGAACGTGTGCAATACCACCACACCTATATGCCTCCAATCCGGCATGGATAAACGTATGCCACTCACATCACTTGCCATATCCACTAAAACAGATCCTTCCAGTCCCATGCCAATCAAGAGATAGTCGACCCTATTCTTTGAGTGGGGTAGTCAGTGCAAAGTATTGCCATTTTTTAGTTGCAACGCCACAGTGCGATTTATGTGTTCCTGGTACATTTCACCAGTCGTAATAGTCTTAAATGTCTCCCTTCACCCTTCCCCTTGTCTACAATGTCTTCTTTCTTTGCAGGTACTTTTTGACCTTCTTTTGGAGCAACATAATGCTTTGTTCCATCAATTAAAACTTTTCTCACCACCAATAGAGACGTGAGAGGTCTCTATTTCACGTCATGGTCCTGAAGAAAGCCCACATGACCTGTCAGGCATAAGATAGGGCTGAAACATGTCGACCTTTTTCACTTAGTGTGAATCGAGTCTTAATAACTCACGTTCACCGACATATTTTTAATTATATTGCCTCTGAATACAGAACGAATAAATACATTTTCTGATCAAAGGAGACATTTTTTATCACATCACCTCACCATCACTTATCACTACTGTTTTTAACAATGGGTAATGCCTCCTGGATGGAGGTTGCATAAAAAACAACCCAAAGATTATGCACACACGTGCAAGGGACGGCGGAGAATAAGATATACCGCTCAATACCACACGATTACCAGCACGTGCATGAGGGTTAACATTGGGACTACTCAGAACAGTTACGGCATACCCAGAGTTATGCAGGACAAGTGATCCTTCCCCCCCTGATCATAAGTATATAAATCGAGGAAATTGGTTGGATTACAAATTCCTCTCTCCCTCCACATTGATCTTGATAACTAGCAGCGCACAGCTGTGGGAAAAACAAGTTGCCACCTGTGGTTCCCACCGAACTGTAGGGCATCAACATGGCGGACAACTTAGGATTGAGTTACTCAACCGAAGAAATTGATGAGATACTAGCACGACCACGTTTACTCCTTGATAAGGACCTAACTCAAACATTGGCTAACAATGACGATTGGGAAGAACTTTCTGAATTGAAAAAAGAGCAAGTGAGAACAGCTGTACATGGGATCATAATGACCGAAGACCTCAGAGTGAATGCCGCACCAAAAGGACTTTGGGTGACTAATGCACCTCGTATTTTCCTGAAAGATCTAGCGTTTCGCAAGGACTGGTCAGCAATTTCTTGGAAATGTACAAGGGACTATCTGGTGCTAATAATAAAAACAGCAACCAAGATCACAGATGAACTATCGATTAAGATCCAGATCATTGAGACTAAACTCAACAGCATGGTTTACAAACAACGACTGGAAGAAATCAACAAAGAGATGAGCCAATCTCAAGAATTCCTGACCCAGCAGAAACTACAGAAATTAGGTAAAGAATTGAAAAAGTTCTCTTTAGAACGCATACATCCCTATAGCCATAAGGACTTCAAACCCAATGACAATGCGTCTAATAACAGTTCCAACTGCGACTCTTCCACTGAAGGTTCTGACTGGAGTGGAGACGATTTCTCCAATAACCAAAGAGGAAGGTTCCGTAACAAAAGGGGTAACCGACGGGGCAGAAACTACTGGCGTACCCCACAATTCGCAATGAATCCACCAATGATGCCATTTCCCCCGTTCAACCCCCACTTCCAAGGCTGGGTAGATCCATACTACCAAGGCCCACCACAACAGATGCAACAACCAATGCGGGGTAATTACCAACACGGGCCGCCTTTTTTAGGGAGAGGCCAGAACAATCGGGGCCCGAAACAGAAAGGGGTAACATGGCAAGATCAAACACGCCAGGTCCAAACCAGGAGCGTTACCAGGGGCAAAACAGGAACCAACACAACTCCCTCGTCGTAAACCTTGCAGAGAAGGTACTAACAGAAAATCAAGAGGAAGTACTCAACAAAGGTCTTGGATATGTCCCGACACCTAACCTTGACATTTTCAAGATGAAATGCGAAATTGCAGAATTCTGCAGAAAGCTCAAACTGAAAGCCTTCTTCAGTAACCAATCCACACAAACTCCAGATGGAGATACCAACTTGAGAAAGAAGTCCACCTTTTGCCCTCTGAATACACAAGTACCAATTGAAATTGTCACATTCGAACAAGCAGTGATGAAGGAAATCGATGGCTTGAAAGACAATACAAAAAAACCCTTCCAAAATCTGTCGAGAGCAGAACAACAGTCATTGAGAGAACTAAAGGACGATGAGAATATCGTCATAAAACAAACGGACAAAGGGGGTGGAGTTGTACTCCTCTCAAAAGAAGGCTATGATCGGCAATGCAAAGAACTACTTTCAGATCAAAAGTTCTACAAGCGAATAGATGTAGATCCTACACCCAGACTACAAAAGACCATAACATTAATGGTAACAGAAGCTGAGACAAACAATTGGATCTCGAAAAAAGAGGCACAGTTCCTAGAGACCAACAACCCGAGAATACCTTATTTCTATTCGCTCCCTAAAATACACAAACCGCGCTCCCCACCACCTGGAAGACCCATTGTGTCGGGAATAGGTTCGGTCCTAGAACCTTTAGCACAGTTTGCAGACCAATATCTCAAACCAATAGTCCAAAGGACCCCCACCTACCTGAAGGACACAAGGGACCTGCTGAATCTGCTCCGGAATTTTGCGTATTCAGAGGATAACATGATACTCGTAGGACTAGACGTAGAAAGCCTCTACACAAGCCTACCTCAAGAAAAAACACTGGAAACACTGGAGACCATTGTTTTCAATATGGACTGGGACCACAAGACCCCAAGACATTTTGTTCTCGAATGTTGCAGGTTGGCACTGACTGAAAACTACTTTAAATATAATGACACCATGTTTCAACAATGCCATGGAACTTCCATGGGAAGTACATTTGCGCCTAGCGTGGCGGGGCTCTACGTGAGCCAATTTGAGGAAACTCACATTAACAATCCAATCAACCCTTTCCAACAACAGATCCGGTTCTGGCGACGTTACATCGATGATGTGATCCTCATCTGGGAAGGAGACATGTCTAGTCTCATCAACTTCCACACCTGGATCAATACCCGGGATGAATGGCTGAAATTCACCTACACAGCAAATAGCAAACAAATTGACTTCCTGGACATCACCATCTACTCAGAGGGCCCAACTCTGCAAACTAAAACGTATTCTAAGCCTACATCCAAAAACAGCTTACTCTCCTACCAGAGCTTTCATCCGAAACCTCTAAGAGAAAATCTCCCTTTCGGCCAATTTCTGAGACTGCGACGCAATTGCAGCAAAGTGACGGAATACAAAGAACAAGCCAATGAGCTGAGCGAAAAATTGGAAGAAAGATATTATCCCAAAAGAATCATCGAAAAATGCAAAAAAAGGGCCCGTAACCAGCCACGAGAAAGTCTCTTAGAAACCACACCAAAAGAACCAGAAGTTGATATCACAACTTGTGTAACCACATATGGCCCTGCGAGTAACAGACTGAAAAAGATAATCAATAAAAACTGGAGGATCTTAACTTCAGATGACATACAATGGCCCAAACCACGTTTTGCCAACAAACGAACCCGCAACCTCAAGGACATCCTAGTCCACACTAGACCCCTTACCACAAGACAGCCACCACCAGTCAACTCACCGATGGACATGAGCCCAGTAACTGGTCATTATCCATGCGGATCGTGTTCTGTCTGTCCCCTTACAAAAGCGACAAAGGAGATACAACTGCTTCCAAATTTCAAATGGAAAATTCTGCATCACACCAACTGCAACACAAGTCATGCCATCTACATGATCACATGCCCCTGCAAGAAAAATTACATAGGGATGACATGTAGGAAAGTAAAACAACGACTGTGTGAACATCGCAGCAATGTGAAATGTAAAAAGGCGACCACCAAGATGTCTAGCCACTATCTGGAAACTGGCCACACTGTGAAAGATCTACAGTGGGTAATTTTAGAAACACTACACAACAAAGACCATAATGCAGAGAAAATCCTCTTTGAAAAAGAGCAACGGTGGGTGCACTGACTAGGTACAGATATCAATGGTCTGAACGATAACATACCGTGGGGTACAATTTATAATGGATGAACAAATTGAAATATCACACTAAAACATCCAATGAGTCACCTAAGTTTTTCTACCCTTCCCATCACTGTACTACCTATAAAACCACCAACACGGAAACGTTGCACGTATTCCGGGACAGAGGTGGCAGAGTCAGCACAAAGAGTGAATGGAGAGCCAGAGGTACCACGAGGACCACAACGCTGCTAAACCATAACGTATTAATGTAAAAGAGCATATTGTTCTGATTGAATGTTTACCATTGTAGCGTGCCTCCCTGACCCACCCTGATACCGAAGAGGCTTATTAAAGCCAAGAACATAGGTATGTCACTATATACAGAAATGGCCGCTTGTGTTTGATTCTTGAGGTAAAGCATCACAGCCTGAGCGCGCTGTTGAATGACACAACATGCCTGGTCATGAGTGAACGTGTGCAATACCACCACACCTATATGCCTCCAATCCGGCACGGATAAACGTATGCCACTCACATCACTTGCCATATCCACTAAAACAGATTCTTCCAGTCCCATGCCAATCAAGAGATAGTCGACCCTATTCTTTGAGTGGGGTAGTCAGTGCAAAGTATTGCCATTTTTTAGTTGCTACGCCACAGTGCGATTTATGTGTTCCTGGTACATTTCACCAGTCGTAATAGTCTTAAATGTCTCCCTTCACCCTTACCCCTTGTCTACAATGTCTTCTTTCTTTGCAGGTACTTTTTGACCTTCTTTTGGATCAACATAATGCTTTGTTCCATCAATTAAAACTTTTCTCACCACCAATAGAGACGTGAGAGGTCTCTATTTCACGTCACGGTCCTGAAGAAAGCCCACATGACCTGTCAGGCATAAGATAGGGCTGAAACATGTCGACCTTTTTCACTTAGTGTGAATCGAGTCATAATAACTCACGTTCACCGACATATTTTTAATTATATTGCCTCTGAATACAGAACGAATAAATACATTTTCTGATCAAAAGAGACATTTTTTATCACATCACCTCACCATCACTTATCATTACTGTTTTTAACAATGGGTAATGCCTCCTGGATGGAGGTTGCATAAAAAACAACCCGATTATTATGCACACACGTGCCAGGGACGGCGGAGAATAAGATATACCGCTCAATACTACACGATTACCAGCACGTGCATGAGGGTTAACATTGGGACTACTCGGAACAGTTACGGCATACCCAGAGTTATGCAGGACAAGTGATCCTTCCCCCCCTGATTATAAGTATATAATTCGAGGAAATTGGTTGGATCACAAATTCCTCTCTCCCTCCACATTGATCTTGATAATTAGCAGCGCACAGCTGTGGGAAAAACAAGTTGCCACCTGTGGTTCCCACCGAACTGTAGGGCATCAACATGGCGGACAACTTAGGATTGAGTTACTCAACCGAAGAAATTGATGAGATACTAGCACGACCACGTTTACTCCTTGATAAGGACCTAACTCAAACATTGGCTAACAATGACGATTGGGAAGAACTTTCTGAATTGAAAAAAGAGCAAGTGGGAACAGCTGTACATGGGATCATAATGACCGAATACCTCAGAGTGAATGCCGCACCAAAAGGACTTTGGGTGACTAATGCACCTCGTATTTTCCTGAAAGATCTAGCGTTTCGCAAGGACTGGTCAGCAATTTCTTGGAAATGTACAAGGGACTATCTGGTGCTAATAATAAAAACAGCAACCAAGATCACAGATGAACTAACGATTAAGATCCAGATCATTGAGACTAAACTCAACAACATGGTACACGTAACCGTTTACAAACAACGACTGGAAGAAATCAACAAAGAGATGAGCCAATCTCAAGAATTCCTGACCCAGCAGAAACTACAGAAATTAGGTAAAGAATTGAAAAAGTTCTCTTTAGTACGCATACATCCCTATAGCCATAAGGACTTCAAACCCAATGACAATGCGTCTAATAACAGTTCCAACTGCGACTCTTCCACTGAAGGTTCTGACTGGAGTGGAGACGATTTCTCCAATAACCAAAGAGGAAGGTTCCGTAACAAAAGGGGTACCCAACGGGGCAGAAACTACTGGCGTACCCCGCAATTCGCAATGAATCCGCCAATGATGCCATTTCCCCTGTTCAACCCCCACTTCCAAGGCTGGGTAGATCCATACTACCAAGGCCCACCACAACAGATGCAACAACCAATGAGGGGTAATTACCAACAAGGGCCGCTTTTTTAGGGAGAGGCCAGAACAATCGGGGCCCGAAACAGAAAGGGGTAACATTGCAAGATCAAACACGCCAGGTCCAAACCAGGAGCGTAACCAGGGGCAAAACCGGAACCAACACAACTCCCTCGTCGTAAACCTTGCAGATAAGGTACTAAAAGAAAATCAAGAGGAAGTACTCAACAAAGGTCTTGGATATGTCCCAACACCTAACCTTGACACTTTCAAGATGAAATGCGAAATTGCAGAATTCTGCAGAAAGCTCAAACTGAAAGCCTTCTTCAGTAACCAATCCACACAAACTCCAGATGGAGATACCAACTTGAGAAAGAAGTCCACCTTTTGCCCTCTGAATACACAAGTACCAATTGAAATTGTCACATTCGAACAAGCAGTGATGAAGGAAATCGATGGCTTGAAAGACAATACAAAAAAACCCTTCCAAAATCTGTCGAGAGCAGAACAACAGGCATTGAGAGAACTAAAGGACGATGAGAATATCGTCATAAAACAAGCGGACAAAGGGGGTGGAGTAGTACTCCTCTCAAAAGAAGGCTATGATCGGCAATGCAAAGAACTACTTTCAGATCAAAAGTTCTACAAGCGAATAGATGTAGATCCTACACCCAGACTACAAAAGACCATAACATTAATGGTAACAGAAGCTGAGACAAACAATTGGATCTCGAAAAAAGAGGCACAGTTCCTAGAGACCAACAACCCGAGAATACCTTATTTCTATTCGCTCCCTAAAATACACAAACCGCACTCCCCACCACCTGGAAGACCCATTGTGTCGGGAATAGGTTCGGTCCTAATACCTTTATCACAGTTTGCAGACCAATATCTCAAACCATTAGTCCAAAGGACCCCCACCTACCTGAAGGACACAAGGGACCTGCTGAATCTGCTCCGGAATTTTGCGTATTCAGAGGATAACATGATACTCGTAGGACTAGACGTAGAAAGCCTCTACACAAGCCTACCTCAAGAAAAAACACTGGAAACACTGGAGACCATTGTTTTCAAAATGGACTGGGACCACAAGACCCCAAGACATTTTGTTCTCGAATGTTGCAGGTTGCCACTGACTGAAAACTACTTTAAATATAATGACACCATGTTTCAACAATGCCATGGAACTTCCATGGGAAGTACATTTGCGCCTAGCGTGGCGGGGCTCTACGTGAGCCAATTTGAGGAAACTCACATTAACAATCCAATCAACCCTTTCCAACAACAGATCCGGTTCTGGCGACGTTACATCGATGATGTGATCCTCATCTGGGAAGGAGACATGTCTAGTCTCATCAACTTCCACACCTGGATCAATACCCGGGATGAATGGCTGAAATTCACCTACACAGCAAATAGCAAACAAATTGACTTCCTGGACATCACCATCTACTCAGAGGGCCCAACTCTGCAAACTAAAACGTATTCTAAGGCTACATCCAAAAACAGCTTACTCTCCTACCAGAGCTTTCATCCGAAACCTCTAAGAGAAAATCTCCCTTTCAGCCAATTTCTGAGACTGCGACGCAATTGCAGCAAAGTGACGGAGTACAAAGAACAAGCCAATGAGCTGAGCGAAAAATTGAAAGAAAGATATTATCCCAAACGAATCATCGAAAAATGCAAAAAAAGGGCCCGTAACCAGCCCCGAGAAAGTCTCTTAGAAACCACACCAAAAGAACCAGAAGTTGATATCACAACTTGTGTAACCACATATGGCCCTGCGAGTAACAGACTGAAAAAGATAATCAATAAAAACTGGAGGATCTTAACTTCAGGTGACATACAATGGCCCAAACCACGTTTTGCCAACAAACGAACCCGCAACCTCAAGGACATCCTAGTCCACACTAGACCCCTTACCACAAGACAGCCACCACCAGTCAACTCACCGCTGGACATGAGCCCAGTAACTGGTCATTATCCATGCGGATCGTGTTCTGTCTGTCCCCTTACAAAAGCAACAAAGGAGATACAACTGCTTCCAAATTTCAAATGGAAAATTCTGCATCACACCAACTGCAACACAAGTCATGCCATCTACATGATCACATGCCCCTGCAAGAAAAATTACATAGGGATGACATGTAGGAAAGTAAAACAACGACTGTGTGAACATCGCAGTAATGTGAAATGTAAAAAGGCGACCACCAAGATGTCTAGCCACTATCTGGAAACTGGCCACACTGTGAAAGATCTACAGTGGGTAATTTTAGAAACACTACACAACAAAGACCATAATGCAGAGAAAATCCTCTTTGAAAAAGAGCAACGGTGGGTGCTCAGACTAGGTACAGATATCAATGGTCTGAACGATAACATACCGTGGTGTACAATTTATAATGGATGAACAAATTGAAATATCACACTAAAACATCCAATGAGTCACCTAAGTCTTTCTACCCTTCCCATCACTGTACTACCTATAAAACCACCAACCCGGAAACTTTGCACGTATTCCGGGACAGAGGTAGCAGAGTCAGCACAAAGAGTGAATGGAGAGCCAGAGGTACCACGAGGACCACAACGCTGCTAAACCGTAACGTATTAATGTAAAAGAGCATATTGTTCTGATTGAATGTTTACCATTGTAGCGTGCCTCCCTGACCCACCCTGATACCGAAGAGGCTTATTAAAGCCAAGAACATAGGTATGTCACTATATACAGAAATGGCCGCTTGTGTTTGATTCTTGAGGTAAAGCATCACAGCCTGAGCGCGCTGTTGAATGACACAACATGCCTGGTCATGAGTGAACGTGTGCAATACCACCACACCTATATGCCTCCAATCCGGCACGGATAAACGTATGCCACTCACATCACTTGCCATATCCACTAAAACAGATCCTTCCAGTCCCATGCCAATCAAGAGATAGTCGACCCTATTCTTTGAGTGGGTTAGTCAGTGCAAAGTATTGCTATTTTTTAGTTGCTATGCCACAGTGCGATTTATGTGTTCCTGGTACATTTCACCAGTCGTAATAGTCTTAAATGTCTCCCTTCACCCTTACCCCTTGTCTAAAATGTCTTCTTTCTTTGCAGGTACTTTTTGACCTTTCTTTGGAGCAACATAATGCTTTGTTCCATCAATTAAAACTTTTCTCACCACCAATAGAGACGTGAGAGGTCTCTATTTCACGTCACGGTCCTGGAGAAAGCCCACATGA
Source organism: Lissotriton vulgaris (assembly GCF_964263255.1). Taxonomy (NCBI): domain Eukaryota; kingdom Metazoa; phylum Chordata; class Amphibia; order Caudata; family Salamandridae; genus Lissotriton; species Lissotriton vulgaris. The sequence continues at coordinate 1,136,511,104 of NC_141694.1, read as the reverse complement.
CCTGTCAGGCATAAGATAGGGCTGAAACATGTCGACCTTTTTCACTTAGTGTGAATCGAGTCATAATAACTCACGTTCACCGACATATTTTTAATTATATTGCCTCTGAATACAGAACGAATAAATACATTTTCTGATCAAAAGAGAAATTTTTTATCACATCACCTCACCATCACTTATCACTACTGTTTTTAACAATGGGTAATGCCTCCTGGATGGAGGTTGCATAAAAAACGATGATTATGCACACACGTGCAAGGGACGGCGGAGAATAAGATATACCGCTCAATACCACACGATTACCAGCACGTGCATGAGGGTTAACATTGGGACTACTCGGAACAGTTACGGCATACCCAGAGTTATACAGGACAAGTGATGCTTCCCCCCCTGATCATAAGTATATAATTCGAGGAAATTGGTTGGATCACAAATTCCTCTCTCCCTCCACATTGATCTTGATATATTAGAATAGACAAAAGGTAGTTTGGGGGGAAAGTGACATCAGTTCTGTAAAGTTGTCCTTCATAAACATTTCCAGAACTACTACAGTCAAAGTGCCTAGGTCATTGCCACAACAGTGCACAATTATGAGGTCAGGGTGTTGGAGATGTAAAAAGAATTTAACCAATGGCATCAATTGGTGCCACTTTAACCCTCTCTGTCTAATCCATTTTATGTCTACATTTGGTAAACCTACGTCTTTCGAATTCTTTTCTGTTCTGCGTGCCTTTGGCTCCAGAAAATATATCTGTGTCCCACGATCCACACTCTAAGCATCTTGAAGAGAGGTCTTGATGCACTCAGATGGTCTCTGTAAATGAAGGGGCAGTTTGAAGATTTTTTCTAAAATGGTGGATAAGTGGAGTTTTAGAAAAAGCAAAGAATTGATTGGTTGTTTGAAAGGTTATTAGCTATAAAACTAGGGTGCAATGTTCTTTTTTTTTAAAAGCCTGTTATTTATTGGTTAAGAAATAGTGATAGAAAAGAACATTACTTAAGATAATCTGGTTTATTGACGAGTCAAGCACACTTGCTGTTTTGATTTGCAACAATGTATGATGAACTTTTCACCTGTGTTGTCAGTTAGGTGTTCCCTGAAGTGTTTCTATGGTAACTGGCAGAATGTGGAATGGCGGAGGGTTGAAAATTTTGTCAGTTGGAAAGAGTTTAAAAGTTCAAGCAATAGACAAATGTGTTTCATTTTGATTTAATGTGGGAATAAATGTGATTTGTTATTTATTTGTATATGTGTGTAGATTGACAGGAAATGTTTGCTGTTTGCTATAGGACTTCCTGACCCTCTAGTGTTGCTTAGGGGTTTTACAATGATCCCCAATGTCTTTTTCTTGCTTATGTATGCTTACGGGACGACTTACAGACTTTGCACCGTATGTTGTACGTACGAGCATGGTACGCACACGGTACATTTATTGTGAAAAGAAAATAGCCTCTATTAATATTTTTTTATAATCCCCGGGGTCCCCCATCCCCGGGGCTTTAACTATATGTTTACGGGGGGATCATGGCCCCCCGCAGCCCCGGAAAGCGCCAACCCCCGGGGCTTCTATAAAAAAAAAATTAAAATACACCTGTGTGGGGGCTGAAGCCCCCCCCCATGCCCCGGGGACCACCACCCCCGGGGCTCTAATATTTAAAATAGGGGGGTCAGTGATAGATCCCCCAGGCCCGGGGACCACCACCCCTGGGGCGTTTGAATGTTGGGAGGGGTGCTGCGCAGCCTCCCTCCTGGAGCATTTGATGGCACTCGGGACCTCCACCCCCCAGGGCCAGGTCCTGCAGTGTCCCGAGGTGCCTACCCCCGGGACACTGCTGTTTGCTATGGTAGGGCAGGAGTGGCATGTAAGCTGCTCTCTCTGGCGAACACCAATGCTGGCTCCCGAAGGACGCTGGGAGCCGGCTGGGACTGTGAGGGCTTTGGGGCTCCCCCCACGGTCCCCAACGTTATATTTTAGCCCCGGGGGATGGGGTTCCCGGAGATTATAAAAAATTACTAATAGAGGCTATTTTTTTTATGATAGATTTACCATGCACGTACCATGCTCGTACGTATGACGTACGGTGCAAAGTCTGTAAGTTGTCCCGTAAGCGTACCTAAGCAAGCAAAAAATCAATTAAAAATATATATTTTACAGATATCTTTCAAGTTTATGTGTTTATGTGTTGGTTGCTTCTAATGAGACCTTTTCTCTTTATTGGTACTTATAAGTAGGTACTTATGCATAGTCTAATCTTGTTGAGGAGTAGTGTTTTTAGAGTGGTGACCTTTTGACCTCTGTTGACAGTTGACCTTTGTAGGATGTGTTGGGGGTAGGGTGGAAATTTATGTCAGTTGGAAAGGTTTGAAATGTTGAACCAATAGAAATGTGTGTTTGGTTTTGAAATATTGTGTGAAGGAATTGTATTTGTATTAACGTGTATATATGTGTAATTTGAGAGGGAAAATGTGCCATTTCTTGGTTCTGCTGCAAGCACCAAAGCAGAGAGATTCTGTATAAGACTATCTGCTGTGTGAGTGGCATTCTTCTTAATTTACCAATCAGTTTGAGAGGTGAGTTGATAACTTGTAAGGGAATGTATGTGGTGCATTTTATTTTTAGTAAGAGTAATGTGTTTATACTTGCAAAGTTTGTAGAATCATTTTTTGAGTTTGTCTGCATTTGGATAACTATTGTGATAAAATCATTTGGTGAGTTAATGTGTTTAGTGAGTCACCTTTGTGCAATAAAGTGCTGTACTAAAAATTGTAGAATGTGTGCAGTCACTTTTATAGTTGTAGTGTAGTATATAGTGTTGCTTTCTTAGAATTAGACTTGTGTTTTAAATCTACAATATTGTAGTCAGTATACATACACTGCTGCATATGCTCTTGGGCAGATTTACAAGCCTCTTGCGCCTCTTTGTTGTTCTATTGTGTGACATATTTGGATGTAATGTTGGCAAAAACTAATACAGCAAATTGGAAATGTATTTGGAAAATGAGTCAGGGTTGTCCACTGAAATGTAGTAGTTATATACATGGAATGTGTTCACTCATTTAAACGTTTTCATGTAGTAAATGTGTTTTAGTAAAATGTATGGTTTTAAAATGTTTGTCTAGAATCACAATGAGCGTCTGTGTACATTAAGGAATTATACTTTCCTCTTATTCAATAATCTCTGCTGTCTTTCCTCACAGTCTACCTCTCTCTGCTTATACTGTCCCCTCTCTTCTGATATTCCCCTCTTTCGTTATTCTCACTTGTCTTTTCTCATAGTGCTGCTTTTTCTGATAGTCCCTCCTGTCCTCTTAGTCCCCCTCTGTCATCATTGTCTCCTCTGTCTCCTAATACTCCCCCTTCTTTTTATACACCCTCCTCTGTCCTTTTTAATCCTCCCTCTCTCCTCATACCTCCCTCTTAACAATTCCCCAGTCAGTATACATAGACTGCTGCATACACTCTTGGGCAGATTTACAAGCTCCTTGGGCCTCTTTCTTGTTGTATTGTGTCACATTTTTGGATGTAATGTTGGCAAGAAATAATAAATCAAATTGGAAATGTATTTTCAAAATGAGTCAGGGTTGTCCACTGAAATGTAGTAGTTATATAAGTGGAATGTGTTCAGTCATTTAAACGTTTTAGTGTAGTAAATGTGTTTTGGTAAAATGTATGGTTTTACATTTTTTGTCTAGAATCACACTGAGCGTCTGTGTCCATTAAGGAATTATACTTGCCCTTTTTTCAATATTCTCTGCTGTCTCTCCTCACAGTCTACCTCTCTCTGCTCATACTGTCCCCTCTCTTCTGATATTTCCCCTCTTTCCTTATTCTCACTTGTCTTTCCTCACAGTGCTGCTTGTTCTCATAGTCCCTCCTGTCCTCTTAGACCCCCTCTTTCATCATTGTCTCCTTGTCTCTGAAATTTATTTGCAAAATGAGTCAGGGTTCTCCACTGAAATGTAGTAGTTATATACATGGAATTTGTATAGTTACTTAAACTTTTTACAGTTGTAAATGTGTTTTGGTAAAATGCATGGTGTCGTATTTTTTGTCTAATATCACACTGTATCTCTGTGTAGATTAAGGAATTATATTTGCCTCTTTTTTCATATATTCTACACTATTTTGTCATACTCCCTCTCCTATCCTTTTACGTCCTTTCTGATTATACTAACTCCTTTTTCTTATATTCTCCTCTCTCCTTATACTTCTTTTTTCTCTTCATACTTGCCTTTCTTTTTGCATAGTTCCCCTACTCTTCATAATCTCTCCTGTTTTCATATTCAACCCTGTTGTTATAGTTTTTACTATCTCCTCATGGTACTCTCTCTCCTTATACACTCAGTCTTCTCTTATATTTCTCTTTTCTTCACATTTTTGTCTTTCTCTCTTTATATTTCTTCTTCTTTTCTCATACACACTCTTCTCTCCTAATATTCTGCCTTTCTTATTATTATCGCTCTTCTTTGCACATACTTCCTATTCTTTTGCCTTATTTTTCTTTCTCTTCTCATACTCTCCTCTCTCTGCTCACACTTCTCCTCTCTTTTCTTATACCCCAACTCTGTCCTAATATTCCTCTCTTTTTTTATTTTCATATTACTCTCATCGTTCTCCCCCCTGTCCTTATAGTCCACCCTGTTTTCATAATCTCCAGTCTTTTCTCTTACTTATGACTGTCTCCTCATACTATTCCCTTTCTGTTATATTCCCTTTTGTCCTGTACTTCTTCTCTTTGTGTTTGTTTTCTCCTGTCTCTCTTCATATTCTTTTTCTGTTTTCATTTTGTCTTATTTTTCTTTATACTTTCCGTTTCTATTCATATTGCCTGTTCTCTTCTCTTACTCCTCCTTGACTCCCTGTTTATACTCTGCAGCACTTTCCTCATACTCCCCGTCTTTTCATACTGATCTCTCTCTTTATATTTGTTTCTCTTGTCATACTCTTCCCTCTTTCGTCATATTCTTTTCACTCTTCATAATCTGCCATCTGTTTATACTCCTTCCTTTCTCCTCATAGTGTATCCTCTGTTCTTGAACATTCTTTTTCTTCTAATGCACCACTTTTCTTCACATTATCCCTGCTCTCTTCTGGTACTCTTCTTATACTGCCCCCTGTCTCCTCATACTCTCTCTCTTTCTTCTTATACTCTCCCTACTCTCTTCATACTGCAACCTTTCTCCTTATACTCCTCCTTATCTCTTCAAACTTTCTAGTCTGTTCATACTCTCTTTATCCCCTTATACTGCAGTGTCTGCTTATATTCTCTTTTCTATTTATATTTTCTGTTGTCTCACCTCTCTCTCTTTATGTCTACATTTCTCTTTCTCTTGTTGTAACTCCTTCGATTTTCATACTCCCATGTTTGTCGTCATAATCTCTCCTCTCTTCTTATAAGTAATATAATAATGTATTTCATATATTCATTTTTCTAAAGTGATATATATTTTTTATAATAGATTCCTTTAGATCAACAATGAAAAAAAATCATCATGCCTTCAAAAACTGAAAAGAGGAAAGAACGAAAGAAAGTAGTTTTTTTAAAGAGAAGTCATCTACAAGATTTACCTGAACAACAATGTGTTAACAAAAAAAAAAGACCTGGTAAGAAAACTTAGACTTTTCCGCGAAGATTGTTAAGCACTTAGAGTAGTGTGCACAAAGTAAAAAATACTAGTAGTGTATCTGCGACTAAGAGAAAAGAGAAGACCCATGGAAAATCATCTTCTGAATAAAACGTGTATAGTAAAAGGAGTTAAAAACAATCTAAGGAAATAAGGAAGAAGATTAATACAGAAAAATTTGAGCAAGAAATTAAAAAGGTCAAGGTAATTTCAGGTGAAACACCAAATTATTCTTGTGCTTGTTGTCGACGTACTTATTATAAAAATCAGACCACGACTGTTGATCTGTATTTAAAATGTGAAAAGGAAAATAATAATGAGGGGATGGAATTTGCAACTTATTTGTTGGTAGAAAATTGTTTTGATTTGGGTTCTGATCAGCGTATTTGTAAATATTGTTATAACAAATTAGACGAGTATAAAATTCCTACTAGAGCTGTGCATAATAGTTTTGAGTTGGTAAATGTTCCTTCTGAACTGATGGATTTAAATACTTATGAGTCTATTCTTATTCAATGTGTGCATCCTTTTCAGGTTATTGTTCGTATGGAGCCTAAGACAGGGGAATTGCCTCCTTCAGATTTACAGAGAGGATTAAAGGGAAGAGTTTTATATAATTGCCACTAGATTCAAAGAAAAATATTGAAACAATTGGTGTAGAAAATGTAGAAGATGAACCTTAATTTATTCTTCTTAATGGCGTTCCTACTAGGAGTAAGAAAATCTGGCAGGAATTAGTGGATGTTAGGAAAGTGAAAAAGGCAACATTGAATCTGATAAAAAATAATCACTATTAAAAAAATGTGTGTTGTGAGAGATGAAGAAATGACTGTAGAAGAAGATAGTGACTTGCCATCTGGACAAATTGGAAAAGTGGATGTGTCCAGAACTGAAGAAATCTACAAACATTACAGTGTTCATCCACTTCATTCCAAAGAAGTGATGGGTAATACTATAGAGTTATTCCAAAGGAAAGAAGCAAAGGGAAGTCCCATTAGTGTATGGGAAAAAAGCTTGGAAGCTCATTGTTTCCCTCATTTGTTTCCCACAGGAAAAGGAGGACAATATGACGACCGACATGTGCAGATTCCTGCATCTGAATACCGGACATTAAGATTGTATGCAGAAGATCCAAGATTTCGACAATGTATTCCGTATTTGTTTCATCTTTTGTTTGACAGTGATTTGTCTGGACTTTCCTATGCAGTAAACCATATATTGAAAACAGGTGTACATCTGCAAAATGTTTCGGCAAAGGAATTTATGGATAAAGTACACCAGAAAGATAATGTTTTGGAATCTCAGCTAAATAATCTCATGGCATGTCAGCATGGTACTAATGAGTACTGGTACCGTCGTCATGGAGAACTTAAATGTATGCTAAGGAACGTAGGAACTCCTAAATGGCTCCTTACTCTAAGCTGTGCTGAATTTGCTTGGGATGATTTACTTCAATTTCTTCGAGAGGCAAATCCAAATATACTAAATATTGAATACAAGACACCTGGAGAATTGTGCTCTTTGGATCCAGTTATTGTATGCAGGTATTTCAATCATAGATTTGAAACTATGATGTCTTTTATCACCAATACAAAATCCTCCTCTTGGAGAGGTTCTGGACTTTTATGGGAGAAAGGAGTATCAAGCAAGAGGTGCTCCTCACATACATATGCTAATAAGGATCAAAGATGCTCACAAACTTGGAACAGATTCAGATGATACTGTGCTGTCTTTCATTGAAGAATGTGCTACATGTGATATACCCAAAAGTACACAAGATAAGGACTTAAGACAACAAGTCTTACGATTCCAAAGCCATCGTTGTGGCAAATACTGTCGTCGAAAGTACAAATTTAAGGACAAATTCTGCACCAAATGCCGTTTTGGATTCCCACGTCCTGTAATATCGAAAGGAAGAGTGAAGAGTTTTATGTCATCTTTGCGACATACTATCACAAGAAAGTCTCTAAAAATACCTACAACTTAAGAAGAAATGAAGAATCAAAGTACATAAATGACTATAACCCAGTCATTTTGTCCCTGTGGAATGCTAATCTGGATATTCAATATGTTGCGGACTATTCCAGTGCTGTTGCTTGATATGTAACATCGTACATAACAAAATCAGAAAAGACGGAATTGAAGGAAATGTGAGAAGAGATTTCCCACGAGAAGAGTCTAAGTAAGAAATTATATACTTACAGTTTGAAGATGTTATCTTATCGAGAAATTGGAGCGTATGAATGCTCGGATCGTTTATCATCTGAAAGTGTTTACTCCAAATCTAGAAGAATCCTTTGGGTGTGTCTAGGTCTTGCTGCAACATGAAACCGAGTACCTAAATCTGTACAAGAAATTAAATATTTTGCTGAAAAAGAGTCTGAAAGTACAGATATTGTGAAACCAAATATGTTGGATACATATTATCCAAATAGAAGTCATCATCTTGAGAACATTTGTCTCTGCAAAACTATATTTTTAAACAGAATATTACACAAAAAACATAATATTGGTATATATGCCGTGATTGGTTCTGAAGATGTTTGGTGAAACAAAGAAAAGGACATTTGATTAATTACCGTAAACTGAGTTGCGAAACACCTGACAAATGGGAATTTTACTATTTAACTCTTTTGCAACTTTTCAAGCCATTGCGTTCAGAATTGGAATTACTTGGAGATTTTGAGAGCTATGAAGATTCCTTCAATGCAAGTAAAGATACTATAGAATGTCCTGTTTTTGATAATTATGTGAAAATGTTGAATGACGAAATTGAGCAAGAAACTACAATTACAGCAGAGATTGTTAGAGACAGTTCTCAAGACAGTCAAATTTCTGCTCCGTTAATTCAGGATCCATTGGGAGAATCAATTATTCAAAATGAAACAGCAACTGATATGGAAGAGGTGGAAACAGCAACGTATCAAGCTCACGAAGATGTAACAAACTTAGGAAACTTGGAAGAACAACTTAATGTTGAGCAGAAAGAAATATATGACCAAGTGAGAGAACAGATTAAGCATGGATTACTTCATGAAAAGAAAGAGTGCTCTTGCTCATTGTTTCAACCTATCCGAATGTATGTGAGTGGACAAGCTGGAATAGGAAAAAGTTTTTTAATTGAAGTAATTTCAACTTATCTACACAAAACAACTGAGTCGCATTTATCTTGTGTTGGCACTGCTCCAACTGGGTTGGCGGCAAACAATATTAAAGGAATTACTTTACATTGTTTATTAATGCTACCAGTAGAGCACGAAAACAAATTGGAATGCCACAAGCTATCTGGAGAAGCTTGTTGTGAAGTGTCAAGAGTCTTAACCCCTTCGATGCTCATGACGAGCTCAGCTCGTCATGAGACACAGTGGAGCTGTGCTCATAACGAGCTGAGCTTGTCATGACCACTCCCATTTACATTAGGGCCCAGCACAGGAGAAGGATATCATCAGTAGGGATGAGGTTAAAGAAAATGAAACTTCTCTTTATTGATGAGGTAAGCATGGTATCAAACTTAATGCTTGCCTTTGTGCATTTAAGAATGCAGCAAATTCTTAAAACCAAGTATGACGTATTATTTGGAGGAAAACCCGTCATAGTTTGTGGAGATCTACTACAAATTACTCCTGTAAAAGGACAACCAGTGTTTAAAACACTGGCACATGAAGATACCAGAAAGTCTTTGGGGAGTATTGGAAATGTTAACATTTTGTCATTTTTTGAATATAAGGAACTTATTACAAATATGGGTCAGGCAAATGATGCAGAATATGGAAATATTCTTCAAGATATAAGAATTAGAAAAGTGACAGAACATGACAAACAAGCTTTACAGAGACGATCACTTCCCAATTTGTTTCCAAATGAAAATATTGTTCCTGAGAAAATATATATGAGAATTGCAGAAAACAAATCTGTAATCTGCCTAATGCCAACATTATGTGAATGTTCTATATTCAAGGAAGAAATGTTAAAGTTGGAAAATGAAGAAATTATAAAATTGAAAGCTATTGATGAAATAGAACATGAAGGAATCACTATTATTTTGGCTGAAGAGTTGAATTGGAAATTGGATTCTTTAAAGAAATCGATAAGTAAAACTGCTGGTTTAGAAAAGAATTTGTGTGCATGTGTAAACTGTAGGGTAATTTTACAACGTAATTTGAATGTGGAAAAAGGTTTAGTAAATGGAGCGATGGGTAAAATTGTTGATTTTGTTAATTATGTAAATAGAGATGGGATTGAATTTTTGAAAATAAAATTTGATGAAATTGCTGAAGTCATTGTTCAGCTAGGGTTTTGCTTGTAAAAGATTTGTATGTATGCAGAAAACAGTTTCCTATTTCTTTGGCATATGCGGTGACCATTCATAAATCTCAAGGTTTAAGTGGAGATGGTGAATATTGGAAGTACCGTGTTAAAGAGGGTATGGCTTATGTTGCTTTGTCTCGAGTGAGAACTTTATCTGGATTGTACTTGATTGATTTTGATGAGACAAAGGTGAGTGCAGATGCAAATTGTGTGAAAGAGTATAATAGGTTAAGAAGAAAATATGCACCCAATTTAGGTCAATATCCAGTGTTTGAAAAGCGTGTGGTAGGTAGAAAAAGAAGATTTGAGAATTTCTTTAGTGAAACTGTAGAGAAATAAAAAAAACAAGATGAAGTTGCGCCTGCAAGCAAAAAGAAAAAAGGACAGGGTTGAAGAGAATGTTGGTTATCAGTTTGAAAATAGTTGTGGTGTCAACTGCTATGCTAATGTAGTTGTTAATGTTCGTTTTTTTCCTGAAAGTTTGCAACAGCAAATTGTTGAAAATCGTGATGAAAGATTCTGTTCATTGTTGTATTCTGTTTATGAGAAATATAGTAGTGATAAAAGTATAATAGAAAGTGTTTCTGTTATTTGAAATGTTTTGGACATATGTTCTGGTTCTACTCAATTTACGCAGAATATTCAGCAAGAGTGTCAGGAATTTTTAATGTTTATGCTTACGTTTGAATTTCCACTATAAAAAAAAAGTCCCACATATATAATCGGGACAACAGTTCTCATCAAAGATACCAAATCTCACATGTATGTCATACATTATTACAAAATGCAAATTTGGTATCTATGATGAGAACTGTTGAACTTTTTGAATAATTTATGTATTCTCTAAATTTTGTGAGATATGTGATGAATGCACTAGTATTGTAATACTTTCTTTGGTATATAGTACCTGTATGCCTCTATCTTTACTTTTTCCTTCTCTACTCTCTCACTTCTCTACGGAAGATCTCATCTTACTTGAATCTGTGATTTTTACATTTGACAACAATGGCGACCTCATGTCAATAGAATTGGAATGATACCAGAGTATTGGAACAACCGTAGCGGGATATTTCTATTGAGAATGAGAATCCGCTCTTCATTTTGCAATATGACTGGCTCGGTATATGCTAATCAGGGCATCTTTAAACTTGTCATGCTTTATTGGTTTCTTTTTGCAACTCAATAATCCGGCGACGTTTTTTGATACACAGCACGTAGCGGATGGTGTTGAACTTGAGATGCTTTATTAGTCTATGGTGACTGACTTTGCAGATGAACAGTTTTTATTGACAATGAAGAGCGGGTAGTGAACAGTATATTTATAATGATATTACTTATAGCATTAGATACATTAATTGACTAGATATGCATTGTGTGCATTTAGATATGTCAGGAAGGATATGACTCTATTTAAGAACATGAATTATATAGGTTTATAGATGAATTATATGAGATTTGGAAAGATATTTAGCGACTCGCTAGCGGTTGTGTACAATTAAATTACGATGATATCAAGATTTATCGTGGAATTCATTGAATATGGAATTGGAATGTTAGTATTCCTTAAGTATTATTAACATTGGAACACACTCTAAGATGGCGCCCACAGATAGTGACTATAAGAGGTGATGCCAAGATGGGGTCTACGTAGAACGCCGGCTACAGAGAAGCGATACTTTATTTCCGTGGTCAGATTTCTGATACAGGTAAAGTGTACAGGATCGCCGATGGTTTTTAGGATATGAATAGGAGTACTTTGTAAAGTTAGATGGTTTACGATGAGTGCCAATTATTATGGTTCTATCCACTGATGATTTGTAAGTTTTAATACTGCTCGTGGGTGACTGAGCCTAACAGGGAACCTGTGTGACACTTATTAATAGGTGTATGGAGGATTGGCTTCCCGCAACGATTGTGATAGTAATTAAACATTTGTCTTGAGGCAGTGGGAGCCATTGTGAGTGTGTTTTACACAAGTTATGGAAACAAGTAGGATAACATTACAAATGAGTGTATTTTATCCCCTAGTGACCAGCGATCGGAGAAATAGACCCGAAGCAGGGAATGAGAGTACTATTAATATTCGAACGCATGGGGTGAGTAGTTGCAGTCATATACTGTCAGTTTTGACAGTCTTCTCTACTTCTGGGCATTTTACAGTGTATATAATGTTTGGGTTTATTTTAGATGCCTAAGAGAAGTGAATGTTTAAGGAATTGACAAAATATTGAGGACTAGGAGTTACTGGTGTGGGATAACGCAGCATGGTATTGATTTGCTATTAAATCTTGTTTTGGACTTTGCATATCCAGAGTGAAGTTGTAGGGAATTGTTTTTTATTTACTAGTATTAGTGTATTATTATGATTGCAGGATACTATTTTTCTTAACAATTGAGGATTAACTGAGGAGCTTTGTTGTGATCATACAGGTGATTATAACTTTCCTATTGATTTGATTTGCTTTCTTACTACTTTTTTCTGTCACCACGTTTTAATACTCAGCACCTGTATTGTCCTTTATAATATGAATGGTGGTGGCTTTCTTATGCGTTTGAGCATGTTTTCATAAATAGGTGGCTTTTGAACTTGGTATGATTCTTTTAATGGTTCTATTCTTTCACGGGAGTGCAATAATATTGGACTGTTTTTTGTGTAGTATTCTGTTGTATGCAATTTATACTGTGTAACCCCCAAGTAATTTCTATACATATTATTTGTTTGGGTTGCAGCCCTGAGGAAGTCAATGTGTATTACAAAACATAACGAAACACGTGTTTGCTGCAGTTTGAAGAAAACAGTGGATGAATAAATCTAACTAAAAAACAAGGATTGCAGTGGTTATATTGGAATTGAGATTGTCTTCCTGCAATATAGGAACTTGATGAAACTGGACTGTTTTGCTGTTTAATGATTTGTTCTTGAGTGCTCGGGGAGAACACATAAAGGGGCTCATTATGATTGTGGATTTTCCGCATCCTCCGGGCCGGCGGAAGCCACCTCCGGCCCGGAGGATGCGGAAAATCCGCAGCGGACCCACCAAAGACCCACCGCCACATTAGGATGGCTGGTGGGTCCTGGTTTCCGTCCGCAGCTTTTCCTCCGCGGTTGGCTTACAACCGCGGAGGAAAAGCACTAATCTGGTGACGGTGTCCCTCAGACACCGTCCGCCAGATTAGTATGTGCCTGCAAACATGCTTTTCCGCGGCGGCTTTTCCGCTGTGGAAAAGCATGTGGAACTTCACTGCGGGGGGCCCGTTGCGGGCCCCCTAGGTGAAGAGGGGTGGGGGGTGCACATGGGGGGTACCTATGGTACCCCCCTGCATTTGTATGCAGAAAGCGGCAGGCACCGCGCGGTGCCTGCCTCTTTCTGCATGCAAATGCAATGCGTGCATTTTTAACATTGCCGCGGGTGCAGCTTGAAGCCGCACCCGCCGCAATGTTAAAAATAGAGGATGTGACCGCCACCCTGGTGGTCACATCCTAATCGCACAGGAGGGGACTCCGCAGCCCATGCGGACGTCTCCTCCTCCTCAATGATCGCGGACGGACGCAAGTCCGTCCGCGATCATAATCGGCCCCATAGTTTTTAAGCAACGTTTGCTTAAAGAGTTACCAAATTCTTACCTAATATTTTTACAGCCAAAATTTTATGAACAAAATTTGGCCTTTCAGGATTACTGCTGTTAAGGTAGATTAGTCTGGAATTGTATAGTATTTTGTAAGTGAGGGTGAGGAGCTTGAAGGTGATCCTCTTGTTGATGTTGAGGCAGTATAGATGTATCAGGTCATGGGTGATGTGGCTGCAGCAGGGGACATTGAAGATCAGTCAGGTGGAGATGTTTTGGATTTATTGTAGTCGTTGTAGGTGTTTTTGGGTGGAAATATTGTGTAGAGTGGGTTGCCATCTTGGATATGCTAGACTATATCTGCTCAATGAGATACCTAAGCTGAGGAAACATAGGTGATGTGATTGTGAAATGAGCAAAAATATTCGCACGTTTTTCAATTACATCACCTGTGTTTCCTAACATTACTAATCACATTGTGCTGATGAGGTTTAGGCCTGTCCAGGGAGACAGAGGAGGTCTGGTCTTTGTTGAAGTGTGCAGTGGTCATGACTCACTTCATCTGTTGGCCTGCACATGTATTATGTCCTCTGTACTCTTCAATAAGCCAAAATTTCATCTGCAACGCTGAGTAGGCCTCACCTCAAACAAACTTTTGTGACTGCCAGACCTGCCTTTTTGCTCCTAGATATTTCTTGGTTTTACCATAGCAGACAGACAATTCAGCATACTTCTGCATAGGCCACACCTTATAGTGGTGCAAGGGCAAATACGCCCTCATGTGTGCTTGGTAATTTTAAGTCACTTCCCCCTGATGCAAGGGTCTTGTAAATACACCCTCATGTGTGCGTGGCCATTTCAAGTCACTTCCTCCTGGTGCAAGGGCCTTGTAAATACGCCATCATGTGTGCTTGGCAATTTTAACTCACTTCCCCCTGGTGCATGGGTGTGGTAAATACGCCCTTATGTCTGCTTGGAAATTTAAAGTCACTTCTCCCTGGTGCATGGGTGTGGTAAATACGCCGTCATGTCTGCTTGGCAATTTTAAGTCACTTCCTGCTGGTGCAAGAGCCTTTTAAATACGCCCTCATGTGTGCTTGGCAATTTTAACTCACTTCCCCCTGGTGCATGGGTGTGGTAAATATGCCCTCATGTCTGCTTTGTAATTTTAAGTCACTTCCCCCTGGTGCAAGGGCCTTGTAAATACACTCTCATGTGTGCTTGGCCATTTCAAGTCACTTCTTTCTGGTGCAATGGACTTGTAAATACGCTCTCATGTGTGCTTGGCAATTTTAATTAACTTCCCTCTGGTGCATGGGTGTGGTAAATACGCCCTCATGTCTGCTTGGCAATTTTAAGTCACTTTCCCCTGGTGCAAGGTCCTTGTAAATACGCCATCATGTGTGCTTGGCAATTTTAACTCACTTCCCCCTGGTGCATGGGTGTGGTAAATACGCCCTCATGTCTGCTTGGCAATTTTGAGTCACTTCTCCCTGGTGCATGGGTGTGGTAAATACGCCGTCATGTCTGCTTGGCAATTTTAAGTCACTTTCTGCTGGTGCAAGGTCCTTGTAAATACGACCCTATGTGTTCTTGGAATTTTAACTCATTTCCCCCATGGTGCAAGTGCCTTGTAAATATGCCCCCTTTGTCTATGTTGTTAAATTACTGTAGATGGAATTGACATATAGTGTGTTAATTGTTTGCCTACTGTTATTGGTTTACTGTTTGGTAATAGTGGTTAATATCAATTTTTTAAATATTTTTCTACAGATTTAACTGAAGATCTTTAGAAAACTTTAAAAATGCCCTCAAGGCAGCAAAAACTAAAAGAAGCAAAGCGACTTACACTCCATGTTGGTAAAGATTTGGAACAGTCCTGTAATATGAAACAATTTGTAGACAAAAAAATACCAGTATTGAACATGTTTTAGTGCATAAGAAGAGAGACAATTTAAAGGAAAAGGAAAGGCCCGTAAAAAATGTTTCTGCTAAAGCAGGAGATAAGTCTGTGCATGGCAGTAGAAGGGAAAATCAATTTAGGGACATTCGTAGGCGAATGTTCCGCAACAGGATAATTGTCAATTTGTTAAAAAATTTTAAGAAAGGCCAACAGAAAGTGACATTTTATAAGAAAAAGAAAAATGTAGAGAAAATTATTGATCAGGCTTTCGAAATTAAGCGAAAGTTATTTATTTTGGTAATCAATAGAATTAGGAAACTAAACAAGGTAATTTCTGATTTCAAATCAAATAGTAGATGGAAGAGAGTAGTTAATCGAAGTAATTTTTGTGAAGTATTCTCAGGAGAGTGGATGCATAGTTCAAGTTGTGAGGTATTTTTCAATGAGGAGAGTTACTTTCAGGACAATGATTTGGTGCATGCAGTTGACACCAGTGGTCGAGCATATGAGGTAAAAGATGATTGTCATGTTGAAAAAGAAAACCTTGTGTCTGCAGATGCAGAAGAGGTGTTAGGTGATGAGATTTTAGGAAGACGTCCTAAGGGACCAGTCTACACCTGGAAATGTAGTAGCATTTGTAGTGTGCGACACGATTCCATCAATTTGTTTTGTGATTTTGTACGTACATTTAATAAGAAAAGTTTAAAACAGAAAATGAAGTTGTTGCAAGAATTAGATCCTTGCAGAGTGAGAGAAGTAACAGGTTTGCATGGGCATTCCCTGGCTTGTCTTTCCAGAAGAGTATGCCAGAGTGTTTTTCATCATTTCGGGATGCTAGCAGTGCATCATAATAAAGTGAGGAAATTAGTGAGAATGTTGTATTATGCTAAGAGTCCAGCAATTATGCTTAAACAATTGAGCAGTGCTCTTTTGCATGGTTCAGAACAACATGTGAAAAATATTTGTGAAGAAATTGAGTTCTGTTACTTTGCTAGTAAAGAGAACAATGTTGAAATTGACCCAGTAGAAGAAGGTAATGTGGAAGACAGTGTACAGATTTCTAATATAGATAAGTTTCACAAAGAAATTTCCATCTTTCAGGTGAAATCAAGTGAGAGGCCTAATTTCACTTGTGTGTGTTGTCGACTGACTTATTATAAGAATCAGACTAAGTTAGTGGATTTATATGCAAAAAGTGAAATGGAAAACAATAGTGAATGGAAGGATTTTGCTACATACTTGATGGTAGAAAATTGTTTTGATTTGGGATCGGGCCAACGTATGTGTACTTATTGTTTTAACAAATTAAACCAAAACCGGATGCCTGTTAGAGCGGTTCATAAAAATCTGGAATTGGTTGACATTCCTTCTGAATTGAAGGATTTAAATACTTATGAATCTATTTTGATTCAAAGTGTGCATCCCTTTCCGGCTATTGTATGAATGGAGCCAAAGACAGGGAAATTGCCTCCATCAGATTTACAGAGAGGATTAAAGGGAAGAGTTGTTTATTTGCCTTTAGATTTGAAGAAAGACATTAATACAATTGGAAGAGAGAGAGTGGAAGAGGAACCTCTGGTTATCCTAGTTAATGGGGTTCCGACAAAGACTAAGAAAATCTGGCAATATTTAGTGGATGTTAGGAAATTCAAAAAGGCAACATTGTATTTGATAAAAAAATAATGAGTACTACAAGAATGTATGTGTCGCAGAAGAGGAAGTAAGTGAAGAAGAAGACAGCAAATTGTGTGCTTGACAAATTGAGAAAGTGGAAGCCTCTAAAAATGAAGAAATATATGAACATTATAGTGTTCATCCTTTGCATTCCAAGGAAGTCATGGGGAATGCTATTGAGTTGTTTCAAATGAAACAAGCCAAAGGGAGCCCCATTAGTGTTTGGGAGGAAAGTTTGGAAGCTCAGTGTTTTCCACAGTTATTACTCACAGGTCAAGGAGGACGATATGATGAGCGACCTGATCAAATTCCTGCTTCTGAATGCCGGACTTTACGATTGTATGCAGAAGATCCTAGGTTTCGTCAATGCATTCCCTATTTGTTTCATCTACTGTTTGAAAGTGATCTGTCTGGACTGTCTTATGCAGTGAATCACATCCTGAAAAGTGGTTTACAACTGCGAAATATCTCAGCAAGGGACTTTATGGATAAAGTCAATGTGCAAGACAGTATTTTGGATTCTCACCTGATTAACCTGATGGCATGTCAGCGTGGTACTAATGAGTATTGGTACCGTCGTCATGGTCACTTAAAATGTATGCTGAGAAACTTAGGAACTCCCACATGGTTCCTCACTCTCAGCTGTGCTGAGTATGGCTGGGAAGACTTACTTGAATTTCTAAGAGAGGCAAATGGAAACATTGAAAATATTGAATTCAAGACACCCGGAGAACTGTGCTCTTTGGATCCAGTGAATGTATGCAGGTACATAGATTTGAAGCTATGATGTCTTTCATCACGAACAAGAAAAATCCACCTCTTGGAGAGGTGTTGGATTTCTTCTGGAGAAAGGAGTATCAAGCACGAGGTGCTCCTCATATACATATGCTGCTATGGATCAAAGATACACCCAAATTTGGAACAGATCCGGATGACTTAGTGATGAATTTCATAGAACAGTGTTCGACATGTGCTGTTCCAAACACAAAGGAAGACAAAAGTCTATGAGAACAAGTTTTACGGTTTCAAAGACATCGTGGTGGAAAGTACTGTCGTCGTAAATTCAGAAACAAGAACAAGTACTATACAAAATGTCGTTTTGGATTTCCACGATTGGTGATATCTAAAGGAAGAGTGAACAATTTGATGTCTTCGCTGCGACATAATGTGACGAGGAAATCACCGAAACGAAGAGTCCAAGAACATCAATGACTACAACCCAGTGATTTTGTCCATGTGGAATGCTAACATGGATATACAGTTTGTGGCTGACAACTGTATGGCTGTTGCTCGGTATGTGACGTCTTACATCACAAAAAAAGAAAAGACAGAACTCAAGGATATGTGGGAGGACATTTCCCATGAAAAGAGCCATAGTAAGAAGTTGTACAGTTTCAGTCTGAAGATGTTGTCGCATCGAGAAATCGGAGCTTACGAATGTTCTGACCAGTTATCTTCAGCAAGTCTCTATGCCAAATCTAGGAGTATCATTTGGGCAAGTCTTGGTCTTGCTGCAACGCGTAATCGAGTTCTGAAACCTGTACGGGAAATTGAGTATTTGGCGGAGAAGGAGCCAAGCAGTACAGATATTTTGAAGACCAACATGTTGGATACATATTATCCAAATAGAAGCAGTCACTTGGAGAATGTTTGTCTGTATGAGGTTCTACAAAATTACATTTTCAAGAGGAACATCACAGAAGATATTGATAAAGGAGTGTATGCTGTAATTGGAAGTGAGGGATGTCTGGTCAAGCAAAAAAAATGTCTATTGGTAAATCATCGAAAATTGGATTGCAAATCTCCAGAAAGAAAAGAGTTTTTCTATTTAGCTCTTTTGCAACTTTTCAAGCCTTGGCGTGCAGAAGATGAACTGCTTGGAGATTTCCTCTGTTACGAAGACTCTTTCAATGCAGCCAAGGAGTCCATAGAATGTCCTGTTTTCCCAAAATATCTAGAAATGTTGAATGCAGAAATCGAGCAGGAAGCAACAATAGCAGCCGAGATTGCTAGAGACAGTTCTCAGGACAGTCAGAGTTCTGTTTCATTGAGTCAGGATCCACTAGGAGGACCAGTTATCGAAAATGAAGCTGCCACTGCCATGATTGAAGTGGAAAGAGCAATGGCACATGCTCAGGAGGATGTGGTTAACTTAGAAGATTTAGAAAGACAACTTAATGTTGAACAGAGGAAAATATATGACGAAGTTACCAACAAAATTGATCATGGAATAAGTCATGAGAAGAAACAGTGCTCATGTACGTCGTTGAAGCCTATCCGACTGTACGTGAGTGGAGAAGCAGGAACTGGAAAAAGTTTCATGTTATTTGCAGAAAAGGACTGAGTCATCGCTGTCTTGTGTTGTCACCGCTCCAACTGGTCTGGCAGCACATAACATTAAATGTATTACTTTGCATTGTCTGCAGATGCTGCCAGTGGAGCATGATAACAAATTACAATACCACAAGTTATCGGGAGATGCTTGTTGTGAAGTATCTAGAGTCCTGAAGAAGATGAAACTTCTTATCATTGATGAAGTAAGCATGGTTTCCAATGTCATGCTTGCCTTTGTGCATTTGAGAATGCAGGAAGTTCTTAAAACAGAGTATGATGTGTTATTTGGTGGCAAACACATCATTGTTTTCGGTGATCTTCTGCAGCTGACACCAGTGAAAGGACAACCAGTGTTTAAACTGCTTACGCATGAAGATACCAGGAAGTGCCTAGGGAGCATTGGCAACGTTAACATATGGTTAAACTTCAGTTATGCTGAGCTGCGTGAAAATATGCGTCAGGCGAAGGATGAAGATTACAAAAATATTCTACAAGATGTTAGAATCGGGAAAGTGACTGAGCGTGCGAAAGAAGCTTTACATGCACGATTACTGTCAAAGACGTTCTGCCAGAGAATATTTTTCATAAAATTACTGAGAAGAAATTGGGAATATGTTTGATGCCAACTCTTGCAGAATGTTCCATCTTCAACAACAAAATGTTGAATTTAGAGAACCAAGAGATTGTGAAACTGGAAGCTATTGACAGAATAGAGCATATGGGTGCAACAATTGTTTTGTCTGAGAATTTGAAATCTAAATTGGATTCATTAGAGAAGACTATACCTAAAACTGCTGGTTTTGAAAAGACTCTGAATGTGTGCTAAAATTGCAGTATCATTTTGAGAAGGAATTCACATGTTGAAAGAGGTCTGGTAAATGGATCAATGGGTAATGTTGTTGATTTTGACAAATACAGAAATAGGGATGGAATTGAATTTTTAAAAATTAAATTTGATGGCATTGAAGAAGTACAGCTAATTGGTCGTTGCACAGCTAGGTTTTTGCTTGTAAAAGACTTATATGTTCGCCGTAAGCAATTTCCTGTTTGCTTGGCATATGCGGTGACAATCCATAAATCACAAGGTTTAAGTGGAGACAGTGCTTTGGTGAATATTGGCAGTTCTGTGTTCAAGGAGGGTATGGCTTTTGTAGCATTGTCACGAGTCAGAACTTTATCGGGTTTGTACTTGATTGAGTGTGATGTCACAAACATTTGTGCGGATCTAGATTTTGTTAAGGAATACAATAGGTTAAGAAGAGAGTATGCACCACATTTGCCTCAATATCCTTTGTTTGAGAAACGTGTGGTAGGCCGGAAATGAAGAAATATCACTAATAGTAGGGAGGTTGTAGCAAAAAGACCAAAAGTTGATGAACCCAAAATTGTAAGCAGAAAGAAAATGAATTCTGTTGAAGATGTTGTTGGTTTTCAATTTGAAAATAGTTCTGGTGTCAACTGCTATGCTAATGTAGTGGTTAATGTTGTCTTTTCTCTAGAAACTTTAAAAGAACAGATTGTGATCAATTTGGACCAAAGTTTTTGCTGTTTGTTGAATTCTGTGTTAGAGAAATATAGCACTGATAGAACAAGAGTAGAAAGTGTGTCTGAAATTCGAAATCTGTTAGACAAATGTTCAGGTCAAACACAATTCTCTCAAAATATTCAGCAAGATTGTCAGGAGTTTTCAATGTATATGCTTAATGTATTGCAAGATGAAGGTGTAGATGTAGATCATCTGTTTGGCCTTTCTTATCAATGGCAGCATGACTGGGAGAATTGTACGTTATCAAATATTACTAGTGTAGACTCTAGATTTATATATTTAACTTTGCCAGACACTAAATCAGTATCCTTTATTAAGCTAGTAAAAGCAGCTGATCAAAACATGGAGTGTAGCCAATGTAAGTCTGCAATGCTGTCCACATTATTTATACAAAGTTATGACCAGTATGTCATTTTAATGTTCCAACATGTAGGCCTGATGGAACAAAGTTGACAACTTTAATTAAAAATGTTGTGGCTTCTCAGTTGTCAATATCAGGAAGGACTTTTCTAACCGCAGCAATTATATATCATGAGGTTCCTTCAACAACATCAGGACATTACACAACTTATTTGAAGTCTGGAAACGGCTGGTCATTCTGCAATGATTCTGTTTTAACTTTAAAAAAAAGATTGCCTTTTCACCTTTAAAATTCTTACCTGGTGTTCTTACAACCAAAATTTTAGGAAAGGAATCTCGGGATTTGTTCTGAGGAATTTCAAGAGGTTGTAATAGCTCCTACACTATATAGCCTTGTGGATAAGTGTAGCACAGAGCGAACATTGTTTTTTTTAATAAGCTAATTCAAGCAGCAGATCAAAAGAAGGAGTAGAGGTGATGTAAGTCTGTAATGCTGTCTACATTATTTTTATAGAAACTTATCGGTGAAATGTCATTTTACAATTCCAACTATATAAACCGGATGTAAATAAGTCAAGTCAAGTATAATTAAAAATGTTTTGGCTGCACAGTGGTCGATTTCAGGAAGAACATTTGTAACTGCAGCTATTATATGACATGATGGTCCTTTAACAACTTCAAGATATTACACAGCTTATTCGAAATGTAAAAAAGGCTGGTCTTTCAGCAATGATTAGAATTTGACTATGAAGCAATGTTGCCTTTTGACTTGTTTTCAGAAGTGAGAATTTAGGGTAGGTAACTGGATTATAATGATTCTAGGTGTTGCTGTCATTTAGTGTGTTGTTTTAAATTGCTTTGTATGTCTCATTTTTCTTAAAACGATGGAGCTTATCTTTCAGAAAGTGGCGGGAAGAAAATAATAACAACACAACAGAGTATAAGCTGTTCATAGGACATCCTTTGACGTCATGGAAAGTAAGTTATTTTTGAGGAGTTGTGATTTCTGATTGATTATATTATATGGGTTTTTCAAACACAATCATTTTGATTGTGTTTTTTTTTCCCCGCTGTTATATAATGAATACCTTCAACTCACTGTTTTCAGTGAAATTTGATATATTCTGAGAACAGCAAAAATAAACCATTTAATATGTATAATTAATTCTGTACTTTGAATTGTGATTTTTAATATGTACTCATCTTGTCTCATGCTCACTCATCTTTTACTACTTTCTATCAATTTTGAAATTTTTGTTCTCTCATTCACAGATTGAAAGTATAAAAATAACACGTGACAAAGTTAACGATAATTATAAGGTAAGTGTTTAGTACTCATTCTGTTACATCTCTTTTACATTTAACTTTTATTAGTTCCACTGCTTCATTTGTTTAACCCTCACTTTCCTGCCTTTGGTACTTCCCTCATTCCTTTTTCTGTTACTTTTTTACTCTACTCTTTCCACTTCTGTTCTCAGTCCCTCTTTAAACAGTATCTCTGTGTTACTCCCTCTGACTGTCTTTCTTTTAACATTACTCTCTGTTGACTTACTCTTCTTTTTTAAAAAAAAAAAAAATGTTTAAGTTCGCTTTCGGTTCGCGTACCGGCGCACAAACCGGGAAGCGAACCAAAAGAAATAGAGGTTGTCAGAGTGCTAAACATTCTAGCAATTTCCTATAAAGGGGAGGTAGTTCTGAAAATAACTTTTTTTTAATTATTTTTGTTGTTTTATATTTTTCATATTATTTTTCTGAACATTTTTTTTTTTATTTTTTGAACGGTTTTATATTTTTTTTGTTATTTTGATGGGGGGAGAAACGAAAATGATTCATTATGAAGGGCTCAACAGGAGCAACAAAAAAAAAGATAATTTATTTTCTGGGTCGTTTTGGACATTTGTGATTGTCAATTGCTTTATTGATTAAATGTATGCTACTTTCCATGAAGCAAAGCAGTTGGCCACAAAAAATGCATACGTGCTTCACATTGCCAAATTTCATTTGGATATTTGGGACCATCTCCCTCGCCTTTGGTCCCGTCAGTCCTTCTTCATTGGATGTACTGGCCACAGGTGGGGGGTTATCCTGCAGATCACGTATTTGTGCAGCACTGTAATTTATAGGGTGCCACCTGTCCATGTGCCGATGCATGGTATAATTGCCATAACTGTATTTCTTTTCTGTTCCTCTGGACAATTCTTTTTTACAGATCAGACAGGTAACGTACCGGGCATTTACCTTTTTTTGTCCCTGGGGAAATGTAAAAAATTGCCATATAATATTTTCTTTGACATGGGACCTCCTCGGCTGTTCAGGTAAAAAACCTCCTTGTCCCTTGCTCCTCTTCCTCTTCTTCCTCTTCTTCCTCCTCTTGTTGTAGGATAACCTGAGGAGGTGGTCCTCTCTTCCTAGGAGGTGGTGGTGGTGGTGGGGGTCCACCAGCTGTAGCTATTAATGAAGCCATTTCTAAGGTATTCAAAGTAGGTCTTTCTCTCATAAAAATGAAAGTCAGAGTGAGGAAAAAAGGTGGGGCTTTCATCATTTGGGAAAAAAAATGTTCTAAACCAATGAAAAGTGTTATTTTTAGGTCATATGACCAAGCCTTACATCATTAGGAAACTAAAAGTAAAATGAACCAATGAAAAGTTTTATGAGCAAGTCACATGACCTGTTATGCTTACGTTACGCGTCCCGCTACGCACCCGGAGCGCTTCCGGGGAACTGCGCTTCGCGCCTCGGTTCGCGTTCCGGAGCGCTTCCGGGTGCGCTAACGTGGCGCGCCATAAGACTCATTACGCGGTAACGCGATACGTTGCGCTTACACGACGCGTCACGATGTTGCTTTCTAACGTGATAGTTGCGCTAACGGAACATTTACCGGTTTGCGGACCGGGTCGCGGAACTAAATTAGGCTAACGGGAAGCTGCCCGGTTCGTGGACCGCTAGCGAAACAAAAAAAAATTAATAAAAAAAATATATAAATAAAAAAATTATATTACAAAAATACAAAATATATTTTTGCATTAGAATAAGAATACATTTTACAGCTTTCGATATTTGCTATTAAAAAACCATTGAAATTCACTGAAAAAAACATAGGTTATAGACCATATATAGTTAGGAATTAGCATTTACAAAACCTTAAAAATTCACTGAAAAAACCATAGGTTATAGACCATATATAGTTAGGGATTAGCATTTACAAAACCTTATTTTACTCGCACAAAACCATTGAAATTCGCATATATAGTTAGTTGCACTAACTGTATATCGCGCACCCGCAATCCACTGCTAATGATGTCACATATTACCTCATTCATGACATGCTCAGTGACATCACTGATGACATCACTGATGACATCTCAAATGACATCACTGATGGCATCTCATTTGACATTACTCATCACATCACTGATGATATCATTCATGTGATAATACGATGAACCTCTTCAGATTCTAATATAACCTTAGATACAATCAGTGTAAATAGACACTCACAGACTGTTACTCATCCATGGAGTTACTGACACACCTAGTCAGTCATGCAAAGAATCAATCACACCTCCATTTCCTCAACTATACAGTTATACACACCTTACTTATTCAAACATATACTAACACATATCTACTATTTTATACAATCCTTGATTGAAGTTCACAATGATCTATACAGCTACTCACACATTCACTGGCTCTTATGCACAGTAATTTATATATGTCAACTCTCACATGTTGTGTTTTACATATGTACTTACTTTGACATGTAGCACTGAGATATCCATTCACTCACCAATACACTCATGCACACAGTCAACTGCCCATACAGCTGTTTCCACCTGCAGTTTAGAACCCATACATCTAGTGAATCAACTGCTCACACATCTATGCACAGAGTCATACACCTCCCAGCCACCCACACACATACTCAGACTCCCATACAAATACTTGGGCAACCAATCAATAACCCATATAGTTACTCATATAGCTACTGATCAACACATGCAGCAGCTTACACAACAACAGACATACTGATGCACAAATTAAGACAGTTTAGTCACTAACCCATGCACTCAGTGAGACACATTTAATCACTCACTCATACAGTCAGTCATGCACCTACTAAATCCTTTATCCAGACACTTATACATCCACTCATTCTTCAATATGTAAGACATATTTTAACTTTACAGAAAAATACAGTCACTGGATGATGCTAATTCCTAACTATAACTGGTGTGAAGCCTATGCTTTTTTCTGTGAATTTCAATGGTTTTTTAATAGCATTTCTCTATAGGTATAAAAAGTAAAAAAATTTATAACGAATTTTATATTGTATAAGTATGTAATATTTTTTTTTCTTGCCCCGGAGCGCTCCCGGGGCGCGTACCAGTGAACGCACGGGTAAGCCCAGTGCTTTGGCGCACCCCGGGGCGCGTACCGGTGAGCATCCCGTCAGCATTATTCTCGCGTACGAAAACAACATTGTGACATTTCGCGTAACCGCGTGATGCATCATATGACGCACTGCGTAAGCGCACCTGGGAGCACGCGAGCGCATACGATCGCGCAACGTCCTGACGCACTTACGCTACGCACCCCCGAAGCACGCTCCGGGGCGGGACTACGGGCGTACCTCGGGGCGTGGCCCGGGGCGCGTAGCGTAAGCGCTTCGGGTCATGTGAATTATGGTTGTAAGAACACCAGGTAAGAATTTTGAAGGTGGAAAGGCAATCTTTTTTTG
Organism: Lissotriton vulgaris; assembly: GCF_964263255.1. Classification (NCBI taxonomy): domain Eukaryota; kingdom Metazoa; phylum Chordata; class Amphibia; order Caudata; family Salamandridae; genus Lissotriton; species Lissotriton vulgaris. The sequence continues at coordinate 1,136,485,045 of NC_141694.1, read as the reverse complement.
AAAGTTAAAACAGAATCATTGCAGAATGACCAGCCGTTTCCAGATTTTACATAAGCTTTGTGATGTCCTGAAGTAGTTGAAGGTCCGTCATGATATATAATTGCTTTAGTTACAAAAGTCCTTCCTGATATTGACAACTGCGAAGCCACAAAATCATTAATTAAAGTTGTCAATTTAGTTCCATCAGGCCTACATCGTTGGAATATTAAAATGACATACTGGCCGTAACTTCGTATAATTAACGTGGACAGCATTGCAGACTTAGATTGGCTACACTCCATGTTTTGATCAGCTGCCTTTACTAGCTTATTGAAGGATACTGATTTACTGTCAGGCAAAGTTAAATATATAAATCTTTCTGAGTCTACACTAGTAGTACTTGATAGCCTACAGTTCTCGCAGTTATGCTGCCATTGATAAGAAAGGCCAAACAGGTGATCTACATCTACACCTTAATCTTGCAATACATCAAGCATATACATTAAAAACTCCTGACAATCCTGCTGAATATTTTCAGAGAATTGTGTTTGACCTGAACATACGTCTAACAGATAACGAATTTCAGACACACTTTCTACTCTTGTTGTATCAGCGCTACATTTCTCTAACACAGAATTCAACAAACAGCATAAACTTTGTTCCGAATTGATCACAATCTGTTCTTTTAAAGTTTCTAGTGAAAAGAGAACATTAACAACTACATTAGCATAGCAGTTGACACCAAAACTATTTTCAAATTGAAACCAACAACATTTTCAACAGAATTCCTGCTTACAATTTTTGGTTCATCGACTTTTGGTCTTTTTGCTTCAACCTCCCTACTATTACTAATATTTCTTCGTTTCCGGCCTACCACACGTTTCTCAAACAAAGGATATTGAGGCAAATGTGGCGCATACTCTCTTCTTAACCTATTGTATTCCTTAACACAATCTAGATCCGCACAAATGTTTGTGACATCACAGTCAATCAAGTACAATCCCGATAAAGTTCTAACTCGTGACAATGCTACATAAGCCATACCCTCTTTGAACACAGAACTGCCAATATTCACTAAAGCAGTGTCTACACTTAAACCTTGCGATTTATGAATTGTCACCGCATATGCCAAGCAAACAGGAAACTGCTTACGGCGAACATATAAGTCTTTTACAAGCAAAAACCTAGCTGTGCAACGACCAATTAGCTGTACTTCCTCAATGCCATCAAATTACATTTTTAAAAATTCAATTCCATCTCTACTTCTGTATTTCTCAAAATCAACAACATTACCCATTGATCCATATACCAGACCTCTTTCAACATGTAAATTCCTTCTCAAAATGATACTGCAATTTAAGCACACATTCAGAGTCTTTTCAAAACCCGCAGTTTTAGATATAGTCTTCTCTAATGAATCCAATTTAGATTTCAAATTCTCAGACAAAACAATTGTTGTACCCATATGCTCTATTCTGTCAATAGCTTCCAGTTTCACAATCTCTTGGTTTTCTCTATTCAACATTTTGTTGCTGAAGATGGAACATTCTGCAAGAGTTGGCATTAAACATATTCCAGATTTTTTCTCAGTAATTTTCTGAAAAATATCCTCTGGCAGAACGTCTTCTTCTGGATACAAATTTGACAGTAATCCTGCATGTAAAGCTTCTTTCCCACGCTCAGTCACTTTCCCTATTCTAACATCTTGTAGAATATTCTTGTAATCTTCGTCCTTCGCCTGACGCATATTTTCACGCAGCTCAGCATAATTGAAGTTTAACCATATGTTAACGTTGCCAATGCTCCCTAGGCACTTCCTGGTATCTTCATGCGTAAGCAGTTTAAACACTGGTTGTCCTTTCACTGGTGTCAGCTGCAGAAGATCACCGAAAACAATGATGTGTTTGCCACCGAATAACACATCATACTCTGTTTTTAGAACTTCCTGCATTCTCAAATGCACAAAGGCAAGCATGACATTGGAAACCATGCTTACTTCGTAAATGATAAGAAGTTTCATCTTCTTCAAGACTCTAGATACTTCACAACAAGCATCCCCAGATAACTTGTGGTATTGTAATTTGTTATCATGCTCCACTGGCAGCATCAGTAGCCGATGCAAAGTAATCCCTTTAATGTTATGTGCTGCCAGTCCAGTTGGAGCAGTGACAACAGAAGACAGCGATGACTCAGTCCTTTTCTGCAGATAACATGAAATTGCTTAAATGAGGAAACTTTTTCCAGTTCCTGCTTCTCCACTCACGTACAGTCGGACAGGCTTCAACGACGTACATGAGCACTCTTTTTTCTCATGACTTAATCCATGCTCAATTTGGTTGGTAACTTCGTCATATATTTTCCTCTGCTCAACGTTGAGTTGTCTTTCCAAATCTTCTAAGTTAACCGCAATCCTTCCTAGCATGTGCCATGGCTCTTTCCACTTCAATCATAGCAGTGGCAGCTTCATTTTCGATAACTGGTTCTCCTAGTGGATCCTGACTCAATGAAACAGAACTCTGACTGTCCTGAGAACTGTCTCTATCAATCTCAGCTGCAATTGTTGCTTCCTGCTCGATTTCTGCATTCAACATTTCTAGATATTTTGGAAAAACAGGACATTCTATGGACACCTTGGCTGCATTAAAAGAGTCTTCGTAACAGAGAAAATCTCCAAGCAGTTCCTCTTCTGCACGCCAAGGCTTGAAAAGTTGCAAAAGAGCTAAATAGGAGATTCGCAATTCAATTTTCGATGATTCACCAAATGACATTTTCTTTGCTTGACTAGACATCCCTCACTTCCAATTACAGCATACACTCCTTTATCAATATCTTCTTTGATGTTCCTCTTGAAAATGTAATTTTGTAGAACATCATACAGACAAACATTCTCCAGGTGACTGCTTCTATTTGGATTATATGTATCCAACATGTTGGTCTTCAAAATATCTGTACTGCTTGGCTCCTTCTCCGCCAAATACTCAATTTCCCGTACAGGTTTCAGAACTCAATTACGCGTTGCAGCAAGACCAAGACTCGCCCAAATGATACTCCTAGATTTGGCATAGAGACTTGCTGAAGATAACCGGTCAGAACATTCGTAAGCTCCGATTTCTCGATGCGACAACATCTTCAGACTGAAACTGTAAAACTTCTTACTGAGGCTCTTTTCATGGGAAATATCCTCCCACATATCCTTCAGTTCTGTCTTTTCTTTTTTGGTGATGTAAGACGTCACATACCGAGCCACAGCCATACAGTTGTCAGCCACAAACTGTATATCCATGTTAGCATTCCACATAGACAAAATCACTGGGTTGTAGTCGTTAATGTACTTGGACTCTTCGTTTCTTTTCAAATTGTATGTGTTTTTGGGTGATTTCCTCATCACATTATGTCGCAGCGAAGACATCAAATTATTAACTCTTCCTTTTGATATCACCGACTGTGGAAATGCAAAACGACATTTGGTGTAGTACTTGTCCTTGCTTCTGAATTTACGACAACAGTACTTTCCACAACGATGGCTTTGAAACCGTAAACCTTGTTCTCTTAGACTTTTATCTTCGTTTGTCTTTGGAACAGCACATGTAGCATACTGTTCTAAGAAACTCATCACTAAGTCATCCGGATCTGTTCCAAATTTGGGTGCATCTTTGATCCATAGTAGCATATGTATATGAGGAGCACCTCTTGCTTGATACTCCTTTCTCCAGAAGAAATCCAACACCTCTCCAAGAGGTGGATTTTTCTTGTTCATGATGAAAGACATCATAGCTTCAAATCTATGATTGAAGTATCTGCAAACATTCACTGGATCCAAAGAGCACAGTTCTCCGGGTGTCTTGAATTCAATATTTTCAATGTTTCCATTTGCCTCTCCTAGAAATTCAAGGAGTCTTCCCAGCCATACTCAACACAGCTTAGAGTGAGGAACCATGTGTGAGTTCCTAAGTTCCTCAGCATACATTTTAAGTCACCATGACGGCGGTACCAATACTCATTAGTACCACGCTGACAAGCCATGAGATTAATCAGGTGAGAATCCAAAATACTGTCTTGCACATTGACTTTATCCATAAAGTCCCTTGCCGAGATATTTCGCAGTTGTACACCACTTTTCAAGATGTGGTTCACTGCATAAGACAATCCAGAGAGATCACTTTCAAATAGTAGATGAAATAAATAGGGAACACATTGTCGAAACCTAGGATCTTCTGCATACAATCGTAAAGTCCGGTATTCTGAAGCAGGAATTTGAACAGGTTGCTCATCATATCGTCCTCCTCGAGCTGTGGGAAATAACTATGGGAAACATTGAGCTTCCAAACTTTCCTCCCAAACACTAATGGGACTCCCTTTGGCTTGTTTCATTTGAAACAACTCAATAGCATTCCCCATGACTTCCTTGGAAGGCAAAGGATGAACACTATAATGTTCATATATTTCTTCCTTTTTAGAGGCTTCTACTTTCTCAATTTGTCCAGCACACAAATCGCTGTCCTCTTCTTCACTTACTTCCTCTTCTGCAACACATACATTCTTGTAGTACTCATTATTTTTTATCAAATACAATGTTGCCTTTTTGACTTTCCTAACATCCACTAAATCTTGCCAGATTTTCTTACTCTTTGTCGGAACACCATTAACTATGATAACCAGAGGTTCCTCTTCCACTTTCTCTACTCCAATTGTATTAATGTTTTTCTTCAAATCTAAAGGCAAATAAACAACTCTTCCCTTTAATCCTCTCTGTAAATCTGATGGAGGCAATTTCCCTGTCTTTGGCTCCATTCGTACAATAGCCTGGAAGGGATGGACACTTTGAATCAAAATAGATTCATAAGTATTTAAATCCTTCAATTCAGAAGGAATGTCAACCAATTCCAGAATATTATAAACCGCTCTAGCAGGCATCTGGTTTTGGTTTAATTTGTTATAACAATAAGTACACATACGTTGGTCCGTTCCCAAATCAAAACAATTTTCTATCAACAAGTATGTGGCAAAATCCTTCCATTCACTATTGTTTTCCATATCACTTTTTGCATATAAATCCACTAACTTAGTCTGATTCTTATAATAAGTCCGTCGACAACACACACAAGTGAAATTAGGCCTCTCACTTGATTTCACCACAAACGTGGAAATTTCCTTGTGAAACTTATCTGTACTGAAAATCTGTACACTCTCTTCCACATTACCTTTTTCTAGTGGGTCAACTTCAACATTGTTCTCTTTACCAGCAAAGTAACAGAACTCAATTTCTTGACAAATATTCTTCACATCTACTTCAGATCCATGCAAAAGAGCACTGCTTAATTGTTTAAGCATAATTGCTGGACTCTTAGCATAACACAACATTCTAACTAATTTCCTCACATTATTATGATGCACAGCTAGCATCCTGAAATGATGAAAAACACTCTGGCATACTCTCCTGGAAAGACAAGCCAGTGAATGACCATGCAAACCTGTCACTTGTCTCACTCTGCAAGGATCTAATTCTTGCAACAACTTTATTTTTTGTTTTAAACTTTTCTTATTAAATTTCCGTATAAAATCACAAAGCAAATTGATGGAATCCTGTCGCACACTGCAAATAGAACTACACTTCCAGGTGTACACTGGTCCCTTAGGACGTCTCCCTAAAACCTCATCACTTAACACCTCTTCTGCATCTGCAGACACAAGTTTTTCTTTTTCAACCGCACGACCATTTTTTACCTCATATGCTCGACCACTGCTGTCAACTGCATGCACCAAATCATTGTCCTGAAAATAACTGTCCTCATTAAAAAATGCCTCACTATTTGAACTATGCATCCATTCTCCTGAGAAAACTTCACAAAAATTACTTCGATTAACTACTCTCTTCCATCTACTATTTGATTTGAAAACATAAATTACCTTGTTTAGTTTCCTAATTCTATTAATTACCAAAATAAATAACTTTCGCTTAATTTCGAAAGCCTGATCAATAATTTTCTCTACATTTTTCTTTTTCTTATAAAATGCCACTTTCTGTTGGCCTTTCTTAAATTGTTTTAGCAAATTGACAATTACCCTGTTGCGGAACATTCGCCTACGAATATCCCTGAATATATTTTCCCTTCTACTGCCATGCACAGAGTTATCTCCTGCTCTAGCAGAAACTTTTTTGACAGGCCTTTCCTTTCCATTTTAATTGGCTCTCTTTTTCTGGACTAAAACTTGTTCTGTAGTTATAATTTTCCCCTAGATGCATCAACGTTGTCATTTGCGATTCCTTAATTGCGAAAAATAAGGAATCGCAATTAAGGATTCGCAAATGGCAATGCATCATTAATTTCGCAATTTTTTTGGGATTCGGTAAAAATCGCATTTTTTACCGAATTCCAATAAAATTGCGAGTTCCAAATAGCGAATCCGATATTCCCATTCATTCCTATGGGCTGAAATGCCCATAGGAATGAATGGGAATTGCGAATTCGCAATTTCGAATCGGAATGCATCAAAGCCTTTCAAGGGTGGAGAGGGGGGTCCAAAGGACCCCCCCCTGCACCCATGAAATGCACTTTTACATGTGAGTTACATACACACATGTCCTAAGGACATGTGTGCCTGTAACGTACACGTTTATAAAATGCATTTTTATGCGTTTTTAAACATTTTTGTAAATTACCACGAAGTTCAACTTCGTGGTAATTTGCATTTGCAATTTGTAAAATCGCAAATGTTTTGAGGATGATGCATTGCTTTTAAGGAATCGCAAATTTGCGATTCCTTAACAGCAATCGCATTTTTTGGAACTCGCAAAAAAAAGCGATTTCCAAAAAATGCTTGATGCATCCCAGTAACCAATTTAGGAAGTGCAAAAGGCCGATTTATGCGAATCGCACCGTTTGCACTTCCTAAAAAGGTTGATGCATCTGGGCATTAGTTTCTACAAATATTTCTAAGGAATGATTTCGTTCTCTTACCCGGAGTTTTCTTCGTGCGTTGAGGTGATTTTAATGTAGAGGACCGCTGCAAGCATTTAGTAATCTGCTGTCTTTTTCGGATTCTATCCTTAGACGGCATTGTCTAATTTCTAAATAATCTGCAGTTGAATCTGTGGTAAAATATAATAAAAAATGTAATTAACCACTATTACCAAACAGTAAATCAATAACAGTAAGGATTTGATTCAGCAATGCTATAAAGATGATTCAGTGAAATGTTCTTAATTTTACTGTGATAGTGATAGTATTACAGGGCTTTCATGCAAATGACTGCCCACCCTGCAACAAAAAGCCCACATGAAACTTTACGCACTTTAAATTGTGTACTTACCTGCAATAATACATATGCCAGTGTTTAGGTCCCTCCACCCTGCCCCTCCCCCTCCCCGCCTCCCTGCCCCACCGTAACTCCCTCCAAGACCCGCGGCTGCTATCTTGCAACATGGCGCATCTTGTAAATCACTACTGCATTATAAAAGTGATGCAACAGCAGCACAAAATAGGCGCACAACCATCATAAATCTGCCCCTTACACTTTAAATGATTGATTCAGGATGACGATAAGGTGTGGACTATCTAGAAGTTTGTTTGAGGTGAGGCCTACTCAGGGTTGCAGATGGAATTTAGACTTGTTGAAGAGTACAGAGGTGGTAAGACATGTACAGGCCTACCAAAGAAGTGAATCATGTCCACTGCACTCTTGAACAAAGGCCAGACCTCCTCTATCTCCCTGAACATGACTAAATATCATCTGCACAATGTGATTCTTAATGTTAGGAAACACAAGTGATATAATTGAAAAACGTGAAAATATTTTTGCACATTTAACAATCACATCACCTGTATTTCTTCAGCTTACTTATCTCATTATGCAGATGTAGTTTTCGTCCTATGTAGAAGCACACCCTATCAATACTTAAATTACCCAAGCACACATGGGAGCGTATTTACAAGGACCTTGCTCCAGGGGAAATGTCTTAAATTAAAATTGGAAAAATTACATCAAAGGGAGTCAAAGGCCTTGTAAATATGCCCCAAACAACCTATGAAACACTAGCAGTACATATCAAGAAACCTAATTGATTTCAAAAAACGTTTTTAAACATTTTATGTAAAACAATTATATACCTACATTCATAGGGAACTGACTTAAAATGCCCTAATACACATGAAAACGTTTTATTAAGGTTCTTGCACCTTTTTTTCAATAACTTTTAACATAGCTATGTAACTCAAACAATCAAAATCAACATTTTTCAAGCACACATGGGGGCGTATTTACAAGGACCTTGCACCACGGGGAAAGTGACTACAAATGACGAGACACACATGGGAACGTATTTACAAGGCCCTTGAACCAGGGGGAAGTGACTTGAAATGGCTAAGCACACATAGGAGAGTATTTACAATGCCCGTGCAACACTTATGCATCATTTTTTACGTGTACACTGTAGAGCAGCATGGGGCAATAACAACACAGATGCATCATGCATCTGTTCCGCAAAAACGACGCATTGCAGGAGTTACATCACAAGTAAATAAATTCTCATAATTTTTTAAAGCATTCCTTTTCCTTAAAAACGATTTTCTGATCATAATTTGAAAACACAGCACAGCTCCTATGTACAACCACACCTTGTCAGTACTAATACTTTACATTATCTGCAATTTCAATTGGTAAAGAATGCAAAATCGTCTTTGAAAGCATAATGCAAACACTTGACTCAAAACATCATTTTAAATACACAGCTGGCTTTCTTATTTACGCAAAAAAGCATACTAGTCTTTATCTAAAATATAGAAACGATAACAATTTTGCTTGGTGTCCCTCTAAAATTAAATACCTTGGCATTTGGTTCGCTCCCTCCTTGAAGGATACCCTTAAATTTACATTTGATTCTCTTATAAAGAAAATCTCCTCCCTTCTTCAACTCTGGTCCCCATTATTTCTCTCCTGGTGGGGTAGACTAGACACAATTAAAATGATGATTACTCCGCATGTTCTATATACGGTGTCTATGCCTCCCTTCAAAATTCCTATGTCCTATTTTTCCTGTATAAACTCTATTTGTACTAAATTTTTGTGGAATGATAAGCATCCTCGAATAGCACTACATAAATTGACTCGTCCTAAATCTGAAGGTGGAGTTCGATTTCCCAATTTTAAATTGTACCATTCTGCTTTCCTGATCAAACAATCCTTTTCTTTAGCATATCGTTTTGATGACACTCCTGTACCTACCTGGGTTCTTCTGGAACGTTCCCTGTTGAAGGATATTTCCTTTCAACATGTTGTATTTATGTCAAACTTTTCTTTTTTAACTAAATACCCTATCTTAAAATTTTCCCAAACAGTATTACACAGTGTCTTCTCCTCTAATCTTTCTCCGTTACAAAGTTTTCTATTATCTGCTGTATGGTATAATAAATATCTTCGTTATAAAGGTAAATCATTTTATTTTAAGCACTGGAAAGAGAAGAATGTTGTGTTTGTTCATCAGTTTTTTGATAATAATTCTCTCATTCCTTTTTTGAAATTACAAAGTTTGTTTGATTTGCCTTCATCATTTCTCTCTGAGTATACCATTATCTCGTCTGCCATTCAGTTGTATTTAGCCTCTCTTAGGATCCCTGATGTCTTCCCTTCTGTAGTCTCTACCTCTACCCTTTATCCTTTATTTTCCTCCCAACAACCTAAGGCTGCTCTCGTTTATACTCTATTATTGTCACCTACTTCAGAACGTTCTAAATCAGCTGTTGAGATTGCATGGGAAACGGACCTTACTATGTCTCTCACTATTTTGATGTGGGATCGTGTATGGTCCAAATTGTTTAAAGTTTCTCCTGCTGCTCGTATTATTCAATCGTTGTTGTTCATTTATCATAGAGTCCTTATCACTCCTGTAACTGTTCATAAATTCTCCCCTGCTTCCTCTTTGCTGTGTTGGTCCTGTTCTAAAGAAACTGGGTCACTTAAACATTTACTGTTTGAATGTTCTCATGTTTTGTCATTTTGGCAGAAAGTTTGGAAGACATGTATGCGAGTATTTAATTGTTCTACCCAGTTATCTGTACAGGCTATTTTCTTAGGATCGTTGTCGTCTGATATAGATATTATCTCTTCTTCTGCGAAATTGTTGGACCTGTTTATTTTGTTTGCATTTAAAGTTATCTTGTCATGTTGGAAAGATAATTCCAAAATTTCTAATCACACTTGGTGGAACTTTGTTTGTGATGAACATAGGATCGCTATCGCTTCATCCTACTCTGTCCCCTTGAAGATCAAATCTGATCTCCTTTGGCTTCCCTTTACCACTTATCTTTCCTCCAAATCTCTTCTTGATTGATTCTCAGTTTTCCCACTTCTCTTTCCCTTCTCCCCCTTCTCTCTTCCCTTCCCTTCTCTTGCCCCTTTCTTTCCTTTTGTTCTTTCCTCTATCCTCTCTTCTCTTTCTCCTATTTCTCTCTTTTCTCCTTTCTGTCTTCTTTCTCGGATCATTTCATTCTTCATTTTATTACTCATTGCATATGTTTTAGTACTTCTTTTTGATATTATCTTGTCTCACATTTCATATGACATATGTCTTGTATTTATTCAAAAATGCTAATAAAAATTTCTTGAACAAAAAAAAAAAACTACCTGTCTGTACTTAAACCCAACAGTGCCCTATCTGTACTGATATATTTTTTTAAAATTCATTTTACAGCATACAAAATGGAAGGACAACAGAAAAATAACTTGGAAATTGTTGCAGGAAGCAAAACAGATACAAAAATTGACTCTGAATTCTATGATGATTCACAGGACTTTGAACTTCTGCAATGTGTGGAAGCAGTAGATTTCCTACTTGAAAATGAAAAAAAAACTGATAATGAATTATTAGAATTTCTTTTTAATTTTGAAAAAGAGTCAGAAAAATAAATTTTTATTTAATAATTCAAAAATTGTTTGAGACATTATTCATTTTTATATGTATTTTGTAAACTAGTACCAAATTTATTATAATGTAAAGTCATACTTTAAATATACTGTGTAACTTTTTTGTGTTACATAGTAAGTTTGCTCATAGTTACTTCCTTTCTTCCACTATATTATCTCCAATGTGTATTTAACATCTCTTTATCATCTCCTACCTCCATATTGTTTCGGCTTTCCAGACAGACTATGGTATGAATTCCATATACCACAAAAACTTCAGAAACAACTTGCAAGATATCTACAAAGGAATGGATTGGAATGGAATGGAATGAAGATTTGTAGAGCGCGTTGGCTACCCAGGGGCGTCCCAGCGCTGTAGACGGTGTTTATTTATTTATAGACTCTGCATTGGTACCTACATGTTGCGACGTAAATAAAAATAAACAACAAAAAAACAACAAAACGAACAATCAATAAACATACAATATTTTGAAAGTCAATCATTCTTGTTTCCTTATAGTACGCTCGCCGGACCGCTTTCCGGTGCGCGGACCGGGCGCACCACACGAAAAAAAACATTTTTTTTTTGTTTGCCCCGCGGGGCCCTTTTAAAGCCTCCACCTCAAACCTAGGGGGTCAGGGAGGATCTACTAAGCCCCATTATGGTCATTTGCCCCTTTGTTTTGGCCTCCTCTTGTCTCTCGATCCTACCGAGAGACAAGATGGCGGCCGCTCCGGACTGTTTAGAATGTTGACAGACACCGGAGAGCCAATCAGCTTCGCTTCGCAAAGCTCCGTTACGCGCCAAGTACGCGAACCGGAGCGCTACCCGGGACGCTGTCACAGATATATCTGTTTTTTAAAGCGTTATTTTCTCAAAATCCACTGGAGCACATATATTGAGACCAAGCAAAGGCACATCGGGCTAACAGTCCCTACAATTTTGCCAAGTTTCGTGCAAATCCATTCAGCCGTTCGAGCTAAAGTGAGACCAAACGCCCTATGGAAAAATGAATGGGAAAAACGTGTTTTGGGACCCCCCTTTTTTCTCGGCCCCCCCCTTGACGAAACCCCCCCCAAATATTTCAGGGGCTGCTCAGAAACAAAATGTGCCATTTTCCTGAAAATGTCAGCCGATTCCGTCCACAAACGCCAAAGTTATTTGACATAGAATTTTCAAAAGTCCCATAGAGAAAAAATCCTAACTATATATACCTACTGGCGACCGCCAGTAGGTAATACACATATATATATACATATTACCTACAGTAGGTAGTTATAGTTAGGACCTACTTTCCATAGGAAATCCAAAACATTCTATTTGGAATAACTTTGGCGCCGGTGGACGAATCTTCGTGAATTTCTCCAAGAAAATGGCCTGCTCAGTTCGTGAATTCCTCCAAGAAAATGGCCTGCTCGGTTCCTCTCCTTCCCTGAAAGGTTGGGGGAAATTCGTCAAGTGGGGGCCGAGAAAAAAGGGGGTCCCAAAACGTGTTTTCCCCATGCAATTTTCAATATGGACCTTTAGCCAAGACTACAGTCCGAACGGCTGAACGGAATTACACAAAATTTGGCAGAGAGGTAGATATTCTGTTCGCGGATTGTGCTTTTTGTTAAATGTTATAAATCTGTTCTGTAGTTTATGCGAAAATAGCAAGTAAATTCATAGCGATATCTAGGGACGGAGTTCAGCACGCGCACTGAAATCTGCTCAATTACAAGCGCAATCTGCATGCTGATTGGCTGTGAACTGTCGGTCAACACTCGAAACCAGGAAGTTTTGGTGGTCATCTTCTGCCTCGCTAGAACCGAGTCACAAGAAAACAGTAAAACAAAGTTGAGGAATAGGGGAAGGGCGTAGGCTAGAGACATTCTGACCCTCTAGGCTTGCTCAGGGGGTCATACATGGATGTTTAGACTCCATATTTTTTTTTTATTTTTTTAAAGAAAAATTGTTATGTACATGTATGGAAATACGTACAATTACGAGCAGGAGCTGCATGCTGATTGGCTGTCAATACTCCAAACCAGGAAGTGTTGGCCGCCATGTTGTTTGTCGGGAGAGGAGAGTCACAAGAAAACAGTAAAACAAAGTTGAGAAATAAGGAAACGGGGCAGGGTGGAAAGATTCTGAGGCAATAGTCTTGGTCAGGGGGTGGTACATGTATCTTTAGGCTCATTTTTTTTAAAATAAAAAATGGCGGTGTACTTGTGCAGTACTTCTACGCTGTGGAAAAGGTGAAAAAAAAGTAGAAGTCAGTTTTATTTATTAGGTCCGGGGGGTCAAATTACGAAGGCAATTGTTCTGCATAATGGGGGCATGTAAGGTGCCCCGAGCACTGGGGAACGGCACTCCTCTAGTTTTATTTTGAAGTATGCGGGGGTTACTGTCCTACTCCCCGAAGTGAGTGGCACCCCTGGGGTCTTTTATAAAAAAAATATGTTTTGAGCTCTCTCCCTCTCTCTCCCCGTACACGTCGCAAGGAACGCCATATTTCTGGGGCAGTGATATGTAAATTTACGTTCCAGCTCCGGGTACCTGCATTGTCTGGAGTTTTTTATTAATGTTGGGAGGGTGGGCTTGATAATACGACCTTGTAAATTCCCATAGAAGCCTATGTTCTGGTGTTAACATGGGCTTTTATGGGAAATAACAAGGCTGTATTATGAAGCTCATAATCGCCACTTTATCAGCAGTTTCCTGCCAATAAAACGACGATAATTTTTACATTGGTCCTTGATAATATGCACCTAAGTTTACTGGTAAAAAAAAAAGAGCAATGGGCCATATTATCAACAAAAGGAGATACATTATCGTCGCTTTTATTGGCAGGAAACTGTCGATAAAGCGGCGATAATGGGCTTGATAATATGCCCTTGTGAATAACCATAGCAGCCTAGGTTAACATCAGAACTTGGGCTGCTATGGGAATTTACAAGGGCCTATGGTTTTTTTATTAAATGTTGGGAGGGTGGGCTTGATAATGCGTTCTTGTAAATTCCCATAGAAGCCAATGTTCTGGTGTTAACATGGGCTTCTATTGGAAATAACAAGGCTGTATTATGAAGCTCATTATCGCCGTTTTATCGGCAGGTTCCTGCCAATAAAATGGAGATAATTTTAACACCGGTCATTGATAATATGCACCTAAGTTTACTGGTCAAAAAAAAGAGCAATGTGCCATATTATCAACAAAAGGCGATACATTATCGTCGTTTTTGTCGGCAGGAAACTGCTGATAAAGCGGGGATAATGGGCTTGATAATATGCCCTTATGAGTAACCATAGGAGCCCAGGTTAATACCAGAAACTGGATTGCTATGGGAAGTTACAAGGGCCTATTATGAAGCCACTTTATCGGCAGTTTCCTGTCGATAAAAGCAGCGATAATGTATCGCCTTTTGTGGATAATATTACTCATTGCTCTTTTTTGACCAGTAAACTTAGGTGCATATTATCAAAGACCGGTGTTACAATTTTCATTTCTATGATAGTATGTAAAGCTTTCCTTTTTTTGGGGGGTAGCAGTTGTACTCTCTTTGCATGCTCAGCATTGTTTCGAAGCCCACGTTTTCTTTTTCTTCAAGTTCAACAAGCAAACCTTTCTTTGTATAAGTTAGTAAATCTGTCGCTTTCTTTTCCTGGTTCTTGTGTGTCATCCTCTGCTGTACTTTTGTACAGTATTAATAGACATATTTTTTATATATTTATTTGAAAGGTCGTGCCGAGGCGCCAAACGTTGAGTACGTACTCCGTCCATCGCCATTTTCGTAGTTTCTCACCATTGTTTTATTATATCTGTTATTTAGAACTCAGTAGTTTTCAATCCTAGTCTCGAATATATTAGTATAGTACTTCAACATTATTTTTATTGTGGGCCGTCATACCCCTCCCCCATTAAAAAATAAAAGAAGTATGTAGTTTTTTTTATTAACTTTTATTAACAATAAATAAAAACAAAACTCAATTATAACTATATTAGAACTAGAAAAATAACTTAAACAATGTTATAAACAAATTGTGAAATGGATTCCAAAAGGCGTCCGATTGGTTATATAGATGTTCGTAAATGAGCTGAAGCGTTCCGGGGCACATTATCAAGAACAGCAAAAAAATTATCGCCATTTCAGCGGCAGGAAACTGCAGCTAAAGCGGCGATAATGGGCTTGATAACATGCTGTTGTGAATTCCCATAGCAGTGCAGGTTCTGGTGTTAACCAAGGCTACTATGGGAATTTACAAGGGCATATTATCAAGGCTATTATCGCCACTTTAGCGGCAGTTTCTTGTCGCTGAAACAGTGATAATTTTATCGCTGTTCTGGATACTATGACCCTACACGTTTTGGTAACTCTACGGTTTTACGTGTGCAGTGTGATTCGTACATTCCAGTTCTGTTATAGTGCTGCGTTCACGTGGTGTCTATATGGAAGTGCCTAGTGCGTTACTGACGCCCGTTATGGCGACTTATTTCTAATGCATTCCTGTGAAGGCTTTGTAGATCTAGGCCTCTATGCTTACCGTTGTATAAACCTTGAGGGTAAACATTTCAGGCAGTTGGTGTCACAACTTATTCTGAACAATTCTTCTACACATCTACATGTCGAAGACAGCAGTGTCTAAGTTTAAGAGAGAAAGAGAACTGATGTCACAGAGAGAGAGAGAAAGAGAGAGAAAACAACATTAAAACTGTGTCGCAGAGTCTGGAGTTGAGATTTTTTTCCTTGTGTCACTTTACTCATGTTAAAAGTGACTCAAAAGTGGCGTAATAAGGTTGTGGATCTGTTTATCAGACTGTTGTAACCTATCTGTTGTCATTGCTTGGAGGTAATTATAGATCAAACCCATTATAGCCACTTTAACAGCAGTTTTCTGCCGATAAAGAGGTGATAATTTTGTCACCAAGGCTTGATAATATGGCCCTCTCTCGTTTCACAAATAAAGCGAACACTACAGTTTTACGAGTGCAGTGTACCTGGTACATTTTACTTGTTATAGTGCCACGTTCAAGTGGTGTCCATATGGAAGTGCCTACTGCATTACTAACGCCTGTTATGCTGAATTATTTCGAATGCATTCCTATAAAGGATTTGTAGATCTAGGCCCCTGTGCTTACTGTTGTATAAACCTTGCTGCCAAATACATACGGAATTAGACTTCACAACTTCACTTCAACAATTCTTCTACACGTCCAAGCAGACAGCAGTGTCTAAGTTTAAGAGAAAAAGTGAAATGTTGTCACAGAGAGTGAGAGAGAGAGAAAACATTAAAACGCTGGGCCATAATATCAAGCCTGGGCGACAAAATTATCACCACTTTATCGGCAGGAAAGTGTCGCTAAAGTGGCGATAATGGGTTTGATAATATGCTATATGGAATTCCAATCGAAGCTCATGTTAGATGTCCTTCACATGTAAGATGAGCATCGATTGGAATTCCATAGAGCATATTAACAAAACAATTATGGCCACTTTAGCAGCAGTTTGCAGCCGATAAAGTGGCAAACATTTTGTTTGCCAAGGTTTGATAATATGGCCCTCTCTCCTTTCATATATAAAAGTTACACTACAGTTTTACGAGTGCAGTGTACCTGGTACATTTTACTTGTTATAGTTCTGCATTCAAGTGGTGTCTATATGGATGTGCCTACTACGTTACTAACGCTCGTTATGCCGAATTATTTCTAATGTATTCCTATGAAGGATTTGTAGATCTAGGCCTCTCTGCTTACCGTTGTATAAACCTTGCGGCGGAACACTTCAGAGAGTCGGGTTGACAACTTGATTTCAACAATTCTTCGACCTGCTTAAGCAGACAGCAGTGTCTAAGTTTAAGAGAGAAAGAGAAATGATGTCACAGAGAGTGAGAGAGAGAGAAAGAGAGAGAAAACAACAATAAAACTGTGTTGCAGAGTCGTGGAGTTGAGATGTTTTCCTTGCATCACTTTAACCATGTGTGAAAAGTGATTCAAAAGTGACGTAATAAGGTTGTAGATCTGTTTGTCAGACTGTTGTAACCTATCTGTTGTCACTGCTCGGAGGTAATTATAGAATTTAAAAATGAAGCTGACGTACAGTACGCACCCTGGGACATAATATCAAGCCTGGGCGTCAAAATTATCACCACTTTATCGGCAGGAAAGTGTCGCTAAAGGGGCGATAATGGGTTTGATAATATGCTCTATGGAATTACAATCGAAGCTCATGTCTGATGTCCTTCACATCGAACATGAGCTGCGATTGAAATTCCATAGAGCATATTATCAAACCCTTTATCGACACTTTCCTGCCGATAAAGTAGCGATAATTTTGTCGCCCAGGCTTGATAATATGGCCCTCTCTCATTTCACAAATAAAGCTAACACTACAGTTTTATGAGTGCGGTGTACCTGGTATATTTCAGTTGTTATAGTGCTGCATTCAAGTGGTGTTTATAGGGAAGTGCCTACTGCATTACTGATGCCCGTTATGCCGACTTATTTCTAATGCATTCCTATGAAGGCTTTGGAGATCTAGGCTGCTGTGCTTACCTTGTATAAAGAGTGAGGCCACCGGAATTCACCACTCCACTTGAACTCTGCTTCTATACGTCAAAGTATATTCAATAAGTTGCAGAGAATTCCATTGCTGTTGTTTGATAGGCCGTGGTTGCTTCTGAACGATGTTTGCTGAAGGAACTAAAAGGACATGTTGATTAGTCATCGTAAACTGAGTTGCGTTACTACTATCAAAAGTGAATTTTAATGTCGGTTCCTAATATTCCGTAGTTAAGACTGTTGCAGCTACAGCAAACAAAGGAAGATCAATAAGTTAATAGAGGCCTGGGACGGCCTCGTGACGCAGAAAAAAAATACTATCATGGACACCCAATTAATAATAATAGAGGCCTAAGCACGTGGCGTAGTACAGAAATACGACACAGAAATGTATGCATGCACAATTTTTAAGATTAGAGGTGTATAGGACCTCGTGACTTATAAAGAAATATTTCAATTATGTAAGTAAAATTTAAAAACATTGAGTGGTAGGAAAGCCATATGAAGGATACAAAAATAGTATTATGCATATACAATTTACAGTGGAGGCTGATGTTGTAACGTCTTCTCTTACCTTTGTTTTTGCCGTCTTTTGTGGTGTCTTGAAAGGCTGTGGTTTTGCTGAGTCTAGGGTGTTTTCGAGACTGTGAGTGTCATCGCAGCAGAGCAGGCAAAAGAGAGCGTGCTCATGTCAGTGCCCGCATTATATTGGAACCGCGAGGGCTGACCAAACCAAGCCCTGGGTCGTTTTTGGTAGTGTTTTCGCGGTCTGCAAAAATGATGGCCCTGGGGGACATCCCATTGGCTAATGTATTGATTTCCAGGCTAAATGATAGCAAGCATGCTTGGTGGTGGCATGTGTGTAGTGTGGGCAGGTGTGCACCGCGCATGTGCAAGTATGAGTGTGCGCACTAACCATTAACAACAGAGAGAGATGGGGCGGAGTTATAATGTACGCAGAAGCTGGCCCAGAATCGGATCTGCAATGAGTCAGCACTTCTAATCATTCTCCTTAGTGTGCCCTGAGCTCTGATTTGTCACTGAGAGGGTGATCGCACCATCGTTTGTACTGCTTATCATACTCAGCGTGTACCCATGCATACGGTACAAATATGCTTTGACGTTACGCGTTGCATTAAAGCTTCGGTGTGACGTCATGTATGGCGTTCTGTATACGAAAGGGGGCAATGTTTCTACTTGGTTTAAAACATATATGTATTTAATGTACATACTAAGGGCAGACATTTGGAATAACTATGATTTTTTTAATACTTGTAATATCATTTATTACTTTTAAAAAGAATCACACAAATTGCGGTAGAACATCATGAGTACTCATAATGAAAGAGTTGCGCAAGCGCATCATAAGCGTACGCAAAGCCATGTGATTTAAAAAGTAGAGATTTGATTGGTTCCTAACTTTTCCTATTGCGACTGTTGAAAGTTCCGTCCCATTATAATTATTCGACTTTGACTTTCTAAGAAGAAGCATTTGTTCTTAGAATCTTCTCAAATAGAAGGAAGATCACAATAATAAGAGCAATGGAGTCATCTTCCAGCCGTTCTTCAGAGGGAGATTTCATTCCTGAAGAGCCTCCAAAGAAGAGGAAAGTAGCTCTAATTTGGAAGTTTTTTCACTTTTCCAGAAGGTCAAAAAAGGTTAATGCTCCAAAAGTAACCTGTAAAATTTATGAAACAACTCATTCAAGGGGTGATCCATGTAATAAATACTCCTTTGGCACAGCAAATATGGTGCGACACGTGAAGAATTTGCACCACAAGAACTTTGCTCGAGCTGCAAGACGGAGGTTGCACGAGAACCCACCTGCTGCTACACCAAGCACATCAACTGCGGCAGCAGGATGATTTTCAGCAAGCAGTCCACACGCACATATTGATTCTGACTTTGCTAAAGTTAAAATTCTATGCATTTATTGCGATAAACTTTTGTGTTACGGGGAACAGTATATAGACTTGATGAAACGCAGGATGCAGGATCATTGCTGTCCTCGACATTATTTGTTCTTTTTTTCATTCTTTTGTTCCCCTTGGAATTTGGTGAGAAAACACAAAAAAACTGTTCTTTTCAGAACTACCTTCACTGGTCAAAGAAATAACTATATTTCTATGTTAGTGTGTAAAAGTTTGTCAGGATGAATGTGTAGTTCATAAAGGAATGAATGAATATGTTACTAGTGTATGAAAAATGTGAAAGTGCAGAGCTATAAGGAACTGCTATAGCATAAATCTATAAGGTGTTTATCTATATTCTACTGTAGTATGTCCGAAGCACTTGGATGCATCATATGTACATAAATATGTTACTAGTCTATGTTTCATTTTGCGCTGCTGGTGAAAGTGCCTGGGTGAATTTGTATGTGTTAGGGGCGGATTTACAATCCCCTTGTGCCTCTTTTACACAGCCGTTGCGTCACTTTTGTGACACAGCGTTGGTGCAAAAGATGTGCCATGGTGTGTGCTATTAACAATGTGACACATCTGGAGGGTATATTACATTGTAAAGCGCTGTGCCAGAAGAGGCTTTCTTGTGCAGAAGGGGGTGCAGAAAGGCCTCCTAAAAGTAACTGATTGAAATGTATAACATTTTATTCAGTGACTTTTGAGGTTATGCTGCGTCAAAACCTTGCACGTGCTGAAGCAGGTGTAAGGATTGATACTGCATTGTGAGCATAGGGCCGCAAGAGAATTCCTGGAGCTGTGTTATACTTGCAACCGACGTCAAGCAATAATTCATTCAAAAATTACTTTGCAATTTAGTTTTGTTATTGTTTTATAATAAGAATATGCAATATAATCTAAAAAATAAAATAAATATAAATATTTATATTAAAAATATAAGAAATTAGAATAAAAAGAAAGACATCATAATTAATACATTTATAAATGATCATTTACAAAACGTATGAAAATCACTGAAAAAACCATAAGTTTCACACACGTTATAGTTAGTAATTAGCATTTAAAAAACCTACTCAAATCGGAACATCGGATTACTCAATAGGTTGTTTTAACTGGAATTGGTATCTCCCTTTTTGTGAAAATTTTTGTTTCTATTTTTGATCGTGTGTATCAAAGGTTATATTACAGTAAGAGGAGGTGTGCCACAAGGATGATGTCACCAGTGATGTCATCAGGGATGTCATTTGAGATGTCATTACTAATGTTATGAGTGATGTCACTGACCATGTCATGAGTGATGTAATATGTGACGTCATCAGCAGTGCATTGCGGGCGCGCAAGTTATAGTTATCTGAGCTAACTATAACAGAGGAATTTCAAAGGTTTCGTATGAGAGAAATGTTCAGATAACTATATAACATGTGAAACCTATGTTTTTTTCAATGAATTTGCAAGGTTTTTTAAATGATAATTCCTAACTATAAGGTATGTGAAACCTATGGTTTTTCAGTGAATATATATTACCTACTGGCGGTCGCCAGTAGGAATATATAGTTAGGATTTTTTCTCTATGGGATTTTTGAAAATTCTATGTCTAATAACTTTGGCGTTTGTGGACGGAATTGGCTGAAATTTTCAGGAAAATGGCACATTTTGTTTCTGAGCAGCCCCTAAAAATTTGGGGGGTGTTCGTCAAGGGGGGGCCGAGAAAAAAGGGGGGTCTCAAAACGCGTTTTTCCCATGTTAATTTCCATAGGGCGGTTGGCCTCACATTTAGCTCGAACGGCTGAATGGATTTGCATGAAACGTGGCAAAATTGTAGGGAATGTTAGCCCGATGTGCCTTTGCTAGGTCTCAATATATGTGCTCCAGTGGATTTTGATAAATTAACGTTTTAAAAAAATATATATATCTGTGACAGCACTCCGTGTAGCGCTCCGGTTCGCGTACTTGACGCGTAACGGAACTTTGCGAAGCGAAGCTGATTGGCTCTCCGGTGTCTGTCAACATTCTAAACAGTCCGGAGCGGCCGCCATCTTGTCTCTCGGTAGGATCGAGAGACAAGAAGAGGCCAAAACGAAGGGGGAAATGACCATAAGGGGGCATAGTAGATCCTCCCTGACCCCCTAGGTTTGATGTGGAGGCTTTAAAAGGGCCCCGCGGGGCAAAAAAAAATTTATAAATTAAAAAAAAAACATTTTTTTTGCGTGGGGAACGCCCGGTACGCTTTTGTGCAATGGGCGGTGGTAATCTAAATGATGAGGAGGGAGGGGGGGCAGCGTTCAAAGCACATCAGCGTGCATAAACACGAAAATGTTTTTATCTACCACGTACTTGACTTATCTCTCTGAGATGCATTCCCTTGTGTTTCGGCAATGGTAGTCTGTTCATTACATAGATCGCCCGAGGGCAGTAGCACAGACCGCGCGTAGGAAAGGGTCAAAAGCCAGGGGTATAGGAGTAAGTAACAAGCGAGCCATTTAATTGAAAAAACTAAACGTGACAAACGGTTGCCGGATCAGTGAAGGTTGATTTTTTAATTGAAAGTATAACAGGATCAGTTACAATAAAATCTTCCATACGCACAGCATGGGCGAGTATCATGGGTAACAATACTTCGAAGCTTTATTAATACAATAATCAATAATGAAAAATCGACATCAATAGGGTTGTCCGTATTCCCAGTCAGTACCCTTCCCCGCCCGCCATGTGCACGAAGACCGCATACATCCCCCATAACATCAAGGCTAAGTAACTAGAACGTCATAAGGAGTTGCAAGTCGCTCCCATACTGGCGCCATTTTGGTCGAGGACAGGCAGGTTCAGAGTATAGTTCAATGTCTCCAATAAGTAGCGGGAGGACCGGAATCCCTTTCGGCAGTTCTGGCTTCGTCATTACGAGCACTAGAAAACAAGACATTCTGGGCAATACCACCCTTGACGCAGCCCTTTATTCTACAAGATGGTGTCTTTCAAAAACCAGGGGTATAGGAGTATGTAACAAGCGAGCCATTTAATTGAAAAAACTAAACGTGACAAACGGTTGCAGGATCAGTGAAGGTTGATTTTATAATTGAAAGTATAACAGGATCAGTTACAATAAAATCGTCCATACGCACACCATGTGCGAGTATCATGGGTAACATTACTTCGAAGCTTTATTAATACAATAATCAATAATGAAAAATCGACATCAATAGGGTTGTCCGTATTCCCAGTCAGTACCCTCCCCCGCCCGCCATGTGCACAAAGACCACATACATCCCCCATAACGTCAAGGCTAAGTAACTAGAACGTCATAAGGAGTTGCAAGTCGCTCCCATACTGGCGCCATTTTGGTCGAGGACAGGCAGGTTCAGAGTATAGTTCAATGTCTCCAATAAGTAGCGGCAGGACCAGAATCCCTTTCGGCAGTTTGGGCTTTGTCATTACGAGCACTAGAAAACAAGACATTCTGGGCAATATCACCCTTGACGCAGCCCTTTATGCTACAAGATGGTGTCTTTCAAAAGCCAGGGGTATAGGAGTATGTAACAAGCGAGCCATTTAATTGAAAAAACTAAACATGACAAACGGTTGCAGGATCAGTGAAGGTTGATTTTTTAATTGAAAGTATAACAGGATCAGTTACAATAAAATCTTCCATACGCACAGCATGGGCGAGTATCATGGGTAACAATACTTCGAAGCTTTATTAATACAATAATCAATAATGAAAAATCGACATCAATAGGGTTGTCCGTATTTCCAGTCAGTACACTTCCCCGCCCGCCATGTGCACAAAGACCGCATACATCCCCCATAACGTCAAGGCTAAGTAACTAGAACGTCATAAGGAGTTGCAAGTCGCTCCCATACTGGCGCCATTTTGGTTGAGGCCAGGCAGGTTCAGAGTATAGTTCAATGTCTCCAATAAGTAGCGGCAGGACCAGAATCCCTTTCGGCAGTTCTGGCTTTGTCATTACGAGCACTAGAAAACAAGACATTCTGGGCAATATCACCCTTGACGCAGCCCTTTATTCTACAAGATGGTGTCTTTCAAAACCCAGGGGTATAGGACTATGTAACAAGCGAGCCATTTAATTGAAAAAACTAAACGTGACAAACGGTTGCAGGATCAGTGAAGGTTGATTTTTTAATTGAAAGTATAACAGGATCAGTTACAATAAAATCGTCCATACGCACACCATGGGCGAGTATCATGGGTAACATTACTTCGAAGCTTTATTAATACAATAAACAATAATGAAAAATTGACATCAATAGGGTTGTTTGTATTCCCAGTCAGTACCCTTCCCCGCCCGCCATGTGCACAAAGACTGCATACATCCCCCATAACGTCAAGGCTAAGTAACTAGAATGTCATAAGGAGTTGCAAGTCGCTCCCATACTGGCACCATTCTGGACGAGGCCAGGCAGGTTCAGAGTATAGTTCAATGTCTCCAATAAGTAGCGGCAGGACCAGAATCCCTTTCGGCAGTTCTGGCTTTGTCATTACGAGCACTAGAAAACAAGACATTCTGGGCAATATCACCCTTGACGCAGCCCTTTATGCTACAAGATGGTGTCTTCCATTCAGAAAATATTGTTGGCAGCATTTTGAAAGGAAAGATAAACGGCTGTTCTCCTAGTGAGTCTCACATTGTTACATTTATGAAGAATGTTGAAGAGTAGTATGTTGAAAATCTGAAGCCATCGTTCTACAAACTCTCAACCAGCCTTGGATGGAAAAATCCTGAAGAATGTACAAACTGAAAACCAGTTTTTGTCTGCATAGCATCAGCAGCAACACTTCCCCCTCCCAGTCCGCGCCACCACACCGCCCCTCGAGGGCCACCGTCAAGCAGTTCAGGGAGGCACCGCAGGCAGTGGTTCTTCAGATCAGTGGCTTTCACCGGCAAGGCTCCCCTCCGTTAGCAGCGATCGTTGGCGCTGTGGTTGCGGCCGGAGGCCCCGCCTAGTCAACGCCCTGGCCTCTCCATGTCGTAGGTCGTAAGAGTGGGCGCAACTCTGCTGGCAGAGCGAGGAATACCGCCCCCCTGCACACATTTAGGGACCAGGCCACATTGCGAGGGCACCGCAGGACGTGTCTTCAGGTCAAACGGATTGTGGGACAAGGTGCAGAATAGAAGAGCCACCAAAAGGCAAAAAGTTCTGCTGGGCCCCGGGAGCCGGCCGCCTATGTCGGGGGCGATCTTAGGCCACACCAGGGCAACAAGACTTGGGGAGGGGGCAGGAGCCAAGTGCCCCCTCCCAGTCCGCGCCACCACACCGCCCCTCGGGGGCCTCCGTCAAGCGGTTCAGGGAGGCACCGCAGGCAGCAGTTCTTCAGATCAGTGGCTCTCACCAGCAAGGCTCCCCTCCGTCAGCAGCGATCGTTGGCGCTGTGGTTGCGGCCGGAGGCCCTGCCTAGTCAATGCCCCGGCCTCTCCATGTAGTAGGCCGCAAGAGTGGGCGAAACTCAGCTGGCTGAGCGAGACTTGGGGAGGGGGCAGGAGCCAAGCGCCCCCTCCCAGTCCACGCCACCACACCGCCCCTCGGGGGCCTCCGTCAAGCGGTTCAGGAAGGCACCGCAGGCTGCGGTTCTTCAGATCACAACAGAGTCTCATGCTCGCTCGATTGAGTTGGCCGAAT
The DNA here is from genome assembly GCF_964263255.1 of Lissotriton vulgaris. Classification (NCBI taxonomy): domain Eukaryota; kingdom Metazoa; phylum Chordata; class Amphibia; order Caudata; family Salamandridae; genus Lissotriton; species Lissotriton vulgaris. The sequence continues at coordinate 1,136,460,077 of NC_141694.1, read as the reverse complement.
CAGGCAACAAGAAGGTGTGGGAGGGGGGCAACTCTTGCTCAACCACCACCTGAGGAGGTGGTACTCTCTTCCTAGGAGGTGGTGGTGGTGGTGGGGATGCACCAGCTGAAGCTACAACACTTGCTATTGCTAAGTGATGAAAAAAGGTCTTCCTCTCACAATGATGAAAGTCAGAGTGAGGAAACAAGGAGGGTTTTTCATCATTTGGGACAAAAAATAGTTCTAAACCAATGAAAAGTGTTATTTTTAGGTCACATGACCTAGCCTTACATCATTAGGAACCCAAAAGTGAAATGAACCAATGAAAAGTTTTATTAACAAGTCACATGACCTGTTATGCTTACGTTACGCGCTCTGCGCCGCGCCCCGGATCGCTTCCGGGAAGCTGCGCTTCACGCCTCGCGCACCGGAGCACTTCCGGGTGTGCTAACGCGGCGCGTCATATGACGCATTACGCAACAACGCGATACGTTGTTGGGGCTCCACCGGAACTGATCGAATTGGTAGTCTACAGTGTTTCTGGATGTTTCAGACTGAAGCTGGTGTCAGCATGAGAGCACCCCGTGGCTACGTCATGGCCATTCCGCGAGCAATCATGGCAGTCGTTCCCCACCGGAAGTCTGCGGGAGTCGGGGGCCCCGGTGACTCTTGCAGAATCTTCAAGGCTGAGGGGACGCTTTTGGAAATGAAGCCCATGCCCTAGCAGTCAAGCGTCCGAGTTCCAGGGTTGCCCAGAGCCATCCTTGCAGGCCAGGCCCAAGTCTGTGGAGCCGACCGCCATTTCCTGAGCTCCGTGGCAGCCGCCTGTCGCTGTACCACAAGAGTGGGTGCAATTCAGCCTGATGGCGGGTGAGACGCTGTATTAGCAAGAGCAGGCGTAATTTAGCTGGCCGAGCGAGGCACTGTGCCACAGGAGCGGGCGCAACTCAGCTTGTCGAGTGAAGCGCTGGGGTGTAGCTGAGAAACCTCCACCTGGGGAGGTGGGGGAGGCTCGTTCGCGCTGCCTCTCCCTTCCAGTGCACCCCACGCCATCTCCTGGCGCAGGTATATGTGATGGTTGGACCAGGGCACCGCAGGATGTGTCTTCAGGTCAAACGGATTGTGGGACAAGGTCCAGAATGGAAGAGGCATCAAAAGGCAACAAGTTCCGCCTGACCCCGGGAGCCGGCCGCCTATGTCGGGGGCGATCTCAGGCCATACCAGGGCAACAAAACTTGGGGAGGGGGCAGGAGCCAAGCGCCCCCTTCCGAGTCCGCGCCATCACACGGCCCCTCGGGGGCCTCCGTCAAGCGGCTCAGGGAGGCACCGCAGGCAGCTGTTCTTCAGATCAGTTGCTCTCACCGGCAAGGCTCCCCTCCGTCAGCAGCAATCGTTGGTGCTGTGGTTGCAGCCGGAGGCCCCGCCTAGTCAACGCCCGGCCTCTCCATCTCGTAGGCCGCAGAGTAGTCGGGGAGAAATCCCGGGAACGGCGGCATGCATTTGGATCGATGTTGCAGCAGGCTGCCATGTAAATAGTTATTTAATAAAACGTTTTACCCTGTTACTTTGCTGGTGTGTTGTATATATTTATAATATTTGCATAGGGTTTGTCGTTATTTTGGGCGGGGTGGGCGGCGGAGCCGAGCTGTCTTGCAGCCATCATGGCGTCGAGCTCAGTTCCTCTCACTAGTTTCATATTTCTCATGAGGGGTTGTTCCTAATGTTTCTATTTTAGCGAGGTCTAAAAGAGATCCCATTAGTGGCCTACTGATTTTGCTTGATTCCTTTTGTTTTTTCCTAACGATTTTTCACTATCTGCAAAGACTAAACAGAGTATTGCGACTCTGTGCTTGTTTGTAAATAGAGAATGAACCAAAAAGAGAACCAATTTCAAAACAGTAAATGCTTGGATAACAATCAATCAAATGGAGAGGGAAGCAGGCACGACGGATTACAACGGGGGCAAAGGCCTGCGTTACCGACCCTTCACTATCTGCAAAGAGAGAATACTCCTAAAAGAAAAGAGGGGGGGGCAGCGTTCAAAGCACATCAGCGTGCATAAACACAAATTTTTTTTTACCTACCACGTACTTGACATTTTAAAGCTTTTGATATTTGCCATTAACACCATCGACGCTCATGACGAGCTCAGCTCGTCATGATGTACACCTCCATACACTCATGACGAGCTGAGCTCGTCATGAACAATGGGATTTTAAAAAATTCAGCATTGACGATGAATGTCATAAGCATTGATGTGGTTAAAAAACCATTGAAATTCACTGAAAAAACCATATATAGTTAGGAATTAGCATTTACAAAACCTTGAAAATTCACTGAAAAAACCATGGGTTATAGACCATATATAGTTAGGAATTAGCATTTACAAAACCTCATTTGAGATGTCATCAGTGATGTCATTTGTGATGTCATCAGTGATGTCATCAGTGATGTCATTTGAGATGTCATCAGTGATGTCATCAGTGATGTCATTTGAGATGTCATCAGTGATGTCATCAGTGATGTCACTGACCATGTCATGAATGATATAATATGTGACATCATCAGCAGTGGATTGCGGGTGCGCGATATATAGTTAGTGCAACTAACTATATATGGAATTTCAATGGTTTTGTGTGAGTAAAATAAGGTTTTGTAAATGCTAATTCCTAACTATATATGGTCTATAACCCATGGTTTTTTCAGTGAATATGTATATATATATATTCAATGAAAAAAACATTGGTTATAGAACATATATAGTTAGGAATTTGCATTTACAAAACCTTTTTACTCGCATAAAACCATTGAAATTCCATATATAGTTAGATGCGCTAACTATATATCGCGCACCCGCAATCCACTGCTGATGATGTCACATATTACATCATTCATGACATGGTCAGTGACATCACTGATGACATCACTGATGACAACACCCAGTGACTGTATGTTTCTGTAAAGTTAAAATATGTCTCACATATTGAAGAATGAGTGGATGTATAAATGTCTGGATGAAGGATTTAGTAGGTGCATGACTGATTGTATGAGGGAGTGATTAAATGTGTCTCACTGAGTGCATGGGTTAGTGATTAAACTGTATTAATTTGTGCATCATTATATCTGTTGTTCTGTAAACTGCTGCATGTGTTGATCAGTAGCTATATGAGTAACTATATGGGTTATTGATTGGTTGCCCGAGTATTTGTATGGGAGACTGAGAATGTGTGTGAGTGGCTGGGAGGTGTGTGACTCTGTGCATAGATGTGTGAACAGCTGATTCACTAGATGTATGGGTTCAAAACTGCATGTGGAAACAACTGTATGGGTGGTTGACTGTGTGCACGAGTGTATTGGTGAGTGAATGGATATCTCAGTGCTACATGTCAAAGTAAGTACATATGTAAAAGACAGTACATGTGAGAGTTGACATATATAAATACCTGTGCATAAGAGCCAGTGAATGTGTGAGTGGCTGTATGGATCATTGTGAACTTGTATCAGGGATTGTATAAGAGAGAAAATATGTGTTAGTATATATTTGAATAAGTAAAGTTTGTATAACTGTATAGTTGAGGAAATGGAGGTGTGATTGATTGTTTGCATGACTGACTAGTTGTGTGAGTAACTCCATGGATGAGTGACAGTCTGTGAGTGTCTGTTTACACTGATTGTATCTAAGGTTATATTAGAGTCTGAAGAGGTTCATTGTATTATCACATGAATGATATCATGAGTGATGTCACCAGTGATGTCATTTGAGATGTCATCAGTGATGTCATCAGTGATGTCATTTGAGATGTCATCAGTGATGTCATCAGTGATGTCACTGACCATGTCATGAATGATGTAATATGTGACATCATCAGCAGTGGATTGCGGGTGCGCAATATATAGTTAGCGCATCTAACTATATATGGAATTTCAATGGTTATATGCGAGTAAAAAGGTTTTGTAAATGCAAATTCCTAACTATATATGTTCTATAACCAATGGTTTTTTCATTGAATTTTCAAGGTTTTGTAAATGCAAATTCCTAACTATATATGGACTATAACCTATGTTTTTTTCTGTGAATTTCAATGGTTTTTTAATAGCAAATATCAAAAGCTGTCAAATGTGAAGTACGTGATAGGTAAAAACGTTTTCGTGTTTATGCACGCTGATGTGCTTTGAACGCTGCCCCCCCCCTCCCTTCTTTTCTCTTAGTAGTACTCTCTCTTTGCAGATAGTGAACGGTAGTTAACGCAGACCTTTACCCCCGTTGTAATCCGTCGTACCTGCTTGTCTCTCCATTTGATTGATTGTTATCCAAGCTTTTACTGTTTTAGAATTGGTTCTCTTTGGATCATTCTCTATTTACAAACAAGCACAAAGTCGCAATACTCTGTTTAGTCTTTGCAGATAGTGAAAAATCGTGTAAAAAAATAAAAGTAATCGAGCAAAATCAGTAGACCACTAATTCGATCTCTTTTTGACCTCGGTAAAATACAAACATTAGGAACAACCCTTCATGAGAAATACGAAAATAGTGAAATGAACTGAGCTCCACACCACGAGGGCTGCAAGACAGCTCGACTCCGCCACCCACCCCGCCCAAAATAACGACAAACCCTATGCAAATATTATAAATATAGACAACACACCAGCAAAGAAACAGGGTAAAACATTTTATTAAATAACTATTTACATAACTATTTTATACTTTTTATTGCCCGATCCGGCTAGCTCAATCGATCGAGCATAAAACTCATGCACTGATAGCAAGCGTTGAGAGTTTGTAGAACGATGGCTTCAGATTTTCCACATACGGTGTAGTAGCGCGAACTGGGAGGGGGCGTTTGGATCCTGCCCCTTCCCCAAATAAGATTTTCATACGTGAATGTTCGTTCATGCTTTTTGTCCCTGAGTTGCTTCGATGTCACTGCCTTACACAAATGGCATAAGTCCTGGATGTTGAGTGCCATACTTCAGAGTTCTAAGCAGCGCTTGTAACACTGTTTAAACCTTATTTGCACATGCTGCAGCTTCACTATTCAAAGTAAGTGGGGTCCGTTTGTGCACCTGACTGCATTGGAAAACAATGTGATACGGTGCCTCCCTAAACCGCTTGACGGAGGCCCCCGAGGGGCGGTGAGATGGCGCGGACTGAGAGGGGGCGCTTGGCTCCTGCCCCCTCCCCAAGTCGTGTTGCCCTGGTGTGGCCTGAGATCGCCCCCGACATAGGCGGCCGGCTCCCGGGGTCCGGCGGAATTTTTTCCCTTTTGATGACTCTTCCATTCTGGACCTTGTCCCACAATCCGTTTGACCTGAAGACATGCTGTAGTGGGGGGCCCCTTTACCGTTTTAGTTGCCATTCCGCCCGCTTTTGGTACTCTGTGCCTTTTCCGCCATTCAGCTGTTTACCGCCCGCTCTTGCGACTACAGCGCCTCGCTCACCATGTAGTTGAGTTGCTCCCGCTCTTAAAATTTAACCGAACTTTATGGACTGCTGAAAGCGGTTGTATTCCGACCGCTGATTGGTGGAGACATTTTGACTATATTCTGGACCTGCGTTCTCGCATAATGCGTCATATGACGCGCCGCGTTAGCGCACCCGGAAGTGCTCCGGTGCGCAAGGCGCAGCTTCCCGGAAACGATCCAGAGCGCGCCGCGCAGCGCGTAACGTAAGCATAACAGGTCATGTGACTTGTTAATAAAACTTTTCATTGGTTCATTTGTTCTTTTGTTTTCCTAATGATGTAAGACTAGGTCATGTGACCTAAAAATAACACTTTTCATTGGATTAAAACATTTTTTTTCCCAAACGATGAAAGCCCCACCTTGTTTCTGGATGTTTCAGACTGAAGCTGGCGTCACCATGAGAGCACCACCATCTCGTAGCTCAGTCGTGGCCATTCCGCAAGCAATCATGGCAGCCGCTCCCCACCGGAAGCCTGCGGGAGTCGAGGGCCCCCAAGACTTTTGTACAATCTTCAAGGCTGAGGGGACGCTTTCGAGAATGGAACCCAAGCCCTGGCAGACAAGCGTCCGAGTTCCAAGGTGTCCCAGGGCCATTTTACTGGACCAGGCCCAAATCCGAAGAGCCGGCCGCCATTTTAAGAGTCCTGTGGCAGCCGCCTATCGCTGCACCGCAAGAGTGGGAGCAACTCAACTACATGGTGAGCGAGACGCTGTAGTCGCAAGAGCGGGCAGTAAACAGCTGAATGGCGGAAAAGGCACAGTGTAGCAAAAGCGGGCGGAATGGCGACTGAAACGATAAAGGGGCGCCCCACTACAGCAGACGAGCCTCCGCCATGTGCTTCAAAACTGCATACGTATCTCGTGATATCAAGGTTGGGCAACCAGTACACAACAAGGAGTTACGAGTCCCATTTATACCGGCGCCATTTTGGGCGCGGCCGGGCAGGTCCAGGATCTAGTCAAACATAACAAATGAGGCTGACGTCTCTGAAGCAGTTGACGCACAGCAGGACATAGCAGGACATAGCAAATAAACATGAAGTCTCTAAAGCTGTTAACTCACTGCAGGACAAAACAAGTGAACCTGAAACCTCTGGAATAATTGTCGCTCAAAAGAACAACACACAAAACTCTATAGAGCCTGAAGAAAGAAAAACAGAAGGGCACTGTAGTTTCAGACACACTTAACACTAATGACTTAACAAGGATATCGTCTGTTTATCTCCCTATTACCAAGCTGTCGCTAACACCAGTTAGTGACAGCTAAAAGGAGATAGCGACCATCTTGGGCCCCGCTTTGCATGTCAGTGATATTTATCACTAATGACATGCAAAGTGGGCGTGCCAAGATGTTAGCGACTGGAAACAGTCCCTAACCATCGCTATCTCCTATTACCAACTTTTGGAGATATTCGCGCTAAGCGCGAATATCTCCAAAAGCTAACACCTGCCCTGAGCAGTTTTTAGCCATGTTATCCAATGGAAGGTGGATAACATGGCTAAGAGCATTTGCTGGATAATGCATGAATATCGCTGACTTTTCAGCGATATTCATGCATTGCGGCCGTTTTTTATCGCATTTGCGATAAACCTTGCTAATAGCAAGGTTTATCTGCGATAAAATTCGCCGATGTGCGGCGATAATTTTTGTCTCTAAACAAGTTAGAGACAAAAATTATCGCTAGTTGTTGGTAATATGCCCCCGGATTTTTCCTTGCAGGAATCGGGAGGCGGAAGACTAGCACTGAAATCAGTAGTCTCACGCCTGAATCGGGAGGATTGGTATGCCTGGATTCTCTACAGCTGGGGCCATAAACTACATCCGCAGGGCTAGGAGATAGCCTGGGTCCGGCCTGGACAATCGGACACAGAGGAAGAGGAGTGTCAGAGGGTGCGGTAGTGAATAGGGTGAAAGGGAGGTGTCGGGCGGGCACAGAGTGTGATTCTCAGGGAAGAGCAGCGCAGATGGGGGGAAGTATATGGCCCATGCATGAGAGAGAGAGCGGGGGTGACCAGTGCGTGGGGGAGATGCTTGCGAGGGTGGGGAGCCGTGCTGAGAATCGACGGCGTGCAGAGAGTGGGTCTGGTCAAGGCATCTAAAATGGCTGCCGTGCACGACAAAAGTGTGGCATTGGACAAAAAGGCAAGATGGCGCAGACAATGTTTATCAATAAGGATTCATTTATAACAAAATATTTACTCGCAGTGACAAAATGGTGGTCAACACTTCCTGATTTCCATCGAATCGAACGTTAACAGACGTCACGCAGCAAAAAAAAAAAAAAGCTCACGCACAGCCGCTGGAAGACATGTATCAACATATATGAGCCTCCTCAGCCACCCTCAGAAAACATAAGGGGTCAGGATACGTCTCCCGCACCCCCTTATATCTAGTAATTTAATTAAAACGAAACACAAAATGGCGAATTCCCGTTTCGCTACCAGTTTGCGGCCCAGTTCGCGGCTCGGGAAGCGCTTCTACCGTGAAAAATATATATTTTTTTATTTTCCCCACAAGACCCTTTAATAACCCCAACATCATTCCTAGGGGGTCAAGAGAGGTATACCTTGCCCCCTTTCATTAAATTCCCCCTTCGTTTTTCACCTCTTCTTCTCTCTCGATCCTACCGAGAGATAAGATGGCGGCCGCTCCGGACTGTTTAGAATGTTGACAGACACCAGAGAGCCAATCAGCTTTCTGCGCGCAAAGTTCCGTTTCGCGAAAAGTAAGCGGACCGGAGCGCAGCCCGGAGCGCTGTTACAGATATATATCTTGTTTTGAACGTTAATTTCTCAAAAACTACTGGAGCACATATATTGAGACCTAGCAAAGGCCCTACAATTTTGCCAAGTTTTGTGCAAATCCATTCAGCCGTTCGAGCTAAAAGTGAGTCCAACCGCCCTATGGAAATTAACATGGGAAAAACGCGTTTTGGGACCCCCCTTTTTTCTCGGCCCCCCCTTGACGAAACCCCCCCAAATTTTCAAGGGCTGCTCAGAAACAAAATGTGCCATTTTCCTGAAAATTTCAGCCGATTCCGTCCACAAACGCCAAAGTTATTAGACATAGAATTTTCAAAAGTTCCATAGACAAATAATCCTAACTATATATACCTACTGGCGAGACGCCAGTAGGTAATATATATATATATATATATATATATATATATATATATATATATATATATATATATATATATATATATATATATATATATATATATATATATACTAGCAGCCCGCCCCGGCGTTGCCCGGGGCAGAAGGGGGCTGGGGGCAGCATTTTAAGCCTCTGTGCACTCCCGCCCGCCCCGACATTGCCCAGACCTCATCCCTCCCGCCTCCTGCCTCGCCGCCGCCCCCTGCCGCCCGCCCCGACATTACCCATACCGCCTCCCGCCTCGTGCCTCCAGCCGACATTGCCCATACCGCCTCCCGCCTCCCGGCTCCCGCCTGCCGCCCGTCTCCCGCCTCACGCCTCCCGCCTTCCTTTGCCTTACCTGAGCCGCCCGCTCCAGACTTCACCGCCACTCCTGGCTGCACATCACTGCTCCTCCCCGCATGTTGTCATTACGTCTAGGTCGCGGTCAGCGCTACGTCGCGGCCAGCGCTAGTTTTAGGGGACTACTTTGTTTAGAAATTTTAATTTTTAACTTACATATTTTTTTTATTTTATGTCGCCTATGTCCATCTACACACCCTGAGGATTCCAACAATGTATTGGGTGCCAAAAGGTTTCTGTTCTCTCTTTATACTAGTAGTATATATATATATATATATATATATATATATATATATATATATATATATATATATATATATATATATATATATATATATATATATATATATATATATATATACAGCACGTGACTCCTCTGGATCTCTCGGTGTTTCAGCAACCACGTAGCACACCAGCAAACAGGAAGGAGACGGACCACATCACATCAGCAGAGTTGTTTTTATTGAACAACAGAAAGCAGCAATATATATATATATGTACCAAAAAATGCCCAGCATTTGAGGCCGCACAACACTGCGATGAAGGAGACATCCTTATTTAAAAGAAACAATCGTGGGCATGTTACCCACTGGAGGGGATAAATAGTGCTTAAATGGACTACGCTGCCCAAAATGCAACAAATTCGGCATACCGGAAGCCAATTAATACAATGGGCGTCGAGTCATGCACGTCATTTTTTCCTGCTCACGAGGCCTCTGAAGAGATGGTGAAATTCCATCGAAACGCGTCAGGCCACAGGATGTATCACGGAATCGGAAGCTGCCTGTTTCTTTTAAATAAGGATGTCTCCTTCATCGCAGTGTTGTGCGGCCTCAAATGCTGGACATTTTTTGGTACATGTTTATACGGCTGCTCCAGGCCGTAGAGGGATCACACCATCCGAAGAATTTTATGGATGCGGACAGGGGGAACCCCCCCCTGCAAATGGTACTGTGATTTGTAATTTAACAGGCAAAGTCCGATTCGGGAAGCCTAATGGAGGGCTTGAAAAATATTTATCCTGCAAACAATCGTGGGCATGTTACCCACTGGAGGGGATAAATAGTGCTTAAATGGACTACGCTGCCCAAAATGCAACAAATTCGGCATACCGGAAGCCAATTAATACAATGGGCGGCGAGTCATGCACGTCATTTTTTCCTGCTCATGAGGCCTCTGAAGAGATGGTGAAAGTCCATCGAAACGCATCAGGCCACAGGATGTATCACGGAATCGGAAGCTGCCTGTTTCTTTTAAATAAGGATGTCTCCTTCATCGCAGTGTTGTGCGGCCTCAAATGCTGGGCATTTTTTGGTACATGTTTATACGGCTGCTCCAGGCCGTAGAGGGATCGCACCATCCGAAGAATTTTATGGATGCGGACAGGGGGAACCCCCCCCCTGCAAATGGTACTGTGATTTGTAATTTAACAGGCAAAGTCCGATTCGGGAAGCCTAATGGAGGGCTTGAAAAACATTTATCCTGCAAACAATCGTGGGCATGTTACCCACTGGAGGGGATAAATAGTGCTTAAATTGACTACGCTGCCCAAAATGCAACAAATTCGGCATAACGGAAGCCAATTAATACAATGGGCGGCGAGTCTTGCACGTCATTTTTTCCTGCTCACGAGTCCTCTGAAGAGATGGCGAAAGTCCATCGAAATGCGTCAGGCCACAGGATGTATCACGGAATCGGAAGCTGCCTGTTTCTTTTAAATAAGGATGTCTCCTTCATCGCAGTGTTGTGCGGCCTCAAATGCTGGGCATTTTTTGGTACATATATATATATATATATATATATATATATATATATATATATATATATATATATATATATATATATATATATATATATATATATATATATATATATATTACCTACTGGCAGTCGCCTGTAGTTATATATAGTTAGGATTTTTTTCCTATGGGATTTTTGAAAATTCTATATCGAATAACTTTGGCGTTTGTTGACGGAATTGGCTGAAATTTTCAGGAAAATGGCACATTTTGTTTCTGAGCAGCCCCCGGGTTTCATCAAGGGGGGCCGAGAAAAAAGGGGTGTCCCAAAACGCATTTTTCCCATTTATTTTTCCATAGGGCAGTTGGAATCACTTTTAGCTCGAACGGCTGAATGGATTTACACGAAACTTGGCAGAATTGTAGATATGGTTTGCCCGACGTGCCTTTGCTATGTCTCAATATATGTGCTCCAGTGGATTTTGAGAAATTAACGTTTTAAAAAACAGATATATCTGTAACAGCGCTCCGGTTAGCGCCCCGGTTCACGTACCTGACGTGTAGCGGAACTTCGCGAAGCAAAGCTGATTGGCTGTCGGGTGTCTGTCAACATTCGAAACAGTCCGGAGCGGCCGCCATCTGGTGTCTCGGTAGGATCGAGACACAAGATGTGGCAAAAACAAAGGGGGAAATGAGCATAAGGGGGCAGAGTACATCCTCCCTGACCCCCTAGGTTTGATGAGGGGGCTTTAAAAGGGCCTCGCAGGGTTAAAAAAAAATAATTTTTATATCGTTTTTTTTTGCGGGGGGAGTGCTCGGTACGCACACCGGGAAGCGGTACGGGAAGCGTAATATTGGGAAAATAGGATGAAAGAATGTTCAAATATTGTATGTTTATTGATTGTTCTTTTTTTTATTTTATTTAAGTACCAACATGTAGGTACCAATGCAGAGTCTAAAAATAAAAATACATTGTTTCCTTTGTAGATATCTTGCATGTTGTTTCATAAGTTATTGTGGTATATGGAATTCATAGCGTAGTCTGTCAGGCAAGCAGAAACACCATGGAAGCAGGAGATGATAAAGAGATGTTAAATACACATTGGAGATGATATAGTGGAAGAAAGGAAGTAACTATGAGCAAACTTAAAGTTGCACAGTATATTTAAAGTCTAATTTTACATTATAATCAATTTGCTACTAGTTTAAAAAATACATATAAAAATGAATAATGTCTCAAACAATTTTTGAATTATTATATATACATTTATTTTTCTGATTTGTTTTCAAAATTAAAAAGAACTTCTAATAATTCTTTGTCAGAATTGGTCTCATTTTCAATTAGGAAATCCACAGATTCAACACATTGCAGAAGTTCTATGTCCAGTGATTCATCAAAGAATTCTGATTCATTTTCTGTATCTTGGTTGCATTCTGCAACAATATCCACGTTGTTTTTTTTCTCTCCTTCCATTTTTGTGCTGTAAAATGAATTTTAAAAAAATATATCAGTACAGATAGGGCACTGTTGGGTTTAAGTACAGACAGGTAGTTTGGTTTTTTAAACAGTGATTTTTTCTTTGGGCAGTGTATGGTATCAGGGTGGAAGTAGAAATATCAAAAAATGTATGTGATACAGTCTAAGTCAATTCTCAATTATACAAGACAAGCCTAACTCCATCCATAACTAAAACAGAGAAGTCTATGTTATTCTATAAGTATTACAGAGGGATAGTATATAACTATCAGAAAATGTTTTCCTAATTAACCTAAAGTGCAGAACATACTTCAGTTTTTAAAATAACATCTTACCTTTCAAATAGAAGTTTAAGTTCTCAGTTGAAATGCTCTTGAAATGTACTTCAGGAAGTAGTAGTCAAAATGGCTGTGTTTCTCTCTCTTTCTTTATATATATTCAGGTACATAACCAATCAAATGTCATGAAATAATAGAAGATATTGAAAGTAGCATTTTGATTGGTTGTCAATTCTAACACTTTATAAGTGTTTTTGTTAGGTAATTTACCTCAGGATATTTAGTGAGGCTTACAGCATAATTTTCTCAATAGAATTCCATCACATTTGGGAAAAAGGTAGGGACTGCTATGTAGTAGGGGCTATTCTATATTTGATGAAAGTGTCTGTAGTGGTTTTTCTGTAAATTACTTTCCCACCTTTTTTTATCGAGCGCTTACCAGTGCGCTCCCCGGTACGCGAACCAGCAGCGTTACGGAAGTCCTCCATTTTGAGTATCAGTAGAATTGAGACACAAAATGGAGGATAAACAATGTTCGGAATGGGTAGAAGGGGGCACGGTAGACACTTTGTGACCCTCTAGGTTTTCGGAGGGGGGATTAGGATGCTGATACATGCAAAAATAAAAATAAAAATGTAAAAATTTCAGGGGGGAGCGCCCGGTACGCGCACCGGTAAGCGAACCGGGGAGCGTACTTTGGTGAAAAAAAAAATAATTAAAAAAAGATAAACGTTTTGAATAATCAGAGGTAGGGTAGCTCTGAAAAGAGCTATTGGGTTCTGTCTCTAATTTAGGTACCTACAAGTATGTTCCAATGCACACTTTTAAATAAAGGACGAATAATCAATTTGCTACTAGTTTAAAAAATACATATAAAAATGAATAATGTCTCAAACAATTTTTGAATTATTATATATACATTTATTTTTCTGATTTGTTTTCAAAATTAAAAAGAACTTCCAATAATTCTTTGTCAGAATTGGTCTCATTTTCAATTAGGAAATCCACAGATTCAACACATTGCAGAAGTTCTATGTCCAGTGATTCATCAAAGAATTCTGATTCATTTTCTGTATCTTGGTTGCATTCTGCAACAATATCCACGTTATTTTTTTTCTCTCCTTCCATTTTTGTGCTGTAAAATGAATTTTAAAAAAATATATCAGTACAGATAGGGCACTGTTGGGTTTAAGTACAGACAGGTAGTTTGGTTTTTTAAACAGTGATTTTTTCTTTGGACAGTGTATGGTATCAGGGTGGAAGTAAAAATATCAAAAAATGTATGTGATACAGTCTAAGTCAATTCTCAATTATACAAGACAAGCCTAACTTCATCCATAACTAAAACAGAGAAGTCTATCTTATTCTATAAGTATTACAGAGGGATAGTATATAACTATCAGAAAATGTTTTCCTAATTAACCTAAAGTGCAGAACATACTTCAGTTTTTAAAATAACATCTTACCTTTCAAATAGAAGTTTAAGTTCTCAGTTGAAATGCTCTTGATATGTACTTCAGGAAGTAGTAGTCAAAATGGCTGTGTTTCTCTCTCTTTCTTTATATATATTCAGGTACATAACCAATCAAATGTCATGAAATAATAGAAGATATTGAAAGTAGCATTTTGATTGGTTGTCAATTGTAACACTTTATAAGTGTTTTTGTTAGGTAATTTACCTCAGGATATTTAGTGAGGCTTACAGCATAATTTTCTCAATAGAATTCCATCACATTTGGGAAAATGGTAGGGACTGCTATGTAGTAGGGGCTATTCTATATTTGATGAAAGTGTCTGTAGTGGTTTTTCTGTAAATTACTTTCCCACCTTTTTTTATCGAGCGCTTACCGGTGCGCTCCCCGGTACGCGAACCAGCAGCGTTACGGAAGTCCTCCATTTTGAGTATCAGTAGAATTGAGACACAAAATGGAGGATAAACAATGTTCGGAATGGGTAGAAGGGGGCACGGTAGACACTTTGTGACCCTCTAGGTTTTCGGAGGGGGGATTAGGATGCTGATACATGCAAAAATAAAAATAAAAATGTAAAAATTTCGCGGGGGAGCGCCCGGTACGCGCACCAGTAAGCGAACCGGGGAGCGTACTTTGGTGAAAAAAAAAATAATTAAAAAAAGATAAACGTTTTGAATAATCAGAGGTAGGGTAGCTCTGAAAAGAGCTATTGGGTTCTGTCTCTAATTTAGGTACCTACAAGTATGTTCCAATGCACACTTTTAAATAAAGGACGAATATTCTATTCCCTTCATCGGGGAAGTGCACACCATCTCTTCTGAAGATGTCTTGAATGTTGTAACGCAATAATATTTACTATTAAAAAACCATTGAAATTCACTGAAAAAACCATAGGTTATAAAGCATATATAGTTAGGAAATAGCATTTACAAAACCATAAAAATTCACTTAAAAAACCATAGGTTATAGACCATATATAGTTTGGGATTAGCATTTACAAAACCTTATTTTACTCGCACAAAACCATTGAAATTCGCATATATAGTTAGTTGCACTAACTATATATCGCGCACCCGCAATCCACTGCTGATGATGTCACATATTACATCATTCATGACATGGTCAGTGACATCACTGAACTATATATGGTCTATAACCTATGACTTTTTCAGTGAATTTTTATGGTTTTGTAAATGCTATTTCCTAACTATATATGCTCTATAACCTATGGTTTTTTCAGTGAATATATATATAAATATATATATATATATATATATATTGCAATTCAATAGTGAAGCAATTGTAGAGTGTTATGATAAGAGATGCACTTATTTTTGCAGTCACTTATATACAAGTTAAAAACATAGAATAATGTAACTATCAGTGATATGTACATTTGTTAGGCAGAACTAACAAATATTTTTATTTTTAAAAACAGGATTATTATACATGTTTATGCAAAGCAATAGACATATATATGTACATACCTATAATCCAGATAAATGCTTATATACAGAGGAATATGCTGTATGTTTCGGTTTGCGAGTGGTGGTTATGTAGGGAAGAGTCAAATCTTGAGTAGTTTTCTGAAGATAAGGTGGTTATCCGTGGATCTAATGTTGGGGGGTAAAGAGTTCCATAGTTTGGCTGCTTGAACAGAGAAGGATGTGCCACCCATGGTTTTTTCTTGTATGGGGTATTTTGAGGCAAGGTACCACTTTAGAACGGAGGTTCCTTTGTTCAATGTGTTTATTTGTAATATACATTTTTGAAAATTAAGATTACAGCATTAAAATTTGAGATTATAAATAAAATATTGCAAACTATTTACCAAGTGGAAACATTAAGAAATAAACATATGAAAAACCCTTCCCACGCTACTACCCTAAAAACCCAAGGACAAAAACATATGAAAAGAATACTAGTTGTGCACAATAATTAACAAACATTAATAATAATATAAAAATAATTTTTATAGAAACATACTATGAAATAATAAATACAAACAGTTAAAACAGTTGATTGCCATTTTTATAATTAGCTGGTTCATACTTTATAAATATAAATATTACATAATTAATACTCACATTAGCATATTAGAAGGTATTAAATGAATACATTATCCATAAAAAAAGAAAACATATATTTTGAAGAACTTCCCAACTGCTCCACTACAAAAGCAAACAACCTACCAATCAATAAATGAATTAAACTAAAATAAAAACAATTTCCCAACTAATTACCAAAGCAAAAAATAAACTATGCTAATAAATTATTGCACATAACTCTAAACTAATAACTTTTAAAATAAAAAGTAATACAACAACTAATTAAAAAAAGATCATATTATTTACAACTATACTAAAAATATTATTGAACAGGTATCAAAACGGTATCATTACCTGCTATATTCTGATGCACGATTTTCTTCACATCGCAATACTTGTGTCCTTTTGGTTTAAGGTTGTACACTGGTTTCTCAGCAGCAGTGTGTTGTGTGCAGTTCCAAAATTGTCTAAAGCTCATTTGATCAGAATTCAACACAGATGTTCTCAAAAAGCGTAACTCCAATCACTAACACAATGGTGCCAAAAATTAAAGGGAAGAGAATTGTCCTGGTCGAGATTATATGAAATGAGCCTGAAACGCTATACTCGCTTACACATTGTCCTCTGATCTATAAAATGTATTTTTGTTAATGACAAATAAAAGCTTTCCTAAGTCAGGAGAATTTGAACATGCAAAGAAAGATTCCAGAACATTTCATGGTGGATATTTAACGTCTCAGGCAAAATTTCCTCCTGAAACCTGACTGAATATATGTTATGTTGCAAAACAATTTCATTCTGTTTTGGAGATTTTGTAGGTTATTTTCAGCGTTTTGGAAAGCACATCAAAACTGCAGACACCAACAGAGCAAACACAATTTCATGCTGTCTTATTTCTTGCCAAAACGGGAACCCAATGGTGAGACATTCGCTTTTTATTATCCATCATGATTTACCCACCATTGCTAGGAAACATTGTATTCATCTTCCAACATGTATTATGCTTATATTTGTTTCTTTTTGGTAAAATGCACACCTCTTTCAACATTAAAGTAGTCATCATGACGGAATCACGTTAGAAGGAATGTACACAGCCTTACTGGTGTTACATGTGGGGACTCAGAATGAAGGCCCATGATCAGGGGCTGATGAATTTGAGGGGAAGAACAAAAATATAAACATCCTCAATAACCTGGGCCCTCTTTGGAATGGGTTGACACACAAATGGACATATTTATGCCTTATGTGGCGCAGGGCAGCGCATCAAGCCACCCTTGCTGTGCTGCCCTGCATCACTTTAGAAACTCCTGAGGCGGAATCCGGGAGCTCGTTTTTTAAATAATTGCACCACTTGCACCTTTTACTGGTATTTGCACAGGAACTTTTTCAAATCTGGTCTGTTTAAAATTGTAACCTATTGAGGCACCCCACGCACTTTACTCAGCCGATTGAGGGCTGAGTGCAAGCAAGTACCTACAACCCCAGAGGCAGTCGGTGGAGCGTGCGGCCATCTTGGGGGTAGGAAAGGGTTGCAGGCTAGTTGTTCTCGGCAGTGCGATCGCAAGCCTTATATAAGTGGACCACCCGGCGCCGGCGCCACTTTAGGAACTCCTGAGGCAGAAGCAGGGAGCTTGTTTTTTTAATAATTGCACCACTTGCACCTTTTACTGGTATTTGCACTCGAACTTTTTAAAATCTGGTCTGTTTAAAATTGTAACCTATTGAGGCACCCCACGCACTTTACTCAGACGATTGAGGGCTGAGTGCAGGCAAGAACCTAGGACCCCAGAGGCAGCCGGTGGAGCAAGTGGCCATCTTGGGGGTAGGAAAGGGTTGCAGGCTAGTTGTTCTCCGCAGCGCGATTACGAGCCACATATAAGGACGCCAGATGCATACGCACAGCGGACGCGAGCATCGTGCGTGCCGATCTTGCGCCAAAGGCAAGCCCATCTGCGCCCGTCCGCGCCAGGCCGGACCTAGGGTCCAAGTCCCCTATCCATGTTATTTCTGCCCCCCTCCAGTACTCACGCGCCACCCTCCTGCAATTCAGAGGCGTTGCTGACACTGCATGCAGACAATCGGTTAATCTAGAGAAAAAACAACAGTGATGCCGTCAGTGTACCTTCCAACTCAAACCGATAGAGAGGAATCAGCGGAAGAATGAATACAAGCTTAATATGGCATTGCTAAACTGTAGATCCTTGCCACAACATGCCATAGACATTTCGATGCTGTTGCAGAACATGGCACTTGATGTGCTGTTTCTCACAGAAACTTGGCTAGGACCCAGCTCGGGCCCGGACATAGTCGAGGCACTTCCCCCGGGTTTCCCGATCCAGCATACTGACAGATCAGGGAGGACAGGAGTAGGGATTGTGATCCTTTATAAGGACCACCTGGTATGCCGCCTCCTAGGGAGCCCTCTCACGGACTGTGAAAACGTCCACTTCTCCATTGCCCCGTCATGTTCAGCCTCGTTTACAGGTCTTCTTGTATACCGGCCCACTGGAGCTGGGGGACAATTCTCCCATTTACTACTGGAAGCGGTAGTCAACTTGGCCAGCGCTGCCTCAAATTTCCCCCTCTTGGGAGGCCTTAATTTACACTTTGGTAACCCACAAGACATAATAGTCAAAGATCTGACCCAAGATCTGGCAGCATGCGAAATGCCCTTAAAAGTCCATTAAGCCACCCATATAAAGGGACATCTCCTGGACCCAATTTTTTCTAACATCAAAGAATTAACCACCAAGGAACCTATTCCGGTCCCTTGGTCGGACCATTTTGTAATACCTTTTACCTGGCACTCACCCCCCCGGGTCCGATTAGGCCCTTCTGCAGGACGCTAGCCCAAAATTGGCCACAACTCAATGTGAAGGAGTGGTCATAAGTATTGATTGCTACCCACCCCTCGGCTAATCCTGACTCTACAGCTGTTAATATAGATTTCAATCTGTGGATTGAACAATCTCTGGATACAGTACTCCACAGGAATTCTAAAATGCAAAAGATTGGCTCAACCAATCACCCTTGGTTCGGCCCCGAACGCCGTAGACTCACACAGAGTTGCAAAATAGAGGAAAGACAATGGAGGAAAGACTACAGTTCAGAGAAAAAAGATCAAATACAGGGCCTCTATCAATGCCTATAAATCCACTCTTAAGGCAGCTAAGACTGCCTTCTATGCAGAGAAAATCATCTCACGCACCTAAAGAGATTTTTAGGATTGTTAAATCCCTTTTGAAGGCCCCAGACACCCCCCCCCCCAAGTATCAGATGCAACGGGATCCCGCTGCGAAGAATTAGCAACCTTCCTTCTCACCAAAAACCCCAAAATACTCTTGTTCTTTCCCCCTAGTCCTACTCTTGATCCATCCCTGCAGATTGAAACTTCCTCGCAAAACAATGCTCCCAAATTGGCATCCTTCACTCCCCTTACCGAGTAATTGCTCCCCTCTCGTCTTAACTCAATAAAAAGCGGTTTGCCACTTGATCCTGCCCCAATTAGCATCTTAAAAGCAGCCTTGCCTGCCATCATCTCACCCATCATCAACCTGGTCAACTCCACGATCGAATCGGGCATAGTCCCAAGGGACTGGAAACTGGCCAGGGTCAAACCGCTAATAAAAAAACCTCACCTTGACCCGGGAGATCTATCCAATTATCGTCCTATATCCCTCCTCCTGGGCATCAGCAAGCTGGCGGAAAGATTTGTAAACTGCCAACTGTCCTCGTTTCTGGAAACCTTCCAGCTCCTCCACCCCTCTCAGACAGGTTTCCGCCCTGGACAAGGGATGGAGACGGCACTCGTCAAAATGGTTGAGGAGTCGAGGAGGATCCTGGACGCGAGAAGTGATGTGGCTATCATCCTCCTAGACCTTAGCACCGCCTTTGATACGGTGAATCACTGTATCCTTCTAACTCATCTAAACAAACTCGGAGTCTCAGGAAAGACCCTGACCTGGTTGGAATCGTTCCTTCAGGAAAGACATTTTCAGGTGTTCGAAGGGAATTACCACTCCTCGCCTCTACCATTGCAGTGTGGGGTTCCTTAGGGCTCCTCCTTCAGCCCCACGCTTTTTAATGTCTACATGTCTCCTCTGGTTATGATAGTGGCTCCCTACGGGATTCAATTGGTCAGCTACGCCGACACACAGCTCGTGGTCTACCTTAATCAAGCAGAACTGTCCCCCACGAACCTAAGTGCCTGTTTGGAAGAAGTCGCCAATTGGATGAGTCAGTCCCAACTCAAGCTCAATAGCGAGCAGACAATATTTAACTCCTCCACACTTTGGCCAGCCTGCATGGGCCCAGGACCGACTCCAAAAAATGAAATTAAGATTCTGGGACTCTGGCTAGACCAGGAGCTCTCGTTCAAAGTCCAAGCCAGGAAAACAGCGGCCACCTGCTTTGGTCTGGTAAAATCTATACGGAAAATTCTTCCCCAGCTGCCTGAGAAGGCCAAAATAATCTTAGTCCAAGCCTTGATTTAATCCAGGCTCGATTACGGCAATGCCATCTACTTGGGACCCCCGACTTCGGTTATTCACAAGCTCCAGGTGGTGCAGAATTCAGCGGCTAGACTGCTGACTGGTACGAACAACCGCACCTCAGCCAAACCAGCATTAAGTTCACTTCATTGGTTAAAGGAACGTATACACTTTCAGTCCCTCTGCATTGCCCATAAAATTCAGCAGGGCAAAGGTCCCCCCATTCTCACCAATCTCATCAAACCCTATAAAACGCCCAGGAGCCTGTGCTCCAACGACCTCCGCCTGGCAGAAGTGCCCAGAATTAGGAAGTTCCGCTCCGGAGGCCATCTCTTCTCTTACAATGCATCAAAATTATGGAACTCCCTTCCCCTCCCCCTTTGTCAAGAAACCAACCACCTCACCTTCCGCAAGAAACTAAAAACTTGGCTCTTTCCTTAAAAAAAAAAAAAAGAACCCTACCCTCTCTGCCTCCCTATGTTCCAAGCGCTTGGATACTCACGGGTAGCCATGAGCTATATAAGAACAGTTCCCATTCCATTCCATTCCATCACAGGGAAAGGGAAGGAATGTGCCATATTAATCCAACACACCGCATTCTTGTCCATTTCCCTTGCGCTGGGGCAGTTTTGGCTGCCTAGCGCTAACGCAGGCACTATTGCACCATTGTGCAAGGGTGCCTGCGTTGCATGCAGGATTTTTCTGTGTGCAGAGAGGGCACCTTCCTCCACAAAAACAATCATGAAAGGTGAGGCGAAATAAAGGTATTTCTCCTCATCATGTCTCTTCTGGGGAGGTGCATTTGGAGCATTACGGGAATATCTCTTCTTCTAAATCTGGGAATTTGTAAAAATCCATCGATGTTGCTTTGGAACACCCACACAACACCCATGGAAATGCCTCCCTGGTGCAGAGTAATGCAACACAGCGATTTACACTGCATTACAATACTCAGGATTTATGGCATCTTTGATGGCTTCATAAATCTCTTTTTTTATGCATCACTCTTGCACCAGACTGCTTGGTGCAAGAGCGATGCAAAGGGGCTCATAAGTATGCCCTCTAATATTTAGAGAAAAAGTATTTTGATACACACATACACTGGACTGTATGATGATCAGTGCGGGCAAGCAAATCTCTAGTGGTTTGTTTGAGTGAGTGCACATTAAATATTATATCATTGCTTTTTGTCTTTTCTGGAAGAGCTTTGTGCTGACATGGTTTTTGGCTCTATTTTTGAGTGATGGTGACTTTAAGCTTGCTACCATCTTGAATCTCTATTCTTGCCTTGTGTTGGTCCTTTTCAGGCCTTTTTCAGAACCTAGAAGCATAAACTAGAGGATAGCTGCTTAATATGATGATAGATCCCTTATTCTTGACTCTAATCCATCTATTGCCTATTGGCTTTGACATAATTATGTGTCCTTCCATCATCCTACCTATAGTAGAGGGTGGATCCTGTAGTCCTGACTAAGCATGGGCGGCAAATCCGTTACGCTCGCGGATTTTGCGGTTTTTCGGTAAATTCGCAATCTGCGAACGCTCGCGAATTTACCAAAAATCCGCAAATTCGCACGCAGCAGATTTTTTTTCTTTGCGGTGTAAGTTCGCAATTGCGAACATGTAGGTGCGGCAGGCAGCAACAATCTCGCACTCGCGAAATTACAAAAATTGCAATTCTGCACAAGAAATCTACTAGCAAGCAGCATAGACCTTCTGAAAATGATGATTTTTATCAGAATAACTCCTCATGTTGACATTTGCCTGCACTTTTTTGGATTTGAGGCCTTTTGATTTTCTTTGGATAACTTTGGGATTAGAAATCAACTTTCTCATATAAGCTTGGTGGGGCATTACAGTTGCTGTAATGCTGTTCTGCAGAAAAACGAGTTTTGCAAAAGTGAAAGCAGGTTCAAAAGTTCAAACTCATCATTAGTAACCGTTCCCTGTAGTGCTTCCTGACAAGGGCCCCTCCAGAGTTCAGTTGCTAGTTGCAACAATTGTATGACCCCGCTCTGACCCTCACAGCAGGCTCATAGAATAGCTACAAGTAGGCCACAAAGGTCCTGGAAAAAAATTGCACTGCAACAGATAAGGAAGCAGGTGCCAGACTGGAATTTTAAAACAGTGAAACATTAATAAATCAACCCCAAATTAATTCATGTCAGTTGAAGCAGGCAGGTGTGCTTGCTTTTTCCCCCCATAATCTACAGTGATGATGAACCAGAGGGTGGCATTGATGTACCAGAGGGTGGCATGGATGAAACAGAGGGTGGCAGGGGTGAAATAGAGGGTGCTGGGAACCTGTGATGATGAACCAGACGTAGAAACAACATAATCGTGACCGTTGCGAGCCGACATGTAAGTTCGCAATTGCAAACTGTTACAAAACCCTCGCAAACTGTCAGAAATCATATTGGTATGGTTTGTGTATTTACTCTGACAGGGCTAAGTGTTATTTCATCCTTCTCAGGCCTACAAGGCCCAGAACTAGAGAGACTCCATTTTGCTTTCTGTCCCTGCAGACTGAGATGCTTGCAGGGTAAAGGTAATGTTTTAGTTACGAGGTGTTGTTCGCTAGGGGAGAACCAGCCGAGACTGGTTCTTATCGGTAGAATGTGTTTGTCTCTTGGGCCCAGACGTAACATGCAGATTCGTACTGCGTTTGCGCGGGGAGCCCTGGAGCTGGCACAGGAATTCGGTGGGAGGCAGCCCTCTGTTGGAACTTTCCACTAGAGGAGAGCATCCCATATTTAGTGAAGTGCAGAGGCGGAGTCAGTCAGTCGATGATTGGAGCAGAAAGAGTTGGAAGCAGAGAGAGTTGACTTCAGAAGGAGAAGGAGTGCAGAAGCAGAAGGAGTGGAGTTGGAGCAGAGGAGAAGAGACAGTGGATGCTTGGAACAGAGAGAAGTCAGTTAGTCAGTTTGTCTGTGAGACAGTTGGAGTCAGAGAAAGAAGAAGATGCTTTGAACAGAGAGAAGACAGACAGACAGTCAGTGAGCTGGAACCAGAGAGAGAAACCAGAAGCAGTGGTGAGCAGATGGTGTTTTGAACAGAGAGAAGTGAGATAATGTTTGGGACTGCAGGAAGCAGTCAGAATCAGTTACTTATCAGAAGGAGTTGTGATCAGCTGGAGTCTGAAGTGATGCCTTTTGGAAGAGACTGAAGTTATATCGTGGATTAATCTGTGGGAGCAGCTGGGGTGAATTGGACATTGGAACTGAGATAATCAGACAGAGTGAAGAAGCTAGTGGAGCGAACGGTTATCAGAGTGGCAGAAACTATTAGTCTGAAGTTGGAAGGTGGAGAGAGTTCATGGGGGAGAGGAATCCAGTGCAGAGTGATCAGCGCAGATGTGTGTCCAAGAGTGCAGGAGAGGATGTAAGACGAGCTAAGGCACAGACGAGAGAGGAGCCCAGATGACAGCTAAAGCAAGACTTCATACTCATTAGGTGATATCCTTCTTATTAATCAGTTTGCTTTACATTTAAACATTAACCTTGTCCCTATTGTGTTGCTAATCCTTTTCCTTTCAGCAGTGTGCAGTCTATTTACAGTTCCTGTTAGTTACATGTGGATGTGGTATAGTAATAAAGCTTTACAGAGACGCCGCAGATCTGTGTATGTGTCTATTCCCATTTTACTTTTCAGGCTATGTGTTATAGTGCAGTATTATATTATTGTTGTTGTTAATAAAGATACCCCAGTTCTTAGTGAACCAGTGTATGCCTTATTCTTATACAGTGCAGGTAACCTTTTCTTCTAGTCAGGTGTCAGTGCACGAATGGAAGCGACCCCCGATCAGGTAAGTGACCTCTGAATAATTAGGGAGAGAGGAGTCCTTGAGCTAGGAGAATAAGTTATACACTATGTAATTCGGCCATTCCATAATATTATTGTACCTCTAGTGAATAGTGAGAGAAACTTCCCAACATAGAGAGAGAGAGCTGAAGGTATTCATATGAAAGTGATCATCGCTGTGATGCGGCGTTATACCCACAAGATTGTGGCTTGTAAGTAAGAGAACACCAGGGGGGACACTGGTGCTTATACCCACAGGATTGTGGCTTGTTAAGCAAGCACCAGGAAGGATACTGGTGTCTATACCCACAGGATTGTGGCTTGTTAAAGCGAGTACCAGGGAGGATTCTGGTATATATACCCACCGGATTGTGGCTTGAGAGAGCACTGGTTGTGGCCAGTGTGTAATGGTATATAATCAGAACTGCCCCAGGGTAGAATGGTCTGGGCCCATGTGGTCGCGAGATTATATTGTGTGAGTGTGGTGTAGGGCATGGACGTCCTTAGTAATCAGTGAGTATTCCTAGTAATCCCTATAGATTTAGTGGTGTTTCTGATGATATGAGCTTGTATATTGCGAGTTCCCCATCCTCAGGTAGGTACCCAGGTGCCTGGATAGATGGGTCCTGAGGAGGGAGGTGGTTACGTTTTGGCCGGGTTGGTGGTGCTCTGGTGAGCTGATCCTATCTGGTCTGAGAATCCGGTCATCACAAGCTTTTACTGGCAGGGTGTACCCCCTTTAGTAAGGAAAAGTCCTCTTTTCAAGATGGCTTTTTCGTTTATAGGAGCATTAAAAGGCGGAATAATACCTAATTGCCAGCTATATGGCGTAAGAGCGAAATACTGCTCTAGCTTGATTGAAGATGAGATTAACAGTGCCTCTAAGCAATGCCCCACCCCGAAAAGAGAGACAATAGCTGAAGGGGCATGGCCTAACACAAAAATTTATAGGAAGACACATTCCAGGAGTACTCTTTTACATACTCCTATACATCTTTGTGAATTACCCGAAAACGTTTAATTCCCTATTTGCATGACGGAAAAATACTTTTATTTCTTTTAACTATATATGACTATTCCTTAGTTATGCACATATTTGTATCATTTTATATTTTCTGGGGATAATTCACAAATTAGATTAGGAGTACTACTTTGTATCCTCCCAAATGCCTTTGTGGATAGGGTCCAAAAGATCTATCTGTTTGACTAGACATATATTGGTCAACTAAGCAAACTGGTTACCTATAAGGCATTTCTCAAGGGTTCTGAAAGTTCTGAACATTCTCTCTAATGATCTATCAATGGGGGCGCTGGATAGTATTCTTCCTAAATCTGCTGAATCAAAAATGTTTAAGGCATCATTCTGTTGTTGGATAAATATGGGCACACTCGTGTAGAGATCATGTCTGTGAGCATTTCACATACTTAAATACTATTTTGAGGCTCAGCTATATTTTTTTTTTGAGTTCAATTAGAAGTTTATTGAAATGAACATATATTGGTATTACAAAAAACAAAGAGAATACAGCATCAATAATATGGATAAGAAATTAGGACATCATAAAAAGTATCATGAGATAAAGTAGGGAAGAGGGGAAAAAGAAAAAGGAAAATAAAACGAAGATGAGGCTAAAAATTTAAAGATTACAATCATTGAGGCTATATAACATGGGAAACAATGCACAAATATGCAGAAAATTAAATACTCAAGAGGAAGAAGGAACAAAAGGTTATTCAAGAGGGTTTCGAAACTTCTTGCTGAATTGGGGGTAAATGAAAGGATCGTTTGGCACAAACATCCAGGTAGAGGGTGACGCTATATTTTTTGCCTTTAGTTGGATCATTTAATTGACTTTTGCATTGATAGTAAGGCATGTCGCATAATATTTTTTATGTTACTACAGCGGAATGACAAGAATTTGATAGCTGTCGCAAAATAAGTCTCGAAAATCATTTTTTTAAAATAATTGTTCCGATTTAAGAACAAACAAACCAAATTATAAAAATAATATTTGACATATTTTCATAGGTAGATGAATTGGAATGTTATATTTCTATTTGGCAGAGTTCCAAAGCGACTGATGTCTTCATATAATTTATATGAAATCATTCTCTGGAATTTGGAGGGTCTGACTTACTCAGGAGAAATGTGCATTCTTTTCTAAGCTTCAAGCTTAAAAACGAGCATTTCTGTTTTGAAGAGGCAAGTGTTATTGATTATGCCGTTGTTTACAACTGAAGCATGTCACTGGGAAGACTCAGTAGGAGCAACAACGGATTAGTAATAATCTAGTTCTTGTGAAGAACAGTAGCTCTAATAAAACTTTAGTAACACCAGTAGGCTTCGTTTGAAGGTAAGACAATGAAATATAAATATTATGTTGATTTCATTGCATGAACATACTGCTTAATATACTGTGTGTAAATTAGAACTCAAATCCAGTGGTTCAGTTTGCAGGAACAGTAGACATGGATGTCAGAAGTTAACTTGCCTATAGCATTCAGAGAGAAAGATGTACTAATCCGTTGGTACAGAGTATGAGTGTGTTTGTAGTTAGTCATTGACTGCTTTATTGAGATAGCGAGCATGCAGTGTCCAATATTAAAGTGCAAGTGTGTTTAAAGAAAATGCATGTATGTATATAGGATCGTGGTATTTCTGTAGTACAAACTTATCAAAAACTACAAAGGAGCGCTGTAGCGGATCTAAGAAAGCATAAAGTCAATGAGTTATAGGGGAGGTTGCTGGTTTGTGGACGTTAACTGTATAGTGATGTAGTGTTCTTTAGAGAGGGATGCATTTAACTCTTTCCTAAGTTAGAGAGGCACTGGGGTTGTCTCTTGGATATGGATCCTAGGGGCCATGGCCGAGTCACACTGTGCAACTCAGCAAGTCACCTTGACCTCACTGAGTGACAGGGAAAGGGCAGAAATGCACCATATTTCAGGCAATACAGCACATTTGTGCCTTTTCCCATGTGCTGACATACTTTAGGTTGCCTAATGTCAATGCAGGCAACATTGCACCATGGTTCAAGGGGGCCTGCATTGTAAAGTGGATTGTTTTGTGCGGGAAAACATTCAATTAAAGCTTTTCCCTCTTTCTATGTGTGCTGCAAAATGCAGCACAGATGGAAAGGGGAAAAAACGAGAAGAAATAATCATATTCGGGGGCCTGGCTTGGACGCCGGGAAGAATGGCGGCGTAATTCTGTCCTCCCTAATTCTCTAATAAAAGAGAGAGGGACCCACTACCAAAGGGATGGGGTACCAGCTATTGACTGTGTCAAAAAGAAATTCCCTTTGGGCACCTTAATAAGAACAAAGCAACTTATACATACAAACTATACATCAATTCATCAAACATAAAGACATATCAATCAGAGCAAGGCAATAAGTAACCCAATTCTGTAAGGACAAATAGATTCAGTATGCACAGTTTATTTATATAATTAAAAAACAGATAAAAAACACATTAAAAAAGTGTATAAAACAAGGGAAAACAGACAATATACATAGGAACAAATGATATACAAGAGTTCATACAATTAATTCCTAAAGCTAGTAAGGGAGGTACAGATAAGGTATATTCAGCACCAGTCAGAATACTCCTTGACCAATATATATTGTACTTCTCCCCAAGTTCTTAACGCGTTTCGACGGACATTTAACATACAGCCGCCTTCATCAGGAAAATATTAGCTGTCTTCCCAAGATAGCTTTAAAGGGAAAGCCTGCCTTCTAGGTAAGGGATTGACTCCTCCTTCCTCTCAAACAGGGTCGTATTTTCTAAAGATGAAGGTGTTTGCATGAACCTCAGCTAAAACGATCCTATTTTTTTCTCGATGTCGTATACACGAAAAATGAACACGAACTGTCCCTTCTGGGCAGAGTAAAAATATATATGTATAGGTCTTAAAAAGTCGTTGTATATAATGTAACTTACACGTGGTATAAGGTTATGGTTGCAGAGATTCGATGCTCATAGTACGATTTAAATAGAGCGCACTTAGGGCCTGAGAGCTATCTTAAGTCTCTTCAGTCTTTAAGTTGTGCCGCCTCTTAAGGTAATAGACGCCGAACGTTCCGCGTGCAGTTCCCGAGGTATTCAGTCAGTTGAATTCCCTCCAGCCAATTGAATTTTATGCATTCCTAAAACTGAAGTCAGCCTTGTCCACACACTCGTTCACACTTTCAGACCCCTGGTTAAAGTCAGCACTCCCTCGCCAACAGTCCACAGGTCACTTTGTTTCGAAGGTATACAAACTGCTCTCACCGGCATTACGCAAATCACTGAGACGCAACAAACTTAAGTGGGAAGAGGAACCTAACACTACTAACATAGATATTAACTGGGAAAAAATCCACGCCTCAGCTCTCACACACAAGGTGTCACCGATCCTCTCACAAACCAAATACATGCTACTTAACAGGGTATTCTGGACCCCCCAAAAATTATTCAAGCTTAATCTAAGAGACTCCCCCACATGTTGAAATTGCTCCCTCGCTGATAGTGATCTGCCACACATGCTTTTCCTTTGTCCTATGCTACACAAATATTGGTCTAACGTCTTTGACTATATTGAGCACATATTTCAGATTAGGGAATTTATTTATATAATTTTGGGTGCCTTTGATCTGATGCTATCGAGAGATCACGATCGCCAGCTCCTTGATGTACTACTTACTCTAGCGTGCAAAGTTGTCCTCTGCCATTGGAAGACTGCTTCGCAGGTTTCTTTCGCTACTTGGAAGGAGTGGCTGTCATGTATCAAAGGGATAGATAACTCTGCTCTACACTCTTCCCCATGGCATGTCAGTAACAAAAAACTCTGGTCCGCTCTTGATGCTTCCTCCTTCTCCTTCGATCCACCGTAGACTATCCGATATTCATCAACCACTATAGAATTCCCGTCACGTACTTAACCAGAGGTAAGAAACCAATGAGAACGCTACTATTACATTACCCTACAATCAAGGTGTTAGAAAATAGGTGTTGAGATCCCTTGTGGTTTCACAAGCTGTAACATAAGAACAAGAGACTTGGAACACAGCATATGTTTATTCAGTGTATTATTTTTATAACCGTTAATCGCTCTAGACCACCTCAGCTCGCATTACGGTACTATATGCTGACATTGTCCTGCAGAATTCAGATTTTGATCTACGACCCACTCCTAATGTTTATATTGTAGCATATTACCCCTTCACATGTAAGTACCGCCCTCATGACTGACCGTTTATCTTTCACGAGCTGCGTGGTTCAGGATCTGTATCTGTATTGACTTATTTTCATTTTTACTTTATTTGACTCAACAATGTAAGAGCCATGATTATGTGTATTATTGTTTTGTGATTACTTTCTTTCATTTCTTGTCTAATAAAAATGATTTGAACACAAAAAAAAGTCATATTCATATTCTCCTGTTATGCCTCATCACGGAGGCGTAGGTTTTTGGGTCATTCCCAAGTTTACCACTTATATTAAATCTGGGACCCATCAAAATCCATGGATGTGGCGTGGGAACACTCATGCAGTGAGCATTCCTTGGAGCAAAATAATGCAATACAGCGATTTGTGCTGCTTTGCATTACTCAAATTTTAGGAAACCACTCAGAGCCATGCAAAGTGGCCTTGCGAGGCTTCATAAATCTTGTTTTTAATTTGTTTCACTCATGCACCACATTGTGTGATGCAAGAGTGATGCAAAGGGGCTCTTAAATATGCCCCTAGGTGCATAGAAGGAAAATGTCTGCTGCCTTTTATTTTTTTACCTTTTCAGTCTGCAATCTAACGGTGTCCTGTTTTCTGGTTTGCCAAAACCACCAGAGATGGTGAACTTGTATGCAAGATAAGCAGGTGTGCTGGTCATTACGGTTCTGTAAGTGATTTGGAAGATGGTGCTGACTGGCAAAGGGGAGCCAATTGAGTTCTATCAGAATGGGGTTATGGGATCATTTTAATTCAGGCCCTAGATGAGACATATTTCGCAATGTAGGGTGCCTTTAAAGGGTGTCACTGTGAAGCCTGTGAGGCCATGGGGCAAGACATTACCACCACTCAAATGAGAGAGTATGAGAGTTTGAACAGCACTTTTGAAGTAATTTCTGGTAAAATAGTTTCACTTTGTTGATAAGCGAGAAATGCTATCAGGCTATCCTAGTTATCTTGGCAATGTGTTCCATGAGGGTTAGGCTTTTGTCCAGTGACTTGGATTTGGCTGAAAGTTAGGGTTTCAAAATCCTTAAGATTTATGTCAACCAGGCAGGTTTACACTATTTGTTTGCTGTTCTTTGCAAAACATAGAAAGTCTGTCTTGGTTGTATTGAGCTTCATTTAGGAGCTGGACATCAAGGTCTAGATTGGGCCTGGGCAGAGTTTGCAGAGTTGTGCTATGTGAAACTGCACAAAGTGATCTAGAAACGATTTCCCACTAAGCGGAGTTCCACAAGGAGGGCAGAGTTTCCTGGTGTGCTCTTTTGGGTATTGTTTCACCATCAAATGAAATGCTGAGTACGTCTTTGCATTCAAAATCAAGCTTGATCCGCATCACATCGTTTGCATGGGTGCGGTCATCTTGTTTTCTTTCGGTAATGATGCTGGGCCTGTTTTTCAAACCCTTAATATTCTTTTTAGTCCTTTGCCCTCCCAATTAATCTATCCCTCATTTTTATTTATTGTATTAGTGTGTGTTTTTGTGTCTGTGTAGTTTCCGGTTTTTCATTTTTATGTGTGTTTTTGTAACTGTTTGTGTTTTACTTTATTTTTCCCTTTGCTTCCTTATTTCTTCCTTTCTTCCTTTTCTGGTTTATTTTCTTCCGCTTACCTAGCACCATGGCAGAGCAAGGCTACCAGATGAGTGGTGGCACCAGGTCCTGCCCCAAACAGCCAGCAGCAGCAGCAGCCTACTTTGCTGACTGATGTGCCACAAAGAGCTGCAGCCCCAGACAATTTTTTGTGAGGTGGCAGCACTTTTTTTGGTGCAATGCCACCTCCCATCAATACTGGCAGCATGCGGCAGGCCTAGCAATAAATATTTTAGGATTAATATGGCCAATTTAACAATAGTCAACACTAGTTTTTTTCATAACTGACTTTTTCCAGTCTGTACTAGTCTGGCTTTGCTGTTCATCTTACCCTCTCCCCTATTGATTTTTGGGGTACCGTAAGACTAAGAACAGATTTTTGGCCGGTTATCATGCTGCTTCACAAAATCTTTTCTAGGAGAGTACAATTCAGGATTTATTTAGAAAACAAGTGGCGATTTGCACGTACTACCTTTAAGACCGTTCTAGTGACACTCTTCAAACCTAATGGTGTAAGATACTTATCTACTGTGACCCAGGCGCAATGTGCCTTTTAGGACGCCATTTGTCCAAGCATATAACTCATTATTGCCGATTAATTGAATATTTAGGAGATCCTTACCTACTTTGTTCCAGCCTAATTGTGCCCTTTAGGATGCCACTTGTTCAAGCATTTATCTTATCATCGCCAATTGGTTGTATATTCAGGAGCCCTAATGAAGTTCCCTTTTGGCACTACTCGGATCGAAACGTGTTGGCTGTGTGCCGGTGTTTAAGGATTAATTTAATAAAAGAAGTACTTTTTGGATCTACTGCTCACATGTCTAACTTTGCTACAAGTGCACCTTCCACCTTCTCTTGGAAAAAATGTGGCTGTGACTTCACCTTTGGATGACAGGTGCAGGAAGTGTGATCCACCATCTTGTTACTGATTGTACATGTGGATTGGTTGACCTGGACCTTGGTCTGTCGTTTGTTGTTTTTGTGCTAATGATATCCACTATGTATTTCTGTTGAGAAGGATTTCTTTTTGTTGCTCATGCTCTTACAATTAACAAGAGAGTGGCCATGGTCAGGGACCACTCCCCTCCAGCCCTTAATGTTGTGCTGTGTAATTCATTTTTACAGTATACCAGCAGTTCCCATGATAACAGAATGGCTGGAAAGCATGAGGTTCCATTGCATTTGCCAACTAATACCATATGTCTTTCATTGACCATTATTATTCCACCTCTCCATTGCACTTCAATGACTCAGAATAATTATCATCATAGACTAAAACTCTGCCTCTCCATTAAGAAAAGGTATTGGTTGGCTTGACTACCTTGCTTTTCTAACAATGTGAACCAACCAAATGCCCAGAGTTATTATTTTGATAAAAGATACTGCAGTGCTAACAGAACTGAAGTGGTTTATGGCGGTTGTATGTTTTTTAATTAAAATAATTAAGGGAGGGCATATCAGCCATCTAAAATATGTATAACCTTTTTTTGCCACATAGAGTGATGCCAGATCAAGTGACACTGCAAAAGGAGAAGGAGATTCGGTTGGCGGGAGAGAAGTGGCTGCAAAGAGAGGCAGTGGTAAGTTACATTGCTTGATTATTGACAATTACAATTACACTCACTGACTACAAGGGCATTGTTGTGAATCATGACCATGAATTTCCCACTTTACGATCTACAGTGGTGGTTGAATAATGACCTCTTCTATCTGCAACTCAGCATGATCTCACGTAATGTACACTAAAAATGATAGGTTGATGGAAACAGGATTGAATGGAAAATTAAAAGAAAGGATGGGTGAAATGGTATATGAGTGAGTGAAGGATGTGTGGGTGGGTGGGTGAAGGATGTATGGGTGAGTATTGAATAAATGGATGGATGGGTGAAAGGATGATTGTAAGATAAGATGGATACTGAATAGATGGGTAATGGATTGGACATTTTGGTGAAAGACTGCAGGAGAGACAGAAAAGCTTAAATCATGGTAGCTATGTGTGAATATAGCAGGAAGAATGTAAGAATGATTGAATAATTACTTGGATGAAAAAACACGAAAGCTCTTCTGGGGAGGGGCATTCTGCTCAACTACTTCACTTACTTTGTATTGTTGTTATCAAAGCTATGCTTCAAGGTGTGGGGTATTTAATTGTTTTGTTTTAATCCCTTGACTCACTGTATTTGTTAGGCGAGGCAGATAGATATCCTACCCATCATCATTCATCACCAACCTCCCTGCCTATGGAATTTAGCCACTCATGACTGAAGTGCCGTATGGTTCAATTTGTGACTGCAGTGTTGGCTGTGCAATGTGTTTCTGCTTAAGTAATGCAGCATTTACAAAGGTTTTAATGCTTTGAATAACCGAACATACAAGGGCCAATAATCTACATTTCAATGCATTTTCCTTCTTTACACTGGGTGCACCTATTAAAAAGAGTGCATGTGCAAACAAGGAAAATGCACTGCATTAGGATGAACACACTGCCATCAGGGTATCTACTAAATCGTGCTGCACTGGAGGCTGCACATTCATCTGAAAAACAGAGCAGCTGCTTTTAAGGCGCTCCATGTTTCACAGTGCAGGCAGCAACCCACCTGCACTTTTAAGGGCGATTAGAGATCGCCTTGCAGGAAGGTGCAGTGAGTGACCTCAACCGCCTGCGAGGGGATGTGTGTGGGGTCTATGGGACCCCCTTTCCCCACTCCAGAGGGCTGGTTTTAGGGAGTGCACTGTAATACCAAAGTGCCCACAGGGTTCAGAACGGGGGGACAATCGCCTGTTGCAACCCCTGGGCACGTATGTAATACACCCAAAGGTGTGTTATCCTTCACCCACTCAGTCACCTCCTAGTACTTCATTCCTTTATTCTTTCCAAAGCTCTTCCGCCCCAATGTAGCACATTTTTACAGCCATGTGAAGTGATTCGAAAATCTATTTTATGATTTCCGATAACAGATTTATTTTAGGCCTGTTAATATTTTTCCCTTTAGATTGTCATCTATTGTGTAATGGCATACGCCGACGATATTGGGATTGTTACCTCGAATCAGAGTCTTGCAATATCCGAAAAAGCATCTTTAGCACAGATCTTTTGGGCGATGTTTGGGTACAAACTTAATACCGCCAAAATGCAAACTTTGTGTACAAGCCAAGCAATGGACAGAGATGTTAGGCTTGTCAGGGAAGCTACATACTTGGGCATTAAGATCCGCACCTCTGTGCAAGAAATACTTGAGGATAATTGGACTGATATATTCTGGGGAGTAAAATGTTCATTAGAAAGGTGGGAAAACCTCCATCTGTCATTAGTCGGCAGAGCTAATGTTTTGAAGATGAATGTGCTACCCCGGGTTAGGTATTTTTTAGGGCAGTACCTTTGGAAGTATCTGCTAAACAAACTCAGTATTTATAATCACTTTGTGCTAGGTTCATGTGGGTCCTGGGGAAACCTCGTAGAGCTGTCCGATATATGACCCTATCTCGAGAAAGTGAAGGATGGTCTATACCCGATTTTTCTTTTTATTATTATTCATGTATTTTGGTCAATGCACATATTTTGTTGACAGGAGAAAAGATTAGTAATCTGGAGGAAGCCCCCTCAATTTACCAGATGATCCTTGGATCAGAGGTGCAGCATTTTGTTTTCAAAAGACTGGATAGCAGCTACTTTAAAAGAACTCGGTTTAAGGTATTAAACACTGTTTTTAAAGTATGGAGGACTGTACGGAAAAGCTGTAAGATCCATGTACTCTCTAACCATACACCCACTAATGCCACCGGAGAGTTGCCTTGAATCTTTTGGGACCAGGTGTCTTCTGTTTGGAAAAGCAAGGAGATTACTTGACTTGGCAATCTGTATCAGCCTGATGGGCAACTATATTCAATTGTGCAGCTGACGAAAAATTCCATCTACCCTCAACCCATTTTTTTAGATATCTGCAAGTAAGGGATTTTATGGGAAAGCACCCTATCACCATCAATAAAAATAATATTGTAGAAATTGTTAGCCAACAGGGTAATATTGGGTTGGGGCAATTTATAAAACAGTATTAGAAGGCAGAATCGATGATTTAGAGAAGTATAACGTTAAATGGTGGACACAGCTGCGGGACACGTAAATTTCACTGGAGGAACCAATTGAGGTGGCTAGGAGGATCTCTCTGGCAGCTAAACTAAATAGTCAACACTATAAAATATTATTCAATTTGTACCACACCACTGATAAAATGATGAAGTGGGGGGCCCAGCATGCTGGGAAATGTTTTCGCTGTGGAAGGGACAGCGCAGACATTTTGCATGTGTTCTTTGTCTATAGTGTATTGGACTCTCTGATAGAATCTATAGAGAGGATCTTGTTAGAAATAACCGGGGTATATGTAAAAATCTCACAATCTATGATGTAGCTTGGAATTGGGGAAGACCTCTGTCAGGGGAAGCCACTGTATAAATATCGCTATCTAATTTTTATGGCCCCGGCGGTCGCCCGGTTAGTAATTGCCTCAACGTGGCTACAACAAGAGGCCCCACCTTTTGAGTTGTGGTGATCCAAGTTTTTCAATTTTTACAATTTGAAATTTATACAATTTGATTTGGGGTCTGTGAGGGACTATATGGTAGGGTAAGGAATGCTCTGCTGTTTTCTGTACTATTTTCAATTTAGTTTTTTCAAGTTATTGTGATTTTTAAGGGTATTAGCCATGATTGGCCCTCACTATATTTAATAATTTATTTGTTGATATATGTTTTCAGTTCTGTATTTTGTACCTTGCTGCTATGGAACTTGAATAACATTTTTTTTAAAGATTGTCATCTATTACAGTGACTGAATAAGCTAAAACTTAGGCACATGACAAATCGATGATCAGCGACACCCCTCTATTCTAGAGCAAAATCTCTACCTACCCCTGTAATCCCTCTTCCTTACACTGCAGTAGAGTAAGTTAAATTTCCTTTCCTTACTACCTAGCAGGTGAATTTGTTGGAAATATTTTGTGCTGGTGAGGTTCCGTGACAATTGTAAGTGGTGTTTTCGACTCGCACGAATATGGTCGAGTCTGGTATCTATGAACCGCAAATGACGAGTTTAGTAAGTGTGCGCAGTTTCGCTGTGCTAACTTAAACCGTTCGTTTGTTATGTGGGTTTTTCATCTGTACCCACGGGTTCCATCTTAGATACGGCATCCATTTTGTCTCTTGCCCTCAAGTAGCCAGCGAACGGACGCTGTCCGCTTCGCGACCCTGGGACTCCCAAGATATTTGCGGAAGACACATGTCCTTTGTAAGTGTCTTTATGACGAGGGGGATGATACTGTAAGGCAGATGGCCCCGCTCGAGGCTCATCTCGCCGTGCCGGTTTATTGTCTCAGCCGTGCATCTCATTAGGCACGTCCCTTTGATGCCTGTATCTCGTGTTTCCCGATACCTCCCCTTTTACACCCTTTCCGATCTCCCCACTGTCTCCGTCTTCCTCTGCACCTGTCTTTGTTCCTATTTCGATCTGTTTTACTGCCGATTGGAATGCACTAATGTTGGGAAGATGGGTTTTTACAGTTGGGAACCGCCAAATGTTTCCGCACTTATGTTCCGGACCTTATGTGTATCAAAGTGACCAAAGCGACCCCTCTGGGGGATAATGGTGGGAACTGGGTTGTAAACTTTTGTGTACCATGTTGTCCTATGGGTAAAAACTGTATAAAAGGAGCGATCCACAGAACCAATTTGAAGCAGTCTCCCCAAGTTGCACGAGTTGTACTTGTCGTGATATCTGTGTTCCCTGCAGCAAATAAACCTTGAATCTTTGACGCCGAAGGAAGTGTCCCGTGTCTCTGTCATTCGTACGCCGGAGCAGGTTACCCACGAAGGTTTCAGGTGTTGTGCCCTGGCACCGCTGGGTCTTAAAGAACCCAGTCCTTCAGTTGGCGCCCAACGTGGGGCTGCATCAGTGGTACCGGTCCAAGCCAGACGATCGTGAGGAACTTCGTGTGAAATCTCCGAGGGAAGGTGCACTCCGCTTCATCGATCCTGTTGTCGAAACAAGTGGCCCGAAGACTTTTCCCGCGAAGATTCCCGCCTCCTGACGGCTGCGACGGACTGCTGCCCTGACTGTAGACCTGTTTTGGCGCCTGGCGTAGACCTTGGTATAGCGAGACGATTGACGGGCCTTCCTGGAGACGCCATCGATCTTTGAGTTAAGTATTTGTGGGTCGCTCCCAGAGTTCTTGGTTGTTGACACTTTAGCGAGTGTTTTTGTTGTTAACGCTGGGTGAGTGTTTTTGTCGGTGACACTTTGCTAGCGTACTTTGTTGTGTTGTTTGACGACTGCAGCCGCCAAAAACCGAGGGTTTTGTTCTTTGCTGGGACTTGGTAAATCCCGTAACCCTTGAAGTTTGTGAAACTCGGCTAGTGTGCAAGATGCCTGGTCGCAGTACTTTGTTTAGTTGTTTCAGACCTTGTGGTACGGATTCCCGACTGGAGGACTCGTGTCCGATACCTCCGGTTGGAACTCCCACGTATGAACTGTATAGCAAACATGGGCTAGGCCCGATTACTTTTAATGAATACTGGATCAAATATACGAAGAAAGATGGTGACCTTCGCTGGCCACCACATGGTAGCTTCGAGGCCCCGATCTTAGATAATCTAGAGGTTAAGTTGTTCGCGAAGAAGTCAAGGCCGGCCATGTTTGATGCCTTTCGGTTGTGGCATAAAGAAGCCCGACAGAAAGAAATCAGACAGACTAAACGTAATCAGAGAGATAGTGCTGGTACCATTGTAAAGAAAGCAGAGCAGTTTCAGCATGATAAGGAGGTTAGGGAAAAGGAAGTGTTTGACAGATTACAGCGTATGACTATAGATAAATGCTATCCTGCTTTGCCTACGGAGTCGGAAAAGAAGGATGAGGCAGTTGAGGATCCTTTGATGTCTTATCTTATGAAATCGCCACCTCCGTACGTACAGGGTACCACAGCCCCTGTGATTCCCCCTGTACCTGTTCCTGCACCTATTCTTCCTCCGCCTGTTCCTCAACCTGCACCCGTCCTTCCGACTGTTCCTGCTCCTTCGTCTGTTGCTATTCCTAATGCTCCTCCGCTTCCACATACTCCTGCTCACGCTACTGCTCCTGCTCTGTTAACCCCTGCTGTTGTTTCTGTTTCTACTCCTTCACTTGTTAGTCCTGTGTCCTATACTTCTCCCTCTACTCGTAGTCGTAATTCTCCCCTTGCGGCTAGTTTCTTTCATTCGCTCGGACCTGTTCTTGGGTCCGCTGGTTCAGATGGTCCTCAGAGACGTAGTCAGCTTCCTGGTAATAGGGAACGTGCTTCGCTATATAATATGGCGATGGGTTGGATGACGCACCCCCTTAGAAATCCACCACGCGTTGTGCTCGACACGTTTTGTCAGTTCAATATACCAACCCAAAGATTTGTGTTCGAGGAAATGTGTAAGGTTCTTCGTGATCAGATATCGGCCGACGCACCTGACGAGGTGCTGACCGCGTTGTCTGATTTACAGCTTCAGTTCTCGACTGGACTGATAGTGGATACTAATGTTCGACGTGCTGTTGAACGATTGCTATCTTTTCGTCCCACGCCCATACCTCAAGCCTTGTTTGTTGAGGATGTCGAAAGACAGCCAGATGAGTCTGGTCAGTATCCTTTGCGGGAAGTTCCGCCAGTTTGGATGCCAGGTAACCCCGCAGCTGCTCCTCCGATCTTGCCGTTCTTCCAGAGAGTATGGATACATCTCCCGTGGAAGCGATCAGAGGTGTTACAGGTGAAGCAATCTTTGCCTGACCCTCGCAAAAATCCTGCGGGGTATTACAAAGAATTATCGCAGCTCGTAGATGCTACGATAATGAATCTTGCCGATATCGACATGTTGTTTGGCAATGTCGTACCGCAGCCGGTATGGGCTAAGATTCGCCATGAAAACCATCCGAATGAATTAGGTGGTGCTTGGGCTGCCATTGTAGCGGCAGATGCCGGACAAGTTGGTGGTGCTAAGCCCGACCAGCTGATTACTGATCTTCCCCAAAGAATAATAACATTAATGAAAACTCTTATGCCGGCTATGAGGGTAAATTGGGACAAATTGTCAGCTTGTAAGCAAAAGAAGGACGAGAGTGTTTCCGACTTCTTTACGAGGTTCGAGGAGGCATTCATCGACCATAGTGGCCAGTATATGAGCACTGAGGGTGGTCAAAGGTTGTTCGTGGATAAATTTGTTTCGAACTTACTGCCCGATTTGAGCAATAAATTGAGGAATTCAGAAAGTGCATGGGCCGTTTCTACTTCAGCTCAGATATTGGCTACGGCACAATATTATGAGAACAGAGAGAAAGAAGAGAATGACCGTGCTGATAAAAAGACGAAAGAGCTAAAAACTAAAGTGCTGCTTCAGCAAGCGTATCCTCCACGTTCGAATCAGAATAATTCGCAACAAAATAGATCGCAGCCGCAATCGAACCGATCCCAAACTCGTACTGACTCCTCTTCCCAAAGATCCTCGTTAGGATACAACCAATGTGCTTATTGTAGGCAAGAGGGTCACATTAAATTCAATTGTCCTGTTCTAAATGAACGTAATAGTGGTAACTCATCTAGAGGAGGTCGTGGTGGTTCGCAGCAGGCACCACGTGGTAGAGTTCGTGGTGCTCAGAACGATCGTTCAGATAACTCATCGAATTCCGTTAATTGTTTTGATCAACGTGGATCGTCGCAAGGACGATCTGCGCAGTACAATGTAGACGATTACTACGTCGATCAGGGAACTGACGACAGTAATTACTAGGACAGCCAAAGACAAGGAGAGGGAGTGGTATCAGTTCCGGTTGATCAGAGAGGGCCTTACGTCGCAGTTGCTACATCGGGCGTCGTTGAGCCTTTTCTGTTGGACACTGGTGCAGCGAAAAGTTCCATTAAGCATTCGAAACTCCCTGGCGCACCTTTGTCTGGCTTAACAAATGTTTCCGTTGGATTCTCTGGCGCCCCTGTTAGCAATCCAGTTTCGCGCCCTTTGCCCCTTACAATTGGGCCTCGTGAGCTCGAAGCTCCGTTGATTTTGACTACGGGTTGTGGTGAAAATCTTTTGGGCCTGGATTTGCTCAAACGTTTGTATGCGACTTTGTATTGTTCTCCTGCGGGTGTAAAGCTTACGTTAGGAGAGAGGGTTGTCTCTCCCATGTACTTGTCTCTCGATAAGCTCCCACCGGAATTGAGTTCTCTTCCTGCGTCTTTGTGGGCAACAGGTCCCAATGATGTGGGCCTGCTCGATATCTCCCCATATGTTGTTCAGTTGAAATCTAATGTGCGATTGCCACGTATCCCCCAATATCGTATCTCCCTTGATGGTGAACGAGCACTGTTAGCGATCATTTATGATCTGATCGAGAAGGATGTCATTGAAGAGACATGGGGAAACGTGTGCAACAGCCCTGTACTGCCCATTTTAAAATGTTCTGATCCTTCGAAACCGCCTGTTTATCGTTTTGTTATCGATCTACGGGAGGTGAATAAAATTGTGGTTCCTCAATTCCCTGTTGTGCCTGACATCACGGCGCTACTGACTCTGATTCCAGCTTCTGCATCGTGGTTTTCGGTGATTGACTTGAAAAATGCGTTTTTCAGCATCCCGATGGCCGAGGAGAGCAGGGACCTCTTCGGTTTCTCTCTTGGTGGACGCAGCTTCCGGTTTAAACGCGCTCCTCAGGGCTACTGTGAAAGTCCATCGATTTACAGCCAAGCCTTGAAGGGTCAACTGGATGCGTTTAGGTTGCCGGTCGGTGCGGCCTTAATCCAATACGTCGATGACTTATTGGTGGCTGCTGATACTCAGGACATTTGCAAAATTGCTACGGTGTCGTTGCTGCAACATCTCTGTGAGTTGAATCATAAGGTGTCCCCTTCTAAACTCCAATATTGTTGTCAAGAAGTAACCTATCTAGGTCACTTATTGTCAAAGGAGGGAAGGAGGTTGACCCCAGAGAGAATTGCAGCAATTGCGCGAATGGCTGTGCCAACAACCCAAAGAGATGTGCGTGCCTTTCTAGGTATCACGTCGTACTGCAGGCAATGGATTCCAAATTTTTCATTGCTAGCGAAACCATTAGTGGCTCTTACGTGCAAGGATGTTTCGACTCCTTTACCATGGACGGAAGAATGTCAGAAAAGTTTTTCTGAACTGCGTGATTCATTATGTTCGGCTCCTGTGTTGGGTACTCCCGACTACAGCAAGCCGTTTACATTATATGTTCACGAGAGAGAAGGTTGTGCTTTGAGTGTCTTAACTTAACCTTTTGGTGGTAAGCAACGTCCATGTGCATATTTTTCCTCGACTTTGGACCCGGTAGCTAGAGCATTGCCGAGTTGTTTACGAGCAACAGCGGCAGCCGCGGTCTCCATCCGACAATCAGCAGGACTGGTCATGGATAATATGCTTACGGTGATGGTTCCGCATGCAGTCGATACTCTTTTGAATCGGACGAAAACTCAGCACTTGACGAGTGCGAGGTTGTCTGGTTACGAGTTGACGCTGTTGGCAAGCCACATTCAAATAAAACGTTGTAATGTTCTGAACCCGGCAACTTTGTTACCAATTAGCACAGAGTCAGATGTAGTAGCAGAACATGATTGTTACTTGAGGACCGAAGAAGAAACAAAAGGTCGAGTGGACCTTAAAAACACCCCATTGGAAGATCCGGATGGTACATTGTATGTGGATGGGTCATGCTTTAAGTTGCCGAATGGCGATGTGACTACTGCTTATGCTGTTGTAACGTTGAATACTGTTGTTGAGACTGCAAGATTAAATCAGAATTCTGCCCAAGCTGCAGAGCTGATTGCTCTTACTAGAGCGTGTGTGTTAGCGAAAGGGAAACGTGTGAATGTGTTTACCGACAGCCAATATGCATTTGGCGTCGCACATAGTTTTGGACGATTGTGGAGAGAGAGAGGTTTCTTGACGTCGCATGGTACGAAGATTCAGCATGGCCAGCTTGTGAATGATCTTTTGGATGCACTGACGCTGCCTAAGCAAGTAGCGATTGTTAAATGTAGTGCGCATCGTAAGGTGACGGATGATGTTGGTCGTGGTAATGCGTTTGCGGATGAGACTGCTAAGGAGACTGCCCGGAACCTTAGCACTTGAATGTATGTGACGAGTTCGGTTAGGTGGCCTACAGAATCGAGCATGTGTGAGGATACTATCGAGAGTGTGAAAGCAATTCAGAATGAGGCCACCGACACTGAAAAGACGAAGTGGAAAGAAAGTACGGGAAAGTTGGATGCGAATGGTTGTTGAATTGATTTGTCTGATCAGAAGAGATGGATGTTACCGGATGCGTATGTGCTGGCAGTTGTGACAATGGCGCATGGGTTGGCACATATTAGCGCAAAAGGTATTTGCAAATTGTTGTCTCCTGTATGGAAGAATGATGGTATCACGAAATGTGCTGAACGTCTGGTGAAGAATTGTATGGTGTGCATGATGTACAATCCTGGCAAAGGAACCCCAACTCCTCCTGGCAGTTTTGCTCCCCCTTCATGCCCCTTTGAGGTGATTCAATTGGACTTCATCCATATGGAGAGATGCAATAACCTGAAATACGTTTTAGTTGTGGTTTGCGCATTCTCCCGATGGATCGAGGCTTATCCTCTCAAAGACAATACTGCTTTGTCTACTGCGAAAATCCTACTGAAGGAATATTTTCCTCGGTATGGAATGCCTAGAGTCGTGTGGTCAGATAACGGAAGTGAGTTTGTGGGTAGTGTGATGAAGAGTGTGTGTAAGGGCCTTGGAATTAATCAGAAATTCCACAGCGCCAATCATCCCCAGTCAGCTGGTTTGGTTGAAGGGTATAACGGCACCCTTAAACTAAAGCTAGCGAAGATTCAGGCTACGACTGGTCTTTCGTGGCCTGACGCTTTACCCTTAGCATTACTGTCAACTAGGGCGACTGTACACTCCCGAGTAGGGCTTAGTCCCTATGAAATAGTGTTCGGTCGTCCTGCGAATGTGTGGGGGGTTCCTAGGCCAGGTATTTTTCGTGATCTTGAGTACCCAATGTTGATCGATTATCTTCATGACTTGACTGCTAAACTGAGGTTAATTCACCAACAGGTTCACGAAGCATTGCCGACGCAGACGGAGGGTCCAGGCCACCAGCTCCAGCCCGGAGATTGGGTGGTGACGCGGAACTTTTCGCGCAAGAACAACTTGGACCCGAGGTTTACCGGACCCTATCATGTCCTCCTTGCCACGAGAACTGCAGTTCGTCTTGAGGGGCGGAAGAATTGGGTGCACGCCACCCACACAAAGAAAGTCCCCATCCCGTTGCCAGCAGACTCGTGGGTGAGGAAAGGCATTGCATCAACTGAAACCGAAGGATTGCCGGCGTTTGTACCTTTTAGCGACGCACAACCTGTCGGA
The DNA here is from genome assembly GCF_964263255.1 of Lissotriton vulgaris. Lineage (NCBI taxonomy): Eukaryota > Metazoa > Chordata > Amphibia > Caudata > Salamandridae > Lissotriton > Lissotriton vulgaris. The sequence goes on along the minus strand of NC_141694.1, from coordinate 1,136,416,590 downwards.
GAATCCTCAGTGCAGCAGAGAGACACTGTTGAACGATTGTCAGAGAAGGACTCAAGACCAAAACATTCAGCTGATCAACAGGACGCTGTCCCTTCAACAGATCCTTTGTTCGACGAACAGACACGTCCTGGGAAAACTCGATACTTTTTACGATCTAGCACTAAAGACTAATAAAAGATCCTGCTTTGTTGTATTGACAACTGCATTATCCCGTTTTCCGTGATCAGTTTGAACATTCATATAACTGTAATTATTTTGTATATATTCATTGAGCTTCGTTCCTTACACTTTTTGCTTCCATAGCTGAGAGACACTGTTTTTGCATACATATATATTGTGCATTGAAGGCCGTAGGGCCGCGCGCGTACTTCCTTCTGGATAGTAGGTCTTGACGCTAGGTTAAAGGCCGTCGGTTCCTGGGAACTCCTAGGGATTGACTATTGCTACACAGAACGAAGTGCGTCAAGAAACGTTGCGGACGGTCGTAGGGAATGGCATTCTCGAAGCTGAATGATTTGGAAGGAGCTCAGGCTCATAGATTCAAGCTGCAGCAACTCAGTCGCACCAAATGCTTTATATTCCAACTATTTGTATTGTTTTTGACTGCTTCTGCATTATTGGCGGGTGGGGTGTATTACACGATGTCTTACTTCTTACCTTCTGCTACACCTACTCCTACTCCTGACCCTAAACTTACCTCCACTGTTTCTCCTCATTCCTTTCATATGTTACCCGAACACGAACAGGCTAGACGTGTAGAATTCCGCAATAATTCCTTTATTCAGCTCCTTCATCAGCATCAGTTAGTGGTTAACACTACTAATTGTTGGGTGTGTGGGTTGATGCCACATACTACGGATAAGGGAATTCCATATCTGGTGTTACCGTATAGTTCCCAAGGGTCTGCTCGAGCATTTCAGACAATGTTTCGAAGCGCACTGGGTTTCCACCCCATTCGAGAACCACGTTCTCCCTACTCTGGTCCTACCTCGTATCAAAAACCTTTGTCGATAGCAATAGAGGATTTAGATAGCTATATCTATGATCCCTCGCTTATTCCCGAAGAAGAGATACAAGCCTATAGGGTCCTAAGTAGAGGTGAATATAGTGTGTTCACCAGTGAAAAGCAGCTTAAAAGCTCGCCTCCGATATGGGTCGTACCCCACATTGGTAATTTTTGTCTCATGGGTCGTGGTCGAAGATCGCAAGCCCGACTTGGAGCAAGTGCTTGCACTGAAAATTACATCCTGCCGATGTTCTCGTCCCCTGTGTTTCTGGCTGCCAAGGGTACATACTTTATCTGTCATGATCGTGCATACGCATGGTTGCCCGCTGACTTCATGGGCTCATGTTTCATTGCAAATTTGTTGCCTCCGACGTTCACTGCAGATGCCGATTATCATAAGATTAGAGTTGAGCGAGGCGTAATTAGCGAAGAGGATACTGCCGGTCAAGAGGCAGGAGACTTTTTCAAGGGTTTCCTCCCGTTTTGGGGACCTATGGTTAATAGTAGGAACCTGAGACAGTTGACTCGAGTGGTAGAATCGACAGCTAATATTACTGCCAGTGCCCTTGGTAATATCACCACTGAACTTCAGGCGGATAGACTTATGACGTTACAAAACCGTATGGTTTTAGATGTCATCTTAGCAGATCGAGGTGGGGTATGTAAGGTGATCCATTCGAGCTGCTGCATTTTCATTCCAGATAACGCTCCAACTGTCTATCAAGCCATCTCGAGGTTGCATAAGATCTCCGAATCCATACACGTGGATGTAGGGGATTGGACGCTACTTGGATGGTTTTGGGGCCTGATGTCGACTTGGGGTTGGAAGATTCTGATGATCATCGGAGTCGTTGTAGTGTTCCTGTTCACGTGTTGCCTTTGTGTGCAGTGTGGTCCTGCCTTATGTGGCCTCTGTGCTACAACGTGTATGAGACAGCCACCTGTTACCAAGGGGACTCGGTTGGACAGAGCTATGCTACAGCAACATCTCGATGGTCTGATGAATATCGAATATGATTCCGACTAGTGCTTGCCTACATGAGGGCAAAAGGAGCGTCTGAGGTTCCGTGACAATTGTAAGTGGTGTTTTCGACTCGCACGAATATGGTCGAGTCTGGTATCTATGAACCGCAAATGACGAGTTTAGTAAGTGTGCGCAGTTTCGCTGTGCTAACTTAAACCGTTCGTTTGTTATGTGGGTTTTTCATCTGTACCCACGGGTTCCATCTTAGATACGGCATCCATTTTGTCTCTTGCCCTCAAGTAGCCAGCGAACGGACGCTGTCCGCTTCGCGACCCTGGGACTCCCAAGATATTTGCGGAAGACACATGTCCTTTGTAAGTGTCTTTATGACGAGGGGGATGATACTGTAAGGCAGATGGCCCCGCTCGAGGCTCATCTCGCCGTGCCGGTTTATTGTCTCAGCCGTGCATCTCATTAGGCACGTCCCTTTGATGCCTGTATCTCGTGTTTCCCGATACCTCCCCTTTTACACCCTTTCCGATCTCCCCACTGTCTCCGTCTTCCTCTGCACCTGTCTTTGTTCCTATTTCGATCTGTTTTACTGCCGATTGGAATGCACTAATGTTGGGAAGATGGGTTTTTACAGTTGGGAACCGCCAAATGTTTCCGCACTTATGTTCCGGACCTTATGTGTATCAAAGTGACCAAAGCGACCCCTCTGGGGGATAATGGTGGGAACTGGGTTGTAAACTTTTGTGTACCATGTTGTCCTATGGGTAAAAACTGTATAAAAGGAGCGATCCACAGAACCAATTTGAAGCAGTCTCCCCAAGTTGCACGAGTTGTACTTGTCGTGATATCTGTGTTCCCTGCAGCAAATAAACCTTGAATCTTTGACGCCGAAGGAAGTGTCCCGTGTCTCTGTCATTCGTACGCCGGAGCAGGTTACCCACGAAGGTTTCAGGTGTTGTGCCCTGGCACCGCTGGGTCTTAAAGAACCCAGTCCTTCAGTGGTGGGTGACGCTAGTGAATGAAGCGGGACTAAGCGCCTAATTTGATTTCAAGTTTGGCATAAGGGATACTAAGTGGCTAACATGCCAAATACAATCTATACAGCTTCTTTCTTTCTCTTTAATCCAGTGCATCATTTTCCTCACCATCTACTTACAGCAGGCAGGATAATAATATCTACATTGTACGTGACACAGTATCTCATTTCTTAGTCATCTGCCTCTTTGGACTCAGGGTATGAAGTGAAGGGCATTGTGAGAAGAGCAGAGCAATTGGAATCAAAGATAGATAATTGTCAACTAGAGATGCCCCCGCTGCAGATAGTAGTAAAGTACCCAAAGCACTGACTAGCATGCCTCCATTACTTTGAAAAAAACAATTGATGGATAACATTTTTAACAATGTCAAACATTCACCCCAGTACATAGATCTGGGCCTAAATCCATATGTTGCCCATACCATTCCAGTTTGAACCCAGCCATATGCAAATCAGTCCTGACCCTGTACCCCATGGAAACAGTTCAGCCCAAACTGCTAGGCGAGGTCCTCCCTGGACTGAAAACAAGCATCCTGGGACAGATTTTGGGGTTTCACCCCTCATCAGCCAGGCTAGCTTGCCTCCAGAGGCATGGAGAGCATGGGACCCACATTGGGGCATACCCGTCCCACCCAAGGTGACAATTGCAAACAGAACAATTGATGGACAGAATGTTGAACAATGTCTAACATTCACCCCAGTACAGAGATCCGGGCCTAAATCCATCCATTAATTTAGCGCAACATCTTGTACTCCATACTGGATAATGTCTTACTCATTAATGAGAGGTAATTTATTTAATTTTTCCACTAAATGTGTCTGTTTAGATACAAGAAAAACCTTAAACAGAAAAAAATTCTAATCACTGTTTTTTTTATCTGGTGTTATTCTGCCTTAAATGTTTTTTGCCAGACAGTCAGGGCTTTTTATGAGAGGCATATGTGGCAAAAAAGTAATATTGGCCCTGCTCTCCAAATCATTAATAGATCAAATTCCAATGGTACTAGAAGACCCGCAATGTACTGCTATTTTGCCACCCACAACTTAATTTTAAACAAGTGATTGCACAGAGCATAGTTCGCAATTTTTCTTTTTTCTTTTGTTTTTTCTCGATATAGCTACTCCTGCTGGTTCATCAGCACCACCCACTAGGAGATAGTGGCCCGTCTGTGGCGTCAGAGGCTGGAGAAGATCTAGGGGTCCATTAGGATGGCGGGCGGTGGCACCACTGCGGTAGTGACGGGGCGGAAAACCTGCTTTTTCCGCCCGCGAGCTGCGGAACGCACGTCCGCAACATAAGGATAGGTAAACACAGGTCATTTCCCGTCCGCCGCGGCGCGCCGCGCACTGCCATCAAACATCGCCCACCAGCGCGGCGGCGGGAGCCAATCAAAAGCCTCCGCCGCGCCCGATGACGTCCGACCCGTCCGACAAATTACGATGGGCCAAACAAGCAGACGTACCGCAGCGGGGACACCGCACAGCTGAAGCAGGCGGAAAGTCGACAGCGGAGCACGAGCGCCGAGACCCAACATGAATCCCATGGACCCAGCCCTCCACATGCATCCGGTCATGTACCTGCTGCAACACTATCGCCAGATGGGCCGCTGCGGACGCCGCCGCAGGTACGCCACTACACATATGCACCGCACAACACACATGCCGACACAGGGCCCCAGCACAACACTGGCATCCTGCTAGGGGACACAACACATCCACATGGGCACCCACACATCACCTACCTCACTACAAGGCAATCCACACCATCCAGAACACAGAACGTCCGCCAACCAGCAGGAACGCCCTGGTCACGGTCACGTCACCGCCGCGGTCGACACATGCTCACAATGCAGAAGGCAGGGCCACACCAAGGCATGGGCAGGGCACCTACATCACAGAAACACACCACCCCAAAACACACTGCACACCACCCGAGCTAGCCACAGGCCAGGTACTAATTCTGTGCACCCCCATGCACACCAACAAGCACAGCAACAAGATGCACAATACACACACACTGCAACACACAACACACAACCAGGGACACAGGCAATGCAGGAGTGGCTGAGAATTAACACACAACACCAGTGCACTCCCCATAGCCCACACAAGTGCAAATAATCATCCACACAGGGCAAGACAAAACCAAAAACAGGCATAAAACTCCTGGCTCACACATGTGTGTCTCACACCATACAAGGGCACACATACATACACCACAAACCAAGACCCTTCACACTGCACACCTCTGCCACACCCAACACCACACATGCCATGTAAGCCATGCCACCTGGACTAAGGACCAACACAAGATGACCATACACATACACGCCTGGGCACACAGAAAGGAAAACACACACATAGCCCATGACAACACACACTGATACAATACAATGAACAGCTGCACACCCTGTGCTGACAGTGTCCTCCCAAGGTGGCCTGTGAACAGTGTATGCAGCAATAGCAAATCCCCAACAGGAAAATAGCATTGTCTGTGAAATAGCCATCACAGAGTACAACATCAACTGGGCCAGAATGGACTGAAGATCCCCTCACCCCTGTATAAAAATAAGATGGCCACAAACAGCCTAGCAATGTTGAACAGAAAAATAGAGCATGGTAAACAGTCAAGCAAATGCAAACAAGAAAAGGATTTTAAACAGCAACGAGACTGAGAAAACACACACCAGAAGTTTCAGAATGTATTGATATATTGCACAGATGTAGCAATACCACATTAGTAGACAACAGCAAGCCACACAACCATGTACAAATGGCAGAGACTATGCAGAGGTCATACATTAACAGGAACGGTAGAGTTAATGGCAGGGGAGACAGCAAGTACATGAGAGGCTGAACAGGGGAGAGTACAGCACATCAGAGCAACAGGCCCAGAGTCCTTGGCAGGGGAGAGTACAGCACATCAGAGCAACAGGCCCAGAGTCCTTGGCAGGGGAGAGTGCAGCACATCAGAGCAACAGGCCCAGAGTCCTTGGCAGGGGAGAGCTCAGCACATCAGAGCAACAGGCCCAGAGTCCTTGGCAGGGGAGACAGCAAGTACATGAGAGACTGCACAGGGGAGAGCACAGCACATCAGAGCAACAGGCCCAGAGTCCTTGGCAGGGGAGAGCACAGCACATCAGAGCAACAGGCCCAGAGTCCTTGGCAGGGGAGAGTACAGCACATCAGAGCAACAGACCCAGAGTCCTTGGCAGGGGAGACAGCAAGTACATGAGAGGCTGCACAGGGGAGAGTACAGCACATCAGAGCAACAGGCCCAGAGTCCTTGGCAGGGGAGACAGCAAGTACATGAGAGGCTGCACAGGGGAGAGTACAGCACATCAGAGCAACATGCCCAGAGTCCTTGGCAGGGGAGAGTACAGCACATCAGAGCAACAGGCCCAGAGTCCTTGGCAGGGGAGAGCACAACACATCAGAGCAACAGGCCAGAGTCCTTGACAGGGGAGACAGCAAGTACATGAGAGGCTGCACAGGGGAGAGCACAGCACATCAGAGCAACAGGCCCAGAGTCCTTGGCAGGGGAGAGTACAGCACATCAGAGCAACAGGCCCAGAGTCCTTGGCAGGGGAGAGCACAGCACATCAGAGCAACAGGCCCAGAGTCCTTGGCAGGGGAGAGTACAGCACATCAGAGCAACAGGCCCAGAGTCCTTGGCAGGGGAGACAGCAAGTGCATGAGAGGCTGCACAGGGGAGAGAACAGCACATCAGAGCAACAGGCCCAGAGTCCTTGGCAGGGGAGAGTACAGCACATCAGAGCAACAGGCCCAGAGTCCTTGGCAGGGGAGACAGCAAGAACATGAGAGGCTGCACAGGGGAGAGCACAGCACATCAGAGCAACAGGCCCAGAGTCCATGGCAGGGGAGAGTACAGCACATCAGAGCAACAGGCCCAGAGTCCTTGGCAGGGGAGACAGCAAGTAGCACAGGGGAGAGTACAGCACATCAGAGCAACAGGCCCAGAGTCCTTGGCAGGGGAGAGTACAGCACATCAGAGCAACAGGCCCAGAGTCCTTGGCAGGGGAGAGCACAGCACATCAGAGCAACAGGCCCAGAGTCCTTGGCAGGGGAGAGCACAGCACATCAGAGCAACAGGCCCAGAGTCCTTGGCAGGGGAGACAGCAAGTACACGAGAGGCTGCACAGGGGAGGTACAGCACATCAGAGCAACAGGCCCAGAGTCCATGGCAGGGGAGAGCACAGCACATAAGAGCAACAGGCCCAGAGTTCTTGGCAGGGGAGAGTACAGCACATCAGAGCAACAGGCCCAGAGTCCTTGGCAGGGGAGAGTACAGCACATCAGAGCAACAGGCCCAGATCCCTTGGCAGGGGAGAGCACAGCACATCAGAGCAACAGGCCCAGAGTCCTTGGCAGGAGAGACAGCAAGTACATGAGAGGCTGCACAGGGGAGAGTACAGCACATCAGAGCAACAGGCCCAGAGTCCTTGGCAGGGGAGAGTACAGCACATCAGAGCAACAGGCCCAGAGTCCTTGGCAGGGGGGACAGCAAGTACCAGAGAGGCTGCACAGGGGAGAGTACAGCACATCAGAGCAACAGGCCCAGAGTCTTTGGCAGGGGAGAGTACAGCACATCAGAGCAACAGGCCCAGAATCTATGGCAGGGGAGACAGCAAGTACATGAGAGGCTGCACAGGGGAGAGTACAGCACATCAGAGCAACAGGCCCAGAGTCCTTGGCAGGAAGAGTACAGCACATCAGAGCAACAGGCCCAGAGTCCTTGGCAGGGGAGAGCACAGCACATCAGAGCAATAGGCCCAGAGTCCTTAGCAGGGGAGAGCACAGCACATCAGAGCAACAGGCCAAGAGTCCTTGGCAGGGGAGACAGCTAGTAAATCAGAGGCTGCACAGGGGAGAGTACAGCACATCAGAGCAACAGGCCCAGAGTCCATGGCAGGGGAGAGCACAGCACATCAGAGCAACAGGCCCAGAGTCCTTGGCAGGGGAGAATACAGCACATCAGAGCAACAGGCCCAGAGTCCTTGGCAGGGGAGAGTACAGCACATCAGAGCAACAGGGTTGGCAACACACCCAGGTTGCAAACAATGGTCCTGACTAGCACACCTGTGTGTGGCACAAGCGTATGAGGGTGTTGTCAACTCACGCCAGGCTGTCATGCGGACTGTGACCTGCCTGCGTGTCATGGACAGCAGGACTACTTGACTGGTGTGACAGAGGGCCATGTGATGTGGCAATAACAGAGGGCCTGCAAGGTGGAGGGCTGTGTGGACCAGGTGGCACCGTGGCACATGGAGGTGGAGTCATGCACACCCTTGACACAGTGTGGGTGGGAGAGGTTGGAGGGGTGCCCTTCCACTTTTTTGGTACATTAAATGGCTTGCCTGTCTTGGGGTTGATGGGAAGTGGAGATGGCAGAATAGGCACACACACCAACTAACCCACATCAGGGGCAGACACTGGCACTCCATCAGGTGATGTGCTTGATCCTGCATCACGCTTTGGCTGGCTACGCCTCCGGACCACCCTACCCTCTCCGGAAGGTGTACCCCTCACAGTGACCACCTTACCACTACCCCCAGGGGTGGTGTCCACAGTGCCCTCCTGTCCCTCCTTGCCAGGGCTGGTCACAACACTGGGCTTCCCTGCCTTAACCATTGGGCTGGTCCCAACAGGGCCCTGCTCCACCTGCCTCGATGTACTTTTTTTTGGTGTCGATGTGGTGGGTGGTTGTGTCCCTGTGCACTCCCCAGGTGTAGCCATGACATGCCACACATCCTCTGTGGTCATCGCTGAGTCATAATCTGGTGATGCCTCTGCAGCATGTGAGCCTGATGTTTTGGACAATGATCTTGTGGCCTTACTTTTCTGTGACTTCCTCTTGTCCGTGCATATTGGGGGGGCCCTGCTCTTCTTCGGGGATGGAGACTGCGGACGGGATTGTTTGCTTTGTGTCTGACCTGTGCTCCTAGTGTTGTACCGTTTAGTAGACGTAGGTCCCAAGTGGACAATGTCATCTGATGTGTCCCCTGAATGTGTGTACGTCACTGGCACCTGGGCTGCAATGGGACCATGTGCCTGTTGGAGGCCTATTGTGACTGTGGCTGACAATGACTGGACTGTGCGGTGTAGCCCACCCACGTCAGAGTGTATGCCCTCCATGAAAGCTAGAACCTGGCCTAATTTGTTATCGTGGGCACTGAAGGCATTGAGCAGGGCGGACTGTCCCACGCAAATTTGGCGCAGAAGCTCTACGCACTCTGCACAGAGGGTAGCAGGGGGGACAGGTGCAGGGGCAGCAGTGCCATGTGTGAATGTCACACGTCCCCTCTTAGTAACATGGATACGGGCAGCACAAGAGGAAGTGGATGGGAGGCTGGGCACTGGCCGCTGGATGTCAGATGTCGTGGCACACTCCATATCCCCTGTGCCTGCAAACAGGGATGCATCCCCACCGGCATCAGATGAAGTGGTACTTTGGGTCTCAGCTACAGATTCCTCATGCATACTCCTGTCACCCTCAGGAGCGCTGGTGTTCTCAGTGTCACTTGGCTCAGTCTCACTTGCCTCCGCTGCTGCTGTCGTGCTGGTCTCGCAAACACTTGTCTCAGGATCATGTACCGCTGTGTTGTCTAGCAAATCTGCATTAGTGAGACAAACAGGTTTGTGTAAGTGTCATCATCTGTACACACCATAGCAGATCAATTCTGCACAGTAGAGGCCTACAGCTACAAGATAACCAACACACCCTGCAAACACTGTGCATCTTCACACGATATAGACCACAACAGTGCCTGTCATGCAGACAAACATCCTGGAGTGAGGCATGTCGAAGCCACACAGCACCACACCCTGCCCATGGATGGTCTTCCCCCAGCACACATTGATCATCCCCATGGACATGATGTAGCCACAACACACATCACCACTTACACCCCTACAGGGAATCAGAGGGGACCGCACACACCTGTATTGACTACACATGCCACAATGCCAACTAGGCCATAGCAAACACCATGTGGCAATCAGGCTACACATTATCGTCGGATGAGTGGGCCTCAAACATCATGGATGCATGCAAAGTACACAGACATGGTGTGACACTCATCAAATGAACACTGCAGTTCGGCACAATAAGGACTCCCCACACCATCACAGAGCAGAGAGACCATGTGGACACATACAATCTGTCAAGGACTGAGAACTGCATGCATGGGCAGAACAGTAAGGCCATGGTGGCGCAATGCCTCATACAGGCACACATCACAGTCGCCACTCAATTCACATGACACAGCATGGCAACACACGCACATCACATGTGTCACCGCTGGCACCGGCCCTGTACACATGCATCCACTCCCAGACAAACTCTCCCTCCCCAGATACTCACCTTCACTGGCTTGCTGCTGATGCCCCTTCAGACGTGCATCCAGGTCTGGATTGGTCACTGCCAGTATGCGTGCCATCAGCGGAGTCATGGTGCGACGTTCCAAACGTCCTGTGCGTGGTACCATACCCAAGGTCATCTCTGCCACTTGCGTAGCCAGTCGGCTGATGTCGTCCCACCTCTTGTGACAGTGTGTGTGTCGTCTGTTTGATACCCCCAGGGCTCGCACCTTTGCTGCAATGGCCCTCCACACATCCTTACGTTGGTGTACCTTGAGCTGCAGGCATGAGAGTAAAGAAGGGCAAAACAACATTTACACAATGTAAGATGCCAGCATCTATCATTACACCAGCCAGACACAGACTCTGGACTCACAGTAACCTCCCTCCCTCCAGAACTGGGCATACCCTCTGCATGGCATAAATATTAGTGTATGTATGCACACATTGTGGTCCCTAGTCTCCTTGATATGCACACAAAAGCATAACGCCTCAACACAAATGCATCGACAGCAGTGTGTAAATCGGAAATTGCACAACCCACCAATGGGGTATATCCACTAATGAGTGTGAAGCGACTGTGGCATGTAAGTTTGCTGATGTTCAACGTTTGGGTATGCTGCCACTGAACCAACTCTGTGGCTCACACTGACTCTGACTACAGGGGCACTCTAAATTTCCTCACAAGCGTTCACTGTCCTGGCATCTAAAAGGCTTACAACCGTTGGTTCTGTATGGCCGTCAATGTAACACTCCCCACTCACACATACGAGTACAGGCCTAGGAAAGACTCACAGTGTAACACACACACTACCTCGAGCAGGAAACAGCCTGTCTGTTAGTGTAAGTCTTCACCCCACATCCCCAAGCATGTACTGCAGCATCACGACTACACGTCTGACACCACCCTGCCCTGCAGCTCCCTTCATGGCGACTTACCACAACATTGGGACCACCAAATAGCTTGGGTACTGTGCCAGCACCCCGTCCACAAGGACATCCAGCTCCTCACTCGTGAATGGACTGGCACGGATCTTCTCTGTTCTTGACATCACTGTGGATATGGCAGACCTGTGGCGGAAGTGAGTTGTGAGGGATCCCAGGCAGCAGGACAGGGTCTCAGGCAGCAGGACAGGGTCCCAGGCAGCAGGACAGGGTCTCAGGCAGCAGGACAGGGTCCCAGGCAGCAGGAAAGGGTCCCAGGCAGCAGGACAGGGTCTCAGGCAGCAGGACAGGGTCCCAGGCAGCAGGATAGGGTCCCAGGCAGCAGGACAGGGTCTCAGGCAGCAGAACAGGGTCCCAGGCAGCAGGACAGGGTCCCAGGCAGCAGGACAGGGTCTCAGGCAGCAGGTCAGGGCCCCAGGCAGCAGGACAGGATCTCAGGCAGCAGGACAGGGTCCCAGGCAGCAGACAGGGTCCCATGCAGCAGGACAGGGTCTCAGGCAGCAGGACAGGGTCCCAGGCAGCAGGATAGGGTCCCAGGCAGCAGGACAGGGTCTCAGGCAGCAGGACAGGGTCCCAGGCAGCAGGACAGGGTCTCAGGCAGCAGGACAGGGTCCCAGGCAGCAGGACAGGGTCTCATGCAGCAGGCTCTTGGAGCAGTGGGAATGTGAGGCTCACTCCCACAGATTTATAGCCCCCTGTGGTCGTTAGAAAGCTTGAAAGCTGCTTCAATTGGTTGTCCCGGTCTACCTCATTCAAAAGCATCCAATGACCGCCTCCGCGGTAGCGGAGCACACCTCCCGCGACTTTCAAATGTGCATCATGCCAACGCCATCATCGATGCCATTGGCTGGATGCAATGCTCCACGGCGGTCACGCTCCGCGGGCGCCCGGAGTGCGCTTCCGCGATTGTGCATCATTTAGAAGTATCCAATGACCGCTTCCGCGGTAGCGGAGCACACCTCCCGCAACTTTCAAATCTAAATCATGCCAACGCCATCATCGATGCCATTGGCTGGATGCAATGCTCCACGGCGGTCACGATCCGTGGGCGCCCGGAGTGCGCTTCCGCGATGGTGCATCATTTAGAAGTATCCAATGACCGCTTTCGCGGTAGCGGAGCACACCTCCAGCGACTTTCAAATCTGCATCATGCCAATGCCATCATCGATGCCATTGGCTGGATGCAATGCTCCACGGTGGTGATGCACCGCCGGGACCCAGCGGTAGGCACCGCGATTCATGCTGCGGAGCATGCCAGCGCCATATTCACATGTCCATATGCCAATGGCTAACACACTCCTGAAGGGGGTGGTGCTGGGGTCACACCGCCAGGGCCCAGCGGTAGGTACCGCAATTCATGCTGCAGTGCATGCCAGCACCATATTCACATGTCCATATGCCAATGGCTAACACACTTCTGAAGGGGGTGGTGCTGGGGTCACACCGCCGGGGCCCGGTGGTAGGTACCGCGATTCATGCTGCGGAGCATGCCAGCGCCATATTCACATGTCCATATGCCAATGGCTAACACACTCCTGAAGGGGGTGGTGCTGGAGTCACACCGCCAGGGCCCGGCGGTAGGTACCGCCATGTTCGTACACATTGCTCTGTATTACAATCAGGGCCACTGTATCAGCACCCTGCAGCAACATGGTGAAGGGCAAATCATTGTACACATGATGCCACATAGCCAGGTCATCCACAGGTGGACGCACGTTCAGTGTGAGACACTTTGGCCTGTTGTTCATCCATATTAGTGTGGAATTTGATGGATGTTGATGATTGACAGACTCCAGCTGGTGTAAATGGTGTAGTGACGTGTAATGTGTTGTGGCTCATTTCAGAACTTCACCTGGATGTTGTCACTGCATTGTATTGGACAAGACTTCTGCTTTCACAACTGCTCATGCACACAACCGGATGTGTCCCTGCTACTGTGATCATTGTGTTGATGGATGTGTACCAACGTCACATGATGCTTTGAGGTGTGGCAGGTACACCAGATGCGTATGATAGACATGGCCAATCAACAAAAATTGGCGGGTCTTGCTGCACCTTGTATGCACATGTGAATTGTTCTTCCATTGTTTCAACTTCCACTGTCCCAGATGTGTTTGTGGCACTTGTGTATTGTCACTGGAGAGGCGTGCCCTCTGTGTGTAGCTCTTGGCCAGCCAAGTCACCACTCCTTTGTTTCACATTACATCATTTATGCTCTGTGCCGTGCTCATCACATGTTGCTTATCACTGACATTTTCATTTCACTCCTTGACTAGGAGGAGGCCGAATCTACTCCGTCACCTGACAGTGCTGCAGGACATGGAGGATGAGGCAATCATCAGAAAATTCAGGCTGGACAGAAATACACTGAAGATCCTGTGTGATCTATTGGAGCCCCACCTGCAGCCTCGCCGTCACTATCCTACGGCATTCACACCCACCTACAAGGTGATGGCGGCACTCCACTTTTTTGCGACTGGTGCCTTCCAGGAGACCGTGGCCAATGCTGGGGGGATGTCGCAGCCCATGTTCAGCACGGTGCTGAGAGATGTTCTTGCGGCTATGATGCAATATCGCAATCGATACATACATTTCCCCAGGGGACGTGAATTGGCTGCTCTGAAGGGTGACTTCTATGCCCTTGGGGGTATCCCACATGTGGTCGGTGCCATCGATTGCACACATGTAGCACTGTTACCACCGCATGCGACGGAGCACATTTATCGTAATCGAAAACACTACCACTCCATGAATGTGCAAGGTGGTGTGCCTTGCAGACATGACAATCTCACATGTGTGTGCTAAGTTTCCCGGTTCGGCCCATGATTCGTACATCATGAGGAACAGCATGGTGCCACGGATGATGGAGAATCTGCATTCCGAACGTGCCTGGATTGTGGATGAGTTTCACTACTGCAATTGCGTGCTGTGTGTGACTTGCTGCAATCTGGCTGTACAACATTGCAATGTGTGTTTTCCGTTCACAGGTGACTCAGCATATTCCAGTCGCCCATGGCTGTTGAGCCCACTACGGATTCCCCCGACACCAGCAGACATCCGCTACAATGATGCCCACGGCAGGACCCGACGGGTGACCGAGCGGACTTTCGGACTGCTTAAGTCAAGGTTCCGGTGCCTTGACAAGACCAGAGGCGCACTGGCATATTCGCCTGGGAAGGTGTGCCAGATCTTCGTGGCATGCAGTATGCTGCACAACCTGGCCATCCACAGGAGGGTCCCCCTGCTCCTGGATGATGGTGATAACCCAAGGCCACAACCTGCTCAGGGACCAGAATCCAGTGATGAGGACAGTGGAGAGGAGGAAGGAGTTGATCAGCGCCAACAGCTCATCGACGGCTACTTCACTTGAAGGTGGGTGACTAGGTACAATGTGAACATTGTCTGATGTTGTTGTTGTTGTTTTGAATGGCTACGCGTGGCAGTAACCAATGGCCACATGTACTGTCACCCATGTGTGTAGTATGTGAAATGGAAGCTCAGTGCCGAGATGTGTATAGGACTGTATTTGTGCACATGTGCTAGACATTGTGTAATATGGCTGTGAAGTTTAGGTTATTTTGTGTGCTGTGATCTGTGTGTTGCCACAATGACACCAGTGACTGTTGTTCTGTTGTGTCTCCCTAGGTGCTACAGAGGGTTCCTGGCCTGCATACTGTACATGATTGGTACACATCATGGACATCTGCAAATATGTAAATACTGCACTATAAAAATCACAACACAAAATATTGTGCAGCAGGTAGTTTATTTTTGGAGTGTACATGTGATTGGTGCGGTGATATTTACAGGAAGGTGTGGAATGAGCAGTGAGTTGACAGTCCAGTTCAATGAGTTGTAAGAGTAGAGACCACATGGATGTGGTGACCCAGTCCAACAGTGAGGTGCCATTGCCAGGGCAATGTGGGGAAGGATAGTCCAAACTGTGAATGCAGTTGGGAAGAGGGTTGTCTTCACGGCCGCCCCCTAGATCTTTTTTTGGGGGGGGGGCCTGCTGATTGGCCAGCGACCTCAGGGGACTCGTCCCTCTCTGTTGGCGCAGGGGAGGATGGAGCACTGTCATCATGCGGCACAACATGAGGGGACGGAGTTGATGGTTGGGACACAGGCCTGTCCCTCTGCAACGCCACTTGCTGGCCCATGAGGTCCACCATCTGTCCCAGACGGTTATTGATGGACCTCATCAGCAGGATGAACTCCCTCATGAATTCATCCGACCGGCCACTTTGTCCCTGGACCTCTTGGTAGGCCTCTACAACTCTGGTGAAGTGGTCCAGGGATGGTGTCCACTCCTCCCGAGGTCTGGTGGTGACCCTGGCCCTCCCACTTGTTCTGCCGCCACGGACCTCTTCCCTCGCCACTGGGGGGCCACGCACTCTCTCCCTGCCCTCCACAGCTGTTTGTGTGGGTTGGTCGTCCCTGGGGACAGGGAGGTTGCTGCAGGTGGTACTGGTGGTCCTGGTGGTGTTGGTGGCAGTGGCGGTGGTGGCTGTGGTGGTTGCGGTGGTAGAGGCCGTGGCTGCAGGGGTCTGCTGCGTTGTAGTGGCAGCGGAGGTGGTGGTGGGGAGGATGGGGTCATGGGACCTCTGGGTCTGTGGCACACCTGATGGGCCGGCCCGGAGCTCATCATCCATACTGTCCTGGGATTCCACTTCTGAGAGTCCATGGGCTGGGGGTGGAGACTGGCTCTGCTGGTCGTTGGTGTAGTCCTTAGCAGTGAGTTCTTCGTCACCTGTGGAGTAGATGGGGAGTGGTCAGTGTTAGTGTCATCTGCGTATCATCATCTGTCTGTACACTACTTACATGTGCAGTCATCAGTTGTAGTAATAATGGCAACACCGTCTAACATTTAATAGTGCTGGGGGACATCATGGAGTCATACATATTGATTGTCAATGCTTTGGGTTAGATTGTTGTTGGTTTACTGGATGCAGGTCACACACACACACTTCATGCGGATTTACTGTAGATGCGTACCTGTTAAGTCGCTGTGCAGGAGGCAATGGCTGACACATGCTGCTGGGTGGGGGAGGCCTCCATGATGCTGGGGTGTGGAACAGGGGGATGATGGGAGTAGTAGTGCAGGCCTCCCTCCCTCCCACACACTCCCAGTGAAGATGGATACCAACCTGTAAGTCTGTTTGTCTAACAGTGCAAAGGCTGACACATGCTGCTGGGTGGGGGAGCCCTCCATGATGGTGGGGTGTGGAACAGGGGGATGGTGCGAGTAGTAGTGCAGGCCTCCCTCCCTCCCACACACTCCCAGTGAAGATGGATACCAACCTGTAAGTCTGTTTATCTAACAGTGCAATGGCTGACACATGCTGCTGGGTGGGGGAGGCCTCCATGATGCTGGGGTGTGGTACAGGGGGGATGCTGGGAGTTGTGATACAACCCTCCCACCCGAAAACCGTGCTCCAATACAAGATGGATACCAACCTGTGAGTCTGTTTGTCTAACAGTGCAATGGCTGACACATGCTGCTGGGTGGGAGAGGCCTCCATGATGCTGGGGTGTGGAACAGGGGGATGGTGGGAGTAGTAGTGCAGGCCTCCCTCCCTCCCACACACTCCCACTGAAGATGGATAACAACCTGTAAGTCTGTTTGTCTAACAGTGCAATGGCTGACACATGCTGCTGGGTGGGGGATGCCTCCATGATGCTGGTGTGTGGAACAGGGGGATGGTGGGCGTAGTAGTGCAGGCCTCCCCCCTCCCACACACTCCCAGTGAAGATGGATACCAACCTGTAAGTCTGTTTGTCTAACAGTGCAATGGCTGACACATGCTGCTGGGTGGGGGAGGCCTCCATGATGCTGTGGTGTGGAACAGGGGGATGGTGGGAGTAGTAGTGCAGGCCTCCCTCCCTCCCACACACTCCCAGTGAAGATGGATACCAACCTGTAAGTCTGTTTGTCTAACAGTGCAATGGCTGACACATGCTGCTGGGTGGGGGAGGCCTCCATGATGCTGGGGTGTGGAACAGGGGGATGGTGGGAGTAGTAGTGCAGGCCTCCCTCCCTCCCACACACTACCAGTGAAGATGGATACCAACCTGTAAGTCTGCTTGTCTAACAGTGCAATGGCTGACACATGCTGCTGGGTAGGGGAGGCCTCCATGATGCTGGGGTGTGGTACAGGGGGGATGCTGGGAGTTGTGATACAACCCTCCCAACCGAAAACCGTGCTCCAATACAAGATGGATACCAACCTGTGAGTTTGTTTGTCTAAAAGTGCAATGGCTGACACATGCTGCTGGGTGGGGGAGGCCTCCATGATGCTGGAGTGTGGAACAGGGGGATGGTGGGAGTAGTAGTGCAGGCCTCCCTCCCTCCCACACACTCCCAGTGAAGATGGATACCAACCTGTAAGTCTGTTTGTCTAACAGTGCAATGGCTGACACATGCTGCTGTGTGGGGGAGGCCTCCATGATGCTGGGTTGTGGAACAGGGGGATGGTGGGAGTAGTAGTGCAGGCCTCCCTCACTCCCACACACTCCCAGTGAAGATGGATACCAACCTGTAAGTCTGTTTGTATAACAGTGCAATGTCTGACACATGCTGCTGGGTGGGGGAGGCATCCATGATGTTGGGGTGTGGTACAGGGGGGATGCTGGGAGTTGTGATACAACCCTCCCACCCGAAAACCGTGCTCCAATACAAGATGGATACCAAACTGTGAGTCTGTTTGTCTAACAGTGCAATGGCTGACACATGCTGCTGGGTGGGAGAGGCCTCCATGATGCTGGGGTGTGGAACAGGGGGATGGTGGGAGTAGTAGTGCAGGCCTCCCTCCCTCCCACACACTCCCAGTGAAGATGGATATCAACCTGTAAGTCTGTTTGTCTAACAGTGCAATGGCTGACACATGCTGCTGGGTCGGTGAGGTCTCCATGATGCTGGGGTGTGGAACAGGGGGATGGTGGGAGTAGTAGTACAGGCCTCCCTCCTTCCCACACACTCCCAGTGAAGATGGATACCAACCTGTAAGTCTGTTTGTCTAACAGTGCAATGGCTGACACATGCTGCTGGGTGGGGGAGGCCTCCATGATGCTGGGGTGTGGAACAGGGGGATGGTGGGAGTAGTAGGGCAGGCCTCCCTCCCTCCCACACACTCCCAGTGAAGATGGATACCAACCTGTAAGTCTGTTTGTCTAACAGTGCAATAGCTGACACATGCTGCTGGGTGGGGGAGGCCTCCATGATGCTGGGGTGTGGTACAGGGGGGATGCTGGGATTTGTGATACAACCCTCCCACCCGAAAACCGTACTCCAATACAAGATGGATACCAACCTGTGAGTCTGTTTGTCTAACAGTGCAATGGCTGACACATGCTGCTGGGTGGGGGAGGCCTCCATGATGCTGGGGTGTGGAACAGGGGGATGGTGGGAGTAGTAGTGCAGGCCTCCCTCCTTCCCACACACTCCCATTGAAGATGGATACCAACCTGTAAGTCTGTTTGTCTAACAGTGCAATGGCTGACACATGCTGCTGGGTGGGGGAGCCCTCCCATGATGCTGGGGTGTGGAACAGGGGGATGGTGGGAGTAGTAGTGCAGGCCTCCCTCCCTCCCACACACTCCCAGTGAAGATGGATACCAACCTGTAAGTCTGTTTGTCTAACAGTGCAATGGCTGACACATGCTGCTGGGTGGGGGAGGCCTCCATGATGCTGGGGTGTGGAACAGGGGGATGGTGGGAGTAGTAGTGCAGGCCTCCCTCCCTCCCACACACTCCCAGTGAAGATGGATACCAACCTGTAAGTCTGTTTGTCTAACAGTGCAATGGCTGACACATGCTGCTGGGTGGGGGAGGCCTCCATGATGCTGGGGTGTGGTACAGGGGGGATGCTGGGAGTTGTGATACAACCCTCCCACCCGAAAACCGTGCTCCAATACAAGATGGATACCAACCTGTAAGTCTGTTTGTCTAACAATGCAATGGCTGGCACATGCTGCTGGGTGGGGGAGGCCTCCATGATGCTGGGGTGTGGTACAGGGGGGATGCTGGGAGTTGTGATACAACCCTCCCACCCGAAAACCGTGCTCCAATACAAGATGGATACCAACCTGTGAGTCTGTTTGTCTAACAGTGCAATGGCTGACACATGCTTCTGGGTGGGGGAGGCCTCCATGATGCTGGGGTGTGGAACAGGGGGATGGTGGGAGTAGTAGTGCAGGCCTCCCTCCCTCCCACACACTCCCAGTGAAGATGGATACCAACCTGTAAGTCTGTTTGTCTAACAGTGCAATAGCTGACACATGCTGCTGGGTGGGGGAGGCCTCCATGATGCTGGGGTGTGGAACAGGGGGATGGTGGGAGTAGTAGTGCAGGCCTCCCTCCCACATACTCCCAGTGAAGATGGATACCAACCGGTAAGTCTGTTTGTCTAACAGTGCAATGGCTGACACATGCTGCTGGGTGGGGGAGGCCTCCATGATGCTGGGGTGTGGAACAGGGGGATGGTGGGAGTAGTAGTACAGGCCTCCCTCCCTCCCACACACTCCCAGTGAAGATGGATACCAACCTGTAAGTCTGTTTGTCTAACAGTGCAATGGCTGGCACATTCTGCTGGGTGGGGGAGGCCTCCATGATGCTGGGGTATGGTACAGGGGGGATGCTGGGAGTTGTGATACAACCCTCCCACCCGAAAACCGTGCTCCAATACAAGATGGATACCAACCTGTAAGTCTGTTTGTCTAACAGTGCAATGGCTGACACATTCTGCTGGGTGGGGGAGGCCTCCATGATGCTGGGGTGTGGTACAGGGGGGATGCTGGGAGTTGTGATACAACCCTCCCACCCGAAAACAGTGCTCCAATACAAGATGGCTACCAACATGTAAGCCTGTTTGTCAAACAGTGCAATGGCTGACACATGCTCCTGGGTGGGGGAGGCCTCCATACTGCTCAGCTTTCATACAGGTGGTATGGTGTGAGTTGTTGTACAGACCTCCCTCGGCCATACAGGCCTGATAAGCAGGGTGGCTGGCTACATGTTGGGTAGGGATGGACATTAAAATGGTGTTTGGGTATTGCAAGGAGGTACTTGTCATTGTGGTGTAGGACATTTGTCTGTACTTACCAGCCTCCGCTCCCCCGGCTACTCCTGTGAGACTCTCAAGTAGAAGGATGGCAAGCACCTTATCCTCCCATGGTGCGAATGTCTTTTGTGGGACGGGAGAGCCACTGCCAGTCACGTTTGCCAGCATCCAGTTCTTGCTCCTCTTCTCCTTGACCACCCTCTTAAGATCATGCCACCGCTTCTGGATTGCCTTCTTGGATCTTGGGATGGCACCTACTGCATTCACCCTTTGGACTATCCTTCCCCACATTTGTGTCCTGGTGGCTAATGGTGTCTGTTGGACCAGGCTACCAAATAGTTGTGGCTCTACTCTTACAATCTCATCGACCATGACTGTCAACTCACTCTCAGTGAATTTTGGCATTTTTGTGCTGTCATGGTGTGGGGGGGTTGAGGTGTGTGTGGCGGCAGGGGTGTGTGGGTGCAGGGGTGTGGTGATGATGTGTGTGGGGTGTTGTGTGGTGGGGGTTTGTTTGTGATGGTGTGATGGTGGTTGTGGTAGTGGTTGGTGGATGGGTGTGCTGTGCTCTTTTGCCTCTCCTGTCAGATGTGGTGTATGGCCTTGTCTTCTGGAGTGATGCAAAGGATTGTGGTCAGTGCAGGGGGTGGCTTTATACTGAGCTGTGTGGGTGTGTCCAATTAGATTTAGGTCGTCAGGTGTGTTGTGGGAGTGGTTCTGTGTATTATTTTTGTAATTTATGTTTCTGTGTATGTGTGTTGCATGTTTTGGGTGCAGGGCTACTTTGTTTATGCAGTGTTAGGCATCACTGCGGTGTTTTCACATCGTCCGCCATGTTTATCATGTTCGACCGGAGCGGTGGCTTTGCTGCTGCTTGTCCGCTATTTCCCCGATTCACTCCTGGGTGCGTCCGCTGCGGCCGGTGTGGGCGGTTCCGCCCGCAACACCCTCGGCATTATCCTAATTTCCCGTGCGGTGTCTCCGATGGACCTGTGGACGGTTTTGTATTATCCGCTGCTTTTCCGGCCGCCGCGGTCGGAGTTTTGCCATCACCGCACGTGTCGGGCGGTTTTATTTTGGCAGCTACCGCCGCGGTCGGTTTTTCGTGGCGGTTGATCCTAATTCGCATGCCGGTTTTTCCGCGGTCATGGCGGGCGGTTGATTTCCACCTCCATGGCGGTCGGGGTGGTTTTCCGCACACTATCCTAATGGGCCCCTTAGTCTGAGTAACGGAGGCTAGTGGCCATGGAGGATGAAGAGGTAGAAGTAGCTGCCTCTCACCCCGGCCCCAGTTTAGCAAGCCATCCCCAACCTCCAGCCTTTCGGAAAATTACATCCCCAGTCCTGCTGCCAGCTGGTAGGGACCACTGTGGCAACCACCTCTCACTCCGACATACAGTTTCAGGTTTGCGTCCTACAGCGGCTCGACTGCATTAAATGCTGGCTAGGGAGCATAGAGCAGAGCCTGGACTAGCTCCAGACCCGTATGGAAAATGCCCTATTCTAAGGGTGAATACCCTAAATATTGATTCCAAAATATCGAATGGACAGAATATCGAATCAAAAATATAGAATAGATGGAATATCGAATTATCAAAATATAGATAGGACAGAATATCGAAATTGGGGTAGAAAATCTCGAATTCCACAATATCAAATTTTATAATATAGATTCCCACAATATCGAATTTTATAATATAGATTCCCATAATATCGAAAAAAAATAGTGTTATGAATGGTAGTATATGTGTTAAAATTATGTATTATTATTCTAATGTATGTTTATTTTTTTAAAGTAAGGAATGTTATGTAATTTCATTTTTGCGTAATTTAATTCCCGTAGTAGGTTGTGCGTTTATAGGGGAATAGGGTGGGAAGTATTTCAATTATATTAAATAAATATTAATTGTAATTTATATGTAGTGAGAATTAATTGATTGATAATTAATTATTAATTAGAAATTACATTTTATTAATTGGTAATTAACTTTTATTAATTAATCCATTGATAATTCTGTTAATTGTTTTTTTATTAGTAGGAGTTGTTTGTGGGTTTATAGTGGAATAGGGGGGAAGCAATTTAATTAGAGTAAATTAAATATTACATTTTATTTATATGTATTGATAATTAATTAATTGATAATTACTTATTAATTGGTAAGTAATGTTTATTAATTGGTAATTAATTTTTATAAATTGGTAAATAATTTTTAATAGTTGATTAGTTATTGATTATGTTAATTGTATTTTTCATTATTAGTAGCAGGTTGTGGGTTTATAGGGGAATTGGGTGGGAAGTAGTTTAATTGTAATAAAGTTAATATTTATTTTTATTTATATGTATTGATAAACAATTGATAAATAATTATTTATTGGTAATCAATGTATTAATTGGTAATGCAGTTTTATTATTGGTAATTAATTGTTATTAATTGCTCATTATTTTTAATTATTTTTTTTATCAGTATTGATAGTTAATTTAATCTTATTTTAATATTAAAGCATTTCTTTCCCTACTGTTGCACTCAGATTGATGGAGGGGCCGGTCCCTCACAAAGTTTGGTACGCTATGCACAGAGTTTTAAATCTGATGCGTTCTTGGACAGGGAGCCAGTGGAGGGAGCGTATTGAGGGTTTTGCTGATTGTCTATTGGGTTCTCCTGTCAGAAGTCTAGCGGCACTGTTTTGGACTAGCTGGAGTTTGGAGATTGCTGAGGCGGGAGTGCCCAGATATAGTGCATTCCTGTATTCCAGTCTGGAGAGTATGAGGGATTGTACCAGTACCTTTTTTGCTAGGGGAGGGAGAAGAGGGAGCTGTCCAACGCTTTCCCTAAAGTTGCACTCACTAGAGTGGGAATAGTAATTTTTACCCCTACGGTATCCAACGCTTTCCCTACTGTTGCACTCTCTGGAGTGGGAATAGTAATTTTTACCCCTACGCCATCCAACACTTTCCCTACTGTTGCACTCACTGGAGTGGGAATAGTAATTTTTACCCCTACGCTATCCAACGTTTTCCCTACTGTTGTACTCTCTGGAGTGGGAATAGTAATTTTTACCCTTCGCTATCCAATGCTTTCCCTACTGTTGCACTCTTTGGAGTGGGAATAGTAATTTTTACCCCTACTTTATCCAATGTTTTCCCTACTGTTGCAGTCTCTGGAGTGGAAAAGTAATTTTCTACCGCTACGCTATCCAACATTTTCACTACTGTTGCACTCATTATTATTTGCCATAAATGTTTATTTTAATTGATGTAATTATTATATTTTATTTATTTTCATATTTATATAATCTGTTTATTTATATATGTATGTCCATATATGTTTATTATTATTCTAAATATTTTATAATTAAGATTAATAATTATGTTATAATATTATTAAGTACTTTTACATTAAAGCATTTTTTTACATTTCATTTATTATTTTTACAATTTGAGTTGTTTTACATTATTTTAATGATGTTTTATTTAATTATGTTCATTATTTAATTAGATTTCTAGTATTTTTAATACATTTAAAAAATTCGATATTTTAGTTAACTATATATTAACATTCTATAATTTGGAATTGATATTTTAGTACTTACCAGTTTGTAGATAGGCATCCAATATTCTGTCCCTCAATATTTTGGCGTCAATATTTTGATAATTTGATATTTTGTCCCTCGATATTTCAATACTGATCCATTTTAAGCCCTTTAAAAAAAAGGTTTGTTGGGAGGGACTTGTGGGTGGAGAGGGTGGGATGGGAAGGCAGTTGGGGCTGGGTATTTTTTTCTCTGAATTTTGCTTGGGCGTTGATTGGGGTTGGGTCAATTTGTTGCGGAGAGGAGTGGGCCTGTTGTGGGTAGGGAGGGTGCTTTTTGTGAAATATTATTTTACCACACTTCATGCCTGAAATAGTTTATTTGTGTTTTAGTTTACTTTACACTGCTGTCTATATGTGTAGCCTATTCTTTAAATCTGTTTATAAAAATGTATACTGGTTAGTTATAATTAATCATACGCCCTTGTCTTAATACCCTTGTTACTATCTTGACCATTGGGAGGATGCTGCTATGACTTATACGGTCTACAACTTAGATACAGGATTGCTTACCTGCAGTAGCAGTTGGTTGCTTACAACTAACTTAACTAGTTCACTTCACTCCATTGTTTTCCTACCTGACTATAGACGAAGCCATAACAGGGAAGGCATCACAACTTCACAAGGGAGCTGAATAAATTCACAATATTGCTGTACTGGTCTAGTGGGGATACATGGCGGCAGTTGGCTGACTGCTGCAGTGCTCCGCTCCGCTTCCACCTCTAAGTCTCTAACACACACTGCTCTCTATGCTAAAACTTTGAGACTATTTCGAACGTTTTAAGCAGCGTTCCTTTTTTTCAATTATTTCCCGCTACCCGCTTTCGAAAATCCTCCGCGGAAAGCACACACGCCCCGATGTGCTTCAGTGAAGGAGGCAAAGGAGGCGGGCATCGAGTTGCCGGCGAGAGGAGCTCCGTGAGCAACGCACTTGGCGGTAGCGGCAGCGGTCGACGCCCTCCTGCTCCAGCGGGCCGACGCCTTTCAGCTCCGGAGAGAGAGAACTCACCTGGGCTTCTTCGCTGGAGACAGGCCGCCCTGGAGCTGCGCTGGAATAGGCAGGTGAGGAGCCTTCGTGGCAGCCCACAATTAAGCATCGTGAGACAGAGCTGCAAGGGCACCCCCGCCTCTAAAACTCCACATTATTTTTCAATGGCAGAAAAGGCAGAAACGGCAGAAACCCATGTGGAGGAGGCAGTAGAAGGTGCTGTTTCTGAAGGAGGCAAAAGTAAGGTAAAGGGAGGGTGGGATCTGAGTGAGACAAGTTTGCTTCCTGAATGCATGAGTGACTCAGCAGCGGCTGTTAAGCCCAACAAGCCTGACAAGCCTGACAAGTCTATTACTGCTAATAAGAACCCCCAAAATAGTCCACAAAATAAAAGCGCAGCTAGGTGCGCGGTGAGGACTGGCACCTCTCGTAAAAGAAAGGACAAGGGGAGGACACTAAACTTAGAGGGGAGACTGGTTAGCGAGCAGACAGAGGGAGCTGACAACTCTTTAAGCTCAGCTAAATCTCTCAGTTTAAAATCTTTGAGAACGTCTTCATATCTTACAACAGAAGTTAAAGCAAAGAGAGGAAGGAAGCGAAATAAGGCTAAGCTTCTTGTAGAACCAAACGCTAAAATCACCCCTTCTCTGCAATCTTATTTTAAGGTCGTCCCACAAGTTTTGGAAATAGGACAAGACCACCTACAGAGGGACTACACCTCTAAGGACTACTACTCGGGGTTAAGGGCAATGGCATCATCTGAGCAAGACCCTGCCTCAGCCTCAGCCTTAGCCATAGCCACAGCCACAGCCTCAGCCTCAGCCCCAGTCTTAGCTCCTATTGACCCCACCAATCCCATAGATGATATGGCGCTACTGGAAAAACTACAGGAAGAACTTGATTCTGATTCCACACTACAAACAGTAGCACACCTCGGCCTAAGAGAAGGTGAAGGAGCATACAGTGATCAACCCGGGCCAGTAGATTCTACTGGGGTCCTTGCTGCTACGACGGGCAAACAGGGAGATCCCTCTAATAACCTAACTTCTGAAGTCTCTGAGGATAGAGAAAATTCCGAGCCTCTTTCCGCTTCAGATTTGTTCCCTGGTTTATTGGATAGTAATCTTCAACCATGTCAGAGGGAAGAGGGAGTTCTAGTCTCCACCCTAGTACCTATTTCAATTGCCTCCTTGCAACAGATGTTTGCATCATTGTCTGCCGAGATCAAGGAAGGTTTTGCAGAGTCTGCATCAAACCAAAGGGACATAAGGAATTTTTGTGAGACTCTTGATGAAAAGATTTGTAATTTGTCAATAAGAACACAAGCCCTGGAAGAAACTGTGGGTCAAATATCCATGCGGGCTGAAGGCACTCAGGAAGACATACAAAAGTTAAAGAGGGAAGATTTGGCCATCTCAGAAAGAATGGAGGTTTTGGAAAATAACGCTAGGCGCAGCAACTTGCGTATTTTGAATGTTCCTGAAGGTAGTGAAGGAACAGATATCAAAAGATACATAATTTCGTTATTAAAAGATTCTCTTAACCTCCCCCATACTCCTGAGGAACTAGCTTTGGACATTCAACGAATCCACAGGGATCCTCTTAGACACAATCCACAAAGGGCCAAGCCAAGGAAAATCCTTGTTAATTTTCATACCTATTCTGTCAAGGCGCACATTCTGAATTTAGCCCTAAAGCAAAAGTCGCTAGTAGGCAAAGGATTTAATTTCCAAATACGGTCTGACCTGTCAAGATACACTCTAGAAAAACAGTGGGAGCTAGGAAGAAGAATGATGCCTTTCGCAAACTAGGTGCAACAGTGCAGATGGGCTTTCCCGCATCCCTTAAGATAATGATGGACAATAAAATGCACAATATTCGCTCGGTACAGGCAGCTGACGAGCTTCTAATGTCTTTAGGTGGTAGGAAGGAGCAATAAAGTGTTCCAGCTTGGGTCTGCGAAAAGGAAAGAAATAAAAAGGAAAATAATTCATAAATGCACATAACCTATAAGTAAGAAGTAAGAAAAAAAAAAAAAGGGGAAAAGAAAAGGAAAAAAAAAAGAATATATAAATGTGTATATCGTCACTTAATAATCAAACACTATAGCACCATGTAATTCATGCTTGTTATATTTATAACAAGGCGAGCTACCACATTATAATAAATAGAGAGTCACACGAGGTGGGGTCGGGGGAGAGCTAGATGCACTTACTTCCGGAGTTTTTCGGGTAGTGAGTTCAGGGGTTTCCCATGGGAGGGGGGGTTACGGGGGGGAAGGGGGTGGTAGTAAAAAAAGAAAAATATCCACTATCGATAATGCTCCAGTCGACACACTTTGTAGTTATTTTCTAACAATCGTTCTCTTTTACCATAGGCAGGTATGTTTGATATGCTTGATAATCAACTTTCATTTTAAGAAACATGAGCAGGCCTAGGATTCTGTCCTGGAATGTTAATGGTCTCTGCACCAAACCTCGTGCTAACAAAATCATACAGTACCTTCGGGATGTGGATGCCGAGATCATTATACTCCAGGAGACACATTTAACCGAAAGTGAGATATCCAAGTTAGTGAAGAAAAATAGGTAGATAAATTCCTCTATCTCAACGTCTCAATCACTAAACACGCGGGGGGTTACAATTTTTTTTTAAAAATCTTCAAACTTAAATTTAAAAATTCTTCAACAAAAAGTGGATAAGGGAGGGAGATGGGCCATCACAGCTGTAGAGATAGGAGGGGCGGCTATAACATTGGCTGGTTATTACAGGCCCAATTGCGATGATCCTTCCGCGCTAGAATCTTTATTCCAACACCTCTTGAATTTCCCAGAGCCGGTGATTATAACTGGTGATTTCAATATTACTATCAACCCTTTACTGGATAAGTCTACAAATAGCAGACAACAAGTTCCCTCCAAATCTAGAAATTGTTTATTGGGTTTAATGAAACAATATGGATACGTTGATATTTGGAGGCTGAGAGAGGGCCAAAAACAGTGTTTTTCTTTTAAAAATCTAAAATACAGACACAGCTCAAGAATAGACTTTATCCTAACAAGTAGATCTTTGGTTGACTCCATCATTTCAGTAGATTACATTCCATCTCATCTATCAGACCACTCAGCGATGAAGCTGGAAATGGAGTGGGGAACTAAGTCTTCTTCCCCGAAACGTTGGTCATTTGACAGGTCATTTCTCACATCAGTAGAAGATATAGAATTCCTCCAATCCGAGACTCGCGAATTCTTCACCTTCAACACGGATTCAGCCCCAGTAGGCATAGTATGGGACGCCTTCAAATGTTCACTAAGAGGAACAGTCAAGAACAGGGTAGCTCACAGAAGAAGGCAGTATAGGGAAGAAATTTCTTCTATTGAGAATAGTATGTCAGCTATCCAGTCTTGTATAGATACTGACAGATCTTTAGACAATCATAACCTGTCCCTGAAACTCGCAGAGCTAAACAAGCTTAAAAACAGCTTGTCCTCAATAATGGAGAAGCGAGTCTTGCAGAAATGGGAGGCAAGCAAACTCTCTCATTTCCAGTATGGGGAGGGAGCGGGAAGGCTGTTGGCCTGGAAAATTAAATCAGACCGGGTCCGTAATAACATCGCCTCAATTACATCAGATAAGGGTACCTTTACCAGTGACGCTGAAATTAGAGAGACCTTTAAAACATTCTTCCAGTCAATATATCAGGAAGATCTCAATATCAATACTAACGATATTGGCAACTGGTTAGAGGGCATTTCCCTTCCCTCTCTGTCATCCGAACAGAGCAAACTTTTGGAAGAGGAAATAAGTGTTGCCGAGGTAGAGCGGGCCATAAGAGGTTCTAAAGGGGGTAAGGCGGCAGGAACCGACGGTTTACCGAGCGAGGTATATAAAAATTTGATCTCAGAGATATCCCCAATCTTAACAGTCTTGTTTAACCAAATATTGAGGGAAGGGGTAGCACCGCCTGCCTCTTGGGATAAAGCCTCTATAACGCTTATCTTAAAGCCAGGGAAGCCCCCTTCCGACAGTGGCTCATATCGGCCTATTTCAATCTTAAATGCCGACTATAAAATCTTTGCCACTATATTAGCCAAACGGCTTGGCCAGGTTGCCCCTGATATACTTCATTCGAATCAAAAAGGGTTCATAAGAGGGAGACAATTAAATGAGCTTACTTACGAGCTAATAGGATCTATTGATGTGGCTATAAAGGAGATTCTCCCTTTGTCTGTTCTGACGTTGGACGCTACCAAGGCCTTCGACAGGGTTAATTGGTTGTACCTGTCGGAGGCCTTGAGGAAGTTTAACGTTGGAGATAGATTTCGTAGGGCAATAGATCTGTTATATGGAAATCCTTCTGCTTCAATTTTGATTAATGGGGGCCTTACAGTGTCATTTAATGTAACCAGAGGAACCCGGCAGGGTTGTCCCTTATCTCCTCTCCTCTTCGATTTGTACATAGAACCTTTTGCACAAACATTAAGAGATAGCGCACTTATTAAACCCTTTATTTTTGGTGATTGGGAAAAAAAGGTGGCACTTTATGCCGACGATATAATGATCTTCACGTCAGACATCAATACAGCTTATCCAGAAGCGATAGATCTTGCTCTTAAATTTGGGAAAGTTTCTGGATACGAAGTAAATGCTTCCAAAACAGAGTCAATGACCTGGAACACAGTCTTAACTACTTCTAACGAGTCATCTAGACCTCAATTACGTTACTTGGGGGTAAATATAGTTAAAGACATTGACCGGATCGCTTCCTTAAACTTTTCTACAATAGCAGCACAGTGTCGTAAAAATATGAGGGATTGGTCACATCTTCCACTCACTATCCTAGGCAAGGTTAATTTAGTAAAAATGTGTATTCTGCCTAAGGTTTCCTTCTTATTTAATTCAATCCCACTCTTTTTTGATCCCAAATTAATTTCTAAACTACAAAGCGCGATTTCAACTTTCATTTGGAACAGTAAAAATCCAAGAATTTCTTGGAAGAAAATACGCCGCCGCAGAGAGAAGGGAGGGTTAGCGGGACCGGATCTTCTGATTTATGCATGGGCTTTTCAGCTCTCACACACTCGCATGTTGCTAAAAGTACCAGCAGCAACAGGGGTAGGCCAAATGTTCTCTATGTTATTGAACTGCGAGGGAATCGGACAAAGCAGTTTTTTGTTCAAATTCGGAGACCCAAAATTTAAAAAATAAATAAAACTAAAGACCTTAAAGGGGATAGCTTCCACATGGTATAGAATGAGGCAGGCAATTAAATTAGGTTATTATCCAGAGAGAGCTCCAATATGGGACTTACCATCTCCCCCAGCTTGGGCAGAAGATACATTAACCCAACCATTAAGAGTGGCTGGCATCAACACCTGGGGTGATTTGTTTATGGACGGTACACTACTCCCTTGGGACTACTTAATAAACAAGGTGGGGCCAAGTTTGTCCAGATTCAAATTTATACAAATTTCAAGCTGGTCCCATGTATACAACACACAGACATCCTGAAGTAGCAGTTTACCTATAGGAACCATTAGCAATTTAGTAACGTGTCTGCTAGATAGTCCCCCTGCAAAAAAGGAAATATCTTTGTGGTACAAGAAGATCATAGAGGAATTAGATAGTAAATTTTGCCTCCCAGTTACATTATGGGCCGACGCATTGCCAGATATAGATTTGGAGCAGCTTTGGTTAGCTTCGTGTGAGGTACTGTGGGATCTGGTGAAGCCAGCTTGGCTACGTCGGAATCATATCTTCACAATTCACAGGGCCTATTATCCCCCGTTGAGACTGTCAACATTTTCATCGACAGGTCCGGTCTCGTGCCCAAGATGCCGAATGGTTGCCGCATCTGATATTCATATGTTTTATGAATTCCCAGAAATAACAACATATTGGGAGTCAATAGGAAATGATTTATCTTTGGCATTGGGCTCTCACCTTTCCATAGATCTTGCTCTTGTCATTTTTGGCCTGAAGAATAAAGTACGTAATGCAGCTTCCAACCTCATATTCTACTCCATTTTGGCAGCTCGCAGAGAGATCTGTAGACATTGGAAGGATGCTCAGCCTCCCACAATTCATGAATGGCGAACCTCGGTGCTCCAGATCTCCAAACTTGATCTAGCTAGAGGTGGAAATCCAAGTAGAAGAGCTTTTTAGACACAGTTGGCACGGTCATATTGAGCCTGGGTTTTTTTTTTTTTTTTTTTTCCCCAGGAGTCCTATGATTAATGCGAGCATTGCCAACCATTGTTTTTAACAAAGAACAAATGGGGCTACGGTTTCACGGGCACTATCTTCCAACGAACAGCCCTAAATGGGAATTTCCAGGCCTGTGCGAATTTACTGATGGGATTTGGCTTCCACTCCCTCCAACTAAGATCTCCCTCCCAGCTAACGCTGAGATGGTACTGAAGCACAGCCGGTTTTTCTTATCTCTGTGGCATATTCCGGATTGGATAGATTGAAGCTATGCACGCAAATGAGGATAAAAAAAAATAAAAAAAACTTCACAAGGAAGGTCCCACTCCCACCTAGTTGAGCTCCAACTGTAGGATTACGCTATCGGATTATCCATCGCAGGTAACAAAATGGAAATATAAACACTGAGTTAATGGGTGATACAGTATTTCATAGCTTTTCAAAGAATTTAGACCAGGCTACTACATGACACCACAAAGAATACCTGATAGAGATTAAATGGCAGAACATAGCAATAGTAACTTCTTCTGAGCAATGGGGAGTTCACATTTAATTAAAAGTTATAAAATCCTCAAGTCAGAAAAAGTCGACTCAAAGTCTTGAGTATACAAGGATAAGCATTTATGTAACACAAGACCTGACAGATGATGCTGACAACTGAGGTTCTTCTATATCTAAATATGGATCATTTATATGTGTTGGTGAGTAAATGGGGTCAGTGTTGCTTTCACCACATCCACCCCACGAAAAGTGTGATCCATTTATGGTATAAATTGAGTCATATACCACAATACATCACAGAACCCAAGTGAAGAGGATTAGGGGTTTTATGAATGGCTGGGAAAGGGAATTTGGGGAAAGATGTGACAAAGGGAAATCCTATACAAGGACTATATTCATCTGGACAATAAGCAGCACACCATCGTCATCAAGCAGTTGTAGAAGTAAACAAAGGAATGAGTCTGGTACAGTACAGTTAAATGCATTGCAAATACTCCTTCTGCCACAGAGACCCAAGCTATCAGATATCTAAATGTTCTCTCTTTTAGGACAGAAAAGAACTAATTATGGAGGAGTAAACCCACCCACTACAAAAATATGTTTGTTAAAAAAAAAATGAGGCCGTCTTGCAAAATTGTATGGTGCATCTGCATTCGCCTAGCAAGAGTTCATCACTCTTGGCTGTCTGTCTGGATTGGTCCAGTAGGTATGCAGGAGTGTTGAATTTAGCTTTCACCTTTTGTTCATACAAGAGACCAGAATACTCACGGATTGTAAAACAGAAACTGTATAGCAGAGTCAAGGAGAAGGACAGATGGAAGGTAAGCTTCATGAGGAGTGTACCAAGAAGACTCAGAGGAGAGATTCAGTTTCACTTTTGCCACCAGTGCAACACACATACACTCAGCAGAATTTCCCAGAATAACAGACCACTCTCCATTTCACATAGCTGAGTACTAGGCCTCAGGGTCATGGTTTCCTTTTGACGGTGATAACTTCTTTCTTCTATCTGTTCATTAGGTAGATCCACCCTGAGTTCTTCCATCCTCCTGACTCTGAGTAGCTCTATCCCAGGCCGACCGAGCAAGATA
Organism: Lissotriton vulgaris; assembly: GCF_964263255.1. Lineage (NCBI taxonomy): Eukaryota > Metazoa > Chordata > Amphibia > Caudata > Salamandridae > Lissotriton > Lissotriton vulgaris. The sequence goes on along the minus strand of NC_141694.1, from coordinate 1,136,383,811 downwards.
GATGTGTAGTGCACTGGTTTTGAAGATCAAGTAGAAAAAACTGAATTGCAGTATTTTGTATAGGTTTTTTGTTTGTTAACTAAAGTGGCTGATCTGGGCTCTGCGGAATCGGAAACAGAAAAAAAGGAGTGAATCCTGCAAGTAAATCTGGCAAAGTGTTAAAGGTCCAATCACCTCCAGGAAAATTATTACCCATCATTCATGCCCCAAATATTGCAAATCATCTCAATCAAGTTAATAAATTAGAGTTGAACACACACACCCTTACTCTCTGCAACCACATGAATGATCAATCATAACTAATAAGCATTCAATAATATATCACTCATTGGTGCAATAGTTACCTACTCCAATCCAAACACGGTGGTAGGTACAAAAGCGTATCTCCTCTTTGATGGAAGCAACAGATTGAAATTTAGCAGTCCTTTAAATCAAATGATCTTCTGGGGCAGCTATTCTATGTGATGAAAAAATAAGGATAATAGGAGTGGGCTGCACAGGTTAATTTACACCATGTAACTTTGTAAAGCCCAATCCCATCCAGGAAAAATGATCACCCATCATTCAGGCCCCAAAAGATGCAACTCATGTCAATCAAGTTTACAAATAAAAATTGAACACCCCCCTCACTGTTTGCCACAGCATGAATGATTAATCATGATTGCTCAATAATATATTACTTATTGGTGCAATAAGTCCCTCTTCCAATCCAAGCATGGTGGTAGGTACACAATAGTATCCCCTCTTTGATGCAAGCAGAAGATTGTAATTAGGCAGTCTTGTAAACCAAATGATCAAATATTGCAAATTATCTCAATCAAGTTTACAAAGTACAGTTGAACGCCCTCCCTCACTGTCTGCCACCACAGGAATCATCAAGCATCACTCACAATCACTCAACATACATAAGTTGCAATAGTTGTAGTTACCTCTGAGGTAATTGAAATTTTTATGGTCAATTGTGTCCCCTAACGTGTACCCCAACGGCTCCATGTACGAGTTTCAAGTACATGTAATTTCCCTCCACAACCGAATCTGAAGCTGCAAATACATTTGCGTCCAACGTTAACATGTCCTCTATCAGTTCCACCATGAATGGATCGATAATTCAGTTCCTAAGTATGCCGTGCCACCGTCTTTATATGGTGCACTTTCACGTTTTCTCCTGGCTCTGCCGAGCTAGGCCCTGAATTTTGTTTTCAAGCCATTTCTGTCTCTGCCTCTGAAAGCTGCAGCATGGAGATGCATCCCTGAGCTCTGCCTTACTTCCTGCCAAGCGAGCGGTGCCCGGCTCAGCCTGGTCTGTCTGCCAAAAACAGTATTTTACCTTCACGTTATCAGCGTAGTCAGCTCAGCCTCCTCGGAAACACATTCCTGCCTAGTGATTTAGGTAAACATATTCCCGGCTGCAGAGCAAAAGGCCAAGCCTTCCTGTCTCCCTCATGAAATTCATTGCTCCTGTTACCATGGTAGGCCCTTACCTCCGTGCATTACACTTAGACACATATGCATTCAGTATAGAATAGCCTCTGCCCGAAAGACCTTTTACTCCAGATTAAACATTCCCCAAACACTAGATATCAGATACGTTATAGGGACAGGTCGATCTGACATGCTAGATTTCTGTCTCCTCTACTAGTGCTAAAAGTCAGACCCTTAGCTTCCTTCAGATGCGCGTCAATTACACGTCATATTAGCTGCGCGCGCATTCAGGTCACAGGTTTCAGCTGACTCTGCAAGAATTCTTTATGCATCCACCCACTTATGACACTTTTCTGTGACGTTTCTAGTATACGCCTTTGAGCACACCCCTGTTCACGCCTTTTTGCTACACACATGTGTTCTTATCATATACATTTCACTTGTCACGCCTACTGTATTCACTGCTACTGTGTCATTTTACTATATATGTCATGTACTGTTAATAAATCGTTGACATCTTTCTGCCATCATTGCATACCCGAACCCTTGTATTGATGGAATTGATTTCCATGACTCGAGTCATTTATGATTAAAGCCCGTATGACTCTGATGCCACGGACTCTGCCTCTCATTTGATTGAGCTATTTCTTTTCCATGTCTGTAATTATATGGCAAACTCGTATACGGTAAAATATTTACCACATAATTTGGCGCCCGAACAGGCACCCCTCCCCCACCCCACGCACCGGTGATGCGTCGCAGACTTTGCCCCCGACTACAGCTGTGACGGACCCCATGCGCATCTGCTGTTTTTCCTGTATCTCCCTCAGGCCTACGGAGGTGACGGAGACTGCGGTCGACATCCAGACGAGGCGGTGAGGAGTGCGGAGGATCCCGACCAGAGCCCAGCCGAGCGAGAAGTGTCCGAGGCATCGAGAGGCCCACCAGTAGTGTCGAGGCGCATGCGTAGTACACAGCAGCAGCAGTGACGTCGTAGCGGTCCAGTCCAGTCGAGTTTCCGAGGCCTTCCGTTCCGTGCTTCCCGGTGAGTACCGTTGCTGGGGACGCATCAAGACGGGTGCATTAACTTGTGTCCGGTCAAGACGGGTTTGGGTACACAGATCCGGTCTGCACTGTTTTAGCAGTGTATCTGTACTGTTTAGCAGTACATCTAGTATTCTGTAATTCATCAGTATTTTTGGGACAGTATTAGTTTTAAAATGTTTCAATGTGTTTTTATGTCGTGGCATGAATGATTGTTTGTATTTCTATACTGTGTTTATCGTGTTAGCATCTAGATCAAGGCAGCAATGCCTTTGTTTTCGAAGTTACGACAGATAGGAACTAGGAAAGGGATACTCGAAGAAGCAGTCCCCATCCCACCCAGGGACACTCCTGGATATTTTATGTACCACAAGCACGGCTTAGATGCCATACTATACTTAGACTTATGGGTGGACTATACTAAAGACTTGGCAGAGAATCAGAGATGGCCCGTTACAGGGACATGGGATGCAGAATGCATCATGAGGGTAGAAGAAGCGTTATGGAAAAAGAAAGCCAGACAGTCACAGAAAGATGCCATAGAATTATGGCGTAAAGAATCACATAGACGGACAGAGAAAGCACTCAGAAAGGCAGAGAAAAGTAGAGAGGATTCCGAAAAAGCTAAAGAAAAAGAACTACTAGAAGAAGGACAGCGAGTCAGAACAGAACAACACGAAAGACAGAGCAACGCAATTATGACAGGACTGTATCCAGTTCCGGCCGAGGGCCTGCCCAAGGCGTCCCCGGAAATACCGAAAGATCTGCCCCCTCCATTGGTTCCGACTAAATTACGTCATAAGACTGCAGCAGACATTTTTCTTTCTTGCTATTTATGTATTAAATCTTTTATTGAGCATAGGCAAACAATATGCACCTCCGAAATATATATAGGGGCCGTCACCACACCGGGGAGGCCTAAGCCAGCGACCCCACCGACACCCATCACAAGGCCAGCGGGCACATTGTCAGTTAACACAGCAAGCCGCCTACAACCCAACTGGGCCGGCCGCGTCATAAGAGGTGCTACAGAGGTGCAAGCTATGTAGAACTAGTGCAATCTAAGAGGAACAAAGAACTGGAAACAACCCCCCTACCCGTCCCACCCCTACCCTCCCCTCTCCTTGTCCAATGTCTGGGATAAGCCGTCGACTTATTGTCGTCCATTAACGGTCAAGTGGTGCTGCGCGCGCTGGGCCTGTACGCTTGTGGGCGCGTGTCTTGGGTTCTGGGATAGGTGTTTCCGCCAGGCGTAGCAGACGCAGGTAGCGGGGGCAGCTCACCTCACGAAATTCCCCGGTAAGTAGGGTGAGGAACGGTCGCCAGAGCTCCGCAAAGTCCGCTCCCCTCCCCGCCGCCGCCCGTGACAGTTTCTCCATTCCCAGTATCGCCCAGAGCCGGTGAAGCCACCCCAATTGTTGCGGAGCCTGAACTGCTCTCCAGTGGGCCACAATGTTTTGGACCGCCGCCCCCAGCGCAAGTGCGATCAGTCGTCCCCGCCAGGACTTCAGAGGATACATGAGGGCGTTCGGGAGGCCTAGAATAATGTATGCTGGGAGGCGCGGCAGTTGTGTATCTAGATGTGCGTCTATGAGGTCCAGGATAGGGTCCCAATAGGGGCGAAGCGCCTCACAGCTCCATAGCAAGTGTTCCAGTGTCCCTAGTTCCCCGCACCCCCTCCAGCATCTGTCGCTCACTCGGGCATCCCAGTGGTGCAACCTCTCTGGGGTGTGGTACCAGTATGTGGCTACTTTAGTTAGTGTCTCGGTGAGCCCGGTGTGGTGTGCCGAGTGTCTGGCCCTGTGGTACACTCCCTCCCATTCTTTCCTAGTAAGCTGCCTCCCTAGATCCCTTTCCCACCTGGCCTGACCCGCGTTATACGTGTGTACCTGAGTGAGGAGTAGCTGTTGATAAAGGTCTGACATCAATTTCTTGTCCGAGGTGCGCGTTAGCAGCCACCTTTCGTAGGGCGTGAGGTGTCGTTGGGCCCCGGGCTGAATCGAGGGGTGGAGCGCCCAGTGCCGCACCTGCAGGTACTGTAGGCGTTCCGATTCGGCCACACCGTAGTCCGCCTTGACCTGCCGGAACGGGAGGACCCCCTTGAGGTCGAACATGTGTCCCACCGCTCTACAGGGCGTCGTCCGCCACGTCGTAAACGCTCCGACGTCTAAACCCGGCGTGAAATCCGGATTCTCAAAAATGGGGGTCATGGGCGAGGGAAAGGTGGTCAGACCCCTGGCCATTGCCACTCTATCCCACACTCTCAGGGCGGTGCTTGTGATTTCAGAGGCGTACAGGTTAGGGGGCCGGTGTCGGCGTGGCAGGAAAGGCACGCCTTGAAGGGTACGACCGGCCACTGCCTGGTCCTGGAAGAGCCAGTGCTTGCCGGACTCCAATTGAAACCATTCCGCGAAGGTACGCAGCTGCGTTGCCTGGAAGTACAGGGTGAGGTCGGGCACACCGACCCCTCCGTTCGCCGGGGGCAGAGTTGCGAGGGTGTGCTTAAACCTCGGCCGCCGGCCGTTCCAAATGAATCGCGCCAGTTCCGATTGGGTTTGCTTAAGCCAACCCACCGGGGGATTTAGGGGGAGCGTCTGGAACAGATACAAGATCTGCGGTAGCAGTGTCATTTTGACGGCGGCAATTCTGCCCAGCCACGACAATGTAGGCGGCTTCCAATGTCGGAGCTGCTCCCGGAGTTTGATTGTGAGTGTTTCATAATTGACTCGCGCCGTACCCCGGACAGTGGGAGCCAGGCGAACGCCCAGGTACGGGACGGCTGCATCCGACCATTGTATTTTGAATTCGGCCTTAATCTCGGCCACCAGGTCCGGGCTCAGGGAGATGTTCAGGGCTTCGGATTTCGTTTCATTGATCTTAAAACCCGAGGCCAGGGCAAAGGTGTGAAGCTCCACAAAGAGAGCACGCAGGGATTGCATCGGGTCAGTGAGGGACAGCAAAACGTCATCCGCATACAGGCTGATCTTGTGCGTGTCGGCACCAAATTTGATACCAGATATGAGCGCATGCTGCCGCACCCTCTGAGCCATCGGCTCCATATATAGTGCGAATAGGAGCGGCGATAGAGGGCAGCCCTGGCGCGTGCCTCTGCCAATGTCGAATCTCGGGGAGGTATGACCGTTCACCCTGACCGTGGCGTTGGGCCGGCGGTAGCAATTGAAGATGCGATGGCGGAGTTTCTCCCCAAATCCGAAGCGGCGGAGAACCTGGTCGAGGTAGGGCCAGTGCACCCTGTCGAATGCTTTCTCCGCATCGATGGTGAGGAGCATGCAGCCCGGTTTAGTGCGCGACCCGGCCTCAATCAGGTGCAGCACCCGCCTGGTGTTGTCGCTGGTCTGCCGCTGGGGGATAAAGCCCGCCTGGTCAGGGTCTATCAGCTGCTGCATGTATGGTGCAATGCGGCCCGCTAGTATGCCGGTGTAGAGCTTCAAGTCTACGTTCAGCAGCGAGATGGGCCTGTATGAGCCACATGCAGTCGGGTCACGGCCCGGTTTGGGAATGACAGAGATGGACGCCTCTAGCAGGTCTGGGTGGATGGCACCAGGCGTGTCAAAGGTGTTAAACAGGTCGCGCAAGAGGGGGGCAAGCTGCTGGCAAAAGGTCTTGTAGAAGGCCGCGGTATAGCCGTCGGGTCCCGGGGATTTCCCCACTTTGAGGCGGGCAATGGCAGAGATGACTTCCTCCAGGCCAATGGGCCGTTCCAGAAAGTCCGCTTGGGCTTGGTTGAGAGTGGGGAGCTCCGCGCCCTGCAAGTAGGTCGGGCCGGCAAGTGGGTCTAGGTGGTCCGCGTCGTATAGCGCCGCATAAAAGTTGCCGAAGGTTGCCGCAATCGCCGCGTCCTCCGTAATCTGGCTTCCATCTGCCGACAGGAAAGAGCGCACCTGTTGCCGCTGGGTTTGCGCCCGTAGTCTGCTCGCCAGAAGCTTCCCGCAACGGTCGCCTCCGGTGTAGTAGGCGTGCTTGAGGCGCATAGCGGCGTATTCCGCCACGTCTTGATCCAAAGCTGCCAACATTTTCCGCTCGGCGCATAATTGGCGCCATGCCCTTGCCGCCCCCGTGCGCTGGTGCATCTGTTCCAGTTCCGCCACCCGTTGGGTAAGCTCGGCACGCTTTAGCGCCCTTTCCTTGTTGGCGGCGACTATGGAGATAAGTTCCCCGCGGAGGACCGCCTTGAGGGCTGCCCACTGAGTGGCCTTTGTGGTGTCATCATTGGCGTTGTGTTCCAGAAAGTGGTCAATCGCGGCTGTGAGGCGGGTTTGGGTGTCGGGCAGCTGCAAGAGGCCGTCTCGCAGCCTCCAGTGTCGTTGCGGAGCTGGCATGGCTCCCACGCGAAGTGTCGTTACCACTGGGGAGTGATCCGACAGCGCGGCTGGCAGTATCTCCACCTCTTCGACCTGTAGCGCCAGTTGAGAGGAGCATAGGAAATAATCCAGCCTCGCATACGTCTTGTGTGCCGCCGAGTAATATGTGTATGCCGTTGTCTGGGGGTGTGTGTGTCGCCATAAATCTATGAGGCCCAAGTCTGCCACATGTGCGTGACCCGCCGCTGTGAGTGCCCCCACCTGCCCGGATCTCTGGCCTGAGCGGTCCGCCGTGTTGTGAAATACAATGTTAAGGTCTCCGCTCAGTAGTAAGTGAGTGTGTGTGGTGGATGTGGCGGTCTCTAGTGCCGTATGTAAGAACCCTTCCTGCCCCTCATTTGGACCATAGACTGAACCCACCAGCAAGACATGGCCTGCAATCTGGAAGCTATAAAGCAGAAGACGCCCTCTAATTTCAGCTTCCTTCTGGAGGACCCTCCCCTCGAAGGACTTAGCCACTAGAATCGCCACCCCTGCCGCTTTCTTCAGGGATGAGGAGAAGAACTGCCAGGGAAAGGCGCGTGATTTGAGTCTGTGTTGGTCGCTGCGAACAAGGTGTGTTTCCTGGAGCAGGCAGATATCTGCCTTGGATCGCTCGAGACAGGAGAGAATCGCCTTGCGCTTGTTCGGGCTGTTAAGACCCCGCACATTAAGCGAGAGCACTGTTAGATGACGTGTCATGTCTGGGGTAATAAGGAAGATGCCAATCCCCACCCTGAGGCGGTAGCTGCGGGCCAACGGGCCGTAGGAGACGCTGCGCTGGGAGTCCTACCGACTCCGTCCGTGGTATCAGAATCCCCTGGACAAGGAGAGCCCCTCCCCCTCATCCCCCAACTCCCCCCCATCCCCAACTGCCCCCCCATCCCCAGCTCAACTGGAGCAACCCCCCCCCCCCCGGGTCCCCCTATCCCCAGGTGCAACCCCTACCCGCCCAGCACCCCTTTCCTGCAACACCCCCCAACTCTCCCCCCCAACCGGTAAAGAAATTAGGTCCAACATTGTCCCAGATCCAGTCACAAGGCTACTGGACCCGTGGTAAAGTAAGTCCGCAGAATGGAAGCAGTGGCGACAGTGCGAGCAGGTCGGCTCTCCCCCAGCACTAGGCATGGGCGGAAAATCCGTTCCGCTCGCGGATTTTGCGGATTTTCGGGAAATCCGCAATCCGCGAGATTTGCGAATCTCCCGCAAAATCCGCAAATCCGCGAGCAGCGGATTTTGCTCGCACTGCTCGCACTGTTCGCGTGAGTTCGCGTGAGTTCGCGCCCCGCGAATAAGTGCAAAATTGCAGAAATACGATTTTGGCAAAACTGAAAGTAACTACTTACCAGGTTCAAAAGTTCAGGCTCATCATTAGTAGCCATTTCCTGTAGTGCTTCCTGAGGGGCCCCTCCAGAGTTCAGTTGCCAGTTGAAACTATTATGTGACCCTGCTCTGAACCTCAGAATAGTTACACATATGCCACAAAGGTCCTGAATTACAGCTAAGGGAGACAAGCAGGAGCCAGGCTGGAAGTTAAAATCCATTAATCAGCCCCTAATTCATTATTGTCAGTTGGGGCAGGGCAGGTGTTGTAACTAATTTTGCAACAATGAAAGCACTTAGCAAGTGCAAAAGATCACTAATCAGGGCGCACTAAGGAAGCAGGTGCCAGCTAAAAAAATATTCTGTGACACATTAATCAGCCCCAAATTAATTCAGGTCACTTGAGGCAGGGAAGGTGTGCTTTGCTTTGCCGAAAATAATGTACACTGGACAACCAGAGGGTGTGGTGATGAAACAGAGGGTGGCATGGGTGGGCCTGAGGGTGGCATGAGTAGTCAGAGAGTGGCAGTGGTGACAGAGAGTGGCAGTGATGAAGAAGAGTGTCCCAAACATGCTGGACACGTAGAAACAAGTTCGCGAAACTTGCGACCCGACAGGTAAGTTCGCAATTTGCGAAAGTGTACAAAACCCTCGCGAACTGGCAGAAACACGGGCGAACACAAAAAAAAAAAATCCGGGAATTCGCGGATTTTGCGGATTGCGAATCCGCAAATCCGCAAAATTCGCGAACGCGAGATCCGCAAAATTCGCTCATGCTTACCCAGCACTCCTCCGTAGGCGAAGAGTCAGAGTCTCCATCCGGGAAGGCCAAAAAGCACTCTGCCTTCGCCCCCGCCGCCGGACTAGATTAGCCCGACCCAACCATGACCTGTGGAACTAGTGTGTCTCTCTCCCAGCGGTCAGCCATTGTTCGCTTGCGCCAGTCCCTGCGCCACGGTCTCCACCGCAGCCCGCTGTCCCTCCTCTATCTCAGTAGCTGCGGGGCGTCTCGGCTTGCGTCTGCGCCGTTGCTGTTGCCAGCGTCCTGGGGCCGCCTCATTGGAGGCCCCTTCCCCCAGTGATCCGACGTCGACCTCCGGCTCGTCTAGGCCCAGTACGCGGCAAGCGTCCCTGAGGGAACGCGGCTGGTGAAGTACATTGCCAAGCCGGAACACCAGACGAAAAGGGTGCCCCCAGCTGTAGGTGATGTTGCGTTTTCTCAGTTCCGCTGTCACGGGCCGAAAGGTGCGCCGCTTCTCCAGTGTAAGCGCGGCTAAATCCTGGTACAACGTCGGGGAGTGGTCGCCAAAGGTGATCTTCTCCAACTGGCGTGCCTTGCTCAGGATCTCCTCTTTCGTTCTGTAGTCCTGCACACACACCAAGATGTCCGCCGGGTGAGCAGCGCCGGCCCTCGGCGGGCCCGTCCAGTGGGCCCTGTCCAGCCGCAGGGGGGCGTCCGCCTGCCGGCCCTGGATGTGGTTGAAGAGGCCCCGCGTAAACTGAAAGAGGTCTTCCGTGTCCGGGGACAGTTTTACTCCTCTGATCCTGATGTTATGCCGCCGGGAGTGGTTCTCCAGGTCCTCGGCGTGCGTCTGGAGATCCACCTGTTGGTCATGTATGCGGGCCAGTTCCTGCCGCAGGGCCTCTATTTCGGTGTCGCGTGCGTCGCTTTTCGTCTCCAGTTCTGCCACTCTCTCCCCTATGGCATCGGTATCGCGGCGGACCTCCTTGATCTCGTCCTGGAGCTCCTTCTTTAGAGCATGGATATCTTCCCGCAAACTGGTGAACAGGGACTCCAGGAAAGACCGTGTGACCGGGCCCTCGGGGTCCGATCCTCCGGGGGGTGACGTGGCCACTGTTTTCTTTTCTGCGTCCCCCCGGGAGTTGGGCACCGTGTGTCCATTCCGCTTCCCCATGGTGGTGGGGGTGAAGAGATCCTTTATGGTGCGGTCCTTCTTGGCTCTCCCGCCAGACATGCCTCCCCAGGGTCCCCAGCCGCGCCCGTCGACCCCCTCCTCTGCCAGCCGTGGGTAGGCCCCTAGGCCTCGGTGGCGGCCCTCCGGGCTCGGGATGACCGGTGCTTCCTGCGTGGCGTGTAGGTGCCGTGTTGTGGCGGGTGCTAGGCCCAGCGCGGGGGATCACCCTTAGGGGATCCAGGCGACCACCAGCGAGGCCGTCAGGGCGAGAGGACCCACCGGGCCCGGACCAAAGAGCTGTGCCCCGCAGTCTCTCCAAGCCTGCTGTGCCCCCGCTGACTGATGTGTTGTCACTGCCCCCCGAAGCCTCAGCAGCGCTCGGTGGGGGCCGCGTGATGGGGGCAGGGTCGCCGGGACGAGCGATGAGGGAGGGAGCGAGGACCCGGCAGGGCGGGTAGCCGCCCAAGATGGCGCCCGTAGCGCTCGGCGCTGCTCTGTCCAGGGGGTGAGAGAGTGCGGCAAGTCCACAGAGGTCACGTCCCAACAAGGGCCTCGCCCACCCCGATGCGGGCTGCGTTCGCCGGGTGTGTAGCTGTCAGCGTTGGTGGCCTCGGAGGCAGCGCCGTCGGTGCGGACAGGGCAGAAGGTCTCCTCAGGTGCACGCCACGTGCGCGGGTCCCCACGGGTCTCCTCGGTGTCCCTCCGGCTGACAGGCCGCCACCTCCCCCACCGGGTGCCCCAACCTGCAGTCCCAGCAACGGATGGGCGCTGTGCCGCCAGCGGGGGCCGGTGCCAGCGGAGGGCTACACGGTCAGGTCCAGCGCAGGCGCGCTGCGACCTCGGCAGCCCCTGTCACCTGCCTCGTTGCTCCGCCAGTGGTCCCGCTCGTGGGGGGGTCCGGTCGGACTCCTCTGCCCCCCCCCGGTGCTCCCGCGCTGTAAGGTAGGACCGCTGGGCTGGGGGGGGGGGGCGTCCGCCTCCGCTCCTCACCTCTTTCCGTCTGCCTCCTCCGCCCGATCCCCAAATCGGCTCCGCGGGTGACCACAGCCGCTAGGGTGCTCCGTTGGGCGGCAGGGTGGAGCAGCAAGCCCGCAGAAGCCCCCGGCAAGGGACCACGGGGGCCTCGCGTTCAGTAACGCGGGCCGGGCTTGCCGCCGTTGCAGTCGCCGAGCTCAGGAGCGCTCGAGCCGGCGTTCGGGCTCCGCCCCCTGCGGCCTCGATGCAGGCACCGCTCTCTTTAGGCCATCAGGGCCGCCAAGTCTCCGGGTCGATTCAGCCGGGCCCCACGCCTAGGATCGGCAGCACCACTGCCCTGGACACTCCCGCTGCAACGCCGGCCTCAGACCCGCCAGGGAAGTGCTCGGGTCGGGACAGGTGCTGTGTAATTGCTGTAAATAGCGGCCGGCGGCGGGAGCTTCGACAGAGCACGTCTGCTCACTCCGCCATCTTGGCCACGCCCCCCCTTTCTTCCTATTTAGACGACGTAGCTCCCGCATATACCAATGTACCCGTACCACCCGTTGATCATCTGCCCCCAGGTCCACAACAGCAGACCCCTCCCGCACCGGTTCCCGCTCCTGTTGTCACTTCCCCTATTGTTCTCCCTGGTATTCATCCGCTTAATCCCTTTGGGCCTGGCGCTGTCCAGGGCCCAACTCCGTTACAAATACCGACCCTACAGCCAGGTTATGCTCAAGCCTCCGCCTCAGGAGGTTATCGCACCCCGCCACAGTTACAACGAACAACAATGAGAGAATTGGCAATGCAGCGTACACCTAAAGCTGCCCCAGCCGAAAAGCTTAAAGAACAGCTTACAGATTGCAGATATGACACAGTGCCTGGCAAAACAGGACCCATGATGTTAGCCTCATTACGTTTAAGACGTGTTACAGATTATTTGATATTATTACCGGAAATGCCAGAACATCTAGACCATATATATCATTTTATTAGAACAGGAGAAAGACCGGAGTGTGTTGGTGAAGCCATGTCACATCAGAAAGTTGAGACCCAAGGTTTAATAATGCGATTCTTGGTTAATTGTTTGATAAGGGAACAAGACCAGCCTAGCTTTCCACAAGGAGAGATGGAGAGATTGACCAGATGGAGTCAGAATATTGCAGAGGGTAAACATGATAGGGAGAGAAGTATACATGCTATGGTTAGAAAGATCCGTAAAGAAATAATAGCAATACATGCTTGACGAGAATCTGAAAGACAATCTGAGTCAGACGATAAAGAAACCTCAGAGGAGGAAGAACCAGAGAATCTAGCAGAAACCTCGCAACAGGCGAGAGACCTGATAGCGTACGTAGGTAGAGAGAAACTACCTAGACAGTATCCTCTTGATAGGCCCTTCGACAGACCCATTCGTCTAGAAAACAAGAAACGATACCTTTGTCCAATACCAGAGCGATGTTCCCTTGAACATATTTTCCAAGTCACTGATAAAATCCTGAAAGAAAGAGTAGGTTACCAAGAACTCAATACTTTACGTGATCAGGAACTAGCCCGGTCCGCAGTACAGTGGGCCGGGGATGACAGCATATATAAAGACGACTCAGTAGTGCAAACGTTTTTAAGTCTTTCCCCAGAAGAACAGCGATTGGCTGGTATATACATGACCCAACACCTCATTATACAGTATGAAAACCAAGCATCTGATCCGGGTCCGTTATATAATTTATTGCAAGACTTACTCATGAGAAGATGGAGAGGTCTAGGTACCGATTTAATTGAAATAATCCTAGAACAACGTCACAAATATAGAACTTTCCTTACTCCACATCTTGTTTCCGTTCCACCCCCAGTCAGGCAACCATATCATGTAGACAAACAGAATCCTTTACGAGAAGTACATCCAATCCGGAAACCCGATGATACCCTTGAACGTGTGTTTGTATACACGCCTATAACTAAAATGGAATTATTGGAAATCAAGAAAATAGTGCCCAGCCATGATAAAGACCCTGCAGGTTTTCACCGTGAAATAAAAGACATGTTACTTATGGGAGATTACACCTATCCCGACATTATGAAGATACTGAAAGTATTATTGTCTGCCGGTATTTACGAGAAACTCAAGGAAAAAGAATGGGAGGTGGGAGACAAAAAGATTAATTGGACCGAATTAGAAAACAAAGAAACTGGTCAAACCCCAGGTTTTGGTCTTGGGGACAAAACTAAAGCACTACCAGGATTAATAGTTCAGGTTTTGCCACGGTTGTTGGCAACTAAAAAGGAGGATTGGGATGCAATCTCAGCCTGCAAACAGAAACACGACGAAGACACTAGTGATTTTTATTCCCGATTCGAGAAATGTTTTATTATTAATAGTGGCCTGAAAACAAGTAGCGAGTCATACCCACATCTTTTTGTAACCAAATTAGTCGAGAATTCCCTGCCCCAGGTTAAGAACCGTGTATTGAAGGTCGAGAGCACATGGCAAGCTAATACACCTTCCCAAATGTTACAGATGTTACAGTACCACCAGAACAGAATCAGGGAGGAACATGATCACGAACAGAGACGTATGAAAGACACGAAAATGAAAGTACTAGTGGCTCAGTCAGTTCCAGCTGATGGCCATAAAAGGGGTACGACGCAATCCAATAATTCAAATTCAGCAGCTCCTGTTAGAGGGACATGCAATTATTGTAAACAGCCAGGTCACTATGTAAACGATTGTGCAGTTTTGAAACACAACATAGCCACAGGTAAAACTAAAGAGAGACCGCGTCCTCCTAGACAGGACCAGGTCCAACAACACGTTCCACAGAATGTCCAGCCTATGCAGATTCCGCAACAGACCGTAGCGGTACCACAGCCACAACCCATTGCCGCAACACAACATGTAACACAACAGATGTACCAGTATGCGCAATCTGACTATCCCGATTATCAGCAGTACACATGAAACAGCCTAGAGAGGGAGGTTGGCTTGCATCTTATTGAGGTTCCTGTAGATCAAGAAGGTCCTTATGTACATAGTCAGGTATTAGGAAAGGATAGAAAGTTTTTGATTGACACAGGGGCAAGCAGAACTACCATCAGTCATGATGAGGTCCCAGGGGCACCCCTCTCAGGCTCACAGAATCTTTCCCTTGGATTTTCAGGAAAGCCTATTGTTAATGAAGTTTCAAAACCAGTTCCACTTGCAGTTGGTCCATTATCTCGTACTACAGACTTATTGCTCACGAAGTCATGTCCAGAAAACTTGCTTGCTATAAAGACTCTGAAAGCCTTAGGAGCTGTGATTTGTTGTTCTCCGGAAGGAGTCAGGTTGTTTCTTCGTGATTTTAAGGGACATTATGTATTGAGAGATTTCGACCCCAGGTTACAGAATGTTCCTGCACATTTATGGGCAAAAGGCCCCACTGATGTAGGTTGTATGCACATTACTCCATACCGTGTCACACTCAAGCCAGGAGTGGTACTACCACGCATCCGACAATACAAGCTACCCCCAGATGCTGTAGTGGCTTTACTGAAAATCATTGATGAGCTCATTGCACAAGGAGTGGTTGTAGAAACCGACTCAAATGTTTGTAATTCCCCTATCATTCCAATTCTTAAACGCACTGATCCAAATAAACCTCCAGTTTATCGATTAGTGATCGATTTACGGGAATTAAATAAATGCATTGTACCACAGTATCCAGTGGTCCCAGACATTTCGTCTCTATTGACAGCTATTGATTCTGAAGCGACGTTCTTTACTGTAATAGATCTCAAGAACGCCTTCTTTAGCGTCCCTATTGATCCGGAAAGCCAATACCTTTTTCGGATTCTGTTTAAATGGCCGAAGTTTCAAATTTGCACGCGCACCTCAAGGATTCACAGAAAGCCCCAGTATCTACAGCCAAGCATTAAAAAGACAACTTGACAGCATTCACATGCCTGACAACACTGCCCTACTTCAATACGTCGATGATCTATTGATCACCGCCCGTAGTGAACCAGAATGTGAACAAGCGTCACTGACAGTTTTGCATTTCCTGGCGGACAAGGGACACAAGGTGTCTCCTTCGAAACTACAATTCTGTGCCCAGCAAGTGGTGTACCTTGGGCACTTGCTGTCCAAGTGGGGTAGGCAGCTGACACCTGAACGAATACAGTTAATTGCACATCTTCCGCAACCCAAGACACAGAAAGAAGTACGAGCCTTTATTGGTCTCACTTCTTATTGCAGACAATGGATTCCGCAATATGCATTCCTAGCTAAACCACTCATACAGTTGACAACACAGGAGGCAGCATCTTCGACTGTCCTCCCTTGGACTCAGGAACATACGCAAGCTTTTGACGAATTGAAGAAAGCCTTATGTCAAGCACCAGTTTTAGCAACACCATGTTACAGCAAACCTCTTACGCTTTTTGTCACAGAACGCGATGGCACAGCGTTGTCGGTTCTCACTCAGTTACAAGCAGACAAACACAGACCGTGTGCTTATTTTTCGAGCACATTAGATCCAGTAGCCCAGGCCTTGCCTGCGTGCTTAAAATCAGTTGCAGCAACAGCTCTAGCAATCAGACAAAGTGATTCCATTGTATTAGGACATCCATTGACAGTACAAGTTCCACACTCTGTAGAAGTTCTCCTAAACAGAACACAGACTCAACACTTGACTATAGCACGACTAACAGGTTATGAATTGACGTTATTCCAACCACACATAGAAATCAGACGTTGTAATACACTAAATCCTGCTACACTTTTACCATCGAACACAACAGACCCTACTCCACATGACTGCGTAGATGTAGTTGACACAGTTACGAAACCCCGACAAGACTTGACAAATGTCGCATTACCTAATTCAGACCTGACACTTTATGTGGATGGTTCATGTTTAAGAACAAGTACAGGAGAGTTAGTGGCTGCGTATGCAGTGACCACTGAAACAGAAGTCATAGAAGCACATCGCATTGACACCCTGTCAGCTCAAGCAGCAGAGCTCATTGCTCTGACCCAAGCCTGTATACGAGCCAAGGACTTGAAAGTAAACATATACACAGATTCACGTTATGCATTCGGAGTCGTACACGACTTCGGTGTCCTCTGGCAAGGAAGAGGTTTCTTGACCTCTCACGGAGCCAAGATCCAGCATGGTCCCCTCATTCAAGCACTGTTAGAAGCAATACATTTGCCTACAGCCATAGCCATCATGAAGTGCAAAGCACATACGAAAGTCACAGACACTATTTCTCAGGGCAACGATTTTGCAGATCGAATAGCGAAACATACAGCACTGACTCATACTCAAATGACAGACATGACAAAGACTGACATAAACTCACTGACACATTGTATGACAGTTAAGGACCCTACACAAGATGTCATCGACATACAGACACATGCTACTCCAGATGAAATAAAGGAATGGGCTGAACAAGGAGTGGTCCAGACAGACCAAGGTTGGATGACGAAGGGAAAGACCACATGGTTTCTCCCCGACTCTATGGTTCAGGTTATCATCAATACAGCACATAGTCCAGCACATTTAGGAGAAAAAGCCATGTTAGACAGTTTACAGAACTTTTGGTTCAACAAACATTTAGGAGCAGCAGCCAAACAGAAAGTGCGTACCTGCATGATCTGTTGTCAGTTCAACCCAGGAAAAGGTGTTCCCGTAGAGCAAGGTGGATTTCATCCTCCCGACTATCCTTTTGAAGTCCTCCAGATGGATTATATCCAGATGGAAAGATGCCGAGGATTCAAGTATGTCCTCGTAGTTGTCTGTGCCCTATCCCGATGGACAGAAGCATATCCCGTCCCAGATTACACTGCCCCGACCACTGCCAAGCAGTTGGTTCGTGAGTTTTTCCCTCGATACAGTTTGCCCCGTGTCGTGTATTCAGATAACGGTCAGCCATTTTCATCCGAGCTTATGAAGCAGGTCTCGCTTCTATTGGGGTACCAGTGGAAGTTTCACTGTGTCCGGCATCCTGAGGCGGCAGGTCTCGTGGAGCGGCACAATCAGACTCTGAAAACTCGCCTTGCCAAAGTGTGTAAAGAGAAAGGAGTAGATTGGATAGTAGCATTGCCAGATGCTCTTTTCTATATGAGAATGGTAGCCCACTCTAGGACAGGGCTATCCCCGTATGAGGTGGTCTTCGGTAGACCTCCTAATATGTGGGGGACGCCTCTGCCGCGAAAAATTACCGATGTTGATAGTACTATGTTGACAGATTACCTTGCTTCCTTGATGTCTGCACTACAATCATGTCGTTCACAGGTCGCGGCAGCCTTCCCAGACAACACCGAGGTGAAGCCACATGAACTGGTCCCGGGAGATATTGTAGTTGTTCGGAATTTCGACAGATCAAGCCCTCTGGAGCCTCGCTGGAAGGAGCCGAAGATCGTTTTGTTAACAACCAGGACTGCTGTTAAACTGGAGGGGCGCAAGGGTTGGGTGCACTCCAGTCACGTTAAGAGATTTTATGGACTTCCGCCAAAATCTGAATCCCAGAACTCCCACGTACCAGTGACTGATACCAAACTCCCCCTTCTAGAGAAAACTCCCCAAGAGGAGTACAGACAGAAATTGAGGTCTAGTAAGTCAGACAGTTTAATTGTTTAAGTCCCCTCCTGGGTGAAGCGGTTAGGCAGTTTCTGACAATGTACAAGTTAGACCCAAATAGAGAGAGAGATAGACAGGAGACCAAGAAACGAAAATATTGTAAAAGTCTCCGGAGCAGATGCGTCTGCACATTACTTATTATGTTTTTTCTGAGTCTTACGATTATTGCTATGAGTTGGATGCTATACATGTATTTTCCTCTTGCACATTCTTTTCCTAATGACACTGTCGAGCACACGTTTAGTGCTCTTCCTCCACATGAATTATCTTACCGACTTGCGCTGCGCAACAATACATTCATTCGTATGTTACACCATTCTCACCAGATCAACAATGCTACTAATTGTTGGATATGTGGCCGACTCCCTCCCTATCAGAACTACAAGGGAGCTCTGCCCCTTTTTCCTTACCCGTTCACACATAATGGTTCCTGTGGTGCATGGTTTAGTTTAATATCCTCTATAAACACCGAGTCTAGAGTTTCCCAAGGCAATTGGATATGGGGAAATCTGAACACAGTCATGAACAAAGCATGTTTCCCGAACGAGGAGGGTCTCCCACAAATGACAGGGACAGATCTAGAAAATGAAGTGTATGGATTGGGCAATTTTACACTTAACCTCATGATTCTAAATGTTCAGTCAGAAACCAGTCCAGACTTGCCATCCATATCCGTTTTACCAGCGAAAGGTGTTTTATGTGTCAGAAAGAATGGTTCAGTACATCTAGGACACAGTGACTGTACTACTGTGGTCGAATTCAGTGATAAAGGCAAGTCTACATTCAAAGCTTCCCGACATTCCTATTTCATTTGTGGTCAGACAGCTTATGTCCGTTTACCTCCAGATTGGGATGGTACTTGTTTCATTGCATTCCTATTGCCACCTGTTTTCCTAGCCCCATCTGACTATCACAGGAATTCCCGCCTTAATATTGTCAGACACAAGAGAGACCTCCCAATAGTTGATCAGACTGAAACTGCATGGGAACAATACACAGATTTCAATAAAGGATTCTTTCCCTATCTAGGCACTGTCTCCAATAGTAAACTGATACGCAAATTAACCAGAATACTTGACGCTGTAGTGAATGAGACTACTTCTGCTTTGGGCAACTTAACAGAGGAGCAGTCTGCTATGAGACTTGTCGTTCTTCAGAACCGCCTTGTCCTTGACGTCATCCTGGCCGATAGGGGCGGAGCTTGTAGAGTCATCGGATCCAGTTGTTGCGTGTTTATTCCAAATAACGCGCCATCAGTTCATCACCACCCCCTTTTCTGAATCGATTTTGGCCACTATAGGTGTGGCAGGGTATACTCAGACATGAGTCCCTTTCTCACTGCTCCATCAGGATTCAAGCAAGCCGGGCCGAAGACGGCTGAAATGCCAGAAACAGGTCCCCGGTAGCTTGTCTCCTTTCTGGTGAAGAATTAGCTTGGTAGTTTAGTCTGCCCTGTTCCCATGATGCACTGGGCCAGGGACAGACTGATTTGCATATAGCCAGGTTCTGAGCTGGGATGGGGCAGTGAGATAAATAACGGTGATGGATCAAGCCCTGATCTTTGGACTGGGTAGGAGTGGTCTGCTTAATTCAGACATTCTGTTCATCACCACCCCCTTTTCTGAATCGATTTTGGCCACTGTAGGTGTGGCAGGGTATACTCAGACATGAGTCCCTTTCTCAATGCTCCATCAGGATTCAAGTAAGCCGGGCCGAAGACGGCTGAAATGCCAGAAACCGGTCCCCGGTAGCTTGTCTCCTTTCTGGTGAAGAATTGGCTTGGTAGTTTAGTCTGCCCTGTTCCCATGATGCACTGGGCCAGGGACAGACTGATTTGCATATAGCCAGGTTCTGAGCTGGGATGGGGCAGTGAGATAAATAACGGTGATGGATCAAGCCCTGATCTTTGGACTGGGTAAGAGTGGTCTGCTTAATTCAGACACTCTGTTCATCACCACCCCCTTTTCTGAATCGATTTTGGCCACTATAGGTGTGGCAGGGTATACTCAGACATGAGTCCCTTTCTCACTGCTCCATCAGGATTCAAGCAAGCCGGGCCGAAGACGGCTGAAATGCCAGAAACCGGTCCCCGGTAGCTTGTCTCCTTTCTGGTGAAGAATTGGCTTGGTAGTTTAGTCTGCCCTGTTCCCATGATGCACTGGGCCAGGGACAGACTGATTTGCATATAGCCAGGTTCTGAGCTGGGATGGGGCAGTGAGATAAATAACGGTGATGGATCAAGCCCTGATCTTTGGACTGGGTAAGAGTGGTCTGCTTAATTCAGACACTCTGTTCATCACCACCCCCTTTTCTGAATCGATTTTGGCCACTATAGGTGTGGCAGGGTATACTCAGACATGAGTCCCTTTCTCACTGCTCCATCAGGATTCAAGCAAGCCGGGCCGAAGACGGCTGAAATGCCAGAAACCGGTCCCCGGTAGCTTGTCTCCTTTCTGGTGAAGAATTGGCTTGGTAGTTTAGTCTGCCCTGTTCCCATGATGCACTGGGCCAGGGACAGACTGATTTGCATATAGCCAGGTTCTGAGCTGGGATGGGGCAGTGAGATAAATAACGGTGATGGATCAAGCCCTGATCTTTGGACTGGGTAAGAGTGGTCTGCTTAATTCAGACACTCTGTTCATCACCACCCCCTTTTCTGAATCGATTTTGGCCACTATAGGTGTGGCAGGGTATACTCAGACATGAGTCCCTTTCTCACTGCTCCATCAGGATTCAAGCAAGCCGGGCCGAAGACGGCTGAAATGCCAGAAACCGGTCCCCGGTAGCTTGTCTCCTTTCTGGTGAAGAATTGGCTTGGTAGTTTAGTCTGCCCTGTTCCCATGATGCACTGGGCCAGGGACAGACTGATTTGCATATAGCCAGGTTCTGAGCTGGGATGGGGCAGTGAGATAAATAACGGTGATGGATCAAGCCCTGATCTTTGGACTGGGTAAGAGTGGTCTGCTTAATTCAGACACTCTGTTCATCACCACCCCCTTTTCTGAATCGATCAGTCTATAAGGCCATTACCCGACTTCACGAAATTGCCCATCTGATACACCAGAATCCAGGCTCCTGGACTTGGTCCGGTTGGCTCTGGAGTGTAATCACAGCTTGGGGATGGAAACTACTGTCATTCCTAGGAATCATATTGGCCATAGTATTCAGTTGTTGTTTGTGTCTGCAATGTGGGCCAGCGATTTGCGGCTTGTGTGCCACAGCATGTGTTCCCCATCCAAGTTCACGTTCCCATTCCAGAAGAAAGAAAGAAGAGCAAATGATGTTATATGAACAGATTGATGGTCTCATGAACATCGACATATCATGAAGGGTCCGTAGGGGACAAGGAGGGAATGAGGTAATTGAAATTTTTATGGTCAATTGTGTCCCCTAACGTGTACCCCAAAGGCTCCATGTACGAGTTTCAAGTACATGTAATTTCCCTCCACAACCGAATCTGAAGACGCAAATACATTTGCGTCCAACGTTAACATGTCCTCTATCAGTTCCACCATGAATGGATCGATAATTCAGTTCCTAAGTATGCCGTGCCACCGTCTTTATATGGTGCACTTTCACGTTTTCTCCTGGCTCTGCCGAGCTAGGCCCTGAATTTTGTTTTCAAGCCATTTCTGTCTCTGCCTCTGAAAGCTGCAGCATGGAGATGCATCCCTGACCTCTGCCTTACTTCCTGCCAAGCGAGCGGTGCCCGGCTCAGCCTGGTCTGTCTGCCAAAAACAGTATTTTACCTTCACGTTATCAGCGTAGTCAGCTCAGCCTCCTCGGAAACACATTCCTGCCTAGTGATTTAGGTAAACATATCCCCGGCTGCAGAGCAAAGGACCAAGCCTTCCTGTCTTCCTCATGAAATTCATTGCTCCTGTTACCATGGTAGGCCCTTACCTCCGTGCATTACACTTAGACACATATGCATTCAGTATAGAATAGCCTCTGCCCGAAAGACCTTTTACTCCAGATTAAACATTCCCCAAACACTAGATATCGGGACAGGTCGATCTGACATGCTAGATTTCTGTCTCCTCTACTAGTGCTAAAAGTCAGACCCTTAGCTTCCTCCAGATGCGCGTCAATTGCACGTCATATTAGCTGCGCGCGCATTCAGGTCACAGGTTTCAGCTGACTCTGCAAGAATTCTTTATGCATCCACCCACTTATGACACTTTTCTGTGACGTTTCTAGTATACGCCTTTGAGCACACCCCTGTTCACGCCTTTTTGCTACGCACATGTGTTCTTCTCATATACATTTCACTTGTCACGCCTACTGTATTCACTGCTACTGTGTCATTTTACTATATATGTCATGTACTGTTAATAAATCGTTGACTTCTTTCTGCCATCATTGCATACCCGAACCCTTGTATTGATGGAATTGATTTCCATGACTCGAGTCATTTATGATTAAAGCCCGTATGACTCTGATGCCACGGACTCTGCCTCTCATTTGATTGAGCTATTTCTTTTCCATGTCTGTAATTATATGGCAAACTCGTATACGGTAAAATATTTACCACACCTCTTCCAATCCAAGCACGGGTAGGTTAGGTAGTTGGTAACAATTGTATATTTGATGCAGGCTACACATTGGAAATTGGTATTGGCATTCTTATAAATCAATGATCTTGTAAGTGATGCAAAAAAGAATAGGCATGCAAGGGAGGCAGGCATTGTCACAAATGTCATAAAACAATTGTGGAGGCTTCTTCATTGCACTCTGTCAAACTGCAGTCTGGCAATATATGTGACTAGTGAACTGTGAACTGTGGGGTAGGACTTTACGTTACAGCCATTGTTCTTCCAGTTCTCTGGCTTCCTGAACAATCTACCTTTTGTAATTTGAAACATTCCCTTCAGAAAAAGTAATGGAAGTGGGCACAATGGGTTGTACCATGAATCAAGTAGTGTGGCACAGATATACTGTTTGAACTAGATGTTGTTGTCTTGCAGGCCTGCTTTAAGAAACAATCGAAGGAGTAAGCTGTCAACCAAGGCATGTGCTTCGCTGTTTTTGTTCAAACCTGCGGGGGAGAACCTTTGTTAGTTGGTCCTGTGGCAGATATATCAATTGGATAGCATGGCCCATCTTTTTGTCCTGCTTGATAACTTCGTGTCAAAAAGGAGTAGCATCTGTGTCAGGCACTTGACTAGGCCTCATTAGTCCGCATCCATGTTTATAGCTTTCCTAACTGCATCCCATCCCCTTTGAATGATATAGTCATTGATCTTTTGCTACTCATTATACAAACTTTCCGTTGGGTGGTTGTGGTCATATGGCCCCTCTTGCCTAACTATGCCATAATAGTACCCTGTACTTTTTTCTTCTTCTTTGGGGACACTGATGCAGGTGAATTTTGAAAAGTAGGTGGTGGTAGACTCGGTGAGTGGT
The DNA here is from genome assembly GCF_964263255.1 of Lissotriton vulgaris. Lineage (NCBI taxonomy): Eukaryota > Metazoa > Chordata > Amphibia > Caudata > Salamandridae > Lissotriton > Lissotriton vulgaris. The sequence goes on along the minus strand of NC_141694.1, from coordinate 1,136,360,756 downwards.
GTGGTGGACCAGTCACTGTATGCTGTGATGTATTCATCTCACTCAGAGACTTCTTGTGGCATTGTGAAGTGGCTGGGGTGGATGATTCTTCTGATGCACTGTTGGGGACAGGACTGCTTTATGTGAGTATGTCACCCTCATCTTCCTCATCATCACCTCCCACCAAGATTTGACTTGTAGCTGATGTTCCCCGACTCTCTTCTCCTTCCCTACCAGGACCACATTGAGCAATTTTTAAGCGGCTCCTCCCATCGTACTGTATGGTATTTTTTTCAAATGGGTCATTAGGCCTCCAGTTCCATACTGTGAACCAGGCTTCATAATACAATATGCTCCCCCTGTGGGCTAACTGTACAAAAGCCGGGGTGAAGTACTTTTACACTGTGCCACTAATAACGCCTGAAGAAGACCTGAAGGTAGGTGAGTGTGTCATTGACTGCCTCTCTGTACTACATACTCCCACTGATGTAGTGGTTAGTGTAGGCAGGTTGCATAGTATTGTCAGACCCCTCTGTGTTACCTTCCACTATGACTGGCTCATCATTGTCATCTTCCCCCTCATCCCCTTCCATAACTCCAAGGTTTTCAGGAACATTTGTTTTCCCTTGCCTCTCCTGGTGTCTCCCAGACTCTGACGGGTTCACGTCATTTCCCCATCATCATCAACTGAAGTGGTGCTCGAAGAAGATGGTGGAGTAGTACACTTCCTTGTTCTTGCTGGAAGTCTGGAAATCAATTATTCTAAAATAGGAGCTTCTTGGGCAGCAGGAAGCTTGACCTCCAGTTCTGCTCCAGCATCATGAAGATTTACAATTGCTGGCTGCAGCCCCTGGTCATTTTGCTCTATTTCTTGAAACGATTAGGTACTACTTTACGAAAGGGACAAATCCAAGTCAACATCATTGCTTGTCAGCATACCAATGATTGCAGTGGCTGCCTTACAGACAGACATGGTTTTGGGCTAAGGTTGGGGTGCTGCTGTTGATGCAGGAGTACTGCTCCCACCTTGATACCAGAGGCAAGTGCGGCTGACACAACGTTATCTAAAAAAAGGTACCAGCTGACACACCACTAGTGGAAAGCTGTTTCTACTCAGTGACCACTTTCTCGCAAACAACTTTCTTTGGGGCCATTTTAAACCTCTCAGTTGGCAGTGGCACTAAGTGGAAGAGAATGGATGACTGGAGGACTGACGGTGATGTCACTGTCCAGGCATTTTGTTTGACAGAACTGAGGGCGATATCCCTTCTTGTGTACCTAAAATCAAAAAAGCAGGAAAACATTTTAGTTAAACATGTCATTGTTACTGTTTCAATTAGTACAGACAAAGGCAATATTAGTGTGGATGGTTACCTATTTAATAACCACTTTAAAGTCAATGTACAACACCATACCATAACATTTAATTCCCCATCAGAATAACACACATTATATAGATAGAGCTCTTTGCTTTATGTTTATATATTCTAAAGGAGACCCCTGTGGCACTCAGGGAAATACATGGTTAAATGGAACAATAATCTTTATTTTAAAAATGCAGGTAAGTTGTACGCATATGGCAGGCAATGTGGTTTGGGGGGAAATTGAATAATCATAAAAAGCACAGATGATGCTGATTTGTCTGCAGTGCACCACAGCCAGGGTGTCCAGGGGCAAATGGAATTATACCCTAAAAAACTGAATGCAGTTCCACAGCTGTGCCTATTGTGGATGGTTGGCTGGATGGATGGATGGATGGATGGATGGATGGATGGATGATGGATGGCTAAATGGATCGACCGTGGTAAAATTCAATAAAAGACAAAATTAAAATTACAATAAAAAAATAAAAACACATTATTGCCAATGTTTTAATGGGAGGATGAGAAGAAACCTATTATGTGGCAAAAAGGTGCAAAAGAAAAAAAACGCAAAAAAATTATATAAGCACTGTTCATCAAAATTATATTCTTTTATCATCATTTTACAGCTTTTATTTTCATAAAAACGCATCAAACTCTTTTTTATTTCTTTATTGAGCAGAGCATTTGGTACATGATATACATTTCACGATCTAGATCAAAAACACAATTATTGAAACCATTTAAAAACATTAAATAGCTTCTTCCTGCTATAACAAGATTAACAAGATAAAACGGTAGCAGCCAATATCATCATCAATAGTTTAAAAAATATACAATGTGCAAAAACCTGCAATAAAGTGCAACAGCAAAAATGTGTCCTTTCCCTCAAACAAACAAGAACAATGCAGAGGAAGCAGTCTAAACATATAACTGCATTTACAAGGCAGAGGAAGCAGTCTAAACATATAACTGCATTTACAAGGCCTTGTAAATGCAGTTATATGTTTAGACTGCTTCCTCTGCATTGTTCTTGTTTGTTTGAGGGAAAGGACAAATTACATTAGAGTTTTTCGCCTATTGATCCTATTACCCCTTGTTTTTAACTCACACATCTTTTGATTTTTGCACTGCACTCGATCCCATCTTTATCATTTGTTCATGGGTACCTTAGTGATTGATGGTGCGACCCAATTGAGTAAGGGCGATGGATGGGTCTCATTGATCAAGAGACATACCACCCCATTTTTGGATGACCAAATGAGAACACTTGATCTACATACCTATTTGATGGGAATCCAACACATCTCTGTACGGGTCTTACCAACAATCTCAGTAGGTCCTTCGACAGGTTTGTCCTGGCACACATTCTGATATAGAGACTTATATAGCTCTATTAGCGCCTAACTCACTTATGTAGGAGTTTTGCAGCAGCTCGGAGTACTTGAAGCTCCGTTATAGACCCCCGGTTCTTTTTGTTGTTAGGATTACCGTACAAGATATACATACAAATATTTCCTTAGCCTTATTTAACGTCATTCTATCTTTACATATATCGAATAGGGCCAGCTCGGCCTCGGGCTGGATTCTCTTCCCGATTGCCAGCTTTATATCTGCAAAAATTGCCTCCCAAAAGGACTCTAACCGTGGACAAGCAAAATTAATATGGTGCCACCCGCCCTGACCATTAGCTTAATAAGCGAGCCAGTGTGTTAGAAATGCCATCCTTTTAAAATTGGCTGCAAGCAGGTATTTACTTCCTAAATGGCATAGGGCCTTCCAATCCTTGCAAAAAGTGCATTGTGTCTCTTGGCCTATTTTGCCCACATGGCTTTCTATCAATTAAGTTTGTCCCTGCCGGTGTAGCAAACTACACAAATTCCCTATGCCATTCATTTTAGCCCCATAAAGAGCTACTACCAATTTATTTGGAGACTCAAAAAGGCCATGAATATATTTTTTTAAATTAACAATTTGCAGATATTCAAAAAAGATGGGTCTCCTAGGGTTATTTGCCCTTGTCATTACCTCTTGCAAGAAACCAACCTATTTTGAATAATGAAATGTCTTAACTCCTGTAGCCCACACTTTTCTCAGTTTGTTAACTGGCTTTTCCTTAATTGGAGACCTAAGCTGGTACATTCCCTCAAATTCAGATATTGTACGCCTGAGAAGCCAATCTTTTTGATAAAAAGAATATTCCCTTAAAATGTTGTATCTGGTCTTTTTTGGAAGTTTGGCGGTTTCTAAAAACACTTGAACTTGGGAACCAATTTCTTGTAGCATTTTATCAAAGAAGACGCTATCTCGAATACATTTAGAACTATATCTAAAAAGGCAGCCTCATAATACGTTTTTAAATGAGGTAGAGCAAGGCCCCCTTGGTCGGTGAATAGTTGTACTACCGACAACTTGACCCTGGATACTTTTTTCCCCCCAGATAAAACTTCTAAGCATCTTTTCCACTTCTTTAAAAAAGGATAAATTCATCTTTATTGGGACATTACTAAATAAAAATATAAACAGTGGTAGTATCGACATTTTAATTAGTGAAACCCTGCCCACAAGGGAGAGAGGGAGTAGAAGCCACTGATACAAAAGTCTCCTAATCTTATTTTTCATTCTTGTATAGTCCAGGTGATATAACTGATGGTACTGACTGGTTACAAATATCCTGAGATATCTAACTGGATCTTGATTAGCGGCTTGAACCCGCAAACACGATGGAAAAAGATTTAAATCAGAATTGAGGACAAGGTCCCCTGTTTTAATAGGATTTATTTTGTAACCCCCAATTTGCTCGAATTCTCTAAATTCCCTCAGTATACTTTCCATATTTTCTTTATTGGCCATCAGATATAAAATGATGCTGTTCGCAAAAAGTTTCAGCTTAGCCATTCGGGGAATCAGGGGTTGAATAGCAGCATTATTTCTAATTGTAATTACTAAAGGCTCTATAACAAAGGTAAAAAGCAGCTGCGAAAGTGGACAGCCCTGCCCAGTCCCTTGGTTTATTTTTATCGATCCTGCCCGGTTTGTGTTAATTATTACCTGGGCCGAGGCCCCCTGATGAATATTACGTAACATAATATTAACCTGAGCTGGAAATCCGAATTGACCAAGGGAGAAAAACAGGGTCTTCCAATTAAACAGGTCAAATTCTTTTTCAGCATCGACCATTAAAATACATGCCAGGATTAAATTAGTGTTAAAATAATCCAAGGCGTGTATTAAAAACTCGTTATTAGCTGCCATATATCTTCCCGCTATAAAACCTGTCTGATTACTATGAATTACCTCCTGGGCGTCAAATAAAAAACGATCGGCCCATACTTTCATTAACATCTTATAATCCGAATTTAAAAGACTAATGGGCCTATAAGAGTTTACATCCTCAGGGTTTTTGTCTTTTTTAACAAATGACACTATTATCGCTTCTTTGAAGGTAGTGAGCACCAACCCTCCTTGCTTAATATAGTTAAATAGTTTTTTTCAGAGGTGTCAGTAATTCATTTAAAAAGGTTTTATAAAATTCGATGGGGAAGCCATCCGGGCTGCATGCTTTTGCCCCAGCTGTTACTTTAATAGAAGCCACTATTTCTACTGAACTTATATAAGATCCTAATTGACTGATCCGGTTATCTGAAATTTTAGGAACATCTATATTAGAAAAATATAGCTGGATCAGTTCTTCCCCCACCAAATACTCTGTGGAATAAATATGATGAAAATGCTCTAAAAAAATCTGTGAGATCTTATCACTGTTAACCTCTTCCTTGCTTGTCCCGGGATCCCGTACCTTCACTAATATTGCCGATTCCTGTTTCTTTCTTGTAGAGTTTGCCAAGAGTTTCCCTACCAACTGACTGTCTTCATACACCTTTTGCTGGTACATTTTGGAACTGCATATTTCTTCTAATACAAAAAAGTCTCTCAGAGCCGCTCTCGTCTGATCAAGTTGGTTAGGATACTGCTGGACCTAAAGGGCATATTCTTTTTCAATTGCAGTTTGTAACTTGGCTATTTTATGCCTCCTCTCATTTGCCTGGGCACCTGTATAGGCAATGACCTGGCCACGAGCTGCCGCTTTGAACCCACCTCACACAGAGAAAGGCTCCGCAGTATTATCATTAATCTTGAAATATTCGGAGATCCATTTTTTTAAGCCTACCACCCAATCCTGATCTTGGAGCAGGGTGTGGTCCAGCTGCCAACTGGACCGCTCTGTGTTTTCCACACCAAATACAATTTCAAGCTCAACTTTTGCATGATCTGAGAAGGGATTACACTCGCTATCTGCCTTGGAGACCTGAAGAGATCTAGATATGAAAAAAAATCAATTTGAGATGCAGTTCGGAAATGATGCGAATAACAAGTAAAAAAATGTTATCTGGGTTACTATTGCGCCAGGGGTCTAGTAATTGATATTCCAGTTTAAAAGCATCTATAATTCTTTTGGTGTTTCAGTTGTTTCCTATTTTTGTTTGAAGTGTCTTTTTTCAAATCCTGTATGTAAGTAAAATCCCCTCCTATGATAAGCTGCCCCAGGGCCCCCCTCAAAAGCTCATTCATTTTGACCAGACTAGAAGTATTGTCCGAAACCAGACCATAATAATTAACAAAATTCAAAATGTTCCCCTGTAGCCTAGCCACTACCCATATCCATCTCCCCAGTGGATCTCTCTGAACTTGTAAAAATTCACAAGACAATTTTTTCAACAAATAGATGGCAACTCCTCTCAGGGCCGAACCTGCAGATGCAAAAAATGCATGAGAAAAACACTTGGGAAAAAATAATTTAGGAGCATTTGTCTATAGATGCGTCTCCTGAAAAAATACCACGTGGGGATTAAAAGATATCAACCATTTTATAAGGGTGCCGTATTTTTGTTTCTTTAAAATTCTATTTGCGTTAACAGATAGGATATTACATTTGTTAGTTTCCATCAAGGTTTCTAATCTCTAAATAAACTTAAGCTTTTCATTAGGTAATATCTGTACCTTTTGCTCTTACTCATTTCATTACAATTACCCCAACCCATCCTACCCTCCCCTCACCCCAGACGAAAAAGCGACTACCCACCCCATGGGATGTGGAAATACCCCCCAAAGCCACGTTATCCACATTCCAGCCCTCCCCATCAACCTAATGGGTGTCCTGAAGTTACAACCACAGTGACCCCTGTGATCACAGCCCCCCTGGCAACATTTTCACTATTAGTTACTAGCTGCTGACCAGCACAAATTATATTAAGGAAAGAAGGAGCAAATGTTATATCAATTTTCGTTCTGACACACAGTCGCTCCCCAAGTAGTACGTATGGTGCCTCAGAAATAATCTCACTATCAGGCTAGTCACCCCCGGCAGTAATATAGGACCACTCTAAGGAACAACTAGCCCAACTTGCATTCTAAAGGAGGGGGACCTCAAGTGTTACTACTACAGATGGTAGATCCCTCTAAATATATTTATTCAGGTACTGGCCCCTGCTGACCCTGAAAAATCTCCTTCAGAATGGCTTGTGCTTCTTCTACATCTGTAAACATAAAAAATGTCCCTTTAACCAACACTCTTTGCTTCGACTGCTGAGAAATTGATGCCTGTGCACCATGAGCCTTGAATAGGTGGAGAATCTTAACAAATTCTTTCCTCCTCCGTGCAGCAGCAGCGGTCATGTCAGAAAAAATACGGCATTTACTAATTTCTGTCACAGCAAATTGTCTCGACAGGAACTTCTCCTTAACCTGAAAATCCGCAAAATTTAACAAGATAGTTATGGGAATGGTAGAATTAGGAAAGCGTTGTGCCAGTACTCGATAGGCTCTAGTAATCGTGAGGTAACCCTCCAACTCTGTCAGCACATTCTGTTTAATGAATGAATTCACCCATTGGATGGGTTGTGAGCCTTCTATATTTTCGGGAACTCCAACGATCCTAAGGTTGGACCTTCGAGAATGATTTTTGAGTTCCTCCAGTTTGCTCTCAAGAAAATGTTTTGCAGCTTCCTTGGCCTCTCCCCTAGCCGTATTCATTTGATCCTCTAGTACGGCAATTCTTGCTTCAGCCTCCTGAAGTTTAATCGGGAACCCTGACATTGTTTCCTCAATTTTTCCTAGTCTCAAATGCAAGGCCGCAATCTCTGTTTGCTGTGTTTTTTTCATTATGCGGATCTCCTCAAAAATCAAATCGAGCATGTTTCTGATGTCCAACTGGTAGATCCCCTTAGTCTCTGAACTTTGACCTAGGTTCTCAAGCACCGCATCGGTGCTCGCACTCGTCCTTCCCGTCTGGGGATCCGCCTGTACCGACGGAGTCAATGGAGCTGATTAAGCCTCTGGTGGCACTTTCTTTAAGGTCTTGTTTACAGTTCTATTTGAGGATGAGCCTGTGGAAATAGGGAGGGTCTGTGAGGACACCAGGTTCACTGGAGTCTTGGTCGTAGACTCCTTGCATTTATCAACTGCATCCAGCACTAGAGAGAGATCCGGATTGGATATTGCAGTTTCTGCCATATTCAAGGAGGTCGAAGGTGTAAAGGGTGCTCCCAGAACTTGCGCTTGGATATGCAGTTGAGACGGTGCTTGAGTCTGCTCCATCTGTTGCTACAGGCCTCGGAGGGCACTTATTGCAGGGGTACATTGCGTAGAACCCACATCTCTGGAGGCTACTACTACTGCTGAGCCGAGTCCTGTATCTGGCAACAAGGCGTCGAATGGCTGGGGGGGCCACACCAGCCGTTGAATGGGAGGATTGAGGATGTGAGGATTTTCAAGGTAGTTTTCTTTATAAACAGTGGAACGTTTTTCATTTCTTTTGTACCTTTCTTCAGGCCATATAATGCCGGGCTTGTTGAACCTGCCTCTGCTCCAGCAGATTCCTGTATAGCTTTTGCCAGATCAACCCCAGATTCCGCTGTGTCCAACTGCCCCTCACTTCGCATCGAAATAGAGGTAGGGAGAGCTCCTCTTCTGAGCTCTCTACAGTGGTATTGAGGCCTGAAAAAGTGGAATTACTCCCCCTATCCTTATCTTTTGCACCCGAATCGCAGCTTTTTTCGCCAAAGCCTGGCGTTTTTTTCACTTTGAGATGGGCCGCCATCTACGCTTTACTGGGCTTACTGGCAGTACTACCTTCTTTCTGTGGTCTACCCATTTCACCCCTTACTCCTTGCTCCTTGCTATATGGCCTATGGCCTGTTGAATGTCTTGTAACTTCGTTTTTTTTTTGCCCCAGCTGCGTCTCTGACTTCTATCTTCTCAGTGTGTTTCAAAAAGCACAATTTTTGAATTTTTTTATTTGGCTCTATAGCCTGTGCCTTCTCTCAGGTTCTGTTCTCACCTCCTCCATTCCTCACCTTCTTTTGCCATAAGTCAAAATGGGACTCCAATCTCATATTTCCTTCTTTCCCCCTCTTCTACAACATGCCATGCCATGCTCACCAGAATTTGCTTCACGCTGCTATTGTCCTGTAAGCAGCCGCCGGGGGAGGTAAGCTGGAGGCAGTCTGGGCTCCTTTTTTTATCTTTCCAGATTGAATCAGTACACGAAGTCTTTAGTCCCCTCTGCTCTACGCTACTCCTTGCCGCCGCCGCTGCCCCCAAGCTACAGAGGGCTACGGTCACCCAGCGAGATCGCCGTCACTGCTGTCACTTGCGCATAACAAAAAAGGAAGCCTCAGCACGCCTTGCGGTCCTGCTCAGGTGCCGCAAATCCGCATAAATCACCACTTCAGCAGCAGCAGATATGCAGCGTCTTACTCCTCAGCCAGGTACACGCTGCAATTGCGGGGGGCGGGATTATGAGTCACCTACGGCTCCACGGAGGCATGGAACTCCGTAGCCGACATTCCCCAAAAACGCGTCAAACTCATTAACATCAAAATTATATTCTTAATATGCAAACTAAAATGACCCTCAAGCATATTGTTAAACTGATCACCATCCATCCATGCAAGCCTATGGTAAAGGCACACTGGTTGGATGCACAAAACGATTGCCAGCCAGTGCCACTTGGTCAAAAAACTGCGTCAATCAAGGAGGCATGAGGAACTAAGAACACATGCAATCCTATGGCAAAGCCACACTGAATGGATGCATAAAATGGCTGCTAGCCACACGGCCAAACAACAACAGCAAACAAAGAGGCATGGGGAACAATGAGAACAGACTCAGGCCTGTTTATCGGGCCATGTCAAATGGGGAACATCATACTCCATTGAAAATACTGTAAAATTACATGAATAATAGGCACAAAAAGATTGTAAATTCAAAGAACAAGAATGTAGAACCAGTGATTTGAAAGGCAAGGATGTTTGAAATATATCTGAAATTGAATCAGGCTAACTAGATCACGTAGCATATATTTCACCAAGGAAATCTGGTGAGCTTTGTGCCAGAATCCAGTCAAATTTCTATAATATCCTTTGAAGGCAGATAAATAAACAGCAGTTCAATATTCAAGATAGGCGAGGGGTGCCGCTTGTGGTGAGAGGCTGGACGAGTGCCTTTTACTTAAGACTCGCACATGACCCTTGACACTGGTGAAATCCTTACCTGGCTGTTTTGTGGAACCTGGGCTGGAGCTTGTGTTGGCTGCTGCTAAATGGGACTGCGAGGACCAGACTGCCGTGCGGTTGCAAATCTCCCGCAGCTGGACCTTTTCCCGCTTCCATCTTTTGTCAGCATAAAACCTCTTGCGGCCCCCGCTCCACGGGTGCCACTGGTGGTGAGAGGCAGGATGAGTGCGTTTTACTTAAGACTCGCACATGACCCTTGAAACTGGTGAAATCCTTACCTGGCTGTTTTGTGGACCCTGGGCTGGAGTTTGTATTGGCTGCTGCTAAACGGGACTGCGAGGACCAGACTGCCATGCGGTTGCTAATCTCCCACAGCTGGACCTCTTCCCGTTTCCATATTTTGTCAGCATAAAACCTCTTGCGGCCCCCGCTTCGTGGGAGCCGCTCGTGGTGAGAGGCTGGACGAGTGCGTTTTACTTAAGTCTCGCACATGACCCTTGACACTGGTGAAATCCTTACCTGGCTGTTTTGTGGACCCTGGGCTGGAGTTTGTGTTTGCTGCTGCTAAACAGGACTGCGAGGACCAGACTGCCGTGTGGTTGCTAATCTCCCACAGCTGAACCTCCTCCCGCTTCCATTTTTCCTCCCACAAAGGCGCGCACTGAACCGTGCATGGGGGACGCGCGCAGGCGTTCGCCGGGCGAAGCCCGGGCCAAAGGCGGGCCCCTTCAAGCCCGTTAAAGAACGGAAAAGACCGGACCGGGCCCCCTGCCTCATTTTCCTATCCACTTATTTGTAACTGCATGCATGCTTGAAGGTTATTATATTTACCCTATAATTGGGTTGAACCTGTCTGAAGTAAAAGAAAAATGTCTACTCATGAGAGTAGGAGCAAAGCTGCATTGGGAGGGCCCCAGTTGATAGGTACTCTGGATAATTTTATTATATGTTATGTTATGTTAATGGGGTAACTTATGTAGCGCACGGCTACTCCAAGGAGTGTCCCGGCGCTTTCTGACCCGTAGCTGAGAAAGAAAGATGGAAAAAACAGAAACATAACAAATTACTGATTGTAAAGCCAAGTTTTCAAAGCCTTTCTAAAGGCAAGCAGATTGGAGGTACGGCGAAGATCAACAGGAAGGGAGTTCCATAGTTTGGGGGCGAGATGTTTAAAGGAACGTCCACCTATCCTGACCTTCCTAATGGGAGGAACCGTTGCCAGGCCGAGACATTCAGATCGGAGAGATCTGGTGGGTTTGTAGAAAAAGAGCCGTTTCTGAATGTACGAGGCCCCAACCAGATGGAGTGCCTTATGGGCTAATGTGATTTTACGGGCTAATTCTGTGATAGATCAGGGTATTAACCTAATGGAACGAAGGGTATCGCAGGATCTAACTTTAGCAAAAAGATCGTCAATGGGGCACATTGCATCTGCATGTACTCCTGAGTACATAAATAGACCGAACCTTGTACAGACTCAAGTGGTAGTGCATGAGATTCCCTGTTACACTAGAATCACAATCACTATTGTTGCCCCCTACGGACACCCCTAAGATAAGTGCTCCAGACACCACATTTGAATCCATTTCATTAGGGGTACTGGATGAAACAACCAAGAGACAACTGCGGGAGAGAGGGGAGGGAGCAATTCCAAAAAGAAAACAAGCTAACAATAATGGCCCCGGCACCAGAAAAGCTAAAATCGCGAAAGCCGGGTGCAGTAATGTTACTGGCAGCAAGGATGGGGAGGAGCAGGGTCAGGATTCGATGGATGGGCAGGCAGTGCATGTAGATACATTGATTAAAGATCCAGATGATGTCGTAGCTAATGCCCCTGGACCAATGGACGAAATGACTGGCCCCTTAGCAAACATCTTGAGGAAGTTGCTTGAAACTTTCCTTACTCCATTATAAAATAGACTAACAAGTATTAAAAATTACAACAAGTGTTACTTTGGAAAAGCTGCCTGTAGAAACCTCTGTGACTAGTACACCGAAAGGCCAATCAATGAACAAATGTGTGCCACTTGGGAAAATACAAGACCCCAATCCCCCAAATGTTCCTGGTGAGAAGTCACTAGAGAAAATACCAGCAACAAATGAATATCCTAGTCAAATAGCCGATGGTAGCAAAACGAATACCACCAATCTTATTTTTAACAAGGACCCGATAGAGAAGGCAGCAAAGGGAGGTATTACTATTAACCTCCCCCTGGAAGCCTGTCCCTATGTAGTGGTTTTGACAGGGGTTCCTGTACTGGACCAATCATCCAGGGACCCTTTTTGGGCACTGAAAAACAAGGTATTCCACTGGCTTAACATCAATCGCCCTCTACCTCCACATATAACAAGTACAATTTTAATGGTGCGTAGGGTGCCATGGGTGGGGTATAATAGGAAAACAACCCACGGGGACTGCATAGTTGTGAACTTTGAAGACCCTCGAACAGTGAACTACATTGTCTGGTGGGGGGCGCAGAACAGTGGGAATGATGTAGTGACTGGACCACTCTCCTATTTCTACGCACCGGAGAAGCAGTATGACTGTGGTGGAATTTGGAGTGGGGATAGCCACCGTGTGAGAAGTGGGATGGAACACGGGGGACATAGGTACATTGGCAACTGGGGAGGGGCCCCTACAGCCAATAGGTTTAGCTGCTTAGAAGCAGTAGATTGACTACAACCTCCTTGGGACAAATTAGCTGGCAATCACAGGGCCGTAAATCTACAAAATATTAGGACTAAATGCGTCACTAAAATTGCGAAGTCCAGAGTGTCCAATGTGGGACAAGATAAAATTAACCCCACTAACTACTGGAGTTTACAGGGTGAACTATGTTTTAGGCACACTGATTCTGGTGAGGATGGGTTTTGGCTAGACTGTGTCCAGGAGGACGCTGGTCCTAAAGTTGTCTATGCCCATGAGAAGTGATGGTGTAGTAAGGGCTCAGTTTCACACCTAGTAGAGACGGCAAGTGAATATAGGGAGTGTATATGTGGGCCTCCTCCGGCAGATAAGGGTAGGCCTGGTAAAACAGGCACTGAGATTGGGCATTGGAGGGATGTCTCAAAAGTTCAGGACCAACTGAATATTTGTATCAATAAAGTTCGAGACACAAGATTAAAATCCTGGAATATAGCCGGGCTCAGGAAAAACTTGAGTGACCCGGACTGGTCTAATTACATAGAGACAAGTGTAATATATCTCCTTCAGGAAACTTGGTCACTTGACAGTTCCCATAGGGTAGGATACAAGACTTTTGACATAAAAGCAATTCCCTCCGCAAGAGGCAGACCCTCAGGTGGCCTCATCATTTGATAAGTGTTACCTTGAAAGTAAAGGTCGCAGTAATCGACACCAATTCCAATGATATTCTGGCACTAAAAATTTGTACATATGATGGGAAGGTGGTTTATTTAATTAATATTTACAACCGACCCTCTGTATTATCTAGAGAGTCATTGACCCTCGGGGAGTTGTATTACTTCCTTGATAGGATGGTGGACAAGCACCCTGTAATTATTGCTGGGGATCTGAATTGTAGCTACAAGCCAATCCTGGGCCAGGAAGACATATTTGAGGAAGAGGATAGTGCAAACAATATACCTTTGCTAGAAAATATAGATCCTCTACATTGCTCAGTTTTAGCAGTTCAGATAATGAAGCTGGCAGCTGAACACGGCTTAAGGGCATGCAATGGCAGCCTTCCAGCGGATATATTAAAAAAGCCAACCTTCCAAAGGAATAACTCAAAAAGTAATTTAGATTGTATAATTGTTCCCTGGATATTTGGCACTATATGATCGATCTGGAGGTCAAAAAGAGGTCTGAAAGCGACCATTATCCACTAGACCTATCATTTGACCCTAGTCTGTTTAATGGGGTCGGGGTTGGCATTGATAGTATTACTGATAGCCAAACAGCAAGGTGTGATGAAATCTTAGTTAGTAACAATAGAGTGTATTAAGATGGTCACACATATTGGAGCATGGTGAGATCTTGGCGGAAATTTAAACACTTTTCGCCAATATGTTTTCCGCTTATATAACTGCATCATTTGAGGCTGAAAGCCCAATGAACTTTATGGATGTCCACAATGAGTTCTTTGCGCTACTTAAAAACTTAGTGACAAAAATGCCCAAAAAAGCGTATCAAAAGATAAATAACCTATCGCATAGTAAGCCATGGTATGGTAAGACCTGTAGGCAAGCAAAAGCTACCCTTCTAGCGGCAGGAAAAACAAAAACCTCTGCAGATATTAGGCTGGCAAGGAAGGATTATAAGCAGATACAGGAGGTTAAAAGAAAAACATGGGAAGAAGCAAGTTGGGCAGATCTGTTGGTAGCTGCCAAATTAAAAGATAATGTTGGTTTTTGGAGACTGGTAGCGAATGGTAACCATATAGGAAAAATAGTAAAAGACGTATATTTAGATAAACAGACCTGGGTTACCAACTTCACTGAGCTATTTAAAAAGGGTGATAGGTCGGATACAGCAAATTATCGTCCAATCAGTTTAATGGATATTTTGCAAAAAATCTACTCTCTGCATATTTTAGCCAGAGTGAATTTATAGTTGGAGGATAATTCGATACTTACCAAGTTCCAAGCATGGTTTAGAAATAGTGTAAGCACGGTGGACCAAGTCTTTAGGTTATGCTGTCTCTATTGGAAATACATGCACATCAGGAAGGGTAATCTCTATGTTGAATTTGTAGACCTTAGAGCAGCGTTTGACCTGGTTCCGCGAGATCTTCTTTGGGATACTTTGCATGCGCAAGGGTTGCCACCTTCTCTGCTTAGCCAGATAATAAAGTTCATTGCTAGGAATTTTGCGAAGATACGTTTGGGGCCTAGCGGGGAACTTACGCAGCATATTCCAATTGAGCGTGGGGTCCGTCAGGGCTGTGTATTGGCCCCAATGCTCTTTTCACTATATGTGAATGATATTCCCACAGATCTGTGAGGCTGCACCAACGACTCCCCTGAATTGAATGGTGAAAAGGTCCCCGCTTTGCTATTTGCGGACGGCACAATTTTGATTTCCCAAACTCCCAAAGGTCTTCAGGCGCTTTTGCACTCATTCAAACAGTATTGCGACAAAAAGGGGCTAGAGATAAATGTAAAAAAACTAAATACATGGCCCTAAATTCTAAAAAAATACAAACGCCAAACTTGGTACTTAATGGTCAAAAAATAAAATTAGTCCAGAGTTTTATTTATTTGGGGGTCTCTATTGATTCCAAATTTACATGGAAGACACAGATAGAGAAGAGCAAATTAATACTAACACAGAATACCATCCCAATTATAAAAAAGCATGGTAATAGCACTAGTAAAGCCATAACAACGGCTCTTGAGATACTTAAATTCAAGGCACAGCCTGCCGCTTTGTATGGGGCGGAAATCTGGGGGCCAATGTCTAAGAATGCATTTGTAATTAGCGAAAATAAATTCCTGAGAAATCTTGTGAAGATGCCGAACGGCACTCCTTTAGTTCCATCGATGATGGATTTGAATATCAAACGTACAGACCATTATTCCATCTTTAGGCCCTTAAGTTTTTGGGTAAGAATCTGGTCTACACCGGAACTCCTAGAATATAGGAATGGTCTAATAGAAATAATGAGCCTAGACGTGCTAAACGTAAATCCCTGGCTTAAGCACGTTCGTTTCTGGTTCTAGAAAATTGGGTTGCCTCAGTTCTGAGATACCCCGGGAAATTTACCGCAAAAACGCTAAAAAATTAGTGAAAACTGTTTTTTGGGGATATATTGCATACATTATGGCGAATGAGCACAAAGGTGGAACACTAACCAATAATTTTCTGGTTTTCAAGGATACTCCTTGTTTTGAGCATTTTCTTGATGAAATTGAGCCACCATTAGCCAAAAGCTTTTTAATGAAATTTAGGTATGGCATTCTTTTGCATAACACAACCTTGTTTAGATGGGCTAGGGATGCTAATGTGTATATACATGTAATGTGCATAGTATTATATGATATGATTTTCCTGCCCTTCCGTGTATTCTACCTCATATTGAATGTGTTACTTCTTTTTAAAATGGAACTGTTTTATATTTGAGATTTTAATATATATTGTTGATCCATGTATCTTTTATGGCGCAATTTGTGCCGAAATAAAGATGATAACTGAGAATTGAAAATTGACTTAGGCCTATGGACCTAGACTCCACAAAATGGCCTTTGACCACATGGCATGGTGTACAAAGACAAATCAATGGTGGCCCATGGCAAAGGAGGCATGTTAACACTAAATAAATCAATCAGGGTTCTTGTAAAGCATGACAACTTACCCGCAAGAGTTTCTAGGCAGTGGGTGGTGTGTTGGATCTGCGGTTCAGTCAAAGATCCAGGTCTTGAGGTCCTTCCAGAATTTTAGCAGCGATGGTGATTGCCTAAGGTGCAGAGGCAGGGAGTTCCAAGTCTTTGCTGTGAGGTAGTAGAAGGATCTTCCTCCAGCCGTGGTCTTGCAGATCCATGGGATGGTGGCCACGGTCTGTTGGGTGAAGCAGAGAGGTCTGGAGGAGGACAGAAGGAGAGGCAGTGGTTGAGGTATGCAGGTCCGGCATTGTGGAGGGATTTGAATGTGTGAGTGAGGATCTTGAAGTTAATTCTTTTGTTGATAGGTATCGGGTGAAGGTCTCTCAGGTGGCTGTGGCGTGGGATGTTCAGGATGAGTCTGACGGGAACATTTTGGATGTTCTGTAGTTTCTTTAGGAGCTTCTGGGTGGTGCCAGCGTGGAGTGTGTTGCTGTAGTCTAGTCTGCTGCTGACTAGTGCATGAGTGACCATTTTTCAAGACTCAGTGGGGATCCACTTGAAGACCTTATGAAGATGGTGAAGCATTTAGAAGCAGAAGGATAAAACAATGTTGATTTGGTTGTTAATTGAGAGCGAGGAGTCCAGGATTATGCAGAGGTTTTCTGCGTGGTCCATGGATGTGGGGGGGATCCCAGTGCTGTGGGCCACCAGGAGTCATCCCTGGTGGAGGGGGTGGAGCCCCAGATGAGTACTTTGGTCTTGTCTGAGTTGAGTTGAGGCAGCTGACCTTCATCCAGATGGTGACTGACTTCATCCGGGTGTGGAAGTTGCTTTTGGCAACAGTGGGTTAATCTGTGAGGGAGTGGATCAGCTTGGTGATGTAGGCATATGAGACACTTTTGAGTCTGTGGCTTCTGACTATGGCTGCCAGCAGGGCCATTTAAGATGTTGAAAGTGGTGACTTTCAGGGAGGATACCTTAAGCATTCAGCAACTGATTTCTTTGGGTTCTGAGTTGAACTGTAAAGTCTGAGTCTCTGTTTTTGGCCAGTGAAGAATGGAGCGGGACCATTCTAGGGCTTTGTCACAGATGCCAAACATTAAAAAAAACACTACCATTAATTCACGAATGTCAATGATAAAAAAATAACAACATACATCCTCCTAAGATATCAAATAATACCCCACATATACAGATTTTGTACACAAAAAAGGAAATACAAAACAAACCAATTTTGTATTGAATTGAATGCCTTCCTATCCTTAAATCATGTTTTAAAACAACATATACCACAGAAACAGTTGTTTCATGCAATCATGACTAGCACTGGCCTGGCCCTACTGGATGACACCAGACTATGCCACATAGGAAAATAAATAAATATTGAAAATTCAACAAACATGGAGAATATGTACAGAACTGTGCAACGTTGTTCCTTTACAAAGACAAAAAAAAATTAGAAAAATATAACTTGGCCCCCACTGAAAAAATGCAGGCCACCCACAACAATAACTTTGAAAACATAAATTAAAGTAAAAATATATACAGGTGCATGCCCTCTATCAAACAAACAAACAACACCCTTATACAAGAGTTTGTGAACTTACTTGTAAAATCTCAAATACAAAGTCCTAAAATTCAATGTTTTTTAAGCAGCAGACAAGGAGAGTGACCCCTCCACCTCCAAATAAAAATGTAAAGTAACCAGTATATGAACAACACACTTGGAGGGACCTGCTGGACAAAAACTGGAAGTTGGATTCTCTGGGGCACTTCCTTCCTGTTGGAAAAAAGGTTTTTAAAAAAGGCTTCTCGCACAAAAAAACAACTCCAACGATCCGTTGGAGAAGAAATTCCACTGAAAAAGTCTCTTTAGCTGCTTTTCAAGCGCAAACTCACTTGAGTGGTGCATTCATGACCTTGATTGACACTACATTGGCTCTGTCTGCTACATCAGGAGGATGCTTCACTCAGTGGTGCCCGTCTTCATGGCCCTGCCGCAAGCATGGGCCAAAAATCCGTTCTGCTCAAGAATTTGCGATTTTTCGGTAATTTCGGGAGATTTGCAAAATACCGAAAAACAGCTAATTTTCCAAACTTGAGGCAGTGCCATGCAGACTGTCAAGGCAGGCACCACTGAGTGAAGAAACCTGATGTAGCATACCTGTGCTCTTTGTCAGACAGACAAAACATATCTAATTGTATGCAGCAAGCCACATAGCACTAATTTTACAGGAACTGCTGTCTGGAGTGGACTCTGCCTGGCATAACAACAACAGGACACTTCCTCGCCCTCGACCACTACATACCAAGAATAGACAGACATGTAGTTCTGCTGTAGTAGTTGTTGTAGACTGGTTTACCTGTTTGCCACTCACAAATTGGCCATAGTTGTTACGTAAACCGACGCTAATGATCCATCCATCCCAGTGAGTGACTGTAAAGAAAAAATATATATTATTTATTCAATCATCATGGTATATTGGAAAGTGAGTCCGCTCCAAGGACATTTTCCATATTGTGAAATGCAACATAGTGGCCCCTGAATTTGAAGTACAATTTGAATTAAACAAGGTAAAAAAAACAGAGTAGTTGACATGAGTTACAATTACTGTGTAAAAGATTAAATAATAACGAAGACAAGACATATGATTCATAATTTCATGCACAAAAAACAAACAGCAATTGGTTTCATCAGAGCCAGATCACCATTGCTGTCCAATGCATGCCATCTTCTCAATTATTCATTACCTGTTCTACTTTTTGTCGGCATCTTCTTTGGAAAGTGAGGCCCACAGGGCAGCCTCTCCTGTCAATATCAGAAGTAACTCTGTCAGCAATCAGCAAGCATGTAGTCAGTCAGTAATTTCAGTCCCACTGGAGGGGACTCGTCATAATCCATCTATCTGCCTTGAGGGAAATGGATGGGGGAGTCTGGAGGAGGAGTATAGAGGAGCATGATTGAGTTGTGAACTTGTGAACCTCAGGAATGCAGACTGCGGCACCTTCAAATCAATAAGGAATAAAATATGAAGACAGTGCTGCTGATGGACTTGTTGTGATTAGGTGATTAGAGTTTTGTTGTGGTAAAAGTTGCAAAACAAAGAAAGACACACAGGAATAAAAGTGAATAAGGACGGAAAAAAAGGAAGTCATTTTCAGGCCTCGATGTCAGGGAAGAATAGCTCGTCCTCAAACTCCATGAATTGAGACGGGAGTAGGTCAGGTAACAGAGAAGAACTTCAACACCAACACCTAAGTCGGTGTCCTCTTCTTCCTGCGTGCATTCACATAGTTTGTAATCTGATGGTATGAAGTGCTGATTCATCTAAATCAGTGTTAACCTCTTCACATTTTTGTCCGAGAGGCGGGTCCTTTTTGAAGTTACAATGGCACCAGCAGCACTGAAAACACGTTCAGAAGACACACTTGCGAGTGGGCAAGACAAATAATTTAGAGCCAGGTTGGTGATCAGTGGCCATAGAGGCATTTTCCTGTACCAATACAGTAATGGGTTCTTATTAACAAAGACCTCTGTTGGGTCATCCAGATAGGCCTGCACCATCGACTCAAGGCTCTCCACGGTTGCTTCACTTTGCGTACTATCTGTGGCCTTTGCAGCACTGGAACGAGCAAACCTTTGATGAGTTAGCCAATCCGCTTCCGTCAATATTATGGCTGGGCCTGGTGCAGGTGAGGATGATGATACGGTTGCTGCTGGTGTCGTTAACTGCTGTGAGGGAAAGTGACTCCCTTCGCCCACAGATTCAGAAGTGGAACCTTGACTCCAGATGGCCTATTGATTCAGTTGGACTTCTGACGGCTCCTTGAATTTTCTGCCAATCTTTTTCGAACAGAGTGGCTGACACAGCTAGCCAATGTTTGTACTTTGAAACATCTGCTTCATCAAAAGGAATGAATACTTTGCTGGCCACTGTCTTTTTGTACCGTGGATCCAGAATAGTGGCACAAATGTAATGCTGTTCTGTATGTATGTTTTTAAGCCTTTCATTGTCAACTAGGAGGCTTAATAAACTCTCCGCCAACTGATATGCGTTTTGCTTTTCACCATCATCTCTGAACGTTGAAGACACCGCCTTCAGTTGATGCTCTAGCATGATCAACAATGGGATAGCTTTGCCCAAAGAACAGTCCTCCCTGCTGACTTCACGCGTGAAGACCTCAAAAGGACGAAGCATGTCTGTCAGGATTTTAACTAGCTCCCATTCCTCTAACTCTAGCCTCATGTGCAGTGATGCACATGTAATCAATGGTTTGGCAACTGGTCCACATGTCTGTTGTCAAGTGGATAGTGTGAACAGCACTCTTCTGCAAAGCTGAACCAATCACCTCCAACACATCTTGATGTAGTGCTGGAACCGCAACTCTGGCAAAATAGGACTGGCTAGGAACCTTCCATTTAGGGCAGACTGTTGCTACTAATTCTATAAACCCCACCCCTTCCACAAAAGAAAAAGGGAGAAGGTCCAGCACTAGCATTTTAGCCAGCTTTGCATTATACAGACGTACCGTTGGGTGGTTGCGTTCAAATGGCGCCTCTGACCACAACATTCCGCGAATGGTGGGCTGGATCATTTTATGTGATGATGATGATGACTTCTTCAAACCAGTTAGGCCCAGTGAGGTCGTTTTTCGCATTGGTGTTTTTTTCCAGACTCCTAGTGTGCCTCATACATGTTGCAGGGGTAGAGGGTGTGGGCGATACCACTGCAGTGCTGCTGCCAGAGGTACTGGGTGTACCAGAAAAAATGTCTGTCGCTTCTTCACTTCCCGTAATAGAGAACAACAATATCCAGGCAATAAGGGATA